>NC_091692.1:44072500-45322500 GCF_041296265.1 Equus caballus
ACGTGGGGGCTTCTTGACAAAGGGCGAGTTGGGCCCCAGAGCATCTTGCTTCCAGCTCTTTGGGAAGCTAAGAAACAACTCGCTCTGCACAGTGCTCTTACAGCCTACCGGGAACATCTCTTACAAAGGCCTGTGAAACGCAGTTTCTTTGCAGTCCTGATCTGGCTGAAGTAGAACTTCTGCTCTGGGTGTGCCACACTGCCCTAGACCTGAAAGCTACAACGTGCAGTCTCCTTTCCAATGTGCGAGTTGGGCCCCAGAGCATCTTGCTTCCAGCTCTTTGGGAAGCTAAGAAACAACTTGCTCTGCACAGTGCTCTTACAGCCTACCGGGAACATCTCTTACAAAGGCCTGTGAAACACGGTTACCTTGCAGGTTGATCTGGCTGAAGTAGAACTTCTGCCCTGGGTGTGCCACATTGCCCTAGAGCTGAAAGGCACAACGTGCAGGCTTCTTCACAAAGGGCGAGTTGGGCCCCAGAGCAGCTTGCTTCCAGCTCTTTGGTAAGCTAAGAAACAACTCGCCCTGCACAGTGCTCTTACAGCCTAAGGGGAACATCTCTTACAAATGCCTGTGAAATGCAGTTTCTTTGCAGTCCTGATCTGGCTGAAGTAGAACTTCTGCCCTGGGTGTGTCACATTGCCCTATAGCTGAAAGGCACAACGTTCAGGCTTCTTAACAAAGCGCGAGTTGGGCCCCAGAGCATCTTGCTTCCAGCTCTTTGGGAAGGTAAGAAAAAACTCGCTCTGCACAGGGCTCTTACAGCCTACCGGGAACATCTCTTACAAAGGCCTGTGAAACGCAGTTTCTTTGCATGCCTGATCAGGCTGAAGTAGAACTTCTGCAGTGTGTGTGCCACATTGCCCTAGAGCTGAAAGGCACAACGTGCAGGCTTCTTAACAAAGGGCAAGTTGGGCCCCAGAGCATCTTGCTTCCAGCTCTTTGGGAAGCTAAGAAACAACTCGCTCTGCACAGTGCTCTTACAGCCTACCGGGAACATGTCTTACCAAGGCCTGTGAAACGCAGTTTCTTTGCAGGCCTGATTTGGCTGAAGTAGAACTTCTGCCCTGGGTGTGCCACATTGCCCTAGAGCTGAAAGGCACAACGTGCAGGCTTCTTAACAAAGGGCGAGTTGGGCCCCAGAGCTTCTTGCTTCCAGCTCTTTGGGAAGCTAAGAAACAACTCGCTCTGCACAGTGCTCTTACAGCCTACCGGGAACATCTCTTACAAAGGCCTGTGAAACACAGTTTCCTTGCAGGCCTGATCTGGCTGAAGTAGAACTTCTGCCCTGGGTGTGGCACCTAGCCCTAGAGCTGAAAGGCACAACGGGCAGTCTGCATTCCAAAGGGCGAGTTGGGCGCCAGAGCATCTTGCTTCCAGCTCTTTGGGAAGCTAAGAAACAACTCGCTCTGCACAGTGCTCTTACAGCCTACCGGGAACATCTCTTAAAAAGGCATGTGAAACACAGTTTCCTTGCAGGCCTGATCTGGCTGAAGTAGAACTTCTGCCCTGGGTGTGCCACATTGCCCTAGAGCTGAAAGGCAGAACGTGCAGGCTTCCATACAAAGGGCGAGTTGGGCCCCAGAGCATCTTGCTTCCAGCTCTTTGGGAAGCTAAGAAACAACTCGCTCTGCACAGTGCTCTTACAGCCTACCGGGAACATCTCTTCCAAAGGCCTGTGAAACGCAGTTTCTTTGCAGTACTGATCTGGCTGAAGTAGGACTTCTGCTCTGGGTGTGCTACTTTGCCCTAGAGCTGAAAGGCACAACGTGCAGGCTTCTTTCCAAAGGGCGAGTTGGGCCCCACAGCATCTTGCTTCCAGCTCTTTGGGAAGCTAAGAAACAACTCGCTCTGCACAGTGCTCTTACAGCCTAGTGGGAACATCTCTTCCAAAGGCCTGTGAAACGCAGTTTCTTTGCAGGCCTGATCTGGCTGAAGTAGGACTTCTGCTCTGGGTATGCTACTTTGCCCTAGAGCTGAAAGGCACAATGTGCAGGCTTCTTTCCAAAGGGCGAGTTGGGCCCCACAGCATCTTGCTTCCAGCTCTTTGGGAAGCTAAGAAACAACTCGCTCTGCACAGTGCTCTTACAGCCTAGTGGGAAAATCTCTTCCAAAGGCCTGTGAAACGCAGTTTCTTTGCAGGCCTGATCTGGCTGAAGTAGGACTTCTGCTCTGGGTGTGCTACTTTGCCCTAGAGCTGAAAGGCACAACGTGCAGGCTTCTTTCCAAAGGGCGAGTTGGGCCCCACAGCATCTTGCTTCCAGCTCTTTGGGAAGCTAAGAAACAACTCGCTCTGCACAGTGCTCTTACAGCCTAGTGGGAACATCTCTTCCATAGGCCTGTGAAACGCAGTTTCTTTGCAGTCCTGATCTGGCTGAAGTAGGACTTCTGCTCTGGGTGTGCTACTTTGCCCTAGAGCTGAAAGGCACAACGTGCAGGCTTCTTTCCAAAGGGCGAGTTGGGCCCCACAGCATCTTGCTTCCAGCTCTTTGGGAAGCTAAGAAACAACTCGCTCTGCACAGTGCTCTTACAGCCTACCGGGAACATCTCTTACAAAGGCCTGTGTGATGCAGTTTCTTTGCAGGCCTGATCTGGCTGCAGTAGAACTTCTGCTCTGGTTGCTCCACATTGCCTTAGAGCTGAAAGTCACAACGTGCAGGCTTCTTAACAAAAGGCGAGTTGGGCCCCAGAGCATCTTGCTTCCAGCTCATTGGGAAGCTAAGAAACAACTCGCTCTGCACAGTGCTCTTACAGCCTACCGTGAACATCTCTTACAAAGGCCTGTGAAACGCAGTTTCTTTGCAGGCCTGAACTGGCTGAAGTAGAACTTCTGCCCTGGGTGTGCCACATTGCCCTAGAGCTGAAAGGCACAACGTGCAGGCTTCTTCACAAAGGGCGAGTTGGGCCCCAGCGCAGCTTGCTTCCGGCTCTTTGGTAAGCTAAGAAACAACTCGCCCTGCACAGTTCTCTTACAGCCTAAGGGGAACATCTCTTACAAATGCCTGTGAAATGCAGTTTCTTTGCAGTCCTGATCTGGCTGAAGTAGAACTTCTGCCCTGGGTGTGCCACATTGCCCTATAGCTGAAAGGCACAACGTTCAGGCTTCTTAACAAAGCGCGAGTTGGGCCCCAGAGCATCTTGCTTCCAGCTCTTTGGGAAGCTCAGAAACAACTCGCTCTGCACAGGGCTCTTACAGTCTACCGGGAACATCTCTTACAAAGGCCTGTGAAACGCAGTTTCTTTACAGGCCTGATCAGGCTGAAGTAGAACTTCTGCAGTGTGTGTGCCACATTGCCCAAGAGCTGAAAAGCACAACGTGCAGGCTTCTTAACAAAGGGCAAGTTGGGCCCAGGGCATCTTGCTTCCAGCTCTTTGGGAAGCTAAGAAACAACTCGCTCTGCACAGTGCTCTTACAGCCTACCGGGAACATCTCTTACAAAGGCCTGTGAAACGCAGTTTCTTTGCAGGCATGATCTGGCTGAAGTAGAACTTCTGCCCTGGGTGTGCCACATTGCCCTAGAGCTGAAAGGCACAACGTGCAGGCTTCTTAACAAAGGGCGAGTTGGGCCCCAGAGCTTCTTGCTTCCAGCTCTTTGGGAAGCTAAGAAACAACTCGCTCTGCACAGTGCTCTTACAGCCTACCGGGAACATCTCTTACAAAGGCCTGTGAAACGCAGTTTCTTTGCAGGCCTGATCTGGCTGAAGTAGAACTTCTGCCCTGGGTGTGCCACATTGCCCAGAGCTGAAAGGCAGAACGTGCAGGCTTCTTAACAAAGGGCGAGTTGGCCCCAGAGCATCTTGCTTCCAGCTCTTTGGGAAGCTAAGAAACAACTCGCTCTGCACAGTGCTCTTACAGCCTACCGGGAACATCTCTTACAAAGGCCTGTGAAACGCAGTTTCTTTGCAGGCCTGATCTGGCTGAAGTAGAACTTCTGCCCTGGGTGTGCCACATTGCCCTAGAGTTGAAAGGCACAACGTGCAGTCTACTTAACAAAGGGAGAGTTGGGCCCCAGAGCATCTTGCTTCTAGCTCTTTGGGAAGCTAAGAAACAACTCGCTCTGCACAGTGCTCTTACAGCCTACCAGGAACATCTCTTACAAAGGCCTGTGAAACACAGTTTCCTTGCAGGCCTGATCTGGCTGAAGTAGAACTTCTGCCCTGGGTGTGGCACCTAGCCCTAGAGCTGAAAGGCACAACGGGCAGTCTGCATTCCAAAGGGCGAGTTGGGCGCCAGAGCATCTTGCTTCCAGCTCTTTGGGAAGCTAAGAAACAACTCGCTCTGCACAGTGCTCTTACAGCCTACCGGGAACATCTCTTAAAAAGGCCTGTGAAACACAGTTTCCTTGCAGGCCTGATCTGGCTGAAGTAGAACTTCTGCCCTGGGTGTGCCACATTGCCCTAGAGCTGAAAGGCACAACATGCAGGCTTCCTAACAAAGGGCGAGTTGGGCCCCAGAGCAGCTTGCTTCCAGCTCTTTGGGAAGCTAAGAAACTCGCTCTGCACAGTGCTCTTACAGCCTACCGGGAACATCTCTTACAAAGGCTTGTGAAACGCAGTTTCTTTGCAGGCCTGATCAGGCTGAAGTAGAACTTCTGCCCTGGGTGTGCCACATTGCCCTAGAGCTGAAAGGCACAACGTGCAGGCTTCTTAGAAAAGGGCGAGTTGGGCCCCACAGCATCTTGCTTCCAGCTCTTTGGGAAGCTAAGAAACAACTCGCTCTGCACAGTGCTCTTACAGCCTACTGGGAAGATCTCTTACATAGGCCTGTGAAACGCAGTTTTTGCAGGCCTGATCTGGCTGAAGTAGAACTTCTGCCCTGGGTGTGCCACATTGCCCTATAGCTGAAAGGCACAACGTGCAGGCTTCTTAACAAAGGGCGAGTTGGGCCCCAGAGCTTCTTGCTTCCAGCTCTTTGGGAAGCGAAGAAACAACTCGCTCTGCACAGTGCTCTTACAGCCTACCGGGAACATCTCTTACAAAGGCCTGTGAAACGCAGTTTCTTTGCAGGCATGATCTGGCTGAAGTAGAACTTCTGCCCTGGGTGTGCCACATTGCCCAGAGCTGAAAGGCACAACGTGCAGGCTTCTTAACAAAGGGCGAGTTGGGCGCCAGAGCATCTTGCTTCCAGCTCTTTGGGAAGCTAAGAAACAACTCGCTCTGCACAGTGCTCTTACAGCCTACCGGGAACATCTCTTACAAAGGCCTGTGAGACGCAGTTTCTTTGCAGGCCTGATCTGGCTGAAGTAGAACTTCTGCTCTGGTTGCGCCACATTGGCCTAGAACTGAAAGCTACAACGTGCAATCTGCTTTCCAAAGTGTGAGTTGGGCCCCAGAGCATCTTGCTTCCAGCTCTTTGTGAAGCTAAGAAACAACTCGCTCTGCACAGTGCTCTTACAGCCTACCGGGAACATCTCTTACAAAGGCCTGTAAAACACAGTTTCCTTGCAGGCCTGATCTGGCTGAAGTAGAACTTCTGCCCTGGGTGTGCCACATTGCCCTAGAGCTGAAAGGCAGAACGTGCAGGCTTCCTAACAAAGGGCGAGTTGGGCCCCAGAGCATCTTGCTTCCAGCTCTTTGGGAAGCTAAGAAACAACTCGCTCTGCACAGTGCTCTTACAGCCTAGTGGGAAAATCTCTTCCAAAGGCCTGTGAAACGCAGTTTCTTTGCATGCCTGATCTGGCTGAAGTAGGACTTCTGCTCTGGGTGTGCTACTTTGCCCTAGAGCTGAAAGGCACAACCTGCAGGCTTCTTTCCAATGGGCGAGTTGGGCCCCACAGCATCTTGCTTCCAGCTCTTTGGGAAGCTAAGAAACAACTCGCTCTGCACAGTGCTCTTACAGCCTAGTGGGAACATCTCTTCCATAGGCCTGTGAAACGCAGTTTCTTTGCAGTCCTGATCTGGCTGAAGTAGGACTTCTGCTCTGGGTGTGCTACTTTGCCCTAGAGCTGAAAGGCACAACGTGCAGGCTTCTTTCCAAAGGGCGAGTTGGGCCCCACAGCATCTTGCTTCCAGCTCTTTGGGAAGCTAAGAAACAACTCGCTCTGCACAGTGCTCTTACAGCCTACCGGGAACATCTCTTACAAAGGCCTGTGTGATGCAGTTTCTTTGCAGGCCTGATCTGGCTGCAGTAGAACTTCTGCTCTGGTTGCTCCACATTGCCTTAGAGCTGAAAGTCACAACGTGCAGGCTTCTTAACAAAAGGCGAGTTGGGCCCCAGAGCATCTTGCTTCCAGCTCATTGGGAAGCTAAGAAACAACTCGCTCTGCACAGTGCTCTTACAGCCTACCGGGAACATCTCTTACAAAGGCCTGTGAAACGCAGTTTCTTTGCAGGACTGATAAGGCTGCAGTAGAAGTTCTACCCTGGGTGAGCCACATTGCCCTAGAGCTGAAAGGCACAACGTGCAGGCTTCTTAACAAAGGGCGAGTTGGGCCCCAGAGCATCTTGCTTCCAGCTCTTTGGGAAGCTAAGAAACAACTCGCTCTGCACAGTGCTCTTACAGCCTACCGGGAACATCTCTTACAAAGGCCTGTGAAACGCAGTTTCTTTGCAGGCCTGATCTGGCTGAAGTAGAACTTCTGCCCTGGGTGTGCCACATTGCCCTAGAGCTGAAAGGCACAACGTGCAGGCTTCTTCACAAAGGGCGAGTTGGGCCCCAGCGCAGCTTGCTTCCGGCTCTTTGGTAAGCTAAGAAACAACTCGCCCTGCACAGTTCTCTTACAGCCTAAGGGGAACATCTCTTACAAATGCCTGTGAAATGCAGTTTCTTTGCAGTCCTGATCTGGCTGAAGTAGAACTTCTGCCCTGGGTGTGCCACATTGCCCTATAGCTGAAAGGCACAACGTTCAGGCTTCTTAACAAAGCGCGAGTTGGGCCCCAGAGCATCTTGCTTCCAGCTCTTTGGGAAGCTCAGAAACAACTCGCTCTGCACAGGGCTCTTACAGTCTACCGGGAACATCTCTTACAAAGGCCTGTGAAACGCAGTTTCTTTGCATGCCTGATCAGGCTGAAGTAGAACTTCTGCAGTGTGTGTGCCACATTGCCCAAGAGCTGAAAAGCACAACGTGCAGGCTTCTTAACAAAGGGCAAGTTGGGCCCCAGAGCAGCTTGCTTCCAGCTCTTTGGGAAGCTAAGAAACAACTCGCTCTGCACAGTGCTCTTACAGCCTACCGGGAACATCTCTTACAAAGGCCTGTGAAACGCAGTTTCTTTGCAGGCATGATCTGGCTGAAGTAGAACTTCTGCCCTGGGTGTGCCACATTGCCCTAGAGCTGAAAGGCACAACGTGCAGGCTTCTTAACAAAGGGCGAGTTGGGCCCCAGAGCTTCTTGCTTCCAGCTCTTTGGGAAGCTAAGAAACAACTCGCTCTGCACAGTGCTCTTACAGCCTACCGGGAACATCTCTTACAAAGGCCTGTGAAACGCAGTTTCTTTGCAGGCCTGATCTGGCTGAAGTAGAACTTCTGCCCTGGGTGTGCCACATTGCCCAGAGCTGAAAGGCAGAACGTGCAGGCTTCTTAACAAAGGGCGAGTTGGCCCCAGAGCATCTTGCTTCCAGCTCTTTGGGAAGCTAAGAAACAACTCGCTCTGCACAGTGCTCTTACAGCCTACCGGGAACATCTCTTACAAAGGCCTGTGAAACGCAGTTTCTTTGCAGGCCTGATCTGGCTGAAGTAGAACTTCTGCCCTGGGTGTGCCACATTGCCCTAGAGCTGAAAGGCACAACGTGCAGTCTACTTAACAAAGGGAGAGTTGGGCCCCAGAGCATCTTGCTTCTAGCTCTTTGGGAAGCTAAGAAACAACTCGCTCTGCACAGTGCTCTTACAGCCTACCGGGAACATCTCTTACAAAGGCCTGTGAAACACAGTTTCCTTGCAGGCCTGATCTGGCTGAAGTAGAACTTCTGCCCTGGGTGTGGCACCTAGCCCTAGAGCTGAAAGGCACAACGGGCAGTCTGCATTCCAAAGGGCGAGTTGGGCGCCAGAGCATCTTGCTTCCAGCTCTTTGGGAAGCTAAGAAACAACTCGCTCTGCACAGTGCTCTTACAGCCTACCGGGAACATCTCTTAAAAAGGCCTGTGAAACACAGTTTCCTTGCAGGCCTGATCTGGCTGAAGTAGAACTTCGGACCTGGGTGTGCCACATTGCCCTAGAGCTGAAAGGCACAACGTGCAGGCTTCCTAACAAAGGGCGAGTTGGGCCCCAGAGCAGCTTGCTTCCAGCTCTTTGGGAAGCTAAGAAACTCGCTCTGCACAGTGCTCTTACAGCCTACCGGGAACATCTCTTTCAAAGGCTTGTGAAACGCAGTTTCTTTGAGGGCTGATCAGGCTGAAGTAGAACTTCTGCCCTGGGTGTGCCACATTGCCCTGGAGCTGAAAGGCACAACGTGCAGGCTTCTTAGAAAAGTGCGAGTTGGGCCCCACAGCATCTTGCTTCCAGCTCTTTGGGAAGCTAAGAAACAACTCGGTCTGCACAGTGCTCTTACAGCCTACTGGGAAGATCTCTTACATAGGCCTGTGAAACGCAGTTTTTGCAGGCCTGATCTGGCTGAAGTAGAACTTCTGCCCTGGGTGTGCCACATTGCCCTAGAGCTGAAAGGCACAACGTGCAGGCTTCTTAACAAAGGGCGAGTTGGGCCCCAGAGCTTCTTGCTTCCAGCTCTTTGGGAAGCTAAGAAACAACTCGCTCTGCACAGTGCTCTTACAGCCTACCGGGAACATCTCTTACAAAGGCCTGTGAAACGCAGTTTCTTTGCAGGCCTGATCTGGCTGAAGTAGAACTTCTGCCCTGGGTGTGCCACATTGCCCAGAGCTGAAAGGCACAACGTGCAGGCTTCTTAACAAAGGGCGAGTTGGGCCCCAGAGCAGCTTGCTTCCAGCTCTTTGGGAAGCTAAGAAACAGCTCGCTCTGCACAGTGCTCTTACAGCCTACCGGGAACATCTCTTACAAAGGCCTGTGAAACGCAGTTTCTTTGCAGGCCTGATCTGGCTGAAGTAGAACTTCTGCCCTGGGTGTGCCACATTGCCCTAGAGCTGAAAGGCACAACGTGCAGTCTTCTTAACAAAGGGCGAGTTGGGCCCCAGAGCATCTTGCTTCCAGCTCTTTGGGAAGCTAAGAAACAACTCGCTCTGCACAGTGCTCTTACAGCCTACCGGGAACATCTCTTACAAAGGCCTGTGAAACGCAGTTTCTTTGCAGGCCTGATCTGGCTGAAGTAGAACTTCTGCCCTGGGTGTGCCACATTGCCCTAGAGCTGAAAGGCACAACGTGCAGGCTTCTTCACAAAGGGCGATTTTGGCCCCAGAGCAGCTTGCTTCCAGCTCTTTGGTAAGCTAAGAAACAAATCGCCCTGCACAGTGGTCTTACAGCCTAAGGGGAACATCTCTTACAAATGCCTGTGAAATGCAGTTTCTTTGCAGTCCTGATCTGGCTGAAGTAGAACTTCTGCCCTAGGTGTGTCACATTGCCCTATAGCTGAAAGGCACAACATTCAGGCTTCTTAACAAAGCGCGAGTTGGGCCCCAGAGCATCTTGCTTCCAGCTCTTTGGGAAGCTAAGAAAAAACTCGCTCTGCACAGGGCTCTTACAGCCTACCGGGAACATCTCTTACAAAGGCCTGAAACGCAGTTTCTTTGCATGCCTGATCAGGCTGAAGTAGAACTTCTGCAGTGTGTGTGCCACATTGCCCTAGAGCTGAAAGGCACAACGTGCAGGCTTCTTAACAAAGGGCAAGTTGGGCCCCAGAGCATCTTGCTTCCAGCTCTTTGGGAAGCTAAGAAACAACTCGCTCTGCACAGTGCTCTTACAGCCTACCGGGAACATGTCTTACCAAGGCCTGTGAAACGCAGTTTCTTTGCAGGCCTGATTTGGCTGAAGTAGAACTTCTGCCCTGGGTGTGCCACATTGCCCTAGAGCTGAAAGGCACAACGTGCAGGCTTCTTAACAAAGGGCGAGTTGGGCCCCAGAGCTTCTTGCTTCCAGCTCTTTGGGAAGCTAAGAAACAACTCGCTCTGCACAGTGCTCTTACAGCCTACCGGGAACATCTCTTACAAAGGCCTGTGAAACACAGTTTCCTTGCAGGCCTGATCTGGCTGAAGTAGAACTTCTGCCCTGGGTGTGGCACATAGCGCTAGAGCTGAAAGGCACAACGGGCAGTCTGCATTCCAAAGGGCGAGTTGGGCGCCAGAGCATCTTGCTTCCAGCTCTTTGGGAAGCTAAGAAACAACTCGCTCTGCACAGTGCTCTTACAGCCTACCGGGAACATCTCTTAAAAAGGCATGTGAAACACAGTTTCCTTGCAGGCCTGAACTGGCTGAAGTAGAACTTCTGCCCTGGGTGTGCCACATTGCCCTAGAGCTGAAAGGCAGAACGTGCAGGCTTCCTAACAAAGGGCGAGTTGGGCCCCAGAGCATCTTGCTTCCAGCTCTTTGGGAAGCTAAGAAACAACTCGCTCTGCACAGTGCTCTTACAGCCTACCGGGAACATCTCTTCCAAAGGCCTGTGAAACGCAGTTTCTTTGCAGTACTGATCTGGCTGAAGGAGGACTTCTGCTCTGGGTGTGCTACTTTGCCCTAGAGCTGAAAGGCACAACGTGCAGGCTTCTTTCCAAAGGGCGAGTTGGGCCCCACAGCATCTTGCTTCCAGCTCTTTGGGAAGCTAAGAAACAACTCGCTCTGCACAGTGCTCTTACAGCCTAGTGGGAACATCTCTTCCAAAGGCCTGTGAAACGCAGTTTCTTTGCAGGCCTGATCTGGCTGAAGTAGGACTTCTGCTCTGGGTATGCTACTTTGCCCTAGAGCTGAAAGGCACAACGTGCAGGCTTCTTTCCAAAGGGCGAGTTGGGCCCCACAGCATCTTGCTTCCAGCTCTTTGGGAAGCTAAGAAACAACTCGCTCTGCTCAGTGCTCTTACAGCCTAGTGGGAAAATCTCTTCCAAAGGCCTGTGAAACACAGTTTCTTTGCAGGCCTGATCTGGCTGAAGTAGGACTTCTGCTCTGGGTGTGCTACTTTGCCCTAGAGCTGAAAGGCACAACGTGCAGGCTTCTTTCCAATGGGCGAGTTGGGCCCCACAGCATCTTGCTTCCAGCTCTTTGGGAAGCTAAGAAACAACTCGCTCTGCACAGTGCTCTTACAGCCTAGTGGGAACATCTCTTCCATAGGCCTGTGAAACGCAGTTTCTTTGCAGGCCTGATGTGGCTGAAGTAGGACTTCTGCTCTGGGTGTGCTACTTTGCCCTAGAGCTGAAAGGCACAACGTGCAGGCTTCTTTCCAAAGGGCGAGTTGGGCCCCACAGCATCTTGCTTCCAGCTCTTTGGGAAGCTAAGAAACAACTCGCTCTGCACAGTGCTCTTACAGCCTACCGGGAACATCTCTTACAAAGGCCTGTGAAACGCAGTTTCTTTGCAGGCCTGATCAGGCTGAAGTAGAACTTCTGCTCTGGGTGTGCCACACTGCCCTAGACCTGAAAGCTACAACGTGCAGTCTCCTTACCAATGTGCGAGTTGGGCCCCAGAGCATCTTGCTTCCAGCTCTTTGGGAAGCTAAGAAACAACTCGCTCTGCACAGTGCTCTTACAGCCTACCGGGAACATCTCTTACAAAGGCCTGTGAAACGCAGCTTCTTTGCAGGCCTGATCTGGCTGAAGTAGAACTTCTGCCGTGGGTGTGCCACATTGCCCTAGAGCTGAAAGGCACAACGTGCAGGCTTCTTAACAAAGGGCGAGTTGGGCCCCAGAGCATCTTGCTTCCAGCTCTTTGGGAAGCTAAGAAACAACTCGCTCTGCACAGTGCTCTTACAGCCTACCGGGAACATCTCTTACAAAGGCCTGTGAAATGCAGTTTCTTTGCAGGCCTGATCTGGATGAAGTAGAACTTCTGCCCTGGGTGTGGCACCTAGCCCTAGAGCTGAAAGGCACAACGTGCAGTCTGCATTCGAAAGGGCGAGTTGGGCGCCAGAGCTTCTTGCTTCCAGCTCTTTGGGAAGCTAAGAAACAACTCGCTCTGCACAGTGCTCTTACAGCCTACCGGGAACATCTCTTACAAAGGCCTGTGAAACACAGTTTCCTTGCAGGCGTGATCTGGCTGAAGTAGAACTTCTGCCCTGGGTGTGGCACCTAGCCCTAGAGCTGAAAGGCACAACGGGCAGTCTGCATTCCAAAGGGCGAGTTGGGCGCCAGAGCATCTTGCTTCCAGCTCTTTGGGAAGCTAAGAAACAACTCGCTCTGCACAGTGCTCTTACAGCCTACCGGGAACATCTCTTAAAAAGGCCTGTGAAACACAGTTTCCTTGCAGGCCTGATCTGGCTGAAGTAGAACTTCTGCCCTGGGTGTGCCACATTGCCCTAGAGCTGAAAGGCACAACGTGCAGGCTTCCTAACAAAGGGCGAGTTGGGCCCCAGAGCAGCTTGCTTCCAGCTCTTTGGGAAGCTAAGAAACAACTCGCTCTGCACAGTGCTCTTACAGCCTATCGGGAACATCTCTTACAAAGGCTTGTGAAACGCAGTTTCTTTGCAGGCCTGATCAGGCTGAAGTAGAACTTCTGCCCTGGGTGTGCCACATTGCCCTAGAGCTGAAAGGCACAACGTGCAGGCTTCTTAGAAAAGGGCGAGTTGGGCCCCAGAGCATCTTGCTTCCAGCTGTTTGGGAAGCTAAGAAACAACTCGCTCTGCACAGTGCTCTTACAGCCTACTGGGAACATCTCTTACAAAGGCCTGTGAAACGCAGTTTCTTTGCAGGCCTGATCTGGCTGAAGTAGAACTTCTGCCCTGGGTGTGCCACATTGCCCTAGAGCTGAAAGGCACAACGTGCAGGCTTCTTAACAAAGGGCGAGTTGGGCCCCAGAGCTTCTTGCTTCCAGCTCTTTGGGAAGCTAAGAAACAACTCGCTCTGCACAGTGCTCTTACAGCCTACCGGGAACATCTCTTACAAAGGCCTGTGAAACGCAGTTTCTTTGCAGGCCTGATCTGGCTGAAGTAGAACTTCTGCCCTGGGTGTGCCACATTGCCCAGAGCTGAAAGGCACAACGTGCAGGCTTCTTAACAAAGGGCGAGTTGGCCCCAGAGCATCTTGCTTCCAGCTCTTTGGGAAGCTAAGAAACAACTCGCTCTGCACAGTGCTCTTACAGCCTACCGGGAACATCTCTTACAAAGGCCTGTGAAATGCAGTTTCTTTGCAGGCCTGATCTGGCTGAAGTAGAACTTCTGCCCTGGGTGTGCCACATTGCCCTAGAGCTGAAAGGCACAACGTGCAGTCTTCTTAACAAAGGGTGAGTTGGGCCCCAGAGCAGCTTGCTTCCAGCTCTTTGGGAAGCTAAGAAACAACTCGCTCTGCACAGTGCTCTTACAGCCTACCGGGAACATCTCTTACAAAGGCCTGTGAGACGCAGTTTCTTTGCAGGCCTGATCTGGCTGAAGTAGAACTTCTGCTCTGGTTGCGCCACATTGGCCTAGAACTGAAAGCTACAACGTGCAATCTGCTTTCCAAAGTGCGAGTTGGGCCCCAGAGCATCTTGCTTCCAGCTCTTTGTGAAGCTAAGAAACAACTCGCTCTGCACAGTGCTCTTACAGCCTACCGGGAACATCTCTTACAAAGGCCTGTGAAACGCAGTTTCTTTGCAGGCCTGATCTGGCTGAAGTAGAACTTCTGCCCTGGGTGTGCCACATTGCCCAGAGCTGAAAGGCAGAACGTGCAGGCTTCTTAACATAGGGCGAGTTGGCCCCAGAGCATCTTGCTTCCAGCTCTTTGGGAAGCTAAGAAACAACTCGCTCTGCACAGTGCTCTTACAGCCTACCGGGAACATCTCTTACAAAGGCCTGTGAAACGCAGTTTCTTTGCAGGCCTGATCTGGCTGAAGTAGAACTTCTGCCCTGGGTGTGCCACATTGCCCTAGAGCTGAAAGGCACAACGTGCAGTCTACTTAACAAAGGGAGAGTTGGGCCCCAGAGCATCTTGCTTCTAGCTCTTTGGGAAGCTAAGAAACAACTCGCTCTGCACAGTGCTCTTACAGCCTACCAGGAACATCTCTTACAAAGGCCTGTGAAACACAGTTTCCTTGCAGGCCTGATCTGGCTGAAGTAGAACTTCTGCCCTGGGTGTGGCACCTAGCCCTAGAGCTGAAAGGCACAACGTGCAGGCTTCTTAGAAAAGGGCGAGTTGGGCCCCACAGCATCTTGCTTCCAGCTCTTTGGGAAGCTAAGAAACAACTCGGTCTGCACAGTGCTCTTACAGCCTACTGGGAAGATCTCTTACATAGGCCTGTGAAACGCAGTTTTTGCAGGCCTGATCTGGCTGAAGTAGAACTTCTGCCCTGGGTGTGCCACATTGCCCTATAGCTGAAAGGCACAACGTGCAGGCTTCTTAACAAAGGGCGAGTTGGGCCCCAGAGCTTCTTGCTTCCAGCTCTTTGGGAAGCGAAGAAACAACTCGCTCTGCACAGTGCTCTTACAGCCTACCGGGAACATCTCTTACAAAGGCCTGTGAAACGCAGTTTCTTTGCAGGCCTGATCTGGCTGAAGTAGAACTTCTGCCCTGGGTGTGCCACATTGCCCAGAGCTGAAAGGCACAACGTGCAGGCTTCTTAACAAAGGGCGAGTTGGGCGCCAGAGCATCTTGCTTCCAGCTCTTTGGGAAGCTAAGAAACAACTCGCTCTGCACAGTGCTCTTACAGCCTACCGGGAACATCTCTTACAAAGGCCTGTGAGACGCAGTTTCTTTGCAGGCCTGATCTGGCTGAAGTAGAACTTCTGCTCTGGTTGCGCCACATTGGCCTAGAACTGAAAGCTACAACGTGCAATCTGCTTTCCAAAGTGCGAGTTGGGCCCCAGAGCATCTTGCTTCCAGCTCTTTGTGAAGCTAAGAAACAACTCGCTATGCACAGTGCTCTTACAGCCTACCGGGAACATCTCTTACAAAGGCCTGTAAAACACAGTTTCCTTGCAGGCCTGATCTGGCTGAAGTAGAACTTCTGCCCTGGGTGTGCCACATTGCCCTAGAGCTGAAAGGCAGAACGTGCAGGCTTCCTAACAAAGGGCGAGTTGGGCCCCAGAGCATCTTGCTTCCAGCTCTTTGGGAAGCTAAGAAACAACTCGCTCTGCACAGTGCTCTTACAGCCTAGTGGGAAAATCTCTTCCAAAGGCCTGTGAAACGCAGTTTCTTTGCAGGCCTGATCTGGCTGAAGTAGGACTTCTGCTCTGGGTGTGCTACTTTGCCCTAGAGCTGAAAGGCACAACCTGCAGGCTTCTTTCCAATGGGCGAGTTGGGCCCCACAGCATCTTGCTTCCAGCTCTTTGGGAAGCTAAGAAACAACTCGCTCTGCACAGTGCTCTTACAGCCTAGTGGGAACATCTCTTCCATAGGCCTGTGAAACGCAGTTTCTTTGCAGTCCTGATCTGGCTGAAGTAGGACTTCTGCTCTGGGTGTGCTACTTTGCCCTAGAGCTGAAAGGCACAACGTGCAGGCTTCTTTCCAAAGGGCGAGTTGGGCCCCACAGCATCTTGCTTCCAGCTCTTTGGGAAGCTAAGAAACAACTCGCTCTGCACAGTGCTCTTACAGCCTACCGGGAACATCTCTTACAAAGGCCTGTGTGATGCAGTTTCTTTGCAGGCCTGATCTGGCTGCAGTAGAACTTCTGCTCTGGTTGCTCCACATTGCCTTAGAGCTGAAAGTCACAACGTGCAGGCTTCTTAACAAAAGGCGAGTTGGGCCCCAGAGCATCTTGCTTCCAGCTCATTGGGAAGCTAAGAAACAACTCGCTCTGCACAGTGCTCTTACAGCCTACCGGGAACATCTCTTACAAAGGCCTGTGAAACGCAGTTTCTTTGCAGGACTGATAAGGCTGCAGTAGAAGTTCTACCCTGGGTGAGCCACATTGCCCTAGAGCTGAAAGGCACAACGTGCAGGCTTCTTAACAAAGGGCGAGTTGGGCCCCAGAGCATCTTGCTTCCAGCTCTTTGGGAAGCTAAGAAACAACTCGCTCTGCACAGTGCTCTTACAGCCTACCGGGAACATCTCTTACAAAGGCCTGTGAAACGCAGTTTCTTTGCAGGCCTGATCTGGCTGAAGTAGAACTTCTGCCCTGGGTGTGCCACATTGCCCTAGAGCTGAAAGGCACAACGTGCAGGCTTCTTCACAAAGGGCGAGTTGGGCCCCAGCGCAGCTTGCTTCCGGCTCTTTGGTAAGCTAAGAAACAACTCGCCCTGCACAGTTCTCTTACAGCCTAAGGGGAACATCTCTTACAAATGCCTGTGAAATGCAGTTTCTTTGCAGTCCTGATCTGGCTGAAGTAGAACTTCTGCCCTGGGTGTGCCACATTGCCCTATAGCTGAAAGGCACAACGTTCAGGCTTCTTAACAAAGCGCGAGTTGGGCCCCAGAGCATCTTGCTTCCAGCTCTTTGGGAAGCTCAGAAACAACTCGCTCTGCACAGGGCTCTTACAGTCTACCGGGAACATCTCTTACAAAGGCCTGTGAAACGCAGTTTCTTTGCATGCCTGATCAGGCTGAAGTAGAACTTCTGCAGTGTGTGTGCCACATTGCCCAAGAGCTGAAAAGCACAACGTGCAGGCTTCTTAACAAAGGGCAAGTTGGGCCCCAGAGCAGCTTGCTTCCAGCTCTTTGGGAAGCTAAGAAACAACTCGCTCTGCACAGTGCTCTTACAGCCTACCGGGAACATCTCTTACAAAGGCCTGTGAAACGCAGTTTCTTTGCAGGCATGATCTGGCTGAAGTAGAACTTCTGCCCTGGGTGTGCCACATTGCCCTAGAGCTGAAAGGCACAACGTGCAGGCTTCTTAACAAAGGGCGAGTTGGGCCCCAGAGCTTCTTGCTTCCAGCTCTTTGGGAAGCTAAGAAACAACTCGCTCTGCACAGTGCTCTTACAGCCTACCGGGAACATCTCTTACAAAGGCCTGTGTGATGCAGTTTCTTTGCAGGCCTGATCTGGCTGCAGTAGAACTTCTGCTCTGGTTGCTCCACATTGCCTTAGAGCTGAAAGTCACAACGTGCAGGCTTCTTAACAAAAGGCGAGTTGGGCCCCAGAGCATCTTGCTTCCAGCTCATTGGGAAGCTAAGAAACAACTCGCTCTGCACAGTGCTCTTACAGCCTACCGGGAACATCTCTTACAAAGGCCTGTGAAACGCAGTTTCTTTGCAGGACTGATAAGGCTGCAGTAGAAGTTCTACCCTGGGTGAGCCACATTGCCCTAGAGCTGAAAGGCACAACGTGCAGGCTTCTTAACAAAGGGCGAGTTGGGCCCCAGAGCATCTTGCTTCCAGCTCTTTGGGAAGCTAAGAAACAACTCGCTCTGCACAGTGCTCTTACAGCCTACCGGGAACATCTCTTACAAAGGCCTGTGAAACGCAGTTTCTTTGCAGGCCTGATCTGGCTGAAGTAGAACTTCTGCCCTGGGTGTGCCACATTGCCCTAGAGCTGAAAGGCACAACGTGCAGGCTTCTTCACAAAGGGCGAGTTGGGCCCCAGCGCAGCTTGCTTCCGGCTCTTTGGTAAGCTAAGAAACAACTCGCCCTGCACAGTTCTCTTACAGCCTAAGGGGAACATCTCTTACAAATGCCTGTGAAATGCAGTTTCTTTGCAGTCCTGATCTGGCTGAAGTAGAACTTCTGCCCTGGGTGTGCCACATTGCCCTATAGCTGAAAGGCACAACGTTCAGGCTTCTTAACAAAGCGCGAGTTGGGCCCCAGAGCATCTTGCTTCCAGCTCTTTGGGAAGCTCAGAAACAACTCGCTCTGCACAGGGCTCTTACAGTCTACCGGGAACATCTCTTACAAAGGCCTGTGAAACGCAGTTTCTTTGCATGCCTGATCAGGCTGAAGTAGAACTTCTGCAGTGTGTGTGCCACATTGCCCAAGAGCTGAAAAGCACAACGTGCAGGCTTCTTAACAAAGGGCAAGTTGGGCCCCAGAGCAGCTTGCTTCCAGCTCTTTGGGAAGCTAAGAAACAACTCGCTCTGCACAGTGCTCTTACAGCCTACCGGGAACATCTCTTACAAAGGCCTGTGAAACGCAGTTTCTTTGCAGGCATGATCTGGCTGAAGTAGAACTTCTGCCCTGGGTGTGCCACATTGCCCTAGAGCTGAAAGGCACAACGTGCAGGCTTCTTAACAAAGGGCGAGTTGGGCCCCAGAGCTTCTTGCTTCCAGCTCTTTGGGAAGCTAAGAAACAACTCGCTCTGCACAGTGCTCTTACAGCCTACCGGGAACATCTCTTACAAAGGCCTGTGAAACGCAGTTTCTTTGCAGGCCTGATCTGGCTGAAGTAGAACTTCTGCCCTGGGTGTGCCACATTGCCCAGAGCTGAAAGGCAGAACGTGCAGGCTTCTTAACAAAGGGCGAGTTGGCCCCAGAGCATCTTGCTTCCAGCTCTTTGGGAAGCTAAGAAACAACTCGCTCTGCACAGTGCTCTTACAGCCTACCGGGAACATCTCTTACAAAGGCCTGTGAAACGCAGTTTCTTTGCAGGCCTGATCTGGCTGAAGTAGAACTTCGGCCCTGGGTGTGCCACATTGCCCTAGAGCTGAAAGGCACAACGTGCAGTCTACTTAACAAAGGGAGAGTTGGGCCCCAGAGCATCTTGCTTCTAGCTCTTTGGGAAGCTAAGAAACAACTCGCTCTGCACAGTGCTCTTACAGCCTACCGGGAACATCTCTTACAAAGGCCTGTGAAACACAGTTTCCTTGCAGGCCTGATCTGGCTGAAGTAGAACTTCTGCCCTGGGTGTGGCACCTAGCCCTAGAGCTGAAAGGCACAACGGGCAGTCTGCATTCCAAAGGGCGAGTTGGGCGCCAGAGCATCTTGCTTCCAGCTCTTTGGGAAGCTAAGAAACAACTCGCTCTGCACAGTGCTCTTACAGCCTACCGGGAACATCTCTTAAAAAGGCCTGTGAAACACAGTTTCCTTGCAGGCCTGATCTGGCTGAAGTAGAACTTCGGACCTGGGTGTGCCACATTGCCCTAGAGCTGAAAGGCACAACGTGCAGGCTTCCTAACAAAGGGCGAGTTGGGCCCCAGAGCAGCTTGCTTCCAGCTCTTTGGGAAGCTAAGAAACTCGCTCTGCACAGTGCTCTTACAGCCTACCGGGAACATCTCTTACAAAGGCTTGTGAAACGCAGTTTCTTTGAGGGCTGATCAGGCTGAAGTAGAACTTCTGCCCTGGGTGTGCCACATTGCCCTGGAGCTGAAAGGCACAACGTGCAGGCTTCTTAGAAAAGTGCGAGTTGGGCCCCACAGCATCTTGCTTCCAGCTCTTTGGGAAGCTAAGAAACAACTCGGTCTGCACAGTGCTCTTACAGCCTACTGGGAAGATCTCTTACATAGGCCTGTGAAACGCAGTTTTTGCAGGCCTGATCTGGCTGAAGTAGAACTTCTGCCCTGGGTGTGCCACATTGCCCTAGAGCTGAAAGGCACAACGTGCAGGCTTCTTAACAAAGGGCGAGTTGGGCCCCAGAGCTTCTTGCTTCCAGCTCTTTGGGAAGCTAAGAAACAACTCGCTCTGCACAGTGCTCTTACACCCTACCGGGAACATCTCTTACAAAGGCCTGTGAAACGCAGTTTCTTTGCAGGCCTGATCTGGCTGAAGTAGAACTTCTGCCCTTGGTGTGCCACATTGCCCAGAGCTGAAAGGCACAACGTGCAGGCTTCTTAACAAAGGGCGAGTTGGGCCCCAGAGCATCTTGCTTCCAGCTCTTTGGGAAGCTAAGAAACAGCTCGCTCTGCACAGTGCTCTTACAGCCTACCGGGAACATCTCTTACAAAGGCCTGTGAAACGCAGTTTCTTTGCAGGCCTGATCTGGCTGAAGTAGAACTTCTGCCCTGGGTGTGCCACATTGCCCTAGAGCTGAAAGGCACAACGTGCAGTCTTCTTAACAAAGGGCGAGTTGGGCCCCAGAGCATCTTGCTTCCAGCTCTTTGGGAAGCTAAGAAACAACTCGCTCTGCACAGTGCTCTTACAGCCTACCGGGAACATCTCTTACAAAGGCCTGTGAAACGCAGTTTCTTTGCAGGCCTGATCTGGCTGAAGTAGAACTTCTGCCCTGGGTGTGCCACATTGCCCTAGAGCTGAAAGGCACAACGTGGGGGCTTCTTGACAAAGGGCGAGTTGGGCCCCAGAGCATCTTGCTTCCAGCTCTTTGGGAAGCTAAGAAACAACTCGCTCTGCACAGTGCTCTTACAGCCTAGTGGGAACATCTCTTCCAAAGGCCTGTGAAACACAGTTTCTTTGCAGGCCTGATCTGGC
Organism: Equus caballus; assembly: GCF_041296265.1. NCBI lineage: Eukaryota > Metazoa > Chordata > Mammalia > Perissodactyla > Equidae > Equus > Equus caballus. Next base: position 44,092,741 of record NC_091692.1, read on the forward strand.
TGAAGTAGGACTTCTGCTCTGGGTGTGCCACACTGCCCTAGACCTGAAAGCTACAACGTGCAGTCTCCTTTCCAATGTGCGAGTTGGGCCCCAGAGCATCTTGCTTCCAGCTCTTTGGGAAGCTAAGAAACAACTCGCTCTGCACAGTGCTCTTACAGCCTACCGGGAACATCTCTTACAAAGGCCTGTGAAACACGGTTGCCTTGCAGGCCTGATCTGGCTGAAGTAGAACTTCTGCCCTGGGTGTGCCACATTGCCCTAGAGCTGAAAGGCACAACGTGCAGGCTTCTTCACAAAGGGCGAGTTTGGCCCCAGAGCAGCTTGCTTCCAGCTCTTTGGTAAGCTAAGAAACAAGTCGCCCTGCACAGTGCTCTTACAGCCTAAGGGGAACATCTCTTACAAATGCCTGTGAAATGCAGTTTCTTTGCAGTCCTGATCTGGCTGAAGTAGAACTTCTGCCCTGGGTGTGTCACATTGCCCTATAGCTGAAAGGCACAACATTCAGGCTTCTTAACAAAGCGCGAGTTGGGCCCCAGAGCATCTTGCTTCAAGCTCTTTGGGAAGCTAAGAAACAACTCGCTCTGCTCAGTGCTCTTACAGCCTAGTGGGAAAATCTCTTCCAAAGGCCTGTGAAACACAGTTTCTTTGCAGGCCTGATCTGGCTGAAGTAGGACTTCTGCTCTGGGTGTGCTACTTTGCCCTAGAGCTGAAAGGCACAACGTGCAGGCTTCTTTCCAATGGGCGAGTTGGGCCCCACAGCATCTTGCTTCCAGCTCTTTGGGAAGCTAAGAAACAACTCGCTCTGCACAGTGCTCTTACAGCCTAGTGGGAACATCTCTTCCATAGGCCTGTGAAACGCAGTTTCTTTGCAGGCCTGATGTGGCTGAAGTAGGACTTCTGCTCTGGGTGTGCTACTTTGCCCTAGAGCTGAAAGGCACAACGTGCAGGCTTCTTTCCAAAGGGCGAGTTGGGCCCCACAGCATCTTGCTTCCAGCTCTTTGGGAAGCTAAGAAACAACTCGCTCTGCACAGTGCTCTTACAGCCTACCGGGAACATCTCTTACAAAGGCCTCTGAAACGCAGTTTCTTGGCAGGCCTGATCTGGCTGAAGTAGAACTTCTGCCCTGGGTGTGCCACATTGCCCTAGAGCTGAAAGGCACAACGTGGAGGCTTCTTAACAAAGGGCGAGTTGGGCCCCAGAGCATCTTGCTTCCAGCTCTTTGGGAAGCTAAGAAACAACTCGCTCTGCACAGTGCTCTTACAGCCTACCGGGAACATCTCTTACAAAGGCCTGTGAAACGCAGTTTCTTTGCAGGCCTGATCAGGCTGAAGTAGAACTTCTGCTCTGGGTGTGCCACACTGCCCTAGACCTGAAAGCTACAACGTGCAGTCTCCTTTCCAATGTGCGAGTTGGGCCCCAGAGCATCTTGCTTCCAGCTCTTTGGGAAGCTAAGAAACAACTCGCTCTGCACAGTGCTCTTACAGCCTACCGGGAACATCTCTTACAAAGGCCTGTGAAACGCAGCTTCTTTGCAGGCCTGATCTGGCTGAAGTAGAACTTCTGCCGTGGGTGTGCCACATTGCCCTAGAGCTGAAAGGCACAACGTGCAGGCTTCTTAACAAAGGGCGAGTTGGGCCCCAGAGCATCTTGCTTCCAGCTCTTTGGGAAGCTAAGAAACAACTCGCTCTGCACAGTGCTCTTACAGCCTACCGGGAACATCTCTTACAAAGGCCTGTGAAATGCAGTTTCTTTGCAGGCCTGATCTGGATGAAGTAGAACTTCTGCCCTCGGTGTGGCACCTAGCCCTAGAGCTGAAAGGCACAACGTGCAGTCTGCATTCGAAAGGGCGAGTTGGGCGCCAGAGCTTCTTGCTTCCAGCTCTTTGGGAAGCTAAGAAACAACTCGCTCTGCACAGTGCTCTTACAGCCTACCGGGAACATCTCTTACAAAGGCCTGTTAAACACAGTTTCCTTGCAGGCGTGATCTGGCTGAAGTAGAACTTCTGCCCTGGGTGTGGCACCTAGCCCTAGAGCTGAAAGGCACAACGGGCAGTCTGCATTCCAAAGGGCGAGTTGGGCGCCAGAGCATCTTGCTTCCAGCTCTTTGGGAAGCTAAGAAACAACTCGCTCTGCACAGTGCTCTTACAGCCTACCGGGAACATCTCTTAAAAAGGCCTGTGAAACACAGTTTCCTTGCAGGCCTGATCTGGCTGAAGTAGAACTTCTGCCCTGGGTGTGCCACATTGCCCTAGAGCTGAAAGGCACAACGTGCAGGCTTCCTAACAAAGGGCGAGTTGGGCCCCAGAGCAGCTGGCTTCCAGCTCTTTGGGAAGCTAAGAAACAACTCGCTCTGCACAGTGCTCTTACAGCCTACCGGGAACATCTCTTACAAAGGCTTGTGAAACGCAGTTTCTTTGCAGGCCTGATCAGGCTGAAGTAGAACTTCTGCCCTGGGTGTGCCACATTGCCCTAGAGCTGAAAGGCACAACGTGCAGGCTTCTTAGAAAAGGGCGAGTTGGGCCCCAGAGCATCTTGCTTCCAGCTGTTTGGGAAGCTAAGAAACAACTCGCTCTGCACAGTGCTCTTACAGCCTACTGGGAACATCTCTTACAAAGGCCTGTGAAACGCAGTTTCTTTGCAGGCCTGATCTGGCTGAAGTAGAACTTCTGCCCTGGGTGTGCCACATTGCCCTAGAGCTGAAAGGCACAACGTGCAGGCTTCTTAACAAAGGGCGAGTTGGGCCCCAGAGCTTCTTGCTTCCAGCTCTTTGGGAAGCTAAGAAACAACTCGCTCTGCACAGTGCTCTTACAGCCTACTGGGAGCATCTCTTACAAAGGCCTGTGAAACGCAGTTTCTTTGCAGGCCTGATCTGGCTGAAGTAGAACTTCTGCCCTGGGTGTGCCACATTGCCCAGAGCTGAAAGGCACAACGTGCAGGCTTCTTAACAAAGGGCGAGTTGGCCCCAGAGCATCTTGCTTCCAGCTCTTTGGGAAGCTAAGAAACAACTCGCTCTGCACAGTGCTCTTACAGCCTACCGGGAACATCTCTTACAAAGGCCTGTGAAATGCAGTTTCTTTGCAGGCCTGATCTGGCTGAAGTAGAACTTCTGCCCTGGGTGTGCCACATTGCCCTAGAGCTGAAAGGCACAACGTGCAGTCTTCTTAACAAAGGGCGAGTTGGGCCCCAGAGCAGCTTGCTTCCAGCTCTTTGGGAAGCTAAGAAACAACTCGCTCTGCACAGTGCTCTTACAGCCTACCGGGAACATCTCTTACAAAGGCCTGTGAGACGCAGTTTCTTTGCAGGCCTGATCTGGCTGAAGTAGAACTTCTGCTCTGGTTGCGCCACATTGGCCTAGAACTGAAAGCTACAACGTGCAATCTGCTTTCCAAAGTGCGAGTTGGGCCCCAGAGCATCTTGCTTCCAGCTCTTTGTGAAGCTAAGAAACAACTCGCTCTGCACAGTGCTCTTACAGCCTACTGGGAACATCTCTTACAAAGGCCTGTGAAACGCAGTTTCTTTGCAGGCCTGATCTGGCTGAAGTAGAACTTCTGCCCTGGGTGTGCCACATTGCCCTAGAGCTGAAAGGCACAACGTGGGGGCTTCTTGACAAAGGGCGAGTTGGGCCCCAGAGCATCTTGCTTCCAGCTCTTTGGGAAGCTAAGAAACAACTCGCTCTGCACAGTGCTCTTACAGCCTACCGGGAACATCTCTTACAAAGGCCTGTGAAACGCAGTTTCTTTGCAGGCCTGATCTGGCTGAAGTAGAACTTCTGCTCTGGGTGTGCCACACTGCCCTAGACCTGAAAGCTACAACGTGCAGTCTCCTTTCCAATGTGCGAGTTGGGCCCCAGAGCATCTTGCTTCCAGCTCTTTGGGAAGCTAAGAAACAACTTGCTCTGCACAGTGCTCTTACAGCCTACCGGGAACATCTCTTACAAAGGCCTGTGAAACACGGTTACCTTGCAGGCCTGATCTGGCTGAAGTAGAACTTCTGCCCTGGGTGTGCCTCATTGCCCTAGAGCTGAAAGGCACAACGTGCAGGCTTCTTCACAAAGGGCGAGTTGGGCCCCAGAGCAGCTTGCTTCCAGCTCTTTGGTAAGCAAAGAAACAACTCGCCCTGCACAGTGCTCTTACAGCCTAAGGGGAACATCTCTTACAAATGCCTGTGAAATGCAGTTTCTTTGCAGTCCTGATCTGGCTGAAGTAGAACTTCTGCCCTGGGTGTGTCACATTGCCCTATAGCTGAAAGGCACAACGTTCAGGCTTCTTATCAAAGCGCGAGTTGGGCCTCAGAGCATCTTGCTTCCAGCTCTTTGGGAAGCTAAGAAAAAACTCGCTCTGCACAGGGCTCTTACAGCCTACCGGGAACATCTCTTACAAGGGCCTGTGAAACGCAGTTTCTTTGCATGCCTGATCAGGCTGAAGTAGAACTTCTGCAGTGTGTGTGCCACATTGCCCTAGAGCTGAAAGGCACAACGTGCAGGCTTCTTAACAAAGGGCAAGTTGGGCCCCAGAGCATCTTGCTTCCTGCTCTTTGGGAAGCTAAGAAACAACTCGCTCTGCACAGTGCTCTTACAGCCTACCGGGAACATGTCTTACCAAGGCCTGTGAAACGCAGTTTCTTTGCAGGCCTGATTTGGCTGAAGTAGAACTTCTGCCCTGGGTGTGCCATATTGCCCTAGAGCTGAAAGGCACAACGTGCAGGCTTCTTAACAAAGGGCGAGTTGGGCCCCAGAGCTTCTTGCTTCCAGCTCTTTGGGAAGCTAAGAAACAACTCGCTCTGCACAGTGCTCTTACAGCCTACCGGGAACATCTCTTACAAAGGCCTGTGAAACACAGTTTCCTTGCAGGCCTGATCTGGCTAAAGTAGAACTTCTGCCCTGGGTGTGGCACCTAGCCCTAGAGCTGAAAGGCACAACGGGCAGTCTGCATTCCAAAGGGAGAGTTGGGCGCCAGAGCATCTTCCTTCCAGCTCTTTGGGAAGCTAAGAAACAACTCGCTCTGCACAGTGCTCTTACAGCCTACCGGGAACATCTCTTAAAAAGGCATGTGAAACACAGTTTCCTTGCAGGCCTGATCTGGCTGAAGTAGAACTTCTGCCCTGGGTGTGCCACATTGCCCTAGAGCTGAAAGGCAGAACGTGCAGGCTTCCTAACAAAGGGCGAGTTGGGCCCCAGAGCATCTTGCTTCCAGCTCTTTGGGAAGCTAAGAAACAACTCGCTCTGCACAGTGCTCTTACAGCCTACCGGGAACATCTCTTCCAAAGGCCTGTGAAACGCAGTTTCTTTGCAGTACTGATCTGGCTGAAGTAGGACTTCTGCTCTGGGTGTGCTACTGTGCCCTAGAGCTGAAAGGCACAACGTGCAGGCTTCTTTCCAAAGGGCGAGTTGGGCCCCACAGCATCTTGCTTCCAGCTCTTTGGGAAGCTAAGAAACAACTCGCTCTGCACAGTGCTCTTACAGCCTTCTGGGAACATCTCTTCCAAAGGCCTGTGAAACGCAGTTTCTTTGCAGGCCTGATCTGGCTGAAGTAGGACTTCTGCTCTGGGTATGCTACTTTGCCCTAGAGCTGAAAGGCACAACGTGCAGGCTTCTTTCCAAAGGGCGAGTTGGGCCCCACAGCATCTTGCTTCCAGCTCTTTGGGAAGCTAAGAAACAACTCGCTCTGCACAGTGCTCTTACAGCCTAGTGGGAAAATCTCTTCCAAAGGCCTGTGAAACGCAGTTTCTTTGCAAGCCTGATCTGGCTGAAGTAGGACTTCTGCTCTGGGTGTGCTACTTTGCCCTTGAGCTGAAAGGCACAACGTGCAGGCTTCTTTCCAATGGGCGAGTTGGGCCCCACAGCATCTTGCTTCCAGCTCTTTGGGAAGCTAAGAAACAACTCGCTCTGCACAGTGCTCTTACAGCCTACCGGGAACATCTCTTACAAGGCCTGTGTGATGCAGTTTCTTTGCAGGCCTGATCTGGCTGCAGTAGAACTTCTGCTCTGGTTGCTCCACATTGCCTTAGAGCTGAAAGTCACAACGTGCAGGCTTCTTAACAAAAGGCGAGTTGGGCCCCAGAGCATCTTGCTTCCAGCTCATTGGGAAGCTAAGAAACAACTCGCTCTGCACAGTGCTCTTACATCCTACCGGGAACATCTCTTACAAAGGCCTGTGAAACGCAGTTTCTTTGCAGGACTGATAAGGCTGAAGTAGAAGTTCTACCCTGGGTGAGCCACATTGCCCTAGAGCTGAAAGGCACAACGTGCAGGCTTCTTAACAAAGGGCGAGTTGGGCCCCAGAGCATCTTGCTTCCAGCTCTTTGGGAAGCTAAGAAACAACTCGCTCTGCACAGTGCTCTTACAGCCTACCGGGAACATCTCTTACAAATGCCTGTGAAACGCAGTTTCTTTGCAGGCCTGATCTGGATGAAGTAGAACTTCTGCTCTGGGTGTGCCACACTGCCCTAGACCTGAAAGCTACAACGTGCAGTCTCCTTTCCAATGTGCGAGTTGGGCCCCAGAGCATCTTGCTTCCAGCTCTTTGGGAAGCTAAGAAACAACTCGCTCTGCACAGTGCTCTTACAGCCTACCGGGAACATCTCTTACAAAGGCCTGTGAAACGCAGTTTCTTTGCAGGCCTGATCTGGCTGAAGTAGAACTTCTGCCCTGGGTGTGCCACATTGCCCTAGAGCTGAAAGGCACAACGTGGGGGCTTCTTGACAAAGGGCGAGTTGGGCCCCAGAGCATCTTGCTTCCAGCTCTTTGGGAAGCAAGAAACAACTCGCTCTGCACAGTGCTCTTACAGCCTACCGGGAACATCTCTTACAAAGGCCTGTGAAACGCAGTTTCTTTGCAGGCCTGATCTGGCTGAAGTAGAACTTCTGCTCTGGGTGTGCCACACTGCCCTAGACCTGAAAGCTACAACGTGCAGTCTCCTTTCCAATGTGCGAGTTGGGCCCCAGAGCATCTTGCTTCCAGCTCTTTGGGAAGCTAAGAAACAACTCGCTCTGCACAGTGCTCTTACAGCCTACCGGGAACATCTCTTACAAAGGCCTGTGAAACACGGTTACGTTGCAGGCCTGATCTGGCTGAAGTAGAACTTCTGCCCTGGGTGTGCCACATTGCCCTAGAGCTGAAAGGCACAACGTGCAGGCTTCTTCACAAAGGGCGAGTTGGGCCCCAGAGCAGCTTGCTTCCAGCTCTTTGGTAAGCTAAGAAACAACTCGCCCTGCACAGTGCTCTTACAGCCTAAGGGGAACATCTCTTACAAATGCCTGTGAAATGCAGTTTCTTTGCAGTCCTGATCTGGCTGAAGTAGAACTTCTGCCCTGGGTGTGTCACATTGCCCTATAGCTGAAAGGCACAACATTCAGGCTTCTTAACAAAGCGCGAGTTGGGCCCCAGAGCATCTTGCTTCCAGCTCTTTGGGAAGCTAAGAAAAAACTCGCTCTGCACAGGGCTCTTACAGCCTACCGGGAACATCTCTTACAAAGGCCTGTGAAACGCAGTTTCTTTGCATGCCTGATCAGGCTGAAGTAGAACTTCTGCAGTGTGTGTGCCACATTGCCCTAGAGCTGAAAGGCACAACGTGCAGGCTTCTTAACAAAGGGCAAGTTGGGCCCCAGAGCATCTTGCTTCCAGCTCTTTGGGAAGCTAAGAAACAACTCGCTCTGCACAGTGCTCTTACAGCCTACCGGGAACATGTCTTACCAAGGCCTGTGAAACGCAGTTTCTTTGCAGGCCTGATTTGGCTGAAGTAGAACTTCTGCCCTGGGTGTGCCACATTGCCCTAGAGCTGAAAGGCACAACGTGCAGGCTTCTTAACAAAGGGCGAGTTGGGCCCCAGAGCTTCTTGCTTCCAGCTCTTTGGGAAGCTAAGAAACAACTCGCTCTGCACAGTGCTCTTACAGCCTACCGGGAACATCTCTTACAAAGGCCTGTGAAACACAGTTTCCTTGCAGGCCTGATCTGGCTGAAGTAGAACTTCTGCCCTGGGTGTGGCACCTAGCGCTAGAGCTGAAAGGCACAACGGGCAGTCTGCATTCCAAACGGCGAGTTGGGCGCCAGAGCATCTTGCTTCCAGCTCTTTGGGAAGCTAAGAAACAACTCGCTCTGCACAGTGCTCTTACAGCCTACCGGGAACATCTCTTAAAAAGGCATGTGAAACACAGTTTCCTTGCAGGCCTGAACTGGCTGAAGTAGAACTTCTGCCCTGGGTGTGCCACATTGCCCTAGAGCTGAAAGGCAGAACGTGCAGGCTTCCTAACAAAGGGCGAGTTGGGCCCCAGAGCATCTTGCTTCCAGCTCTTTGGGAAGCTAAGAAACAACTCGCTCTGCACAGTGCTCTTACAGCCTACCGGGAACATCTCTTCCAAAGGCCTGTGAAACGCAGTTTCTTTGCAGTACTGATCTGGCTGAAGGAGGACTTCTGCTCTGGGTGTGCTACTTTGCCCTAGAGCTGAAAGGCACAACGTGCAGGCTTCTTTCCAAAGGGCGAGTTGGGCCCCACAGCATCTTGCTTCCAGCTCTTTGGGAAGCTAAGAAACAACTCGCTCTGCACAGTTCTCTTACAGCCTAGTGGGAACATCTCTTCCAAAGGCCTGTGAAACGCAGTTTCTTTGCAGGCCTGATCTGGCTGAAGTAGGACTTCTGCTCTGGGTATGCTACTTTGCCCTAGAGCTGAAAGGCACAACGTGCAGGCTTCTTTCCAAAGGGCGAGTTGGGCCCCACAGCATCTTGCTTCCAGCTCTTTGGGAAGCTAAGAAACAACTCGCTCTGCTCAGTGCTCTTACAGCCTAGTGGGAAAATCTCTTCCAAAGGCCTGTGAAACACAGTTTCTTTGCAGGCCTGATCTGGCTGAAGTAGGACTTCTGCTCTGGGTGTGCTACTTTGCCCTAGAGCTGAAAGGCACAACGTGCAGGCTTCTTTCCAATGGGCGAGTTGGGCCCCACAGCATCTTGCTTCCAGCTCTTTGGGAAGCTAAGAAACAACTCGCTCTGCACAGTGCTCTTACAGCCTAGTGGGAACATCTCTTCCATAGGCCTGTGAAACGCAGTTTCTTTGCAGGCCTGATGTGGCTGAAGTAGGACTTCTGCTCTGGGTGTGCTACTTTGCCCTAGAGCTGAAAGGCACAACGTGCAGGCTTCTTTCCAAAGGGCGAGTTGGGCCCCACAGCATCTTGCTTCCAGCTCTTTGGGAAGCTAAGAAACAACTCGCTCTGCACAGTGCTCTTACAGCCTACCGGGAACATCTCTTACAAAGGCCTGAGAAACACAGTTTCCTTGCAGGCCTGATCTGGCTGAAGTAGAACTTCTGCCCTGGGTGTGCCACATTGCCCTAGAGCTGAAAGGCACAACGTGCAGGCTTCCTAACAAAGGGCGAGTTGGGCCCCAGAGCAGCTTGCTTCCAGCTCTTTGGGAAGCTAAGAAACAACTCGCTCTGCACAGTGCTCTTACAGCCTACCGGGAACATCTCTTACAAAGGCTTGTGAAACGCAGTTTCTTTGCAGGCCTGATTTGGCTGAAGTAGAACTTCTGCCCTGGGTGTGCCACATTGCCCTAGAGCTGAAAGGCACAACGTGCAGGCTTCTTAGAAACGAGCAAGTTGGGCCCCAGAGCATCTTGCTTCCAGCTGTTTGGGAAGCTAAGAAACAACTCGCTCTGCACAGTGCTCTTACAGCCTACTGGGAACATCTCTTACAAAGGCCTGTGAAACGCAGTTTCTTTGCAGGCCTGATCTGGCTGAAGTAGAACTTCTGCCCTGGGTGTGCCACATTGCCCTAGAGCTGAAAGGCACAACGTGCAGGCTTCTTAACAAAGGGCGAGTTGGGCCCCAGAGCTTCTTGCTTCCAGCTCTTTGGGAAGCTAAGAAACAACTCGCTCTGCACAGTGCTCTTACAGCCTACCGGGAACATCTCTTACAAAGGCGCGTGAAACGCAGTTTCTTTGCAGGCCTGATCTGGCTGAAGTAGAACTTCTGCCCTGGGTGTGCCACATTGCCCAGAGCTGAAAGACACAACGTGCAGGCTTCTTAACAAAGGGCGAGTTGGACCCAGAGCATCTTGCTTCCAGCTCTTTGGGAAGCTAAGAAACAACTCGCTCTGCACAGTGCTCTTACAGCCTACCGGGAACATCTCTTACAAAGGCCTGTGAAATGCAGTTTCTTTGCAGGCCTGATCTGGCTGAAGTAGAACTTCTGCCCTGGGTGTGCCACATTGCCCTAGAGCTGAAAGGCACAACGTGCAGTCTTCTTAACAAAGGGCGAGTTGGGCCCCAGAGCAGCTTGCTTCCAGCTCTTTGGGAAGCTAAGAAACAACTCGCTCTGCACAGTGCTCTTACAGCCTACCGGGAACATCTCTTACAAAGGCCTGTGAGACGCAGTTTCTTTGCAGGCCTGATCTGGCTGAAGTAGAACTTCTGCTCTGGTTGCGCCACATTGGCCTAGAACTGAAAGCTACAACGTGCAATCTGCTTTCCAAAGTGCGAGTTGGGCCCCAGAGCATCTTGCTTCCAGCTCTTTGTGAAGCTAAGAAACAACTCGCTCTGCACAGTGCTCTTACAGCCTACCGGGAACATCTCTTACAAAGGCCTGTGAAACGCAGTTTCTTTGCAGGCCTGATCTGGCTGAAGTAGAACTTCTGCCCTGGGTGTGCCACATTGCCCTAGAGCTGAAAGGCACAACGTGGGGGCTTCTTGACAAAGGGCGAGTTGGGCCCCAGAGCATCTTGCTTCCAGCTCTTTGGGAAGCTAAGAAACAACTCGCTCTGCACAGTGCTCTTACAGCCTACCGGGAACATCTCTTACAAAGGCCTGTGAAACGCAGTTTCTTTGCAGGCCTGATCTGGATGAAGTAGAACTTCTGCCCTGGGTGTGGCACCTAGCCCTAGAGCTGAAAGGCACAACGTGCAGTCTGCATTCGAAAGGGCGAGTTGGGCGCCAGAGCTTCTTGCTTCCAGCTCTTTGGGAAGCTAAGAAACAACTCGCTCTGCACAGTGCTCTTACAGCCTACCGGGAACATCTCTTACAAAGGCCTGTGAAACACAGTTTCCTTGCAGGCGTGATCTGGCTGAAGTAGAACTTCTGCCCTGGGTGTGGCACCTAGCCCTAGAGCTGAAAGGCACAACGGGCAGTCTGCATTCCAAAGGGCGAGTTGGGCGCCAGAGCATCTTGCTTCCAGCTCTTTGGGAAGCTAAGAAACAACTCGCTCTGCACAGTGCTCTTACAGCCTACCGGGAACATCTCTTAAAAAGGCCTGTGAAACACAGTTTCCTTGCAGGCCTGATCTGGCTGCAGTAGAACTTCTGCTCTGGTTGCTCCACATTGCCTTAGAGCTGAAAGTCACAACGTGCAGGCTTCTTAACAAAAGGCGAGTTGGGCCCCAGAGCATCTTGCTTCCAGCTCATTGGGAAGCTAAGAAACAACTCGCTCTGCACAGTGCTCTTACAGCCTACCGGGAACATCTCTTACAAAGGCCTGTGAAACGCAGTTTCTTTGCAGGACTGATAAGGCTGAAGTAGAAGTTCTACCCTGGGTGAGCCACATTGCCCTAGAGCTGAAAGGCACAACGTGCAGGCTTCTTAACAAAGGGCGAGTTGGGCCCCAGAGCATCTTGCTTCCAGCTCTTTGGGAAGCTAAGAAACAACTCGCTCTGCACAGTGCTCTTACAGCCTACCGGGAACATCTCTTACAAAGGCCTGTGAAACGCAGTTTCTTTGCAGGCCTGATCTGGATGAAGTAGAACTTCTGCTCTGGGTGTGCCACACTGCCCTAGACCTGAAAGCTACAACGTGCAGTCTCCTTTCCAATGTGCGAGTTGGGCCCCAGAGCATCTTGCTTCCAGCTCTTTGGGAAGCTAAGAAACAACTCGCTCTGCACAGTGCTCTTACAGCCTACCGGGAACATCTCTTACAAAGGCCTGTGAAACGCAGTTTCTTTGCAGGCCTGATCTGGCTGAAGTAGAACTTCTGCCCTGGGTGTGCCACATTGCCCTAGAGCTGAAAGGCACAACGTGGGGGCTTCTTGACAAAGGGCGAGTTGGGCCCCAGAGCATCTTGCTTCCAGCTCTTTGGGAAGCAAGAAACAACTCGCTCTGCACAGTGCTCTTACAGCCTACCGGGAACATCTCTTACAAAGGCCTGTGAAACGCAGTTTCTTTGCAGGCCTGATCTGGCTGAAGTAGAACTTCTGCTCTGGGTGTGCCACACTGCCCTAGACCTGAAAGCTACAACGTGCAGTCTCCTTTCCAATGTGCGAGTTGGGCCCCAGAGCATCTTGCTTCCAGCTCTTTGGGAAGCTAAGAAACAACTCGCTCTGCACAGTGCTCTTACAGCCTACCGGGAACATCTCTTACAAAGGCCTGTGAAACACGGTTACCTTGCAGGCCTGATCTGGCTGAAGTAGAACTTCTGCCCTGGGTGTGCCACATTGCCCTAGAGCTGAAAGGCACAACGTGCAGGCTTCTTCACAAAGGGCGAGTTGGGCCCCAGAGCAGCTTGCTTCCAGCTCTTTGGTAAGCTAAGAAACAACTCGCCCTGCACAGTGCTCTTACAGCCTAAGGGGAACATCTCTTACAAATGCCTGTGAAATGCAGTTTCTTTGCAGTCCTGATCTGGCTGAAGTAGAACTTCTGCCCTGGGTGTGTCACATTGCCCTATAGCTGAAAGGCACAACATTCAGGCTTCTTAACAAAGCGCGAGTTGGGCCCCAGAGCATCTTGCTTCCAGCTCTTTGGGAAGCTAAGAAAAAACTCGCTCTGCACAGGGCTCTTACAGCCTACCGGGAACATCTCTTACAAAGGCCTGTGAAACGCAGTTTCTTTGCATGCCTGATCAGGCTGAAGTAGAACTTCTGCAGTGTGTGTGCCACATTGCCCTAGAGCTGAAAGGCACAACGTGCAGGCTTCTTAACAAAGGGCAAGTTGGGCCCCAGAGCATCTTGCTTCCAGCTCTTTGGGAAGCTAAGAAACAACTCGCTCTGCACAGTGCTCTTACAGCCTACCGGGAACATGTCTTACCAAGGCCTGTGAAACGCAGTTTCTTTGCAGGCCTGATTTGGCTGAAGTAGAACTTCTGCCCTGGGTGTGCCACATTGCCCTAGAGCTGAAAGGCACAACGTGCAGGCTTCTTAACAAAGGGCGAGTTGGGCCCCAGAGCTTCTTGCTTCCAGCTCTTTGGGAAGCTAAGAAACAACTCGCTCTGCACAGTGCTCTTACAGCCTACCGGGAACATCTCTTACAAAGGCCTGTGAAACACAGTTTCCTTGCAGGCCTGATCTGGCTGAAGTAGAACTTCTGCCCTGGGTGTGGCACCTAGCGCTAGAGCTGAAAGGCACAACGGGCAGTCTGCATTCCAAACGGCGAGTTGGGCGCCAGAGCATCTTGCTTCCAGCTCTTTGGGAAGCTAAGAAACAACTCGCTCTGCACAGTGCTCTTACAGCCTACCGGGAACATCTCTTAAAAAGGCATGTGAAACACAGTTTCCTTGCAGGCCTGAACTGGCTGAAGTAGAACTTCTGCCCTGGGTGTGCCACATTGCCCTAGAGCTGAAAGGCAGAACGTGCAGGCTTCCTAACAAAGGGCGAGTTGGGCCCCAGAGCATCTTGCTTCCAGCTCTTTGGGAAGCTAAGAAACAACTCGCTCTGCACAGTGCTCTTACAGCCTACCGGGAACATCTCTTCCAAAGGCCTGTGAAACGCAGTTTCTTTGCAGTACTGATCTGGCTGAAGGAGGACTTCTGCTCTGGGTGTGCTACTTTGCCCTAGAGCTGAAACGCACAACGTGCAGGCTTCTTTCCAAAGGGCGAGTTGGGCCCCACAGCATCTTGCTTCCAGCTCTTTGGGAAGCTAAGAAACAACTCGCTCTGCACAGTGCTCTTACAGCCTAGTGGGAACATCTCTTCCAAAGGCCTGTGAAACGCAGTTTCTTTGCAGGCCTGATCTGGCTGAAGTAGGACTTCTGCTCTGGGTATGCTACTTTGCCCTAGAGCTGAAAGGCACAACGTGCAGGCTTCTTTCCAAAGGGCGAGTTGGGCCCCACAGCATCTTGCTTCCAGCTCTTTGGGAAGCTAAGAAACAACTCGCTCTGCTCAGTGCTCTTACAGCCTAGTGGGAAAATCTCTTCCAAAGGCCTGTGAAACACAGTTTCTTTGCAGGCCTGATCTGGCTGAAGTAGGACTTCTGCTCTGGGTGTGCTACTTTGCCCTAGAGCTGAAAGGCACAACGTGCAGGCTTCTTTCCAATGGGCGAGTTGGGCCCCACAGCATCTTGCTTCCAGCTCTTTGGGAAGCTAAGAAACAACTCGCTCTGCACAGTGCTCTTACAGCCTACCGGGAACATCTCTTACAAAGGCCTGTGAAACGCAGTTTCTTTGCAGGCCTGATCTGGCTGAAGTAGAACTTCTGCCCTGGGTGTGCCACATTGCCCTAGAGCTGAAAGGCACAACGTGGGGGCTTCTTGACAAAGGGCGAGTTGGGCCCCAGAGCATCTTGCTTCCAGCTCTTTGGGAAGCTAAGAAACAACTCGCTCTGCACAGTGCTCTTACAGCCTAGTGGGAACATCTCTTCCAAAGGCCTGTGAAACACAGTTTCTTTGCAGGCCTGATCTGGCTGAAGTAGGACTTCTGCTCTGGGTGTGCCACACTGCCCTAGACCTGAAAGCTACAACGTGCAGTCTCCTTTCCAATGTGCGAGTTGGGCCCCAGAGCATCTTGCTTCCAGCTCTTTGGGAAGCTAAGAAACAACTCGCTCTGCACAGTGCTCTTACAGCCTACCGGGAACATCTCTTACAAAGGCCTGTGAAACACGGTTGCCTTGCAGGCCTGATCTGGCTGAAGTAGAACTTCTGCCCTGGGTGTGCCACATTGCCCTAGAGCTGAAAGGCACAACGTGCAGGCTTCTTCACAAAGGGCGAGTTTGGCCCCAGAGCAGCTTGCTTCCAGCTCTTTGGTAAGCTAAGAAACAAGTCGCCCTGCACAGTGCTCTTACAGCCTAAGGGGAACATCTCTTACAAATGCCTGTGAAATGCAGTTTCTTTGCAGTCCTGATCTGGCTGAAGTAGAACTTCTGCCCTGGGTGTGCCACATTGCCCTATAGCTGAAAGGCACAACGTTCAGGCTTCTTAACAAAGCGCGAGTTGGGCCCCAGAGCATCTTGCTTCCAGCTCTTTGGGAAGCTCAGAAACAACTCGCTCTGCACAGGGCTCTTACAGTCTACCGGGAACATCTCTTACAAAGGCCTGTGAAACGCAGTTTCTTTGCATGCCTGATCAGGCTGAAGTAGAACTTCTGCAGTGTGTGTGCCACATTGCCCAAGAGCTGAAAAGCACAACGTGCAGGCTTCTTAACAAAGGGCAAGTTGGGCCCCAGAGCAGCTTGCTTCCAGCTCTTTGGGAAGCTAAGAAACAACTCGCTCTGCACAGTGCTCTTACAGCCTACCGGGAACATCTCTTACAAAGGCCTGTGAAACGCAGTTTCTTTGCAGGCATGATCTGGCTGAAGTAGAACTTCTGCCCTGGGTGTGCCACATTGCCCTAGAGCTGAAAGGCACAACGTGCAGGCTTCTTAACAAAGGGCGAGTTGGGCCCCAGAGCTTCTTGCTTCCAGCTCTTTGGGAAGCTAAGAAACAACTCGCTCTGCACAGTGCTCTTACAGCCTACCGGGAACATCTCTTACAAAGGCCTGTGAAACGCAGTTTCTTTGCAGGCCTGATCTGGCTGAAGTAGAACTTCTGCCCTGGGTGTGCCACATTGCCCAGAGCTGAAAGGCAGAACGTGCAGGCTTCTTAACAAAGGGCGAGTTGGCCCCAGAGCATCTTGCTTCCAGCTCTTTGGGAAGCTAAGAAACAACTCGCTCTGCACAGTGCTCTTACAGCCTACCGGGAACATCTCTTACAAAGGCCTGTGAAACGCAGTTTCTTTGCAGGCCTGATCTGGCTGAAGTAGAACTTCGGCCCTGGGTGTGCCACATTGCCCTAGAGCTGAAAGGCACAACGTGCAGTCTACTTAACAAAGGGAGAGTTGGGCCCCAGAGCATCTTGCTTCTAGCTCTTTGGGAAGCTAAGAAACAACTCGCTCTGCACAGTGCTCTTACAGCCTACCGGGAACATCTCTTACAAAGGCCTGTGAAACACAGTTTCCTTGCAGGCCTGATCTGGCTGAAGTAGAACTTCTGCCCTGGGTGTGGCACCTAGCCCTAGAGCTGAAAGGCACAACGGGCAGTCTGCATTCCAAAGGGCGAGTTGGGCGCCAGAGCATCTTGCTTCCAGCTCTTTGGGAAGCTAAGAAACAACTCGCTCTGCACAGTGCTCTTACAGCCTACCGGGAACATCTCTTAAAAAGGCCTGTGAAACACAGTTTCCTTGCAGGCCTGATCTGGCTGAAGTAGAACTTCGGACCTGGGTGTGCCACATTGCCCTAGAGCTGAAAGGCACAACGTGCAGGCTTCCTAACAAAGGGCGAGTTGGGCCCCAGAGCAGCTTGCTTCCAGCTCTTTGGGAAGCTAAGAAACTCGCTCTGCACAGTGCTCTTACAGCCTACCGGGAACATCTCTTACAAAGGCTTGTGAAACGCAGTTTCTTTGAGGGCTGATCAGGCTGAAGTAGAACTTCTGCCCTGGGTGTGCCACATTGCCCTGGAGCTGAAAGGCACAACGTGCAGGCTTCTTAGAAAAGTGCGAGTTGGGCCCCACAGCATCTTGCTTCCAGCTCTTTGGGAAGCTAAGAAACAACTCGGTCTGCACAGTGCTCTTACAGCCTACTGGGAAGATCTCTTACATAGGCCTGTGAAACGCAGTTTTTGCAGGCCTGATCTGGCTGAAGTAGAACTTCTGCCCTGGGTGTGCCACATTGCCCTAGAGCTGAAAGGCACAACGTGCAGGCTTCTTAACAAAGGGCGAGTTGGGCCCCAGAGCTTCTTGCTTCCAGCTCTTTGGGAAGCTAAGAAACAACTCGCTCTGCACAGTGCTCTTACACCCTACCGGGAACATCTCTTACAAAGGCCTGTGAAACGCAGTTTCTTTGCAGGCCTGATCTGGCTGAAGTAGAACTTCTGCCCTTGGTGTGCCACATTGCCCAGAGCTGAAAGGCACAACGTGCAGGCTTCTTAACAAAGGGCGAGTTGGGCCCCAGAGCATCTTGCTTCCAGCTCTTTGGGAAGCTAAGAAACAGCTCGCTCTGCACAGTGCTCTTACAGCCTACCGGGAACATCTCTTACAAAGGCCTGTGAAACGCAGTTTCTTTGCAGGCCTGATCTGGCTGAAGTAGAACTTCTGCCCTGGGTGTGCCACATTGCCCTAGAGCTGAAAGGCACAACGTGCAGTCTTCTTAACAAAGGGCGAGTTGGGCCCCAGAGCATCTTGCTTCCAGCTCTTTGGGAAGCTAAGAAACAACTCGCTCTGCACAGTGCTCTTACAGCCTACCGGGAACATCTCTTACAAAGGCCTGTGAAACGCAGTTTCTTTGCAGGCCTGATCTGGCTGAAGTAGAACTTCTGCCCTGGGTGTGCCACATTGCCCTAGAGCTGAAAGGCACAACGTGGGGGCTTCTTGACAAAGGGCGAGTTGGGCCCCAGAGCATCTTGCTTCCAGCTCTTTGGGAAGCTAAGAAACAACTCGCTCTGCACAGTGCTCTTACAGCCTAGTGGGAACATCTCTTCCAAAGGCCTGTGAAACACAGTTTCTTTGCAGGCCTGATCTGGCTGAAGTAGGACTTCTGCTCTGGGTGTGCCACACTGCCCTAGACCTGAAAGCTACAACGTGCAGTCTCCTTTCCAATGTGCGAGTTGGGCCCCAGAGCATCTTGCTTCCAGCTCTTTGGGAAGCTAAGAAACAACTCGCTCTGCACAGTGCTCTTACAGCCTACCGGGAACATCTCTTACAAAGGCCTGTGAAACACGGTTGCCTTGCAGGCCTGATCTGGCTGAAGTAGAACTTCTGCCCTGGGTGTGCCACATTGCCCTAGAGCTGAAAGGCACAACGTGCAGGCTTCTTCACAAAGGGCGAGTTTGGCCCCAGAGCAGCTTGCTTCCAGCTCTTTGGTAAGCTAAGAAACAAGTCGCCCTGCACAGTGCTCTTACAGCCTAAGGGGAACATCTCTTACAAATGCCTGTGAAATGCAGTTTCTTTGCAGTCCTGATCTGGCTGAAGTAGAACTTCTGCCCTGGGTGTGTCACATTGCCCTATAGCTGAAAGGCACAACATTCAGGCTTCTTAACAAAGCGCGAGTTGGGCCCCAGAGCATCTTGCTTCAAGCTCTTTGGGAAGCTAAGAAACAACTCGCTCTGCTCAGTGCTCTTACAGCCTAGTGGGAAAATCTCTTCCAAAGGCCTGTGAAACACAGTTTCTTTGCAGGCCTGATCTGGCTGAAGTAGGACTTCTGCTCTGGGTGTGCTACTTTGCCCTAGAGCTGAAAGGCACAACGTGCAGGCTTCTTTCCAATGGGCGAGTTGGGCCCCACAGCATCTTGCTTCCAGCTCTTTGGGAAGCTAAGAAACAACTCGCTCTGCACAGTGCTCTTACAGCCTAGTGGGAACATCTCTTCCATAGGCCTGTGAAACGCAGTTTCTTTGCAGGCCTGATGTGGCTGAAGTAGGACTTCTGCTCTGGGTGTGCTACTTTGCCCTAGAGCTGAAAGGCACAACGTGCAGGCTTCTTTCCAAAGGGCGAGTTGGGCCCCACAGCATCTTGCTTCCAGCTCTTTGGGAAGCTAAGAAACAACTCGCTCTGCACAGTGCTCTTACAGCCTACCGGGAACATCTCTTACAAAGGCCTCTGAAACGCAGTTTCTTGGCAGGCCTGATCTGGCTGAAGTAGAACTTCTGCCCTGGGTGTGCCACATTGCCCTAGAGCTGAAAGGCACAACGTGGAGGCTTCTTAACAAAGGGCGAGTTGGGCCCCAGAGCATCTTGCTTCCAGCTCTTTGGGAAGCTAAGAAACAACTCGCTCTGCACAGTGCTCTTACAGCCTACCGGGAACATCTCTTACAAAGGCCTGTGAAACGCAGTTTCTTTGCAGGCCTGATCAGGCTGAAGTAGAACTTCTGCTCTGGGTGTGCCACACTGCCCTAGACCTGAAAGCTACAACGTGCAGTCTCCTTTCCAATGTGCGAGTTGGGCCCCAGAGCATCTTGCTTCCAGCTCTTTGGGAAGCTAAGAAACAACTCGCTCTGCACAGTGCTCTTACAGCCTACCGGGAACATCTCTTACAAAGGCCTGTGAAACGCAGCTTCTTTGCAGGCCTGATCTGGCTGAAGTAGAACTTCTGCCGTGGGTGTGCCACATTGCCCTAGAGCTGAAAGGCACAACGTGCAGGCTTCTTAACAAAGGGCGAGTTGGGCCCCAGAGCATCTTGCTTCCAGCTCTTTGGGAAGCTAAGAAACAACTCGCTCTGCACAGTGCTCTTACAGCCTACCGGGAACATCTCTTACAAAGGCCTGTGAAATGCAGTTTCTTTGCAGGCCTGATCTGGATGAAGTAGAACTTCTGCCCTCGGTGTGGCACCTAGCCCTAGAGCTGAAAGGCACAACGTGCAGTCTGCATTCGAAAGGGCGAGTTGGGCGCCAGAGCTTCTTGCTTCCAGCTCTTTGGGAAGCTAAGAAACAACTCGCTCTGCACAGTGCTCTTACAGCCTACCGGGAACATCTCTTACAAAGGCCTGTTAAACACAGTTTCCTTGCAGGCGTGATCTGGCTGAAGTAGAACTTCTGCCCTGGGTGTGGCACCTAGCCCTAGAGCTGAAAGGCACAACGGGCAGTCTGCATTCCAAAGGGCGAGTTGGGCGCCAGAGCATCTTGCTTCCAGCTCTTTGGGAAGCTAAGAAACAACTCGCTCTGCACAGTGCTCTTACAGCCTACCGGGAACATCTCTTAAAAAGGCCTGTGAAACACAGTTTCCTTGCAGGCCTGATCTGGCTGAAGTAGAACTTCTGCCCTGGGTGTGCCACATTGCCCTAGAGCTGAAAGGCACAACGTGCAGGCTTCCTAACAAAGGGCGAGTTGGGCCCCAGAGCAGCTGGCTTCCAGCTCTTTGGGAAGCTAAGAAACAACTCGCTCTGCACAGTGCTCTTACAGCCTACCGGGAACATCTCTTACAAAGGCTTGTGAAACGCAGTTTCTTTGCAGGCCTGATCAGGCTGAAGTAGAACTTCTGCCCTGGGTGTGCCACATTGCCCTAGAGCTGAAAGGCACAACGTGCAGGCTTCTTAGAAAAGGGCGAGTTGGGCCCCAGAGCATCTTGCTTCCAGCTGTTTGGGAAGCTAAGAAACAACTCGCTCTGCACAGTGCTCTTACAGCCTACTGGGAACATCTCTTACAAAGGCCTGTGAAACGCAGTTTCTTTGCAGGCCTGATCTGGCTGAAGTAGAACTTCTGCCCTGGGTGTGCCACATTGCCCTAGAGCTGAAAGGCACAACGTGCAGGCTTCTTAACAAAGGGCGAGTTGGGCCCCAGAGCTTCTTGCTTCCAGCTCTTTGGGAAGCTAAGAAACAACTCGCTCTGCACAGTGCTCTTACAGCCTACTGGGAGCATCTCTTACAAAGGCCTGTGAAACGCAGTTTCTTTGCAGGCCTGATCTGGCTGAAGTAGAACTTCTGCCCTGGGTGTGCCACATTGCCCAGAGCTGAAAGGCACAACGTGCAGGCTTCTTAACAAAGGGCGAGTTGGCCCCAGAGCATCTTGCTTCCAGCTCTTTGGGAAGCTAAGAAACAACTCGCTCTGCACAGTGCTCTTACAGCCTACCGGGAACATCTCTTACAAAGGCCTGTGAAATGCAGTTTCTTTGCAGGCCTGATCTGGCTGAAGTAGAACTTCTGCCCTGGGTGTGCCACATTGCCCTAGAGCTGAAAGGCACAACGTGCAGTCTTCTTAACAAAGGGCGAGTTGGGCCCCAGAGCAGCTTGCTTCCAGCTCTTTGGGAAGCTAAGAAACAACTCGCTCTGCACAGTGCTCTTACAGCCTACCGGGAACATCTCTTACAAAGGCCTGTGAGACGCAGTTTCTTTGCAGGCCTGATCTGGCTGAAGTAGAACTTCTGCTCTGGTTGCGCCACATTGGCCTAGAACTGAAAGCTACAACGTGCAATCTGCTTTCCAAAGTGCGAGTTGGGCCCCAGAGCATCTTGCTTCCAGCTCTTTGTGAAGCTAAGAAACAACTCGCTCTGCACAGTGCTCTTACAGCCTACTGGGAACATCTCTTACAAAGGCCTGTGAAACGCAGTTTCTTTGCAGGCCTGATCTGGCTGAAGTAGAACTTCTGCCCTGGGTGTGCCACATTGCCCTAGAGCTGAAAGGCACAACGTGGGGGCTTCTTGACAAAGGGCGAGTTGGGCCCCAGAGCATCTTGCTTCCAGCTCTTTGGGAAGCTAAGAAACAACTCGCTCTGCACAGTGCTCTTACAGCCTACCGGGAACATCTCTTACAAAGGCCTGTGAAACGCAGTTTCTTTGCAGGCCTGATCTGGCTGAAGTAGAACTTCTGCTCTGGGTGTGCCACACTGCCCTAGACCTGAAAGCTACAACGTGCAGTCTCCTTTCCAATGTGCGAGTTGGGCCCCAGAGCATCTTGCTTCCAGCTCTTTGGGAAGCTAAGAAACAACTTGCTCTGCACAGTGCTCTTACAGCCTACCGGGAACATCTCTTACAAAGGCCTGTGAAACACGGTTACCTTGCAGGCCTGATCTGGCTGAAGTAGAACTTCTGCCCTGGGTGTGCCTCATTGCCCTAGAGCTGAAAGGCACAACGTGCAGGCTTCTTCACAAAGGGCGAGTTGGGCCCCAGAGCAGCTTGCTTCCAGCTCTTTGGTAAGCAAAGAAACAACTCGCCCTGCACAGTGCTCTTACAGCCTAAGGGGAACATCTCTTACAAATGCCTGTGAAATGCAGTTTCTTTGCAGTCCTGATCTGGCTGAAGTAGAACTTCTGCCCTGGGTGTGTCACATTGCCCTATAGCTGAAAGGCACAACGTTCAGGCTTCTTATCAAAGCGCGAGTTGGGCCTCAGAGCATCTTGCTTCCAGCTCTTTGGGAAGCTAAGAAAAAACTCGCTCTGCACAGGGCTCTTACAGCCTACCGGGAACATCTCTTACAAGGGCCTGTGAAACGCAGTTTCTTTGCATGCCTGATCAGGCTGAAGTAGAACTTCTGCAGTGTGTGTGCCACATTGCCCTAGAGCTGAAAGGCACAACGTGCAGGCTTCTTAACAAAGGGCAAGTTGGGCCCCAGAGCATCTTGCTTCCTGCTCTTTGGGAAGCTAAGAAACAACTCGCTCTGCACAGTGCTCTTACAGCCTACCGGGAACATGTCTTACCAAGGCCTGTGAAACGCAGTTTCTTTGCAGGCCTGATTTGGCTGAAGTAGAACTTCTGCCCTGGGTGTGCCATATTGCCCTAGAGCTGAAAGGCACAACGTGCAGGCTTCTTAACAAAGGGCGAGTTGGGCCCCAGAGCTTCTTGCTTCCAGCTCTTTGGGAAGCTAAGAAACAACTCGCTCTGCACAGTGCTCTTACAGCCTACCGGGAACATCTCTTACAAAGGCCTGTGAAACACAGTTTCCTTGCAGGCCTGATCTGGCTAAAGTAGAACTTCTGCCCTGGGTGTGGCACCTAGCCCTAGAGCTGAAAGGCACAACGGGCAGTCTGCATTCCAAAGGGAGAGTTGGGCGCCAGAGCATCTTCCTTCCAGCTCTTTGGGAAGCTAAGAAACAACTCGCTCTGCACAGTGCTCTTACAGCCTACCGGGAACATCTCTTAAAAAGGCATGTGAAACACAGTTTCCTTGCAGGCCTGATCTGGCTGAAGTAGAACTTCTGCCCTGGGTGTGCCACATTGCCCTAGAGCTGAAAGGCAGAACGTGCAGGCTTCCTAACAAAGGGCGAGTTGGGCCCCAGAGCATCTTGCTTCCAGCTCTTTGGGAAGCTAAGAAACAACTCGCTCTGCACAGTGCTCTTACAGCCTACCGGGAACATCTCTTCCAAAGGCCTGTGAAACGCAGTTTCTTTGCAGTACTGATCTGGCTGAAGTAGGACTTCTGCTCTGGGTGTGCTACTGTGCCCTAGAGCTGAAAGGCACAACGTGCAGGCTTCTTTCCAAAGGGCGAGTTGGGCCCCACAGCATCTTGCTTCCAGCTCTTTGGGAAGCTAAGAAACAACTCGCTCTGCACAGTGCTCTTACAGCCTTCTGGGAACATCTCTTCCAAAGGCCTGTGAAACGCAGTTTCTTTGCAGGCCTGATCTGGCTGAAGTAGGACTTCTGCTCTGGGTATGCTACTTTGCCCTAGAGCTGAAAGGCACAACGTGCAGGCTTCTTTCCAAAGGGCGAGTTGGGCCCCACAGCATCTTGCTTCCAGCTCTTTGGGAAGCTAAGAAACAACTCGCTCTGCACAGTGCTCTTACAGCCTAGTGGGAAAATCTCTTCCAAAGGCCTGTGAAACGCAGTTTCTTTGCAAGCCTGATCTGGCTGAAGTAGGACTTCTGCTCTGGGTGTGCTACTTTGCCCTTGAGCTGAAAGGCACAACGTGCAGGCTTCTTTCCAATGGGCGAGTTGGGCCCCACAGCATCTTGCTTCCAGCTCTTTGGGAAGCTAAGAAACAACTCGCTCTGCACAGTGCTCTTACAGCCTACCGGGAACATCTCTTACAAGGCCTGTGTGATGCAGTTTCTTTGCAGGCCTGATCTGGCTGCAGTAGAACTTCTGCTCTGGTTGCTCCACATTGCCTTAGAGCTGAAAGTCACAACGTGCAGGCTTCTTAACAAAAGGCGAGTTGGGCCCCAGAGCATCTTGCTTCCAGCTCATTGGGAAGCTAAGAAACAACTCGCTCTGCACAGTGCTCTTACATCCTACCGGGAACATCTCTTACAAAGGCCTGTGAAACGCAGTTTCTTTGCAGGACTGATAAGGCTGAAGTAGAAGTTCTACCCTGGGTGAGCCACATTGCCCTAGAGCTGAAAGGCACAACGTGCAGGCTTCTTAACAAAGGGCGAGTTGGGCCCCAGAGCATCTTGCTTCCAGCTCTTTGGGAAGCTAAGAAACAACTCGCTCTGCACAGTGCTCTTACAGCCTACCGGGAACATCTCTTACAAATGCCTGTGAAACGCAGTTTCTTTGCAGGCCTGATCTGGATGAAGTAGAACTTCTGCTCTGGGTGTGCCACACTGCCCTAGACCTGAAAGCTACAACGTGCAGTCTCCTTTCCAATGTGCGAGTTGGGCCCCAGAGCATCTTGCTTCCAGCTCTTTGGGAAGCTAAGAAACAACTCGCTCTGCACAGTGCTCTTACAGCCTACCGGGAACATCTCTTACAAAGGCCTGTGAAACGCAGTTTCTTTGCAGGCCTGATCTGGCTGAAGTAGAACTTCTGCCCTGGGTGTGCCACATTGCCCTAGAGCTGAAAGGCACAATGTGGGGGCTTCTTGACAAAGGGCGAGTTGGGCCCCAGAGCATCTTGCTTCCAGCTCTTTGGGAAGCAAGAAACAACTCGCTCTGCACAGTGCTCTTACAGCCTACCGGGAACATCTCTTACAAAGGCCTGTGAAACGCAGTTTCTTTGCAGGCCTGATCTGGCTGAAGTAGAACTTCTGCTCTGGGTGTGCCACACTGCCCTAGACCTGAAAGCTACAACGTGCAGTCTCCTTTCCAATGTGCGAGTTGGGCCCCAGAGCATCTTGCTTCCAGCTCTTTGGGAAGCTAAGAAACAACTCGCTCTGCACAGTGCTCTTACAGCCTACCGGGAACATCTCTTACAAAGGCCTGTGAAACACGGTTACGTTGCAGGCCTGATCTGGCTGAAGTAGAACTTCTGCCCTGGGTGTGCCACATTGCCCTAGAGCTGAAAGGCACAACGTGCAGGCTTCTTCACAAAGGGCGAGTTGGGCCCCAGAGCAGCTTGCTTCCAGCTCTTTGGTAAGCTAAGAAACAACTCGCCCTGCACAGTGCTCTTACAGCCTAAGGGGAACATCTCTTACAAATGCCTGTGAAATGCAGTTTCTTTGCAGTCCTGATCTGGCTGAAGTAGAACTTCTGCCCTGGGTGTGTCACATTGCCCTATAGCTGAAAGGCACAACATTCAGGCTTCTTAACAAAGCGCGAGTTGGGCCCCAGAGCATCTTGCTTCCAGCTCTTTGGGAAGCTAAGAAAAAACTCGCTCTGCACAGGGCTCTTACAGCCTACCGGGAACATCTCTTACAAAGGCCTGTGAAACGCAGTTTCTTTGCATGCCTGATCAGGCTGAAGTAGAACTTCTGCAGTGTGTGTGCCACATTGCCCTAGAGCTGAAAGGCACAACGTGCAGGCTTCTTAACAAAGGGCAAGTTGGGCCCCAGAGCATCTTGCTTCCAGCTCTTTGGGAAGCTAAGAAACAACTCGCTCTGCACAGTGCTCTTACAGCCTACCGGGAACATGTCTTACCAAGGCCTGTGAAACGCAGTTTCCTTGCAGGCCTGATTTGGCTGAAGTAGAACTTCTGCCCTGGGTGTGCCACATTGCCCTAGAGCTGAAAGGCACAACGTGCAGGCTTCTTAACAAAGGGCGAGTTGGGCCCCAGAGCTTCTTGCTTCCAGCTCTTTGGGAAGCTAAGAAACAACTCGCTCTGCACAGTGCTCTTACAGCCTACCGGGAACATCTCTTACAAAGGCCTGTGAAACACAGTTTCCTTGCAGGCCTGATCTGGCTGAAGTAGAACTTCTGCCCTGGGTGTGGCACCTAGCGCTAGAGCTGAAAGGCACAACGGGCAGTCTGCATTCCAAACGGCGAGTTGGGCGCCAGAGCATCTTGCTTCCAGCTCTTTGGGAAGCTAAGAAACAACTCGCTCTGCACAGTGCTCTTACAGCCTACCGGGAACATCTCTTAAAAAGGCATGTGAAACACAGTTTCCTTGCAGGCCTGAACTGGCTGAAGTAGAACTTCTGCCCTGGGTGTGCCACATTGCCCTAGAGCTGAAAGGCAGAACGTGCAGGCTTCCTAACAAAGGGCGAGTTGGGCCCCAGAGCATCTTGCTTCCAGCTCTTTGGGAAGCTAAGAAACAACTCGCTCTGCACAGTGCTCTTACAGCCTACCGGGAACATCTCTTCCAAAGGCCTGTGAAACGCAGTTTCTTTGCAGTACTGATCTGGCTGAAGGAGGACTTCTGCTCTGGGTGTGCTACTTTGCCCTAGAGCTGAAAGGCACAACGTGCAGGCTTCTTTCCAAAGGGCGAGTTGGGCCCCACAGCATCTTGCTTCCAGCTCTTTGGGAAGCTAAGAAACAACTCGCTCTGCACAGTTCTCTTACAGCCTAGTGGGAACATCTCTTCCAAAGGCCTGTGAAACGCAGTTTCTTTGCAGGCCTGATCTGGCTGAAGTAGGACTTCTGCTCTGGGTATGCTACTTTGCCCTAGAGCTGAAAGGCACAACGTGCAGGCTTCTTTCCAAAGGGCGAGTTGGGCCCCACAGCATCTTGCTTCCAGCTCTTTGGGAAGCTAAGAAACAACTCGCTCTGCTCAGTGCTCTTACAGCCTAGTGGGAAAATCTCTTCCAAAGGCCTGTGAAACACAGTTTCTTTGCAGGCCTGATCTGGCTGAAGTAGGACTTCTGCTCTGGGTGTGCTACTTTGCCCTAGAGCTGAAAGGCACAACGTGCAGGCTTCTTTCCAATGGGCGAGTTGGGCCCCACAGCATCTTGCTTCCAGCTCTTTGGGAAGCTAAGAAACAACTCGCTCTGCACAGTGCTCTTACAGCCTAGTGGGAACATCTCTTCCATAGGCCTGTGAAACGCAGTTTCTTTGCAGGCCTGATGTGGCTGAAGTAGGACTTCTGCTCTGGGTGTGCTACTTTGCCCTAGAGCTGAAAGGCACAACGTGCAGGCTTCTTTCCAAAGGGCGAGTTGGGCCCCAGAGCATCTTGCTTCCAGCTCTTTGGGAAGCTAAGAAACAACTCGCTCTGCACAGTGCTCTTACAGCCTACCGGGAACATCTCTTACAAAGGCCTGAGAAACACAGTTTCCTTGCAGGCCTGATCTGGCTGAAGTAGAACTTCTGCCCTGGGTGTGCCACATTGCCCTAGAGCTGAAAGGCACAACGTGCAGGCTTCCTAACAAAGGGCGAGTTGGGCCCCAGAGCAGCTTGCTTCCAGCTCTTTGGGAAGCTAAGAAACAACTCGCTCTGCACAGTGCTCTTACAGCCTACCGGGAACATCTCTTACAAAGGCTTGTGAAACGCAGTTTCTTTGCAGGCCTGATTTGGCTGAAGTAGAACTTCTGCCCTGGGTGTGCCACATTGCCCTAGAGCTGAAAGGCACAACGTGCAGGCTTCTTAGAAACGAGCAAGTTGGGCCCCAGAGCATCTTGCTTCCAGCTGTTTGGGAAGCTAAGAAACAACCCGCTCTGCACAGTGCTCTTACAGCCTACTGGGAACATCTCTTACAAAGGCCTGTGAAACGCAGTTTCTTTGCAGGCCTGATCTGGCTGAAGTAGAACTTCTGCCCTGGGTGTGCCACATTGCCCTAGAGCTGAAAGGCACAACGTGCAGGCTTCTTAACAAAGGGCGAGTTGGGCCCCAGAGCTTCTTGCTTCCAGCTCTTTGGGAAGCTAAGAAACAACTCGCTCTGCACAGTGCTCTTACAGCCTACCGGGAACATCTCTTACAAAGGCGCGTGAAACGCAGTTTCTTTGCAGGCCTGATCTGGCTGAAGTAGAACTTCTGCCCTGGGTGTGCCACATTGCCCAGAGCTGAAAGACACAACGTGCAGGCTTCTTAACAAAGGGCGAGTTGGACCCAGAGCATCTTGCTTCCAGCTCTTTGGGAAGCTAAGAAACAACTCGCTCTGCACAGTGCTCTTACAGCCTACCGGGAACATCTCTTACAAAGGCCTGTGAAATGCAGTTTCTTTGCAGGCCTGATCTGGCTGAAGTAGAACTTCTGCCCTGGGTGTGCCACATTGCCCTAGAGCTGAAAGGCACAACGTGCAGTCTTCTTAACAAAGGGCGAGTTGGGCCCCAGAGCAGCTTGCTTCCAGCTCTTTGGGAAGCTAAGAAACAACTCGCTCTGCACAGTGCTCTTACAGCCTACCGGGAACATCTCTTACAAAGGCCTGTGAGACGCAGTTTCTTTGCAGGCCTGATCTGGCTGAAGTAGAACTTCTGCTCTGGTTGCGCCACATTGGCCTAGAACTGAAAGCTACAACGTGCAATCTGCTTTCCAAAGTGCGAGTTGGGCCCCAGAGCATCTTGCTTCCAGCTCTTTGTGAAGCTAAGAAACAACTCGCTCTGCACAGTGCTCTTACAGCCTACCGGGAACATCTCTTACAAAGGCCTGTGAAACGCAGTTTCTTTGCAGGCCTGATCTGGCTGAAGTAGAACTTCTGCCCTGGGTGTGCCACATTGCCCTAGAGCTGAAAGGCACAACGTGGGGGCTTCTTGACAAAGGGCGAGTTGGGCCCCAGAGCATCTTGCTTCCAGCTCTTTGGGAAGCTAAGAAACAACTCGCTCTGCACAGTGCTCTTACAGCCTACCGGGAACATCTCTTACAAAGGCCTGTGAAACGCAGTTTCTTTGCAGGCCTGATCTGGATGAAGTAGAACTTCTGCCCTGGGTGTGGCACCTAGCCCTAGAGCTGAAAGGCACAACGTGCAGTCTGCATTCGAAAGGGCGAGTTGGGCGCCAGAGCTTCTTGCTTCCAGCTCTTTGGGAAGCTAAGAAACAACTCGCTCTGCACAGTGCTCTTACAGCCTACCGGGAACATCTCTTACAAAGGCCTGTGAAACACAGTTTCCTTGCAGGCGTGATCTGGCTGAAGTAGAACTTCTGCCCTGGGTGTGGCACCTAGCCCTAGAGCTGAAAGGCACAACGGGCAGTCTGCATTCCAAAGGGCGAGTTGGGCGCCAGAGCATCTTGCTTCCAGCTCTTTGGGAAGCTAAGAAACAACTCGCTCTGCACAGTGCTCTTACAGCCTACCGGGAACATCTCTTAAAAAGGCCTGTGAAACACAGTTTCCTTGCAGGCCTGATCTGGCTGCAGTAGAACTTCTGCTCTGGTTGCTCCACATTGCCTTAGAGCTGAAAGTCACAACGTGCAGGCTTCTTAACAAAAGGCGAGTTGGGCCCCAGAGCATCTTGCTTCCAGCTCATTGGGAAGCTAAGAAACAACTCGCTCTGCACAGTGCTCTTACAGCCTACCGGGAACATCTCTTACAAAGGCCTGTGAAACGCAGTTTCTTTGCAGGACTGATAAGGCTGAAGTAGAAGTTCTACCCTGGGTGAGCCACATTGCCCTAGAGCTGAAAGGCACAACGTGCAGGCTTCTTAACAAAGGGCGAGTTGGGCCCCAGAGCATCTTGCTTCCAGCTCTTTGGGAAGCTAAGAAACAACTCGCTCTGCACAGTGCTCTTACAGCCTACCGGGAACATCTCTTACAAAGGCCTGTGAAACGCAGTTTCTTTGCAGGCCTGATCTGGATGAAGTAGAACTTCTGCTCTGGGTGTGCCACACTGCCCTAGACCTGAAAGCTACAACGTGCAGTCTCCTTTCCAATGTGCGAGTTGGGCCCCAGAGCATCTTGCTTCCAGCTCTTTGGGAAGCTAAGAAACAACTCGCTCTGCACAGTGCTCTTACAGCCTACCGGGAACATCTCTTACAAAGGCCTGTGAAACGCAGTTTCTTTGCAGGCCTGATCTGGCTGAAGTAGAACTTCTGCCCTGGGTGTGCCACATTGCCCTAGAGCTGAAAGGCACAACGTGGGGGCTTCTTGACAAAGGGCGAGTTGGGCCCCAGAGCATCTTGCTTCCAGCTCTTTGGGAAGCAAGAAACAACTCGCTCTGCACAGTGCTCTTACAGCCTACCGGGAACATCTCTTACAAAGGCCTGTGAAACGCAGTTTCTTTGCAGGCCTGATCTGGCTGAAGTAGAACTTCTGCTCTGGGTGTGCCACACTGCCCTAGACCTGAAAGCTACAACGTGCAGTCTCCTTTCCAATGTGCGAGTTGGGCCCCAGAGCATCTTGCTTCCAGCTCTTTGGGAAGCTAAGAAACAACTCGCTCTGCACAGTGCTCTTACAGCCTACCGGGAACATCTCTTACAAAGGCCTGTGAAACACGGTTACCTTGCAGGCCTGATCTGGCTGAAGTAGAACTTCTGCCCTGGGTGTGCCACATTGCCCTAGAGCTGAAAGGCACAACGTGCAGGCTTCTTCACAAAGGGCGAGTTGGGCCCCAGAGCAGCTTGCTTCCAGCTCTTTGGTAAGCTAAGAAACAACTCGCCCTGCACAGTGCTCTTACAGCCTAAGGGGAACATCTCTTACAAATGCCTGTGAAATGCAGTTTCTTTGCAGTCCTGATCTGGCTGAAGTAGAACTTCTGCCCTGGGTGTGTCACATTGCCCTATAGCTGAAAGGCACAACATTCAGGCTTCTTAACAAAGCGCGAGTTGGGCCCCAGAGCATCTTGCTTCCAGCTCTTTGGGAAGCTAAGAAAAAACTCGCTCTGCACAGGGCTCTTACAGCCTACCGGGAACATCTCTTACAAAGGCCTGTGAAACGCAGTTTCTTTGCATGCCTGATCAGGCTGAAGTAGAACTTCTGCAGTGTGTGTGCCACATTGCCCTAGAGCTGAAAGGCACAACGTGCAGGCTTCTTAACAAAGGGCAAGTTGGGCCCCAGAGCATCTTGCTTCCAGCTCTTTGGGAAGCTAAGAAACAACTCGCTCTGCACAGTGCTCTTACAGCCTACCGGGAACATGTCTTACCAAGGCCTGTGAAACGCAGTTTCTTTGCAGGCCTGATTTGGCTGAAGTAGAACTTCTGCCCTGGGTGTGCCACATTGCCCTAGAGCTGAAAGGCACAACGTGCAGGCTTCTTAACAAAGGGCGAGTTGGGCCCCAGAGCTTCTTGCTTCCAGCTCTTTGGGAAGCTAAGAAACAACTCGCTCTGCACAGTGCTCTTACAGCCTACCGGGAACATCTCTTACAAAGGCCTGTGAAACACAGTTTCCTTGCAGGCCTGATCTGGCTGAAGTAGAACTTCTGCCCTGGGTGTGGCACCTAGCGCTAGAGCTGAAAGGCACAACGGGCAGTCTGCATTCCAAACGGCGAGTTGGGCGCCAGAGCATCTTGCTTCCAGCTCTTTGGGAAGCTAAGAAACAACTCGCTCTGCACAGTGCTCTTACAGCCTACCGGGAACATCTCTTAAAAAGGCATGTGAAACACAGTTTCCTTGCAGGCCTGAACTGGCTGAAGTAGAACTTCTGCCCTGGGTGTGCCACATTGCCCTAGAGCTGAAAGGCAGAACGTGCAGGCTTCCTAACAAAGGGCGAGTTGGGCCCCAGAGCATCTTGCTTCCAGCTCTTTGGGAAGCTAAGAAACAACTCGCTCTGCACAGTGCTCTTACAGCCTACCGGGAACATCTCTTCCAAAGGCCTGTGAAACGCAGTTTCTTTGCAGTACTGATCTGGCTGAAGGAGGACTTCTGCTCTGGGTGTGCTACTTTGCCCTAGAGCTGAAACGCACAACGTGCAGGCTTCTTTCCAAAGGGCGAGTTGGGCCCCACAGCATCTTGCTTCCAGCTCTTTGGGAAGCTAAGAAACAACTCGCTCTGCACAGTGCTCTTACAGCCTAGTGGGAACATCTCTTCCAAAGGCCTGTGAAACGCAGTTTCTTTGCAGGCCTGATCTGGCTGAAGTAGGACTTCTGCTCTGGGTATGCTACTTTGCCCTAGAGCTGAAAGGCACAACGTGCAGGCTTCTTTCCAAAGGGCGAGTTGGGCCCCACAGCATCTTGCTTCCAGCTCTTTGGGAAGCTAAGAAACAACTCGCTCTGCTCAGTGCTCTTACAGCCTAGTGGGAAAATCTCTTCCAAAGGCCTGTGAAACACAGTTTCTTTGCAGGCCTGATCTGGCTGAAGTAGGACTTCTGCTCTGGGTGTGCTACTTTGCCCTAGAGCTGAAAGGCACAACGTGCAGGCTTCTTTCCAATGGGCGAGTTGGGCCCCACAGCATCTTGCTTCCAGCTCTTTGGGAAGCTAAGAAACAACTCGCTCTGCACAGTGCTCTTACAGCCTACCGGGAACATCTCTTACAAAGGCCTGTGAAACGCAGTTTCTTTGCAGGCCTGATCTGGCTGAAGTAGAACTTCTGCCCTGGGTGTGCCACATTGCCCTAGAGCTGAAAGGCACAACGTGGGGGCTTCTTGACAAAGGGCGAGTTGGGCCCCAGAGCATCTTGCTTCCAGCTCTTTGGGAAGCTAAGAAACAACTCGCTCTGCACAGTGCTCTTACAGCCTAGTGGGAACATCTCTTCCAAAGGCCTGTGAAACACAGTTTCTTTGCAGGCCTGATCTGGCTGAAGTAGGACTTCTGCTCTGGGTGTGCCACACTGCCCTAGACCTGAAAGCTACAACGTGCAGTCTCCTTTCCAATGTGCGAGTTGGGCCCCAGAGCATCTTGCTTCCAGCTCTTTGGGAAGCTAAGAAACAACTCGCTCTGCACAGTGCTCTTACAGCCTACCGGGAACATCTCTTACAAAGGCCTGTGAAACACGGTTGCCTTGCAGGCCTGATCTGGCTGAAGTAGAACTTCTGCCCTGGGTGTGCCACATTGCCCTAGAGCTGAAAGGCACAACGTGCAGGCTTCTTCACAAAGGGCGAGTTTGGCCCCAGAGCAGCTTGCTTCCAGCTCTTTGGTAAGCTAAGAAACAAGTCGCCCTGCACAGTGCTCTTACAGCCTAAGGGGAACATCTCTTACAAATGCCTGTGAAATGCAGTTTCTTTGCAGTCCTGATCTGGCTGAAGTAGAACTTCTGCCCTGGGTGTGTCACATTGCCCTATAGCTGAAAGGCACAACATTCAGGCTTCTTAACAAAGCGCGAGTTGGGCCCCAGAGCATCTTGCTTCAAGCTCTTTGGGAAGCTAAGAAACAACTCGCTCTGCTCAGTGCTCTTACAGCCTAGTGGGAAAATCTCTTCCAAAGGCCTGTGAAACACAGTTTCTTTGCAGGCCTGATCTGGCTGAAGTAGGACTTCTGCTCTGGGTGTGCTACTTTGCCCTAGAGCTGAAAGGCACAACGTGCAGGCTTCTTTCCAATGGGCGAGTTGGGCCCCACAGCATCTTGCTTCCAGCTCTTTGGGAAGCTAAGAAACAACTCGCTCTGCACAGTGCTCTTACAGCCTAGTGGGAACATCTCTTCCATAGGCCTGTGAAACGCAGTTTCTTTGCAGGCCTGATGTGGCTGAAGTAGGACTTCTGCTCTGGGTGTGCTACTTTGCCCTAGAGCTGAAAGGCACAACGTGCAGGCTTCTTTCCAAAGGGCGAGTTGGGCCCCACAGCATCTTGCTTCCAGCTCTTTGGGAAGCTAAGAAACAACTCGCTCTGCACAGTGCTCTTACAGCCTACCGGGAACATCTCTTACAAAGGCCTCTGAAACGCAGTTTCTTGGCAGGCCTGATCTGGCTGAAGTAGAACTTCTGCCCTGGGTGTGCCACATTGCCCTAGAGCTGAAAGGCACAACGTGGAGGCTTCTTAACAAAGGGCGAGTTGGGCCCCAGAGCATCTTGCTTCCAGCTCTTTGGGAAGCTAAGAAACAACTCGCTCTGCACAGTGCTCTTACAGCCTACCGGGAACATCTCTTACAAAGGCCTGTGAAACGCAGTTTCTTTGCAGGCCTGATCAGGCTGAAGTAGAACTTCTGCTCTGGGTGTGCCACACTGCCCTAGACCTGAAAGCTACAACGTGCAGTCTCCTTTCCAATGTGCGAGTTGGGCCCCAGAGCATCTTGCTTCCAGCTCTTTGGGAAGCTAAGAAACAACTCGCTCTGCACAGTGCTCTTACAGCCTACCGGGAACATCTCTTACAAAGGCCTGTGAAACGCAGCTTCTTTGCAGGCCTGATCTGGCTGAAGTAGAACTTCTGCCGTGGGTGTGCCACATTGCCCTAGAGCTGAAAGGCACAACGTGCAGGCTTCTTAACAAAGGGCGAGTTGGGCCCCAGAGCATCTTGCTTCCAGCTCTTTGGGAAGCTAAGAAACAACTCGCTCTGCACAGTGCTCTTACAGCCTACCGGGAACATCTCTTACAAAGGCCTGTGAAATGCAGTTTCTTTGCAGGCCTGATCTGGATGAAGTAGAACTTCTGCCCTCGGTGTGGCACCTAGCCCTAGAGCTGAAAGGCACAACGTGCAGTCTGCATTCGAAAGGGCGAGTTGGGCGCCAGAGCTTCTTGCTTCCAGCTCTTTGGGAAGCTAAGAAACAACTCGCTCTGCACAGTGCTCTTACAGCCTACCGGGAACATCTCTTACAAAGGCCTGTTAAACACAGTTTCCTTGCAGGCGTGATCTGGCTGAAGTAGAACTTCTGCCCTGGGTGTGGCACCTAGCCCTAGAGCTGAAAGGCACAACGGGCAGTCTGCATTCCAAAGGGCGAGTTGGGCGCCAGAGCATCTTGCTTCCAGCTCTTTGGGAAGCTAAGAAACAACTCGCTCTGCACAGTGCTCTTACAGCCTACCGGGAACATCTCTTAAAAAGGCCTGTGAAACACAGTTTCCTTGCAGGCCTGATCTGGCTGAAGTAGAACTTCTGCCCTGGGTGTGCCACATTGCCCTAGAGCTGAAAGGCACAACGTGCAGGCTTCCTAACAAAGGGCGAGTTGGGCCCCAGAGCAGCTGGCTTCCAGCTCTTTGGGAAGCTAAGAAACAACTCGCTCTGCACAGTGCTCTTACAGCCTACCGGGAACATCTCTTACAAAGGCTTGTGAAACGCAGTTTCTTTGCAGGCCTGATCAGGCTGAAGTAGAACTTCTGCCCTGGGTGTGCCACATTGCCCTAGAGCTGAAAGGCACAACGTGCAGGCTTCTTAGAAAAGGGCGAGTTGGGCCCCAGAGCATCTTGCTTCCAGCTGTTTGGGAAGCTAAGAAACAACTCGCTCTGCACAGTGCTCTTACAGCCTACTGGGAACATCTCTTACAAAGGCCTGTGAAACGCAGTTTCTTTGCAGGCCTGATCTGGCTGAAGTAGAACTTCTGCCCTGGGTGTGCCACATTGCCCTAGAGCTGAAAGGCACAACGTGCAGGCTTCTTAACAAAGGGCGAGTTGGGCCCCAGAGCTTCTTGCTTCCAGCTCTTTGGGAAGCTAAGAAACAACTCGCTCTGCACAGTGCTCTTACAGCCTACTGGGAGCATCTCTTACAAAGGCCTGTGAAACGCAGTTTCTTTGCAGGCCTGATCTGGCTGAAGTAGAACTTCTGCCCTGGGTGTGCCACATTGCCCAGAGCTGAAAGGCACAACGTGCAGGCTTCTTAACAAAGGGCGAGTTGGCCCCAGAGCATCTTGCTTCCAGCTCTTTGGGAAGCTAAGAAACAACTCGCTCTGCACAGTGCTCTTACAGCCTACCGGGAACATCTCTTACAAAGGCCTGTGAAATGCAGTTTCTTTGCAGGCCTGATCTGGCTGAAGTAGAACTTCTGCCCTGGGTGTGCCACATTGCCCTAGAGCTGAAAGGCACAACGTGCAGTCTTCTTAACAAAGGGCGAGTTGGGCCCCAGAGCAGCTTGCTTCCAGCTCTTTGGGAAGCTAAGAAACAACTCGCTCTGCACAGTGCTCTTACAGCCTACCGGGAACATCTCTTACAAAGGCCTGTGAGACGCAGTTTCTTTGCAGGCCTGATCTGGCTGAAGTAGAACTTCTGCTCTGGTTGCGCCACATTGGCCTAGAACTGAAAGCTACAACGTGCAATCTGCTTTCCAAAGTGCGAGTTGGGCCCCAGAGCATCTTGCTTCCAGCTCTTTGTGAAGCTAAGAAACAACTCGCTCTGCACAGTGCTCTTACAGCCTACTGGGAACATCTCTTACAAAGGCCTGTGAAACGCAGTTTCTTTGCAGGCCTGATCTGGCTGAAGTAGAACTTCTGCCCTGGGTGTGCCACATTGCCCTAGAGCTGAAAGGCACAACGTGGGGGCTTCTTGACAAAGGGCGAGTTGGGCCCCAGAGCATCTTGCTTCCAGCTCTTTGGGAAGCTAAGAAACAACTCGCTCTGCACAGTGCTCTTACAGCCTACCGGGAACATCTCTTACAAAGGCCTGTGAAACGCAGTTTCTTTGCAGGCCTGATCTGGCTGAAGTAGAACTTCTGCTCTGGGTGTGCCACACTGCCCTAGACCTGAAAGCTACAACGTGCAGTCTCCTTTCCAATGTGCGAGTTGGGCCCCAGAGCATCTTGCTTCCAGCTCTTTGGGAAGCTAAGAAACAACTTGCTCTGCACAGTGCTCTTACAGCCTACCGGGAACATCTCTTACAAAGGCCTGTGAAACACGGTTACCTTGCAGGCCTGATCTGGCTGAAGTAGAACTTCTGCCCTGGGTGTGCCTCATTGCCCTAGAGCTGAAAGGCACAACGTGCAGGCTTCTTCACAAAGGGCGAGTTGGGCCCCAGAGCAGCTTGCTTCCAGCTCTTTGGTAAGCAAAGAAACAACTCGCCCTGCACAGTGCTCTTACAGCCTAAGGGGAACATCTCTTACAAATGCCTGTGAAATGCAGTTTCTTTGCAGTCCTGATCTGGCTGAAGTAGAACTTCTGCCCTGGGTGTGTCACATTGCCCTATAGCTGAAAGGCACAACGTTCAGGCTTCTTATCAAAGCGCGAGTTGGGCCTCAGAGCATCTTGCTTCCAGCTCTTTGGGAAGCTAAGAAAAAACTCGCTCTGCACAGGGCTCTTACAGCCTACCGGGAACATCTCTTACAAGGGCCTGTGAAACGCAGTTTCTTTGCATGCCTGATCAGGCTGAAGTAGAACTTCTGCAGTGTGTGTGCCACATTGCCCTAGAGCTGAAAGGCACAACGTGCAGGCTTCTTAACAAAGGGCAAGTTGGGCCCCAGAGCATCTTGCTTCCTGCTCTTTGGGAAGCTAAGAAACAACTCGCTCTGCACAGTGCTCTTACAGCCTACCGGGAACATGTCTTACCAAGGCCTGTGAAACGCAGTTTCTTTGCAGGCCTGATTTGGCTGAAGTAGAACTTCTGCCCTGGGTGTGCCATATTGCCCTAGAGCTGAAAGGCACAACGTGCAGGCTTCTTAACAAAGGGCGAGTTGGGCCCCAGAGCTTCTTGCTTCCAGCTCTTTGGGAAGCTAAGAAACAACTCGCTCTGCACAGTGCTCTTACAGCCTACCGGGAACATCTCTTACAAAGGCCTGTGAAACACAGTTTCCTTGCAGGCCTGATCTGGCTAAAGTAGAACTTCTGCCCTGGGTGTGGCACCTAGCCCTAGAGCTGAAAGGCACAACGGGCAGTCTGCATTCCAAAGGGAGAGTTGGGCGCCAGAGCATCTTCCTTCCAGCTCTTTGGGAAGCTAAGAAACAACTTGCTCTGCACAGTGCTCTTACAGCCTACCGGGAACATCTCTTAAAAAGGCATGTGAAACACAGTTTCCTTGCAGGCCTGATCTGGCTGAAGTAGAACTTCTGCCCTGGGTGTGCCACATTGCCCTAGAGCTGAAAGGCAGAACGTGCAGGCTTCCTAACAAAGGGCGAGTTGGGCCCCAGAGCATCTTGCTTCCAGCTCTTTGGGAAGCTAAGAAACAACTCGCTCTGCACAGTGCTCTTACAGCCTACCGGGAACATCTCTTCCAAAGGCCTGTGAAACGCAGTTTCTTTGCAGTACTGATCTGGCTGAAGTAGGACTTCTGCTCTGGGTGTGCTACTGTGCCCTAGAGCTGAAAGGCACAACGTGCAGGCTTCTTTCCAAAGGGCGAGTTGGGCCCCACAGCATCTTGCTTCCAGCTCTTTGGGAAGCTAAGAAACAACTCGCTCTGCACAGTGCTCTTACAGCCTTCTGGGAACATCTCTTCCAAAGGCCTGTGAAACGCAGTTTCTTTGCAGGCCTGATCTGGCTGAAGTAGGACTTCTGCTCTGGGTATGCTACTTTGCCCTAGAGCTGAAAGGCACAACGTGCAGGCTTCTTTCCAAAGGGCGAGTTGGGCCCCACAGCATCTTGCTTCCAGCTCTTTGGGAAGCTAAGAAACAACTCGCTCTGCACAGTGCTCTTACAGCCTAGTGGGAAAATCTCTTCCAAAGGCCTGTGAAACGCAGTTTCTTTGCAAGCCTGATCTGGCTGAAGTAGGACTTCTGCTCTGGGTGTGCTACTTTGCCCTTGAGCTGAAAGGCACAACGTGCAGGCTTCTTTCCAATGGGCGAGTTGGGCCCCACAGCATCTTGCTTCCAGCTCTTTGGGAAGCTAAGAAACAACTCGCTCTGCACAGTGCTCTTACAGCCTACCGGGAACATCTCTTACAAGGCCTGTGTGATGCAGTTTCTTTGCAGGCCTGATCTGGCTGCAGTAGAACTTCTGCTCTGGTTGCTCCACATTGCCTTAGAGCTGAAAGTCACAACGTGCAGGCTTCTTAACAAAAGGCGAGTTGGGCCCCAGAGCATCTTGCTTCCAGCTCATTGGGAAGCTAAGAAACAACTCGCTCTGCACAGTGCTCTTACATCCTACCGGGAACATCTCTTACAAAGGCCTGTGAAACGCAGTTTCTTTGCAGGACTGATAAGGCTGAAGTAGAAGTTCTACCCTGGGTGAGCCACATTGCCCTAGAGCTGAAAGGCACAACGTGCAGGCTTCTTAACAAAGGGCGAGTTGGGCCCCAGAGCATCTTGCTTCCAGCTCTTTGGGAAGCTAAGAAACAACTCGCTCTGCACAGTGCTCTTACAGCCTACCGGGAACATCTCTTACAAATGCCTGTGAAACGCAGTTTCTTTGCAGGCCTGATCTGGATGAAGTAGAACTTCTGCTCTGGGTGTGCCACACTGCCCTAGACCTGAAAGCTACAACGTGCAGTCTCCTTTCCAATGTGCGAGTTGGGCCCCAGAGCATCTTGCTTCCAGCTCTTTGGGAAGCTAAGAAACAACTCGCTCTGCACAGTGCTCTTACAGCCTACCGGGAACATCTCTTACAAAGGCCTGTGAAACGCAGTTTCTTTGCAGGCCTGATCTGGCTGAAGTAGAACTTCTGCCCTGGGTGTGCCACATTGCCCTAGAGCTGAAAGGCACAACGTGGGGGCTTCTTGACAAAGGGCGAGTTGGGCCCCAGAGCATCTTGCTTCCAGCTCTTTGGGAAGCAAGAAACAACTCGCTCTGCACAGTGCTCTTACAGCCTACCGGGAACATCTCTTACAAAGGCCTGTGAAACGCAGTTTCTTTGCAGGCCTGATCTGGCTGAAGTAGAACTTCTGCTCTGGGTGTGCCACACTGCCCTAGACCTGAAAGCTACAACGTGCAGTCTCCTTTCCAATGTGCGAGTTGGGCCCCAGAGCATCTTGCTTCCAGCTCTTTGGGAAGCTAAGAAACAACTCGCTCTGCACAGTGCTCTTACAGCCTACCGGGAACATCTCTTACAAAGGCCTGTGAAACACGGTTACGTTGCAGGCCTGATCTGGCTGAAGTAGAACTTCTGCCCTGGGTGTGCCACATTGCCCTAGAGCTGAAAGGCACAACGTGCAGGCTTCTTCACAAAGGGCGAGTTGGGCCCCAGAGCAGCTTGCTTCCAGCTCTTTGGTAAGCTAAGAAACAACTCGCCCTGCACAGTGCTCTTACAGCCTAAGGGGAACATCTCTTACAAATGCCTGTGAAATGCAGTTTCTTTGCAGTCCTGATCTGGCTGAAGTAGAACTTCTGCCCTGGGTGTGTCACATTGCCCTATAGCTGAAAGGCACAACATTCAGGCTTCTTAACAAAGCGCGAGTTGGGCCCCAGAGCATCTTGCTTCCAGCTCTTTGGGAAGCTAAGAAAAAACTCGCTCTGCACAGGGCTCTTACAGCCTACCGGGAACATCTCTTACAAAGGCCTGTGAAACGCAGTTTCTTTGCATGCCTGATCAGGCTGAAGTAGAACTTCTGCAGTGTGTGTGCCACATTGCCCTAGAGCTGAAAGGCACAACGTGCAGGCTTCTTAACAAAGGGCAAGTTGGGCCCCAGAGCATCTTGCTTCCAGCTCTTTGGGAAGCTAAGAAACAACTCGCTCTGCACAGTGCTCTTACAGCCTACCGGGAACATGTCTTACCAAGGCCTGTGAAACGCAGTTTCTTTGCAGGCCTGATTTGGCTGAAGTAGAACTTCTGCCCTGGGTGTGCCACATTGCCCTAGAGCTGAAAGGCACAACGTGCAGGCTTCTTAACAAAGGGCGAGTTGGGCCCCAGAGCTTCTTGCTTCCAGCTCTTTGGGAAGCTAAGAAACAACTCGCTCTGCACAGTGCTCTTACAGCCTACCGGGAACATCTCTTACAAAGGCCTGTGAAACACAGTTTCCTTGCAGGCCTGATCTGGCTGAAGTAGAACTTCTGCCCTGGGTGTGGCACCTAGCGCTAGAGCTGAAAGGCACAACGGGCAGTCTGCATTCCAAACGGCGAGTTGGGCGCCAGAGCATCTTGCTTCCAGCTCTTTGGGAAGCTAAGAAACAACTCGCTCTGCACAGTGCTCTTACAGCCTACCGGGAACATCTCTTAAAAAGGCATGTGAAACACAGTTTCCTTGCAGGCCTGAACTGGCTGAAGTAGAACTTCTGCCCTGGGTGTGCCACATTGCCCTAGAGCTGAAAGGCAGAACGTGCAGGCTTCCTAACAAAGGGCGAGTTGGGCCCCAGAGCATCTTGCTTCCAGCTCTTTGGGAAGCTAAGAAACAACTCGCTCTGCACAGTGCTCTTACAGCCTACCGGGAACATCTCTTCCAAAGGCCTGTGAAACGCAGTTTCTTTGCAGTACTGATCTGGCTGAAGGAGGACTTCTGCTCTGGGTGTGCTACTTTGCCCTAGAGCTGAAAGGCACAACGTGCAGGCTTCTTTCCAAAGGGCGAGTTGGGCCCCACAGCATCTTGCTTCCAGCTCTTTGGGAAGCTAAGAAACAACTCGCTCTGCACAGTTCTCTTACAGCCTAGTGGGAACATCTCTTCCAAAGGCCTGTGAAACGCAGTTTCTTTGCAGGCCTGATCTGGCTGAAGTAGGACTTCTGCTCTGGGTATGCTACTTTGCCCTAGAGCTGAAAGGCACAACGTGCAGGCTTCTTTCCAAAGGGCGAGTTGGGCCCCACAGCATCTTGCTTCCAGCTCTTTGGGAAGCTAAGAAACAACTCGCTCTGCTCAGTGCTCTTACAGCCTAGTGGGAAAATCTCTTCCAAAGGCCTGTGAAACACAGTTTCTTTGCAGGCCTGATCTGGCTGAAGTAGGACTTCTGCTCTGGGTGTGCTACTTTGCCCTAGAGCTGAAAGGCACAACGTGCAGGCTTCTTTCCAATGGGCGAGTTGGGCCCCACAGCATCTTGCTTCCAGCTCTTTGGGAAGCTAAGAAACAACTCGCTCTGCACAGTGCTCTTACAGCCTAGTGGGAACATCTCTTCCATAGGCCTGTGAAACGCAGTTTCTTTGCAGGCCTGATGTGGCTGAAGTAGGACTTCTGCTCTGGGTGTGCTACTTTGCCCTAGAGCTGAAAGGCACAACGTGCAGGCTTCTTTCCAAAGGGCGAGTTGGGCCCCACAGCATCTTGCTTCCAGCTCTTTGGGAAGCTAAGAAACAACTCGCTCTGCACAGTGCTCTTACAGCCTACCGGGAACATCTCTTACAAAGGCCTGAGAAACACAGTTTCCTTGCAGGCCTGATCTGGCTGAAGTAGAACTTCTGCCCTGGGTGTGCCACATTGCCCTAGAGCTGAAAGGCACAACGTGCAGGCTTCCTAACAAAGGGCGAGTTGGGCCCCAGAGCAGCTTGCTTCCAGCTCTTTGGGAAGCTAAGAAACAACTCGCTCTGCACAGTGCTCTTACAGCCTACCGGGAACATCTCTTACAAAGGCTTGTGAAACGCAGTTTCTTTGCAGGCCTGATTTGGCTGAAGTAGAACTTCTGCCCTGGGTGTGCCACATTGCCCTAGAGCTGAAAGGCACAACGTGCAGGCTTCTTAGAAACGAGCAAGTTGGGCCCCAGAGCATCTTGCTTCCAGCTGTTTGGGAAGCTAAGAAACAACTCGCTCTGCACAGTGCTCTTACAGCCTACTGGGAACATCTCTTACAAAGGCCTGTGAAACGCAGTTTCTTTGCAGGCCTGATCTGGCTGAAGTAGAACTTCTGCCCTGGGTGTGCCACATTGCCCTAGAGCTGAAAGGCACAACGTGCAGGCTTCTTAACAAAGGGCGAGTTGGGCCCCAGAGCTTCTTGCTTCCAGCTCTTTGGGAAGCTAAGAAACAACTCGCTCTGCACAGTGCTCTTACAGCCTACCGGGAACATCTCTTACAAAGGCGCGTGAAACGCAGTTTCTTTGCAGGCCTGATCTGGCTGAAGTAGAACTTCTGCCCTGGGTGTGCCACATTGCCCAGAGCTGAAAGACACAACGTGCAGGCTTCTTAACAAAGGGCGAGTTGGACCCAGAGCATCTTGCTTCCAGCTCTTTGGGAAGCTAAGAAACAACTCGCTCTGCACAGTGCTCTTACAGCCTACCGGGAACATCTCTTACAAAGGCCTGTGAAATGCAGTTTCTTTGCAGGCCTGATCTGGCTGAAGTAGAACTTCTGCCCTGGGTGTGCCACATTGCCCTAGAGCTGAAAGGCACAACGTGCAGTCTTCTTAACAAAGGGCGAGTTGGGCCCCAGAGCAGCTTGCTTCCAGCTCTTTGGGAAGCTAAGAAACAACTCGCTCTGCACAGTGCTCTTACAGCCTACCGGGAACATCTCTTACAAAGGCCTGTGAGACGCAGTTTCTTTGCAGGCCTGATCTGGCTGAAGTAGAACTTCTGCTCTGGTTGCGCCACATTGGCCTAGAACTGAAAGCTACAACGTGCAATCTGCTTTCCAAAGTGCGAGTTGGGCCCCAGAGCATCTTGCTTCCAGCTCTTTGTGAAGCTAAGAAACAACTCGCTCTGCACAGTGCTCTTACAGCCTACCGGGAACATCTCTTACAAAGGCCTGTGAAACGCAGTTTCTTTGCAGGCCTGATCTGGCTGAAGTAGAACTTCTGCCCTGGGTGTGCCACATTGCCCTAGAGCTGAAAGGCACAACGTGGGGGCTTCTTGACAAAGGGCGAGTTGGGCCCCAGAGCATCTTGCTTCCAGCTCTTTGGGAAGCTAAGAAACAACTCGCTCTGCACAGTGCTCTTACAGCCTACCGGGAACATCTCTTACAAAGGCCTGTGAAACGCAGTTTCTTTGCAGGCCTGATCTGGATGAAGTAGAACTTCTGCCCTGGGTGTGGCACCTAGCCCTAGAGCTGAAAGGCACAACGTGCAGTCTGCATTCGAAAGGGCGAGTTGGGCGCCAGAGCTTCTTGCTTCCAGCTCTTTGGGAAGCTAAGAAACAACTCGCTCTGCACAGTGCTCTTACAGCCTACCGGGAACATCTCTTACAAAGGCCTGTGAAACACAGTTTCCTTGCAGGCGTGATCTGGCTGAAGTAGAACTTCTGCCCTGGGTGTGGCACCTAGCCCTAGAGCTGAAAGGCACAACGGGCAGTCTGCATTCCAAAGGGCGAGTTGGGCGCCAGAGCATCTTGCTTCCAGCTCTTTGGGAAGCTAAGAAACAACTCGCTCTGCACAGTGCTCTTACAGCCTACCGGGAACATCTCTTAAAAAGGCCTGTGAAACACAGTTTCCTTGCAGGCCTGATCTGGCTGCAGTAGAACTTCTGCTCTGGTTGCTCCACATTGGCTTAGAGCTGAAAGTCACAACGTGCAGGCTTCTTAACAAAAGGCGAGTTGGGCCCCAGAGCATCTTGCTTCCAGCTCATTGGGAAGCTAAGAAACAACTCGCTCTGCACAGTGCTCTTACAGCCTACCGGGAACATCTCTTACAAAGGCCTGTGAAACGCAGTTTCTTTGCAGGACTGATAAGGCTGAAGTAGAAGTTCTACCCTGGGTGAGCCACATTGCCCTAGAGCTGAAAGGCACAACGTGCAGGCTTCTTAACAAAGGGCGAGTTGGGCCCCAGAGCATCTTGCTTCCAGCTCTTTGGGAAGCTAAGAAACAACTCGCTCTGCACAGTGCTCTTACAGCCTACCGGGAACATCTCTTACAAAGGCCTGTGAAACGCAGTTTCTTTGCAGGCCTGATCTGGATGAAGTAGAACTTCTGCTCTGGGTGTGCCACACTGCCCTAGACCTGAAAGCTACAACGTGCAGTCTCCTTTCCAATGTGCGAGTTGGGCCCCAGAGCATCTTGCTTCCAGCTCTTTGGGAAGCTAAGAAACAACTCGCTCTGCACAGTGCTCTTACAGCCTACCGGGAACATCTCTTACAAAGGCCTGTGAAACGCAGTTTCTTTGCAGGCCTGATCTGGCTGAAGTAGAACTTCTGCCCTGGGTGTGCCACATTGCCCTAGAGCTGAAAGGCACAACGTGGGGGCTTCTTGACAAAGGGCGAGTTGGGCCCCAGAGCATCTTGCTTCCAGCTCTTTGGGAAGCAAGAAACAACTCGCTCTGCACAGTGCTCTTACAGCCTACCGGGAACATCTCTTACAAAGGCCTGTGAAACGCAGTTTCTTTGCAGGCCTGATCTGGCTGAAGTAGAACTTCTGCTCTGGGTGTGCCACACTGCCCTAGACCTGAAAGCTACAACGTGCAGTCTCCTTTCCAATGTGCGAGTTGGGCCCCAGAGCATCTTGCTTCCAGCTCTTTGGGAAGCTAAGAAACAACTCGCTCTGCACAGTGCTCTTACAGCCTACCGGGAACATCTCTTACAAAGGCCTGTGAAACACGGTTACCTTGCAGGCC
This sequence comes from Equus caballus, assembly GCF_041296265.1. Classification (NCBI taxonomy): domain Eukaryota; kingdom Metazoa; phylum Chordata; class Mammalia; order Perissodactyla; family Equidae; genus Equus; species Equus caballus. Next base: position 44,137,344 of record NC_091692.1, read on the forward strand.
TGATCTGGCTGAAGTAGAACTTCTGCCCTGGGTGTGCCACATTGCCCTAGAGCTGAAAGGCACAACGTGCAGGCTTCTTCACAAAGGGCGAGTTGGGCCCCAGAGCAGCTTGCTTCCAGCTCTTTGGTAAGCTAAGAAACAACTCGCCCTGCACAGTGCTCTTACAGCCTAAGGGGAACATCTCTTACAAATGCCTGTGAAATGCAGTTTCTTTGCAGTCCTGATCTGGCTGAAGTAGAACTTCTGCCCTGGGTGTGTCACATTGCCCTATAGCTGAAAGGCACAACATTCAGGCTTCTTAACAAAGCGCGAGTTGGGCCCCAGAGCATCTTGCTTCCAGCTCTTTGGGAAGCTAAGAAAAAACTCGCTCTGCACAGGGCTCTTACAGCCTACCGGGAACATCTCTTACAAAGGCCTGTGAAACGCAGTTTCTTTGCATGCCTGATCAGGCTGAAGTAGAACTTCTGCAGTGTGTGTGCCACATTGCCCTAGAGCTGAAAGGCACAACGTGCAGGCTTCTTAACAAAGGGCAAGTTGGGCCCCAGAGCATCTTGCTTCCAGCTCTTTGGGAAGCTAAGAAACAACTCGCTCTGCACAGTGCTCTTACAGCCTACCGGGAACATGTCTTACCAAGGCCTGTGAAACGCAGTTTCTTTGCAGGCCTGATTTGGCTGAAGTAGAACTTCTGCCCTGGGTGTGCCACATTGCCCTAGAGCTGAAAGGCACAACGTGCAGGCTTCTTAACAAAGGGCGAGTTGGGCCCCAGAGCTTCTTGCTTCCAGCTCTTTGGGAAGCTAAGAAACAACTCGCTCTGCACAGTGCTCTTACAGCCTACCGGGAACATCTCTTACAAAGGCCTGTGAAACACAGTTTCCTTGCAGGCCTGATCTGGCTGAAGTAGAACTTCTGCCCTGGGTGTGGCACCTAGCGCTAGAGCTGAAAGGCACAACGGGCAGTCTGCATTCCAAACGGCGAGTTGGGCGCCAGAGCATCTTGCTTCCAGCTCTTTGGGAAGCTAAGAAACAACTCGCTCTGCACAGTGCTCTTACAGCCTACCGGGAACATCTCTTAAAAAGGCATGTGAAACACAGTTTCCTTGCAGGCCTGAACTGGCTGAAGTAGAACTTCTGCCCTGGGTGTGCCACATTGCCCTAGAGCTGAAAGGCAGAACGTGCAGGCTTCCTAACAAAGGGCGAGTTGGGCCCCAGAGCATCTTGCTTCCAGCTCTTTGGGAAGCTAAGAAACAACTCGCTCTGCACAGTGCTCTTACAGCCTACCGGGAACATCTCTTCCAAAGGCCTGTGAAACGCAGTTTCTTTGCAGTACTGATCTGGCTGAAGGAGGACTTCTGCTCTGGGTGTGCTACTTTGCCCTAGAGCTGAAACGCACAACGTGCAGGCTTCTTTCCAAAGGGCGAGTTGGGCCCCACAGCATCTTGCTTCCAGCTCTTTGGGAAGCTAAGAAACAACTCGCTCTGCACAGTGCTCTTACAGCCTAGTGGGAACATCTCTTCCAAAGGCCTGTGAAACGCAGTTTCTTTGCAGGCCTGATCTGGCTGAAGTAGGACTTCTGCTCTGGGTATGCTACTTTGCCCTAGAGCTGAAAGGCACAACGTGCAGGCTTCTTTCCAAAGGGCGAGTTGGGCCCCACAGCATCTTGCTTCCAGCTCTTTGGGAAGCTAAGAAACAACTCGCTCTGCTCAGTGCTCTTACAGCCTAGTGGGAAAATCTCTTCCAAAGGCCTGTGAAACACAGTTTCTTTGCAGGCCTGATCTGGCTGAAGTAGGACTTCTGCTCTGGGTGTGCTACTTTGCCCTAGAGCTGAAAGGCACAACGTGCAGGCTTCTTTCCAATGGGCGAGTTGGGCCCCACAGCATCTTGCTTCCAGCTCTTTGGGAAGCTAAGAAACAACTCGCTCTGCACAGTGCTCTTACAGCCTAGTGGGAACATCTCTTCCATAGGCCTGTGAAACGCAGTTTCTTTGCAGGCCTGATGTGGCTGAAGTAGGACTTCTGCTCTGGGTGTGCTACTTTGCCCTAGAGCTGAAAGGGACAACGTGCAGGCTTCTTTCCAAAGGGCGAGTTGGGCCCCACAGCATCTTGCTTCCAGCTCTTTGGGAAGCTAAGAAACAACTCGCTCTGCACAGTGCTCTTACAGCCTACCGGGAACATCTCTTACAAAGGCCTCTGAAACGCAGTTTCTTGGCAGGCCTGATCTGGCTGAAGTAGAACTTCTGCCCTGGGTGTGCCACATTGCCCTAGAGCTGAAAGGCACAACGTGGAGGCTTCTTAACAAAGGGCGAGTTGGGCCCCAGAGCATCTTGCTTCCAGCTCTTTGCGAAGCTAAGAAACAACTCGCTCTGCACAGTGCTCTTACAGCCTACCGGGAACATCTCTTACAAAGGCCTGTGAAACGCAGTTTCTTTGCAGGCCTGATCAGGCTGAAGTAGAACTTCTGCTCTGGGTGTGCCACACTGCCCTAGACCTGAAAGCTACAACGTGCAGTCTCCTTTCCAATGTGCGAGTTGGGCCCCAGAGCATCTTGCTTCCAGCTCTTTGGGAAGCTAAGAAACAACTCGCTCTGCACAGTGCTCTTACAGCCTACCGGGAACATCTCTTACAAAGGCCTGTGAAACGCAGTTTCTTTGCAGGCCTGATCTGGATGAAGTAGAACTTCTGCCCTGGGTGTGGCACCTAGCCCTAGAGCTGAAAGGCACAACGTGCAGTCTGCATTCGAAAGGGCGAGTTGAGCGCCAGAGCTTCTTGCTTCCAGCTCTTTGGGAAGCTAAGAAACAACTCGCTCTGCACAGTGCTCTTACAGCCTACCGGGAACATCTCTTACAAAGGCCTGTGAAACACAGTTTCCTTGCAGGCGTGATCTGGCTGAAGTAGAACTTCTGCCCTGGGTGTGGCACCTAGCCCTAGAGCTGAAAGGCACAACGGGCAGTCTGCATTCCAAAGGGCGAGTTGGGCGCCAGAGCATCTTGCTTCCAGCTCTTTGGGAAGCTAAGAAACAACTCGCTCTGCACAGTGCTCTTACAGCCTACCGGGAACATCTCTTAAAAAGGCCTGAGAAACACAGTTTCCTTGCAGGCCTGATCTGGCTGAAGTAGAACTTCTGCCCTGGGTGTGCCACATTGCCCTAGAGCTGAAAGGCACAACGTGCAGGCTTCCTAACAAAGGGCGAGTTGGGCCCCAGAGCAGCTTGCTTCCAGCTCTTTGGGAAGCTAAGAAACAACTCGCTCTGCACAGTGCTCTTACAGCCTACCGGGAACATCTCTTACAAAGGCTTGTGAAACGCAGTTTCTTTGCAGGCCTGATCAGGCTGAAGTAGAACTTCTGCCCTGGGTGTGCCACATTGCCCTAGAGCTGAAAGGCACAACGTGCAGGCTTCTTAGAAAAGAGCGAGTTGGGCCCCAGAGCATCTTGCTTCCAGCTGTTTGGGAAGCTAAGAAACAACTCGCTCTGCACAGTGCTCTTACAGCCTACTGGGAACATCTCTTACAAAGGCCTGTGAAACGCAGTTTCTTTGCAGGCCTGATCTGGCTGAAGTAGAACTTCTGCCCTGGGTGTGCCACATTGCCCTAGAGCTGAAAGGCACAACGTGCAGGCTTCTTAACAAAGGGCGAGTTGGGCCCCAGAGCTTCTTGCTTCCAGCTCTTTGGGAAGCTAAGAAACAACTCGCTCTGCACAGTGCTCTTACAGCCTACCGGGAACATCTCTTACAAAGGCGCGTGAAACGCAGTTTCTTTGCAGACCTGATCTGGCTGAAGTAGAACTTCTGCCCTGGGTGTGCCACATTGCCCAGAGCTGAAAGACACAACGTGCAGGCTTCTTAACAAAGGGCGAGTTGGCCCCAGAGCATCTTGCTTCCAGCTCTTTGGGAAGCTAAGAAACAACTCGCTCTGCACAGTGCTCTTACAGCCTACCGGGAACATCTCTTACAAAGGCCTGTGAAATGCAGTTTCTTTGCAGGCCTGATCTGGCTGAAGTAGAACTTCTGCCCTGGGTGTGCCACATTGCCCTAGAGCTGAAAGGCACAACGTGCAGTCTTCTTAACAAAGGGCGAGTTGGGCCCCAGAGCAGCTTGCTTCCAGCTCTTTGGGAAGCTAAGAAACAACTCGCTCTGCACAGTGCTCTTACAGCCTACCGGGAACATCTCTTACAAAGGCCTGTGAGACGCAGTTTCTTTGCAGGCCTGATCTGGCTGAAGTAGAACTTCTGCTCTGGTTGCGCCACATTGGCCTAGAACTGAAAGCTACAACGTGCAATCTGCTTTCCAAAGTGCGAGTTGGGCCCCAGAGCATCTTGCTTCCAGCTCTTTGTGAAGCTAAGAAACAACTCGCTCTGCACAGTGCTCTTACAGCCTACCGGGAACATCTCTTACAAAGGCCTGTGAAACGCAGTTTCTTTGCAGGCCTGATCTGGCTGAAGTAGAACTTCTGCCCTGGGTGTGCCACATTGCCCTAGAGCTGAAAGGCACAACGTGGGGGCTTCTTGACAAAGGGCGAGTTGGGCCCCAGAGCATCTTGCTTCCAGCTCTTTGGGAAGCTAAGAAACAACTCGCTCTGCACAGTGCTCTTACAGCCTACCGGGAACATCTCTTACAAAGGCCTGTGAAACGCAGTTTCTTTGCATGCCTGATCAGGCTGAAGTAGAACTTCTGCAGTGTGTGTGCCACATTGCCCTAGAGCTGAAAGGCACAACGTGCAGGCTTCTTAACAAAGGGCAAGTTGGGCCCCAGAGCATCTTGCTTCCAGCTCTTTGGGAAGCTAAGAAACAACTCGCTCTGCACAGTGCTCTTACAGCCTACCGGGAACATGTCTTACCAAGGCCTGTGAAACGCAGTTTCTTTGCAGGCCTGATTTGGCTGAAGTAGAACTTCTGCCCTGGGTGTGCCACATTGCCCTAGAGCTGAAAGGCACAACGTGCAGGCTTCTTAACAAAGGGCGAGTTGGGCCCCAGAGCTTCTTGCTTCCAGCTCTTTGGGAAGCTAAGAAACAACTCGCTCTGCACAGTGCTCTTACAGCCTACCGGGAACATCTCTTACAAAGGCCTGTGAAACACAGTTTCCTTGCAGGCCTTATCTGGCTGAAGTAGAACTTCTGCCCTGGGTGTGGCACCTAGCGCTAGAGCTGAAAGGCACAACGGGCAGTCTGCATTCCAAACGGCGAGTTGTGCGCCAGAGCATCTTGCTTCCAGCTCTTTGGGAAGCTAAGAAACAACTCGCTCTGCACAGTGCTCTTACAGCCTACCGGGAACATCTCTTAAAAAGGCATGTGAAACACAGTTTCCTTGCAGGCCTGAACTGGCTGAAGTAGAACTTCTGCCCTGGGTGTGCCACATTGCCCTAGAGCTGAAAGGCAGAACGTGCAGGCTTCCTAACAAAGGGCGAGTTGGGCCCCAGAGCATCTTGCTTCCAGCTCTTTGGGAAGCTAAGAAACAACTCGCTCTGCACAGTGCTCTTACAGCCTACCGGGAACATCTCTTCCAAAGGCCTGTGAAACGCAGTTTCTTTGCAGTACTGATCTGGCTGAAGGAGGACTTCTGCTCTGGGTGTGCTACTTTGCCCTAGAGCTGAAACGCACAACGTGCAGGCTTCTTTCCAAAGGGCGAGTTGGGCCCCACAGCATCTTGCTTCCAGCTCTTTGGGAAGCTAAGAAACAACTCGCTCTGCACAGTGCTCTTACAGCCTAGTGGGAACATCTCTTCCAAAGGCCTGTGAAACGCAGTTTCTTTGCAGGCCTGATCTGGCTGAAGTAGGACTTCTGCTCTGGGTATGCTACTTTGCCCTAGAGCTGAAAGGCACAACGTGCAGGCTTCTTTCCAAAGGGCGAGTTGGGCCCCACAGCATCTTGCTTCCAGCTCTTTGGGAAGCTAAGAAACAACTCGCTCTGCTCAGTGCTCTTACAGCCTAGTGGGAAAATCTCTTCCAAAGGCCTGTGAAACACAGTTTCTTTGCAGGCCTGATCTGGCTGAAGTAGGACTTCTGCTCTGGGTGTGCTACTTTGCCCTAGAGCTGAAAGGCACAACGTGCAGGCTTCTTTCCAATGGGCGAGTTGGGCCCCACAGCATCTTGCTTCCAGCTCTTTGGGAAGCTAAGAAACAACTCGCTCTGCACAGTGCTCTTACAGCCTAGTGGGAACATCTCTTCCATAGGCCTGTGAAACGCAGTTTCTTTGCAGGCCTGATGTGGCTGAAGTAGGACTTCTGCTCTGGGTGTGCTACTTTGCCCTAGAGCTGAAAGGGACAACGTGCAGGCTTCTTTCCAAAGGGCGAGTTGGGCCCCACAGCATCTTGCTTCCAGCTCTTTGGGAAGCTAAGAAACAACTCGCTCTGCACAGTGCTCTTACAGCCTACCGGGAACATCTCTTACAAAGGCCTCTGAAACGCAGTTTCTTGGCAGGCCTGATCTGGCTGAAGTAGAACTTCTGCCCTGGGTGTGCCACATTGCCCTAGAGCTGAAAGGCACAACGTGGAGGCTTCTTAACAAAGGGCGAGTTGGGCCCCAGAGCATCTTGCTTCCAGCTCTTTGCGAAGCTAAGAAACAACTCGCTCTGCACAGTGCTCTTACAGCCTACCGGGAACATCTCTTACAAAGGCCTGTGAAACGCAGTTTCTTTGCAGGCCTGATCAGGCTGAAGTAGAACTTCTGCTCTGGGTGTGCCACACTGCCCTAGACCTGAAAGCTACAACGTGCAGTCTCCTTTCCAATGTGCGAGTTGGGCCCCAGAGCATCTTGCTTCCAGCTCTTTGGGAAGCTAAGAAACAACTCGCTCTGCACAGTGCTCTTACAGCCTACCGGGAACATCTCTTACAAAGGCCTGTGAAACGCAGTTTCTTTGCAGGCCTGATCTGGATGAAGTAGAACTTCTGCCCTGGGTGTGGCACCTAGCCCTAGAGCTGAAAGGCACAACGTGCAGTCTGCATTCGAAAGGGCGAGTTGAGCGCCAGAGCTTCTTGCTTCCAGCTCTTTGGGAAGCTAAGAAACAACTCGCTCTGCACAGTGCTCTTACAGCCTACCGGGAACATCTCTTACAAAGGCCTGTGAAACACAGTTTCCTTGCAGGCGTGATCTGGCTGAAGTAGAACTTCTGCCCTGGGTGTGGCACCTAGCCCTAGAGCTGAAAGGCACAACGGGCAGTCTGCATTCCAAAGGGCGAGTTGGGCGCCAGAGCATCTTGCTTCCAGCTCTTTGGGAAGCTAAGAAACAACTCGCTCTGCACAGTGCTCTTACAGCCTACCGGGAACATCTCTTAAAAAGGCCTGAGAAACACAGTTTCCTTGCAGGCCTGATCTGGCTGAAGTAGAACTTCTGCCCTGGGTGTGCCACATTGCCCTAGAGCTGAAAGGCACAACGTGCAGGCTTCCTAACAAAGGGCGAGTTGGGCCCCAGAGCAGCTTGCTTCCAGCTCTTTGGGAAGCTAAGAAACAACTCGCTCTGCACAGTGCTCTTACAGCCTACCGGGAACATCTCTTACAAAGGCTTGTGAAACGCAGTTTCTTTGCAGGCCTGATCAGGCTGAAGTAGAACTTCTGCCCTGGGTGTGCCACATTGCCCTAGAGCTGAAAGGCACAACGTGCAGGCTTCTTAGAAAAGAGCGAGTTGGGCCCCAGAGCATCTTGCTTCCAGCTGTTTGGGAAGCTAAGAAACAACTCGCTCTGCACAGTGCTCTTACAGCCTACTGGGAACATCTCTTACAAAGGCCTGTGAAACGCAGTTTCTTTGCAGGCCTGATCTGGCTGAAGTAGAACTTCTGCCCTGGGTGTGCCACATTGCCCTAGAGCTGAAAGGCACAACGTGCAGGCTTCTTAACAAAGGGCGAGTTGGGCCCCAGAGCTTCTTGCTTCCAGCTCTTTGGGAAGCTAAGAAACAACTCGCTCTGCACAGTGCTCTTACAGCCTACCGGGAACATCTCTTACAAAGGCGCGTGAAACGCAGTTTCTTTGCAGACCTGATCTGGCTGAAGTAGAACTTCTGCCCTGGGTGTGCCACATTGCCCAGAGCTGAAAGACACAACGTGCAGGCTTCTTAACAAAGGGCGAGTTGGCCCCAGAGCATCTTGCTTCCAGCTCTTTGGGAAGCTAAGAAACAACTCGCTCTGCACAGTGCTCTTACAGCCTACCGGGAACATCTCTTACAAAGGCCTGTGAAATGCAGTTTCTTTGCAGGCCTGATCTGGCTGAAGTAGAACTTCTGCCCTGGGTGTGCCACATTGCCCTAGAGCTGAAAGGCACAACGTGCAGTCTTCTTAACAAAGGGCGAGTTGGGCCCCAGAGCAGCTTGCTTCCAGCTCTTTGGGAAGCTAAGAAACAACTCGCTCTGCACAGTGCTCTTACAGCCTACCGGGAACATCTCTTACAAAGGCCTGTGAGACGCAGTTTCTTTGCAGGCCTGATCTGGCTGAAGTAGAACTTCTGCTCTGGTTGCGCCACATTGGCCTAGAACTGAAAGCTACAACGTGCAATCTGCTTTCCAAAGTGCGAGTTGGGCCCCAGAGCATCTTGCTTCCAGCTCTTTGTGAAGCTAAGAAACAACTCGCTCTGCACAGTGCTCTTACAGCCTACCGGGAACATCTCTTACAAAGGCCTGTGAAACGCAGTTTCTTTGCAGGCCTGATCTGGCTGAAGTAGAACTTCTGCCCTGGGTGTGCCACATTGCCCTAGAGCTGAAAGGCACAACGTGGGGGCTTCTTGACAAAGGGCGAGTTGGGCCCCAGAGCATCTTGCTTCCAGCTCTTTGGGAAGCTAAGAAACAACTCGCTCTGCACAGTGCTCTTACAGCCTACCGGGAACATCTCTTACAAAGGCCTGTGAAACGCAGTTTCTTTGCAGGCCTGATCTGGCTGAAGTAGAACTTCTGCTCTGGGTGTGCCACACTGCCCTAGACCTGAAAGCTACAACGTGCAGTCTCCTTTCCAATGTGCGAGTTGGGCCCCAGAGCATCTTGCTTCCAGCTCTGTGGGAAGCTAAGAAACAACTCGCTCTGCACAGTGCTCTTACAGCCTACCGGGAACATCTCTTACAAAGGCCTGTGAAACACGGTTACCTTGCAGGCCTGATCTGGCTGAAGTAGAACTTCTGCCCTGGGTGTGCCACATTGCCCTAGAGCTGAAAGGCACAACGTGCAGGCTTCTTCACAAAGGGCGAGTTGGGCCCCAGAGCAGCTTGCTTCCAGCTCTTTGGTAAGCTAAGAAACAACTCGCCCTGCACAGTGCTCTCACAGCCTAAGGGGAACATCTCTTACAAATGCCTGTGAAATGCAGTTTCTTTGCAGTCCTGATCTGGCTGAAGTAGAACTTCTGCCCTGGGTGTGTCACATTGCCCTATAGCTGAAAGGCACAACGTTCAGGCTTCTTATCAAAGCGCGAGTTGGGCCCCAGAGCATCTTGCTTCCAGCTCTTTGGGAAGCTAAGAAAAAACTCGCTCTGCACAGGGCTCTTACAGCCTACCGGGAACATCTCTTACAAAGGCCTGTGAAACGCAGTTTCTTTGCATGCCTGATCAGGCTGAAGTAGAACTTCTGCAGTGTGTGTGCCACATTGCCCTAGAGCTGAAAGGCACAACGTGCAGGCTTCTTAACAAAGGGCAAGTTGGGCCCCAGAGCATCTTGCTTCCTGCTCTTTGGGAAGCTAAGAAACAACTCGCTCTGCACAGTGCTCTTACAGCCTACCGGGAACATGTCTTACCAAGGCCTGTGAAACGCAGTTTCTTTGCAGGCCTGATTTGGCTGAAGTAGAACTTCTGCCCTGGGTGTGCCACATTGCCCTAGAGCTGAAAGGCACAACGTGCAGGCTTCTTAACAAAGGGCGAGTTGGGCCCCAGAGCTTCTTGCTTCCAGCTCTTTGGGAAGCTAAGAAACAACTCGCTCTGCACAGTGCTCTTACAGCCTACCGGGAACATCTCTTACAAAGGCCTGTGAAACACAGTTTCCTTGCAGGCCTGATCTGGCTGAAGTAGAACTTCTGCCCTGGGTGTGGCACCTAGCGCTAGAGCTGAAAGGCACAACGGGCAGTCTGCATTCCAAACGGCGAGTTGGGCGCCAGAGCATCTTGCTTCCAGCTCTTTGGGAAGCTAAGAAACAACTCGCTCTGCACAGTGCTCTTACAGCCTACCGGGAACATCTCTTAAAAAGGCATGTGAAACACAGTTTCCTTGCAGGCCTGAACTGGCTGAAGTAGAACTTTGCCCTGGGTGTGCCACATTGCCCTAGAGCTGAAAGGCAGAACGTGCAGGCTTCCTAACAAAGGGCGAGTTGGGCCCCAGAGCATCTTGCTTCCAGCTCTTTGGGAAGCTAAGAAACAACTCGCTCTGCACAGTGCTCTTACAGCCTACCGGGAACATCTCTTCCAAAGGCCTGTGAAACGCAGTTTCTTTGCAGTACTGATCTGGCTGAAGGAGGACTTCTGCTCTGGGTGTGCTACTTTGCCCTAGAGCTGAAACGCACAACGTGCAGGCTTCTTTCCAAAGGGCGAGTTGGGCCCCACAGCATCTTGCTTCCAGCTCTTTGGGAAGCTAAGAAACAACTCGCTCTGCACAGTGCTCTTACAGCCTAGTGGGAACATCTCTTCCAAAGGCCTGTGAAACGCAGTTTCTTTGCAGGCCTGATCTGGCTGAAGTAGGACTTCTGCTCTGGGTATGCTACTTTGCCCTAGAGCTGAAAGGCACAACGTGCAGGCTTCTTTCCAAAGGGCGAGTTGGGCCCCACAGCATCTTGCTTCCAGCTCTTTGGGAAGCTAAGAAACAACTCGCTCTGCTCAGTGCTCTTACAGCCTAGTGGGAAAATCTCTTCCAAAGGCCTGTGAAACGCAGTTTCTTTGCAGGCCTGATCTGGCTGAAGTAGGACTTCTGCTCTGGGTGTGCTACTTTGCCCTAGAGCTGAAAGGCACAACGTGCAGGCTTCTTTCCAATGGGCGAGTTGGGCCCCACAGCATCTTGCTTCCAGCTCTTTGGGAAGCTAAGAAACAACTCGCTCTGCACAGTGCTCTTACAGCCTAGTGGGAACATCTCTTCCATAGGCCTGTGAAACGCAGTTTCTTTGCAGGCCTGATGTGGCTGAAGTAGGACTTCTGCTCTGGGTGTGCTACTTTGCCCTAGAGCTGAAAGGGACAACGTGCAGGCTTCTTTCCAAAGGGCGAGTTGGGCCCCACAGCATCTTGCTTCCAGCTCTTTGGGAAGCTAAGAAACAACTCGCTCTGCACAGTGCTCTTACAGCCTACCGGGAACATCTCTTACAAAGGCCTCTGAAACGCAGTTTCTTGGCAGGCCTGATCTGGCTGAAGTAGAACTTCTGCCCTGGGTGTGCCACATTGCCCTAGAGCTGAAAGGCACAACGTGGAGGCTTCTTAACAAAGGGCGAGTTGGGCCCCAGAGCATCTTGCTTCCAGCTCTTTGGGAAGCTAAGAAACAACTCGCTCTGCACAGTGCTCTTACAGCCTACCGGGAACATCTCTTACAAAGGCCTGTGAAACGCAGTTTCTTTGCAGGCCTGATCAGGCTGAAGTAGAACTTCTGCTCTGGGTGTGCCACACTGCCCTAGACCTGAAAGCTACAACGTGCAGTCTCCTTTCCAATGTGCGAGTTGGGCCCCAGAGCATCTTGCTTCCAGCTCTTTGGGAAGCTAAGAAACAACTCGCTCTGCACAGTGCTCTTACAGCCTACCGGGAACATCTCTTACAAAGGCCTGTGAAACGCAGTTTCTTTGCAGGCCTGATCTGGATGAAGTAGAACTTCTGCCCTGGGTGTGGCACCTAGCCCTAGAGCTGAAAGGCACAACGTGCAGTCTGCATTCGAAAGGGCGAGTTGAGCGCCAGAGCTTCTTGCTTCCAGCTCTTTGGGAAGCTAAGAAACAACTCGCTCTGCACAGTGCTCTTACAGCCTACCGGGAACATCTCTTACAAAGGCCTGTGAAACACAGTTTCCTTGCAGGCGTGATCTGGCTGAAGTAGAACTTCTGCCCTGGGTGTGGCACCTAGCCCTAGAGCTGAAAGGCACAACGGGCAGTCTGCATTCCAAAGGGCGAGTTGGGCGCCAGAGCATCTTGCTTCCAGCTCTTTGGGAAGCTAAGAAACAACTCGCTCTGCACAGTGCTCTTACAGCCTACCGGGAACATCTCTTAAAAAGGCCTGAGAAACACAGTTTCCTTGCAGGCCTGATCTGGCTGAAGTAGAACTTCTGCCCTGGGTGTGCCACATTGCCCTAGAGCTGAAAGGCACAACGTGCAGGCTTCCTAACAATGGGCGAGTTGGGCCCCAGAGCAGCTTGCTTCCAGCTCTTTGGGAAGCTAAGAAACAACTCGCTCTGCACAGTGCTCTTACAGCCTACCGGGAACATCTCTTACAAAGGCTTGTGAAACGCAGTTTCTTTGCAGGCCTGATCAGGCTGAAGTAGAACTTCTGCCCTGGGTGTGCCACATTGCCCTAGAGCTGAAAGGCACAACGTGCAGGCTTCTTAGAAAAGAGCGAGTTGGGCCCCAGAGCATCTTGCTTCCAGCTGTTTGGGAAGCTAAGAAACAACTCGCTCTGCACAGTGCTCTTACAGCCTACTGGGAACATCTCTTACAAAGGCCTGTGAAACGCAGTTTCTTTGCAGGCCTGATCTGGCTGAAGTAGAACTTCTGCCCTGGGTGTGCCACATTGCCCTAGAGCTGAAAGGCACAACGTGCAGGCTTCTTAACAAAGGGCGAGTTGGGCCCCAGAGCTTCTTGCTTCCGGCTCTTTGGGAAGCTAAGAAACAACTCGCTCTGCACAGTGCTCTTACAGCCTACCGGGAACATCTCTTACAAAGGCGCGTGAAACGCAGTTTCTTTGCAGGCCTGATCTGGCTGAAGTAGAACTTCTGCCCTGGGTGTGCCACATTGCCCAGAGCTGAAAGACACAACGTGCAGGCTTCTTAACAAAGGGCGAGTTGGCCCCAGAGCATCTTGCTTCCAGCTCTTTGGGAAGCTAAGAAACAACTCGCTCTGCACAGTGCTCTTACAGCCTACCGGGAACATCTCTTACAAAGGCCTGTGAAACGCAGTTTCTTTGCAGGCCTGATCTGGCTGAAGTAGAACTTCTGCCCTGGGTGTGCCACATTGCCCTAGAGCTGAAAGGCACAACGTGCAGTCTTCTTAACAAAGGGCGAGTTGGGCCCCAGAGCATCTTGCTTCCAGCTCTTTGGGAAGCTAAGAAACAACTCGCTCTGCACAGTGCTCTTACAGCCTACCGGGAACATCTCTTACAAAGGCCTGTGAGACGCAGTTTCTTTGCAGGCCTGATCTGGCTGAAGTAGAACTTCTGCTCTGGTTGCGCCACATTGGCCTAGAACTGAAAGCTACAACGTGCAATCTGCTTTCCAAAGTGCGAGTTGGGCCCCAGAGCATCTTGCTTCCAGCTCTTTGTGAAGCTAAGAAACAACTCGCTCTGCACAGTGCTCTTACAGCCTACCGGGAACATCTCTTACAAAGGCCTGTGAAACGCAGTTTCTTGGCAGGCCTGATCTGGCTGAAGTAGAACTTCTGCCCTGGGTGTGCCACATTGCCCTAGAGCTGAAAGGCACAACGTGGGGGCTTCTTGACAAAGGGCGAGTTGGGCCCCAGAGCATCTTGCTTCCAGCTCTTTGGGAAGCTAAGAAACAACTCGCTCTGCACAGTGCTCTTACAGCCTACCGGGAACATCTCTTACAAAGGCCTGTGAAACGCAGTTTCTTTGCAGGCCTGATCTGGCTGAAGTAGAACTTCTGCTCTGGGTGTGCCACACTGCCCTAGACCTGAAAGCTACAACGTGCAGTCTCCTTTCCAATGTGCGAGTTGGGCCCCAGAGCATCTTGCTTCCAGCTCTTTGGGAAGCTAAGAAACAACTCGCTCTGCACAGTGCTCTTACAGCCTACCGGGAACATCTCTTACAAAGGCCTGTGAAACACGGTTACCTTGCAGGCCTGATCTGGCTGAAGTAGAACTTCTGCCCTGGGTGTGCCACATTGCCCTAGAGCTGAAAGGCACAACGTGCAGGCTTCTTCACAAAGGGCGAGTTGGGCCCCAGAGCAGCTTGCTTCCAGCTCTTTGGTAAGCTAAGAAACAACTCGCCCTGCACAGTGCTCTTACAGCCTAAGGGGAACATCTCTTACAAATGCCTGTGAAATGCAGTTTCTTTGCAGTCCTGATCTGGCTGAAGTAGAACTTCTGCCCTGGGTGTGTCACATTGCCCTATAGCTGAAAGGCACAACGTTCAGGCTTCTTATCAAAGCGCGAGTTGGGCCCCAGAGCATCTTGCTTCCAGCTCTTTGGGAAGCTAAGAAAAAACTCGCTCTGCACAGGGCTCTTACAGCCTACCGGGAACATCTCTTACAAAGGCCTGTGAAACGCAGTTTCTTTGCATGCCTGATCAGGCTGAAGTAGAACTTCTGCAGTGTGTGTGCCACATTGCCCTAGAGCTGAAAGGCACAACGTGCAGGCTTCTTAACAAAGGGCAAGTTGGGCCCCAGAGCATCTTGCTTCCTGCTCTTTGGGAAGCTAAGAAACAACTCGCTCTGCACAGTGCTCTTACAGCCTACAGGGAACATGTCTTACCAAGGCCTGTGAAACGCAGTTTCTTTGCAGGCCTGATTTGGCTGAAGTAGAACTTCTGCCCTGGGTGTGCCACATTGCCCTAGAGCTGAAAGGCACAACGTGCAGGCTTCTTAACAAAGGGCGAGTTGGGCCCCAGAGCTTCTTGCTTCCAGCTCTTTGGGAAGCTAAGAAACAACTCGCTCTGCACAGTGCTCTTACAGCCTACCGGGAACATCTCTTACAAAGGCCTGTGAAACACAGTTTCCTTGCAGGCCTGATCTGGCTGAAGTAGAACTTCTGCCCTGGGTGTGGCACCTAGCCCTAGAGCTGAAAGGCACAACGGGCAGTCTGCATTCCAAAGGGAGAGTTGGGCGCCAGAGCATCTTCCTTCCAGCTCTTTGGGAAGCTAAGAAACAACTCGCTCTGCACAGTGCTCTTACAGCCTACCGGGAACATCTCTTAAAAAGGCATGTGAAACACAGTTTCCTTGCAGGCCTGATCTGGCTGAAGTAGAACTTCTGCCCTGGGTGTGCCACATTGCCCTAGAGCTGAAAGGCAGAACGTGCAGGCTTCCTAACAAAGGGCGAGTTGGGCCCCAGAGCATCTTGCTTCCAGCTCTTTGGGAAGCTAAGAAACAACTCGCTCTGCACAGTGCTCTTACAGCCTACCGGGAACATCTCTTCCAAAGGCCTGTGAAACGCAGTTTCTTTGCAGTACTGATCTGGCTGAAGTAGGACTTCTGCTCTGGGTGTGCTACTGTGCCCTAGAGCTGAAAGGCACAACGTGCAGGCTTCTTTCCAAAGGGCGAGTTGGGCCCCACAGCATCTTGCTTCCAGCTCTTTGGGAAGCTAAGAAACAACTCGCTCTGCACAGTGCTCTTACAGCCTTCTGGGAACATCTCTTCCAAAGGCCTGTGAAACGCAGTTTCTTTGCAGGCCTGATCTGGCTGAAGTAGGACTTCTGCTCTGGGTATGCTACTTTGCCCTAGAGCTGAAAGGCACAACGTGCAGGCTTCTTTCCAATGGGCGAGTTGGGCCCCACAGCATCTTGCTTCCAGCTCTTTGGGAAGCTAAGAAACAACTCGCTCTGCACAGTGCTCTTACAGCCTAGTGGGAAAATCTCTTCCAAAGGCCTGTGAAACGCAGTTTCTTTGCAAGCCTGATCTGGCTGAAGTAGGATTTCTGCTCTGGGTGTGCTACTTTGCCCTTGAGCTGAAAGGCACAACGTGCAGGCTTCTTTCCAATGGGCGAGTTGGGCCCCACAGCATCTTGCTTCCAGCTCTTTGGGAAGCTAAGAAACAACTCGCTCTGCACAGTGCTCTTACAGCCTACCGGGAACATCTCTTACAAGGCCTGTGTGATGCAGTTTCTTTGCAGGCCTGATCTGGCTGAAGTAGAACTTCAGCTCTGGTTGCTCCACATTGCCTTAGAGCTGAAAGTCACAACGTGCAGGCTTCTTAACAAAAGGCGAGTTGGGCCCCAGAGCATCTTGCTTCCAGCTCATTGGGAAGCTAAGAAACAACTCGCTCTGCACAGTGCTCTTACAGCCTACCGGGAACATCTCTTACAAAGGCCTGTGAAATGCAGTTTCTTTGCAGGACTGATAAGGCTGAAGTAGAAGTTCTACCCTGGGTGAGCCACATTGCCCTAGAGCTGAAAGGCACAACGTGCAGGCTTCTTAACAAAGGGCGAGTTGGGCCCCACAGCATCTTGCTTTGAGCTCTTTGGGAAGCTAAGAAACAACTCGCTCTGCACAGTGCTCTTACAGCCTACCGGGAACATCTCTTACAAAGGCCTGTGAAACGCAGTTTCTTTGCAGGCCTGATCTGGATGAAGTAGAACTTCTGCTCTGGGTGTGCCACACTGCCCTAGACCTGAAAGCTACAACGTGCAGTCTCCTTTCCAATGTGCGAGTTGGGCCCCAGAGCATCTTGCTTCCAGCTCTTTGGGAAGCTAAGAAACAACTCGCTCTGCACAGTGCTCTTACAGCCTACCGGGAACATCTCTTACAAAGGCCTGTGAAACACGGTTACCTTGCAGGCCTGATCTGGCTGAAGTAGAACTTCTGCCCTGGGTGTGCCACATTGCCCTAGAGCTGAAAGGCACAACGTGCAGGCTTCTTCACAAAGGGCGAGTTGGGCCCCAGCGCAGCTTGCTTCCAGCTCTTTGGTAAGCTAAGAAACAACTCGCCCTGCACAGTTCTCTTACAGCCTAAGGGGAACATCTCTTACAAATGCCTGTGAAATGCAGTTTCTTTGCAGTCCTGATCTGGCTGAAGTAGAACTTCTGCCCTGGGTGTGCCACATTGCCCTATAGCTGAAAGGCACAACGTTCAGGCTTCTTAACAAAGCGCGAGTTGGGCCCCAGAGCATCTTGCTTCCAGCTCTTTGGGAAGCTCAGAAACAACTCGCTCTGCACAGGGCTCTTACAGTCTACCGGGAACATCTCTTACAAAGGCCTGTGAAACGCAGTTTCTTTGCAGGCCTGATCAGGCTGAAGTAGAACTTCTGCAGTGTGTGTGCCACATTGCCCAAGAGCTGAAAAGCACAACGTGCAGGCTTCTTAACAAAGGGCAAGTTGGGCCCCAGAGCATCTTGCTTCCAGCTCTTTGGGAAGCTAAGAAACAACTCGCTCTGCACAGTGCTCTTACAGCCTACCGGGAACATCTCTTAAAAAGGCCTGTGAAACACAGTTTCCTTGCAGGCCTGATCTGGCTGAAGTAGAACTTCGGCCCTGGGTGTGCCACATTGCCCTAGAGCTGAAAGGCACAACGTGCAGGCTTCCTAACAAAGGGCGAGTTGGGCCCCAGAGCAGCTTGCTTCCAGCTCTTTGGGAAGCTAAGAAACAACTCGCTCTGCACAGTGCTCTTACAGCCTACCGGGAACATCTCTTACAAAGGCTTGTGAAACGCAGTTTCATTGCACGCCTGATCAGGCTGAAGTAGAACTTATGCCCTGGGTGTGCCACATTGCCCTAGAGCTGAAAGGCACAACGTGCAGGCTTCTTAGAAAAGGGCGAGTTGGGCCCCAGAGCATCTTGCTTCCAGCTGTTTGGGAAGCTAAGAAACAACTCGGTCTGCACAGTGCTCTTACAGCCTACTGGGAACATCTCTTACATAGGCCTGTGAAACGCAGTTTTTGCAGGCCTGATCTGGCTGAAGTAGAACTTCTGCCCTGGGTGTGCCACATTGCCCTAGAGCTGAAAGGCACAACGTGCAGGCTTCTTAACAAAGGGCGAGTTGGGCCCCAGAGCTTCTTGCTTCCAGCTCTTTGGGAAGCTAAGAAACAACTCGCTCTGCACAGTGCTCTTACAGCCTACCGGGAACATCTCTTACAAAGGCCTGTGAAACGCAGTTTCTTTGCAGGCCTGATCTGGCTGAAGTAGAACTTCTGCCCTGGGTGTGCCACATTGCCCTAGAGCTGAAAGGCACAACGTGGGGGCTTCTTGACAAAGGGCGAGTTGGGCCCCAGAGCATCTTGCTTCCAGCTCTTTGGGAAGCTAAGAAACAACTCGCTCTGCACAGTGCTCTTACAGCCTACCGGGAACATCTCTTACAAAGGCCTGTGAAACGCAGTTTCTTTGCAGGCCTGATCTGGCTGAAGTAGAACTTCTGCTCTGGGTGTGCCACACTGCCCTAGACCTGAAAGCTACAACGTGCAGTCTCCTTTCCAATGTGCGAGTTGGGCCACAGAGCATCTTGCTTCCAGCTCTTTGGGAAGCTAAGAAACAACTCGCTCTGCACAGTGCTCTTACAGCCTACCGGGAACATCTCTTACAAAGGCCTGTGAAACACGGTTACCTTGCAGGCCTGATCTGGCTGAAGTAGAACTTCTGCCCTGGGTGTGCCACATTGCCCTAGAGCTGAAAGGCACAACGTGCAGGCACCTTAACAAAGGGCGAGTTGGGCCCCAGAGCATCTTGCTTCCAGCTCTTTGGGAAGCTAAGAAACAACTCGCTCTGCACAGTGCTCTTACAGCCTACCGGGAACATCTCTTACAAAGGCCTGTGAAACGCAGTTTCTTTGCAGGCCTGATCTGGATGAAGTAGAACTTCTGCCCTGGGTGTGGCACCTAGCCCTAGAGCGGAAAGGCACAACGTGCAGTCTGCATTCGAAAGGGCGAGTTGGGCGCCAGAGCTTCTTGCTTCCAGCTCTTTGGGAAGCTAAGAAACAACTCGCTCTGCACAGTGCTCTTACAGCCTACCGGGAACATCTCTTACAAAGGCCTGTGAAACACAGTTTCCTTGCAGGCGTGATCTGGCTGAAGTAGAACTTCTGCCCTGGGTGTGGCACCTAGCCCTAGAGCTGAAAGGCACAACGGGCAGTCTGCATTCCAAAGGGCGAGTTGGGCGTCAGAGCATCTTGCTTCCAGCTCTTTGGGAAGCTAAGAAACAACTCGCTCTGCACAGTGCTCTTACAGCCTACCGGGAACATCTCTTACAAAGGCCTGTGAAATGCAGCTTCTTTGCAGGCCTGACCTGGCTGAAGTAGAACTTCTGCCCTGGGTGTGCCACATTGCCCTAGAGCTGAAAGGCACAACGTGCAGTCTTCTTAACAAAGGGCGAGTTGGGCCCCAGAGCAGCTTGCTTCCAGCTCTTTGGGAAGCTAAGAAACAACTCGCTCTGCACAGTGCTCTTACAGCCTACCGGGAACATCTCTTACAAAGGCCTGTGAGACGCAGTTTCTTTGCAGGCCTGATCTGGCTGAAGTAGAACTTCTGCTCTGGTTGCGCCACATTGGCCTAGAACTGAAAGCTACAACGTGCAATCTGCTTTCCAAAGTGCGAGTTGGGCCCCAGAGCATCTTGCTTCCAGCTCTTTGTGAAGCTAAGAAACAACTCGCTCTGCACAGTGCTCTTACAGCCTACCGGGAACATCTCTTACAAAGGCCTGTGAAACGCAGTTTCTTTGCAGGCCTGATCTGGCTGAAGTAGAACTTCTGCCCTGGGTGTGCCACATTGCCCTAGAGCTGAAAGGCACAACGTGGGGGCTTCTTGACAAAGGGCGAGTTGGGCCCCAGAGCATCTTGCTTCCAGCTCTTTGGGAAGCTAAGAAACAACTCGCTCTGCACAGTGCTCTTACAGCCTACCGGGAACATCTCTTACAAAGGCCTGTGAAACGCAGTTTCTTTGCAGGCCTGATCTGGCTGAAGTAGAACTTCTGCTCTGGGTGTGCCACACTGCCCTAGACCTGAAAGCTACAACGTGCAGTCTCCTTTCCAATGTGCGAGTTGGGCCCCAGAGCATCTTGCTTCCAGCTCTTTGGGAAGCTAAGAAACAACTTGCTCTGCACAGTGCTCTTACAGCCTACCGGGAACATCTCTTACAAAGGCCTGTGAAACACGGTTACCTTGCAGGCCTGATCTGGCTGAAGTAGAACTTCTGCCCTGGGTGTGCCACATTGCCCTAGAGCTGAAAGGCACAACGTGCAGGCTTCTTCACAAAGGGCGAGTTGGGCCCCAGAGCAGCTTGCTTCCAGCTCTTTGGTAAGCTAAGAAACAACTCGCCCTGCACAGTGCTCTTACAGCCTAAGGTGAACATCTCTTAAAAATGCCTGTGAAATGCAGTTTCTTTGCAGTCCTGATCTGGCTGAAGTAGAACTTCTGCCCTGGGTGTGTCACATTGCCCTATAGCTGAAAGGCACAACGTTCAGGCTTCTTATCAAAGCGCGAGTTGGGCCCCAGAGCATCTTGCTTCCAGCTCTTTGGGAAGCTAAGAAAAAACTCGCTCTGCACAGGGCTCTTACAGCCTACCGGGAACATCTCTTACAAAGGCCTGTGAAACGCAGTTTCTTTGCATGCCTGATCAGGCTGAAGTAGAACTTCTGCAGTGTGTGTGCCACATTGCCCTAGAGCTGCAAGGCACAACGTGCAGGCTAGTTAACAAAGGGCGAGTTGGGCCCCAGAGCATCTTGCTTCCAGCTCTTTGGGAAGCTAAGAAACAACTCGCTCTGCACAGTGCTCTTACAGCCTACCGGGAACATGTCTTACCAAGGCCTGTGAAACGCAGTTTCTTTGCAGGCCTGATTTGGCTGAAGTAGAACTTCTGCCCTGGGTGTGCCACATTGCCCTAGAGCTGAAAGGCACAACGTGCAGGCTTCTTAACAAAGGGCGAGTTGGGCCCCAGAGCTTCTTGCTTCCAGCTCTTTGGGAAGCTAAGAAACAACTCGCTCTGCACAGTGCTCTTACAGCCTACCGGGAACATCTCTTACAAAGGCCTGTGAAACACAGTTTCCTTGCAGGCCTGATCTGGCTGAAGTAGAACTTCTACCCTGGGTGTGGCACCTAGCCCTAGAGCTGAAAGGCACAACGGGCAGTCTGCATTCCAAAGGGAGAGTTGGGCGCCAGAGCATCTTCCTTCCAGCTCTTTGGGAAGCTAAGAAACAACTCGCTCTGCACAGTGCTCTTACAGCCTACCGGGAACATCTCTTAAAAAGGCATGTGAAACACAGTTTCCTTGCAGGCCTGATCTGGCTGAAGTAGAACTTCTGCCCTGGGTGTGCCACATTGCCCTAGAGCTGAAAGGCAGAACGTGCAGGCTTCCTAACAAAGGGCGAGTTGGGCCCCAGAGCATCTTGCTTCCAGCTCTTTGGGAAGCTAAGTAACAACTCGCTCTGCACAGTGCTCTTACAGCCTACCGGGAACATCTCTTACAAAGGCCTGTGAAACGCAGTTTCTTTGCAGGCATGATCTGGCTGAAGTAGAACTTCTGCCCTGGGTGTGCCACATTGCCCTAGAGCTGAAAGGCACAACGTGCAGGCTTCTTAACAAAGGGCGAGTTGGGCCCCAGAGCTTCTTGCTTCCAGCTCTTTGGGAAGCTAAGAAACAACTCGCTCTGCACAGTGCTCTTACAGCCTACCGGGAACATCTCTTACAAAGGCCTGTGAAACGCAGTTTCTTTGCAGGCCTGATCTGGCTGAAGTAGAACTTCTGCCCTGGGTGTGCCACATTGCCCAGAGCTGAAAGGCAGAACGTGCAGGCTTCTTAACAAAGGGCGAGTTGGCCCCAGAGCATCTTGCTTCCAGCTCTTTGGGAAGCTAAGAAACAACTCGCTCTGCACAGTGCTCTTACAGCCTACCGGGAACATCTCTTACAAAGGCCTGTGAAACACAGTTTCCTTGCAGGCCTGATCTGGCTGAAGTAGAACTTCTGCCCTGGGTGTGGCACCTAGCCCTAGAGCTGAAAGGCACAACGGGCAGTCTGCATTCCAAAGGGAGAGTTGGGCGCCAGAGCATCTTCCTTCCAGCTCTTTGGGAAGCTAAGAAACAACTCGCTCTGCACAGTGCTCTTACAGCCTACCGGGAACATCTCTTAAAAAGGCATGTGAAACACAGTTTCCTTGCAGGCCTGATCTGGCTGAAGTAGAACTTCTGCCCTGGGTGTGCCACATTGCCCTAGAGCTGAAAGGCAGAACGTGCAGGCTTCCTAACAAAGGGCGAGTTGGGCCCCAGAGCATCTTGCTTCCAGCTCTTTGGGAAGCTAAGAAACAACTCGCTCTGCACAGTGCTCTTACAGCCTACCGGGAACATCTCTTCCAAAGGCCTGTGAAACGCAGTTTCTTTGCAGTACTGATCTGGCTGAAGTAGGACTTCTGCTCTGGGTGTGCTACTTTGCCCTAGAGCTGAAAGGCACAACGTGCAGGCTTCTTTCCAAAGGGCGAGTTGGGCCCCACAGCATCTTGCTTCCAGCTCTTTGGGAAGCTAAGAAACAACTCGCTCCGCACAGTGCTCTTACAGCCTTCTGGGAACATCTCTTCCAAAGGCCTGTGAAACGCAGTTTCTTTGCAGGCCTGATCTGGCTGAAGTAGGACTTCTGCTCTGGGTATGCTACTTTGCCCTAGAGCTGAAAGGCACAACGTGCAGGCTTCTTTCCAAAGGGCGAGTTGGGCCCCACAGCATCTTGCTTCCAGCTCTTTGGGAAGCTAAGAAACAACACGCTCTGCACAGTGCTCTTACAGCCTAGTGGGAAAATCTCTTCCAAAGGCCTGTGAAACGCAGTTTCTTTGCAGGCCTGATCTGGCTGAAGTAGGACTTCTGCTCTGGGTGTGCTACTTTGCCCTAGAGCTGAAAGGCACAACGTGCAGGCTTCTTTCCAATGGGCGAGTTGGGCCCCACAGCATCTTGCTTCCATCTCTTTGGGAAGCTAAGAAACAACTCGCTCTGCACAGTGCTCTTACAGCCTAGTGGGAACATCTCTTCCATAGGCCTGTGAAACGCAGTTTCTTTGCAGGCCTGATCTGGCTGAAGTAGGACTTCTGCTCTGGGTGTGCTACTTTGCCCTAGAGCTGAAAGGCACAACGTGCAGGCTTCTTTCCAAAGGGCGAGTTGGGCCCCACAGCATCTTGCTTCCAGCTCTTTGGGAAGCTAAGAAACAACTCGCTCTGCACAGTGCTCTTACAGTCTACCGGGAACATCTCTTACAAAGGCCTGTGAAACACGGTTACCTTGCAGGCCTGATCTGGCTGAAGTAGAACTTCTGCCCTGGGTGTGCCACATTGCCCTAGAGCTGAAAGGCACAACGTGCAGGCTTCTTCACAAAGGGCGAGTTGGGCCCCAGAGCAGCTTGCTTCCAGCTCTTTGGTAAGCTAAGAAACAACTCGCCCTGCACAGTGCTCTTACAGCCTAAGGGGAACATCTCTTACAAATGCCTGTGAAATGCAGTTTCTTTGCAGTCCTGATCTGGCTGAAGTAGAACTTCTGCCCTGGGTGTGTCACATTGCCCTATAGCTGAAAGGCACAACGTTCAGGCTTCTTAACAAAGCGCGAGTTGTGCCCCAGAGCATCTTGCTTCCAGCTCTTTGGGAAGCTAAGAAACAACTCGCTCTGCACATGGCTCTAACAGCCTACCGGGAACATCTCTTACAAAGGCCTGTGAAACGCAGTTTCTTTGCATGCCTGATCAGGCTGAAGTAGAACTTCTGCAGTGTGTGTGCCACATTGCCCTAGAGCTGAAAGGCACAACGTGCAGGCTTCTTAACAAAGGGCAAGTTGGGCCCCAGAGCATCTTGCTTCCAGCTCTTTGGGAAGCTAAGAAACAACTCGCTCTGCACAGTGCTCTTACAGCCTACCGGGAACATGTCTTACCAAGGCCTGTGAAACGCAGTTTCTTTGCAGGCCTGATTTGGCTGAAGTAGAACTTCTGCCCTGGGTGTGCCACATTGCCCTAGAGCTGAAAGGCACAACGTGCAGGCTTCTTAACAAAGGGCGAGTTTTGCCCCAGAGCTTCTTGCTTCCAGCTCTTTGGGAAGCTAAGAAACAACTCGCTCTGCACAGTGCTCTTACAGCCTACCGGGAACATCTCTTACAAAGGCCTGTGAAACACAGTTTCCTTGCAGGCCTGATCTGGCTGAAGTAGAACTTCTGCCCTGGGTGTGGCACCTAGCCCTAGAGCTGAAAGGCACAACGGGCAGTCTCCATTCCAAAGGGCGAGTTGGGCGCCAGAGCATCTTGCTTCCAGCTCTTTGGGAAGCTAAGAAACAACTCGCTCTGCACAGTGCTCTTACAGCCTACCGGGAACATCTCTTCCAAAGGCCTGTGAAACGCAGTTTCTTTGCAGTACTGATCTGGCTGAAGTAGGACTTCTGCTCTGGGTGTGCTACTTTGCCCTAGAGCTGAAAGGCACAACGTGCAGGCTTCTTTCCAAAGGGCGAGTTGGGCCCCACAGCATCTTGCTTCCAGCTCTTTGGGAAGCTAAGAAACAACTCGCTCTGCACAGTGCTCTTACAGCCTACCGGGAACATCTCTTACAAAGGCCTGTGAAACGCAGTTTCTTTGCAGGCCTGATCTGGCTGAAGTAGGACTTCTCCTCTGGGTATGCTACTTTGCCCTAGAGCTGAAAGGCACAACGTGCAGGCTTCTTTCCAAAGGGCGAGTTGGGCCCCACAGCATCTTGCTTCCAGCTCTTTGGGAAGCTAAGAAACAACTCGCTCTGCACAGTGCTCTTACAGCCTAGTGGGAAAATCTCTTCCAAAGGCCTGTGAAACGCAGTTTCTTTGCAAGCCTCATCTGGCTGAAGTAGGACTTCTGCTCTGGGTGTGCTACTATGCCCTAGAGCTGAAAGGCACAACGTGCAGGCTTCTTTCCAATGGGCGAGTTGGGCCCCACAGCATCTTGCTTCCAGCTCTTTGGGAAGCTAAGAAACAACTCGCTCTGCACAGTGCTCTTACAGCCTAGTGGGAACATCTCTTCCATAGGCCTGTGAAACGCAGTTTCTTTGCAGGCCTGATCTGGCTGAAGTAGGACTTCTGCTCTGGGTGTGCTACTTTGCCCTAGAGCTGAAAGGCACAACGTGCAGGCTTCTTTCCAAAGGGCGAGTTGGGCCCCACAGCATCTTGCTTCCAGCTCTTTGGGAAGCTAAGAAACAACTCGCTCTGCACAGTGCTCTTACAGCCTACCGGGAACATCTCTTACAAAGGCCTGTGTGATGCAGTTTCTTTGCAGGCCTGATCTGGCTGCAGTAGAACTTCTGCTCTGGTTGCTCCACATTGCCTTAGAGCTGAAAGTCACAACGTGCAGGCTTCTTAACAAAAGGCGAGTTGGGCCCCAGAGCATCTTGCTTTCAGCTCATTGGGAAGCTAAGAAACAACTCGCTCTGCACAGTGCTCTTACAGCCTACCGGGAACATCTCTTACAAAGGCCTGTGAAACGCAGTTTCTTTGCAGGACTGATAAGGCTGAAGTAGAAGTTCTACCCTGCGTGAGCCACATTGCCCTAGAGCTGAAAGGCACAACGTGCAGGCTTCTTAACAAAGGGCGAGTTGGGCCCCAGAGCATCTTGCTTCCAGCTCTTTGGGAAGCTAAGAAACAACTCGCTCTGCACAGTGCTCTTACAGCCTACCGGGAACATCTCTTACAAAGGCCTGTGAAACGCAGTTTCTTTGCAGGCCTGATCTGGCTGAAGTAGAACTTCTGCTCTGGGTGTGCCACACTGCCCTAGACCTGAAAGCTACAACGTGCAGTCTCCTTTCCAATGTGCGAGTTGGGCCCCAGAGCATCTTGCTTCCAGCTCTTTGGGAAGCTAAGAAACAACTCGCTCTGCACAGTGCTCTTACAGCCTACCGGGAACATCTCTTACAAAGGCCTGTGAAACACGGTTACCTTGCAGGCCTGATCTGGCTGAAGTAGAACTTCTGCCCTGGGTGTGCCACATTGCCCTAGAGCTGAAAGGCACAACGTGCAGGCTTCATAACAAAGGGCGAGTTGGGCCCCAGCGCAGCTTGCTTCCAGCTCTTTGGTAAGCTAAGAAACAACTCGCCCTGCACAGTTCTCTTACAGCCTAAGGGGAACATCTCTTACAAATGCCTGTGAAATGCAGTTTCTTTGCAGTCCTGATCTGGCTGAAGTAGAACTTCTGCCCTGGGTGTGCCACATTGCCCTATAGCTGAAAGGCACAACGTTCAGGCTTCTTAACAAAGCGCGAGTTGGGCCCCAGAGCATCTTGCTTCCAGCTCTTTGGGAAGCTCAGACACAACTCGCTCTGCACAGGGCTCTTACAGTCTACCGGGAACATCTCTTACAAAGGCCTGTGAAACGCAGTTTCTTTGCAGGCCTGATCAGGCTGAAGTAGAACTTCTGCAGTGTGTGTGCCACATTGCCCAAGAGCTGAAAAGCACAACGTGCAGGCTTCTTAACAAAGGGCAAGTTGGGCCCCAGAGCATCTTGCTTCCAGCTCTTTGGGAAGCTAAGAAACAACTCGCTCTGCACAGTGCTCTTACAGCCTACCGGGAACTTCTCTTACAAAGGCCTGTGAAACGCAGTTTCTTTGCAGGCATGATCTGGCTGAAGTAGAACTTCTGCCCTGGGTGTGCCACATTGCCCTAGAGCTGAAAGGCACAACGTGCAGGCTTCTTAACAAAGGGCGAGTTGGGCCCCAGAGCTTCTTGCTTCCAGCTCTTTGGGAAGCTAAGAAACAACTCGCTCTGCACAGTGCTCTTACAGCCTACCGGGAACATCTCTTACAAAGGCCTGTTAAACGCAGTTTCTTTGCAGGCCTGATCTGGCTGAAGTAGAACTTCTGCCCTGGGTGTGCCACATTGCCCTAGAGCTGAAAGGCACAACGTGCAGGCTTCTTAACAAAGGGCGAGTTGGCCCCAGAGCATCTTGCTTCCAGCTCTTTGGGAAGCTAAGAAACAACTCGCTCTGCACAGTGCTCTTACAGCCTACCGGGAACATCTCTTACAAAGGCCTGTGAAACGCAGTTTCTTTGCAGGCCTGATCTGGCTGAAGTAGAACTTCTGCCCTGGGTGTGCCACATTGCCCTAGAGCTGAAAGGCACAACGTGCAGTCTACTTAACAAAGGGAGAGTTGGGCCCCAGAGCATCTTGCTTCTAGCTCTTTGGGAAGCTAAGAAACAACTCGCTCTGCACAGTGCTCTTACAGCCTACCGGGAACATCTCTTACAAAGGCCTGTGAAACACAGTTTCCTTGCAGGCGTGATCTGGCTGAAGTAGAACTTCTGCCCTGGGTGTGGCACCTAGCCCTAGAGCTGAAAGGCACAACGGGCAGTCTGCATTCCAAAGGGCGAGTTGGGCGCCAGAGCATCTTGCTTCCAGCTCTTTGGGAAGCTAAGAAACAACTCGCTCTGCACAGTGCTCTTACAGCCTACCGGGAACATCTCTTAAAAAGGCCTGTGAAACACAGTTTCCTTGCAGGCCTGATCTGGCTGAAGTAGAACTTCGGCCCTGGATGTGCCACATTGCCCTAGAGCTGAAAGGCACAACGTGCAGGCTTCCTAACAAAGGGCGAGTTGGGCCCCAGAGCAGCTTGCTTCCAGCTCTTTGGGAAGCTAAGAAACAACTCGCTCTGCACAGTGCTCTTACAGCCTACCGGGAACATCTCTTACAAAGGCTTGTGAAACGCAGTTTCTTTGCAGGCCTGATCAGGCTGAAGTAGAACTTCGGCCCTGGGTGTGCCACATTGCCCTAGAGCTGAAAGGCACAACGTGCAGGCTTCTTAGAAAAGGGCGGGTTGGGCCCCAGAGCATCTTGCTTCCAGCTGTTTGGGAAGCTAAGAAACAACTCGGTCTGCACAGTGCTCTTACAGCCTACTGGGAACATCTCTTACATAGGCCTGTGAAACGCAGTTTCTTTGCAGGCCTGATCTGGCTGAAGTAGAACTTCTGCCCTGGGTGTGCCACATTGCCCAGAGCTGAAAGGCACAACGTGCAGGCTTCTTAACAAAGGGCGAGTTGGGCGCCAGAGCCTCTTGCTTCCAGCTCTTTGGGAAGCTAAGAAACAGCTCGCTCTGCACAGTGCTCTTACAGCCTACTGGGAACATCTCTTACAAAGGCCTGTGAAACGCAGTTTCTTTGCAGGCCTGATCTGGCTGAAGTAGAACTTCTGCCCTGGGTGTGCCACATTGCCCTAGAGCTGAAAGGCACAACGTGCAGTCTTCTTAACAAAGGGCGAGTTGGGCCCCAGAGCATCTTGCTTCCAGCTCTTTGGGAAGCTAAGAAACAACTCGCTCTGCACAGTGCTCTTACAGCCTACCGGGAACATCTCTTACAAAGGCCTGTGAAACGCAGTTTCTTTGCAGGCCTGATCTGGCTGAAGTAGAACTTCTGCCCTGGGTGTGCCACATTGCCCTAGAGCTGAAAGGCACAACGTGGGGGCTTCTTGACAAAGGGCGAGTTGGGCCCCAGAGCATCTTGCTTCCAGCTCTTTGGGAAGCTAAGAAACAACTCGCTCTGCACAGTGCTCTTACAGCCTACCGGGAACATCTCTTACAAACGCCTGTGAAACGCAGTTTCTTTGCAGGCCTGATCTGGCTGAAGTAGAACTTCTGCTCTGGGTGTGCCACACTGCCCTAGACCTGAAAGCTACAACGTGCAGTCTCCTTTCCAATGTGCGAGTTGGGCCCCAGAGCATCTTGCTTCCAGCTCTTTGGGAAGCCAGGAAACAACTCGCTCTGCACAGTGCTCTTACAGCCTACCGGGAACATGTCTTACCAAGGCCTGTGAAACACGGTTACCTTGCAGGCCTGATCTGGCTGAAGTAGAACTTCTGCCCTGGGTGTGCCACATTGCCCTAGAGCTGAAAGGCACAACGTGCAGGCTTCTTCACAAAGGGCGAGTTGGGCCCCAGAGCAGCTTGCTTCCAGCTCTTTGGTAAGCTAAGAAACAACTCGCCCTGCACAGTGCTCTTACAGCCTAAGGGGAACATCTCTTACAAATGCCTGTGAAATGCAGTTTCTTTGCAGTCCTGATCTGGCTGAAGTAGAACTTCTGCCCTGGGTGTGTCACATTGCCCTATAGCTGAAAGGCACAACGTTCAGGCTTCTTAACAAAGCGCGAGTTGGGCCCCAGAGCATCTTGCTTCCAGCTCTTTGGGAAGCTAAGAAAAAACTCGCTCTGCACAGGGCTCTTACAGCCTACCGGGAACATCTCTTACAAAGGCCTGTGAAACGCAGTTTCTTTGCATGCCTGATCAGGCTGAAGTAGAACTTCTGCCCTGGGTGTGCCACATTGCCCTAGAGCTGAAAGGCACAACGTGCAGGCTTCTTAACAAAGGGCGAGTTGGGCCCCAGAGCTTCTTGCTTCCAGCTCTTTGGGAAGCTAAGAAACAACTCGCTCTGCACAGTGCTCTTACAGCCTACCGGGAACATCTCTTACAAAGGCCTGTGAAACGCAGTTTCTTTGCAGGCCTGATCTGGCTGAAGTAGAACTTCTGCCCTGGGTGTGCCACATTGCCCAGAGCTGAAAGGCACAACGTGCAGGCTTCTTAACAAAGGGCGAGTTGGGCGCCAGAGCATCTTGCTTCCAGCTCTTTGGGAAGCTAAGAAACAGCTCGCTCTGCACAGTGCTCTTACAGCCTACCGGGAACATCTCTTACAAAGGCCTGTGAAACGCAGTTTCTTTGCAGGCCTGATCTGGCTGAAGTAGAACTTCTGCCCTGGGTGTGCCACATTGCCCTAGAGCTGAAAGGCACAACGTGCAGTCTTCTTAACAAAGGGCGAGTTGGGCCCCAGAGCATCTTGCTTCCAGCTCTTTGGGAAGCTAAGAAACAACTCGCTCTGCACAGTGCTCTTACAGCCTACCGGGAACATCTCTTACAAAGGCCTGTGATACGCAGTTTCTTTGCAGGCCTGATCTGGCTGAAGTAGAACTTCTGCCCTGGGTGTGCCACATTGCCCTAGAGCTGAAAGGCACAACGTGCAGTCTTCTTAACAAAGGGCGAGTTGGGCCCCAGAGCATCTTGCTTCCAGCTCTTTGGGAAGCTAAGAAACAACTCGCTCTGCACAGTGCTCTTACAGCCTACCGGGAACATCTCTTACAAAGGCCTGTGAAACGCAGTTTCTTTGCAGGCCTGATCTGGCTGAAGTAGAACTTCTGCTCTGGGTGTGCCACACTGCCCTAGACCTGAAAGCTACAACGTGCAGTCTCCTTTCCAATGTGCGAGTTGGGCCCCAGAGCATCTTGCTTCCAGCTCTTTGGGAAGCTAAGAAACAACTCGCTCTGCACAGTGCTCTTACAGCCTACCGGGAACATGTCTTACCAAGGCCTGTGAAACACGGTTACCTTGCAGGCCTGATCTGGCTGAAGTAGAACTTCTGCCCTGGGTGTGCCACATTGCCCTAGAGCTGAAAGGCACAACGTGCAGGCTTCTTCACAAAGGGCGAGTTGGGCCCCAGAGCAGCTTGCTTCCAGCTCTTTGGTAAGCTAAGAAACAACTTGCCCTGCACAGTGCTCTTACAGCCTAAGGGGAACATCTCTTACAAATGCCTGTGAAATGCAGTTTCTTTGCAGTCCTGATCTGGCTGAAGTAGCACTTCTGCCCTGGGTGTGCCACATTGCCCTAGAGCTGAAAGGCACAACGTGCAGGCTTCTTAACAAAGGGCGAGTTGGGCCCCAGAGTTTCTTGCTTCCAGCTCTTTGGGAAGCTAAGAAACAACTCGCTCTGCACAGTGCTCTTACAGCCTACCGGGAACATCTCTTACAAAGGCCTGTGAAACGCAGTTTCCTTGCAGGCCTGATCTGGCTGAAGTAGAACTTCTGCCCTGGGTGTGGCACCTAGCCCTAGAGCTGAAAGGCACAACGGGCAGTCTGCATTCCAAAGGGCGAGATGGGCGCCAGAGCATCTTGCTTCCAGCTCTTTGGGAAGCTAAGAAACAACTCGCTCTGCACAGTGCTCTTACAGCCTACCGGGAACATCTCTTAAAAAGGCCTGTGAAACACAGTTTCCTTGCAGGCCTGATCTGGCTGAAGTAGAACTTCTGCCCTGGGTGTGCCACATTGCCCTAGAGCTGAAAGGCACAACGTGCAGGCTTCCTAACAAAGGGCGAGTTGGGCCCCAGAGCAGCTTGCTTCCAGCTCTTTGGGAAGCTAAGAAACAACTCGCCCTGCACAGTGCTCTTACAGCCTAAGGGGAACATCTCTTACAAAGGCCTGTGAAACGCAGGTTCTTTGCAGGCCTGATCTGGCTGAAGTAGAACTTCTGCCCTGGGTGTGCCACATTGCCCTAGAGCTGAAAGGCACAACGTGCAGGCTTCTTAACAAAGGGCGAGTTGGCCCCAGAGCATCTTGCTTCCAGCTCTTTGGGAAGCTAAGAAACAACTCGCTCTGCACAGTGCTCTTACAGCCTACCGGGAACATCTCTTACAAAGGCCTGTGAAACGCAGTTTCTTGGCAGGCCTGATCTGGCTGAAGTAGAACTTCTGCCCTGGGTGTGCCACATTGCCCTAGAGCTGAAAGGCACAACGTGGAGGCTTCTTAACAAAGGGCGAGTTGGGACCCAGAGCATCTTGCTTCCAGCTCTTTGGGAAGCTAAGAAACAACTCGCTCTGCACAGTGCTCTTACAGCCTACCGGGAACATCTCTTACAAAGGCCTGTGAAACGCAGTTTCTTTGCAGGCCTGATCTGGATGAAGTAGAACTTCTGCTCTGGGTGTGCCACACTGCCCTAGACCGGAAAGCTACAACGTGCAGTCTCCTTTCCAATGTGCGAGTTGGGCCCCAGAGCATCTTGCTTCCAGCTCTTTGGGAAGCTAAGAAACAACTCGCTCTGCACAGTGCTCTTACAGCCTACCGGGAACATCTCTTACAAAGGCCTGTGAAACGCAGGTTCTTTGCAGGCCTGATCTGGATGAAGTAGAACTTCTGCCGTGGGTGTGCCACATTGCCCTAGAGCTGAAAGGCACAACGGCAGGCTTCTTAACAAAGGGCGAGTTGGGCCCCACAGCATCTTGCTTCCAGCTCTTTGGGAAGCTAAGAAACAACTCGCTCTGCACAGTGCTCTTACAGCCTACCAGGAACATCTCTTACAAAGGCCTGTGAAACGCAGTTTCTTTGCAGGCCTCATCTGGATGAAGTAGAACTTCTGCCCTGGGTGTGCCACATTGCCCTAGAGCTGAAAGGCACAACGTGCAGGCTTCTTCACAAAGGGCGAGTTGGGCCCCAGAGCATCTTGCTTCCAGCTCTTTGGGAAGCTAAGAAACAACTCACTCTTCACAGTGCTCTTACAGCCTACTGGGAACATCTCTTACAAAGGCCTGTGAAACGCAGTTTCTTTGCAGGCCTGATCTGGCTGAAGTAGAACTTCTGCCCTGGGTGTGGCACCTAGCCCTAGAGCTGAAAGGCACAACGTGCAGTCTGCATTCGAAAGGGCGAGTTGGGCGCCAGAGCTTCTTGCTTCCAGCTCTTTGGGAAGCTAAGAAACAACTCGCTCTGCACAGTGCTCTTACAGCCTACCGGGAACATCTCTTACAAAGGCCTGTGAAACACAGTTTCCTTGCAGGCGTGATCTGGCTGAAGTAGAACTTCTGCCCTGGGTGTGGCACCTAGCCCTAGAGCTGAAAGGCACAACGGGCAGTCTGCATTCCAAAGGGCGAGTTGGGCGCCAGAGCATCTTGCTTCCAGCTCTTTGGGAAGCTAAGAAACAACTCGCTCTGCACAGTGCTCTTACAGCCTACCGGGAACATCTCTTAAAAAGGCCTGTGAAACACAGTTTCCTTGCAGGCCTGATCTGGCTGAAGTAGAACTTCTGCCCTGGGTGTGCCACATTGCCCTAGAGCTGAAAGGCACAACGTGCAGGCTTCCTAACAAAGGGCGAGTTGGGCCCCAGAGCAGCTTGCTTCCAGCTCTTTGGGAAGCTAAGAAACAACTCGCTCTGCACAGTGCTCTTACAGCCTACCGGGAACATCTCTTACAAAGGCTTGTGAAACGCAGTTTCTTTGCAGGCCTGATCAGGCTGAAGTAGAACTTCTGCCCTGGGTGTGCCACATTGCCCTAGAGCTGAAAGGCACAACGTGCAGGCTTCTTAGAAAAGGGCGAGTTGGGCCCCAGAGCATCTTGCTTCCAGCTCTTTGGGAAGCTAAGAAACAACTCGCTCTGCACAGTGCTCTTACAGCCTACTGGGAACATCTCTTACATACGCCTGTGAAACGCAGTTTCTTTGCAGGCCTGATCTGGCTGAAGTACAACTTCTGCCCTGGGTGTGGCACATTGCCCTAGAGCTGAAAGGGACAACGTGCAGGCTTCCTAACAAAGGGCACGTTGGGCCCCAGAGCATCTTGCTTCCAGCTCTTTGGGAAGCTAAGAAACAACTCGCTCTGCACAGTGCTCTTACAGCCTACCGGGAACATCTCTTACAAAGGCCTGTGTGATGCAGTTTCTTTGCAGGCCTGATCTGGCTGCAGTAGAACTTCTGCTCTGGTTGCGCCACATTGCCTTAGAGATTAAAGGCACAATGTGCAGGCTTCTTAACAAAGGGCGAGTTGGGCCCCAGAGCATCTTGCTTCCAGCTCATTGGGAAGCTAAGAAACAACTCGCTCTGCACAGTGCTCTTACAGCCTACCGGAAACATCTCTTACAAAGGCCTGTGAAACGCAGTTTCTTTGCAGGTCTGATCTGGCTGAAGTAGAACTTCTGCCCTGGGTGTGCCACATTGCCCTAGAGCTGAAAGGCACAACGTGCGGGCTTCTTAACAAAGGGCGAGTTGGGCCCCAGAGCATCTTGCTTCCAGCTCTTTGGAAAGCTAAGAAACAACTCGCGCTGCACAGTGCTCTTACAGCCTACCGGGAACATCTCTTACAAAGGCCTGTGAAACGCAGTTTCTTGGCAGGCATGATCTGGCTGAAGTAGAACTTCTGCCCTGGGTGTGCCACATTGCCCTAGAGCTGAAAGGCACAACGTGGAGGCTTCTTAACAAAGGGCGAGTTGGGCCCCAGAGCATCTTGCTTCCAGCTCTTTGGGAAGCTAAGAAACAACTCGCTCTGCACAGTGCTCTTACAGCCTACCGGGAACATCTCTTACAAAGGCTTGTGAAACGCAGTTTCTTTGCAGGCCTGATCAGGCTGAAGTAGAACTTCTGCCCTGGGTGTGCCACATTGCCCTAGAGCTGAAAGGCACAACGTGCAGGCTTCTTAGAAAAGGGCGAGTTGGGCCCCAGAGCATCTTGCTTCCAGGTGTTTGGGAAGCTAAGAAACAATTCGCTCTGCACAGTGCTCTTACAGCCTACTGGGAACATCTCTTACAAAGGCCTGTGAAACGCAGTTTCTTTGCAGGCCTGATCTGGCTGAAGTAGAACTTCTGCCCTGGGTGTGCCACATTGCCCTAGAGCTGAAAGGCACAACGTGCAGGCTTCTTAACAAAGGGCGAGTTGGGCCCCAGAGCTTCTTGCTTCCAGCTCTTTGGGAAGCTAAGAAACAACTCGCTCTGCACAGTGCTCTTACAGCCTACCGGGAACATCTCTTACAAAGGCCTGTGAAACGCAGTTTCTTTGCAGGCCTGATCTGGCTGAAGTAGAACTTCTGCCCTGGGTGTGCCACATTGCCCAGAGCTGAAAGGCACAACGTGCAGGCTTCTTAACAAAGGGCGAGTTGGCCCCAGAGCATCTTGCTTCCAGCTCTTTGGGAAGCTAAGAAACAACTCGCTCTGCACAGTGCTCTTACAGCCTACCGGGAACATCTCTTACAAAGGCCTGTGAAATGCAGTTTCTTTGCAGGCCTGATCTGGCTGAAGTAGAACTTCTGCCCTGGGTGTGCCACATTGCCCTAAAGCTGAAAGGCACAACGTGCAGGCTTCTTCACAAAGGGCGAGTTGGGCCCCAGAGCATCTTGCTTCCAGCTCTTTGGGAAGCTAAGAAACAACTCGCTCTGCACAGTGCTCTTACAGCCTACCGGGAACATCTCTTACAAAGGCCTGTGAGACGCAGTTTCTTTGCAGGCCTGATCTGGCTGAAGTAGAACTTCTGATCTGGTTGCACCACATTGGCCTAGAACTGAAAGCTACAACGTGCAATCTGCTTTCCAAAGTGCGAGTTGGGCCCCAGAGCATCTTGCTTCCAGCTCTTTGTGAAGCTAAGAAACAACTCGCTCTGCACAGTGCTCTTACAGCCTACCGGGAACATCTCTTACAAAGGCCTGTGAAACGCAGTTTCTTTGCATGCCTGATCAGGCTGAAGTAGAACTTCTGCAGTGTGTGTGCCACATTGCCCTAGAGCTGAAAGGCACAACGTGCAGGCTTCTTAACAAAGGGCAAGTTGGGCCCCAGAGCATCTTGCTTCCAGCTCTTTGGGAAGCTAAGAAACAACTCGCTCTGCACAGTGCTCTTACAGCCTACCGGGAACATGTCTTACCAAGGCCTGTGAAACGCAGTTTCTTTGCAGGCCTGATTTGGCTGAAGTAGAACTTCTGCGCTGGGTGTGCCACATTGCCCTAGAGCTGAAAGGCACAACGGGCAGGCTTCTTAACAAAGGGCGAGTTGGGCCCCAGAGCTTCTTGCTTCCAGCTCTTTGGGAAGCTAAGAAACAACTCGCTCTGCACAGTGCTCTTACAGCCTACCGGGAACATCTCTTACAAAGGCCTGTGAAACGCAGTTTCTTTGCAGGCCTGATCTGGCTGAAGTAGAACTTCTGCCCTGGGTGTGCCACATTGCCCTAGAGCTGAAAGGCACAACGTGGGGGCTTCTTGACAAAGGGCGAGTTGGGCCCCAGAGCATCTTGCTTCCAGCTCTTTGGGAAGCTAAGAAACAACTCGCTCTGCACAGTGCTCTTACAGCCTACCGGGAACATCTCTTACAAAGGCCTGTGAAACGCAGTTTCTTTGCAGGCCTGATCTGGCTGAAGTAGAACTTATGCTCTGGGTGTGCCACACTGCCCTAGACCTGAAAGCTACAACGTGCAGTCTCCTTTCCAATGTGCGTGTTGGGCCCCAGAGCATCTTGCTTCCAGCCCTTGTGAAGCCAGGAAACAACTCGCTCTGCACAGTGCTCTTACAGCCTACCGGGAACATGTCTTACAAAGGCCTGTGAAACACGGTTACCTTGCAGGCCTGATCTGGCTGAAGTAGAACTTCTGCCCTGGGTGTGCCACATTGCCCTAGAGCTGAAAGGCACAACGTGCTGTCTCCTTTCCAAAGGGCGAGTTGGGCCCCAGAGCAGCTTGCTTCCAGCTCTTTGGTAAGCTAAGAAACAACTCGCCCTGCACAGTGCTCTTACAGCCTAAGGGGAACATCTCTTACAAATGCCTGTGAAATGCAGTTTCTTTGCAGTCCTGATCTGGCTGAAGTAGAACTTCTGCCCTGGGTGTGCCACATTGCCCAGAGCTGAAAGGCACAACGTGCAGGCTTCTTAACAAAGGGCGAGTTGGCCCCAGAGCATCTTGCTTCCAGCTCTTTGGGAAGCTAAGAAACAACTCGCTCTGCACAGTGCTCTTACAGCCTACCGGGAACATCTCTTACAAAGGCCTGTGAAATGCAGTTTCTTTGCAGGCCTGATCTGGCTGAAGTAGAACTTCTGCCCTGGGTGTGCCACATTGCCCTAGAGCTGAAAGGCACAACGTGCAGGCTTCTTCACAAAGGGCGAGTTGGGCCCCAGAGCATCTTGCTTCCAGCTCTTTGGGAAGCTAAGAAACAACTCGCTCTGCACAGTGCTCTTACAGCCTACCGGGAACATCTCTTACAAAGGCCTGTGAGACGCAGTTTCTTTGCTGGCCTGATCTGGCTGAAGTAGAACTTCTGCTCTGGTTGCGCCACATTGGCCTAGAACTGAAAGCTACAACGTGCAATCTGCTTTCCAAAGTGCGAGTTGGGCCCCAGAGCATCTTGCTTCCAGCTCTTTGTGAAGCTAAGAAACAACTCGCTCTGCACAGTGCTCTTACAGCCTACCGGGAACATCTCTTACAAAGGCCTGTGAAACGCAGTTTCTTTGCATCCCTGATCAGGCTGAAGTAGAACTTCTGCAGTGTGTGTGCCACATTGCCCTAGAGCTGAAAGGCACAACGTGCAGGCTTCTTAACAAAGGGCAAGTTGGGCCCCAGAGCATCTTGCTTCCAGCTCTTTGGGAAGCTAAGAAACAACTCGCTCTGCACAGTGCTCTTACAGCCTACCGGGAACATGTCTTACCAAGGCCTGTGAAACGCAGTTTCTTTGCAGGCCTGATTTGGCTGAAGTAGAACTTCTGCGCTGGGTGTGCCACATTGCCCTAGAGCTGAAAGGCACAACGGGCAGGCTTCTTAACAAAGGGCGAGTTGGGC
The DNA here is from genome assembly GCF_041296265.1 of Equus caballus. NCBI lineage: Eukaryota > Metazoa > Chordata > Mammalia > Perissodactyla > Equidae > Equus > Equus caballus. Next base: position 44,174,327 of record NC_091692.1, read on the forward strand.
CCCAGAGCTTCTTGCTTCCAGCTCTTTGGGAAGCTAAGAAACAACTCGCTCTGCACAGTGCTCTTACAGCCTACCGGGAACATCTCTTACAAAGGCCTGTGAAACGCAGTTTCTTTGCAGGCCTGATCTGGCTGAAGTAGAACTTCTGCCCTGGGTGTGCCACATTGCCCTAGAGCTGAAAGGCACAACGTGGGGGCTTCTTGACAAAGGGCGAGTTGGGCCCCAGAGCATCTTGCTTCCAGCTCTTTGGGAAGCTAAGAAACAACTCGCTCTGCACAGTGCTCTTACAGCCTACCGGGAACATCTCTTACAAAGGCCTGTGAAACGCAGTTTCTTTGCAGGCCTGATCTGGCTGAAGTAGAACTTATGCTCTGGGTGTGCCACACTGCCCTAGACCTGAAAGCTACAACGTGCAGTCTCCTTTCCAATGTGCGAGTTGGGCCCCAGAGCATCTTGCTTCCAGCTCTTTGGGAAGCCAGGAAACAACTCGCTCTGCACAGTGCTCTTACAGCCTACCGGGAACATGTCTTACAAAGGCCTGTGAAACACGGTTACCTTGCAGGCCTGATCTGGCTGAAGTAGAACTTCTGCCCTGGGTGTGCCACATTGCCCTAGAGCTGAAAGGCACAACGTGCTGTCTCCTTTCCAAAGGGCGAGTTGGGCCCCAGAGCAGCTTGCTTCCAGCTCTTTGGTAAGCTAAGAAACAACTCGCCCTGCACAGTGCTCTTACAGCCTAAGGGGAACATCTCTTACAAATGCCTGTGAAATGCAGTTTCTTTGCAGTCCTGATCTGGCTGAAGTAGAACTTCTGCCCTGGGTGTGTCACATTGCCCTATAGCTGAAAGGCACAACGTTCAGGCTTCTTAACAAAGCGCGAGTTGGGCCCCAGAGCATCTTGCTTCCAGCTCTTTGGGAAGCTAAGAAACAACTCGCTCTGCACAGTGCTCTTACAGCCTACCGGGAACATCTCTTACAAAGGCCTGTGAAACGCAGTTTCCTTGCAGGCCTGATCTGGCTGAAGTAGAACTTCTGCCCTGGGTGTGGCACCTAGCCCTAGAGCTGAAAGGCACAACGGGCAGTCTGCATTCCAAAGGGCGAGATGGGCGCCAGAGCATCTTGCTTCCAGCTCTTTGGGAAGCTAAGAAACAACTCGCTCTGCACAGTGCTCTTACAGCCTAGTGGGAACATCTCTTCCATAGGCCTGTGAAACGCAGTTTCTTTGCAGGCCTGATCTGGCTGAAGTAGGACTTCTGCCCTGGGTGTGCCACATTGCCCTAGAGCTGAAAGGCACAACGTGCAGGCTTCCTAACAAAGGGCGAGTTGGGCCCCAGAGCAGCTTGGTCCAGCTCTTTGGGAAGCTAAGAAACAACTCGCTCTGCACAGTGCTCTTACAGCCTACCGGGAACATCTCTTACAAAGGCTTGTGAAACGCAGTTTCTTTGCAGGCCTGATCTGGCTGAAGTAGGACTTCTGCTCTGGGTGTGCTACTTTGCCCTAGAGCTGAAAGGCACAACGTGCAGGCTTCTTTCCAAAGGGCGATTTGGGCCCCACAGCATCTTGCTTCCAGCTCTTTGGGAAGCTAAGAAACAACTCGCTCTGCACAGTGCTCTTACAGCCTACCGGGAACATCTCTTACAAAGGATTGTGAAACGCAGTTTCTTTGCAGGCCTGATCTGGCTGAAGTAGGACTTCTGCTCTGGGTGTGCTACTTTGCCCTAGAGCTGAAAGGCACAACGTGCAGGCTTCTTTCCAAAGGGCGAGTTGGGCCCCACAGCATCTTGCTTCCAGCTCTTTGGGAAGCTAAGAAACAACTCGCTCTGCACAGTGCTCTTACAGCCTAGTGGGAACATCTCTTCCAAAGGCCTGTGAAACGCAGTTTCTTTACAGGCCTGATGTAGCTGAAGTAGGACTTCTGCTCTAGGTGTGCTACTTTGCCCTAGAGCTGAAAGGCACAACGTGCAGGCTTCTTTCAAAAGGGCGAGTTGGGCCCCACAGCATCTTGCTTCCTTCTCTTTGGGAAGCTAAGAAACAACTCGCTCTGCACAGTGCTCTTACAGCCTAGTGGGAACATCTCTTCCAAAGGCCTGTGAAACGCAGTTTCTTTGCAGGCCTGATCTGGCTGAAGTAGGACTTCTGCTCTGGGTGTGCTACTTTGCCCTAGAGCTGAAAGGCACAACGTGCAGGCTTCTTTCCAAAGGGCGAGTTGGGCCCCACAGCATCTTGCTTCCAGCTCTTTGGGAAGCTAAGAAACAACTCGCTCTGCACAGTGCTCTTACAGCCTACCGGGAACATCTCTTACAAAGGCCTGTGAAACACGGTTACCTTGCAGGCCTGATCTGGCTGAAGTAGAACTTCTGCCCTGGGTGTGCCACATTGTCCTAGAGCTGAAAGGCACAACGTGCAGGCTTCTTCACAAAGGGCGAGTTGGGCCCCAGAGCAGCTTGCTTCCAGCTCTTTGGTAAGCTAAGAAACAACTCGCCCTGCACAGTGCTCTTACAGCCTACCGGGAACATCTCTTACAAAGGCCTGTGAAACGCAGTTTCTTGGCAGGCCTGATCTGGCTGAAGTAGAACTTCTGCCCTGGGTGTGCCACATTGCCCTAGAGCTGAAAGGCACAACGTGGAGGCTTCTTAACAAAGGGCGAGTTGGGCCCCAGAGCATCTTTCTTCCAGCTCTTTGGGAAGCTAAGAAACAACTCGCTCTGCACAGTGCTCTTACAGCCTACCGGGAACATCTCTTACAAAGGCCTGTGAAACGCAGTTTCTTTGCAGGCCTGATCTGGCTGAAGTAGAACTTCTGCTCTGGGTGTGCCACACTGCCCTAGACCTGAAAGCTACAACGTGCAGTCTCCTTTCCAATGTGCGAGTTGGGCCCCAGAGCATCTTGCTTCCAGGTCTTTGGGAAGCTAAGAAACAACTCGCTCTGCACAGTGCTCTTACAGCCTACCGGGAACATCTCTTACAAAGGCCTGTGAAACGCAGGTTCTTTGCAGGCCTGATCTGGCTGAAGTAGAACTTCTGCCCTGGGTGTGCCACATTGCCCTAGAGCTGAAAGGCACAACGGCAGGCTTCTTAACAAAGGGCGAGTTGGGCCCCAGAGCATCTTGCTTCCAGCTCTTTGGGAAGCTAAGAAACAACTCGCTCTGCACAGTGCTCTTACAGCCTACCGGGAACATCTCTTACAAAGGCCTGTGAAACGCAGTTTCTTTGCAGGCCTGATCTGGCTGAAGTAGAACTTCTGCCCTGGGTGTGCCACATTGCCCTAGAGCTGAAAGGCACAACGTGCAGGCTTCTTCACAAAGGGCGAGTTGGGCCCCACAGCATCTTGCTTCCAGCTCTTTGGGAAGCTAAGAAACAACTCACTCTTCACAGTGCTCTTACAGCCTACTGGGAACATCTCTTACAAAGGCCTGTGAAACGCAGTTTCTTTGCAGGCCTGATCTGGATGAAGTAGAACTTCTGCCCTGGGTGTGGCACCTAGCCCTAGAGCTGAAAGGCACAACGTGCAGTCTGCATTCGAAAGGGCGAGTTGTGCGCCAGAGCTTCTTGCTTCCAGCTCTTTGGGAAGCTAAGAAACAACTCGCTCTGCACAGTGCTCTTACAGCCTACCGGGAACATCTCTTACAAAGGCCTGTGAAACACAGTTTCCTTGCAGGCGTGATCTGGCTGAAGTAGAACTTCTGCCCTGGGTGTGGCACCTAGCCCTAGAGCTGAAAGGCACAACGGGCAGTCTGCATTCCAAAGGGCGAGTTGGGCGCCAGAGCATCTTGCTTCCAGCTCTTTGGGAAGCTAAGAAACAACTCGCTCTGCACAGTGCTCTTACAGCCTACCGGGAACATCTCTTAAAAAGGCCTGTGAAACACAGTTTCCTTGCAAGCCTGATCTGGCTGAAGTAGAACTTCTGCCCTGGGTGTGCCACATTGCCCTAGAGCTGAAAGGCACAACGTGCAGGCTTCCTAACAAAGGGCGAGTTGCGCCCCAGAGCAGCTTGCTTCCAGCTCTTTGGGAAGCTAAGAAACAACTCGCTCTGCACAGTGCTCTTACAGCCTACCGGGAACATCTCTTACAAAGGCTTGTGAAACGCAGTTTCTTTGCAGGCCTGATCAGGCTGAAGTAGAACTTCTGCCCTGGGTGTGCCACATTGCCCTAGAGCTGAAAGGCACAACGTGGAGGCTTCTTAACAAAGGGCGAGTTGGGCCCAAGAGCATCTTGCTTCCAGCTCTTTGGGAAGCTAAGAAACAACTCGCTCTGCACAGTGCTCTTACAGCCTACCGGGAACATCTCTTACAAAGGCTTGTGAAACGCAGTTTCTTTGCAGGCCTGATCAGGCTGAAGTAGAACTTCTGCCCTGGGTGTGCCACATTGCCCTAGAGCTGAAAGGCACAACGTGCAGGCTTCTTAGAAAAGGGCGAGTTGGGCCCCAGAGCATCTTGCTTCCAGCTCTTTGGGAAGCTAAGAAACAACTCGCTCTGCACAGTGCTCTTACAGCCTACCGGGAACATGTCTTACAAAGGCCTGTGAAACACGGTTACCTTGCAGGCCTGATCTGGCTGAAGTAGAACTTCTGCCCTGGGTGTGCCACATTGCCCTAGAGCTGAAAGGCGCAACGTGCTGTCTCCTTTCCAAAGGGCGAGTTGGACCCCAGAGCAGCTTGCTTCCAGCTCTTTGGTAAGCTAAGAAACAACTCGCCCTGCACAGTGCTCTTACAGCCTAAGGGGAACATCTCTTACAAATGCCTGTGAAATGCAGTTTCTTTGCAGTCCTGATCTGGCTGAAGTAGAACTTCTGCCCTGGGTGTGTCACATTGCCCTATAGCTGAAAGGCACAACGTTCAGGCTTCTTAACAAAGCGCGAGTTGGGCCCCAGAGCATCTTGCTTCCAGCTCTTTGGGAAGCTAAGAAACAACTCGCTCTGCACAGTGCTCTTACAGCCTACCGGGAACATCTCTTACAAAGGCCTGTGAAACGCAGTTTCCTTGCAGGCCTGATCTGGCTGAAGTAGAACTTCTGCCCTGGGTGTGGCACCTAGCCCTAGAGCTGAAAGGCACAACGGGCAGTCTGCATTCCAAAGGGCGAGATGGGCGCCAGAGCATCTTGCTTCCAGCTCTTTGGGAAGCTAAGAAACAACTCGCTCTGCACAGTGCTCTTACAGCCTAGTGGGAACATCTCTTCCATAGGCCTGTGAAACGCAGTTTCTTTGCAGGCCTGATCTGGCTGAAGTAGGACTTCTGCCCTGGGTGTGCCACATTGCCCTAGAGCTGAAAGGCACAACGTGCAGGCTTCCTAACAAAGGGCGAGTTGGGCCCCAGAGCAGCTTGCTTCCAGCTCTTTGGGAAGCTAAGAAACAACTCGCTCTGCACAGTGCTCTTACAGCCTACCGGGAACATCTCTTACAAAGGCTTGTGAAACGCAGTTTCTTTGCAGGCCTGAACTGGCTGAAGTAGGACTTCTGCTCTGGGTGTGCTACTTTGCCCTAGAGCTGAAAGGCACAACGTGCAGGCTTCTTTCCAAAGGGCGAGTTGGGCCCCACAGCATCTTGCTTCCAGCTCTTTGGGAAGCTAAGAAACAACTCGCTCTGCACAGTGCTCTTACAGCCTACCGGGAACATCTCTTACAAAGGCCTGTGAAACACGGTTACCTTGCAGGCCTGATCTGGCTGAAGTAGAACTTCTGCCCTGGGTGTGCCACATTGTCCTAGAGCTGAAAGGCACAACGTGCAGGCTTCTTCACAAAGGGCGAGTTGGGCCCCAGAGCAGCTTGCTTCCAGCTCTTTGGTAAGCTAAGAAACAACTCGCCCTGCACAGTGCTCTTACAGCCTACCGGGAACATCTCTTACAAAGGCCTGTGAAACGCAGTTTCTTGGCAGGCCTGATCTGGCTGAAGTAGAACTTCTGCCCTGGGTGTGCCACATTGCCCTAGAGCTGAAAGGCACAACGTGGAGGCTTCTTAACAAAGGGCGAGTTGGGCCCCAGAGCATCTTGCTTCCAGCTCTTTGGGAAGCTAAGAAACAACTCGCTCTGCACAGTGCTCTTACAGCCTACCGGGAACATCTCTTACAAAGGCCTGTGAAACGCAGTTTCTTTGCAGGCCTGATCTGGCTGAAGTAGAACTTCTGCTCTGGGTGTGCCACACTGCCCTAGACCTGAAAGCTACAACGTGCAGTCTCCTTTCCAATGTGCGAGTTGGGCCCCAGAGCATCTTGCTTCCAGCTCTTTGGGAAGCTAAGAAACAACTCGCTCTGCACAGTGCTCTTACAGCCTACCGGGAACATCTCTTACAATGGCCTGTGAAACGCAGGTTCTTTGCAGGCCTGATCTGGCTGAAGTAGAACTTCTGCCGTGGGTGTGCCACATTGCCCTAGAGCTGAAAGGCACAACGGCAGGCTTCTTAACAAAGGGCGAGTTGGGCCCCAGAGCATCTTGCTTCCAGCTCTTTGGGAAGCTAAGAAACAACTCGCTCTGCACAGTGCTCTTACAGCCTACCGGGAACATCTCTTACAAAGGCCTGTGAAACGCAGTTTCTTTGCAGGCCTGATCTGGCTGAAGTAGAACTTCTGCCCTGGGTGTGCCACATTGCCCTAGAGCTGAAAGGCACAACGTGCAGGCTTCTTAGAAAAGGGCGAGTTGGGCCCCAGAGCATCTTGCTTCCAGCTGTTTGGGAAGCTAAGAAACAACTCGCTCTGCACAGTGCTCTTACAGCCTACTGGGAACATCTCTTACAAAGGCCTGTGAAACGCAGTTTCTTTGCAGGCCTGATCTGGCTGAAGTAGAACTTCTGCCCTGGGTGTGCCACATTGCCCTAGAGCTGAAAGGCACAACGTGCAGGCTTCTTAACAAAGGGCGAGTTGGGCCCCAGAGCTTCTTGCTTCCAGCTCTTTGGGAAGCTAAGAAACAACTCGCTCTGCACAGTGCTCTTACAGCCTACCGGGAACATCTCTTACAAAGGCCTGTGAAACGCAGTTTCTTTGCAGGCCTGATCTGGCTGAAGTAGAACTTCTGCCCTGGGTGTGCCACATTGCCCAGAGCTGAAAGGCACAACGTGCAGGCTTCTTAACAGAGGGCGAGTTGGCCCCAGAGCATCTTGCTTCCAGCTCTTTGGGAAGCTAAGAAACAACTCGCTCTGCACAGTGCTCTTACAGCCTACCGGGAACATCTCTTACAAAGGCCTGTGAAATGCAGTTTCTTTGCAGGCCTGATCTGGCTGAAGTAGAACTTCTGCCCTGGGTGTGCCACATTGCCCTAGAGCTGAAAGGCACAACGTGCAGTCTTCTTAACAAAGGGCGAGTTGGGCCCCAGAGCATCTTGCTTCCAGCTCTTTGGGAAGCTAAGGAACAACTCGCTCTGCACAGTGCTCTTACAGCCTACCGGGAACATCTCTTACAAAGGCCTGTGAGACGCAGTTTCTTTGCAGGCCTGATCTGGCTGAAGTAGAAATCTGCTCTGGTTGCGCCACATTGGCCTAGAACTGAAAGCTACAACGTGCAATCTGCTTTCCAAAGTGCGAATTGGGCCCCAGAGCATCTTGCTTCCAGCTCTTTGTGAAGCTAAGAAACAACTCCCTCTGCACAGTGCTCTTACAGCCTACCGGGAACATCTCTTACAAAGGCCTGTGAAACGCAGTTTCTTTGCAGGCCTGATCTGGCTGAAGTAGAACTTCTGCCCTGGGTGTGCCACATTGCCCTAGAGCTGAAAGGCATAACGTGGGGGCTTCTTGACAAAGGGCGAGTTGGGCCCCAGAGCATCTTGCTTCCAGCTCTTTGGGAAGCTAAGAAACAACTCGCTCTGCACAGTGCTCTTACAGCCTACCGGGAACATCTCTTACAAAGGCCTGTGAAACGCAGTTTCTTTGCAGGCCTGATCTGGCTGAAGTAGAACTTCTGCTCTGGGTGTGCCACACTGCCCTAGACCTGAAAGCTACAACGTGCAGTCTCCCTTCCAATGTGCGAGTTGGGCCCCAGAGCATCTTGCTTCCAGCTCTTTGGGAAGCTAAGAAACAACTCGCTCTGCACAGTGCTCTTACAGCCTACCGGGAACATCTCTTACAAAGGCCTGTGAAACACGGTTACCTTGCAGGCCTGATCTGGCTGAAGTAGAACTTCTGCCCTGGGTGTGCCACATTGCCCTAGAGCTGAAAGGCACAACGTGCAGGCTTCTTCACAAAGGGCGAGTTGGGCCCCATAGCAGCTTGCTTCCAGCTCTTTGGGAAGCTAAGAAACAACTCGCCCTGCACAGTGCTCTTACAGCCTAAGGGGAACATCTCTTACAAACGCCTGTGAAATGCAGTTTCTTTGCAGTCCTGATCTGGCTGAAGTAGAACTTCTGCCCTGGGTGTGTCACATTGCCCTATAGCTGAAAGGCACAACGTTCAGGCTTCTTAACAAAGCGCGAGTTGGGCCCCAGAGCATCTTGCTTCCAGCTCTTTGGGAAGCTAAGAAAAAACTCGCTCTGCACAGGGCTCTTACAGCCTACCGGGAACATCTCTTACAAAGGCCTGTGAAACGCAGTTTCTTTGCATGCCTGATCAGGCTGAAGTAGAACTTCTGCAGTGTGTGTGCCACATTGCCCTAGAGCTGAAAGGCACAACGTGCAGGCTTCTTAACAAATGGCAAGTTGGGCCCCAGAGCATCTTGCTTCCAGCTCTTTGGGAAGCTAAGAAACAACTCGCTCTGCACAGTGCTCTTACAGCCTACCGGGAACATGTCTTACCAAGGCCTGTGAAACGCAGTTTCTTTGCAGGCCTGATTTGGCTGAAGTAGAACTTCTGCCCTGGGTGTGCCACATTGCCCTAGAGCTGAAAGGCACAACGTGCAGGCTTCTTAACAAAGGGCGAGTTGGGCCCCAGAGCTTCTTGCTTCCAGCACTTTGGGAAGCTAAGAAACAACTCGCTCTGCACAGTGCTCTTACAGCCTACCGGGAACATCTCTTACAAAGGCCTGTGAAACACAGTTTCCTTGCAGGCCTGATCTGGCTGAAGTAGAACTTCTGCCCTGGGTGTGGCACCTAGCCCTAGAGCTGAAAGGCACAACGGGCAGTCTGCATTCCAAAGGGCGAGTTGGGCGCCAGAGCATCTTGCTTCCAGCTCTTTGGGAAGCTAAGAAACAACTCGCTCTGCACAGTGCTCTTACAGCCTACCGGGAACATCTCTTAAAAAGGCCTGTGAAACACAGTTTCCTTGCAGGCCTGATCTGGCTGAAGTAGAACTTCTGCCCTGGGTGTGCCACATTGCCCTAGAGCTGAAAGGCAGAACGTGCAGGCTTCCTAACAAAGGGCGAGTTGGGCCCCACAGCATCTTGCTTTCAGCTCTTTGGGAAGCTAAGAAACAACTCGCTCTGCACAGTGCTCTTACAGCCTACCGGGAACATCTCTTCCAAAGGCCTGTGAAACGCAGTTTCTTTGCAGTACTGATCTGGCTGAAGTAGGACTTCTGCTCTGGGTGTGCTACTTTGCCCTAGAGCTGAAAGGCACAACGTGCAGGCTTCTTTCCAAAGGGCGAGTTGGGCCCCACAGCATCTTGCTTCCAGCTCTTTGGGAAGCTAAGAAACAACTCGCTCTGCACAGTGCTCTTACAGCCTAGTGGGAACATCTCTTCCAAAGGCCTGTGAAACGCAGTTTCTTTGCAGGCCTGATCTGGCTGAAGTAGGACTTCTGCTCTGGGTATGCTACTTTGCCCTAGAGCTGAAAGGCAGAACGTGCAGTCTTCTTTCCAAAGGGCGAGTTGGGCACCACAGCATCTTGCTTCCAGCTCTTTGGGAAGCTAAGAAACAACTCGCTCTGCACAGTGCTCTTACAGCCTACCGGGAACATCTCTTCCAAAGGCCTGTGAAACGCAGTTTCTTTGCAGGCCTGATCTGGCTGAAGTAGGACTTCTGCTCTGGGTGTGCTACTTTGCCCTAGAGCTGAAAGGCACAACGTGCAGGCTTCTTTCCAAAGGGCGAGTTGGGCCCCACAGCATCTTGCTTCCAGCTCTTTGGGAAGCTAAGAAACAACTCGCTCTGCACAGTGCTCTTACAGCCTACCGGGAACATCTCTTCCAAAGGCCTGTGAAACGCAGTTTCTTTGCAGGCCTGATCTGGCTGAAGTAGGACTTCTGCTCTGGGTGTGCTACTTTGCCCTAGAGCTGAAAGGCACAACGTGCAGGCTTCTTTCCAAAGGGCGAGTTGGGCCCCACAGCATCTTGCTTCCAGCTCTTTGGGAAGCTAAGAAACAACTCGCTCTGCACAGTGCTCTTACAGCCTAGTGGCAAAATCTCTTCCAAAGGCCTGTGAAACGCAGTTTCTTTGCAGGCCTGATCTGGCTGAAGTAGGACTTCTGCTCTGGGTGTGCTACTTTGCCCTAGAGCTGAAAGGCACAACGTGCAGGCTTCTTTCCAAAGGGCGAGTTGGGCCCCACAGCATCTTGCTTCCAGCTCTTTGGGAAGCTAAGAAACAACTCGTTCTGCACAGTGCTCTTACAGCCTAGTGGGAACATCTCTTCCATAGGCCTGTGAAACGCAGTTTCTTTGCAGGCCTGATCTGGCTGAAGTAGGACTTCTGCTCTGGGTGTGCTACTTTGCCCTAGAGCTGAAAGGCACAACGTGCAGGCTTCTTTCCAAAGGGCGAGTTGGGCCCCACAGCATCTTGCTTCCAGCTCTTTGGGAAGCTAAGAAACAACTCGCTCTGCACAGTGCTCTTACAGCCTACCGGGAACATCTCTTCCAAAGGCCTGTGAAACGCAGTTTCTTTGCAGGCCTGATCTGGCTGAAGTAGGACTTCTGCTCTGGGTGTGCTACTTTGCCCTAGAGCTGAAAGGCACAACGTGCAGGCTTCTTTCCAAAGGGCGAGTTGGGCCCCACAGCATCTTGCTTCCAGCTCTTTGGGAAGCTAAGAAACAACTCGCTCTGCACAGTGCTCTTACAGCCTAGTGGGAACATCTCTTCCAAAGGCTTGTGAAACGCAGTTTCTTTGCAGGCCTGATGTAGCTGAAGTAGGACTTCTGCTCTAGGTGTGCTACTTTGCCCTAGAGCTGAAAGGCACAACGTGCAGGCTTCTTTCCAAAGGGCGAGTTGGGCCCCACAGCATCTTGCTTCCTTCTCTTTGGGAATCTAAGAAACAACTCGCTCTGCACAGTGCTCTTACAGCCTAGTGGGAACATCTCTTCCAAAGGCCTGTGAAACGCAGTTTCTTTGCAGGCCTGATCTGGCTGAAGTAGGACTTCTGCTCTGGGTGTGCTACTTTGTCCTAGAGCTGAAAGGCACAACGTGCAGGCTTCTTTCCAAAGGGCGAGTTGGGCCCCACAGCATCTTGCTTCCAGCTCTTTGGGAAGCTAAGAAACAACTCGCTCTGCACAGTGCTCTTACAGCCTACCGGGAACATCTCTTACAAAGGCCTGTGAAACACGGTTACCTTGCAGGCCTGATCTGGCTGAAGTAGAACTTCTGTCCTGGGTGTGCCACATTGCCCTAGAGCTGAAAGGCACAAAGTGCAGGCTTCTTCACAAAGGGCGAGTTGGGCCCCAGAGCAGCTTGCTTCCAGCTCTTTGGTAAGCTAAAAAACAACTCGCCCTGCACAGTGCTCTTACAGCCTAAGGGGAAGATCTCTTACAAATGCCTGTGAAGTGCAGTTTCTTTGCAGTCCTGATCTGGCTGAAGTAGAACTTCTGCCCTGGGTTTGCCACATTGCCCTATAGCTGAAAGGCACAACGTTCAGGCTTCTTAACAAAGCGCGAGTTGGGCCCCAGAGCATCTTGCTTCCAGCTCTTTGGGAAGCTAAGAAACAACTAGCTCTGCACATGGCTCTAACAGCCTACCGGGAACATCTCTTACAAAGGCCTGTGAAACGCAGTTTCTTTGCAGGCCTGATCAGGCTGAAGTAGAACTTCTGCCATGGGTGTGGCACATTGCCCTAGAGCTGAAAGGCACAACGTGCAGGCTTCTTAACAAAGGGCGAGTTGGGCCCCAGAGCATCTTGCTTCCAGCTTTTTGGGAACCTAAGAAACAACTCGCTCTGCACAGTGCTCTTACAGCCAACCGGGAACATCTCTTACAAAGGCCTGTGTGATGCACTTTCTTTGCAGGCCTCATCTGGCTGCAGTAGAACTTCTGCTCTGGGTGTGCCACATTGCCCTAGAGCTGAAAGCTGCAACGTGCCGTCTGCTTTCCAAAGGGCGAGTTGGGCCCCAGAGCATCTTGCTTCCAGCTCTTTGGGAAGCTAAGAAACAACTCGCTCTGCACAGTGCTCTTACAGCCTACAGGGAACATCTCTTACAAAGGCCTGTGAAACGCAGTTTCTTGGCAGGCCTGATCAGGCTGAAGTAGAACTTCTGCCCTGGGTGTGGCACCTAGCCCTAGAGCTGAAAGGCACAACGTGCAGGCTTCTTAACAAAGGGCGAGTTGGGCCCCACAGCATCTTGCTTCCAGCTCTTTGGGAAGCTAAGAAACAACTCGCTCTGCACAGTGCTCTTACAGCCTACCAGGAACATCTCTTACAAAGGCCTGTGAAACGCAGTTTCTTTGCAGGCCTGATCTGGATGAAGTAGAACTTCTGCCCTGGGTGTGGCACCTAGCCCTAGAGCGGAAAGGCACAACGTGCAGTCTGCATTCGAAAGGGCGAGTTGGGCGCCAGAGCATCTTGCTTCCAGCTCTTTGGGAACCTAAGAAACAACTCGCTCTGCACAGTGCTCTTACAGCCTACCGGGAACATCTCTTACAAAGGCCTGTGAAACGCAGTTTCTTTGCAGGACTGATAAGGCTGAAGTAGAAGTTCTACCCTGGGTGAGCCACATTGCCCTAGAGCTGAAAGGCACAACGTGCAGGCTTCTTAACAAAGGGCGAGTTGGGCCCCAGAGCTTCTTGCTTCCAGCTCTTTGGGAAGCTAAGAAACAACTCGCTCTGCACAGTGCTCTTACAGCCTACAGGGAACATCTCTTACAAAGGCCTGTGAAACGCAGTTTCTTTGCAGGCCTGATCTGGCTGAAGTAGAACTTCTGCCCTGGGTGTGCCACATTGCCCAGAGCTGAAAGGCAGAACGTGCAGGCTTCTTAACAAAGGGCGAGTTGGCCCCAGAGCATCTTGCTTCCAGCTCTTTGGGAAGCTAAGAAACAACTCGCTCTGCACAGTGCTCTTACAGCCTACCGGGAACATCTCTTCCATAGGCCTGTGAAACGCAGTTTCTTTGCAGGCCTGATCTGGCTGAAGTAGGACTTCTGCTCTGGGTGTGCTACTTTGCCCTAGAGCTGAAAGGCACAACGTGCAGGCTTCTTTCCAAAGGGCGAGTTGGGCCCCACAGCATCTTGCTTCCAGCTCTTTGGGAAGCTAAGAAACAACTCGCTCTGCACAGTGCTCTTACAGCCTACCGGGAACATCTCTTCCAAAGGCCTGTGAAACGCAGTTTCTTTGCAGGCCTGATCTGGCTGAAGTAGGACTTCTGCTCTGGGTGTGCTACTTTGCCCTAGAGCTGAAAGGCACAACGTGCAGGCTTCTTTCCAAAGGGCGAGTTGGGCCCCACAGCATCTTGCTTCCAGCTCTTTGGGAAGCTAAGAAACAACTCGCTCTGCACAGTGCTCTTACAGCCTAGTGGGAACATCTCTTCCAAAGGCTTGTGAAACGCAGTTTCTTTGCAGGCCTGATGTAGCTGAAGTAGGACTTCTGCTCTAGGTGTGCTACTTTGCCCTAGAGCTGAAAGGCACAACGTGCAGGCTTCTTTCCAAAGGGCGAGTTGGGCCCCACAGCATCTTGCTTCCTTCTCTTTGGGAAGCTAAGAAACAACTCGCTCTGCACTGTGCTCTTACAGCCTAGTGGGAACATCTCTTCCAAAGGCCTGTGAAACGCAGTTTCTTTGCAGGCCTGATCTGGCTGAAGTAGGACTTCTGCTCTGGGTGTGCTACTTTACCCTAGAGCTGAAAGGCACAACGTGCAGGCTTCTTTCCAAAGGGCGAGTTGGGCCCCACAGCATCTTGCTTCCAGCTCTTGGGAAGCTAAGAAACAACTCGCTCTGCTCAGTGCTCTTACAGCCTACCGGGAACATCTCTTACAAAGGCCTGTGGAACACGGTTACCTTGCAGGCCTGATCTGGCTGAAGTAGAACTTCTGCCCTGGGTGTGCCACATTGCCCTAGAGCTGAAAGGCACAACGTGCAGGCTTCTTCACAAAGGGCGAGTTGGGCCCCAGAGCAGCTTGCTTCCAGCTCTTTGGTAAGCTAAAAAACAACTCGCCCTGCACAGTGCTCTTACAGCCTAAGGGGAACATCTCTTACAAATGCCTGTGAAGTGCAGTTTCTTTGCAGTCCTGATCTGGCTGAAGTAGAACTTCTGCCCTGGGTGTGCCACATTGCCCTATAGCTGAAAGGCACAACGTTCAGGCTTCTTAACAAAGCGCGAGTTGGGCCCCAGAGCATCTTGCTTCCAGCTCTTTGGGAAGCTAAGAAACAACTCGCTCTGCACAGGGCTCTAACAGCCTACCGGGAACATCTCTTACAAAGGCCTGTGAAACGCAGTTTCTTTGCAGGCCTGATCAGGCTGAAGTAGAACTTCTGCCATGGGTGTGGCACATTGCCCTAGAGCTGAAAGGCACAACGTGCAGGCTTCTTAACAAAGGGCAAGTTTTGCCCCAGAGCATCTTGCTTCCAGCTCTTTGGGAAGTTAAGAAACAACTCGCTCTGCACAGTGCTCTTACAGCCAACCGGGAACATCTCTTACAAAGGCCTGTGTGATGCACTTTCTTTGCAGGCCTCATCTGGCTGCAGTAGAACTTCTGCTCTGGGTGTGCCACATTGCCCTAGAGCTGAAAGCTACAACGTGCCGTCTGCTTTCCAAAGGGCGAGTTGGGCCCCAGAGCATCTTGCTTCCAGCTCTTTGGGAAGCTAAGAAACAACTCGCTCTGCACAGTGCTCTTACAGCCTACAGGGAACATCTCTTACAAAGGCCTGTGAAACGCAGTTTCTTGGCAGGCCTGATCAGGCTGAAGTAGAACTTCTGCCCTGGGTGTGGCACCTAGCCCTAGAGCTGAAAGGCACAACGTGCAGGCTTCTTAACAAAGGGCGAGTTGGGCCCCACAGCATCTTGCTTCCAGCTCTTTGGGAAGCTAAGAAACAACTCGCTCTGCACAGTGCTCTTACAGCCTACCAGGAACATCTCTTACAAAGGCCTGTGAAACGCAGTTTCTTTGCAGGCCTGATCTGGATGAAGTAGAACTTCTGCCCTGGGTGTGGCACCTAGCCCTAGAGCGGAAAGGCACAACGTGCAGTCTGCATTCGAAAGGGCGAGTTGGGCGCCAGAGCATCTTGCTTCCAGCTCTTTGGGAACCTAAGAAACAACTCGCTCTGCACAGTGCTGTTACAGCCTACCGGGAACATCTCTTACAAATGCCTGTGAAACGCAGTTTCTTTGCAGGCCTGATCTGGCTGAAGTAGAACTTCTGCCCTGGGTGTGCCACATTGCCCTAGAGCTGAAAGGCACAACGTGGAGGCTTCTTAACAAAGGGCGAGTTGGGCCCCACAGCATCTTGCTTCCAGCTCTTTGGGAAGCTAAGAAACAACTCGCTCTGCACAGTGCTCTTACAGCCTACCGGGAACATCTCTTACAAAGGCCTGTGTGATGCAGTTTCTTTGCAGGCCTGATCTGGCTGCAGTAGAACTTCTGCTCTGGTTGCTCCACATTGCCTTAGAGCTGAAAGTCACAACGTGCAGGCTTCTTAACAAAAGGCGAGTTGGGCCCCAGAGCATCTTGCTTCCAGCTCTTTCTGAAGCTAAGAAACAACTCGCTCTGCACAGTGCTCTTACAGCCTACCGGGAACATCTCTTACAAAGGCCTGTGAAACGCAGTTTCTTTGCAGGACTGATAAGGCTGAAGTAGAAGTTCTACCCTGGGTGAGCCACATTGCCCTAGAGCTGAAAGGCACAACGTGCAGGCTTCTTAACAAAGGGCGAGTTGGGCCCCAGAGCATCTTGCTTCCAGCTCTTTGGGAAGCTAAGAAACAACTCGCTCTGCACAGTGCTCTTACAGCCTACCGGGAACATCTCTTACAAAGGCCTGTGAAACGTAGTTTCTTTGCAGGCCTGATCTGGCTGAAGTAGAACTTATGCTCTGGGTGTGCCACACTGCCCTAGACCTGAAAGCTACAACGTGCAGTCTCCTTTCCAATGTGCGAGTTGGGCCCCAGAGCATCTTGCTTCCAGCTCTTTGGGAAGCTAAGAAACAACTCGCTCTGCACAGTGCTCTTACAGCCTACCGGGAACATCTCTTACAAAGGCCTGTGAAACACGGTTACCTTGCAGGCCTGATCTGGCTGAAGTAGAACTTCTGCCCTGGGTGTGCCACATTGCCCTAGAGCTGAAAGGCACAACGTGCAGGCTTCTTCACAAAGGGCGAGTTGGGCCCCAGAGCAGCTTGCTTCCAGCTCTTTGGTAAGCTAAGAAACAACTCGCCCTGCACAGTTCTCTTACAGCCTAAGGGGAACATCTCTTACAAATGCCTGTGAAATGCAGTTTCTTTGCAGTCCTGATCTGGCTGAAGTAGAACTTCTGCCCTGGGTGTGCCACATTGCCCTATAGCTGAAAGGCACAACGTTCAGGCTTCTTAACAAAGCGCGAGTTGGGCCCCAGAGCATCTTGCTTCCAGCTCTTTGGGAAGCTCAGAAACAACTCGCTCTGCACAGGGCTCTTACAGTCTACCGGGAACATCTCTTACAAAGGCCTGTGAAACGCAGTTTCTTTGCAGGCCTGATCAGGCTGAAGTAGAACTTCTGCAGTGTGTGTGCCACATTGCCCAAGAGCTGAAAAGCACAACGTGCAGGCTTCTTAACAAAGGGCAAGTTGGGCCCCAGAGCATCTTGCTTCCAGCTCTTTGGGAAGCTAAGAAACAACTCGCTCTGCACAGTGCTCTTACAGCCTACCGGGAACATCTCTTACAAAGGCCTGTGAAACGCATTTTCTTTGCAGGCATGATCTGGCTGAAGTAGAACTTCTGCCCTGGGTGTGCCACATTGCCCTAGAGCTGAAAGGCACAACGTGCAGGCTTCTTAACAAAGGGCGAGTTGGGCCCCAGAGCTTCTTGCTTCCAGCTCTTTGGGAAGCTAAGAAACAACTCGCTCTGCACAGTGCTCTTACAGCCTACCGGGAACATCTCTTACAAAGGCCTGTGAAACGCAGTTTCTTTGCAGGCCTGATTTGGCTGAAGTAGAACTTCTGCCCTGGGTGTGCCACATTGCCCAGAGCTGAAAGGCAGAACGTGCAGGCTTCTTAACAAAGGGCGAGATGGCCCCAGAGCATCTTGCTTCCAGCTCTTTGGGAAGCTAAGAAACAACTCGCTCTGCACAGTGCTCTTACAGCCTACCGGGAACATCTCTTACAAAGGCCTGTGAAACGCAGTTTCTTTGCAGGCCTGATCTGGCTGAAGTAGAACTTCTGCCCTGGGTGTGGCACCTAGCCCTAGAGCGGAAAGGCACAACGTGCAGTCTGCATTCGAAAGGCGAGTTGGGCGCCAGAGCATCTTGCTTCCAGCTCTTTGGGAACCTAAGAAACAACTCGCTCTGCACAGTGCTGTTACAGCCTACCGGGAACATCTCTTACAAAGGCCTGTGAAACGCAGTTTCTTTGCAGGCCTGATCTGGCTGAAGTAGAACTTCTGCCCTGGGTGTGCCACATTGCCCTAGAGCTGAAAGGCACAACGTGGAGGCTTCTTAACAAAGGGCGAGTTGGGCCCCAGAGCATCTTGCTTCCAGCTCTTTGGGAAGCTAAGAAACAACTCGCTCTGCACAGTGCTCTTACAGCCTACCGGGAACATCTCTTACAAAGGCCTGTGAAACGCAGTTTCTTTGCAGGCCTGATTTGGCTGAAGTAGAACTTCTGCCCTGGGTGTGCCACATTGCCCAGAGCTGAAAGGCAGAACGTGCAGGCTTCTTAACAAAGGGCGAGTTGGCCCCAGAGCATCTTGCTTCCAGCTCTTTGGGAAGCTAAGAAACAACTCGCTCTGCACAGTGCTCTTACAGCCTACCGGGAACATCTCTTACAAAGGCCTGTGAAACGCAGTTTCTTTGCAGGCCTGATCTGGCTGAAGTAGAACTTCTGCCCTGGGTGTGGCACCTAGCCCTAGAGCGGAAAGGCACAACGTGCAGTCTGCATTCGAAAGGGCGAGTTGGGCGCCAGAGCATCTTGCTTCCAGCTCTTTGGGAACCTAAGAAACAACTCGCTCTGCACAGTGCTGTTACAGCCTACCGGGAACATCTCTTACAAAGGCCTGTGAAACGCAGTTTCTTTGCAGGCCTGATCTGGCTGAAGTAGAAATTCTGCCCTGGGTGTGCCACATTGCCCTAGAGCTGAAAGGCACAACGTGGAGGCTTCTTAACAAAGGGCGAGTTGGGCCCCAGAGCATCTTGCTTCCAGCTCTTTGGGAAGCTAAGAAACAACTCGCTCTGCACAGTGCTCTTACAGCCTACAGGGAACATCTCTTACAAATGACTGTGAAACGCACTTTCTTTGCAGGCCTGATCAGGCTGAAGTAGAACTTCTGCCCTGGGTGTGGCACCTAGCCCTAGAGCTGAAAGGCACAACGTGCAGGCTTCTTAACAAAGGGCGAGTTGGGCCCCAGAGCAGCTTGCTTCCAGCTCTTTGGGAAGCTAAGAAACAACTCGCCCTGCACAGTGCTCTTACAGCCTAAGGGGAACATCTCTTACAAATGCCTGTGAAATGCAGTTTCTTTGCAGTCCTGATCTGGCTGAAGTAGAACTTCTGCCCTGGGTGTGCCACATTGCCCTATAGCTGAAAGGCACAACGTTCAGGCTTCTTAACAAAGCGCGAGTAGGGCCCCAGAGCATCTTGCTTCCAGCTCTTTGGGAAGCTAAGAAACAACTCGCTCTGCACAGGGCTCTTACAGCCTACCGGGAACATCTCTTACAAAGGCCTGTGAAACGCAGTTTCTTTGCAGGCCTGATCTGGCTGAAGTAGAACTTCTGCCCTGGGTGTGCCACATTGCCCTAGAGCTGAAAGGCACAACGTGCAGGCTTCTTAACAAAGGGCGAGTTGGGCCCCAGAGCATCTTGCTTCCAGCTCTTTGGGAAGCTAAGAAACAACTCGCTCTGCACAGTGCTCTTACAGCCTACTGGGAACATCTCTTACAAAGGCCTGTGAAACGCAGTTTCTTTGCAGGCCTGATCTGGCTGAAGTAGAACTTCTGCCCTGGGTGTGGCACCTAGCCCTAGAGCGGAAAGGCACAACGTGCAGGCTTCTTAACAAAGGGCGAGTTGGGCCCCAGAGCAGCTTGCTTCCAGCTCTTTGGTAAGCTAAGAAACAACTCGCCCTGCACAGTGCTCTTACAGCCTAAGGGGAACATCTCTTACAAAGGCCTGTGTGATGCACTTTCTTTGCAGGCCTCATCTGGCTGCAGTAGAACTTCTGCTCTGGGTGTGCCACATTGCCCTAGAGCTGAAAGCTACAACGTGCCGTATGCTTTCCAAAGGGCGAGTTGGGCCCCAGAGCATCTTGCTTCCAGCTCTTTGGGAAGCTAAGAAACAACTCGCTCTGCACAGTGCTGTTACAGTCTACAGGGAACATCTCTTACAAAGGCCTGTGACACGCACTTTCTTTGCAGGCCTGATCAGGCTGAAGTAGAACTTCTGCCCTGGGTGTGCCACATTGCCCTAGAGCTGAAAGGCACAACGTGCAGGCTTCTTAACAAAGGGCGAGTTGGGCCCCAGAGCATCTTGCTTCCAGCTCTTTGGGAAGCTAAGAAACAACTCGCTCTGCACAGTGCTCTTACAGCCTACAGGGAACATCTCTTACAAAGGCCTGTGACACGCACTTTCTTTGCAGGCCTGATCAGGCTGAAGTAGAACTTCTGCCCTGGGTGTGCCACATTGCCCTAGAGCTGAAAGGCACAACGTGCAGGCTTCTTAACAAAGGGCGAGTTGGGCCCCAGAGCATCTTGCTTCCAGCTCTTTGGGAAGCTAAGAAACAACTCGCTCTGCACAGTGCTCTTACAGCCTACTGGGAACATCTCTTACAATTGCCTGTGAAACGCAGTTTCTTTGCAGGCCTGATCTGGCTGAAGTAGAACTTCTGCCCTGGGTGTGGCACCTAGCCCTAGAGCGGAAAGGCACAACGTGCAGTCTGCATTCGAAAGGGCGAGTTGGGCGCCAGAGCATCTTGCTTCCAGCTCTTTGGGAACCTAAGAAACAACTCGCTCTGCACAGTGCTGTTACAGCCTACCGGGAACATCTCTTAAAAAGGCCTGTGAAACGCAGTTTCTTTGCAGGCCTGATAAGGCTGAAGTAGAACTTCTGCCCTGGGTGTGCCACATTGCCCTAGAGCTGAAAGGCACAACGTGCAGGCTTCTTAACAAAGGGCGAGTTGGGCCCCAGAGCATCTTCCTTCCAGCTCTGTGGGAAGCTAAGAAACAACTCGCTCTGCACAGTGCTCTTACAGCCTACCGGGAACATCTCTTACAAAGGCCTGTGTGATGCAGTTTCTTTGCAGGCCTGATCTGGCTGCAGTAGAACTTCTGCTCTGGTTGCTCCACATTGCCTTAGAGCTGAAAGGCACAACGTGCAGGCTTCTTAACAAAAGGCGAGTTGGGCCCCAGCGCATCTTGCTTCCAGCTCATTGGGAAGCTAAGAAACAACTCGCTCTGCAAAGTGCTCTTACAGCCTACCGGGAACATCTCTTACAAAGGCCTGTGAAACGCAGTTTCTTTGCAGGACTGATAAGGCTGAAGTAGAAGTTCTACCCTGGGTGAGCCACATTGCCCTAGAGCTGAAAGGCACAACGTGCAGGCTTCTTAACAAAGGGCGAGTTGGGCCCAAGAGCATCTTCCTTCCAGCTCTTTGGGAAGCTAAGAAACAACTCGCCCTGCACAGTGCTCTTACAGCCTAAGGGGAACATCTCTTACAAATGCCTGTGAAATGCAGTTTCTTTGTAGGCCTGATCTGGCTGAAGTAGAACTTCTGCCCTGGGTGTGCCACATTGCCCTAGAGCTTAAAGGCACCACGTTCAGGCTTATTAACAAAGGGCGAGTTGGGCCCCAGAGCATCTTGCTTCCAGCTCTTTGGGAAGCTAAGAAACAACTCGCTCTGCACAGTGCTCTTACAGCCTACAGGGAACATCTCTTACAAAGGACTGTGAAACGCACTTTCTTTGCAGGCCTGATCAGGCTGAAGTAGAACTTCTGCCCTGGGTGTGGCACCTAGCCCTAGAGCTGAAAGGCACAACGTGCAGGCTTCTTAACAAAGGGCGAGTTGGGCCCCAGAGCAGCTTGCTTCCAGCTCTTTGGGAAGCTAAGAAACAACTCGCCCTGCACAGTGCTCTTACAGCCTAAGGGGAACATCTCTTACAAATGCCTGTGAAATGCAGTTTCTTTGCAGTCCTGATCTGGCTGAAGTAGAACTTCTGCCCTGGGTGTGCCACATTGCCCTATAGCTGAAAGGCACAACGTTCAGGCTTCTTAACAAAGCGCGAGTAGGGCCCCAGAGCATCTTGCTTCCAGCTCTTTGGGAAGCTAAGAAACAACTCGCTCTGCACAGTTGTCTTACAGCCTACCGGGAACATCTCTTACAAAGGCCTGTGAAACGCAGTTTCTTTGCAGGCCTGATCTGGCTGAAGTAGAACTTCTGCCCTGGGTGTGCCACATTGCCCTAGAGCTGAAAGGCACAACGTGCAGGCTTCTTAACAAAGGGCGAGTTGGGCCCCAGAGCATCTTGCTTCCAGCTCTTTGGGAAGCTAAGAAACAACTCGCTCTGCACAGTGCTCTTACAGCCTACTGGGAACATCTCTTACAAAGGCCTGTGAAACGCAGTTTCTTTGCAGGCCTGATCTGGCTGAAGTAGAACTTCTGCCCTGGGTGTGGCACCTAGCCCTAGAGCGGAAAGGCACAACGTGCAGTCTGCATTCGAAAGGGCGAGTTGGGCGCCAGAGCATCTTGCTTCCAGCTCTTTGGGAACCTAAGAAACAACTCGCTCTGCACAGTGCTGTTACAGCCTACCGGGAACATCTCTTAAAAAGGCCTGTGAAACGCAGTTTCTTTGCAGGCCTGATAAGGCTGAAGTAGAACTTCTGCCCTGGGTGTGCCACATTGCCCTAGAGCTGAAAGGCACAACGTGCAGGCTTCTTAACAAAGGGCGAGTTGGGCCCCAGAGCATCTTCCTTCCAGCTCTGTGGGAAGCTAAGAAACAACTCGCTCTGCACAGTGCTCTTACAGCCTACCGGGAACATCTCTTACAAAGGCCTGTGAAACGCAGTTTCTTGGCAGGCCTGATCTGGCTGAAGTAGAACTTCTGCCCTGGGTGTGCCACATTGCCCTAGAGCTGAAATGCACAACGTGGAGGCTTCTTAACAAAGGGCGAGTTGGGCCCCAGAGCATCTTGCTTCCAGCTCTTTGGGAAGCTAAGAAACAACTCGCTCGCAGTGCTCTTAAAGCCTAGCAGGAACATCTCTTACAAAGGCCTGTGAAACGCAGTTTCTTTGCAGGCCTGATCTGGCTGAACTAGAACTTCTGCCCTGGGTGTGCCACACTGCCCTAGAGCTGAAAGCTACAACGTGCAGTCTCCTTTCCAATGTGCAAGTTGGGCCCCAGAGCATCTTGCTTCCAGCTCTTTGGGAAGCTAAGAAACAACTCGCTCTGCACAGAGCTCTTACAGCCTACCGGGAACATCTCTTACAAAGGCCTGTGAGATGCAGTTTCTTTGCAGGCCTGATCTGGCTGAAGTATAACTTCTGCTCTGGTTGCGCCACATTGGCCTAGAACTGAAAGCTACAACGTGCAATCTGCTTTCCAAAGTGCGAGTTGGGCCCCAGAGCATCTTGCTTCCAGCTCTTTGGGAAGCTAAGAAACAACTCGCTCTGCACAGTGCTCTTACAGCCTACCGGGAACATCTCTTACAAAGGCCTGTGAAACGCAGTTTCTTTGCAGGCCTGATCTGGCTGAAGTAGAACTTCTGCCCTGGGTGTGCCACATTGCCCTAGAGCTGAAAGGCACAACGTGCGGGCTTCTTGACAAAGGGCGAGTTGGGCCCCAGAGCATCTTGCTTCCAGCTCTTTGGGAAGCTAAGAAACAACTCGCTCTGCACAGTGCTCTTACAGCCTACCGGGAACATCTCTTACAAAGGCCTGTGAAACGCAGTTTCTTTGCAGGCCTGATCTGGCTGAAGTAGAACTTCTGCCCTGGGTGTGCCACATTGCCCTAGAGCTGAAAGGCACAACGTGCAGGCTTCTTAACAAAGGGCGAGTTGGGCCCCAGAGCATCTTGCTTCCAGCTCTTTGGGAAGCTAAGAAACAACTCGCTCTGCACAGTGCTCTTACAGCCTACCGGGAACATCTCTTACAAAGGCCTGTGAGACGCGGTTTCTTTGCAGGCCTGATCTGGCTGAAGTAGAACTTATGCTCTGGGTGTGCCACACTGCCCTAGACCTGAAAGCTACAACGTGCAGTCTCCTTTCCAATGTGCGAGTTGGGCCCCAGAGCATCTTGCTTCCAGCTCTTTGGGAAGATAAGAAACAACTCGCTCTGCACAGTGCTCTTACAGCCTACTGGGAACATCTCTTACAAAGGCCTGTGAAACACGGTTACCTTGCAGGCCTGATCTGGCTGAAGTAGAACTTCTGCCCTGGGTGTGCCACATTGCCCTAGAGCTGAAAGGCACAACGTGCAGGCTTCTTCACAAAGGGCGAGTTGGGCCCCAGAGCAGCTTGCTTCCAGCTCTTTGGTAAGCTAAGAAACAACTCGCCCTGCACAGTGCTCTTACAGCCTAAGGGGAACATCTCTTACAAAGGCCTGTGTGATGCACTTTTTTTGCAGGCCTCATCTGGCTGCAGTAGAACTTCTGCTCTGGGTGTGCCACATTGCCCTAGAGCTGAAAGCTACAACGTGCCGTCTGCTTTCCAAAGGGCGAGTTGGGCCCCAGAGCATATTGCTTCCAGCTCTTTGGGAAGCTAAGAAACAACTCGCTCTGCACAGTGCTCTTACAGCCTACAGGGAACATCTCTTACAAAGGCCTGTGACACGCACTTTCTTTGCAGGCCTGATCAGGCTGAAGTAGAACTTCTGCCCTGGGTGTGCCACATTGCCCTAGAGCTGAGAGGCACCACGTTAAGGCTTATTAACAAAGGGCGAGTTGGGCCCCAGAGCATCTTGCTTCCAGCTCTTTGGGAAGCTAAGAAACAACTCGCTCTGCACAGTTGTCTTACAGCCTACCGGGAACATCTCTTACAAAGGCCTGTGAAACGCAGTTTCTTGGCAGGCCTGATCTGGCTGAAGTAGAACTTCTGCCCAGGGTGTGCCACATTGCCCTAGAGCTGAAAGCTACAACGTGCCGTCTGCTTTCCAAAGGGCGAGTTGGGCCCCAGAGCATCTTGCTTCCAGCTCTTTGGGAAGCTAAGAAACAACTCGCTCTGCACAGTGCTCTTACAGCCTACAGGGAACATCTCTTACAAAGGACTGTGAAACGCACTTTCTTTGCAGGCCTGATCAGGCTGAAGTAGAACTTCTGCCCTGGGTGTGGCACCTAGCACTAGAGCTGAAAGGCACAACGTGCAGGCTTCTTAACAAAGGGCGAGTTGGGCCCCAGAGCAGCTTGCTTCCAGCTCTTTGGTAAGCTAAGAAACAACTCGCCCTGCACAGTGCTCTTACAGCCTAAGGGGAACATCTCTTACAAATGCCTGTGAAATGCAGTTTCTTTGCAGGCCTGATCTGGCTGAAGTAGAACTTCTGCCCTGGGTGTGCCACATTGCCCTATAGCTGAAAGGCACAACGTACAGGCTTCTTAACAAAGCGCGAGTAGGGCCCCAGAGCATCTTGCTTCCAGCTCTTTGGGAAGCTAAGAAACAACTCGCTCTGCACAGGGCTCTTACAGCCTACCGGGAACATCTCTTACAAAGGCCTGTGAAACGCAGTTTCTTTGCAGGCCTGATCAGGCTGAAGTAGAACTTCTGCCATGGGTGTGGCACATTGCCCTAGAGCTGAAAGGCACAACGTGCAGGCTTCTTAACAAAGGGCAAGTTTTGCCCCAGAGCATCTTGCTTCCAGCTCTTTGGGAAGCTAAGAAACAACTCGCTCTGCACAGTGCTCTTACAGCCTACCGGGAACATCTCTTACAAAGGCCTGTGTGATGCACTTTCTTTGCAGGCCTCATCTGGCTGCAGTAGAACTTCTGCTCTGGGTGTGCCACATTGCCCTAGAGCTGAAAGCTACAACCTGCCGTTTGCTTTCCAAAGGGCGAGTTGGGCCCCAGAGCATCTTGCTTCCAGCTCTTTGGGAAGCTAAGAAACAACTCGCTCTGCACAGTGCTCTTACAGCCTACAGGGAACATCTCTTACAAAGGCCTGTGAAACGCAGTTTCTTTGCAGGCCTGATCAGGCTGAAGTAGAACTTCTGCCCTGGGTGTGGCACCTAGCCCTAGAGCTGAAAGGCACAACGTGCAGGCTTCTTAACAAAGGGCGAGTTGGGCCCCACAGCATCTTGCTTCCAGCTCTTTGGGAAGCTAAGAAACAACTCGCTCTGCACAGTGCTCTTACAGCCTACCAGGAACATCTCTTACAAAGGCCTGTGAAACGCAGTTTCTTTGCAGGCCTGATCTGGCTGAAGTAGAACTTCTGCCATGGGTGTGCCACATTGCCCTAGAGCTGAAAGGCACAACGTGCAGGCTTCTTAACAAAGGGCGAGTTGGGCCCCAGAGCATCTTGCTTCCAGCTCTTTGGGAAGCTAAGAAACAACTCGCTCTGCACAGTGCTCTTACAGCCTTCTGGGAACATCTCTTACAAAGGCCTGTGAAACGCAGTTTCCTTGCAGGCCTGATCTGGCTGAAGTAGAACTTATGCCCTGGGTGTGGCACCTAGCCCTAGAGCGGAAAGGCACAACGTGCAGTCTGCATTCGAAAGGGCGAGTTGGGCGCCAGAGCATCTTGCTTCCAGCTCTTTGGGAACCTAAGAAACAACTCGCTCTGCACAGTGCTGTTACAGCCTACCGGGAACATCTCTTAAAAAGGCCTGTGAAACGCAGTTTCTTTGCAGGCCTGATAAGGCTGAAGTAGAACTTCTGCCCTGGGTGTGCCACATTGCCCTAGAGCTGAAAGGCACAACGTGCAGGCTTCTTAACAAAGAGCGAGTTGGGCCCCAGAGCATCTTCCTTCCAGCTCTGTGGGAAGCTAAGAAACAACTCGCTCTGCACAGTGCTCTTACAGCCTACCGGGAACATCTCTTACAAAGGCCTGTGAAACGCAGTTTCTTGGCAGGCCTGATCTGGCTGAAGTAGAACTTCTGCCCTGGGTGTGCCACATTGCCCTAGAGCTGAAATGCACAACGTGGAGGCTTCTTAACAAAGGGCGAGTTGGGCCCCAGAGCATCTTGCTTCCAGCTCTTTGGGAAGCTAAGAAACAACTCGCTCTGCACAGTGCTCTTACAGCCTAGCAGGAACATCTCTTTCAAAGGCCTGTGAAATGCAGTTTCTTTGCAGGCCTGATCTGGCTGAACTAGAACTTCTGCCCTGGGTGTGCCACACTGCCCTAGAGCTGAAAGCTACAACGTGCAGTCTCCTTTCCAATGTGCGAGTTGGGCCCCAGAGCATCTTGCTTCCAGCTCTTTGGGAAGCTAAGAAACAACTCGCTCTGCACAGTGCTCTTACAGCCTACCGGGAACATCTCTTACAAATGCCTGTGAAACGCAGTTTCTTTGCAGGCCTGATGTGGATGAAGTAGAACTTCTGCCCTGGGTGTGGCACCTAGCCCTAGAGCTGAAAGGCACAACGTGCAGTCTGCATTCGAAAGGGCGAGTTGGGCGCCAGGGCTTCTTGCTTCCAGCTCTTTGGAAAGCTAAGAAACAACTCGCTCTG
Organism: Equus caballus; assembly: GCF_041296265.1. NCBI lineage: Eukaryota > Metazoa > Chordata > Mammalia > Perissodactyla > Equidae > Equus > Equus caballus. The sequence continues at coordinate 44,201,104 of NC_091692.1, forward strand.
CACAGTGCTCTTACAGCCTACCGGGAACATCTCTTACAAAGGCCTGTGAAACGCAGTTTCCTTGCAGGCCTGATCTGGCTGAAGTAGAACTTCTGCCCTGGGTGTGCCACATTGCCCTAGAGCTGAAAGGCACAACGTGCAGGCTTCCTCACAAAGGGCGAGTTGGGCCCCAGAGCAGCTTGCTTCCAGCTCTTTGGGAAGCTAAGAAACAACTCGCTCTGCACAGTGCTCTTACAGCCTACCGGGAACATCTCTTACAAAGGCCTGTGAGACGCAGTTTCTTTGCAGGCCTGATCTGGCTGAAGTATAACTTCTGCTCTGGTTGCGCCACATTGGCCTAGAACTGAAAGCTACAACGTGCAATCTGCTTTCCAAAGTGCGAGTTGGGCCCCAGAGCATCTTGCTTCCAGCTCTTTGGGAAGCTAAGAAACAACTCGCTCTGCACAGTGCTCTTACAGCCTACCGGGAACATCTCTTACAAAGGCCTGTGAAACGCAGTTTCTTTGCAGGCCTGATCTGGCTGAAGTAGAACTTCTGCCCTGGGTGTGCCACATTGCCCTAGAGCTGAAAGGCACAACGTGCGGGCTTCTTGACAAAGGGCGAGTTGGGCCCCAGAGCATCTTGCTTCCAGCTCTTTGGGAAGCTAAGAAACAACTCGCTCTGCACAGTGCTCTTACAGCCTACCGGGAACATCTCTTACAAAGGCCTGTGAAACGCAGTTTCTTTGCAGGCCTGATCTGGCTGAAGTAGAACTTCTGCCCTGGGTGTGCCACATTGCCCTAGAGCTGAAAGGCACAACGTGCAGGCTTCTTAACAAAGGGCGAGTTGGGCCCCAGAGCATCTTGCTTCTAGCTCTTTGGGAAGCTAAGAAACAACTCGCTCTGCACAGTGCTCTTACAGCCTACCGGGAACATCTCTTACAAAGGCCTGTGTGATGCACTTTCTTTGCAGGCCTCATCTGGCTGCAGTAGAACTTCTGCTCTGGGTGTGCCACATTGCCCTAGAGCTGAAAGCTACAACGTGCCGTCTGCTTTCCAAAGGGCGAGTTGGGCCCCAGAGCATCTTGCTTCCAGCTCTTTGGGAAGCTAAGAAACAACTCGCTCTGCACAGTGCTCTTACAGCCTACAGGGAACATCTCTTACAAAGGCCTGTGACACGCACTTTCTTTGCAGGCCTGATCAGGCTGAAGTAGAACTTCTGCCCTGGGTGTGGCACCTAGCCCTAGAGCTGAAAGGCACAACGTGCAGGCTTCTTAACAAAGGGCGAGTTGGGCCCCAGAGCATCTTGCTTCCAGCTCTTTGGGAAGCTAAGAAACAACTCGCTCTGCACAGTGCTCTTACAGCCTACTGGGAACATCTCTTACAAAGGCCTGTGAAACGCAGTTTCTTTGCAGGCCTGATCTGGCTGAAGTAGAACTTCTGCCCTGGGTGTGGCACCTAGCCCTAGAGCGGAAAGGCACAACGTGCAGTCTGCATTCGAAAGGGCGAGTTGGGCGCCAGAGCATCTTGCTTCCAGCTCTTTGGGAACCTAAGAAACAACTCGCTCTGCACAGTGCTCTTACAGCATACCGGGAACATCTCTTAAAAAGGCCTGTGAAACGCAGTTTCTTTGCAGGCCTGATAAGGCTGAAGTAGAACTTCTGCCCTGGGTGTGCAACATTGCCCTAGAGCTGAAAGGCACAGCGTGCAGGCTTCTTAACAAAGAGCGAGTTGGGCCCCAGAGCATCTTGCTTCCAGCACTGTGGGAAGCTAAGAAACAACTCGCTCTGCACAGTGCTCTTACAGCCTACCGGGAACATCTCTTACAAAGGCCTGTGAAACGCAGTTTCTTGGCAGGCCTGATCTGGCTGAAGTAGAACTTCTGCCCTGGGTGTGCCACATTGCCCTAGAGCTGAAATGCACAACCTGCAGGCTTCTTAACAAAGGGCGAGTTGGGCCCCAGAGCATCTTGCTTCCAGCTCTTTGGGAAGCTAAGAAACAACTCGCTCTGCACAGTGCTCTTACAGCCTACCGGGAACATCTCTTACAAAGGCCTGTGAAACGCAGTTTCTTTGCAGGCCTGATCTGGCTGAAGTAGAACTTCTGCCCTGGGTGTGCCACATTGCCCTAGAGCTGAAAGGCACAACGTGCAGGCTTCTTAACAATGGGCGAGTTGGGCCCCAGAGCATCTTGCTTCCAGCTCTTTGGGAAGCTAAGAAACAACTCGCTCTGCACAGTGCTCTTACAGCCTACCGGGAACATCTCTTACAAAGGCCTGTGAAACGCATTTTTTTTGCAGGCCTGATCTGGCTGAAGTAGAACTTATGCTCTGGGTGTGCCACACTGCCCTAGACCTGAAAGCTACAACGTGCAGTCTCCTTTCCAATGTGCGAGTTGGGCCCCAGAGCATCTTGCTTCCAGCTCTTTGGGAAGCTAAGAAACAACTCGCTCTGCACAGTGCTCTTACAGCCTACTGGGAACATCTCTTACAAAGGCCTGTGAAGCACGGTTACCTTGCAGGCCTGATCTGGCTGAAGTAGAACTTCTGCCCTGGGTGTGCCACATTGCCCTAGAGCTGAAAGGCACAACGTGCAGGCTTCTTCACAAAGGGCGAGTTGGGCCCCAGAGCAGCTTGCTTCCAGCTCTTTGGTAAGCTAAGAAACAACTCGCCCTGCACAGTGCTCTTACAGCCTAAGGGGAACATCTCTTACAAAGGCCTGTGTGATGCACTTTCTTTGCAGGCCTCATCTGGCTGCAGTAGAACTTCTGCTCTGGGTGTGCCACATTGCCCTAGAGCTGAAAGCTACAACGTGCCGTCTGCTTTCCAAAGGGCGAGTTGGGCCCCAGAGCATCTTGCTTCCAGCTCTTTGGGAAGCTAAGAAACAACTCGCTCTGCACAGTTGTCTTACAGCCTACCGGGAACATCTCTTACAAAGGCCTGTGAAACGCAGTTTCTTGGCAGGCCTGATCAGGCTGAAGTAGAACTTCTGCCCAGGGTGTGCCACATTGCCCTAGAGCTGAAAGCTACAACGTGCCGTCTGCATTCCAAAGGGCGAGTTGGGCCCCAGAGCATCTTGCTTCCAGCTCTTTGGGAAGCTAAGAAACAACTCGCTCTGCACAGTGCTCTTACAGCCTACAGGGAACATCTCTTACAAAGGACTGTGAAATGCACTTTCTTTGCAGGCCTGATCAGGCTGAAGTAGAACTTCTGCACTGGGTGTTGCACCTAGCACTAGAGCTGAAAGGCACAACGTGCAGGCTTCTTAACAAAGGGCGAGTTGGGCCCCAGAGCAGCTTGCTTCCAGCTCTTTGGTAAGCTAAGAAACAACTCGCCCTGCACAGTGCTCTTACAGCCTAAGGGGAACATCTCTTACAAATGCCTGTGAAATGCAGTTTCTTTGCAGTCCTGATCTGGCTGAAGTAGAACTTCTGCCCTGGGTGTGCCACATTGCCCTATAGCTGAAAGGCACAACGTTCAGGCTTCTTAACAAAGCGCGAGTAGGGCCCCAGAGCATCTTGCTTCCAGCTCTTTGGGAAGCTAAGAAACAACTCGCTCTGCACAGGGCTCTTACAGCCTACCGGGAACATCTCTTACAAAGGCCTGTGAAACGCAGTTTCTTTGCAGGCCTGATCAGGCTGAAGTAGAACTTCTGCCATGGGTGTGGCACATTGCCCTAGAGCTGAAAGGCACAACGTGCAGGCTTCTTAACAAAGGGCAAGTTTTGCCCCAGAGCATCTTGCTTCCAGCTCTTTGGGAAGCTAAGAAACAACTCGCTCTGCACAGTGCTCTTACAGCCTACCGGGAACATCTCTTACAAAGGCCTGTGTGATGCACTTTCTTTGCAGGCCTCATCTGGCTGCAGTAGAACTTCTGCTCTGGGTGTGCCACATTGCCCTAGAGCTGAAAGCTACAACCTGCCGTTTGCTTTCCAAAGGGCGAGTTGGGCCCCAGAGCATGTTGCTTCCAGCTCTTTGGGAAGCTAAGAAACAACTCGCTCTGCACAGTGCTCTTACAGCCTACAGGGAACATCTCTTACAAAGGCCTGTGACACGCACTTTCTTTGCAGGCCTGATCAGGCTGAAGTAGAACTTCTGCCCTGGGTGTGGCACCTAGCCCTAGAGCTGAAAGGCACAACGTGCAGGCTTCTTAACAAAGGGCGAGTTGGGCCCCACAGCATCTTGCTTCCAGCTCTTTGGGAAGCTAAGAAACAACTCGCTCTGCACAGTGCTCTTACAGCCTACCAGGAACATCTCTTACAAAGGCCTGTGAAACGCAGTTTCTTTGCAGGCCTGATCTGGCTGAAGTAGAACTTCTGCCCTGGGTGTGCCACATTGCCCTAGAGCTGAAAGGCACAACGTGCAGGCTTCTTAACAAAGGGCGAGTTGGGCCCCAGAGCATCTTGCTTCCAGCTCTTTGGGAAGCTAAGAAACAACTCGCTCTGCACAGTGCTCTTACAGCCTTCTGGGAACATCTCTTACAAAGGCCTGTGAAACGCAGTTTCTTTGCAGGCCTGATCTGGCTGAAGTAGAACTTCTGCCCTGGGTGTGGCACCTAGCCCTAGAGCGGAAAGGCACAACGTGCAGTCTGCATTCGAAAGGGCGAGTTGGGCGCCAGAGCATCTTGCTTCCAGCTCTTTGGGAACCTAAGAAACAACTCGCTCTGCACAGTGCTGTTACAGCCTACCGGGAACATCTCTTAAAAAGGCCTGTGAAACGCAGTTTCTTTGCAGGCCTGATAAGGCTGAAGTAGAACTTCTGCCCTGGGTGTGCCACATTGCCCTAGAGCTGAAAGGCACAACGTGCAGGCTTCTTAACAAAGAGCGAGTTGGGCCCCAGAGCATCTTCCTTCCAGCTCTGTGGGAAGCTAAGAAACAACTCGCTCTGCACAGTGCTCTTACAGCCTACCGGGAACATCTCTTACAAAGGCCTGTGAAACGCAGTTTCTTGGCAGGCCTGATCTGGCTGAAGTAGAACTTCTGCCCTGGGTGTACCACATTGCCCTAGAGCTGAAATGCACAACGTGGAGGCTTCTTAACAAAGGGCGAGTTGGGCCCCAGAGCATCTTGCTTCCAGCTCTTTGGGAAGCTAAGAAACAACTCGCTCTGCACAGTGCTCTTACAGCCTAGCAGGAACATCTCTTACAAAGGCTTGTGAAACGCAGTTTCTTTGCAGGCCTGATCTGGCTGAACTAGAACTTCTGCCCTGGGTGTGCCACACTGCCCTAGAGCTGAAAGCTACAACGTGCAGTCTCCTTTCCAATGTGCGAGTTGGGCCCCAGAGCATCTTGCTTCCAGCTCTTTGGGAAGCTAAGAAAAAACTCGCTCTGCACAGTGCTCTTACAGCCTACCGGGAACATCTCTTACAAATGCCTGTGAAACGCAGTTTCTTTGCAGGCCTGATGTGGTTGAAGTAGAACTTCTGCCCTGGGTGTGGCACCTAGCCCTAGAGCTGAAAGGCACAACGTGCAGTCTGCATTCGAAAGGGCGAGTTGGGCGCCAGAGCTTCTTGCTTCCAGCTCTTTGGGAAGCTAAGAAACAACTCGCTCTGCACAGTGCTCTTACAGCCTACCGGGAACATCTCTTACAAAGGCCTGTGAAACACAGTTTCCTTGCAGGCCTGATCTGGCTGAAGTAGAACTTCTGCCCTGGGTGTGCCACATTGCCCTAGAGCTGAAAGGCACAACGTGCAGGCTTCCTCACTAAGGGTGAGTTGGGCCCCAGAGCAGCTTGCTTCCAGCTCTTTGGGAAGCTAAGAAACAACTCGCTCTGCACAGTGCTCTTACAGCCTACCGGGAACATCTCTTACAAAGGCCTGTGAGACGCAGTTTCTTTGCAGGCCTGATCTGGCTGAAGTATAACTTCTGCTCTGGTTGCGCCACATTGGCCTAGAACTGAAAGCTACAACGTGCAATCTGCTTTCCAAAGTGCGAGTTCGGCCCCAGAGCATCTTGCTTCCAGCTCTTTGGGAAGCTAAGAAACAACTCGCTCTGCACAGTGCTCTTACAGCCTACCGGGAACATCTCTTACAAAGGCCTGTGAAACGCAGTTTCTTTGCAGGCCTGATCTGGCTGAAGTAGAACTTCTGCCCTGGGTGTGCCACATTGCCCTAGAGCTGAAAGGCACAACGTGCGGGCTTCTTGACAAAGGGCGAGTTGGGCCCCAGAGCATCTTGCTTCCAGCTCTTTGGGAAGCTAAGAAACAACTCGCTCTGCACAGTGCTCTTACAGCCTACCGGGAACATCTCTTACAAAGGCCTGTGAAACGCAGTTTCTTTGCAGGCCTGATCTGGCTGAAGTAGAACTTCTGCCCTGGGTGTGCCACATTGCCCTAGAGCTGAAAGGCACAACGTGCAGGCTTCTTAACAAAGGGCGAGTTGGGCCCCAGAGCATCTTGCTTCCAGCTCTTTGGGAAGCTAAGAAACAACTCGCTCTGCACAGTGCTCTTACAGCCTACCGGGAACATCTCTTACAAAGGCCTGTGAAACGCAGTTTCTTTGCAGGCCTGATCTGGCTGAAGTAGAACTTATGCTCTGGGTGTGCCACACTGCCCTAGACCTGAAAGCTACAACGTGCAGTCTCCTTTCCAATGTGCGAGTTGGGCCCCAGAGCATCTTGCTTCCAGCTCTTTGGGAAGCTAAGAAACAACTCGCTCTGCACAGTGCTCTTACAGCCTACTGGGAACATCTCTTACAAAGGCCTGTGAAACACGGTTACCTTGCAGGCCTGATCTGGCTGAAGTAGAACTTCTGCCCTGGGTGTGCCACATTGCCCTAGAGCTGAAAGGCACAACGTGCAGGCTTCTTCACAAAGGGCGAGTTGGGCCCCAGAGCAGCTTGCTTCCAGCTCTTTGGTAAGCTAAGAAACAACTCGCCCTGCACAGTGCTATTACAGCCTAAGGGGAACATCTCTTACAAATGCCTGTGAAATGCAGTTTCTTTGCAGTCCTGATCTGGCTGAAGTAGAACTTCTGCCCTGGGTGTGCCACATTGCCCTAGAGGTGAAAGGCACAACGTGCAGGCTTATTAACAAAGGACGAGTTGGGCCCCAGAGCATCTTGCTTCCAGCTCTTTGGGAAGCTAAGAAACAACTCGCTCTGCACAGTGCTCTTACAGCCTACCGGGAACATCTCTTACAAAGGCCTGTGAAACGCAGTTTCTTTGCAGGCCTGATCAGGCTGAAGTAGAACTTCTGCCCTGGGTGTGGCACCTAGCCCTAGAGCTGAAAGGCACAACGTGCAGGATTCTTAACAAAGGGCGAGTTGGGCCCCACAGCATCTTGCTTCCAGCTCTTTGGGAAGCTAAGAAACAACTCGCTCTGCACAGTGCTCTTACAGCCTACCGGGAACATCTCTTAAAAAGGCCTGTGAAACGCAGTTTCTTTGCAGGCCTGATCAGGCTGAAGTAGAACTTCTGCCATGGGTGTGGCACATTGCCCTAGAGCTGAAAGGCACAACGTGCAGGCTTCTTAACAAAGGGCAAGTTTTGCCCCAGAGCATCTTGCTTCCAGCTCTTTGGGAAGCTAAGAAACAACTCGCTCTGCACAGTGCTCTTACAGCCTACCGGGAACATCTCTTACAAAGGCCTGTGTGATGCACTTTCTTTGCAGGCCTGATCTGGCTGCAGAAGAACTTCTGCTCTGGGTGTGCCACATTGCCCTAGAGCTGAAAGCTACAACGTGCCGTCTGCTTTCCAAAGGGCAAGTTGGGACCCAGAGCATCTTGCTTCCAGCTCTTTGGGAAGCTAAGAAACAACTCGCTCTGCACAGTGCTCTTCCAGCCTACAGGGAGCATCTCTTACAAAGACCTGTGAAACGCACTTTCTTTGCAGGCCTGATCTGGATGAAGTAGAACTTCTGCCCTGGGTGTGGCACCTAGCCCTAGAGCTGAAAGGCACAACGTGCAGGCTTCTTAACAAAGGGCGAGTTGGGCCCCACAGGATCTTGCTTCCAGCTCTTTGGGAAGCTAAGAAACAATTCGCTCTGCACAGTGCTCTTACAGCCTACCAGGAACATCTCTTACAAAGGCCTGTGAAACGCAGTTTCTTTGCAGGCCTGATCAGGCTGAAGTAGAACTTCTGCCCTGGGTGTGGCACCTAGCCCTAGAGCTGAAAGGCACAACGTGCAGGCTTCTTAACAAAGGGCGAGTTGGGCCCCACAGCATCTTGCTTCCAGCTCTTTGGGAAGCTAAGAAACAACTCGCTCTGCACAGTGCTCTTACAGCCTACCGGGAACATCTCTTACAAAGGCCTGTGAAACGCAGTTTCTTTGCAGGCCTGATCAGGCTGAAGTAGAACTTCTGCCATGGGTGTGGCACATTGCCCTAGAGCTGAAAGGCACAACGTGCAGGCTTCTTAACAAAGGGCAAGTTTTGCCCCAGAGCATCTTGCTTCCAGCTCTTTAGGAAGCTAAGAAACATCTCGCTCTGCACAGTGCTCTTACAGCCTACCGGGAACATCTCTTACAAAGACCTGTGTGATGCACTTTCTTTACAGGCCTGATCTGGCTGCAGTAGAACTTCTGCTCTGGGTGTGCCACATTGGCCTAGAGCTGAAAGCTACAACGTGCCGTCTGCTTTCCAAAGGGCGAGTTGGGCCCCAGAGCATCTTGCTTCCAGCTCTTTGGGAAGCTAAGAAACAACTCGCTCTGCACAGTGCTCTTACAGCCTACAGGGAACATCTCTTACAAAGACCTGTGAAACGCACTTTCTTTGCAGGCCTGATCAGGCTGAAGTAGAACTTCTGCCCTGGGTGTGGCACCTAGCCCTAGAGCTGAAAGGCACAACGTGCAGGCTTCTTAACAAAGGGCGAGTTGGGCCCCACAGGATCTTGCTTCCAGCTCTTTGGGAAGCTAAGAAACAACTCACTCTGCACAGTGCTCTTACAGCCTACCGGGAACATCTCTTACAAAGGCCTGTGAAACGCAGTTTCTTTGCAGGCCTGATCTGGATGAAGTAGAACTTCTGCCCTGGGTGTGCCACATTGCCCTAGAGCTGAAAGGCACAACGTGCAGGCTTCTTAACAAAGGGCGAGTTGGGCCCCAGAGCATCTTGCTTCCAGCTCTTTGGGAACCTAAGAAACATCTCGCTCTGCACAGTGCTCTTACAGGCTACCGGGAACATCTCTTACAAAGGCCTGTGAGATGCAGTTTCTTTGCAGGCCTGATGTGGCTGAAGTAGAACTTCTGCTCTGGTTGCGCCACATTGCCCTAGAACTGAAAGCTACAACGTGCAATCTGCTTTTCAAAGTGCGAGTTGGGCCCCAGAGCATCTTGCTTCCAGCTCTTTGGGAAGCTAAGAAACAACTCGCTCTGCACAGTGCTCTTACAGCCTACCGGGAACATCTCTTACAAAGGCCTGTGAAACGCAGTTTCTTTGCAGGCCTGATCTGGCTGAAGTAGAACTTCTGCCCTGGGTGTGCCACATTGCCCTAGAGCTGAAAGGCACAACGTGGAGGCTTCTTAACAAAGGGCGAGTTGGGCCCCAGAGCATCTGGCTTCCAGCTCTTTGGGAAGCTAAGAAACAACTCGCTCTGCACAGTGCTCTTACAGCCTACCGGGAACATCTCTTACAAAGGCCTGTGAAACGCAGTTTCTTTGCAGGCCTGATCGGGCTGAAGTAGAACTTATGCTGTGGGTGTGCCACACTGCCCTAGACCTGAAAGCTACAACGTGCAGTCTCCTTTCCAATGTGCGAGTTGAGCCCCAGAGCATCTTGCTTCCAGCTCTTTGGGAAGCTAAGAAACAACTCGCTCTGCACAGTGCTCTTACAGCCTACCGGGAACATCTCTTACAAAGGCCTGTGAAACACGGTTACCTTGCAGGCCTGATCTGGCTGAAGTAGAACTTCTGCCCTCGGTGTGCCCCATTGCCCTAGAGCTGAAAGGCACAACGTGCAGGCTTCTTCACAAAGGGCGAGTTGGGCCCCAGAGCAGCTTGCTTCCAGCTCTTTGGTAAGCTAAGAAACAACTCGCCCTGCACAGTGCTCTTACAGCCTAAGGGGAACATCTCTTACAAATGCCTGTGAAATGCAGTTTCTTTGCAGTCCTGATCTGGCTGAAGTAGAACTTCTGCCCTGTGTGTGCCACATTGCCCTATAGCTGAAAGGCACAACGTTCAGGCTTCTTAACAAAGCGCGAGTTGGGCCCCAGAGAATCTTGCTTGCAGCTCTTTGGGAAGCTAAGAAACAACTCGCTCTGCACAGTGCTCTTACAGCCTACCGGGAACATCTCTTACAAAGGACTGTGAAACGCAGTTTCTTTGCAGGCCTGATCTGGCTGAAGTAGAACTTCTGCCCTGGGTGTGCCACATTGCCCTAGAGCTGAAAGGCACAACGTGCAGGCTTCTTAACAAAGGGCGAGTTGGGCCCCAGAGCATCTAGCTTCCAGCTCTTTGGGAAGCTAAGAAACAACTCGCTCTGCACAGTGCTCTTACAGCCTACCGGGAACATCTCTTACAAAGGCCTGTGAAACGCAGTTTCTTTGCAGGCCTGATCTGGCTGAAGTAGAACTTCTGCCCAGGGTGTGCCACATTGCCCTAGAGCTAAAAGCTACAACGTGCCGTCTGCATTCCAAAGGGCGAGTTGGGCCCCAGAGCATCTTGCTTCCAGCTCTTTGGGAAGCTAAGAAACAACTCGCTCTGCACAGTGCTCTTACAGCCTACAGGGAACATGTCTTACAAAGGCCTGTGAAACGCACTTTCTTTGCAGGCCTCATCTGGCTGAAATAGAACTTCTGCCCTGGGTGTGCCACATTGCCCTAGAGCTGAAAGGCACAACGTGCAGGCTTCCTCACAAAGTGAGAGTTGGGCCCCAGAGCAGCTTGCTTCCAGGTCTTTGGTAAGCTAAGAAACAACTCGCCCTGCACAGTGCTCTTACAGCCTAAGGGGAACATCTCTTACAAATGCCTGTGAAATGCAGTTTCTTTGCAGGCCTGATCTGGCTGAAGTAGAACTTCTGCCCTGGGTGTGCCACATTGCCCTAGAGCTGAAAGGCACAACGTTCAGGGCGATTAACAAAGGACGAGTTGGGCCCCAGAGCATCTTGCTTCCAGCTCTTTGGGAAGCTAGGAAACAACTCGCTCTGCACAGTGCTCTTACAGCCTACCGGGAACATCTCTTACAAAGGCCTGTGAAACGCAGTTTCTTTGCAGGCCTGATCAGGCTGAAGTAGAACTTCTGCCCTGGGTGTGGCACCTAGCCCTAGAGCTGAAAGGCACAACGTGCAGGCTTCTTAACAAAGGGCGAGTTGGGCCCCACAGCATCTTGCTTCCAGCTCTTTGGGAAGCTAAGAAACAACTCGCTCTGCACAGTGCTCTTACAGCCTACCGGGAACATCTCTTACAAAGGCCTGTGAAACGCAGTTTCTTTGCAGGCCTGATCAGGCTGAAGTAGAACTTCTGCCATGGGTGTGGCACATTGCCCTAGAGCTGAAAGGCACAACGTGCAGGCTTCTTAACAAAGGGCAAGTTTTGCCCCAGAGCATCTTGCTTCCAGCTCTTTAGGAAGCTAAGAAACATCTCGCTCTGCACAGTGCTCTTACAGCCTACCGGGAACATCTCTTACAAAGACCTGTGTGATGCACTTTCTTTACAGGCCTGATCTGGCTGCAGTAGAACTTCTGCTCTGGGTGTGCCACATTGCCCTAGAGCTGAAAGCTACAACGTGCCGTCTGCTTTCCAAAGGGCGAGTTGGGCCCCAGAGCATCTTGCTTCCAGCTCTTTGGGAAGCTAAGAAACAACTCGCTCTGCACAGTGCTCTTACAGCCTACAGGGAACATCTCTTACAAAGACCTGCGAAACGCACTTTCTTTGCAGGCCTGATCAAGCTGAAGTAGAACTTCTGCCCTGGGTGTGGCACCTAGCCCTAGAGCTGAAAGGCACAACGTGCAGGCTTCTTAACAAAGGGCGAGTTGGGCCCCACAGGATCTTGCTTCCAGCTCTTTGGGAAGCTAAGAAACAACTCACTCTGCACAGTGCTCTTACAGCCTACCAGGAACATCTCTTACAAAGGCCTGTGAAACGCAGTTTCTTTGCAGGCCTGATCTGGATGAAGTAGAACTTCTGCCCTGGGTGTGGCACCTAGCCCTAGAGCGGAAAGGCACAACGTGCAGTCTGCATTCGAAAGGGCGAGTTGGGCGCCAGAGCATCTTGCTTCCAGCTCTTTGGGAAGCTAAGAAACAACTCGCTCTGCACAGTGCTCTTACAGCCTACCGGGAACATCTCTTACAAAGGCCTGTGTGATGCACTTTCTTTGCAGGCCTGATCTGGCTGCAGTAGAACTTCTGCTCTGGGTGTGCCACATTGCCCTAGAGCTGAAAGCTACAACGTGCCGTCTGCTTTCCAAAGGGCGAGTTGGGCCCCAGAGCATCTTGCTTCCAGCTCTTTGGGAAGCTAAGAAACAACTCGCTCTGCACAGTGCTCTTACAGCCTACAGGGAACATCTCTTACAAAGGCCTGTGAAACGCACTTTCTTTGCCGGCCTGATCAGGCTGAAGTAGAACTTCTGCCCTGGGTGTGGCACCTAGCCCTAGAGCTGAAAGGCACAACGTGCAGGCTTCTTAACAAAGGGCGAGTTGGGCCCCACAGCATCTTGCTTCCAGCTCTTTGGGAAGCTAAGAAACAACTCGCTCTGCACAGTGCTCTTACAGCCTACAGGGAACATCTCTTACAAAGGCCTGTGAAACGCACTTTCTTTGCAGGCCTGATCTGGCTGAAGTAGTACTTCTGCCCTGGGTGTGGCACCTAGCCCTAGAGCTGAAAGGCACAACGTGCAGGCTTCTTCACAAAGGGCGAGTTGGGCCCCAGAGCATCTTGCTTCCAGCTCTTTGGGAAGCTAAGAAACAACTCGCTCTGCACAGTGCTCTTACAGCCTACTGGGAACATCTCTTACAAAGGCCTGTGAAACGCAGTTTCTTTGCAGGCCTGATCTGGATGAAGTAGAACTTCTGCCCTGGGTGTGGCACATAGCCCTAGAGCTGAAAGGCACAACGTGCAGTCTGCATTCCAAAGGGCGAGTTGGGCGCCAGAGCATCTTGCTTCCAGCTCTTTGGGAAGCTAAGAAACAACTCGCTCTGCACAGTGCTCTTACAGCCTACCGGGAACATCTCTTACCAAGGCCTGTGAAACGCAGTTTCTTTGCAGGCCTGATCTGGCTGAAGTAGAACTTCTGCCCTGGGTGTGCCACATTGTCCTAGAGCTGAAAGGCACAACGTGCAGGCTTCTTCACAAAGGGCGAGTTGGGCCCCAGAGCATCTTGCTTCCAGCTCTTTGGTAAGCTAAGAAACAACTCGCCCTGCACAGTGCTCTTACAGCCTACCGGGAACATCTCTTACAAATGCCTGTGAAATGCAGTTTCTTTGCAGGCCTGATCTGGCTGAAGTAGAACTTCTGCCCTGGGTGTGCCACATTGCCCTATAGCTGAAAGGCACAACGTTCAGGCTTCTTAACTAAGGGCGAGTTGGGCCCCAGAGCATCTTGCTTCCAGCTCTTTGGGAAGCTAAGAAACAACTCGCTCTGCACAGTGCTCTTACAGCCTACCGGGAACATCTCTTACAAAGGCCTGTGAAACGCAGTTTCTTTGCAGGCCTGATCAGGCTGAAGTAGAACTTCTGCCATGGGTGTGGCACATTGCCCTAGAGCTGAAAGGCACAACGTGCAGGCTTCTTAACAAAGGGCAAGTTTTGCCCCAGAGCATCTTGCTTCCAGCTCTTTGGGAAGCTAAGAAACAACTCGCTCTGCACAGTGCTCTTACAGCCTACCGGGAACATCTCTTACAAAGGCCTGTGTGATGCACTTTCTTTGCAGGCCTGATCTGGCTGCAGTAGAACTTCTGCTCTGGGTGTGCCACATTGCCCTAGAGCTGAAAGCTACAACGTGCCGTCTGCTTTCCAAAGGGCGAGTTGGGCCCCAAAGCATCTTGCTTCCAGCTCTTTGGGAAGCTAAGAAACAACTCACTCTGCACAGTGCTCTTGCAGCCTACAGGGAACATCTCTTACAAAGGCCTGTGAAACGCACTTTCTTTGCAGGCCTGATCAGGCTGAAGTAGAACTTCTGCCCTGGGTGTGGCACCTAGCCCTAGAGCTGAAAGGCACAACGTGCAGGCTTCTTAACAAAGGGCGAGTTGGGCCCCACAGCATCTTGCTTCCAGCTCTTTGGGAAGCTAAGAAACCACTCGCTCTGCACAGTGCTCTTACAGCCTACTAGGAACATCTCTTACAAAGGCCTGTGAAACGCAGTTTCTTTGCAGGCCTGATCTGGCTGAAGTAGAACTTCTGCCCTGGGTCTGCCACATTGCCCTAGAGCTGAAAGGCACAACGTGCAGGCTTCTTAACAAAGGGCGAGTTGGGCCCCAGAGCATCTTGCTTCCAGCTCTTTGGGAAGCTAAGAAACAACTCGCTCTGCACATTGCTCTTACAGCCTACTGGGAATGTCTCTTACAAAGGCCTGTGAAACGCAGTTTCTTTGCAGGCCTGATCTGGATGAAGTAGAACTTCTGCCCTGGGTGTGGCACCTAGCCCTAGAGCGGAAAGGCACAACGTGCAGTCTGCATTCGAAAGGGCGAGTTGGGCGCCAGAGCATCTTGCTTCCAGCTCTTTGGGAACCTAAGAAACAACTCGCTCTGCACAGTGCTCTTACAGCCTACAGGGAACATCTCTTAAAAAGGCCTGTGAAACGCAGTTTCTTTGCAGGCCTGATAAGGCTGAAGTAGAACTTCTGCCCCGGGTGTGCCACATTGCCCTAGAGCCGAAATGCACAACGTGCAGGCTTTTTAACAAAGGGCGAGTTGGGCCCCAGAGCATCTTGCTTCCAGCTCTTTGGGAAGCTAAGAAACAACTCGCTCTGCACAGTGCTCTTACAGCCTACCGGGAACATCTCTTACAAAGGCCTGTGAAACGCAGTTTCTTTGCAGGCCTGATCAGGCTGAAGTAGAACTTCTGCCATGGGTGTGGCACATTGCCCTAGAGCTGAAAGGCACAACGTGCAGGCTTCTTAACAAAGGGCAAGTTTTGCCCCAGAGCATCTTGCTTCCAGCTCTTTGGGAAGCTAAGAAACATCTCGCTCTGCACAGTGCTCTTACAGCCTACCGGGAACATCTCTTACAAAGACCTGTGTGATGCACTTTCTTTGCAGGCCTGATCTGGCTGCAGTAGAACTTCTGCTCTGGGTGTGCCACATTGCCCTAGAGCTGAAAGCTACAACGTGCCGTCTGCTTTCCAAAGGGCGAGTTGGGCCCCAGAGCATCTTGCTTCCAGCTCTTTGGGAAGCTAAGAAACAACTCGCTCTGCACAGTGCTCTTACAGCCTACAGGGAACATCTCTTACAAAGGCCTGTGAAACGCAGTTTCTTTGCAGGCCTGATCTGGATGAAGTAGAACTTCTGCCCTGGGTGTGGCACCTAGCCCTAGA
This sequence comes from Equus caballus, assembly GCF_041296265.1. Classification (NCBI taxonomy): domain Eukaryota; kingdom Metazoa; phylum Chordata; class Mammalia; order Perissodactyla; family Equidae; genus Equus; species Equus caballus. The sequence goes on from NC_091692.1 coordinate 44,216,474, forward strand.
GCGGAAAGGCACAACGTGCAGGCTTCTTAACAAAGGGCGAGTTGGGCCCCACAGGATCTTGCTTCCAGCTCTTTGGGTAGCTAAGAAACAACTCACTCTGCACAGTGCTCTTACAGCCTACCAGGAACATCTCTTACAAAGGCCTGTGAAACGCAGTTTCTTTGCAGGCCTGATCTGGATGAAGTAGAACTTCTGCCCTGGGTGTGGCACCTAGCCCTAGAGCGGAAAGGCACAACGTGCAGTCTGCATTCGAAAGGGCGGGTTGGGCGCCAGAGCATCTTGCTTCCAGCTCTTTGGGAAGCTAAGAAACAACTCGCTCTGCACAGTGCTCTTACAGCCTACTGGGAACATCTCTTACAAAGGCCTGTGAAACACGGTTACCTTGCAGGCCTGATCTGGCTGAAGTAGAACTTCTGCCCTGGGTGTGCCACATTGCCCTAGAGCTGAAAGGCACAACGTGCAGGCTTCTTCACAAAGGGCGAGTTGGGCCCCAGAGCAGCTTGCTTCCAGCTCTTTGGTAAGCTAAGAAACAACTCGCCCTGCACAGTGCTCTTACAGACTAAGGGGAACATCTCTTACAAAGGCCTGTGTGATGCACTTTCTTTGCAGGCCTCATCTGGCTGAAGTAGAACTTCTTCTCTGGGTGTGCCACATTGCCCTAGAGCTGAAAGCTACAACGTGCCGTCTGCTTTCCAAAGGGCGAGTTGGGCCCCAGAGCATCTTGCTTCCAGCTCTTTGGGAAGCTAAGAAACAACTCGCTCTGCACAGTGCTCTTACAGCCTACAGGGAACATCTCTTACAAAGGCCTGTGTAACGCACTTTCTTTGCAGGCCTGATCTGGCTGAAGTAGAACTTCTGCCCTGGGTGTGCCACATTGCCCTAGAGCTGAAAGGCACAACGTGCAGGCTTCCTCACAAAGTGAGAGTTGGGCCCCAGAGCAGCTTGCTTCCAGGTCTTTGGTAAGCTAAGAAACAACTCGCCCTGCACAGTGCTCTTACAGCCTAAGGGGAACATCTCTTACAAATGCCTGTGAAATGCAGTTTCTTTGCAGTCCTGATCTGGCTGAAGTAGAACTTCTGCCCTGGGTGTGCCACATTGCCCTAGAGGTGAAAGGCACAACGTGCAGGCTTATTAACAAAGGACGAGTTGGGCCCCAGAGCATCTTGCTTCCAGCTCTTTGGGAAGCTAAGAAACAACTCGCTCTGCACAGTGCTCTTACAGCCTACCGGGAACATCTCTTACAAAGGCCTGTGAAACGCAGTTTCTTTGCAGGCCTGATCAGGCTGAAGTAGAACTTCTGCCCTGGGTGTGGCACCTAGCCCTAGAGCTGAAAGGCACAACGTGCAGGATTCTTAACAAAGGGCGAGTTGGGCCCCACAGCATCTTGCTTCCAGCTCTTTGGGAAGCTAAGAAACAACTCGCTCTGCACAGTGCTCTTACAGCCTACCGGGAACATCTCTTAAAAAGGCCTGTGAAACGCAGTTTCTTTGCAGGCCTGATCAGGCTGAAGTAGAACTTCTGCCATGGGTGTGGCACATTGCCCTAGAGCTGAAAGGCACAACGTGCAGGCTTCTTAACAAAGGGCAAGTTTTGCCCCAGAGCATCTTGCTTCCAGCTCTTTGGGAAGCTAAGAAACAACTCGCTCTGCACAGTGCTCTTACAGCCTACCGGGAACATCTCTTACAAAGGCCTGTGTGATGCACTTTCTTTGCAGGCCTGATCTGGCTGCAGAAGAACTTCTGCTCTGGGTGTGCCACATTGCCCTAGAGCTGAAAGCTACAACGTGCCGTCTGCTTTCCAAAGGGCAAGTTGGGACCCAGAGCATCTTGCTTCCAGCTCTTTGGGAAGCTAAGAAACAACTCGCTCTGCACAGTGCTCTTCCAGCCTACAGGGAGCATCTCTTACAAAGACCTGTGAAACGCACTTTCTTTGCAGGCCTGATCTGGATGAAGTAGAACTTCTGCCCTGGGTGTGGCACCTAGCCCTAGAGCTTAAAGGCACAACGTGCAGGCTTCTTAACAAAGGGCGAGTTGGGCCCCACAGGATCTTGCTTCCAGCTCTTTGGGAAGCTAAGAAACAATTCGCTCTGCACAGTGCTCTTACAGCCTACCAGGAACATCTCTTACAAAGGCCTGTGAAACGCAGTTTCTTTGCAGGCCTGATCTGGATGAAGTAGAACTTCTGCCCTGGGTCTGGCACCTAGCCCTAGAGCAGAAAGGCACAACGTGCAGTCTGCATTCGAAAGGGCGAGTTGGGCGCCAGAGAATCTTGCTTCCAGCTCTTTGGGAAGCTAAGAAACAACTCGCTCTGCACAGTGCTCTTACAGCCTACCGGGAACATCTCTTAAAAAGGCCTGTGAAACGCAGTTTCTTTGCAGACCTGATAAGGCTGAAGTAGAACTTCTGCCCTGGGTGTGCCACATTGCCCTAGAGCTGAAAGGCACAACGTGCAGGCTTCTTAACAAAGGGCGAGTTGGGCCCCAGAGCATCTTGCTTCCAGCTCTTTGGGAAGCTAAGAAACAACTCGCTCTGCACAGTGCTCTTACAGCCTACCGGGAACATCTCTTACAAAGGCCTGTGAAACGCTGTTTCTTTGCAGGCCTGATCTGGCTGAAGTAGAACTTCTTCCCTGGGTGTGCCACATTGCCCTAGAGCTGAAAGGCACAACGTGCAGGCTTCTTAACAAAGGGCGAGTTGGCCCCAGAGCATCTTGCTTCCAGCTCTTTGGGAAGCTAAGAAACAACTCGCTCTGCACAGTGCTCTTACAGCCTACCGGGAACATCTCTTACAAAGGCCTGTGAAACGCAGTTTCTTTGCAGGCCTGATCTGGCTGAAGTAGAACTTCTGCCCTGGGTGTGCCACATTGCCCTAGAGCTGAAAGGCACAACGTGCAGGCTTCTTAACAAAGGGCGAGTTGGGCCCCAGAGCATCTTGCTTCCAGCTCTTTGGGAACCTAAGAAACATCTCGCTCTGCACAGTGCTCTTACAGGCTACCGGGAACATCTCTTACAAAGGCCTGTGAGATGCAGTTTCTTTGCAGGCCTGATGTGGCTGAAGTAGAACTTCTGCTCTGGTTGCGCCACATTGCCCTAGAACTGAAAGCTACAACGTGCAATCTGCTTTTCAAAGTGCGAGTTGGGCCCCAGAGCATCTTGCTTCCAGCTCTTTGGGAAGCTAAGAAACAACTCGCTCTGCACAGTGCTCTTACAGCCTACCGGGAACATCTCTTACAAAGGCCTGTGAAACGCAGTTTCTTTGCAGGCCTGATCTGGCTGAAGTAGAACTTCTGCCCTGGGTGTGCCACATTGCCCTAGAGCTGAAAGGCACAACGTGGAGGCTTCTTAACAAAGGGCGAGTTGGGCCCCAGAGCATCTGGCTTCCAGCTCTTTGGGAAGCTAAGAAACAACTCGCTCTGCACAGTGCTCTTACAGCCTACCGGGAACATCTCTTACAAAGGCCTGTGAAACGCAGTTTCTTTGCAGGCCTGATCGGGCTGAAGTAGAACTTATGCTGTGGGTGTGCCACACTGCCCTAGACCTGAAAGCTGCAACGTGCAGTCTCCTTTCCAATGTGCGAGTTGAGCCCCAGAGCATCTTGCTTCCAGCTCTTTGGGAAGCTAAGAAACAACTCGCTCTGCACAGTGCTCTTACAGCCTACCGGGAACATCTCTTACAAAGGCCTGTGAAACACGGTTACCTTGCAGGCCTGATCTGGCTGAAGTAGAACTTCTGCCCTCGGTGTGCCCCATTGCCCTAGAGCTGAAAGGCACAACGTGCAGGCTTCTTCACAAAGGGCGAGTTGGGCCCCAGAGCAGCTTGCTTCCAGCTCTTTGGTAAGCTAAGAAACAACTCGCCCTGCACAGTGCTCTTACAGCCTAAGGGGAACATCTCTTACAAATGCCTGTGAAATGCAGTTTCTTTGCAGTCCTGATCTGGCTGAAGTAGAACTTCTGCCCTGTGTGTGCCACATTGCCCTATAGCTGAAAGGCACAACGTTCAGGCTTCTTAACAAAGCGCGAGTTGGGCCCCAGAGAATCTTGCTTGCAGCTCTTTGGGAAGCTAAGAAACAACTCGCTCTGCACAGTGCTCTTACAGCCTACCGGGAACATCTCTTACAAAGGACTGTGAAACGCAGTTTCTTTGCAGGCCTGATCTGGCTGAAGTAGAACTTCTGCCCTGGGTGTGCCACATTGCCCTAGAGCTGAAAGGCACAACGTGCAGGCTTCTTAACAAAGGGCGAGTTGGGCCCCAGAGCATCTAGCTTCCAGCTCTTTGGGAAGCTAAGAAACAACTCGCTCTGCACAGTGCTCTTACAGCCTACCGGGAACATCTCTTACAAAGGCCTGTGAAACGCAGTTTCTTTGCAGGCCTGATCTGGCTGAAGTAGAACTTCTGCCCAGGGTGTGCCACATTGCCCTAGAGCTAAAAGCTACAACGTGCCGTCTGCATTCCAAAGGGCGAGTTGGGCCCCAGAGCATCTTGCTTCCAGCTCTTTGGGAAGCTAAGAAACAACTCGCTCTGCACAGTGCTCTTACAGCCTACAGGGAACATCTCTTACAAAGGCCTGTGAAACGCACTTTCTTTGCAGGCCTCATCTGGCTGAAATAGAACTTCTGCCCTGGGTGTGCCACATTGCCCTAGAGCTGAAAGGCACAACGTGCAGGCTTCCTCACAAAGTGAGAGTTGGGCCCCAGAGCAGCTTGCTTCCAGGTCTTTGGTAAGCTAAGAAACAACTCGCCCTGCACAGTGCTCTTACAGCCTAAGGGGAACATCTCTTACAAATGCCTGTGAAATGCAGTTTCTTTGCAGGCCTGATCTGGCTGAAGTAGAACTTCTGCCCTGGGTGTGCCACATTGCCCTAGAGCTGAAAGGCACAACGTTCAGGGTTATTAACAAAGGACGAGTTGGGCCCCAGAGCATCTTGCTTCCAGCTCTTTGGGAAGCTAGGAAACAACTCGCTCTGCACAGTGCTCTTACAGCCTACCGGGAACATCTCTTACAAAGGCCTGTGAAACGCAGTTTCTTTGCAGGCCTGATCAGGCTGAAGTAGAACTTCTGCCCTGGGTGTGGCACCTAGCCCTAGAGCTGAAAGGCACAACGTGCAGGCTTCTTAACAAAGGGCGAGTTGGGCCCCACAGCATCTTGCTTCCAGCTCTTTGGGAAGCTAAGAAACAACTCGCTCTGCACAGTGCTCTTACAGCCTACCGGGAACATCTCTTACAAAGGCCTGTGAAACGCAGTTTCTTTGCAGGCCTGATCAGGCTGAAGTAGAACTTCTGCCATGGGTGTGGCACATTGCCCTAGAGCTGAAAGGCACAACGTGCAGGCTTCTTAACAAAGGGCAAGTTTTGCCCCAGAGCATCTTGCTTCCAGCTCTTTAGGAAGCTAAGAAACATCTCGCTCTGCACAGTGCTCTTACAGCCTACCGGGAACATCTCTTACAAAGACCTGTGTGATGCACTTTCTTTACAGGCCTGATCTGGCTGCAGTAGAACTTCTGCTCTGGGTGTGCCACATTGCCCTAGAGCTGAAAGCTACAACGTGCCGTCTGCTTTCCAAAGGGCGAGTTGGGCCCCAGAGCATCTTGCTTCCAGCTCTTTGGGAAGCTAAGAAACAACTCGCTCTGCACAGTGCTCTTACAGCCTACAGGGAACATCTCTTACAAAGACCTGTGAAACGCACTTTCTTTGCAGGCCTGATCAGGCTGAAGTAGAACTTCTGCCCTGGGTGTGGCACCTAGCCCTAGAGCTGAAAGGCACAACGTGCAGGCTTCTTAACAAAGGGCGAGTTGGGCCCCACAGGATCTTGCTTCCAGCTCTTTGGGAAGCTAAGAAACAACTCACTCTGCACAGTGCTCTTACAGCCTACCAGGAACATCTCTTACAAAGGCCTGTGAAACGCAGTTTCTTTGCAGGCCTGATCTGGATGAAGTAGAACTTCTGCCCTGGGTGTGCCACATTGCCCTAGAGCTGAAAGGCACAACGTGCAGGCTTCTTAACAAAGGGCGAGTTGGGCCCCAGAGCATCTTGCTTCCAGCTCTTTGGGAACCTAAGAAACATCTCGCTCTGCACAGTGCTCTTACAGGCTACCGGGAACATCTCTTACAAAGGCCTGTGAGATGCAGTTTCTTTGCAGGCCTGATGTGGCTGAAGTAGAACTTCTGCTCTGGTTGCGCCACATTGCCCTAGAACTGAAAGCTACAACGTGCAATCTGCTTTTCAAAGTGCGAGTTGGGCCCCAGAGCATCTTGCTTCCAGCTCTTTGGGAAGCTAAGAAACAACTCGCTCTGCACAGTGCTCTTACAGCCTACCGGGAACATCTCTTACAAAGGCCTGTGAAACGCAGTTTCTTTGCAGGCCTGATCTGGCTGAAGTAGAACTTCTGCCCTGGGTGTGCCACATTGCCCTAGAGCTGAAAGGCACAACGTGGAGGCTTCTTAACAAAGGGCGAGTTGGGCCCCAGAGCATCTGGCTTCCAGCTCTTTGGGAAGCTAAGAAACAACTCGCTCTGCACAGTGCTCTTACAGCCTACCGGGAACATCTCTTACAAAGGCCTGTGAAACGCAGTTTCTTTGCAGGCCTGATCGGGCTGAAGTAGAACTTATGCTGTGGGTGTGCCACACTGCCCTAGACCTGAAAGCTACAACGTGCAGTCTCCTTTCCAATGTGCGAGTTGAGCCCCAGAGCATCTTGCTTCCAGCTCTTTGGGAAGCTAAGAAACAACTCGCTCTGCACAGTGCTCTTACAGCCTACCGGGAACATCTCTTACAAAGGCCTGTGAAACACGGTTACCTTGCAGGCCTGATCTGGCTGAAGTAGAACTTCTGCCCTCGGTGTGCCCCATTGCCCTAGAGCTGAAAGGCACAACGTGCAGGCTTCTTCACAAAGGGCGAGTTGGGCCCCAGAGCAGCTTGCTTCCAGCTCTTTGGTAAGCTAAGAAACAACTCGCCCTGCACAGTGCTCTTACAGCCTAAGGGGAACATCTCTTACAAATGCCTGTGAAATGCAGTTTCTTTGCAGTCCTGATCTGGCTGAAGTAGAACTTCTGCCCTGTGTGTGCCACATTGCCCTATAGCTGAAAGGCACAACGTTCAGGCTTCTTAACAAAGCGCGAGTTGGGCCCCAGAGCATCTTGCTTGCAGCTCTTTGGGAAGCTAAGAAACAACTCGCTCTGCACAGTGCTCTTACAGCCTACCGGGAACATCTCTTACAAAGGACTGTGAAACGCAGTTTCTTTGCAGGCCTGATCTGGCTGAAGTAGAACTTCTGCCCTGGGTGTGCCACATTGCCCTAGAGCTGAAAGGCACAACGTGAAGGCTTCTTAACAAAGGGCGAGTTGGGCCCCAGAGCATCTAGCTTCCAGCTCTTTGGGAAGCTAAGAAACAACTCGCTCTGCACAGTGCTCTTACAGCCTACCGGGAACATCTCTTACAAAGGCCTGTGAAACGCAGTTTCTTTGCAGGCCTGATCTGGCTGAAGTAGAACTTCTGCCCAGGGTGTGCCACATTGCCCTAGAGCTAAAAGCTACAACGTGCCGTCTGCATTCCAAAGGGCGAGTTGGGCCCCAGAGCATCTTGCTTCCAGCTCTTTGGGAAGCTAAGAAACAACTCGCTCTGCACAGTGCTCTTACAGCCTACAGGGAACATCTCTTACAAAGGCCTGTGAAACGCACTTTCTTTGCAGGCCTCATCTGGCTGAAATAGAACTTCTGCCCTGGGTGTGCCACATTGCCCTAGAGCTGAAAGGCACAACGTGCAGGCTTCCTCACAAAGTGAGAGTTGGGCCCCAGAGCAGCTTGCTTCCAGGTCTTTGGTAAGCTAAGAAACAACTCGCCCTGCACAGTGCTCTTACAGCCTAAGGGGAACATCTCTTACAAATGCCTGTGAAATGCAGTTTCTTTGCAGGCCTGATCTGGCTGAAGTAGAACTTCTGCCCTGGGTGTGCCACATTGCCCTAGAGCTGAAAGGCACAACGTTCAGGGCGATTAACAAAGGACGAGTTGGGCCCCAGAGCATCTTGCTTCCAGCTCTTTGGGAAGCTAGGAAACAACTCGCTCTGCACAGTGCTCTTACAGCCTACCGGGAACATCTCTTACAAAGGCCTGTGAAACGCAGTTTCTTTGCAGGCCTGATCAGGCTGAAGTAGAACTTCTGCCCTGGGTGTGGCACCTAGCCCTAGAGCTGAAAGGCACAACGTGCAGGCTTCTTAACAAAGGGCGAGTTGGGCCCCACAGCATCTTGCTTCCAGCTCTTTGGGAAGCTAAGAAACAACTCGCTCTGCACAGTGCTCTTACAGCCTACCGGGAACATCTCTTACAAAGGCCTGTGAAACGCAGTTTCTTTGCAGGCCTGATCAGGCTGAAGTAGAACTTCTGCCATGGGTGTGGCACATTGCCCTAGAGCTGAAAGGCACAACGTGCAGGCTTCTTAACAAAGGGCAAGTTTTGCCCCAGAGCATCTTGCTTCCAGCTCTTTAGGAAGCTAAGAAACATCTCGCTCTGCACAGTGCTCTTACAGCCTACCGGGAACATCTCTTACAAAGACCTGTGTGATGCACTTTCTTTACAGGCCTGATCTGGCTGCAGTAGAACTTCTGCTCTGGGTGTGCCACATTGCCCTAGAGCTGAAAGCTACAACGTGCCGTCTGCTTTCCAAAGGGCGAGTTGGGCCCCAGAGCATCTTGCTTCCAGCTCTTTGGGAAGCTAAGAAACAACTCGCTCTGCACAGTGCTCTTACAGCCTACAGGGAACATCTCTTACAAAGACCTGTGAAACGCACTTTCTTTGCAGGCCTGATCAGGCTGAAGTAGAACTTCTGCCCTGGGTGTGGCACCTAGCCCTAGAGCTGAAAGGCACAACGTGCAGGCTTCTTAACAAAGGGCGAGTTGGGCCCCACAGGATCTTGCTTCCAGCTCTTTGGGAAGCTAAGAAACAACTCACTCTGCACAGTGCTCTTACAGCCTACCAGGAACATCTCTTACAAAGGCCTGTGAAACGCAGTTTCTTTGCAGGCCTGATCTGGATGAAGTAGAACTTCTGCCCTGGGTGTGGCACCTAGCCCTAGAGCGGAAAGGCACAACGTGCAGTCTGCATTCGAAAGGGCGAGTTGGGCGCCAGAGCATCTTGCTTCCAGCTCTTTGGGAAGCTAAGAAACAACTCGCTCTGCACAGTGCTCTTACAGCCTACCGGGAACATCTCTTACAAAGGCCTGTGTGATGCACTTTCTTTGCAGGCCTGATCTGGCTGCAGTAGAACTTCTGCTCTGGGTGTGCCACATTGCCCTAGAGCTGAAAGCTACAACGTGCCGTCTGCTTTCCAAAGGGCGAGTTGGGCCCCAGAGCATCTTGCTTCCAGCTCTTTGGGAAGCTAAGAAACAACTCGCTCTGCACAGTGCTCTTACAGCCTACAGGGAACATCTCTTACAAAGGCCTGTGAAACGCACTTTCTTTGCCGGCCTGATCAGGCTGAAGTAGAACTTCTGCCATGGGTGTGGCACATTGCCCTAGAGCTGAAAGGCACAACGTGCAGGCTTCTTAACAAAGGGCAAGTTTTGCCCCAGAGCATCTTGCTTCCAGCTCTTTGGGAAGCTAAGAAACAACTCGCTCTGCACAGTGCTCTTACAGCCTACCGGGAACATCTCTTACAAAGGCCTGTGTGATGCACTTTCTTTGCAGGCCTGATCTGGCTGCAGTAGAACTTCTGCTCTGGGTGTGCCACATTGCCCTAGAGCTGAAAGCTACAACGTGCCGTCTGCTTTCCAAAGGGCGAGTTGGGCCCCAAAGCATCTTGCTTCCAGCTCTTTGGGAAGCTAAGAAACAACTCACTCTGCACAGTGCTCTTGCAGCCTACAGGGAACATCTCTTACAAAGGCCTGTGAAACGCACTTTCTTTGCAGGCCTGATCAGGCTGAAGTAGAACTTCTGCCCTGGGTGTGGCACCTAGCCCTAGAGCTGAAAGGCACAACGTGCAGGCTTCTTAACAAAGGGCGAGTTGGGCCCCACAGCATCTTGCTTCCAGCTCTTTGGGAAGCTAAGAAACCACTCGCTCTGCACAGTGCTCTTACAGCCTACTAGGAACATCTCTTACAAAGGCCTGTGAAACGCACTTTCTTTGCAGGCCTGATCTGGCTGAAGTAGAACTTCTGCCCTGGGTCTGCCACATTGCCCTAGAGCTGAAAGGCACAACGTGCAGGCTTCTTAACAAAGGGCGAGTTGGGCCCCAGAGCATCTTGCTTCCAGCTCTTTGGGAAGCTAAGAAACAACTCGCTCTGCACATTGCTCTTACAGCCTACTGGGAATGTCTCTTACAAAGGCCTGTGAAACGCAGTTTCTTTGCAGGCCTGATCTGGATGAAGTAGAACTTCTGCCCTGGGTGTGGCACCTAGCCCTAGAGCGGAAAGGCACAACGTGCAGTCTGCATTCGAAAGGGCGAGTTGGGCGCCAGAGCATCTTGCTTCCAGCTCTTTGGGAACCTAAGAAACAACTCGCTCTGCACAGTGCTCTTACAGCCTACAGGGAACATCTCTTAAAAAGGCCTGTGAAACGCAGTTTCTTTGCAGGCCTGATAAGGCTGAAGTAGAACTTCTGCCCCGGGTGTGCCACATTGCCCTAGAGCCGAAAGGCACAACGTGCAGGCTTTTTAACAAAGGGCGAGTTGGGCCCCAGAGCATCTTGCTTCCAGCTCTTTGGGAAGCTAAGAAACAACTCGCTCTGCACAGTGCTCTTACAGCCTACCGGGAACATCTCTTACAAAGGCCTGTGAAACGCAGTTTCTTTGCAGGCCTGATCAGGCTGAAGTAGAACTTCTGCCATGGGTGTGGCACATTGCCCTAGAGCTGAAAGGCACAACGTGCAGGCTTCTTAACAAAGGGCAAGTTTTGCCCCAGAGCATCTTGCTTCCAGCTCTTTGGGAAGCTAAGAAACATCTCGCTCTGCACAGTGCTCTTACAGCCTACCGGGAACATCTCTTACAAAGACCTGTGTGATGCACTTTCTTTGCAGGCCTGATCTGGCTGCAGTAGAACTTCTGCTCTGGGTGTGCCACATTGCCCTAGAGCTGAAAGCTACAACGTGCCGTCTGCTTTCCAAAGGGCGAGTTGGGCCCCAGAGCATCTTGCTTCCAGCTCTTTGGGAAGCTAAGAAACAACTCGCTCTGCACAGTGCTCTTACAGCCTACAGGGAACATCTCTTACAAAGGCCTGTGAAACGCAGTTTCTTTGCAGGCCTGATCTGGATGAAGTAGAACTTCTGCCCTGGGTGTGGCACCTAGCCCTAGAGCGGAAAGGCACAACGTGCAGGCTTCTTAACAAAGGGCGAGTTGGGCCCCACAGGATCTTGCTTCCAGCTCTTTGGGTAGCTAAGAAACAACTCACTCTGCACAGTGCTCTTACAGCCTACCAGGAACATCTCTTACAAAGGCCTGTGAAACGCAGTTTCTTTGCAGGCCTGATCTGGATGAAGTAGAACTTCTGCCCTGGGTGTGGCACCTAGCCCTAGAGCGGAAAGGCACAACGTGCAGTCTGCATTCGAAAGGGCGGGTTGGGCGCCAGAGCATCTTGCTTCCAGCTCTTTGGGAAGCTAAGAAACAACTCGCTCTGCACAGTGCTCTTACAGCCTACCGGGAACATCTCTTACAAAGGCCTGTGTGATGCACTTTCTTTGCAGGCCTGATCTGGCTGCAGTAGAACTTCTGCTCTGGGTGTGCCACATTGCCCTAGAGCTGAAAGCTACAACGTGCCGTCTGCTTTCCAAAGGGCGAGTTGGGCCCCAGAGCATCTTGCTTCCAGCTCTTTGGGAAGCTAAGAAACAACTCGCTCTGCACAGTGCTCTTACAGCCTACAGGGAACATCTCTTACAAAGGCCTGTGAAACGCACTTTCTTTGCAGGCCTGATCTGGCTGAAGTAGTACTTCTGCCCTGGGTGTGGCACCTAGCCCTAGAGCTGAAAGGCACAACGTGCAGGCTTCTTCACAAAGGGCGAGTTGGGCCCCAGAGCATCTTGCTTCCAGCTCTTTGGGAAGCTAAGAAACAACTCGCTCTGCACAGTGCTCTTACAGCCTACTGGGAACATCTCTTACAAAGGCCTGTGAAACGCAGTTTCTTTGCAGGCCTGATCTGGATGAAGTAGAACTTCTGCCCTGGGTGTGGCACATAGCCCTAGAGCTGAAAGGCACAACGTGCAGTCTGCATTCCAAAGGGCGAGTTGGGCGCCAGAGCATCTTGCTTCCAGCTCTTTGGGAAGCTAAGAAACAACTCGCTCTGCACAGTGCTCTTACAGCCTACCGGGAACATCTCTTACCAAGGCCTGTGAAACGCAGTTTCTTTGCAGGCCTGATCTGGCTGAAGTAGAACTTCTGCCCTGGGTGTGCCACATTGTCCTAGAGCTGAAAGGCACAACGTGCAGGCTTCTTCACAAAGGGCGAGTTGGGCCCCAGAGCAGCTTGCTTCCAGCTCTTTGGTAAGCTAAGAAACAACTCGCCCTGCACAGTGCTCTTACAGCCTAAGGGGAACATCTCTTACAAATGCCTGTGAAATGCAGTTTCTTTGCAGGCCTGATCTGGCTGAAGTAGAACTTCTGCCCTGGGTGTGCCACATTGCCCTATAGCTGAAAGGCACAACGTTCAGGCTTCTTAACTAAGGGCGAGTTGGGCCCCAGAGCATCTTGCTTCCAGCTCTTTGGGAAGCTAAGAAACAACTCGCTCTGCACAGTGCTCTTACAGCCTACCGGGAACATCTCTTACAAAGGCCTGTGAAACGCAGTTCCTTTGCAGGCCTGATCAGGCTGAAGTAGAACTTCTGCCATGGGTGTGGCACATTGCCCTAGAGCTGAAAGGCACAACGTGCAGGCTTCTTAACAAAGGGCAAGTTTTGCCCCAGAGCATCTTGCTTCCAGCTCTTTGGGAAGCTAAGAAACAACTCGCTCTGCACAGTGCTCTTACAGCCTACCGGGAACATCTCTTACAAAGGCCTGTGTGATGCACTTTCTTTGCAGGCCTGATCTGGCTGCAGTAGAACTTCTGCTCTGGGTGTGCCACATTGCCCTAGAGCTGAAAGCTACAACGTGCCGTCTGCTTTCCAAAGGGCGAGTTGGGCCCCAGAGCATCTTGCTTCCAGCTCTTTGGGAAGCTAAGAAACAACTCACTCTGCACAGTGCTCTTACAGCCTACAGGGAACATCTCTTACAAAGGCCTGTGAAACGCACTTTCTTTGCAGGCCTGATCAGGCTGCAGTAGAACTTCTGCCCTGGGTGTGGCACCTAGCCCTAGAGCTGAAAGGCACAACGTGCAGGCTTCTTAACAAAGGGCGAGTTGGGCCCCACAGCATCTTGCTTCCAGCTCTTTGGGAAGCTAAGAAACCACTCGCTCTGCACAGTGCTCTTACAGCCTACTAGGAACATCTCTTACAAAGGCCTGTGAAACGCAGTTTCTTTGCAGGCCTGATCTGGCTGAAGTAGAACTTCTGCCCTGGGTCTGCCACATTGCCCTAGAGCTGAAAGGCACAACGTGCAGGCTTCTTAACAAAGGGCGGGTTGGGCCCCAGAGCATCTTGCTTCCAGCTCTTTGGGAAGCTAAGAAACAACTCGCTCTGCACAGTGCTCTTACAGCCTACTGGGAATGTCTCTTACAAAGGCCTGTGAAACGGAGTTTCTTTGCAGGCCTGATCTGGATGAAGTAGAACTTCTGCCCTGGGTGTGGCACCTAGCCCTAGAGCGGAAAGGCACAACGTGCAGTCTGCATTCGAAAGGGCGAGTTGGGCGCCAGAGCATCTTGCTTCCAGCTCTTTGGGAACCTAAGAAACAACTCGCTCTGCACAGTGCTCTTACAGCCTACAGGGAACATCTCTTAAAAAGGCCTGTGAAACGCAGTTTCTTTGCAGGCCTGATAAGGCTGAAGTAGAACTTCTGCCCCGGGTGTGCCACATTGCCCTAGAGCCGAAAGGCACAACGTGCAGGCTTTTTAACAAAGGGCGAGTTGGGCCCCAGAGCATCTTGCTTCCAGCTCTTTGGGAAGCTAAGAAACAACTCGCTCTGCACAGTGCTCTTACAGCCTACCGGGAACATATCTTACAAAGGCCTGTGAAACGCAGTTTCTTTGCAGGCCTGATCTGGCTGAAGTAGAACTTCTGCCCTGGGTGTGCCACATTGCTCTAGAGCTGAAAGGCACAACGTGCAGGCTTCTTAACAAAGGGCGAGTTGACCCCAGAGCATCTTGCTTCCAGCTCTTTGGGAAGCTAAGAAACAACTCGCTCTGCACAGTGCTCTTACAGCCTACCGGGAACATCTCTTACAAAGGCCTGTGAGACGCAGTTTCTTGCAGGCCTGATCTGGCTGAAGTAGAACTTATGCTCTAGGTGTGCCACACTGCCCTAGACCTGAAAGCTACAACGTGCAGTCTCCTTTCCAATGTGCGAGTTGGGCCCCAGAGCATCTTGCTTCCAGCTCTTTGGGAAGCTAAGAAACAACTCGCTCTGCACAGGGCTCTTACAGCCTACCGGGAACATCTCTTACAAAGGCCTGTGAAACGCAGTTTCTTTGCAGGCCTGATCAGGCTGAAGTAGAACTTCTGCCATGGGTGTGGGACATTGCCCTAGAGCTGAAAGGCACAACGTGCAGGCTTCTTCACAAAGGGCGAGTTGGGCCCAAGAGCATCTTGCTTCCAGCTCTTTGGGAAGCTAAGAAACAACTCGCTCTGCACAGTGCTCTTACAGCCTACCGGGAACATCTCTTACAAAGGCCTGTGAAACGCAGTTTCTTTGCAGGCCTGATCTGGCTGAAGTAGAACTTCTGCCCAGGGTGTGCCACATTGCCCTAGAGCTGAAAGGTACAACTTGCCGTCTGCTTTCCAAAGGGCGAGTTGGGCCCCAGAGCATCTTGCTTCCAGCTCTTTGGGAAGCTAAGAAACAACTCGCTCTGCACAGTGCTCTTACAGCCTACCGGGAACATCTCTTACAAAGGCCTGTGAAACGCAGTTCCTTTGCAGGCCTGATCAGGCTGAAGTAGAACTTCTGCCATGGGTGTGGCACATTGCCCTAGAGCTGAAAGGCACAACGTGCAGGCTTCTTAACAAAGGGCAAGTTTTGCCCCAGAGCATCTTGCTTCCAGCTCTTTGGGAAGCTAAGAAACAACTCGCTCTGCACAGTGCTCTTACAGCCTACAGGGAACATCTCTTACAAAGGCCTGTGAAACGAACTTTCTTTGCAGGCCTGATCAGGCTGAAGTAGAACTTCTGCCCTGGGTGTGGCACCTAGCCCTAGAGCTCTAAGGCACAACGTGCAGGCTTCTTAACAAAGGGCGAGTTGGGCCCCACAGCATCTTGCTTCCAGCTCTTTGGGAAGCTAAGAAACAACTCGCTCTGCACAGTGCTCTTACAGCCTACTGGGAACATCTCTTACAAAGGCCTGTGAAACGCAGTTTCTTTGCAGGCCTGATCTGGATGAAGTAGAACTTCTGCCCTGGGTGTGGCACCTAGCCCTAGAGCGGAAAGGCACAACGTGCAGTCTGCATTCGAAAGGGCGAGTTGGGCGCCAGAGCATCTTGCTTCCAGCTCTTTGGGAACCTAAGAAACAACTCACTCTGCACAGTGCTGTTACAGCCTACCGGGAACATCTCTTACAAAGGCCTGTGAAACGCAGTTTCTTTGCAGGCCTGATAAGGCTGAAGTAGAACTTCTGCCCTGGGTGTGCCACATTGCCCTAGAGCTGAAAGGCACAACGTGCAGGCTTCTTAACAAAGGGCGAGTTGGGCCCCAGAGCATCTTCCTTCCAGCTCTTTGGGAAGCTAAGAAACAACTCGCTCTGCACAGTGCTCTTACAGCCTACCGGGAAGATCTCTTACAAAGGCCTGTGAAACGCAGTTTCTTTGCAGGCCTGATCTGGCTGAAGTAGAAGTTCTGCCCTGGGTGTGCCACATTGCCCTAGAGCTGAAAGGCACAACGTGCGGGCTTCTTAACAAAGGGCGAGTTGGCCCCAGAGCATCTTGCTTCCAGCTCTTTGGGAAGCTAAGAAACAACTCGCTCTGCACAGTGCTCTTACAGCCTACCGGGAACATCTCTTACAAAGGCCTGTGAAACGCAGTTTCTTTGCAGGCCTGATCTGGCTGAAGTAGAACTTCTGCCCTGGGTGTGCCACATTGCCCTAGAGCTGAAAGGCACAACGTGCAGGCTTCTTAACAAAGGGCGAGTTGGGCCCCAGAGCATCTTGCTTCCAGCTCTTTGGGAAGCTAAGAAACAACTCGCTCTGCACAGTGCTCTTACAGCCTACCGGGAACATCTCTTACAAAGGCCTGTGAGACGCAGTTTCTTTGCAGGCCTGATCTGGCTGAAGTAGAACTTCTGCTCTGGTTGCGCCACATTGGTCTAGAACTGAAAGCTACAACGTGCAATCTGCTTTCCAAAGTGCGAGTTGGGCCCCAGAGCATCTTGCTTCCAGCTCTTTGGTAAGCTAAGAAACAACTCGCTCTGCACAGTGCTCTTACAGCCTACCGGGAACATCTCTTACAAAGGCCAGTGAAACGCAGTTTCTTTGCAGGCCTGATCTGGCTGAAGTAGAACTTCTGCCCTGGGTGTGCCACATTGCCCTAGAGCTGAAAGGCACAACGTGCGGGCTTCTTGACAAAGGGCGAGTTGGGCCCCAGAGCATCTTGCTTCCAGCTCTTTGGGAAGCTAAGAAACAACTCGCTCTGCACAGTGCTCTTACAGCCTACCGGGAACATCTCTTACAAAGGCCTGTGAAACGCAGTTTCTTTGCAGGCCTGATCTGGCTGAAGTAGAACTTCTGCCCTGGGTGTGCCACATTGCCCTAGAGCTGAAAGGCACAACGGGCAGGCTTCTTAACAAAGGGCGAGTTGGGCCCCAGAGCATCTTGCTTCCAGCTCTTTGGGAAGCTAAGAAACAACTCGCTCTGCACAGTACTCTTACAGCCTACCGGGAACATCTCTTACAAAGGCCTGTGAAACGCAGTTTCTTTGCAGGCCTGATCTGGCTAAAGTAGAACTTATGCTCTGGGTGTGCCACACTGCCATAGACCTGAAAGCTACAACGTGCAGTCTCCTTTCCAATGTGCGAGTTGGGCCCCAGAGCATCTTGCTTCCAGCTATTTGGGAAGCTAAGAAACAACTCGCTCTGCACAGTGCTCTTACAGCCTACCGGGAACATCTCTTACAAAGGCCTGTGAATCACGGTTACCTTGCAGGCCTGATCTGGCTGAAGTAGAACTTCTGCCCTGGGTGTGCCACATTGCCCTAGAGCTGAAAGGCACAACGTGCAGGCTTCTTCACAAAGGGCGAGTTGGGCCCCAGAGCATCTTGCTTCCAGCTCTGTGGGAAGCTAAGAAACAACTCGCCCTGCACAGTGCTCTTACAGCCTACCGGGAACATCTCTTACAAAGGCCTTTGAAACGCAGTTTCTTTGCAGGCCTCATCTGGCTGCAGTAGAACTTCTGCCCTGGGTGTGCCACATTGCCCTAGAGCTGAAAGCTACAACGTGCCGTCTGCTTTCGAAAGGGCGAGTTGGGCCCCAGAGCATCTTGCTTCCAGCTGTTTGGGAAGCTAAGAAACAACTCGCTCTGCACAGTGCTGTTACAGCCTACCGGGAACATCTCTTAAAAAGGCCTGTGAAACGCAGTTTCTTTGCAGGCCTGATAAGGCTGAAGTAGAACTTCTGCCCTGGTTGTGCCACATTGCCCTAGTCCTGAAAGGCACAACGTGCAGGCTTCTTAACAAAGGGCGAGTTGGGCCCCAGAGCATCTTCCTTCCAGCTCTGTGGGAAGCTAAGAAACAACTCGCTCTGCACAGTGCTCTTACAGCCTACCGGGAACATCTCTTACAAAGGCCTGTGAAACGCAGTTTCTTTGCAGGCCTGATCTGGCTGAAGTAGAACTTCTGCCCTGGGTGTGCCACATTGCCCTAGAGCTGAAAGGCACAACGTGCAGGCTTCTTAACAAAGGCCAAGTTGGGCCCCAGAGCATCTTGCTTCCAGCTGTTTGGGAAGCTAAGAAACAACTCGCTCTGCACAGTGCTGTTACAGCCTACCGGGAACATCTCTTAAAAAGGCCTGTGAAACGCAGTTTCTTTGCAGGCCTGATAAGGCTGAAGTAGAACTTCTGCCCTGGTTGTGCCACATTGCCCTAGTCCTGAAAGGCACAACGTGCAGGCTTCTTAACAAAGGGCGAGTTGGGCCCCAGAGCATCTTCCTTCCAGCTCTGTGGGAAGCTAAGAAACAACTCGCTCTGCACAGTGCTCTTACAGCCTACCGGGAACATCTCTTACAAAGGCCTGTGAAACGCAGTTTCTTTGCAGGCCTGATCTGGCTGAAGTAGAACTTCTGCCCTGGGTGTGCCACATTGCCCTAGAGCTGAAATGCACAACGTGGAGGCTTCTTAACAAAGGCCAAGTTGGGCCCCAGAGCATCTTGCTTCCAGCTCTTTGGGAAGCTAAGAAACAACTCGCTCTGCACAGTGCTCTTACAGCCTACTGGGAACATCTCTTACAAAGGCCTGTGAAACGCAGTTTCTTTGCAGGCCTGATCTGGCTGAAGTAGAACTTCTGCCCTGAGTGTGGCACCTAGCCCTAGAGCGGAAAGGCACAACGTGCAGTCTGCATTCGAAAGGGCGAGTTGGGCCCCAGAGCATCTTGCTTCCAGCTCTTTGGGAAGCTAAGAAACAACTCGCTCTGCACAGTGCTCTTACAGCCTACCGGGAACATCTCTTACAAAGGCCTGTGAGATGCAGTTTCTTTGCAGGCCTGATCTGGCTGAAGTATAACTTCTGCTCTGGTTGCGCCACATTGGCCTAGAACTGAAAGCTACAACGTGCAATCTGCTTTCCAAAGTGCGAGTTGGGCCCCAGAGCATCTTGCTTCCAGCTCTTTGGTAAGCTAAGAAACAACTCGCTCTGCACAGTGCTCTTACAGCCTACCGGGAACATCTCTTACAAAGGCCTGTGAAACGCAGTTTCTTTGCAGGCCTGATCTGGCTGAAGTAGAACTTCTGCCCTGGGTGTGCCACATTGCCCTAGAGCTGAAAGGCACAACGTGCGGGCTTCTTGACAAAGGGCGAGTCGGGCCCCAGAGCATCTTGCTTCCAGCTCTTTGGGAAGCTAAGAAACAACTCGCTCTGCACAGTGCTCTTACAGCCTACCGGGAACATCTCTTACAAAGGCCTGTGAAACGCAGTTTCTTTGCAGGCCTGATGTGGCTGATGTAGAACTTATGCTCTGGGTGTGCCACACTGCCCTAGACCTGAAAGCTACAACGTGCAGTCTCCTTTCCAATGTGCGAGTTGGGCCCCAGAGCATCTTGCTTCCAGCTCTTTGGGAAGCTAAGAAACAACTCGCTCTGCACAGTGCTCTTACAGCCTACCGGGAACATCTCTTACAAAGGCCTGTGAAACGCAGTTTCTTTGCAGGCCTGATCTGGCTGAAGTAGAACTTCTGCCCTGGGTGTGCCACATTGCCCTAGAGCTGAAAGGCACAACGTGAAGGCTTCTTAACAAAGGGCGGGTTGGGCCCCAGAGCATCTTGCTTCCATCTCTTTGGGAAGCTAAGAAACAACTCACTCTGCACAGTGCTCTTACAGCCTAGTGGGAACATCTCTTACAAAGGCCTGTGAAACGCAGTTTCTTTGCAGGCCTGATCTGGATGAAATAGAACTTCTGCCCTGGGTTTGGCACCTAGCCCTAGAGCTGAAAGGCACTACGTGCAGTCTGCATTCGAAAGGGCGAGTTGGGCGCCAGAGCTTCTTGCTTCCAGCTCTTTGGGAAGCTAAGAAACAACTCGCTCTGCACAGTGCTCTTACAGCCTACCGGGAACATCTCTTACAAAGGCCTGTGAAACACAGTTTCCTTGCAGGCCTGATTTGGCTGAAGTAGAACTTCTGCCCTGGGTGTGCCACATTGCCCTAGAGCTGAAAGGCACAACGTGCAGGCTTCCTCACAAAGGGCGAGGTGTGCCCCAGAGCAACTTGCTTCCAGCTCTTTGGGAAGCTAAGAAACAACTCGCTCTGCACAGTGCTCTTGCAACCTACCGGGAACATCTCTTACAAAGGCCTGTGAAACGCAGTTTCTGTGCAGGCCTGATCAGGCTGAAGTAGAACTTCTGCCCTGGGTGTGGCACATTGCCCTAGAGCTGAAAGGCACAACGTGCAGGCTTCTTAACAAAGGGCACGTTGGGCCCCAGAGCATCTTGCTTCCAGCTCTTTGGGAAGCTAAGAAACAACTCGCTCTGCACAGTGCTCTTACAGCCTACCGGGAACATCTCTTACAAAGGCCTGTGAAACACAGTTTCCTTGCAGGCCTGATCTGGCTGAAGTAGAACTTCTGCCCTGGGTGTGCCACATTGCCCTAGAGCTGAAAGGCACAACGTGCAGGCTTCCTCACAAAGGGCGAGGTGGGCCCCAGAGCAGCTTGCTTCCAGCTCTTTGGGAAGCTAAGAAACAACTCGCTCTGCACAGTGCTCTTGCAACCTACCGGGAACATCTCTTACAAAGGCCTGTGAAACGCAGTTTCTGTGCAGGCCTGATCAGGCTGAAGTAGAACTTCTGCCCTGGGTGTGGCACATTGCCCTAGAGCTGAAAGGCACAACGTGCAGGCTTCTTAACAAAGGGCACGTTGGGCCCCAGAGCATCTTGCTTCCAGCTCTTTGGGAAGCTAAGAAACAACTCGCTCTGCACAGTGCTCTTACAGCCTACCGGGAACATCTCTTACAAAGGCCTGTGAAACGCAGTTTCTGTGCAGGCCTGATCAGGCTGAGGTAGAACTTCTGCCCTGGGTGTGCCACATTGCCCTAGAGCTGAAAGGCACAACGTGCAGGCTTCTTAACAAAGGGCGAGTTGGGCCCCAGAGCATCTTGCTTCCAGCTCTTTGGGAAGCTAAGAAACAACTCGCTCTGCACAGTGCTCTTACAGCCTACCGGGAACATCTCTTACAAAGGCCTGTGAGACGCAGTTTCTTTGCAGGCCTGATGTGGCTGAAGTATAACTTCTGCTCTGGTTGCGCCACTTTGGCCTAGAACTGAAAGCTACAACGTGCAATCTGCTTTCCAAAGTGCGAGTTGGGCCCCAGAGCATCTTGCTTCCAGCTCTTTGGTAAGCTAAGAAACAACTCGCTCTGCACAGTGCTCTTACAGCCTACCGGGAACATCTCTTACAAAGGCCTGTGAAACGCAGTTTCTTTGCAGGCCTGATCTGGCTGAAGTAGAACTTCTGCCCTGGGTGTGCCACATTGCCCTAGAGCTGAAAGGCACAACGTGCAGGCTTCTTAACAAAGGGCGAGTTGGGCCCCAGAGCATCTTGCTTCCAGCTCTTTGGGAAGCTAAGAAACAACTCGCTCTGCACAGTGCTCTTAAAGCCTACCGGGAACATCTCTTACAAAGGCCTGTGAAACACGGTTACCTTGCAGGCCTGATCTGGCTGAAGTAGAACTTCTGCCCTGGGTGTGCCACATTGCCCTAGAGCTGAAAGGCACAACGTGCAGGCTTCTTCACAAAGGGCGAGTTGGGCCCCAGAGCATCTTGCTTCCAGCTCTTTGGTAAGCTAAGAAACAACTCGCCCTGCACAGTGCTCTTCCAGCCGAAGGGGAACATCTCTTACAAATGCCTGTGAAATGCAGTTTCTTTGCAGTCCTGATCTGGCTGAAGTAGAACTTCTGCTCTGGGTGTGCCACATTGCCCTAGAGCTGAAAGCTACAACGTGCCGTCTGCTTTCCAAAGGGCGAGTTGGGCCCCAGAGCATCTTGCTTCCAGCTCTTTGGGAAGCTAAGAAACAACTCGCTCTGCACAGTGCTCTTACAGCCTACAGGGAACATCTCTTACAAAGGCCTGTGAAACGCACTTTCTTTGCAGGCCTGATCAGGCTGAAGTAGAACTTCTGCCCTGGGTGTGGCACCTAGCCCTAGAGCTGAAAGGCACAACGTGCAGGCTGCTTAACAAAGGGCGAGTTGGGCCCCACAGCATCTTGCTTCCAGCTCTTTAGGAAGCTAAGAAACAACTCGCTCTGCACAGTGCTCTTACAGCCTACCAGGAACATCTCTTACAAAGGCCTGTGAAACGCAGTTTCTTTGCAGGCCTGATCTGGCTGAAGTAGAACTTCTGCCCTGGGTGTGCCACATTGCCCTAGAGCTGAAAGGCACAACGTGGAGGCTTCTTAACAAAGGGCGAGTTGGGCCCCAGAGCATCTTGCTTCCAGCTCTTTGGGAAGCTAAGAAACAACTCGCTCTGCACAGTGCTCTTACAGCCTACCGGGAACATCTCTTACAAAGGCCTGTGAAACGCAGTTTCTTTGCAGGCCTGATCTGGCTGAAGTAGAACTTCTGCCCTTGGTGTGCCACATTGCCCTAGAGCTGAAAGGCACAACGTGCAGGCTTCTTAACAAAGGGCGGGTTGGGCCCCAGAGCATCTTGCTTCCAGCTCTTTGGGAAGCTAAGAAACAACTCACTCTGCACAGTGCTCTTACAGCCTACTGGGAACATCTCTTACAAAGGCCTGTGAAACGCAGTTTCTTTGCAGGCCTGATCTGGATGAAATAGAACTTCTGCCCTGGGTTTGGCACCTAGCCCTAGAGCTGAAAGGCACAACGTGCAGTCTGCATTCGAAAGGGCGAGTTGGGCGCCAGAGCTTCTTGCTTCCAGCTCTTTGGGAAGCTAAGAAACAACTCGCTCTGCACAGTGCTCTTACAGCCTACCGGGAACATCTCTTACAAAGGCCTGTGAAACGCAGTTTCTTTGCAGGCCTCATCTGGCTGAAGTAGAACTTCTGCCCTGGTTGTGCCACATTGCCCTAGAGCTGAAAGGCACAACGTGCAGGCTTCTTAACAAAGGGCGAGTTGGCCCCAGAGCATCTTGCTTCCAGCTCTTTGGGAAGCTAAGAAACAACTCGCTCTGCACAGTGCTCTTACAGCCTACCGGGAACATCTCTTACAAAGGCCTGTGAGACGCAGTTTCTTTGCAGGCCTGATCTGGCTGAAGTATAACTTCTGCTCTGGTTGCGCCACATTTGCCTAGAACTGAAAGCTACAACGTGCAATCTGCTTTCCAAAGTGCGAGTTGGGCCCCAGAGCATCTTGCTTCCAGCTCTTTGGTAAGCTAAGAAACAACTCGCTCTGCACAGTGCTCTTACAGCCTACCGGGAACATCTCTTACAAAGGCCTGTGAAACGCAGTTTCTTTGCAGGCCTGATCTGGCTGAAGTAGAACTTCTGCCCTGGGTGTGCCACATTGCCCTAGAGCTGAAAGGCACAACGTGCAGGCTTCTTAACAAAGTGCGAGTTGGGCCCCAGAGCATCTTGCTTCCAGCTCTTTGGGAAGCTAAGAAACAACTCGCTCTGCACAGTGCTCTTACAGCCTACCGGGAACATCTCTTACAAAAGCCTGTGAAACGCACTTTCTTTGCAGGCCTGATGTGGTTGAAGTAGAACTTATGCTCTGGGTGTGCCACACTGCCCTAGACCTGAAAGCTACAACCTGCAGTCTCCTTTCCAATGTGCGAGTTGGGCCCCAGAGCATCTTGCTTCCAGCTGTTTGGGAAGCTAAGAAACAACTCGCTCTGCACAGTGCTCTTACAGCCTACCGGGAAAATCTCTTACAAAGGCCTGTGAAACACGGTTACCTTGCAGGCCTGATCTGGCTGAAGTAGAACTTCTGCCCTGGGTGTACCACATTGCCCTAGAGCTGAAAGGCACAACGTGCATGCTTCTTCACAAAGGGCGAGTTGGGCCCCAGAGCAGCTTGCTTCCAGCTCTTTGGTAAGCTAAGAAACAACTCGCCCTGCACAGTGCTCTTACAGCCTAAGGGGAACATCTCTTACAAATGCCTGTGAAATGCAGTTTCTTTGCAGTCCTGATTTGGCTGAAGTAGAACTTCTGCCCTGGGTGTGCCACATTGCCCTAGAGCTGAAAGGCACAACGTGCGGGATTCTTGACAAAGGGCGAGTTGGGCCCCAGAGCATCTTGCTTCCAGCTCTTTGGGAAGCTAAGAAACAACTCGCTCTGCACCGGGCTCTGACAGCCTACCGGGAACATCTCTTACAAAGGCCTGTGAAACGCAGTTTCTTTGCAGGCCTGATCAGGCTGAAGTAGAACTTCTGCCATGGGTGTGGCACATTGCCCTAGAGCTGAAAGGCACAACGTGCAGGCTTCTTAACAAAGGGCAAGTTTTGCCCCAGAGCATCTTGCTTCCAGCTCTTTGGGAAGCTAAGAAACAACTCGCTCTGCACAGTGCTCTTACAGCCTGCCGGGAACATCTCTTACAAAGGCCTGTGTGATGCACTTTCTTTGCAGGCCTCATCTGGCTGCAGTAGAACTTCTGCCCTGGGTGTGCCACATTGCCCTAGAGCTGAAAGCTACAATGTGCCGTCTGCTTTCCAAAGGGCGAGTTGGGCCCCATAGCATCTTGCTTCCAGCTCTTTGGGAAGCTAAGAAACAACTCGCTCTGCACAGTGCTCTTACAGCCTACCGGGAACATCTCTTACAAAGGCCTGTGAGACGCAGTTTCTTTGCAGGCCTGATCTGGCTGAGTATAACTTCTGCTCTGGTTGCGCCACATTGGCTTAGAACTGAAAGCTACAACGTGCAATCTGCTTTCCAAAGTGCGAGTTGGGCCCCAGAGCATCTTGCTTCCAGCTCTTTGGTAAGCTAAGAAACAACTCGCTCTGCACAGTGCTCTTACAGCCTACCGGGAACATCTCTTACAAAGGCCTGTGAAACGCAGTTTCTTTGCAGGCCTGATCTGGATGAAGTAGAACTTCTGCCCTGGGTGTGCCACATTGCCCTAGAGCTGAAAGGCACAACGTGCGGGCTTCTTGACAAAGGGCGAGTTGGGCCCCAGAGCATCTTGCTTCCAGCTCTTTGGGAAGCTAAGAAACAACTCGCTCTGCACAGTGCTCTTACAGCCTACCGGGAACATCTCTTACAAAGGCCTGTGAAACGCAGTTTCTTTGCAGGCCTGATCTGGCTGAAGTAGAACTTCTGCCCTGGGTGTGCCACATTGCCCTAGAGCTGAAAGGCACAACGTGCAGGCTTCTTAACAAAGGGCGAGTTGGGCCCCAGAGCATCTTGCTTCCAGCTGTTTGGGAAGCTAAGAAACAACTCGCTCTGCACAGTGCTCTTACAGCCTACCGGGAACATCTCTTACAAAGGCCTGTGAATCACGGTTACCTTGCAGGCCTGATCTGGCTGAAGTAGAACTTCTGCCATGGGTGTGGCACATTGCCCTAGAGCTCAAAGGCACAACGAGCAGGCTTCTTCACAAAGGGCGAGTTGGGCCCCAGAGCAGCTTGCTTCCAGCTCTTTGGTAAGCTAAGAAACAACTCGCCCTGCACAGTGCTCTTACAGCCTAAGGGGAACATCTCTTACAAATGCCTGTGAAATGCAGTTTCTTTGCAGTCCTGATCTGGCTGAAGTAGAACTTCTGCACTGGGTGTGCCACATTGCCCTAGAGCTGAAAGGCACAACGTTCAGGCTTCTTAACAAAGCGCGAGTTGGGCCCCAGAGCATCTTGCTTCCAGCTCTTTGGGAAGCTAAGAAACAACTCGCTCTGCACAGTGCTCTTACAGCCTACCGGGAACATCTCTTACAAAGGCCTGTGAAACACAGTTTCTTTGCAGGCCTGATCAGGCTGAAGTAGAACTTCTGCCCTGGGTGTGCCACATTGCCCTAGAGCTGAAAGGCACAACGTGCAGGCTTCTTAACAAAGGGCAAGTTTTGCCCCAGAGCATCTTGCTTCCAGCTCTTTGGGAAGCTAAGAAACAACTCGCTCTGCACAGTGCTCTTACAGCCTACCGGGAACATCTCTTACAAAGGCCTGTGAGACGCAGTTTCTTTGCAGGCCTGATCTGGCTGCAGTAGAACTTCTGCTCTGGGTGTGCCACATTGCCCTAGAGCTGAAAGGCACAACGTGCAGGCTTCTTAACAAAGGGCGAGTTGGGCCCCAGAGCATCTTGCTTACAGCTCTTTGGGAAGCTAAGAAACAACTCGCTCTGCACAGTGCTCTTACAGCCTACTGGGAACATCTCTTACAAAGGCCTGTGAGACGCAGTTTCTTTGCAGGCCTGATCTGGCTGAAGTATAACTTCTGCTCTGGTTGCGCCACATTGGTCTAGATCTGAAAGCTACAACGTGCAATCTGCTTTCCAAAGGGCGAGTTGGGCCCCAGAGCATCTTGCTTCCAGCTCTTTGGTAAGCTAAGAAACAACTCGCTCTGCACAGTGCTCTTACAGCCTACTGGGAACATCACTTACAAAGGCCTGTGAAACGCAGTTTCTTTGCAGGCCTGATCTGGCTGAAGTAGAACTTCTGCCCTGGGTGTGCCACATTGCCCTAGAGCTGAAAGGCACAACGTGCGGGCTTCTTGACAAAGGGCGAGTTGGGCCCCAGAGCATCTTGCTTCCAGCTCTTTGGGAAGCTAAGAAACAACTCGCTCTGCACAGTGCTCTTACAGCCTACCGGGAACATCTCTTACAAAGGCCTGTGAAACGCAGTTTCTTTGCAGGCCTGATCTGGCTGAAGTAGAACTTCTGCCCTGGGTGTGCCACATTGCCCTAGAGCTGAAAGGCACAACGTGCAGGCTTCTTAACAAAGGGCGAGTTGGGCCCCAGAGCATCTTGCTTCCAGCTCTTTGGTAAGCTAAGAAACAACTCGCTCTGCACAGTGCTCTTACAGCCTACCGGGAACATCTCTTACAAAGGCCTGTGAAACGCAGTTTCTTTGCAGGCCTGATGTGGCTGATGTAGAACTTATGCTCTGGGTGTGCCACACTGCCCTAGACCTGAAAGCTACAACGTGCAATCTGCTTTCCAAAGTGCGAGTTGGGCCCCAGAGCATCTTGCTTCCAGCTCTTTGGGAAGCTCAGAAACAACTCGCTCTGCACAGTGCTCTTACAGCCTACCGGGAACATCTCTTACAAAGGCCTGTGAAACACGGTTACCTTGCAGGCCTGATCTGGCTGAAGTAGAACTTCTGCCCTGGGTGTACCACATTGCCCTAGAGCTGAAAGGCACAACGTGCATGCTTCTTCACAAAGGGCGAGTTGGGCCCCAGAGCAGCTTGCTTCCAGCTCTTTGGTAAGCTAAGAAACAACTCGCCCTGCACAGTGCTCTTACAGCCTAAGGGGAACATCTCTTACAAATGCCTGTGAAATGCAGTTTCTTTGCAGTCCTGATTTGGCTGAAGTAGAACTTCTGCCCTGGGTGTGCCACATTGCCCTAGAGCTGAAAGGCACAACGTGCGGGATTCTTGACAAAGGGCGAGTTGGGCCCCAGAGCATCTTGCTTCCAGCTCTTTGGGAAGCTAAGAAACAACTCGCTCTGCACAGGGCTCTTACAGCCTACCGGGAACATCTCTTACAAAGGCCTGTGAAACGCAGTTTCTTTGCAGGCCTGATCAGGCTGAAGTAGAACTTCTGCCATGGGTGTGGCACATTGCCCTAGAGCTGAAAGGCACAACGTGCAGGCTTCTTAACAAAGGGCAAGTTTTGCCCCAGAGCATCTTGCTTCCAGCTCTTTGGGAAGCTAAGAAACAACTCGCTCTGCACAGTGCTCTTACAGCCTGCCGGGAACATCTCTTACAAAGGCCTGTGTGATGCACTTTCTTTGCAGGCCTCATCTGGCTGCAGTAGAACTTCTGCCCTGGGTGTGCCACATTGCCCTAGAGCTGAAAGCTACAATGTGCCGTCTGCTTTCCAAAGGGCGAGTTGGGCCCCATAGCATCTTGCTTCCAGCTCTTTGGGAAGCTAAGAAACAACTCGCTCTGCACAGTGCTCTTACAGCCTACCGGGAACATCTCTTACAAAGGCCTGTGAGACGCAGTTTCTTTGCAGGCCTGATCTGGCTGAAGTATAACTTCTGCTCTGGTTGCGCCACATTGGCTTAGAACTGAAAGCTACAACGTGCAATCTGCTTTCCAAAGTGCGAGTTGGGCCCCAGAGCATCTTGCTTCCAGCTCTTTGGTAAGCTAAGAAACAACTCGCTCTGCACAGTGCTCTTACAGCCTACCGGGAACATCTCTTACAAAGGCCTGTGAAACGCAGTTTCTTTGCAGGCCTGATCTGGATGAAGTAGAACTTCTGCCCTGGGTGTGCCACATTGCCCTAGAGCTGAAAGGCACAACGTGTGGGCTTCTTGACAAAGGGCGAGTTGGGCCCCAGAGCATCTTGCTTCCAGCTCTTTGGGAAGCTAAGAAACAACTCGCTCTGCACAGTGCTCTTACAGCCTACCGGGAACATCTCTTACAAAGGCCTGTGAAACGCAGTTTCTTTGCAGGCCTGATCTGGCTGAAGTAGAACTTCTGCCCTGGGTGTGCCACATTGCCCTAGAGCTGAAAGGCACAACGTGCAGGCTTCTTAACAAAGGGCGAGTTGGGCCCCAGAGCATCTTGCTTCCAGCTGTTTGGGAAGCTAAGAAACAACTCGCTCTGCACAGTGCTCTTACAGCCTACCGGGAACATCTCTTACAAAGGCCTGTGAATCACGGTTACCTTGCAGGCCTGATCTGGCTGAAGTAGAACTTCTGCCATGGGTGTGGCACATTGCCCTAGAGCTCAAAGGCACAACGAGCAGGCTTCTTCACAAAGGGCGAGTTGGGCCCCAGAGCAGCTTGCTTCCAGCTCTTTGGTAAGCTAAGAAACAACTCGCCCTGCACAGTGCTCTTACAGCCTAAGGGGAACATCTCTTACAAATGCCTGTGAAATGCAGTTTCTTTGCAGTCCTGATCTGGCTGAAGTAGAACTTCTGCACTGGGTGTGCCACATTGCCCTAGAGCTGAAAGGCACAACGTTCAGGCTTCTTAACAAAGCGCGAGTTGGGCCCCAGAGCATCTTGCTTCCAGCTCTTTGGGAAGCTAAGAAACAACTCGCTCTGCACAGTGCTCTTACAGCCTACCGGGAACATCTCTTACAAAGGCCTGTGAAACACAGTTTCTTTGCAGGCCTGATCAGGCTGAAGTAGAACTTCTGCCCTGGGTGTGCCACATTGCCCTAGAGCTGAAAGGCACAACGTGCAGGCTTCTTAACAAAGGGCAAGTTTTGCCCCAGAGCATCTTGCTTCCAGCTCTTTGGGAAGCTAAGAAACAACTCGCTCTGCACAGTGCTCTTACAGCCTACCGGGAACATCTCTTACAAAGGCCTGTGAGACGCAGTTTCTTTGCAGGCCTGATCTGGCTGCAGTAGAACTTCTGCTCTGGGTGTGCCACATTGCCCTAGAGCTGAAAGGCACAACGTGCAGGCTTCTTAACAAAGGGCGAGTTGGGCCCCAGAGCATCTTGCTTACAGCTCTTTGGGAAGCTAAGAAACAACTCGCTCTGCACAGTGCTCTTACAGCCTACTGGGAACATCTCTTACAAAGGCCTGTGAGACGCAGTTTCTTTGCAGGCCTGATCTGGCTGAAGTATAACTTCTGCTCTGGTTGCGCCACATTGGTCTAGAACTGAAAGCTACAACGTGCAATCTGCTTTCCAAAGTGCGAGTTGGGCCCCAGAGCATCTTGCTTCCAGCTCTTTGGTAAGCTAAGAAACAACTCGCTCTGCACAGTGCTCTTACAGCCTACTGGGAACATCACTTACAAAGGCCTGTGAAACGCAGTTTCTTTGCAGGCCTGATCTGGCTGAAGTAGAACTTCTGTCCTGGGTGTGCCACATTGCCCTAGAGCTGAAAGGCACAACGTGCGGGCTTCTTGACATAGGGCGAGTTGGGCCCCAGAGCATCTTGCTTCCAGCTCTTTGGGAAGCTAAGAAACAACTCGCTCTGCACAGTGCTCTTACAGCCTACCGGGAACATCTCTTACAAAGGCCTGTGAAACGCAGTTTCTTTGCAGGCCTGATCTGGATGAAATAGAACTTCTGCCCTGGGTTTGGCACCTAGCCCTAGAGCTGAAAGGCACTACATGCAGTCTGCATTCGAAAGGGCGAGTTGGGCGCCAGAGCTTATTGCTTCCAGCTCTTTGGGAAGCTAAGAAACAACTCGCTTTGCACAGTGCTCTTACAGCCTACCGGGAACATCTCTTACAAAGGCCTGTGAAACGCAGTTTCTTTGCAGGCCTGATCTGGCTGAAGTAGAACTTCTGCTCTGGTTGCGCCACATTGGCTTAGAACTGAAAGCTACAACGTGCAATCTGCTTTCCAAAGTGCGAGTTGGGCCCCAGAGCATCTTGCTTCCAGCTCTTTGGTAAGCTAAGAAACAACTCGCTCTGCACAGTGCTCTTACAGCCTACCGGGAACATCTCTTACAAAGGCCTGTGAAACGCAGTTTCTTTGCAGGCCTGATCTGGATGAAGTAGAACTTCTGCCCTGGGTGTGCCACATTGCCCTAGAGCTGAAAGGCACAACGTGTGGGCTTCTTGACAAAGGGCGAGTTGGGCCCCAGAGCATCTTGCTTCCAGCTCTTTGGGAAGCTAAGAAACAACTCGCTCTGCACAGTGCTCTTACAGCCTACCGGGAACATCTCTTACAAAGGCCTGTGAAACGCAGTTTCTTTGCAGGCCTGATCTGGCTGAAGTAGAACTTCTGCCCTGGGTGTGCCACATTGCCCTAGAGCTGAAAGGCACAACGTGCAGGCTTCTTAACAAAGGGCGAGTTGGGCCCCAGAGCATCTTGCTTCCAGCTGTTTGGGAAGCTAAGAAACAACTCGCTCTGCACAGTGCTCTTACAGCCTACCGGGAACATCTCTTACAAAGGCCTGTGAATCACGGTTACCTTGCAGGCCTGATCTGGCTGAAGTAGAACTTCTGCCATGGGTGTGGCACATTGCCCTAGAGCTCAAAGGCACAACGAGCAGGCTTCTTCACAAAGGGCGAGTTGGGCCCCAGAGCAGCTTGCTTCCAGCTCTTTGGTAAGCTAAGAAACAACTCGCCCTGCACAGTGCTCTTACAGCCTAAGGGGAACATCTCTTACAAATGCCTGTGAAATGCAGTTTCTTTGCAGTCCTGATCTGGCTGAAGTAGAACTTCTGCACTGGGTGTGCCACATTGCCCTAGAGCTGAAAGGCACAACGTTCAGGCTTCTTAACAAAGCGCGAGTTGGGCCCCAGAGCATCTTGCTTCCAGCTCTTTGGGAAGCTAAGAAACAACTCGCTCTGCACAGTGCTCTTACAGCCTACCGGGAACATCTCTTACAAAGGCCTGTGAAACACAGTTTCTTTGCAGGCCTGATCAGGCTGAAGTAGAACTTCTGCCCTGGGTGTGCCACATTGCCCTAGAGCTGAAAGGCACAACGTGCAGGCTTCTTAACAAAGGGCAAGTTTTGCCCCAGAGCATCTTGCTTCCAGCTCTTTGGGAAGCTAAGAAACAACTCGCTCTGCACAGTGCTCTTACAGCCTACCGGGAACATCTCTTACAAAGGCCTGTGAGACGCAGTTTCTTTGCAGGCCTGATCTGGCTGCAGTAGAACTTCTGCTCTGGGTGTGCCACATTGCCCTAGAGCTGAAAGGCACAACGTGCAGGCT
Organism: Equus caballus; assembly: GCF_041296265.1. Classification (NCBI taxonomy): domain Eukaryota; kingdom Metazoa; phylum Chordata; class Mammalia; order Perissodactyla; family Equidae; genus Equus; species Equus caballus. Next base: position 44,247,874 of record NC_091692.1, read on the forward strand.
TCTTAACAAAGGGCGAGTTGGGCCCCAGAGCATCTTGCTTACAGCTCTTTGGGAAGCTAAGAAACAACTCGCTCTGCACAGTGCTCTTACAGCCTACTGGGAACATCTCTTACAAAGGCCTGTGAGACGCAGTTTCTTTGCAGGCCTGATCTGGCTGAAGTATAACTTCTGCTCTGGTTGCGCCACATTGGTCTAGAACTGAAAGCTACAACGTGCAATCTGCTTTCCAAAGTGCGAGTTGGGCCCCAGAGCATCTTGCTTCCAGCTCTTTGGTAAGCTAAGAAACAACTCGCTCTGCACAGTGCTCTTACAGCCTACTGGGAACATCACTTACAAAGGCCTGTGAAACGCAGTTTCTTTGCAGGCCTGATCTGGCTGAAGTAGAACTTCTGTCCTGGGTGTGCCACATTGCCCTAGAGCTGAAAGGCACAACGTGCGGGCTTCTTGACATAGGGCGAGTTGGGCCCCAGAGCATCTTGCTTCCAGCTCTTTGGGAAGCTAAGAAACAACTCGCTCTGCACAGTGCTCTTACAGCCTACCGGGAACATCTCTTACAAAGGCCTGTGAAACGCAGTTTCTTTGCAGGCCTGATCTGGATGAAATAGAACTTCTGCCCTGGGTTTGGCACCTAGCCCTAGAGCTGAAAGGCACTACATGCAGTCTGCATTCGAAAGGGCGAGTTGGGCGCCAGAGCTTATTGCTTCCAGCTCTTTGGGAAGCTAAGAAACAACTCGCTCTGCACAGTGCTCTTACAGCCTACCGGGAACATCTCTTACAAAGGCCTGTGAAACGCAGTTTCTTTGCAGGCCTGATCTGGCTGAAGTAGAACTTCTGCCCTGGGTGTGCCACATTGCCCTAGAGCTGAAAGGCACAACGTGCGGGCTTCTTGACAAAGGGCGAGTTGGGCCCCAGAGCATCTTGCTTCCAGCTCTTTGGGAAGCTAAGAAACAACTCGCTCTGCACAGTGCTCTTACAGCCTACCGGGAACATCTCTTACAAAGGCCTGTGAAACACGGTTACCTTGCAGGCCTGATCTGGCTGAAGTAGAACTTCTGCCCTGGGTGTGCCACATTGCCCTAGAGCTGAAAGGCACAACGTGCAGGCTTCTTCACAAAGGGCGAGTTGGGCCCCAGAGCAGCTTGCTTCCAGATCTTTGGGAAGCTAAGAAACAACTCGCCCTGCACAGTGCTCTTACAGCCTAAGGGGAACATCTCTTACAAATGCCTGTGAAATGCAGTTTCTTTGCAGTCCTGATCTGGCTGAAGTAGAACTTCTGCCCTGGGTGTGCCACATTGCCCTATAGCTGAAAGGCACAACGTTCAGGCTTCTTAACAAAGCGCGAGTTGGGCCCCAGAGCATCTTGCTTTCAGCTCTTTGGGAAGCTAAGAAACAACTCGCGCTGCACAGGGCTCTTACAGCCTACCGGGAACATCTCTTACAAAGGCCTGTGAAACGCAGTTTCTTTGCAGGCCTGATCAGGCTGAAGTAGAACTTCTGCCATGGGTGTGGCACATTGCCCTAGAGCTGAAAGGCACAACGTGCAGGCTTCTTAACAAAGGGCGAGTTGGGCCCCAGAGCATTTTGCTTCCAGCTCTTTGGGAAGCTAAGAAACAACTCGCTCTGCACAGTGCTCTTATAGCCTACTGGGAACATCTCTTACAAAGGCCTGTGAAACGCAGTTTCTTTGCAGGCCTGATCTGGATGAAGTAGAACTTCTGCCCTGGGTGTGGCACCTAGTCCTAGAGCGGAAAGGCACAACGTGCAGTCTGCATTCGAAAGGGCGAGTTGGGCGCCAGAGCATCTTGCTTCCAGCTCTTTGGGAACCTAAGAAACAACTCGCTCTGCACAGTGCTGTTACAGCCTACCGGGAACATCTCTTAAAAAGGCCTGTGAAACGCAGTTTCTTTGCAGGCCTGATAAGGCTGAAGTAGAACTTCTGCCCTGGTTGTGCCACATTGCCCTAGAGCTGAAAGGCACAAGGTGCAGGCTTCTTAACAAAGGGCGAGTTGGGCCCCAGAGCATCTTCCTTCCAGCTCTGTGGGAAGCTAAGAAACAACTCGCTCTGCACAGTGCTCTTACAGCCTACCGGGAACATCTCTTACAAAGGCCTGTGAAACGCAGTTTCTTGGCAGGCCTGATCTGGCCGAAGTAGAACTTCTGCCCTGGGTGTGCCACATTGCCCAAGAGCTGAAAGGCACAACGTGCGGGCTTCTTGACAAAGGGCGAGTCGGGCCCCAGAGCATCTTGCTTCCAGCTCTTTGGGAAGCTAAGAAACAACTCGCTCTGCACAGTGCTCTTACAGCCTACCGGGAACATCTCTTACAAAGGCCTGTGAAATGCAGTTTCTTTGCAGGCCTGATCTGGCTGAAGTAGAACTTCTGCCCTGGGTGTGCCACATTGCCCTAGAGCTGAAAGGCACAACGTGCAGGCTTCTTAACAAAGGGCGAGTTGGGCCCCAGAGCATCTTGCTTCCAGCTCTTTGGGAAGCTAAGAAACAACTCGCTCTGCACAGTGCTCTTAAAGCCTACCGGGAACATCTCTTACAAAGGCTTGTGACACACGGTTACCTTGCAGGCCTGATCTGGCTGAAGTAGAACTTCTGCCCTGGGTGTGCCACATTGCCCTAGAGCTGAAAGGCACAACGTGCAGGCTTCTTCACAAAGGGCGAGTTGGGCCCCAGAGCATCTTGCTTCCAGCTCTTTGGTAAGCTAAGAAACAACTCGCCCTGCACAGTGCTCTTCCAGCCTAAGGGGAACATCTCTTACAAATGCCTGTGAAATGCAGTTTCTTTGCAGTCCTGATCTGGCTGAAGTAGAACTTCTGCTCTGGGTGTGCCACATTGCCCTAGAGCTGAAAGCTACAACGTACCGTCTGCTTTCCAAAGGGCGAGTTGGGCCCCAGAGCATCTTGCTTCCAGCTCTTTGGGAAGCTAAGAAACAACTCGCTCTGCACAGTGCTCTTACAGCCTACAGGGATCATCTCTTGCAAAGGCCTGTGAAACGCACTTTCTTTGCAGGCCTGATCAGGCTGAAGTAGAACTTCTGCCCTGGGTGTGGCACCTAGCCCTAGAGCTGAAAGGCACAACGTGCAGGCTGCTTAACAAAGGGTGAGTTGGGCCCCACAGCATCTTGCTTCCAGCTCTTTGGGAAGCTAAGAAACAACTCGCCCTGCACAGTGCTCTTCCAGCCTACTGGGAACATCTCTTACAAAGGCCTGTGAAACGCAGTTTCTTTGCAGGCCTGATCTCGATGAAGTAGAACTTCTGCCCTGGGTGTGGCACCTAGACCTAGAGCGGAAAGGCACAACGTGCAGTCTGCATTCGAAAGGGCGAGTTGGGCGCCAGAGCATCTTGCTTCCAGCTCTTTGGGAACCTAAGAAACAACTCGCTCTGCACAGTGCTCTTACAGCCTACTGGGAACATCACTTAAAAAGGCCTGTGAAACGCAGTTTCTTTGCAGGCCTGATAAGGCTGAAGTAGAACTTCTGCCCTGGGTGTGCCACATTGCCCTAGAGCTGAAAGGCACAACGTGCAGGCTTCTTAACAAAGGGCCAGTTGGGCCCCAGAGCATCTTCCTTCCAGCTCTTTGGGAAGCTAAGAAACAACTCGCTCTGCACAGTGCTCTTACAGCCTAGCGGGAACATCTCTTACAAAGGCCTGTGAAACGCAGTTTCTTTGCAGGCCTGATCTGGCTGAAGTAGAACTTCTGCCCTGGGTGTGCCACATTGCCCTAGAGCTGAAAGGCACAACGTGCAGGCTTCTTCACAAAGGGCGAGTTGGGCCCCAGAGCATCTTGCTTCCAGCTCTTTGGTAAGCTAAGAAACAACTCGCCCTGCACAGTGCTCTTCCAGCCTAAGGGGAACATCTCTTACAAAGGCCTGTGAAATGCAGTTTCTTTGCAGTCCTGATCTGGCTGAAGTAGAACTTCTGCTCTGGGTGTGCCACATTTCCCTAGAGCTGAAAGCTACAACGTGCCGTCTGCTTTCCAAAGGGCGAGTTGGGCCCCAGTGCATCTTGCTTCCAGCTCTTTGGGAAGCTAAGAAACAACTCGCTCTGCACAGTGCTCTTACAGCCTACCAGGAACATCTCTTACAAAGGCCTGTGAAACGCAGTTTCTTTGCAGGCCTGATCTGGCTGAAGTAGAACTTCTGCCCTGGGTGTGCCACATTGCCCTAGAGCTGAAAGGCACAACGTGCAGGCTTCTTAACAAAAGGGCGAGTTGGGCCCCAGAGCATCTTGCTTCCAGCTCTTTGGGAAGCTAAGAAACAACTCGCTCTGCACAGTGCTCTTACAGCCTACTGGGAACATCTCTTACAAAGGCCTGTGAAACGCAGTTTCTTTGCAGGCCTGATCTCGATGAAGTAGAACTTCTGCCCTGGGTGTGGCACCTAGCCCTAGAGCGGAAAGGCACAACGTGCAGTCTGCATTCGAAAGGGCGAGTTGGGCGCCAGAGCATCTTGCTTCCAGCTCTTTGGGAACCTAAGAAACAACTCGCTCTGCACAGTGCTCTTACAGCCTACCGGGAACATCTCTTAAAAAGGCCTGTGAAACGCAGTTTCTTTGCAGGCCTGATAAGGCTGAAGTAGAACTTCTGCCCTGGGTGTGCCACATTGCCCTAGAGCTGAAAGGCACAACGTGCAGGCTTCTTAACAAAGGGCGAGTTGGCCCCAGAGCATCTTCCTTCCAGCTCTTTGGGAAGCTAAGAAACAACTCGCTCTGCACAGTGCTCTTACAGCCTACCGGGAACATCTCTTACAAAGGCCTGTGAAACACGGTTACCTTGCAGGCCTGATCTGGCTGAAGTAGAACTTCTGCCCTGGGTGTACCACATTGCCCTATAGCTGAAAGGCACAACGTGCAGGCTTCTTCACAAAGGGCGAGTTGGGCCCCAGAGCAGCTTGCTTCCAGCTCTTTGGTAAGCTAAGAAACAACTCGCCCTGCACAGTGCTCTTACAGCCTAAGGGGAACATCTCTTACAAATGCCTGTGAAATGCAGTTTCTTTGCAGTCCTGATCTGGCTGAAGTAGAACTTCTGCCCTGGGTGTGCCACATTGCCCTATAGCTGAAAGGCACAACGTTCAGGCTTCTTAACAAAGCGCGAGTTGGGCCCCAGAGCATCTTGCTTCCAGCTCTTTGGGAAGCTAAGAAACAACTCGCTCTGCACAGGGCTCTTACAGCCTATCGGGAACATCTCTTACAAAGGCCTGTGAAACGCAGTTTCTTTGCAGGCCTGATCAGGCTGAAGTAGAACTTCTGCCATGGGTGTGGCACATTGCCCTAGAGCTGAAAGGCACAACGTGCAGGCTTCTTAACAAAGGGCAAATTTTGCCCCAGAGCATCTTGATTCCAGCTCTGTGGGAAGCTAAGAAACAACTCGCTCTGCACAGTGCTCTTACAGCCTACCGGGAACATCTCTTACAAATGCCTGTGTGATGCACTTTCTTTGCAGGCCTCATCTGGCTGCAGTAGAACTTCTGCCCTGGGTGTGCCACATTGCCCTAGAGCTGAAAGCTACAACGTGCCGTCTGCTTTCCAAAGGGCGAGTTGGGCCCCATAGCATCTTGCTTCCAGCTCTTTGGGAAGCTAAGAAACAACTCGCTCTGCACAGTGCTCTTACAGCCTACCGGGAACATCTCTTACAAAGGCCTGTGAGACGCAGTTTCTTTGCAGGCCTGATCTGGCTGAAGTAGAACTTCTGCTCTGGTTGCGCCACATTTTCTTAGAACTGAAAGCTACAACGTGCAATCTGCTTTCCAAAGTGCGAGTTGGGCCCCAGAGCATCTTGCTTCCAGCTCTTTGGGAAGCTAAGAAACAACTCGCTCTGCACAGTGCTCTTACAGCCTACCGGGAACATCTCTTACAAAGGCCTGTGAAACGCAGTTTCTTTGCAGGCCTGATCTGGCTGAAGTAGTACTTCTGCCCTGGGTGTGCCACATTGCCCTAGAGCTGAAAGGCACAACGTGCGGGCTTCTTGACAAAGGGCGAGTTGGGCCCCAGAGCATCTTGCTTCCAGCTCTTTGGGAAGCTAAGAAACAACTCGCTCTGCACAGTGCTCTTACAGCCTACCGGGAACATCTCTTACAAAGGCCTGTGAAACGCAATTTCTTCGCAGGACTGATCTGGCTGAAGTAGAACTTCTGCCCTGGGTGTGCCACATTGCCCTAGAGCTGAAAGGCACAACGTGCAGGCTTCCTAACAAAGGGCGAGTTGGGGCCCAGAGCATCTTGCTTCCAGCTCTTTGGGAAGCTAAGAAACAACTCACTCTGCACAGTGCTCTTACAGCCTACCGGGAACATCTCTTACAAAGGCCTGTGAAACACGGTTACCTTGCAGGCGTGATCTGGCTGAAGTAGAACTTCTGCCCTGGGTGTGCCACATTGCCCTATAGCTGAAAGGCACAACGTTCAGGCTTCTTAACAAAGCGCGAGTTGGGCCCCAGAGCATCTTGCTTCCAGCTCTTTGGGAAGCTAAGAAACAACTCGCTCTGCACAGGGCTCTTACAGCCTATCGGGAACATCTCTTACAAAGGCCTGTGAAACGCAGTTTCTTTGCAGGCCTGATCAGGCTGAAGTAGAACTTCTGCCATGGGTGTGGCACATTGCCCTAGAGCTGAAAGGCACAACGTGCAGGCTTCTTAACAAAGGGCAAATTTTGCCCCAGAGCATCTTGATTCCAGCTCTGTGGGAAGCTAAGAAACAACTCGCTCTGCACAGTGCTCTTACAGCCTACCGGGAACATCTCTTACAAATGCCTGTGTGATGCACTTTCTTTGCAGGCCTCATCTGGCTGCAGTAGAACTTCTGCCCTGGGTGTGCCACATTGCCCTAGAGCTGAAAGCTACAACGTGCCGTCTGCTTTCCAAAGGGCGAGTTGGGCCCCATAGCATCTTGCTTCCAGCTCTTTGGGAAGCTAAGAAACAACTCGCTCTGCACAGTGCTCTTACAGCCTACCGGGAACATCTCTTACAAAGGCCTGTGAGACGCAGTTTCTTTGCAGGCCTGATCTGGCTGAAGTAGAACTTCTGCTCTGGTTGCGCCACATTTTCTTAGAACTGAAAGCTACAATGTGCAATCTGCTTTCCAAAGTGCGAGTTGGGCCCCAGAGCATCTTGCTTCCAGCTCTTTGGGAAGCTAAGAAACAACTCGCTCTGCACAGTGCTCTTACAGCCTACCGGGAACATCTCTTACAAAGGCCTGTGAAACGCAGTTTCTTCGCAGGACTGATCTGGCTGAAGTAGAACTTCTGCCCTGGGTGTGCCACATTGCCCTAGAGCTGAAAGGCACAACGTGCAGGCTTCCTAACAAAGGGCGAGTTGTTCCCCAGAGCATCTTGCTTCCAGCTCTTTGGGAAGCTAAGAAACAACTCGCTCTGCACAGTGCTCTTACAGCCTACCGGGAACATCTCTTACAAAGGCCTGTGAAACACGGTTACCTTGCAGGCGTGATCTGGCTGAAGTAGAACTTCTGCCATGGGTGTGGCACATTGCCCTAGAGCTGAAAGGCACAGCGAGCAGGCTTCTTCACAAAGAGCGAGTTGGGCCCCAGAGCAGCTTGCTTCCAGCTCTTTGGTAAGCTAAGAAACAACTCGCCCTGCACAGTGCTCTTACAGCCTAAGGGGAACATCTCTTACAAATGCCTGTGAAATGCAGTTTCTTTGCAGTCCTGATCTGGCTGAAGTAGAACTTCTGCACTGGGTGTGCCACATTGCCCTAGAGCTGAAAGGCACAACGTTCAGGCTTCTTAACCAAGCGCGAGTTGGGCCCCAGAGCATCTTGCTTCCAGCTCTTTGGGAAGCTAAGAAACAACTCGCTCTGCACAGTGCTCTTACAGCCTACCGGGAACAACTCTTACAAAGGCCTGTGAAACGCAGTTTCTTTGCAGGCCTGATCAGGCTGAAGTAGAACTTCTGCCCTGGGTGTGCCACATTGCCCTAGAGCTGAAAGGCACAACGTGCAGGCTTCTTAACAAAGGGCAAGTTTTGCCCCAGAGCATCTTGCTTCCAGCTCTTTGGGAAGCTAAGAAACAACTCGCTCTGCACAGTGCTCTACAGCCTACCGGGAACAACTCTTACAAAGGCCTGTGAAACGCAGTTTCTTTGCAGGCCTGATCTGGCTGAAGTATAACTTCTGCTCTGGTTGCGCCACATTGGCCTAGAACTGAAAGCTACAACGTGCAATCTGCTTTCCAAAGTGCGAGTTGGGCCCCAGAGCATCTTGCTTCCAGCTCTTTGGTAAGCTAAGAAACAACTCGCTCTGCACAGTGCTCTTACAGCCTACTGGGAACATCTCTTACAAAGGCCTGTGAAACGCAGTTTCTTTGCAGGCCTGATCTGGCTGAAGTAGAACTTCTGCCCTGGGTGTGCCACATTGCCCTAGAGCTGAAAGGCACAACGTGCGGGCTTCTTGACAAAGGGCGAGTTGGGCCCCAGAGCATCTTGCTTCCAGCTCTTTGGGAAGCTAAGAAACAACTCGCTCTGCACAGTGCTCTTACAGCCTACCGGGAACATCTCTTACAAAGGCCTGTGAAACGCAGTTTCTTTGCAGGCCTGATCTGGCTGAAGTAGAACTTCTGCCCTGGGTGTGCCACATTGCCCTAGAGCTGAAAGGCACAACGTGCAGGCTTGTTAACAAAGGGCGAGTTGGGCCCCAGAGCATCTTGCTTCCAGCTCTTTGGGAAGCTAAGAAACAACTCGCTCTGCACAGTGCTCTTACAGCCTACCGGGAACATCTCTTACAAAGGCCTGTGAAACGCAGTTTCTTTGCAGGCCTGATGTGGCTGATGTAGAACTTATGCTCTGGGTGTGCCACACTGCCCTAGACCTGAAAGCTACAACGTGCAGTCTCCTTTCCAATGTGCGAGTTGGGCCCCAGAGCATCTTGCTTCCAGCTCTTTGGGAAGCTAAGAAACAACTCGCTCTGCACAGTGCTCTTACAGCCTACCGGGAACATCTCTTACAAAGGCCTGTGAAACGCAGTTTCTTTGCAGGCCTGATCTGGCTGAAGTAGAACTTCTGCCCTGGGTGTGCCACATTGCCCTAGAGCTGAAAGGCACAACGTGCAGGCTTCTTAACAAATGGCGGGTTGGGCCCCAGAGCATCTTGCTTCCAGCTCTTTGGGAAGCTAAGAAACAACTCGCTCTGCACAGTGCTCTTACAGCCTACTGGGAACATCTCTTACAAAGGTCTGTGAAACGCAGTTTCTTTGCAGGCCTGATCTGGATGAAATAGAACTTCTGCCCTGGGTTTGGCACCTAGCCCTAGAGCTGAAAGGCACAACGTGCAGTCTGCATTCGAAAGGGCGAGTTGGGCCCCAGAGCATCTTGCTTCCAGCTCTTTGGGAAGCTAAGAAACAACTCGCTCTGCACAGTGCTCTTACAGCCTACCGGGAACATCTCTTACGAAGGCCTGTGAGACGCAGTTTCTTTGCAGGCCTGATCTGGCTGAAGTAGAACTTCTGCTCTGGGTGTGCCACATTGCCCTAGAGCTGAAAGCTACAACGTGCCGTCTGCTTTCCAAAGGGCGAGTTGGGCCCCAGAGCATCTTGCTTCCAGCTCTTTGGGAAGCTAAGAAACAACTCGCTCTGCACAGTGCTCTTACATCCTACAGGGAACATCTCTTACAAAGGCCTGTGAAACGCAGTTTCTTTGCAGGCATGATCAGGCTGAAGTAGAACTTCTGCCCTGGGTGTGGCACCTAGCCCTAGAGCTGAAAGGCACAACGTGCAGGCTTCTTAACAAAGGGCGAGTTGGGCCCCACAGCATCTTGCTTCCAGCTCTTTGGGAAGCTAAGAAACAACTCGCTCTGCACAGTGCTCTTACAGCCTACCAGGAACATCTCTTACAAAGGCCTGTGAAACGCAGTTTCTTTGCAGGCCTGATCTGGCTGAAGTAGAACTTCTGCCCTGGTTGTGCCACACTGCCCTAGAGCTGAAAGCTACAACGTGGAGTCTCCTTTCCAATGTGCGAGTTGGGCCCCAGAGCATCTTGCTTCCAGCTCTTTGGGAAGCTAAGAAACAACTCGCTCTGCACAGTGCTCTTACAGCCTACCGGGAACATCTCTTAAAAAGGCCTGTGAAACGCAGTTTCTTTGCAGGCCTGATAAGGCTGAAGTAGAGCTTCTGCCCTGGTTGTGCCACATTGCCCTAGAGCTGAAAGGCACAACGTGCAGGCTTCTTAACAAAGGGCGAGTTGGGCCCCAGAGCATCTTCCTTCCAGCTCTGTGGGAAGCTAAGAAACAACTCGCTCTGCACAGTGCTCTTACAGCCTACCGGGAACATCTCTTACAAAGGCCTGTGAAACGCAGTTTCTTTGCAGGCCTGATCTGGCTGAAGTAGAACTTCTGCCCTGGGTGTGCCACATTGCCCTAGAGCTGAAATGCACAACGTGGAGGCTTCTTAACAAAGGCCAAGTTGGGCCCCAGAGCATCTTGCTTCCAGCTCTTTGGGAAGCTAAGAAACAACTCGCTCTGCACAGTGCTCTTACAGCCTACTGGGAACATCTCTTACAAAGGCCTGTGAAACGAAGTTTCTTTGCGGGCCTGATCTGGCTGAAGTAGAACTTCTGCCCTGAGTGTGGCACCTAGCCCTAGAGCGGAAAGGCACAACGTGCAGTCTGCATTCGAAAGGGCGAGTTGGGCCCCAGAGCATCTTGCTTCCAGCTCTTTGGGAAGCTAAGAAACAACTCGCTCTGCACAGTGCTCTTACAGCCTACCGGGAACATCTCTTACAAAGGCCTGTGAAACGCAGTTTCTTTGCAGGCCTGATCTGGCTGAAGTAGAACTTCTGCCCTGGGTGTGCCACATTGCCCTAGAGCTGAAAGGCACAACGTGCAGGCTTCTTAACAAAGGGCGAGTTGGCCCCAGAGCATCTTGCTTCCAGCTCTTTGGGAAGCTAAGAAACAACTCGCTCTGCACAATGCTCTTACAGCCTACCGGGAACATCTCTTACAAAGGCCTGTGAAACGCAGTTTCTTTGCAGGCCTGATCTGGCCGAAGTAGAACTTCTGCCCTGGGTGTGCCACATTGCCCTAGAGCTGAAAGGCACAACGTGCAGGCTTCTTAACAAAGGGCGAGTTGGGCCCCAGAGCATCTTGCTTCCAGCTCTTTGGGAAGCTAAGAAACAACTCGCTCTGCACAGTGCTCTTACAGCCTACCGGGAACAACTCTTACAAAGGCCTGTGAAACGCAGTTTCTTTGCAGGCCTGATGTGGCTGAAGTAGAACTTATGCTCTGGGTGTGCCACACTGCCCTAGACCTGAAAGCTACAATGTGCAGTCTCCTTTCCAATGTGCGAGTTGGGCCCCAGAGCATCTTGCTTCCAGCTGTTTGGGAAGCTAAGAAACAACTCGCTCTGCACAGTGCTCTTACAGCCTACCGGGAACATCTCTTACAAAGGCCTGTGAAACACGGTTACCTTGCAGGCCTGATCTGGCTGAAGTAGAACTTCTGCCCTGGGTGTACCACATTCCCCTAGAGCTGAAAGGCACAACGTGCAGGCTTCTTCACAAAGGGCGAGTTGGGCCCCAGAGCAGCTTGCTTCCAGCTCTTTGGGAAGCTAAGAAACAACTCGCTCTGCACAGGGCTCTTACAGCCTACCGGGAACATCTCTTACAAAGGCCTGTGAAACGCAGTTTCTTTGCAGGCCTGATCAGGCTGAAGTAGAACTTCTGCCATGGGTGTGGCACCTTGCCCTAGAGCTGAAAGGCACAACGTGCAGGCTTCTTAACAAAGGGCAAGTTTTGCCCCAGAGCATCTTGCTTCCAGCTCTTTGGGAAGCTAAGAAACAACTCGCCCTGCACAGTGCTCTTACAGCCTAAGGGGAACATCTCTTACAAATGCCTGTGAAATGCAGTTTCTTTGCAGTCCTGATCTGGCTGAAGTAGAACATCTGCCCTGGGTGTGCCACATTGCCCTATAGCTGAAAGGCACAACGTTCAGGCTTCTTAACAAAGCGCGAGTTGGGCCCCAGAGCATCTTGCTTCCAGCTCTTTGGGAAGCTAAGAAACAACTCGCTCTGCACAGGGCTCTTACAGCCTACCGGGAACATCTCTTACAAAGGCCTGTGAAACGCAGTTTCTTTGCAGGCCTGATCAGGCTGAAGTAGAACTTCTGCCATGGGTGTGGCACCTTGCCCTAGAGCTGAAAGGCACAACGTGCAGGCTTCTTAACAAAGGGCAAGTTTTGCCCCAGAGCATCTTGCTTCCAGCTCTTTGGGAAGCTAAGAAACAACTCGCTCTGCACAGTGCTCTTACAGCCTACCGGGAACATCTCTTACAAAGGCCTGTGTGATGCACTTTCTTTGCAGGCCTCATCTGGCTGCAGTAGAACTTCTGCCATGGGTGTGCCACATTGCCCTAGAGCTGAAAGCTACAACGTGCCGTCTGCTTTCCAAAGGGCGAGTTGGGCCCCATAGCATCTTGCTTCCAGCTCTTTGGGAAGCTAAGAAACAACTCGCTCTTCACAGTGCTCTTACAGCCTACCGGGAACATCTCTTACAAAGGCCTGTGAGACGCAGTTTCTTTGCAGGCCTGATCTGGCTGAAGTAGAACTTCTGCTCTGGTTGCGCCACATTGGCTTAGAACTGAAAGCTACAACGTGCAATCTGCTTTCCAAAGTGCGAGTTGGGCCCCAGAGCATCTTGCTTCCAGCTCTTTGGTAAGCTAAGAAACAACTCGCTCTGCACAGTGCTCTTACAGCCTACCGGGAACATCTCTTACAAAGGCCTGTGAAACGCAGTTTCTTTGCAGGCCTGATCTGGCTGAAGTAGAACTTCTGCCCTGGGTGTGCCACATTGCCCTAGAGCTGAAAGGCACAACGTGCAGGCTTCTTAACAAAGGGCGAGTTGGGCCCCAGAGCATCTTGCTTCCAGCTCTTTGGGAAGCTAAGAAACAACTCGCTCTGCACAGTGCTCTTACAGCCTACCGGGAACATCTCTTACAAATGCCTGTGAAATGCAGTTTCTTTGCAGTCCTGATCTGGCTGAAGTAGAACTTCTGCCCTGGGTGTGCCACATTGCCCTAGAGCTGAAAGGCACAACGTTCAGGCTTCTTAACAAAGCACGAGTTGGGCCCCAGAGCATCTTGCTTCCAGCTCTTTGGGAAGCTAAGAAACAACTCGCTCTGCACAGTGCTCTTACAGCCTACCGGGAACATCTCTTACAAAGGCCTGTGAAACGCAGTTTCTCTTCAGGCCTGATCAGGCTGAAGTAGAAATTCTGCCCTGGGTGTGCCACATTGCCCTAGAGCTGAAAGGCACAACGTGCAGGCTTCTTAACAAAGGGCAAGTTTTGCCCCAGAGCATCTTGCTTCCAGCTCTTTGGGAAGCTAAGAAACAACTCGCTCTGCACAGTGCTCTTACAGCCTACCGGGAACATCTCTTACAAAGGCCTGTGAGACGCAGTTTCTTTGCAGGCCTGATCTGGCTGCAGTAGAACTTCTGCTCTGGGTGTGCCACATTGCCCTAGAGCTGAAAGGCACAACGTGCAGGCTTCTTAACAAAGGGCGAGTTGGGCCCCAGAGCATCTTGCTTCCAGCTCTTTGGGAAGCTAAGAAACAACTCGCTCTGCACAGTGCTCTTACAGCCTACCGGGAACATCTCTTACAAAGGCCTGTGAAACGCAGTTTCTTTGCAGGCCTGATCTGGCTGAAGTAGAACTTCTGCCCTGGGTGTGCCACATTGCCCTAGAGCTGAAAGGCACAACGTGCAGGCTTGTTAACAAAGGGCGAGTTGGGCCCCAGAGCATCTTGCTTCCAGCTCTTTGGGAAGCTAAGAAACAACTCGCTCTGCACAGTGCTCTTACAGCCTAGTGGGAACATCTCTTCCAAAGGCCTGTGAAACGCAGTTTCTTTGCAGGCCTGATCTGGCTTATGTAGAACTTATGCTCTGGGTGTGCCACACTGCCCTAGACCTGAAAGCTACAACGTGCAGTCTCCTTTCCAATGTGCGAGTTGGGCCCCAGAGCATCTTGCTTCCAGCTCTTTGGGAAGCTCAGAAACAACTCGCTCTGCACAGTGCTCTTACAGCCTACCGGGAACATCTCTTACAAAGGCCTGTGAATCGCAGTTTCTTTGCAGGCCTGATCTGGCTGAAGTAGAAATTCTGACCTGGGTGTGCCACATTGCCCTAGAGCTGAAAGGCACAACGTGCAGGCTTCTTAACAAAGGGCGGGTTGGGCCCCAGAGCATCTTGCTTCCAGCTCTTTGGGAAGCTAAGGAACAACTCACTCTGCACAGTGCTCTTACAGCCTACTGGGAACATCTCTTACAAAGGCCTGTGAAACGCAGTTTCTTTGCAGGCCTGATCTGGCTGAAATAGAACTTCTGCCCTGGGTTTGGCACCTAGCCCTAGAGCTGAAAGGCACTACGTGCAGTCTGCATTCGAAAGGGCGAGTTGGGCGCCAGAGCTTCTTGCTTCCAGCTCTTTGGGAAGCTAAGAAACAACTCGCTCTGCACAGTGCTCTTACAGCCTACCGGGAACATCTCTTACAAAGGCCTGTGAAACACAGTTTCCTTGCAGGCCTGATCTGGCTGAAGTAGAACATCTGCCCTGGGTGTGCCACATTGCCCTAGAGCTGAAAGGCACAACGTGCAGGCTTCCTCACAAAGGGCGAAGTGTGCCCCAGAGCAGCTTGCTTCCAGCTCTTTGGGAAGCTAAGAAACAACTCGCTCTGCACTGTGCTCTTGCAACCTACCGGGAACATCTCTTACAAAGGCCTGTGAAACGCAGTTTCTGTGCAGGCCTGATCAGGCTGAAGTAGAACTTCTGCCCTGGGTGTGGCACATTGCCCTAGAGCTGAAAGGCACAACGTGCAGGCTTCTTAACAAAGGGCACGTTGGGCCCCAGAGCATCTTGCTTCCAGCTCTTTGGGAAGCTAAGAAACAACTCGCTCTGCACAGTGCTCTTACAGCCTACCGGGAACATCTCTTACAAAGGCCTGTGAAACGCAGTTTCTGTGCAGGCCTGATCTGCCTGAAGGAGAACTTCTGATCTGGGTGTGCCACATTGCCCTAGAGCTGAAAGGCACAACGTGCAGGCTTCTTAACAAAGGGCGAGTTGGGCCCCAGAGCATCTTGCTTCCAGCTCTTTGGGAAGCTAAGAAACAACTCGCTCTGCACAGTACTCTTACAGCCTACCGGGAACATCTCTTACAAAGGCCTGTGAGACGCAGTTTCTTTGCAGGCCTGATCTGGCTGCTGTAGAACTTCTGCTCTGGTTGCGCCACATTGGCCTAGAACTGAAAGCTACAACGTGCAATCGGCTTTCCAAAGTGCGAGTTGCGCCCCAGAGCATCTTGCTTCCAGCTCTTTGGTAAGCTAAGAAACAACTCGCTCTGCACAGTGCTCTTACAGCCTACCGGGAACATCTCTTACAAAGACCTGTAAACGCAGTTTCTTTGCAGGCCTGATCTGGCTGAAGTAGAACTTCTGCCCTGGGTGTGCCACTTTGCCCTAGAGCTGAAAGGCACAACGTGCGGGCTTCTTGACAAAGGGCAAGTTGGGCCCCAGAGCATCTTGCTTCCAGCTCTTTGGGAAGCTAAGAAACAACTCGCTCTGCACAGTGCTCTTACAGCCTACCGGGAACATCTCTTACAAAGGCCTGTGAAACGCAGTTTCTTTGCAGGCCTGATCTGGCTGAAGTAGAACTTATGCTCTGGGTGTGCCACACTGCCCTAGACCTGAAAGCTACAACGTGCAGTCTCCTTTCCAATGTGCGAGTTGGGCACCAGAGCATCTTGCTTCCAGCTATTTGGGAAGCTAAGAAAAAACTCGCTCTGCACAGTGCTCTTACAGCCTACCGGGAACATCTCTTACAAAGGCCTGTGAATCACGGTTACCTTGCAGGCCTGATCTGGCTGAAGTAGAACTTCTGCCCTGGGTGTGCCACATTGCCCTAGAGCTGAAAGGCACAACGTGCAGGCTTCTTCACAAAGGGCGAGTTGGGCCCCAGAGCAGCTTGCTTCCAGCTCTTTGGTAAGCTAAGAAACAACTCGCCCTGCACAGTGCTCTTACAGCCTACCGGGAACATCTCTTACAAAGGCCTGTGAAACGCAGTTTCTTTGCATTCCTCATCTGGCTGCAGTAGAACTTCTGCCCTGGGTGTGCCACATTGCCCTAGAGCTGAAAGCTACAACGTGCCGTCTGCTTTCGAAAGGGCGAGTTGGGCCCCAAAGCATCTTGCTTCCAGCTGTTTGGGAAGCTAAGAAACAACTCGCTCTGCACAGTGCTGTTACAGCCTACCGGGAACATCTCTTAAAAAGGCCTGTGAAACGCAGTTTCTTTGCAGGCCTGATAAGGCTGAAGTAGAACTTCTGCCCTGGTTGTGCCTCATTGCCCTAGAGCTGAAAGGCACAACGTGCAGGCTTCTTAACAAAGGGCGATTTGGGCCCCAGAGCATCTTCCTTCCAGCTCTGTGGGAAGCTAAGAAACAACTCGCTCTGCACAGTGCTCTTACAGCCTACCGGGAACATCTCTTACAAAGGCCTGTGAAACGCAGTTTCTTTGCAGGCCTGATCTGGCTGAAGTAGAACTTCTGCCCTGGGTGTGCCACATTGCCCTAGAGCTGAAATGCACAACGTGGAGGCTTCTTAACAAAGGCCAAGTTGGGCCCCAGAGCATCTTGCTTCCAGCTCTTTGGGAAGCTAAGAAACAACTCGCTCTGCACAGTGCTCTTACAGCCTACTGGGAACATCTCTTACAAAGGCCTGTGAAACGCAGTTTCTTTGCAGGCCTGATCTGGCGGAAGTAGAACTTCTGCCCTGAGTGTGGCACCTAGCCCTAGAGCGGAAAGGCACAACGTGCAGTCTGCATTCGAAAGGGCGAGTTGGGCCCCAGAGCATCTTGCTTCCAGCTCTTTGGGAAGCTAAGAAACAACTCGCTCTGCACAGTGCTCTTACAGCCTACCGGGAACATCTCTTACAAAGGCCTGTGAGACGCAGTTTCTTTGCAGGCCTGATCTGGCTGAAGTAGAACTTCTGCCCTGGGTGTGCCACATTGCCCTAGAGCTGAAAGCTACAACGTGCCGTCTGCTTTCCAAAGGGCGAGTTGGGCCCCAGAGCATCTTGCTTCCAGCTCTTTGGGAAGCTAAGAAACAACTCGCTCTGCACAGTGCTCTTACATCCTACAGGGAACATCTCTTACAAAGGCCTGTTAAACGCACTTTCTTTGCAGGCATGATCAGGCTGAAGTAGAACTTCTGCCCTGGGTGTGGCACCTAGCCCTAGAGCTGAAAGGCACAACGTGCAGGCTTCTTAACAAAGGGCGAGTTGGGCCCCACAGCATCTTGCTTCCAGCTCTTTGGGAAGCTTAGAAACAACTCGCTCTGCACAGTGCTCTTACAGCCTACCAGGAACATCTCTTACAAAGGCCTGTGAAACGCAGTTTCTTTGCAGGCCTGATCTGGCTGAAGTAGAACTTCTGCCCTGGGTGTGCCACACTGCCCTAGAGCTGAAAGCTACAACGTGCAGTCTCCTTTCCAATGTGCGAGTTGGGCCCCAGAGCATCTTGCTTCCAGCTCTTTGGGAAGCTAAGAAACAACTCGCTCTGCACAGTGCTCTTACAGCCTACCGGGAACATCTCTTACAAAGGCCTGTGTGATGCACTTTCTTTGCAGGCCTGATCTGGCGGCAGTAGAACTTCTGCTCTGGGTGTGCCACATTGCCCTAGAGCCGAAAGCTACAACGTGCCGTCTGCTTTCCAAAGGGCGAGTTGGGCCCCAGAGCATCTTGCTTCCAGCTCTTTGGGAAGCTAAGAAACAACTCGCTCTGCACAGCGCTCTTACAGCCTACCGGGAACATGTCTTCCAAAGGCCTGTGAAACGCAGTTTCTTTGCAGGCCTGATCTGGCTGAAGTAGAACTTCTGCTCTGGGTGTGCTACTTTGCCCTAGAGCTGAAATGCACAACGTGGAGGCTTCTTAACAAAGGCCAAGTTGGGCCCCAGAGCATCTTGCTTCCAGCTCTTTGGGAAGCTAAGAAACAACTCGCTCTGCACAGTGCTCTTACAGCCTACTTGGAACATCTCTTACAAAGGCCTGTGAAACACAGTTTCTTTGCAGGCCAGATCTGGCTGAAGTAGAACTTCTGCCCTGAGTGTGGCACCTAGCCCTAGAGCGGAAAGGCACAACGTGCAGTCTGCATTCGAAAGGGCGAGTTGGGCCCCAGAGCATCTTGCTTCCAGCTCTTTGGGAAGCTAAGAAACAACTCGCTCTGCACAGTGCTCTTACAGCCTACCGGGAACATCTCTTACAAAGGCCTGTGAGACGCAGTTACTTTCCAGGCCTGATCTGGCTGAAGTAGAACTTCTGCTCTGGGTGTGCCACATTGCCCTAGAGCTGAAAGCTACAACGTGCCGTCTGCTTTCCAAAGGGCGAGTTGGGCCCCAGAGCATCTTGCTTCCAGCTCTTTGGGAAGCTAAGAAACAACTCGCTCTGCACAGTGCTCTTACATCCTACAGGGAACATCTCTTACAAAGGCCTGTGAAACGCACTTTCTTTGCAGGCATGATCAGGCTGAAGTAGAACTTCTGCCCTGGGTGTGGCACCTAGCCCTAGAGCTGAAAGGCACAACGTGCAGGCTTCTTAACAAAGGGCGAGTTGGGCCCCACAGCATCTTGCTTCCAGCTCTTTGGGAAGCTAAGAAACAACTCGCTCTGCACACTGCTCTTACAGCCTACCAGGAACATCTCTTACAAAGGCCTGTGAAACGCAGTTTCTTTGCAGGCCTGATCTGGCTGAAGTAGAACTTCTGCCCTGGGTGTGCCACACTGCCCTAGAGCTGAAAGCTACAACGTGCAGTCTCCTTTCCAATGTGCGAGTTGGGCCCCGGAGCATCTTGCTTCCAGCTCTTTGGGAAGCTAAGAAACAACTCGCTCTGCACAGTGCTCTTACAGCCTACCGGGAACATCTCTTACAAAGGCCTGTGTGATGCACTTTCTTTGCAGGCCTGATCTGGCTGCAGTAGAACTTCTGCTCTGGGTGTGCCACATTGCCCTAGAGCTGAAAGCTACAACGTGCCGTCTGCTTTCCAAAGGGCGAGTTGGGCCCCAGAGCATCTTGCTTCAGCTCTTTGGGAAGCTAAGAAACAACTCGCTCTGCACAGCGCTCTTACAGCCTACCGGGAACATCTCTTACAAAGGCCTGTGAAACGCAGTTTCTTTGCAGGCCTGATCTGGCTGAAGTAGAACTTCTGCCCTGGGTGTGCCACATTGCCCTAGAGCTCAAAGGCACAACGTGCAGGCTTCTTAACAAAGGGCGAGTTGGGCCCCACAGCATCTTGCTTCCAGCTCTTTGGGAAGCTAAGAAACAACTCGCTCTGCACAGTGCTCTTACAGCCTACTGGGAACATCTCTTACAAAGGCCTGTGAAACGCAGTTTCTTTGCAGGCCTGATCTGGCTGAAGTAGAACTTCTGCCCTGGGTGTGCCACATTGCCCTAGAGCTGAAAGGCACAACGTGCAGGCTTCTTAACAAAGGGCGAGTTGGGCCCCAGAGCATCTTGCTTCCAGCTCTTTGGGAAGCTAAGAAACAACTCGCTCTGCACAGTGCTGTTACAGCCTACCGGGAACATCTCTTAAAAAGGCCTGTGAGACGAAGTTTCTTTGCAGGCCTGATCTGGCTGAAGTAGAACTTCTGCCCTGGGTGTGCCACATTGCCCTAGAGCTGAAAGTCACAACGTGCGGGCTTCTTGACAAAGGGCGAGTTGGGCCCCGAGCATCTTGCTTCCAGCTCTTTGGGAAGCTAAGAAACAACTCGCTCTGCACAGTGCTCTTACAGCCTACCGGGAACATCTCTTACAAAGGCCTGTGAAACGCAGTTTCTTTGCAGGCCTGATCTGGCTGAAGTAGAACTTCTGCCCTGGGTGTGCCACATTGCCCTAGAGCTGAAAGGCACAACGTGCAGGCTTCTTAACAAAGGGCGAGTTGGGCCCCAGAGCATCTTGCTTCCAGCTCTTTGGGAAGCTAAGAAACAACTCGCTCTGCACAGTGCTCTTACAGCCTACCGGGAACATCTCTTACAAAGGCCTGTGAAACGCAGTTTCTTTGCAGGCCTGATCTGGCTGAACTAGAACTTCTGCCCTGGGTGTGCCACACTGCCCTAGAGCTGAAAGCTACAACGTGCAGTCTCCTTTCCAATGTGCGAGTTGGGCCCCAGAGCATCTTGCTTCCAGCTCTTTGGGAAGCTAAGAAACAACTCGCTCTGCACAGTGCTCTTACAGCCTACCGGGAACATCTCTTACAAAGGCCTGTGAAACACGGTTACCTTGCAGGCCTGATCTGGCTGAAGTAGAACTTCTGCCCTGGGTGTGCCACATTGCCCTAGAGCTGAAAGGCACAACGTGCAGGCTTCTTCACAAAGGGCGAGTTGGGCCCCAGAGCAGCTTGCTTCCAGCTCTTTGGTAAGCTAAGAAACAACTCGCCCTGCACAGTGCTCTTACAGCCTAAGGGGAACATCTCTTACAAATGCCTGTGAAACGCAGTTTCTTTGCAGTCCTGATCTGGCTGAAGTAGAACTTCTGCCCTGGGTGTGCCACATTGCCCTATAGCTGAAAGGCACAACGTGCAGGCTTCTTAACAAAGGGCGGGTTGGGCCCCAGAGCATCTTGCTTCCAGCTCTTTGGGAAGCTAAGGAACAACTCACTCTGCACAGTGCTCTTACAGCCTACTGGGAACATCTCTTACAAAGGCCTGTGAAACGCAGTTTCTTTGCAGGCCTGATCTGGATGAAATAGAACTTCTGCCCTGGGTTTGGCACCTAGCCCTAGAGCTGAAAGGCACTACGTGCAGTCTGCATTCGAAAGGGCGAGTTGGGCGCCAGAGCTTCTTGCTTCCAGCTCTTTGGGAAGCTAAGAAACAACTCGCTCTGCACAGTGCTCTTACAGCCTACCGGGAACATCTCTTACAAAGGCCTGTGAAACACAGTTTCCTTGCAGGCCTGATCTGGCTGAAGTAGAACATCTGCCCTGGGTGTGCCACATTGCCCTAGAGCTGAAAGGCACAACGTGCAGGCTTCCTCACAAAGGGCGAAGTGTGCCCCAGAGCAGCTTGCTTCCAGCTCTTTGGGAAGCTAAGAAACAACTCGCTCTGCACAGTGCTCTTGCAACCTACCGGGAACATCTCTTACAAAGGCCTGTGAAACGCAGTTTCTTTGCAGGCCTGATCTGGCTGAAGTAGAACTTATGCTCTGGGTGTGCCACACTGCCCTAGACCTGAAAGCTACAACGTGCAGTCTCCTTTCCAATGTGCGAGTTGGGCACCAGAGCATCTTGCTTCCAGCTCTTTGGGAAGCTCAGAAACAACTCGCTCTGCACAGTGCTCTTACAGCCTACCGGGAACATCTCTTACAAAGGCCTGTGTGATGCACTTTCTTTGCATGCCTGATCTGGCTGCAGTAGAACTTCTGCTCTGGGTGTGCCACATTGCCCTAGAGCTGAAAGCTACAACGTGCCGTCTGCTTTCCAAAGGGCGAGTTGGGCCCCAGAGCATCTTGCTTCAGCTCTTTGGGAAGCTAAGAAACAACTCGCTCTGCACAGCGCTCTTACAGCCTACCGGGAACATCTCTTACAAAGGCCTGTGAAACGCAGTTTCTTTGCAGGCCTGATCGGGCTGAAGTAGAACTTCTGCCCTTGGTGTGCCACATTGCCCTAGAGCTCAAAGGCACTACGTGCAGGCTTCTTAACAAAGGGCGAGTTGGGCCCCACAGCATCTTGCTTCCAGCTCTTTGGGAAGCTAAGAAACAACTCGCTCTGCACAGTGCTCTTACAGCCTACTGGGAACATCTCTTACAAAGGCCTGTGAAACGCAGTTTCTTTGCAGGCCTGATCAGGCTGAAGTAGAACTTCTGCCCTGGGTGTGCCACATTGCCCTAGAGCTGAAAGGCACAACGTGCAGGCTGCTTAACAAAGGGCGAGTTGGGCCCCACAGCATCTTGCTTCCAGCTCTTTGGGAAGCTAAGAAACAACTCGCTCTGCACAGTGCTCTTACAGCCTACCAGGAACATCTCTTACAAAGGCCTGTGAAACGCAGTTTCTTTGCAGGCCTGATCTGGCTGAAGTAGAACTTCTGCCCTGGGTGTGCCACACTGCCCTAGAGCTGAAAGCTACAACGTGCAGTCTCCTTTCCAATGTGCGAGTTGGGCCCCAGAGCATCTTGCTTCCAGCTCTTTGGGAAGCTAAGAAACAACTCGCTCTGCACAGTGCTCTTACAGCCTACCGGGAACATCTCTTACAAAGGCCTGTGTGATGCACTTTCTTTGCATGCCTGATCGGGCTGCAGTAGAACTTCTGCTCTG
Organism: Equus caballus; assembly: GCF_041296265.1. Taxonomy (NCBI): domain Eukaryota; kingdom Metazoa; phylum Chordata; class Mammalia; order Perissodactyla; family Equidae; genus Equus; species Equus caballus. The sequence goes on from NC_091692.1 coordinate 44,270,144, forward strand.
GGTGTGCCACATTGCCCTAGAGCTGAAAGCTACAACGTGCCGTCTGCTTTCCAAAGGGCGAGTTGGGCCCCAGAGCATCTTGCTTCCAGCTCTTTGGGAAGCTAAGAAACAACTCGCTCTGCACAGTGCTCTTACAGCCTACCGGGAACATCTCTTACAAATGCCTGTGAAACGCAGTTTCTTTGCAGGCCTGATCTGGCTGAAGTAGAACTTCTGCCCTGGGTGTGCCACATTGCCCTAGAGCTGAAAGGCACAACGTGGAGGCTTCTTAACAAAGGGCGAGTTGGGCCCCAGAGCATCTTGCTTCCAGCTCTTTGGGAAGCTAAGAAACAACTCGCTCTGCACAGTGCTCTTACAGCCTACCGGGAACATCTCTTACAAAGGCCTGTGAAACGCAGTTTCTTTGCAGGCCTGATCTGGCTGAAGTAGAACTTCTGCCCTGGGTGTGCCACATTGCCCTAGAGCTGAAAGGCACAACGTGCAGGCTTCTTAACAAAGGGCGGGTTGGGCCCCAGAGCATCTTGCTTCCAGCTCTTTGGGAAGCTAAGAAACAACTCACTCTGCACAGTGCTCTTACAGCCTACTGGGAACATCTCTTACAAAGGCCTGTGAAACGCAGTTTCTTTGCAGGCCTGATCTGGATGAAATAGAACTTCTGCCCTGGGTTAGGCACCTAGCCCTAGAGGTGAAAGGCACAACGTGCAGTCTGCATTCGAAAGGGCGAGTTGGGCGCCAGAGCTTCTTGCTTCCAGCTCTTTGGGAAGCTAAGAAACAACTCGCTCTGCACAGTGCTCTTACAGCCTACCGGGAACATCTCTTACAAAGGCCTGTGAAACGCAGTTTCTTTGCAGGCCTCATCTGGCTGAAGTAGAACTTCTGCCCTGGGTGTGCCACATTGCCCTAGAGCTGAAAGGCACAACGTGCAGTCTCCTTTCCAATATGCGAGTTGGGCCCCAGAGCATCTTGCTTCCAGCTCTTTGGGAAGCTAAGAAACAACTCGCTCTGCACAGTGCTCTTACAGCCTACCGGGAACATCTCTTACAAAGGCCTGTGTGATGCACTTTCTTTGCAGGCCTGATCTGGCTGCAGTAGAACTTCTGCTCTGGGTGTGCCACATTGCCCTAGAGCTGAAAGCTACAACGTGCCGTCTGCTTTCCAAAGGGCGAGTTGGGCCCCAGAGCATCTTGCTTCCAGCTCTTTGGGAAGCTAAGAAACAACTCGCTCTGCACAGCGCTCTTACAGCCTACCGGGAACGTCTCTTACAAAGGCCTGTGAAACGCAGTTTCTTTGCAGGCCTCATCTGGCTGCAGTAGAACTTCTGCCCTGGGTGTGCCACATTGCCCTAGAGCTGAAAGCTACAACGTGCCGTCTGCTTTCGAAAGGGCGAGTTGGGCCCCAGAGCATCTTGCTTCCAGCTGTTTGGGAAGCTAAGAAACAACTCGCTCTGCACAGTGCTGTTACAGCCTACCGGGAACATCTCCTAAAAAGGCCTGTGAAACGCAGTTTCTTTGCAGGCCTGATAAGGCTGAAGTAGAACTTCTGCCCTGGTTGTGCCACATTGCCCTAGAGCTGAAAGGCACAACGTGCAGGCTTCTTAACAAAGGGCGAGTTGGGCCCCAGAGCATCTTCCTTCCAGCTCTGTGGGAAGCAAAGAAACAACTCGCTCTGCACAGTGCTCTTACAGCCTACCGGGAACATGTTTTCCAAAGGCCTGTGAAACGCAGTTTCTTTGCAGGCCTGATCTGGCTGAAGTAGAACTTCTGCTCTGGGTGTGCTACTTTGCCCTAGAGCTGAAATGCACAACGTGGAGGCTTCTTAACAAAGGCCAAGTTGGGCCCCAGAGCATCTTGCTTCCAGCTCTTTGGGAAGCTAAGAAACAACTCGCTCTGCACAGTGCTCTTACAGCCTACTTGGAACATCTCTTACAAAGGCCTGTGAAACACAGTTTCTTTGCAGGCCTGATCTGGCTGAAGTAGAACTTCTGCCCTGAGTGTGGCACCTAGCCCTAGAGCGGAAAGGCACAACGTGCAGTCTGCATTCGAAAGGGCGAGTTGGGCCCCAGAGCATCTTGCTTCCAGCTCTTTGGGAAGCTAAGAAACAACTCGCTCTGCACAGTGCTCTTACAGCCTACCGGGAACATCTCTTACAAAGGCCTGTGAGACGCAGTTACTTTGCAGGCCTGATCTGGCTGAAGTAGAACTTCTGCTCTGGGTGTGCCACATTGCCCTAGAGCTGAAAGCTACAACGTGCCGTCTGCTTTCCAAAGGGCGAGTTGGGCCCCAGAGCATCTTGCTTCCAGCTCTTTGGGAAGCTAAGAAAAAACTCGCTCTGCACAGTGCTCTTACATCCTACAGGGAACATCTCTTACAAAGGCCTGTGAAACGCACTTTCTTTGCAGGCATGATCAGGCTGAAGTAGAACTTCTGCCCTGGGTGTGGCACCTAGCCCTAGAGCTGAAAGGCACAACGTGCAGGCTTCTTAACAAAGGGCGAGTTGGGCCCCACAGCATCTTGCTTCCAGCTCTTTGGGAAGCTAAGAAACAACTCGCTCTGCACACTGCTCTTACAGCCTACCAGGAACATCTCTTACAAAGGCCTGTGAAACGCAGTTTCTTTGCAGGCCTGATCTGGCTGAAGTAGAACTTCTGCCCTGGGTGTTCCACACTGCCCTAGAGCTGAAAGCTACAACGTGCAGTCTCCTTTCCAATGTGCGAATTGGGCCCCAGAGCATCTTGCTTCCAGCTCTTTGGGAAGCTCAGAAACAACTCGCTCTGCACAGTGCTCTTACAGCCTACCGGGAACATCTCTTACAAAGGCCTGAGTGATGCACTTTCTTTGCATGCCTGATCTGGCTGCAGTAGAACTTCTGCTCTGGGTGTGCCACATTGCCCTAGAGCTGAAAGCTACAACATGCCGTCTGCTTTCCAAAGGGCGAGTTGGGCCCCAGAGCATCTTGCTTCAGCTCTTTGGGAAGCTAAGAAACAACTCGCTCTGCACAGCGCTCTTACAGCCTACCGGGAACATCTCTTACAAAGGCCTGTGAAACGCAGTTTCTTTGCAGGCCTGATCGGGCTGAAGTAGAACTTCTGCCCTGGGTGTGCCACATTGCCCTAGAGCTCAAAGGCACTACGTGCAGGCTTCTTAACAAAGGGCGAGTTGGGCCCCACAGCATCTTGCTTCCAGCTCTTTGGGAAGCTAAGAAACAACTCGCTCTGCACAGTGCTCTTACAGCCTACTGGGAACATCTCTTACAAAGGCCTGTGAAACGCAGTTTCTTTGCAGGCCTGATCAGGCTGAAGTAGAACTTCTGCCCTGGGTGTGCCACATTGCCCTAGAGCTGAAAGGCACAACGTGCAGGCTGCTTAACAAAGGGCGAGTTGGGCCCCACAGCATCTTGCTTCCAGCTCTTTGGGAAGCTAAGAAACAACTCGCTCTGCACAGTGCTCTTACAGCCTACCAGGAACATCTCTTACAAAGGCCTGTGAAACGCAGTTTCTTTGCAGGCCTGATCTGGCTGAAGTAGAACTTCTGCCCTGGGTGTGCCACACTGCCCTAGAGCTGAAAGCTACAACGTGCAGTCTCCTTTCCAATGTGCGAGTTGGGCCCCAGAGCATCTTGCTTCCAGCTCTTTGGGAAGCTAAGAAACAACTCGCTCTGCACAGTGCTCTTACAGCCTACCGGTAACATCTCTTACAAAGGCCTGTGTGATGCACTTTCTTTGCATGCCTGATCGGGCTGCAGTAGAACTTCTGCTCTGGGTGTGCCACATTGCCCTAGAGCTGAAAGCTACAACGTGCCGTCTGCTTTCCAAAGGGCGAGTTGGGCCCCAGAGCATCTTGCTTCCAGCTCTTTGGGAAGCTAAGAAACAACTCGCTCTGCACAGTGCTCTTACAGCCTACCGGGAACATCTCTTACAAATGCCTGTGAAACGCAGTTTCTTTGCAGGCCTGATCTGGCTGAAGTAGAACTTCTGCCCTGGGTGTGCCACATTGCCCTAGAGCTGAAAGGCACAACGTGGAGGCTTCTTAACAAAGGGCGAGTTGGGCCCCAGAGCATCTTGCTTCCAGCTCTTTGGGAAGCTAAGAAACAACTCGCTCTGCACAGTGCTCTTACAGCCTACCGGGAACATCTCTTACAAAGGCCTGTGAAACGCAGTTTCTTTGCAGGCCTGATCTGGCTGAAGTAGAACTTCTGCCCTGGGTGTGCCACATTGCCCTAGAGCTGAAAGGCACAACGTGCAGGCTTCTTAACAAAGGGCGGGTTGGGCCCCAGAGCATCTTGCTTCCAGCTCTTTGGGAAGCTAAGAAACAACTCACTCTGCACAGTGCTCTTACAGCCTACTGGGAACATCTCTTACAAAGGCCTGTGAAACGCAGTTTCTTTGCAGGCCTGATCTGGATGAAATAGAACTTCTGCCCTGGGTTAGGCACCTAGCCCTAGAGGTGAAAGGCACAACGTGCAGTCTGCATTCGAAAGGGCGAGTTGGGCGCCAGAGCTTCTTGCTTCCAGCTCTTTGGGAAGCTAAGAAACAACTCGCTCTGCACAGTGCTCTTACAGCCTACCGGGAACATCTCTTACAAAGGCCTGTGAAACGCAGTTTCTTTGCAGGCCTCATCTGGCTGAAGTAGAACTTCTGCCCTGGGTGTGCCACATTGCCCTAGAGCTGAAAGGCACAACGTGCAGGCTTCTTAACAAAGGGCGAGTTGGCCCCAGAGCATCTTGCTTCCAGCTCTTTGGGAAGCTAAGAAACAACTCGCTCTGCACAGTGCTCTTACAGCCTACCGGGAACATCTCTTACAAAGGCCTGTGAAACGCAGTTTCTTTGCAGGCCTGATCTGGCTGAAGTAGAACTTCTGCCCTGGGTGTGCCACATTGCCCTAGAGCTGAAAGGCACAACGTGCAGGCTTCTTAACAAAGGGCGAGTTGGGCCCCATAGCATCTTGCTTCCAGCTCTTTGGGAAGCTAAGAAACAACTCGCTCTGCACAGTGCTCTTACAGCCTACCGGGAACATCTCTTACAACGGCCTGTGAGACGCAGTTTCTTTGCAGGCCTGATCTGGGTGAAGTATAACTTCTGCTCTGGTTGCGCCACATTGGCCTAGAACTGAAAGCTACAACGTGCAATCTGCTTTCCAAAGTGCGAGTTGGGCCCCAGAGCATCTTGCTTCCAGCTCTTTGGGAAGCTAAGAAACAACTCGCTCTGCACAGTGCTCTTACAGCCTACCGGGAACATCTCTTACAAAGGCCTGTGAAACGCAGTTTCTTTGCAGGCCTGATCTGGCTGAATTAGTACTTCTGCCCTGGGTGTGCCACATTGCCCTAGAGCTGAAAGGCACAACGTGCGGGCTTCTTGACAAAGGGCGAGTTGGGCCCCAGAGCATCTTGCTTCCAGCTCTTTGGGAAGCTAAGAAACAACTCGCTCTGCACAGTGCTCTTACAGCCTACCGGGAACATCTCTTACAAAGGCCTGTGAAATGCAGTTTCTTTGCAGGCCTGATCTGGCTGAAGTAGAACTTCTGCCCTGGGTGTGCCACATTGCCCTAGAGCTGAAAGGCACAACGTGCAGGCTTCTTAACAAAGGGCGAGTTGGGCCCCAGAGCATCTTGCTTCCAGCTCTTTGGGAAGCTAAGAAACAACTCGCTCTGCACAGTGCTCTTACAGCCTACCGGGAACATCTCTTACAAAGGCCTGTGAAACGCAGTTTCTTTGCAGGCCTGATGTGGCTGAAGTAGAACTTATGCTCTGGGTGTGCCACACTGCCCTAGACCTGAAAGCTACAACGTGCAGTCTCCTTTCCAATGTGCGAGTTGGGCCCCAGAGCATCTTGCTTCCAGCTGTTTGGGAAGCTAAGAAACAACTCGCTCTGCACAGTGCTCTTACAGCCTACCGGGAACATCTCTTACAAAGGCCTGTGAAACACGGTTACCTTGCAGGCCTGATCTGGCTGAAGTAGAACTTCTGCCCTGGGTGTACCACATTGCCCTAGAGCTGAAAGGCACAACGTGCAGGCTTCTTCACAAAGGGCGAGTTGGGCCCCAGAGCAGCTTGCTTCCAGCTCTTTGGTAAGCTAAGAAACAACTCGCCCTGCACAGTGCTCTTACAGCCTAAGGGGAACATCTCTTACAAATGCCTGTGAAATGCAGTTTCTTTGCAGTCCTGATCTGGCTGAAGTAGAACTTCTGCCCTGGGTGTGCCACATTGCCCTATAGCTGAAAGGCACAACGTTCAGGCTTCTTAACAAAGCGCGAGTTGGGCCCCAGAGCATCTTGCTTCCAGCTCTTTGGGAAGCTAAGAAACAACTCGCTCTGCACAGTGCTCTTGCAGCCTACCGGGAACATCTATTACAAATGCCTGTGAAACGCGGTTTCTTTGCAGGCCTGATCTGGCTGAAGTAGAACTTCTGCCCTGGGTGTGCCACATTGCCCTAGAGCTGAAAGGCACAACGTGCAGGCTTCTTAACAAAGGGCGAGTTGGGCCCCAGAGCATCTTGCTTCCAGCTCTTTGGGAAGCTAAGAAACAACTCGCTCTGCACAGTGCTCTTACAGCCTACCGGGAACATCTCTTACAAAGGCCTGTGAAACGCAGTTTCTTTGCAGGCCTGATCTGGCTGAAGTAGAACTTCTGCCCTGGTTGTGCCACATTGCCCTAGAGCTGAAAGGCACAACGTGCAGGCTTCTTAACAAAGGGCGGGTTGGGCCCCAGAGCATCTTGCTTCCAGCTCTTTGGGAAGCTAAGAAACAACTCACTCTGCACAGTGCTCTTACAGCCTACTGGGAACATCTCTTACAAAGGCCTGTGAAACGCAGTTTCTTTGCAGGCCTGATCTGGATGAAATAGAACTTCTGCCCTGGGTTAGGCACCTAGCCCTATAGCTGAAAGGCACAACGTGCAGTCTGCATTCGAAAGGGCGAGTTGGGCGCCAGAGCTTCTTGCTTCCAGCTCTTTGGGAAGCTAAGAAACAACTCGCTCTGCACAGTGCTCTTACAGCCTACCGGGAACATCTCTTACAAAGGCCTGTGAAACGCAGTTTCTTTGCAGGCCTCATCTGGCTGAAGTAGAACTTCTGCCCTGGGTGTGCCACATTGCCCTAGAGCTGAAAGGCACAACGTGCAGGCTTCTTAACAAAGGGCGAGTTGACCCCAGAGCATCTTGCTTCCAGCTCTTTGGGAAGCTAAGAAACAACTCGCTCTGCACAGTGCTCTTACAGCCTACCGGGAACATCTCTTACAAAGGCCTGTGAAACGCAGTTTCTTTGCAGGCCTGATCTTGCTGAAGTAGAACTTCTGCCCTGGGTGTGCCACATTGCCCTAGAGCTGAAAGGCACAAAGTGCAGGCTTCTTAACAAAGGGCGAGTTGGGCCCCATAGCATCTTGCTTCCAGCTCTTTGGGAAGCTAAGAAACAACTCGCTCTGCACAGTGCTCTTACAGCCTACCGGGAACATCTCTTACAAAGGCCTGTGAGACGCAGTTTCTTTGCAGGCCTGATCTGGCTGAAGTATAACTTCTGCTCTGGTTGCGCCACATTGGCCTAGAACTGAAAGCTACAACGTGCAATCTGCTTTCCAAAGTGCGAGTTGGGCCCCAGAGCATCTTGCTTCCAGCTCTTTGGGAAGCTAAGAAACAACTCGCTCTGCACAGTGCTCTTACAGCCTACCGGGAACATCTCTTACAAAGGCCTGTGAAACGCAGTTTCTTTGCAGGCCTGATCTGGCTGAAGTAGAACTTCTGCCCTGGGTGTGCCACATTGCCCTAGAGCTGAAAGGCACAACGTGCAGGCTTCTTAACAAAGGGCGAGTTGGGCCCCAGAGCATCTTGCTTCCAGCTCTTTGGGAAGCTAAGAAACAACTCGCTCTGCACAGTGCTCTTACAGCCTACCGGGAACATCTCTTACAAAGGCCTGTGAAACGCAGTTTCTTTGCAGGCCTGATGTGTCTGAAGTAGAACTTATGCTCTGGGTGTGCCACACTGCCCTAGACCTGAAAGCTACAACGTGCAGTCTCCTTTCCAATGTGCGAGTTGGGCCCCAGAGCATCTTGCTTCCAGCTGTTTGGGAAGCTAAGAAACAACTCGCTCTGCACAGTGCTCTTACAGCCTACCAGGAACATCTCTTACAAAGGCCTGTGAAACACGGTTACCTTGCAGGCCTGATCTGGCTGAAGTAGAACTTCTGCCCTGGGTGTACCACATTGCCCTAGAGCTGAAAGGCACAACGTGCAGGCTTCTTCACAAAGGGCGAGTTGGGCCCCAGAGCAGCTTGCTTCCAGCTCTTTGGTAAGCTAAGAAACAACTCGCCCTGCACAGTGCTCTTACAGCCTAAGGGGAACATCTCTTACAAATGCCTGTGAAATGCAGTTTCTTTGCAGTCCTGATCTGGCTGAAGTAGAACTTCTGCCCTGGGTGTGCCACATTGCCCTATAGCTGAAAGGCACAACGTTCAGGCTTCTTAACAAAGCGCGAGTTGGGCCCCAGAGCATCTTGCTTCCAGCTCTTTGGGAAGCTAAGAAACAACTCGCTCTGCACAGGGCTCTTACAGCCTACCGGGAACATCTCTTACAAAGGCCTGTGAAACGCAGTTTCTTTGCAGGCCTGATCAGGCTGAAGTAGAACTTCTGCCATGGGTGTGGCACATTGCCCTAGAGCTGAAAGGCACAACGTGCAGGCTTCTTAACAAAGGGCAAGTTTTGCCCCAGAGCATCTTGCTTCCAGCTCTTTGGGAAGCTAAGAAACAACTCGCTCTGCACAGTGCTCTTACAGCCTACCGGGAACATCTCTTACAAAGGCCTGTGTGATGCACTTTCTTTGCAGGCCTCATCTGGCTGCAGTAGAACTTCTGCCCTGGGTGTGCCACATTGCCCTAGAGCTGAAAGCTACAACGTGCCGTCTGCTTTCCAAAGGGCGAGTTGGGCCCCATAGCATCTTGCTTCCAGCTCTTTGGGAAGCTAAGAAACAACTCGCTCTGCACAGTGCTCTTACAGCCTACCGGGAACATCTCTTACAAAGGCCTGTGAGACGCAGTTTCTTTGCAGGCCTGATCTGGCTGAAGTATAACTTCTGCTCTGGTTGCGCCACATTGGCTTAGAACTGAAAGCTACAACGTGCAATCTGCTTTCCAAAGTGCGAGTTGGGCCCCAGAGCATCTTGCTTCCAGCTCTTTGGTAAGCTAAGAAACAACTCGCTCTGCACAGTGCTCTTACAGCCTACCGGGAACATCTCTTACAAAGGCCTGTGAAACGCAGTTTCTTTGCAGGCCTGATCTGGCTGAAGTAGAACTTCTGCCCTGGGTGAGCCACATTGCCCTAGAGCTGAAAGGCACAACGTGCAGGCTTCTTAACAAAGGGCGAGTTGGGCCCCAGAGCATCTTGCTTCCAGCTCTTTGGGAAGCTAAGAAACAACTCGCTCTGCACAGTGCTCTTACAGCCTACCGGGAACATCTCTTACAAAGGCCTGTGAAACACCGTTACCTTGCAGGCCTGATCTGGCTGAAGTAGAACTTCTGCCATGGGTGTGGCACATTGCCCTAGAGCTGAAAGGCACAACGTGCAGGCTTCTTCACAAAGGGCGAGTTGGGCCCCACAGCATCTTGCTTCCAGCTCTTTGGTAAGCTAAGAAACAACTCGCCCTGCACAGTGCTCTTACACCCTAAGGGGAACATCTCTTACAAATGCCTGTGAAATGCAGTTTCTTTGCAGTCCTGATCTGGCTGAAGTAGAACTTCTGCCCTGGGTGTGCCACATTGCCCTAGAGCTGAAAGGCACAACGTTCAGGCTTCTTAACAAAGCACGAGTTGGGCCCCAGAGCATCTTGCTTCCAGCTCTTTGGGAAGCTAAGAAACAACTCGCTCTGCACAGTGCTCTTACAGCCTACCGGGAACATCTCTTACAAAGGCCTGTGAAACGCAGTTTCTTTGCAGGCCTGATCAGGCTGAAGTAGAACTTCTGCCCTGGGTGTGGCACATTGCCCTAGAGCTGAAAGGCACAACGTGCAGGCTTCTTAACAAAGGGCATGTTTTGCCCCAGAGCATCTTGCTTAGAGCTCTTTGGGAAGCTAAGAAACAACTCGCTCTGCACAGTGCTCTTACAGCCTACCGGGAACATCTCTTACAAAGGCCTGTGAGACGCAGTTTCTTTGCAGGCCTGATCTGGCTGCAGTAGAACTTCTGCTCTGGGTGTGCCACATTGCCCTAGAGCTTAAAGGCACAACGTGCAGGCTTCTTAACAAAGGGCGAGTTGGGCCCCAGAGCATCTTGCTTCCAGCTCTTTGGGAAGCTAAGAAACAACTCGCTCTGCACAGTGCTCTTACAGCCTACCGGGAACATCTCTTACAAAGGCCTGTGAGACGCAGTTTCTTTGCAGGCCTGATCTGGCTGAAGTATAACTTCTGCTCTGGTTGCGCCACATTGGCCTAGAACTGAAAGCTACAACGTGCAATCTGCTTTCCAAAGTGCGAGTTGGGCCCCAGAGCATCTTGCTTCCAGCTCTTTGGGAAGCTAAGAAACAACTCGCTCTGCACAGTGCTCTTACAGCCTACCGGGAACATCTCTTACAAAGGCCTGTGAAACGCAGTTTCTTTGCAGGCCTGATCTGGCTGAAGTAGAACTTCTGCCCTGGGTGTGCCACATTGCCCTAGAGCTGAAAGGCACAACGTGCGGGCTTCTTGACAAAGGGCGAGTTGGACCCCAGAGCATCTTGCTTCCAGCTCTTTGGGAAGCTAAGAAACAACTCGCTCTGCACAGTGCTCTTACAGCCTACCGGGAACATCTCTTACAAAGGCCTGTGAAACGCAGTTTCTTTGCAGGCGTGATCTGGCTGAAGTAGAACTTCTGCCCTGGGTGTGCCACATTGCCCTAGAGCTGAAAGGCACAACGTGCAGGCTTGTTAACAAAGGGCGAGTTGGGCCCCAGAGCATCTTGCTTACAGCTCTTTGGGAAGCTAAGAAACAACTCGCTCTGCACAGTGCTCTTACAGCCTACTGGGAACATCTCTTACAAAGGCCTGTGAAACGCAGTTTCTTTGCAGGCCTGATGTGGCTGATGTAGAACTTATGCTCTGGGTGTGCCACACTGCCCTAGACCTGAAAGCTACAACGTGCAGTCTCCTTTCCAATGTGCGAGTTGGGCCCCAGAGCATCTTGCTTCCAGCTCTTTGGGAAGCTCAGAAACAACTCGCTCTGCACAGTGCTCTTACAGCCTACCGGGAACATCTCTTACAAAGGCCTGTGAAACGCAGTTTCTTTGCAGGCCTGATCTGGCTGAAGTAGAACTTCTGCCCTGGGTGTGCCACATTGCCCTAGAGCTGAAAGGCACAACGTGCAGGCTTCTTAACAAAGGGCGGGTTGGGCCCCAGAGCATCTTGCTTCCAGCTCTTTGGGAAGCTAAGAAACAACTCACTCTGCACAGTGCTCTTACAGCCTACTGGGAACATCTCTTACAAAGGCCTGTGAAACGCAGTTTCTTTGCAGGCCTGATCTGGATGAAATAGAACTTCTGCCCTGGGTTTGGCAAGTAGCCCTAGAGCTGAAAGGCACTACGTGCAGTCTGCATTCGAAAGGGCGAGTTGGGCGACAGAGCTTCTTGCTTCCAGCTCTTTGGGAAGCTAAGAAACAACTCGCTCTGCACAGTGCTCTTACAGCCTACCGGGAACATCTCTTACAAAGGCCTGTGAAACGCAGTTTCTTTGCAGGCCTGATCTGGCTGAAGTAGAACTTCTGCCATGGGTGTGCCACATTGCCCTAGAGCTGAATGGCACAACGTGCGGGCTTCTTGACAAAGGGCGACTTGGGCCCCAGAGCATCTTGCTTCCAGCTCTTTGGGAAGCTAAGAAACAACTCGCTCTGCACAGTGCTCTTACAGCCTACCGGGAACATCTCTTACAAAGGCCTGTGAAACACGGTTACCTTGCAGGCCTGATCTGGCTGAAGTAGAACTTCTGCCCTGGGTGTGCAACATTGCCCTAGAGCTGAAAGGCACAACGTGCAGGCTTCTTAACAAAGGGCGAGTTGGGCCCCAGAGCAGCTTGCTTCCAGCTCTTTGGGAAGCTAAGAAACAACTCGCCCTGCACAGTGCTCTTACAGCCTAAGGGGAACATCTCTTACAAAGGCCTGTGAAATGCAGTTTCTTTGCAGTCCTGATCTGGCTGAAGTAGAACTTCTGCCCTGGGTGTGCCACATTGAGCTAGAGCTGAAAGGCACAACGTTCAGGCTTCTTAACAAAGCGCGAGTTGGGCCCCAGAGCATCTTGCTTCCAGCTCTTTGGGAAGCTAAGAAACAACTCGCTCTGCACAGTGCTCTTACAGCCTACCGGGAGCATCTCTTACAAAGGCCTGTGAAACGCAGTTTCTTTGCAGGCCTGATCAGGCTGAAGAAGAACTTCTGCCATGGGTGTGGCACATTGCCCTAGAGCTGAAAGGCACAACGTGCAGGCTTCTTAACAAAGGGCGAGTTGGGCCCCAGAGCATTTTGCTTCCAGCTCTTTGGGAAGCTAAGAAACAACTCGCTCTGCACAGTGCTCTTACAGCCTACTGGGAACATCTCTTACAAAGGCCTGTGAAACGCAGTTTCTTTGCAGGCCTGATCTGGATGAAGTAGAACTTCTGCCCTGGGTGTGGCACCTAGCCCTAGAGCGGAAAGGCACAACGTGCAGTCTGCATTCGAAAGGGCGAGTTGGGCGCCAGAGCATCTTGCTTCCAGCTCTTTGGGAACCTAAGAAACAACTCGCTCTGCACAGTGCTGTTACAGCCTACCGGGAACATCTCTTAAAAAGGCCTGTGAAACGCAGTTTCTTTGCAGGCCTGATAAGGCTGAAGTAGAACTTCTGCCCTGGTTGTGCCACATTGCCCTAGAGCTGAAAGGCACAACGTGCAGGCTTCTTAACAAAGGGCGAGTTGGGCCCCAGAGCATCTTCCTTCCAGCTCTGTGGGAAGCTAAGAAACAACTCGCTCTGCACAGTGCTCTTACAGCCTACCGGGAACATCTCTTACAAAGGCCTGTGAAACGCAGTTTCTTGGCAGGCCTGATCTGGCTGAAGTAGAACTTCTGCCCTGGGTGTGCCACATTGCCCAAGAGCTGAAAGGCACAACGTGCGGGCTTCTTGACAAAGGGCGAGTTGGGCCCCAGAGCATCTTGCTTCCAGCTCTTTGGGAAGCTAAGAAACAACTCGCTCTGCACAGTGCTCTTACAGCCTACCGGGAACATCTCTTACAAAGGCCTGTGAAACGCAGTTTCTTTGCAGGCCTCATCTGGCTGAAGTAGAACTTCTGCCCTGGGTGTGCCACATTGCCCTAGAGCTGAAAGGCACAACGTGCAGGCTTCTTAACAAAGGGCGAGTTGGGCCCCAGAGCATCTTGCTTCCAGCTCTTTGGGAAGCTAAGAAACAACTCGCTCTGCACAGTGCTCTTACAGCCTACCGGGAACATCTCTTACAAAGGCCTGTGAAACGCAGTTTCTTTGCAGGCCTGATCAGGCTGAAGTAGAACTTCTGCCCTGGGTGTGCCACATTGCCCTAGAGCTGAAAGGCACAACGTGCAGGCTTCTTAACAAAGGGCAAGTTTTGCCCCAGAGCATCTTGCTTCCAGCTCTTTGGGAAGCTAAGAAACAACTCGCTCTGCACAGTGCTCTTACAGCCTACCGGGAACATCTCTTACAAAGGCCTGTGAGACGCAGTTTCTTTGCAGGCCTGATCTGGCTGCAGTAGAACTTCTGCTCTGGGTGTGCCACATTGCCCTAGAGCTGAAAGGCACAACGTGCAGGCTTCTTAACAAAGGGCGAGTTGGGCCCCAGAGCATCTTGCTTACAGCTCTTTGGGAAGCTAAGAAACAACTCGCTCTGCACAGTGCTCTTACAGCCTACCGGGAACATCTCTTACAAAGGCCTGTGAGACGCAGTTTCTTTGCAGGCCTGATCTGGCTGAAGTATAACTTCTGCTCTGGTTGCGCCACATTGGCCTAGAACTGAAAGCTACAACGTGCAATCTGCTTTCCAAAGTGCGAGTTGGGCCCCAGAGCATCTTGCTTCCAGCTCTTTGGTAAGCTAAGAAACAACTCGCTCTGCACAGTGCTCTTACAGCCTACCGGGAACATCTCTTACAAAGGCCTGTGAGACGCAGTTTCTTTGCAGGCCTGATCTGGCTGAAGTATAACTTCTGCTCTGGTTGCGCCACATTGGCCTAGAACTGAAAGCTACAACGTGCAATCTGCTTTCCAAAGTGCGAGTTGGGCCCCAGAGCATCTTGCTTCCAGCTCTTTGGGAAGCTAAGAAACAACTCGCTCTGCACAGTGCTCTTACAGCCTACCGGGAACATCTCTTACAAAGGCCTGTGAAACGCAGTTTCTTTGCAGGCCTGATCTGGCTGAAGTAGAACTTCTGCCCTGGGTGTGCCACATTGCCCTAGAGCTGAAAGGCACAACGTGCAGGCTTCTTAACAAAGGGCGAGTTGGGCCCCAGAGCATCTTGCTTCCAGCTCTTTGGGAAGCTAAGAAACAACTCGCTCTGCACAGTGCTCTTACAGCCTACCGGGAACATCTCTTACAAAGGCCTGTGAAACGCAGTTTCTTTGCAGGCCTGATGTGTCTGAAGTAGAACTTATGCTCTGGGTGTGCCACACTGCCCTAGACCTGAAAGCTACAACGTGCAGTCTCCTTTCCAATGTGCGAGTTGGGCCCCAGAGCATCTTGCTTCCAGCTGTTTGGGAAGCTAAGAAACAACTCGCTCTGCACAGTGCTCTTACAGCCTACCAGGAACATCTCTTACAAAGGCCTGTGAAACACGGTTACGTTGCAGGCCTGATCTGGCTGAAGTAGAACTTCTGCCCTGGGTGTACCACATTGCCCTAGAGCTGAAAGGCACAACGTGCAGGCTTCTTCACAAAGGGCGAGTTGGGCCCCAGAGCAGCTTGCTTCCAGCTCTTTGGTAAGCTAAGAAACAACTCGCCCTGCACAGTGCTCTTACAGCCTAAGGGGAACATCTCTTACAAATGCCTGTGAAATGCAGTTTCTTTGCAGTCCTGATCTGGCTGAAGTAGAACTTCTGCCCTGGGTGTGCCACATTGCCCTATAGCTGAAAGGCACAACGTTCAGGCTTCTTAACAAAGCGCGAGTTGGGCCCCAGAGCATCTTGCTTCCAGCTCTTTGGGAAGCTAAGAAACAACTCGCTCTGCACAGGGCTCTTACAGCCTACCGGGAACATCTCTTACAAAGGCCTGTGAAACGCAGTTTCTTTGCAGGCCTGATCAGGCTGAAGTAGAACTTCTGAGATGGGTGTGGCACATTGCCCTAGAGCTGAAAGGCACAACGTGCAGGCTTCTTAACAAAGGGCAAGTTTTGCCCCAGAGCATCTTGCTTCCAGCTCTTTGGGAAGCTAAGAAACAACTCGCTCTGCACAGTGCTCTTACAGCCTACCGGGAACATCTCTTACAAAGGCCTGTGTGATGCACTTTCTTTGCAGGCCTCAACTGGCTGCAGTAGAACTTCTGCCCTGGGTGTGCCACATTGCCCTAGAGCTGAAAGCTACAACGTGCCGTCTGCTTTCCAAAGGGCGAGTTGGGCCCCATAGCATCTTGCTTCCAGCTCTTTGGGAAGCTAAGAAACAACTCGCTCTGCACAGTGCTCTTACAGCCTACCGGGAACATCTCTTACAAAGGCCTGTGAGACGCAGTTTCTTTGCAGGCCTGATCTGGCTGAAGTATAACTTCATCTCTGGTTGCGCCACATTGGCTTAGAACTGAAAGCTACAACGTGCAATCTGCTTTCCAAAGTGCGAGTTGGGCCCCAGAGCATCTTGCTTCCAGCTCTTTGGTAAGCTAAGAAACAACTCGCTCTGCACAGTGCTCTTACAGCCTACCGGGAACATCTCTTACAAAGGCCTGTGAAACGCAGTTTCTTTGCAGGCCTGATCTGGCTGAAGTAGAACTTCTGCCCTGGGTGTGCCACATTGCCCTAGAGCTGAAAGGCACAACGTGCAGGCTTCTTAACAAAGGGCGAGTTGGGCCCCAGAGCATCTTGCTTCCAGCTCTTTGGGAAGCTAAGAAACAACTCGCTCTGCACAGTGCTCTTACAGCCTACCGGGAACATCTCTTACAAAGGCCTGTGAAACACCGTTACCTTGCAGGCCTGATCTGGCTGAAGTAGAACTTCTGCCATGGGTGTGGCACATTGCCCTAGAGCTGAAAGGCACAACGTGCAGGCTTCTTCACAAAGGGCGAGTTGGGCCCCACAGCATCTTGCTTCCAGCTCTTTGGTAAGCTAAGAAACAACTCGCCCTGCACAGTGCTCTTACACCCTAAGGGGAACATCTCTTACAAATGCCTGTGAAATGCAGTTTCTTTGCAGTCCTGATCTGGCTGAAGTAGAACTTCTGCCCTGGGTGTGCCACATTGCCCTAGAGCTGAAAGGCACAACGTTCAGGCTTCTTAACAAAGCACGAGTTGGGCCCCAGAGCATCTTGCTTCCAGCTCTTTGGGAAGCTAAGAAACAACTCGCTCTGCACAGTGCTCTTACAGCCTACCGGGAACATCTCTTACAAAGGCCTGTGAAACGCAGTTTCTTTGCAGGCCTGATCAGGCTGAAGTAGAACTTCTGCCCTGGGTGTGGCACATTGCCCTAGAGCTGAAAGGCACAACGTGCAGGCTTCTTAACAAAGGGCATGTTTTGCCCCAGAGCATCTTGCTTCCAGCTCTTTGGGAAGCTAAGAAACAACTCGCTCTGCACAGTGCTCTTACAGCCTACCGGGAACATCTCTTACAAAGGCCTGTGAGACGCAGTTTCTTTGCAGGCCTGATCTGGCTGCAGTAGAACTTCTGCTCTGGGTGTGCCACATTGCCCTAGAGCTGAAAGGCACAACGTGCAGGCTTCTTAACAAAGGGCGAGTTGGGCCCCAGATCATCTTGCTTCCAGCTGTTTGGGAAGCTAAGAAACAACTCGCTCTGCACAGTGCTCTTACAGCCTACCGGGAACATCTCTTACAAAGGCCTGTGAGACGCAGTTTCTTTGCAGGCCTGATCTGGCTGAAGTATAACTTCTGCTCTGGTTGCGCCACATTGGCCTAGAACTGAAAGCTACAACGTGCAATCTGCTTTCCAAAGTGCGAGTTGGGCCCCAGAGCATCTTGCTTCCAGCTCTTTGGGAAGCTAAGAAACAACTCGCTCTGCACAGTGCTCTTACAGCCTACCGGGAACATCTCTTACAAAGGCCTGTGAAACGCAGTTTCTTTGCAGGCCTGATCTGGCTGAAGTAGAACTTCTGCCCTGGGTGTGCCACATTGCCCTAGAGCTGAAAGGCACAACGTGCGGGCTTCTTGACAAAGGGCGAGTTGGACCCCAGAGCATCTTGCTTCCAGCTCTTTGGGAAGCTAAGAAACAACTCGCTCTGCACAGTGCTCTTACAGCCTACCGGGAACATCTCTTACAAAGGCCTGTGAAACGCAGTTTCTTTGCAGGCCTGATCTGGCTGAAGTAGAACTTCTGCCCTGGGTGTGCCACATTGCCCTAGAGCTGAAAGGCACAACGTGCAGGCTTGTTAACAAAGGGCGAGTTGGGCCCCAGAGCATCTTGCTTACAGCTCTTTGGGAAGCTAAGAAACAACTCGCTCTGCACAGTGCTCTTACAGCCTACTGGGAACATCTCTTACAAAGGCCTGTGAAAGGCAGTTTCTTTGCAGGCCTGATGTGGCTGATGTAGAACTTATGCTCTGGGTGTGCCACACTGCCCTAGACCTGAAAGCTACAACGTGCAGTCTCCTTTCCAATGTGCGAGTTGGGCCCCAGAGCATCTTGCTTCCAGCTCTTTGGGAAGCTCAGAAACAACTCGCTCTGCACAGTGCTCTTACAGCCTACCGGGAACATCTCTTACAAAGGCCTGTGAAACGCAGTTTCTTTGCAGGCCTGATCTGGCTGAAGTAGAACTTCTGCCCTGGGTGTGCCACATTGCCCTAGAGCTGAAAGGCACAACGTGCAGGCTTCTTAACAAAGGGCGGGTTGGGCCCCAGAGCATCTTGCTTCCAGCTCTTTGGGAAGCTAAGAAACAACTCACTCTGCACAGTGCTCTTACAGCCTACTGGGAACATCTCTTACAAAGGCCTGTGAAACGCAGTTTCTTTGCAGGCCTGATCTGGATGAAATAGAACTTCTGCCCTGGGTTTGGCACCTAGCCCTAGAGCTGAAAGGCACTACGTGCAGTCTGCATTCGAAAGGGCGAGTTGGGCGACAGAGCTTCTTGCTTCCAGCTCTTTGGGAAGCTAAGAAACAACTCGCTCTGCACAGTGCTCTTACAGCCTACCGGGAACATCTCTTACAAAGGCCTGTGAAACGCAGTTTCTTTGCAGGCCTGATCTGGCTGAAGTAGAACTTCTGCCATGGGTGTGCCACATTGCCCTAGAGCTGAATGGCACAACGTGCGGGCTTCTTGACAAAGGGCGACTTGGGCCCCAGAGCATCTTGCTTCCAGCTCTTTGGGAAGCTAAGAAACAACTCGCTCTGCACAGTGCTCTTACAGCCTACCGGGAACATCTCTTACAAAGGCCTGTGAAACACGGTTACCTTGCAGGCCTGATCTGGCTGAAGTAGAACTTCTGCCCTGGGTGTGCAACATTGCCCTAGAGCTGAAAGGCACAACGTGCAGGCTTCTTAACAAAGGGCGAGTTGGGCCCCAGAGCAGCTTGCTTCCAGCTCTTTGGGAAGCTAAGAAACAACTCGCCCTGCACAGTGCTCTTACAGCCTAAGGGGAACATCTCTTACAAAGGCCTGTGAAATGCAGTTTCTTTGCAGTCCTGATCTGGCTGAAGTAGAACTTCTGCCCTGGGTGTGCCACATTGAGCTAGAGCTGAAAGGCACAACGTTCAGGCTTCTTAACAAAGCGCGAGTTGGGCCCCAGAGCATCTTGCTTCCAGCTCTTTGGGAAGCTAAGAAACAACTCGCTCTGCACAGTGCTCTTACAGCCTACCGGGAACATGTCTTACCAAGGCCTGTGAAACGCAGTTTCTTTGCAGGCCTGATCAGGCTGAAGTAGAACTTCTGCCATGGGTGTGGCACATTGCCCTAGAGCTGAAAGGCACAACGTGCAGGCTTCTTAACAAAGGGCGAGTTGGGCCCCAGAGCATTTTGCTTCCAGCTCTTTGGGAAGCTAAGAAACAACTCGCTCTGCACAGTGCTCTTACAGCCTACTGGGAACATCTCTTACAAAGGCCTGTGAAACGCAGTTTCTTTGCAGGCCTGATCTGGATGAAGTAGAACTTCTGCCCTGGGTGTGGCACCTAGCCCTAGAGCGGAAAGGCACAACGTGCAGTCTGCATTCGAAAGGGCGAGTTGGGCGCCAGAGCATCTTGCTTCCAGCTCTTTGGGAACCTAAGAAACAACTCGCTCTGCACAGTGCTGTTACAGCCTACCGGGAACATCTCTTAAAAAGGCCTGTGAAACGCAGTTTCTTTGCAGGCCTGATAAGGCTGAAGTAGAACTTCTGCCCTGGTTGTGCCACATTGCCCTAGAGCTGAAAGGCACAACGTGCAGGCTTCTTAACAAAGGGCGAGTTGGGCCCCAGAGCATCTTCCTTCCAGCTCTGTGGGAAGCTAAGAAACAACTCGCTCTGCACAGTGCTCTTACAGCCTACCGGGAACATCTCTTACAAAGGCCTGTGAAACGCAGTTTCTTGGCAGGCCTGATCTGGCTGAAGTAGAACTTCTGCCCTGGGTGTGCCACATTGCCCAAGAGCTGAAAGGCACAACGTGCGGGCTTCTTGACAAAGGGCGAGTTGGGCCCCAGAGCATCTTGCTTCCAGCTCTTTGGGAAGCTAAGAAACAACTCGCTCTGCACAGTGCTCTTACAGCCTACCGGGAACATCTCTTACAAAGGCCTGTGAAACGCAGTTTCTTTGCAGGCCTCATCTGGCTGAAGTAGAACTTCTGCCCTGGGTGTGCCACATTGCCCTAGAGCTGAAAGGCACAACGTGCAGGCTTCTTAACAAAGGGCGAGTTGGGCCCCAGAGCATCTTGCTTCCAGCTCTTTGGGAAGCTAAGAAACAACTCGCTCTGCACAGTGCTCTTACAGCCTACCGGGAACATCTCTTACAAAGGCCTGTGAAACGCAGTTTCTTTGCAGGCCTGATCAGGCTGAAGTAGAACTTCTGCCCTGGGTGTGCCACATTGCCCTAGAGCTGAAAGGCACAACGTGCAGGCTTCTTAACAAAGGGCGAGTTGGGCCCCAGAGCATCTTGCTTCCAGCTCTTTGGGAAGCTAAGAAACAACTCGCTCTGCACAGTGCTCTTACAGCCTACCGGGAACATCTCTTACAAAGGCCTGTGAAACGCAGTTTCTTGGCAGGCCTGATCTGGCTGAAGTAGAACTTCTGCCCTGGGTGTGCCACATTGCCCTAGAGCTGAAAGGCACAACTTGCAGGCTTGTTAACAAAGGGCGAGTTGGGCCCCAGAGCATCTTGCTTCCAGCTCTTTGGGAAGCTAAGAAACAACTCGCTCTGCACAGTGCTCTTACAGCCTACCGGGAACATCTCTTACAAAGGCCTGTGAAACGCAGTTTCTTTGCAGGCCTGATGTGGCTGATGTAGAACTTATGCTCTGGGTGTGCCACACTGCCCTAGACCTGAAAGCTACAACGTGCAGTCTCCTTTCCAATGTGCGAGTTGGGCCCCAGAGCATCTTGCTTCCAGCTCTTTGGGAAGCTAAGAAACAACTCGCTCTGCACAGTGCTCTTACAGCCTACAGGGAACATCTCTTACAAAGGCCTGTGAAACGCAGTTTCTTTGCAGGCCTGATCTGGCTGAAGTAGAACTTCTGCCCTGGGTGTGCCACATTGCCCTAGAGCTGAAAGGCACAACGTGCAGGCTTCTTCACAAAGGGCGAGTTGGGCCCCAGAGCAGCTTGCTTCCAGCTCTTTGGGAAGCTAAGAAACAACTCGCCCTGCACAGTGCTCTTACAGCCTAAGGGGAACATCTCTTACAAATGCCTGTGAAATGCAGTTTCTTTGCAGTCCTGATCTGGCTGAAGTAGAACTACTGCCCTGGGTGTGACACATTGCCCTAGAGCTGAAAGGCACAACGTTCAGGCTTCTTAACAAAGCGCGAGTTGGGCCCCAGAGCATCTTGCTTCCAGCTCTTTGGGAAGCTAAGAAACAACTCGCTCTGCACAGGGCTCTTACAGCCTACCGGGAACATCTCTTACAAAGGCCTGTGAAACGCAGTTTCTTTGCAGGCCTGATCAGGCTGAAGTAGAACTTCTGCCATGGGTGTGGCACATTGCCCTAGAGCTGAAAGGCACAACGTGCAGGCTTCTTAACAAAGGGCAAGTTTTGCCCCAGAGCATCTTGCTTCCAGCTCTTTGGGAAGCTAAGAAACAACTCGCTCTGCACAGTGCTCTTACAGCCTACTGGGAACATCTCTTACAAAGGCCTGTGAAACGCAGTTTCTTTGCAGGCCTGATCTGGATGAAGTAGAACTTCTGCCCTGGGTGAGGCACCTAGCCCTAGAGCGGAAAGGCACAACGTGCAGTCTGCATTCGAAAGGGCGAGTTGGGCGCCAGAGCATCTTGCTTCCAGCTCTTTGGGAACCTAGGAAACAACTCGCTCTGCACAGTGCTCTTACAGCCTACCGGGAACATCTCTTAAAAAGGCCTGTGAAACGCAGTTTCTTTGCAGGCCTGATAAGGCTGAAGTAGAACTTCTGCCCTGGGTGTGCCACATTGCCCTAGAGCTGAAAGGCACAACGTGCAGGCTTCCTCACAAAGGGCGAGGTGGGCCCCAGAGCAGCTTGCTTCCAGCTCTTTGGGAAGCTAAGAAACAACTCGCTCTGCACAGTGCTCTTGCAACCTACCGGTAACATCTCTTACAAAGGCCTGTGAAACGCAGTTTCTGTGCAGGCCTGATCAGGCTGAAGTAGAACTTCTGCCCTGGGTGTGGCACATTGCCCTAGAGCTGAAAGGCACAACGTGCAGGCTTCGTAACAAAGGGCACGTTGGGCCCCAGAGCATCTTGCTTCCAGCTCTTTGGGAAGCTAAGAAACAACTCGCTCTGCACAGTGCTCTTACAGCCTACCGGGAACATCTCTTACAAAGGCCTGTGAAACACAGTTTCCTTGCAGGCCTGATCTGGCTGAAGTAGAACTTCTGCCCTGGGTGTGCCACATTGCCCTAGAGCTGAAAGGCACAACGTGCAGGCTTCCTCACAAAGGGCGAGGTGGGCCCCAGAGCTTCTTGCTTCCAGCTCTTTGGGAAGCTAAGAAACAACTCGCTCTGCACAGTGCTCTTGCAACCTACCGGGAACATCTCTTACAAAGGCCTGTGAAACGCAGTTTCTTTGCAGGCCGGATCAGGCTGAAGTAGAACTTCTGCCCTGGGTGTGGCACATTGCCCTAGAGCTGAAAGGCACAACGAGCAGGCTTCTTAACAAAGGGCACGTTGGGCCCCAGAGCATCTTGCTTCCAGCTCTTTGGGAAGCTCAGAAACAACTCGCTCTGCACAGTGCTCTTACAGCCTACCGGGAACATCTCTTACAAAGGCCTGTGAAACGCAGTTTCTGTGCAGGCCTGATCAGGCTGAGGTAGAACTTCTGCCCTGGGTGTGCCACATTGCCCTAGAGCTGAAAGGCACAACGTGCAGGCTTCTTAACAAAGGGCGAGTTGGGCCCCAGAGCATCTTGCTTCCAGCTCTTTGGGAAGCTAAGAAACAACTCGCTCTGCACTGTGCTCTTACAGCCTACCGGGAACATCTCTTACAAAGGCCTGTGAGACGCAGTTTCTTTGCAGGCCTGATCTGGCTGAAGTATAACTTCTGCTCTGGTTGCGCCACATTGGCCTAGAACTGAAAGCTACAACGTGCAATCTGCTTTCCAAAGTGCGAGTTGGGCCCCAGAGCATCTTGCTTCCAGCTCTTTGGTAAGCTAAGAAACAACTCGCTCTGCACAGTGCTCTTACAGCCTACCGGGAACATCTCTTACAAAGGCCTGTGAAATGCAGTTTCTTTGCAGGCCTGATCTGGCTGAAGTAGAACTTCTGCCCTGGGTGTGCCACATTGCCCTAGAGCTGAAAGGCACAACGTGCGGGCTTCTTGACAAAGGGCGAGTTGGGCCCCAGAGCATCTTGCTTCCAGCTCTTTGGGAAGCTAAGAAACAACTCGCTCTGCACAGTGCTCTTACAGCCTACCGGGAACATCTCTTACAAAGGCCTGTGAAACGCAGTTTCTTTGCAGGCCTGATCTGGCTGAAGTAGAACTTCTGCCCTGGGTGTGCCACATTGCCCTAGAGCTGAAAGGCACAACTTGCAGGCTTGTTAACAAAGGGCGAGTTGGGCCCCAGAGCATCTTGCTTCCAGCTCTTTGGGAAGCTAAGAAACAACTCGCTCTGCACAGTGCTCTTACAGCCTACCGGGAACATCTCTTACAAAGGCCTGTGAAACGCAGTTTCTTTGCAGGCCTGATGTGGCTGATGTAGAACTTATGCTCTGGGTGTGCCACACTGCCCTAGACCTGAAAGCTACAACGTGCAGTCTCCTTTCCAATGTGCGAGTTGGGCCCCAGAGCATCTTGCTTCCAGCTCTTTGGGAAGCTAAGAAACAACTCGCTCTGCACAGTGCTCTTACAGCCTACCGGGAACATCTCTTACAAAGGCCTGTGAAACGCAGTTTCTTTGCAGGCCTGATCTGGCTGAAGTAGAACTTCTGCCCTGGGTGTGCCACATTGCCCTAGAGCTGAAAGGCACAACGTGCAGGCTTCTTAACAAAGGGCGGGTTGGGCCCCAGAGCATCTTGCTTCCAGCTCTTTGGGAAGCTAAGAAACAACTCGCTCTGCACAGTGCTCTTGCAACCTACCGGGAACATCTCTTACAAAGGCCTGTGAAACGCAGTTTCTGTGCAGGCCTGATCAGGCTGAAGTAGAACTTCTGCCCTGGGTGTGGCACATTGCCCTAGATGTGAAAGGCACAACGTGCAGGCTTCTTAACAAAGGGCACGTTGGGCCCCAGAGCATCTTGCTTCCAGCTCTTTGGGAAGCTCAGAAACAACTCCCTCTGCACAGTGCTCTTACAGCCTACCGGGAACATCTCTTACAAAGGCCTGTGAAACGCAGTTTCTGTGCAGGCCTGATCAGGCTGAGGTAGAACTTCTGCCCAGGGTGTGCCACATTGCCCTAGAGCTGAAAGGCACAACGTGCAGGCTTCTTCACAAAGGGCGAGTTGGGCCCCAGAGCAGCTTGCTTCCAGCTCTTTGGGAAGCTAAGAAACAACTCGCCCTGCACAGTGCTCTTACAGCCTAAGGGGAACATCTCTTACAAATGCCTGTGAAATGCAGTTTCTTTGCAGTCCTGATCTGGCTGAAGTAGAACTTCTGCCCTGGGTGTGACACATTGCCCTAGAGCTGAAAGGCACAACGTTCAGGCTTCTTAACAAAGCGCGAGTTGGGCCCCAGAGCATCTTGCTTCCAGCTCTTTGGGAAGCTAAGAAACAACTCGCTCTGCACAGGGCTCTTACAGCCTACCGGGAACATCTCTTACAAAGGCCTGTGAAACGCAGTTTCTTTGCAGGCCTGATCAGGCTGAAGTAGAACTTCTGCCATGGGTGTGGCACATTGCCCTAGAGCTGAAAGGCACAACGTGCAGGCTTCTTAACAAAGGGCAAGTTTTGCCCCAGAGCATCTTGCTTCCAGCTCTTTGGGAAGCTAAGAAACAACTCGCTCTGCACAGTGCTCTTACAGCCTACCGGGAACATCTCTTACAAAGGCCTGTGAAACGCAGTTTCTTTGCAGGCCTGATCTGGATGAAGTAGAACTTCTGCCCTGGGTGTGGCACCTAGCCCTAGAGCGGAAAGGCACAACGTGCAGTCTGCATTCGAAAGGGCGAGTTGGGCGCCAG
This sequence comes from Equus caballus, assembly GCF_041296265.1. NCBI lineage: Eukaryota > Metazoa > Chordata > Mammalia > Perissodactyla > Equidae > Equus > Equus caballus. The sequence continues at coordinate 44,294,966 of NC_091692.1, forward strand.
AGCATCTTGCTTCCAGCTCTTTGGGAACCTAAGAAACAACTCGCTCTGCACAGTGCTCTTACAGCCTACCGGGAACATCTCTTAAAAAGGCCTGTGAAACGCAGTTTCTTTGCAGGCCTGATAAGGCTGAAGTAGAACTTCTGCCTTGGGTGTGCCACATTGCCCTAGAGCTGAAAGGCACAACGTGCAGGCTTCCTCACAAAGGGCGAGGTGGGCCCCAGAGCTTCTTGCTTCCAGCTCTTTGGGAAGCTAAGAAACAACTCGCTCTGCACAGTGCTCTTGCAACCTACCGGGAACATCTCTTACAAAGGCCTGTGAAACGCAGTTTCTGTGCAGGCCGGATCAGGCTGAAGTAGAACTTCTGCCCTGGGTGTGGCACATTGCCCTAGAGCTGAAAGGCACAACGAGCAGGCTTCTTAACAAAGGGCACGTTGGGCCCCAGAGCATCTTGCTTCCAGCTCTTTGGGAAGCTCAGAAACAACTCGCTCTGCACAGTGCTCTTACAGCCTACCGGGAACATCTCTTACAAAGGCCTGTGAAACGCAGTTTCTGTGCAGGCCTGATCAGGCTGAGGTAGAACTTCTGCCCTGGGTGTGCCACATTGCCCTAGAGCTGAAAGGCACAACGTGCAGGCTTCTTAACAAAGGGCGAGTTGGGCCCCAGAGCATCTTGCTTCCAGCTCTTTGGGAAGCTAAGAAACAACTCGCTCTGCACTGTGCTCTTACAGCCTACCGGGAACATCTCTTACAAAGGCCTGTGAGACGCAGTTTCTTTGCAGGCCTGATCTGGCTGAAGTATAACTTCTGCTCTGGTTGCGCCACATTGGCCTAGAACTGAAAGCTACAACGTGCAATCTGCTTTCCAAAGTGCGAGTTGGGCCCCAGAGCATCTTGCTTCCAGCTCTTTGGTAAGCTAAGAAACAACTCGCTCTGCACAGTGCTCTTACAGCCTACCGGGAACATCTCTTACAAAGGCCTGTGAAACGCAGTTTCTTTGCAGGCCTGATCTGGCTGAAGTAGAACTTCTGCCCTGGGTGTGCCACATTGCCCTAGAGCTGAAAGGCACAACGTGCGGGCTTCTTGACAAAGGGCGAGTTGGGCCCCAGAGCATCTTGCTTCCAGCTCTTTGGGAAGCTAAGAAACAACTCGCTCTGCACAGTGCTCTTACAGCCTACCGGGAACATCTCTTACAAAGGCCTGTGAAACGCAGTTTCTTTGCAGGCCTGATGTGGCTGATGTAGAACTTATGCTCTGGGTGTGCCACACTGCCCTAGACCTGAAAGCTACAACGTGCAGTCTCCTTTCCAATGTGCGAGTTGGGCCCCAGAGCATCTTGCTTCCAGCTCTTTGGGAAGCTAAGAAACAACTCCCTCTGCACAGTGCTCTTACAGCCTACCGGGAACATCTCTTACAAAGGCCTGTGAAACGCAGTTTCTTTGCAGGCCTGATCTGGCTGAAGTAGAACTTCTGCCCTGGGTGTGCCACATTGCCCTAGAGCTGAAAGGCACAACGTTCAGGCTTCTTAACAAAGGGCGGGTTGGGCCCCAGAGCATCTTGCTTCCAGCTCTTTGGGAAGCTAAGAAACAACTCACTCTGCACAGTGCTCTTACAGCCTACTGGGAACATCTCTTACAAAGGCCTGTGAAACGCAGTTTCTTTGCAGGCCTGATCTGGATGAAATAGAACTTCTGCCCTGGGTTTGGCACCTAGCCCTAGAGCTGAAAGGCACAACGTGCAGTCTGCATTCGAAAGGGCGAGTTGGGCGCCAGAGCTTCTTGCTTCCAGCTCTTTGGGAAGCTAAGAAACAACTCGCTCTGCACAGTGCTCTTACAGCCTACCGGGAACATCTCTTACAAAGGCCTGTGAAACACAGTTTCCTTGCAGGCCTGATCTGGCTGAAGTAGAACTTCTGCCATGGGTGTGCCACATTGCCCTACAGCTGAAAGGCACAACGTGCAGGCTTCCTCACAAAGGGAGAGGTGGGCCCCAGAGCATCTTGCTTCCAGCTCTTTGGGAAGCTAAGAAACAACTCGCTCTGCACAGTGCTCTTACAGCCTACCGGGAACATCTCTTACAAAGGCCTGTGAAACACAGTTTCCTTGCAGGCCTGATCTGGCTGAAGTAGAACTTCTGCCCTGGGTGTGCCACATTGCCCTAGAGCTGAAAGGCACTACGTGCAGGCTTCCTCACAAAGGGCGACGTGGGCCCCAGAGCTTCTTGCTTCCAGCTCTTTGGGAAGCTAAGAAACAACTCGCTCTGCACAGTGCTCTTGCAACCTACCGGGAACATCTCTTACAAAGGCCTGTGAAACGCAGTTTCTGTGCAGGCCGGATCAGGCTGAAGTAGAACTTCTGCCCTGGGTGTGGCACATTGCCCTAGAGCTGAAAGGCACAACGTGCAGGCTTCTTAACAAAGGGCACGTTGGGCCCCAGAGCATCTTGCTTCCAGCTCTTTGGGAAGCTCAGAAACAACTCGCTCTGCACAGTGCTCTTACAGCCTACCGGGAACATCTCTTACAAAGGCCTGTGAGACGCAGTTTCTTTGCAGGCCTGATCTGGCTGAAGTATAACTTCTGCTCTGGTTGCGCCACATTGGCCTAGAACTGAAAGCTACAACGTGCAATCTGCTTTCCAAAGTGCGAGTTGGGCCCCAGAGCATCTTGCTTCCAGCTCTTTGGTAAGCTAAGAAACAACTCGCTCTGCACAGTGCTCTTACAGCCTACCGGGAACATCTCTTACAAAGGCCTGTGAAACGCAGTTTCTTTGCAGGCCTGATCTGGCTGAAGTAGAACTTCTGCCCTGGGTGTGCCACATTGCCCTAGAGCTGAAAGGCACAACGTGCGGGCTTCTTGACAAAGGGCGAGTTGGGCCCCAGAGCATCTTGCTTCCAGCTCTTTGGGAAGCTAAGAAACAACTCGCTCTGCACAGTGCTCTTACAGCCTACCGGGAACATCTCTTACAAAGGCCTGTGAAACACGGTTACCTTGCAGGCCTGATCTGGCTGAAGTAGAACTTCTGCCCTGGGTGTGCCACATTGCCCTAGAGCTGAAAGGCACAACGTGCAGGCTTCTTCACAAAGGGCGAGTTGGGCCCCAGAGCAGCTTGCTTCCAGCTCTTTGGGAAGCTAAGAAACAACTCGCCCTGCACAGTGCTCTTACAGCCTAAGGGGGACATCTCTTACAAATGCCTGTGAAATGCAGTTTCTTTGCAGTCCTGATCTGGCTGAAGTAGAACTTCTGCCCTGGGTGTGCCACATTGCCCTAGAGCTGAAAGGCACAACGTTCAGGCTTCTTAACAAAGCGCGAGTTGGGCCCCAGAGCATCTTGCTTCCAGCTCTTTGGGAAGCTAAGAAACAACTCGCTCTGCACAGTGCTCTTACAGCCTACCGGGAACATCTCTTACAAAGGCCTGTGAAACGCAGTTTCTTTGCAGGCCTGATCTGGCTGAAGTAGAACTTCTGCCCTGGGTGTGCCACATTGCCCTAGAGCTGAAAGGCACAACGTGCAGGCTTCTTCACAAAGGGCGAGTTTTGCCCCAGAGCATCTTGCTTCCAGCTCTTTGGGAAGCTAAGAAACAACTCGCTCTGCACAGTGCTCTTACAGCCTACCGGGAACATCTCTTACAAAGGCCTGTGAAACGCAGTTTCTTTGCAGGCCTGATCTGGCTGAAGTAGAACTTCTGCCCTGGGTGTGGCACCTAGCCCTAGAGCGGAAAGGCACAACGTGCAGTCTGCATTCGAAAGGGCGAGTTGGGCGCCAGAGCATCTTGCTTCCAGCTCTTTGGGAACCTAAGAAACAACTCGCTCTGCACAGTGCTCTTACAGCCTACCGGGAACATCTCTTAAAAAGGCCTGTGAAACGCAGTTTCTTTGCAGGCCTGATAAGGCTGAAGTAGAACTTCTGCCCTGGGTGTGCCACATTGCCCTAGAGCTGAAAGGCACAACGTGCAGGCTTCCTCACAAAGGGCGAGGTGGGCCCCAGAGCAGCTTGCTTCCAGCTCTTTGGGAAGCTAAGAAACAACTCGCTCTGCACAGTGCTCTTGCAACCTACCGGTAACATCTCTTACAAAGGCCTGTGAAACGCAGTTTCTGTGCAGGCCTGATCAGGCTGAAGTAGAACTTCTGCCCTGGGTGTGGCACATTGCCCTAGAGCTGAAAGGCACAAAGTGCAGGCTTCGTAACAAAGGGCACGTTGGGCCCCAGAGCATCTTGCTTCCAGCTCTTTGGGAAGCTAAGAAACAACTCGCTCTGCACAGTGCTCTTACAGCCTACCGGGAACATCTCTTACAAAGGCCTGTGAAACACAGTTTCCTTGCAGGCCTGATCTGGCTGAAGTAGAACTTCTGCCCTGGGTGTGCCACATTGCCCTAGAGCTGAAAGGCACAACGTGCAGGCTTCCTCACAAATGGCGAGGTGGGCCCCAGAGCTTCTTGCTTCCAGCTCTTTGGGAAGCTAAGAAACAACTCGCTCTGCACAGTGCTCTTGCAACCTACCGGGAACATCTCTTACAAAGGCCTGTGAAACGCAGTTTCTGTGCAGGCCGGATCAGGCTGAAGTAGAACTTCTGCCCTGGGTGTGGCACATTGCCCTAGAGCTGAAAGGCACAACGAGCAGGCTTCTTAACAAAGGGCACGTTGGGCCCCAGAGCATCTTGCTTCCAGCTCTTTGGGAAGCTCAGAAACAACTCGCTCTGCACAGTGCTCTTACAGCCTACCGGGAACATCTCTTACAAAGGCCTGTGAAACGCAGTTTCTGTGCAGGCCTGATCAGGCTGAGGTAGAACTTCTGCCCTGGGTGTGCCACATTGCCCTAGAGCTGAAAGGCACAACGTGCAGGCTTCTTAACAAAGGGCGAGTTGGGCCCCAGAGCATCTTGCTTCCAGCTCTTTGGGAAGCTAAGAAACAACTCGCTCTGCACTGTGCTCTTACAGCCTACCGGGAACATCTCTTACAAAGGCCTGTGAGACGCAGTTTCTTTGCAGGCCTGATCTGGCTGAAGTAGAACTTCTGCTCTGGTTGCGCCACATTGGCCTAGAACTGAAAGCTACAACGTGCAATCTGCTTTCCAAAGTGCGAGTTGGGCCCCAGAGCATCTTGCTTCCAGCTCTTTGGTAAGCTAAGAAACAACTCGCTCTGCACAGTGCTCTTACAGCCTACCGGGAACATCTCTTACAAAGGCCTGTGAAACGCAGTTTCTTTGCAGGCCTGATCTGGCTGAAGTAGAACTTCTGCCCTGGGTGTGCCACATTGCCCTAGAGCTGAAAGGCACAACGTGCGGGCTTCTTGACAAAGGGCGAGTTGGGCCCCAGAGCATCTTGCTTCCAGCTCTTTGGGAAGCTAAGAAACAACTCGCTCTGCACAGTGCTCTTACAGCCTACCGGGAACATCTCTTACAAAGGCCTGTGAAACGCAGTTTCTTTGCAGGCCTGATGTGGCTGATGTAGAACTTATGCTCTGGGTGTGCCACACTGCCCTAGACCTGAAAGCTACAACGTGCAGTCTCCTTTCCAATGTGCGAGTTGGGCCCCAGAGCATCTTGCTTCCAGCTCTTTGGGAAGCTAAGAAACAACTCGCTCTGCACAGTGCTCTTACAGCCTACCGGGAACATCTCTTACAAAGGCCTGTGAAACGCAGTTTCTTTGCAGGCCTGATCTGGCTGAAGTAGAACTTCTGCCCTGGGTGTGCCACATTGCCCTAGAGCTGAAAGGCACAACGTTCAGGCTTCTTAACAAAGGGCGGGTTGGGCCCCAGAGCATCTTGCTTCCAGCTCTTTGGGAAGCTAAGAAACAACTCACTCTGCACAGTGCTCTTACAGCCTACTGGGAACATCTCTTACAAAGGCCTGTGAAACGCAGTTTCTTTGCAGGCCTGATCTGGATGAAATAGAACTTCTGCCCTGGGTTTGGCACCTAGCCCTAGAGCTGAAAGGCACAACGTGCAGTCTGCATTCGAAAGGGCGAGTTGGGCGCCAGAGCTTCTTGCTTCCAGCTCTTTGGGAAGCTAAGAAACAACTCGCTCTGCACAGTGCTCTTACAGCCTACCGGGAACATCTCTTACAAAGGCCTGTGAAACACAGTTTCCTTGCAGGCCTGATCTGGCTGAAGTAGAACTTCTGCCATGGGTGTGCCACATTGCCCTACAGCTGAAAGGCACAACGTGCAGGCTTCCTCACAAAGGGAGAGGTGGGCCCCAGAGCAGCTTGCTTCCAGCTCTTTGGGAAGCTAAGAAACAACTCGCTCTGCACAGTGCTCTTGCAACCTACCGGGAACATCTCTTACAAAGGCCTGTGAAACGCAGTTTCTGTGCAGGCCTGATCAGGCTGAAGTAGAACTTCTGCCCTGGGTGTGGCACATTGCCCTAGAGCTGAAAGGCACAACGTGCAGGCTTCGTAACAAAGGGCACGTTGGGCCCCAGAGCATCTTGCTTCCAGCTCTTTGGGAAGCTCAGAAACAACTCGCTCTGCACAGTGCTCTTACAGCCTACCGGGAACATCTCTTACAAAGGCCTGTGAAACACAGTTTCCTTGCAGGCCTGATCTGGCTGAAGTAGAACTTCTGCCCTGGGTGTGCCACATTGCCCTAGAGCTGAAAGGCACAACGTGCAGGCTTCCTCACAAAGGGCGACGTGGGCCCCAGAGCTTCTTGCTTCCAGCTCTTTGGGAAGCTAAGAAACAACTCGCTCTGCACAGTGCTCTTGCAACCTACCGGGAACATCTCTTACAAAGGCCTGTGAAACGCAGTTTCTGTGCAGGCCGGATCAGGCTGAAGTAGAACTTCTGCCCTGGGTGTGGCACATTGCCCTAGAGCTGAAAGGCACAACGTGCAGGCTTCTTAACAAAGGGCACGTTGGGCCCCAGAGCATCTTGCTTCCAGCTCTTTGGGAAGCTCAGAAACAACTCGCTCTGCACAGTGCTCTTACAGCCTACCGGGAACATCTCTTACAAAGGCCTGTGAAACGCAGTTTCTGTGCAGGCCTGATCAGGCTGAGGTAGAACTTCTGCCCTGGGTGTGCCACATTGCCCTAGAGCTGAAAGGCACAACGTGCAGGCTTCTTAACAAAGGGCGAGTTGGGCCCCAGAGCATCTTGCTTCCAGCTCTTTGGGAAGCTAAGAAACAACTCGCTCTGCACTGTGCTCTTACAGCCTACCGGGAACATCTTTTCCAAAGGCCTGTGAAACGCAGTTTCTTTGCAGGCCTGATCTGGCTGAAGTAGGACTTCTGCTCTGGGTGTGCTACTTTGCCCTAGAGCTGAAAGGCACAACGTGCAGGCTTCTTAACAAAGGGCGAGTTGGCCCCAGAGCATCTTGCTTCCAGCTCTTTGGGAAGCTAAGAAACAACTCGCTCTGCACAGTGCTCTTACAGCCTACCGGGAACATCTCTTACAAAGGCCTGTGAAACGCAGTTTCTTTGCAGGCCTGATCTGGCTGAAGTAGAACTTCTGCCCTGGGTGTGCCACATTGCCCTAGAGCTGAAAGGCACAACGTGCAGGCTTCTTAACAAAGGGCAAGTTTTGCCCCAGAGCATCTTGCTTCCAGCTCTTTGGGAAGCTAAGAAGCAACTCGCTCTGCACAGTGCTCTTAAAGCCTACCGGGAACATCTCTTACAAAGGCCTGTGTGATGCACTTTCTTTGCAGGCCTCATCTGGCTGCAGTAGAACTTCTGCCCTCGGTGTGCCACATTGCCCTAGAGCTGAAAGCTACAACGTGCCGTCTGCTTTCCAAAGGGCGAGTTGGGCCCCAGAGCATCTTGCTTCCAGCTCTTTGGGAAGCTAAGAAACAACTCACTCTGCACAGTGCTCTTACAGCCTACCGGGAACATCTCTTACAAAGGCCTGTGAGACGCAGTTTCTTTGCAGGCCTGATCTGGCTGAAGTATAACTTCTGCTCTGGTTGCGCCACATTGGCCTAGAACTGAAAGCTACAACGTGCAATCTGCTTTCCAAAGTGCGAGTTGGGCCCCAGAGCATCTTGCTTCCAGCTCTTTGGTAAGCTAAGAAACAACTCGCTCTGCACAGTGCTCTTACAGCCTACCGGGAACATCTCTTACAAAGGCCTGTGAAACGCAGTTTCTTTGCAGGCCTGATCTGGCTGAAGTAGAACTTCTGCCCTGGGTGTGCCACATTGCCCTAGAGCTGAAAGGCACAACGTGCGGGCTTCTTGACAAAGGGCGAGTTGGGCCCCAGAGCATCTTGCTTCCAGCTCTTTGGGAAGCTAAGAAACAACTCGCTCTGCACAGTGCTCTTACAGCCTACCGGGAACATCTCTTAGAAAGGCCTGTGAAACGCAGTTTCTTTGCAGGCCTGATCTGGCTGAAGTAGAACTTCTGCCCTGGGTGTGCCACATTGCCCTAGAGCTGAAAGGCACAACGTGCAGGCTTCTTAACAAAGGGCGATTTGGGCCCCAGAGCATCTTGCTTCCAGCTCTTTGGGAAGCTAAGAAACAACTCACTCTGCACAGTGCTCTTACAGCCTAAGGGGAACATCTCTTACAAAGGCCTGTGAAACGCAGTTTCTTTGCAGGCCTCATCTGGCTGAAGTAGAACTTCTGACCTGGGTGTGCCACATTGCCCTAGAGCTGAAAGGCACAACGTGCGGGCTTCTTGACAAAGGGCGAGTTGGGCCCCAGAGCATCTTGCTTCCAGCTCTTTGGGAAGCTAAGAAACAACTCGCTCTGCACAGTGCTCTTACAGCCTACCGGGAACATCTCTTACAAAGGCCTGTGAAACACGGTTACCTTGCAGGCCTGATCTGGCTGAAGTAGAACTTCTGCCCTGGGTGTGCCACATTGCCCTAGAGCTGAAAGGCACAACGTGCAGGCTTCTTCACAAAGGGCGAGTTGGGCCCCAGAGCAGCTTGCTTCCAGCTCTTTGGGAAGCTAAGAAACAACTCGCCCTGCACAGTGCTCTTACAGCCTAAGGGGAACATCTCTTACAAATGCCTGTGAAACGCAGTTTCTTTGCAGTCCTGATCTGGCTGAAGTAGAACTTCTGCCCTGGGTGTGCCACATTGCCCTATAGCTGAAAGGCACAACGTTCAGACTTCTTAACAAAGCGCGAGTTGGGCCCCAGAGCATCTTGCTTCCAGCTCTTTGGGAAGCTAAGAAACAACTCGCTCTGCACAGGGCTCTTACAGCCTACCGGGAACATCTCTTACAAAGGCCTGTGAAACGCAGTTTCTTTGCAGGCCTGATCTGGCTGAAGTAGAACTTCTGCCATGGGTGTGGCACATTGCCGTAGAGCTGAAAGGCACAACGTGCAGGCTTCTTAACAAAGGGCAAGTTTTGCCCCAGAGCATCTTGCTTCCAGCTCTTTGGGAAGCTAAGAAACAACTCGCTCTGCACAGTGCTCTTACAGCCTACCGGGAACATCTCTTACAAAGGCCTGTGAAACGCAGTTTCTTTGCAGGCCTGATCTGGATGAAGTAGAACTTCTGCCCTGGGTGTGGCACCTAGCCCTAGAGCGGAAAGGCACAACGTGCAGTCTGCATTCGAAAGGGCGAGTTGGGCGCCAGAGCATCTTGCTTCCAGCTCTTTGGGAACCTAAGAAACAACTCGCTCTGCACAGTGCTCTTACAGCCTACCGGGAACATCTCTTAAAAAGGCCTGTGAAACGCAGTTTCTTTGCAGGCCTGATAAGGCTGAAGTAGAACTTCTGCCCTGGGTGTGCCACATTGCCCTAGAGCTGAAAGGCACAACGTGCAGGCTTCCTCACAAAGGGCGAGGTGGGCCCCAGAGCAGCTTGCTTCCAGCTCTTTGGGAAGCTAAGAAACAACTCGCTCTGCACAGTGCTCTTGCAACCTACCGGTAACATCTCTTACAAAGGCCTGTGAAACGCAGTTTCTGTGCAGGCCTGATCAGGCTGAAGTAGAACTGCCCTGGGTGTGGCACATTGCCCTAGAGCTGAAAGGCACAACGTGCAGGCTTCTTAACAAAGGGCAAGTTTTGCCCCAGAGCATCTTGCTTCCAGCTCTTTGGGAAGCTAAGAAACAACTCGCTCTGCACAGTGCTCTTACAGCCTACCGGGAACATCTCTTACAAAGGCCTGTGAGACGCAGTTTCTTTGCAGGCCTGATCTGGCTGCAGTAGAACTTCTGCTCTGGGTGTGCCACATTGCCCTAGAGCTGAAAGGCACAACGTGCAGGCTTCTTAACAAAGGGCGAGTTGGGCCCCAGAGCATCTTGCTTCCAGCTCTTTGGGAAGCTAAGAAACAACTCGCTCTGCACAGTGCTCTTACAGCCTACCGGGAACATCTCTTACAAAGGCCTGTGAGACGCAGTTTCTTTGCAGGCCTGATCTGGCTGAAGTATAACTTCTGCTCTGGTTGCGCCACATTGGCCTAGAACTGAAAGCTACAACGTGCAATCTGCTTTCCAAAGTGCGAGTTGGGCCCCAGAGCATCTTGCTTCCAGCTCTTTGGGAAGCTAAGAAACAACTCGCTCTGCACAGTGCTCTTACAGCCTACTGGGAACATCTCGTACAAAGGCCTGTGAAACGCAGTTTCTTTGCAGGCCTGATCTGGCTGAAGTAGAACTTCTGCCCTGGGTGTGCCACATTTCCCTAGAGCTGAAAGGCACAACGTGCGGGCTTCTTGACAAAGGGCGAGTTGGGCCCCAGAGCATCTTGCTTCCAGCTCTTTGGGAAGCTAAGAAACAACTCGCTCTGCACAGTGCTCTTACAGTCTACCGGGAACATCTCTTACAAAGGCCTGTGAAACGCAGTTTCTTTGCAGGCCTGATCTGGCTGAAGTAGAACTTCTGCCCTGGGTGTGCCACATTGCCCTAGAGCTGAAAGGCACAACTTGCAGGCTTGTTAACAAAGGGCGAGTTGGGCCCCAGAGCATCTTGCTTCCAGCTCTTTGGGAAGCTAAGAAACAACTCGCTCTGCACAGTGCTCTTACAGCCTACCGGGAACATCTCTTACAAAGGCCTGTGAAACGCAGTTTCTTTGCAGGCCTGATGTGGCTGATGTAGAACTTATGCTCTGGGTGTGCCACACTGCCCTAGACCTGAAAGCTACAACGTGCAGTCTCCTTTCCAATGTGCGAGTTGGGCCCCAGAGCATCTTGCTTCCAGCTCTTTGGGAAGCTAAGAAACAACTCGCTCTGCACAGTGCTCTTACAGCCTACCGGGAACATCTCTTACAAAGGCCTGTGAAACGCAGTTTCTTTGCAGGCCTGATCTGGCTGAAGTAGAACTTCTGCCCTGGGTGTGCCACATTGCCCTAGAGCTGAAAGGCACAACGTGCAGGCTTCTTAACAAAGGGCGGGTTGGGCCCCAGAGCATCTTGCTTCCAGCTCTTTGGGAAGCTAAGAAACAACTCACTCTGCACAGTGCTCTTACAGCCTACTGGGAACATCTCTTACAAAGGCCTGTGAAACGCAGTTTCTTTGCAGGCCTGATCTGGATGAAATAGAACTTCTGCCCTGGGTTTGGCACCTAGCCCTAGAGCTGAAAGGCACAACGTGCAGTCTGCATTCGAAAGGGCGAGTTGGGCGCCAGAGCTTCTTGCTTCCAGCTCTTTGGGAAGCTAAGAAACAACTCGCTCTGCACAGTGCTCTTACAGCCTACCGGGAACATCTCTTACAAAGGCCTGTGAAACACAGTTTCCTTGCAGGCCTGATCTGGCTGAAGTAGAACTTCTGCCCTGGGTGTGCCACATTGCCCTATAGCTGAAAGGCACAACGTGCAGGCTTCCTCACAAAGGGAGAGGTGGGCCCCAGAGCAGCTTGCTTCCAGCTCTTTGGGAAGCTAAGAAACAACTCGCTCTGCACAGTGCTCTTGCAACCTACCGGGAACATCTCTTACAAAGGCCTGTGAAACGCAGTTTCTGTGCAGGCCTGATCTGGCTGAAGTAGAACTTCTGCCCTGGGTGTGCCACATTGCCCTAGAGCTGAAAGGCACAACGTGCAGGCTTCGTAACAAAGGGCACGTTGGGCCCCAGAGCATCTTGCTTCCAGCTCTTTGGGAAGCTAAGAAACAACTCGCTCTGCACAGTGCTCTTACAGCCTACCGGGAACATCTCTTACAAAGGCCTGTGAAACACAGTTTCCTTGCAGGCCTGATCTGGCTGAAGTAGAACTTCTGCCCTGGGTGTGCCACATTGCCCTAGAGCTGAAAGGCACAACGTGCAGGCTTCCTCACAAAGGGCGACGTGGGCCCCAGAGCTTCTTGCTTCCAGCTCTTTGGGAAGCTAAGAAACAACTCGCTCTGCACAGTGCTCTTGCAACCTACCGGGAACATCTCTTACAAAGGCCTGTGAAACGCAGTTTCTGTGCAGGCCTGATCAGGCTGAAGTAGAACTTCTGCCCTGGGTGTGGCACATTGCCCTAGATGTGAAAGGCACAACGTGCAGGCTTCTTAACAAAGGGCACGTTGGGCCCCAGAGCATCTTGCTTCCAGCTCTTTGGGAAGCTCAGAAACAACTCCCTCTGCACAGTGCTCTTACAGCCTACCGGGAACATCTCTTACAAAGGCCTGTGAAACGCAGTTTCTGTGCAGGCCTGATCAGGCTGAGGTAGAACTTCTGCCCAGGGTGTGCCACATTGCCCTAGAGCTGAAAGGCACAACGTGCAGGCTTCTTCACAAAGGGCGAGTTGGGCCCCAGAGCAGCTTGCTTCCAGCTCTTTGGGAAGCTAAGAAACAACTCGCCCTGCACAGTGCTCTTACAGCCTAAGGGGAACATCTCTTACAAATGCCTGTGAAATGCAGTTTCTTTGCAGTCCTGATCTGGCTGAAGTAGAACTTCTGCCCTGGGTGTGACACATTGCCCTAGAGCTGAAAGGCACAACGTTCAGGCTTCTTAACAAAGCGCGAGTTGGGCCCCAGAGCATCTTGCTTCCAGCTCTTTGGGAAGCTAAGAAACAACTCGCTCTGCACAGGGCTCTTACAGCCTACCGGGAACATCTCTTACAAAGGCCTGTGAAACGCAGTTTCTTTGCAGGCCTGATCAGGCTGAAGTAGAACTTCTGCCATGGGTGTGGCACATTGCCCTAGAGCTGAAAGGCACAACGTGCAGGCTTCTTAACAAAGGGCAAGTTTTGCCCCAGAGCATCTTGCTTCCAGCTCTTTGGGAAGCTAAGAAACAACTCGCTCTGCACAGTGCTCTTACAGCCTACCGGGAACATCTCTTACAAAGGCCTGTGAAACGCAGTTTCTTTGCAGGCCTGATCTGGATGAAGTAGAACTTCTGCCCTGGGTGTGGCACCTAGCCCTAGAGCGGAAAGGCACAACGTGCAGTCTGCATTCGAAAGGGCGAGTTGGGCGCCAGAGCATCTTGCTTCCAGCTCTTTGGGAACCTAAGAAACAACTCGCTCTGCACAGTGCTCTTACAGCCTACCGGGAACATCTCTTAAAAAGGCCTGTGAAACGCAGTTTCTTTGCAGGCCTGATAAGGCTGAAGTAGAACTTCTGCCCTGGGTGTGCCACATTGCCCTAGAGCTGAAAGGCACAACGTGCAGGCTTCCTCACAAAGGGCGAGGTGGGCCCCAGAGCAGCTTGCTTCCAGCTCTTTGGGAAGCTAAGAAACAACTCGCTCTGCACAGTGCTCTTGCAACCTACCGGTAACATCTCTTACAAAGGCCTGTGAAACGCAGTTTCTGTGCAGGCCTGATCAGGATGAAGTAGAACTTCTGCCCTGGGTGTGGCACATTGCCCTAGAGCTGAAAGGCACAACGTGCAGGCTTCGTAACAAAGGGCACGTTGGGCCCCAGAGCATCTTGCTTCCAGCTCTTTGGGAAGCTAAGAAACAACTCGCTCTGCACAGTGCTCTTACAGCCTACCGGGAACATCTCTTACAAAGGCCTGTGAAACACAGTTTCCTTGCAGGCCTGATCTGGCTGAAGTAGAACTTCTGCCCTGGGTGTGCCACATTGCCCTAGAGCTGAAAGGCACAACGTGCAGGCTTCCTCACAAAGGGCGAGGTGGGCCCCAGAGCTTCTTGCTTCCAGCTCTTTGGGAAGCTAAGAAACAACTCGCTCTGCACAGTGCTCTTGCAACCTACCGGGAACATCTCTTACAAAGGCCTGTGAAACGCAGTTTCTGTGCAGGCCGGATCAGGCTGAAGTAGAACTTCTGCCCTGGGTGTGGCACATTGCCCTAGAGCTGAAAGGCACAACGAGCAGGCTTCTTAACAAAGGGCACGTTGGGCCCCAGAGCATCTTGCTTCCAGCTCTTTGGGAAGCTCAGAAACAACTCGCTCTGCACAGTGCTCTTACAGCCTACCGGGAACATCTCTTACAAAGGCCTGTGAAACGCAGTTTCTGTGCAGGCCTGATCAGGCTGAGGTAGAACTTCTGCCCTGGGTGTGCCACATTGCCCTAGAGCTGAAAGGCACAACGTGCAGGCTTCTTAACAAAGGGCGAGTTGGGCCCCAGAGCATCTTGCTTCCAGCTCTTTGGGAAGCTAAGAAACAACTCGCTCTGCACAGTGCTCTTACAGCCTACCGGGAACATGTCTTACCAAGGCCTGTGAGACGCAGTTTCTTTGCAGGCCTGATCTGGCTGAAGTAGAACTTCTGCTCTGGTTGCGCCACATTGGCCTAGAACTGAAAGCTACAACGTGCAATCTGCTTTCCAAAGTGCGAGTTGGGCCCCAGAGCATCTTGCTTCCAGCTCTTTGGGAAGCTAAGAAACAACTCGCTCTGCACAGTGCTCTTACAGCCTACCGGGAACATCTCTTACAAAGGCCTGTGAAACGCAGTTTCTTTGCAGGCCTGATCTGGCTGAAGTAGAACTTCTGCCCTGGGTGTGCCACATTGCCCTAGAGCTGAAAGGCACAACGTGCGGGCTTCTTGACAAAGGGCGAGTTGGGCCCCAGAGCATCTTGCTTCCAGCTCTTTGGGAAGCTAAGAAACAACTCGCTCTGCACAGTGCTCTTACAGCCTACCGGGAACATCTCTTACAAAGGCCTGTGAAACGCAGTTTCTTTGCAGGCCTGATCTGGCTGAAGTAGAACTTCTGCCCTGGGTGTGCCACATTGCCCTAGAGCTGAAAGGCACAACTTGCAGGCTTGTTAACAAAGGGCGGGTTGGGCCCCAGAGCATCTTGCTTCCAGCTCTTTGGGAAGCTAAGAAACAACTCACTCTGCACAGTGCTCTTACAGCCTACTGGGAACATCTCTTACAAAGGCCTGTGAAACGCAGTTTCTTTGCAGGCCTGATCTGGATGAAATAGAACTTCTGCCCTGGGTTTGGCACCTAGCCCTAGAGCTGAAAGGCACAACGTGCAGTCTGCATTGGAAAGGGCGAGTTGGGCGCCAGAGCTTCTTGCTTCCAGCTCTTTGGGAAGCTAAGAAACAACTCGCTCTGCACAGTGCTCTTACAGCCTACCGGGAACATCTCTTACAAAGGCCTGTGAAACACAGTTTCCTTGCAGGCCTGATCTGGCTGAAGTAGAACTTCTGCCCTGGGTGTGCCACATTGCCCTAGAGCTGAAAGGCACAACGTGCAGGCTTCCTCACAAAGGGAGAGGTGGGCCCCAGAGCAGCTTGCTTCCAGCTCTTTGGGAAGCTAAGAAACAACTCGCTCTGCACAGTGCTCTTGCAACCTACCGGGAACATCTCTTACAAAGGCCTGTGAAACGCAGTTTCTGTGCAGGCCTGATCAGGCTGAAGTAGAACTTCTGCCCTGGGTGTGGCACATTGCCCTAGAGCTGAAAGGCACAACGTGCAGGCTTCGTAACAAAGGGCACGTTGGGCCCCAGAGCATCTTGCTTCCAGCTCTTTGGGAAGCTAAGAAACAACTCGCTCTGCACAGTGCTCTTACAGCCTACCGGGAACATCTCTTACAAAGGCCTGTGAAACACAGTTTCCTTGCAGGCCTGATCTGGCTGAAGTAGAACTTCTGCCCTGGGTGTGCCACATTGCCCTAGAGCTGAAAGGCACAACGTGCAGGCTTCCTCACAAAGGGCGACGTGGGCCCCAGAGCTTCTTGCTTCCAGCTCTTTGGGAAGCTAAGAAACAACTCGCTCTGCACAGTGCTCTTGCAACCTACCGGGAACATCTCTTACAAAGGCCTGTGAAACGCAGTTTCTGTGCAGGCCTGATCAGGCTGAAGTAGAACTTCTGCCCTGGGTGTGGCACATTGCCCAAGATGTGAAAGGCACAACGTGCAGGCTTCTTAACAAAGGGCACGTTGGGCCCCAGAGCATCTTGCTTCCAGCTCTTTGGGAAGCTCAGAAACAACTCCCTCTGCACAGTGCTCTTACAGCCTAACGGGAACATCTCTTACAAAGGCCTGTGAAACGCAGTTTCTGTGCAGGCCTGATCAGGCTGAGGTAGAACTTCTGCCCAGGGTGTGCCACATTGCCCTAGAGCTGAAAGGCACAACGTGCAGGCTTCTTCACAAAGGGCGAGTTGGGCCCCAGAGCAGCTTGCTTCCAGCTCTTTGGGAAGCTAAGAAACAACTCGCCCTGCACAGTGCTCTTACAGCCTAAGGGGAACATCTCTTACAAATGCCTGTGAAATGCAGTTTCTTTGCAGTCCTGATCTGGCTGAAGTAGAACTTCTGCCCTGGGTGTGACACATTGCCCTAGAGCTGAAAGGCACAACGTTCAGGCTTCTTAACAAAGCGCGAGTTGGGCCCCAGAGCATCTTGCTTCCAGCTGTTTGGGAAGCTAAGAAACAACTCGCTCTGCACAGGGCTCTTACAGCCTACCGGGAACATCTCTTACAAAGGCCTGTGAAACGCAGTTTCTTTGCAGGCCTGATCAGGCTGAAGTAGAACTTCTGCCATGGGTGTGGCACATTGCCCTAGAGCTGAAAGGCACAACGTGCAGGCTTCTTAACAAAGGGCAAGTTTTGCCCCAGAGCATCTTGCTTCCAGCTCTTTGGGAAGCTAAGAAACAACTCGCTCTGCACAGTGCTCTTACAGCCTACCGGGAACATCTCTTACAAAGGCCTGTGAAACGCAGTTTCTTTGCAGGCCTGATCTGGCTGAAGTAGAACTTCTGCCCTGGGTGTGGCACCTAGCCCTAGAGCGGAAAGGCACAACGTGCAGTCTGCATTCGAAAGGGCGAGTTGGGCGCCAGAGCATCTTGCTTCCAGCTCTTTGGGAACCTAAGAAACAACTCGCTCTGCACAGTGCTCTTACAGCCTACCGGGAACATCTCTTAAAAAGGCCTGTGAAACGCAGTTTCTTTGCAGGCCTGATAAGGCTGAAGTAGAACTTCTGCCCTGGGTGTGCCACATTGCCCTAGAGCTGAAAGGCACAACGTGCAGGCTTCCTCACAAAGGGCGAGGTGGGCCCCAGAGCAGCTTGCTTCCAGCTCTTTGGGAAGCTAAGAAACAACTCGCTCTGCACAGTGCTCTTGCAACCTACCGGTAACATCTCTTACAAAGGCCTGTGAAACGCAGTTTCTGTGCAGGCCTGATCAGGCTGAAGTAGAACTTCTGCCCTGGGTGTGGCACATTGCCCTAGAGCTGAAAGGCACAAAGTGCAGGCTTCGTAACAAAGGGCACGTTGGGCCCCAGAGCATCTTGCTTCCAGCTCTTTGGGAAGCTAAGAAACAACTCGCTCTGCACAGTGCTCTTACAGCCTACCGGGAACATCTCTTACAAAGGCCTGTGAAACACAGTTTCCTTGCAGGCCTGATCTGGCTGAAGTAGAACTTCTGCCCTGGGTGTGCCACATTGCCCTAGAGCTGAAAGGCACAACGTGCAGGCTTCCTCACAAAGGGCGAGGTGGGCCCCAGAGCTTCTTGCTTCCAGCTCTTTGGGAAGCTAAGAAACAACTCGCTCTGCACAGTGCTCTTGCAACCTACCGGGAACATCTCTTACAAAGGCCTGTGAAACGCAGTTTCTGTGCAGGCCGGATCAGGCTGAAGTAGAACTTCTGCCCTGGGTGTGGCACATTGCCCTAGAGCTGAAAGGCACAACGAGCAGGCTTCTTAACAAAGGGCACGTTGGGCCCCAGAGCATCTTGCTTCCAGCTCTTTGGGAAGCTCAGAAACAACTCGCTCTGCACAGTGCTCTTACAGCCTACCGGGAACATCTCTTACAAAGGCCTGTGAAACGCAGTTTCTGTGCAGGCCTGATCAGGCTGAGGTAGAACTTCTGCCCTGGGTGTGCCACATTGCCCTAGAGCTGAAAGGCACAACGTGCAGGCTTCTTAACAAAGGGCGAGTTGGGCCCCAGAGCATCTTGCTTCCAGCTCTTTGGGAAGCTAAGAAACAACTCGCTCTGCACTGTGCTCTTACAGCCTACCGGGAACATCTCTTACAAAGGCCTGTGAGACGCAGTTTCTTTGCAGGCCTGATCTGGCTGAAGTATAACTTCTGCTCTGGTTGCGCCACATTGGCCTAGAACTGAAAGCTACAACGTGCAATCTGCTTTCCAAAGTGCGAGTTGGGCCCCAGAGCATCTTGCTTCCAGCTCTTTGGTAAGCTAAGAAACAACTCGCTCTGCACAGTGCTCTTACAGCCTACCGGGAACATCTCTTACAAAGGCCTGTGAAACGCAGTTTCTTTGCAGGCCTGATCTGGCTGAAGTAGAACTTCTGCCCTGGGTGTGCCACATTGCCCTAGAGCTGAAAGGCACAACGTGCGGGCTTCTTGACAAAGGGCGAGTTGGGCCCCAGAGCATCTTGCTTCCAGCTCTTTGGGAAGCTAAGAAACAACTCGCTCTGCACAGTGCTCTTACAGCCTACCGGGAACATCTCTTACAAAGGCCTGTGAAACGCAGTTTCTTTGCAGGCCTGATGTGGCTGATGTAGAACTTATGCTCTGGGTGTGCCACACTGCCCTAGACCTGAAAGCTACAACGTGCAGTCTCCTTTCCAATGTGCGAGTTGGGCCCCAGAGCATCTTGCTTCCAGCTCTTTGGGAAGCTAAGAAACAACTCGCTCTGCACAGTGCTCTTACAGCCTACCGGGAACATCTCTTACAAAGGCCTGTGAAACGCAGTTTCTTTGCAGGCCTGATCTGGCTGAAGTAGAACTTCTGCCCTGGGTGTGCCACATTGCCCTAGAGCTGAAAGGCACAACGTTCAGGCTTCTTAACAAAGGGCGGGTTGGGCCCCAGAGCATCTTGCTTCCAGCTCTTTGGGAAGCTAAGAAACAACTCACTCTGCACAGTGCTCTTACAGCCTACTGGGAACATCTCTTACAAAGGCCTGTGAAACGCAGTTTCTTTGCAGGCCTGATCTGGATGAAATAGAACTTCTGCCCTGGGTTTGGCACCTAGCCCTAGAGCTGAAAGGCACAACGTGCAGTCTGCATTCGAAAGGGCGAGTTGGGCGCCAGAGCTTCTTGCTTCCAGCTCTTTGGGAAGCTAAGAAACAACTCGCTCTGCACAGTGCTCTTACAGCCTACCGGGAACATCTCTTACAAAGGCCTGTGAAACACAGTTTCCTTGCAGGCCTGATCTGGCTGAAGTAGAACTTCTGCCCTGGGTGTGCCACATTGCCCTAGAGCTGAAAGGCACAACGTGCAGGCTTCCTCACAAAGTGAGAGGTGGGCCCCAGAGCAGCTTGCTTCCAGCTCTTTGGGAAGCTAAGAAACAACTCGCTCTGCACAGTGCTCTTGCAACCTACCGGGAACATCTCTTACAAAGGCCTGTGAAACGCAGTTTCTGTGCAGGCCTGATCAGGCTGAAGTAGAACTTCTGCCCTGGGTGTGGCACATTGCCCTAGAGCTGAAAGGCACAACGTGCAGGCTTCGTAACAAAGGGCACGTTGGGCCCCAGAGCATCTTGCTTCCAGCTCTTTGGGAAGCTAAGAAACAACTCGCTCTGCACAGTGCTCTTACAGCCTACCGGGAACATCTCTTACAAAGGCCTGTGAAACACAGTTTCCTTGCAGGCCTGATCTGGCTGAAGTAGAACTTCTGCCCTGGGTGTGCCACATTGCCCTAGAGCTGAAAGGCACAACGTGCAGGCTTCCTCACAAAGGGCGACGTGGGCCCCAGAGCTTCTTGCTTCCAGCTCTTTGGGAAGCTAAGAAACAACTCGCTCTGCACAGTGCTCTTGCAACCTACCGGGAACATCTCTTACAAAGGCCTGTGAAACGCAGTTTCTGTGCAGGCCGGATCAGGCTGAAGTAGAACTTCTGCCCTGGGTGTGGCACATTGCCCTAGAGCTGAAAGGCACAACGTGCAGGCTTCTTAACAAAGGGCACGTTGGGCCCCAGAGCATCTTGCTTCCAGCTCTTTGGGAAGCTCAGAAACAACTCGCTCTGCACAGTGCTCTTACAGCCTACCGGGAACATCTCTTACAAAGGCCTGTGAAACGCAGTTTCTGTGCAGGCCTGATCAGGCTGAGGTAGAACTTCTGCCCTGGGTGTGCCACATTGCCCTAGAGCTGAAAGGCACAACGTGCAGGCTTCTTAACAAAGGGCGAGTTGGGCCCCAGAGCATCTTGCTTCCAGGTCTTTGGGAAGCTAAGAAACAACTCGCTCTGCACTGTGCTCTTACAGCCTACCGGGAACATCTCTTACAAAGGCCTGTGAGACGCAGTTTCTTTGCAGGCCTGATCTGGCTGAAGTATAACTTCTGCTCTGGTTGCGCCACATTGGCCTAGAACTGAAAGCTACAACGTGCAATCTGCTTTCCAAAGTGCGAGTTGGGCCCCAGAGCATCTTGCTTCCAGCTCTTTGGTAAGCTAAGAAACAACTCGCTCTGCACAGTGCTCTTACAGCCTACCGGGAACATCTCTTACAAAGGCCTGTGAAACGCAGTTTCTTTGCAGGCCTGATCTGGCTGAAGTAGAACTTCTGCCCTGGGTGTGCCACATTGCCCTAGAGCTGAAAGGCACAACGTGCGGGCTTCTTGACAAAGGGCGAGTTGGACCCCAGAGCATCTTGCTTCCAGCTCTTTGGGAAGCTAAGAAACAACTCGCTCTGCACAGTGCTCTTACAGCCTACCGGGAACATCTCTTACAAAGGCATGTGAAACACGGTTACCTTGCAGGCCTGATCTGGCTGAAGTAGAACTTCTGCCCTGGGTGTGCCACATTGCCCTAGAGCTGAAAGGCACAACGTGCAGGCTTCTTCACAAAGGGCGAGTTGGGCCCCAGAGCAGCTTGCTTCCAGCTCTTTGGGAAGCTAAGAAACAACTCGCCCTGCACAGTGCTCTTACAGCCTAAGGGGAACATCTCTTACAAATGCCTGTGAAATGCAGTTTCTTTGCAGTCCTGATCTGGCTGAAGTAGAACTTCTGCCCTGGGTGTGCCACATTGCCCTATAGCTGAAAGGCACAACGTTCAGGCTTCTTAACAAAGAGCGAGTTGGGCCCCAGAGCATCTTGCATCCAGCTCTTTGGGAAGCTAAGAAACAACTCGCTCTGCACAGGGCTCTTACAGCCTACCGGGAACATCTCTTACAAAGGCCTGTGAAACGCAGTTTCTTTGCAGGCCTGATCAGGCTGAAGTAGAACTTCTGCCATGGGTGTGGCACATTGCCCTAGAGCTGAAAGGCACAACGTGCAGGCTTCTTAACAAAGGGCAAGTTTTGCCCCAGAGCATCTTGCTTCCAGCTCTTTGGGAAGCTAAGAAACAACTCGCTCTGCACAGTGCTCTTACAGCCTACCGGGAACATCTCTTACAAAGGCCTGTGAAACGCAGTTTCTTTGCAGGCCTGATCTGGATGAAGTAGAACTTCTGCCCTGGGTGTGGCACCTAGCCCTAGAGCGGAAAGGCACAACGTGCAGTCTGCATTCGTAAGGGCGAGTTGGGCGCCAGAGCATCTTGCTTCCAGCTCTTTGGGAACCTAAGAAACAACTCGCTCTGCACAGTGCTCTTACAGCCTACCGGGAACATCTCTTAAAAAGGCCTGTGAAACGCAGTTTCTTTGCAGGCCTGATAAGGCTGAAGTAGAACTTCTGCCCTGGGTGTGCCACATTGCCCTAGAGCTGAAAGGCACAACGTGCAGGCTTCTTAACAAAGGGCGAGTTGGGCCCGATAGGATCTTCCTTCCAGCTCTTTGGAAGCTAAGAAACAACTCGCTCTGCACAGTGCTCTTACAGCCTACCGGGAACATCTTTTCCAAAGGCCTGTGAAACGCAGTTTCTTTGCAGGCCTGATCTGGCTGAAGTAGGACTTCTGCTCTGGGTGTGCTACTTTGCCCTAGAGCTGAAAGGCACAACGTGCAGGCTTCTTAACAAAGAGCGAGTTGGCCCCAGAGCATCTTGCTTCCAGCTCTTTGGGAAGCTAAGAAACAACTCGCTCTGCACAGTGCTCTTACAGCCTACCGGGAACATCTCTTACAAAGGCCTGTGAAACGCAGTTTCTTTGCAGGCCTGATCTGGCTGAAGTAGAACTTCTGCCCTGGGTGTGCCACATTGCCCTAGAGCTGAAAGGCACAACGTGCAGGCTTCTTAACAAAGGGCAAGTTTTGCCCCAGAGCATCTTGCTTCCAGCTCTTTGGGAAGCTAAGAAGCAACTCGCTCTGCACAGTGCTCTTAAAGCCTACCGGGAACATCTCTTACAAAGGCCTGTGTGATGCACTTTCTTTGCAGGCCTCATCTGGCTGCAGTAGAACTTCTGCCCTCGGTGTGCCACATTGCCCTAGAGCTGAAAGCTACAACGTGCCGTCTGCTTTCCAAAGGGCGAGTTGGGCCCCAGAGCATCTTGCTTCCAGCTCTTTGGGAAGCTAAGAAACAACTCACTCTGCACAGTGCTCTTACAGCCTACCGGGAACATCTCTTACAAAGGCCTGTGAGACGCAGTTTCTTTGCAGGCCTGATCTGGCTGAAGTATAACTTCTGCTCTGGTTGCGCCACATTGGCCTAGAACTGAAAGCTACAACGTGCAATCTGCTTTCCAAAGTGCGAGTTGGGCCCCAGAGCATCTTGCTTCCAGCTCTTTGGTAAGCTAAGAAACAACTCGCTCTGCACAGTGCTCTTACAGCCTACCGGGAACATCTCTTACAAAGGCCTGTGAAACGCAGTTTCTTTGCAGGCCTGATCTGGCTGAAGTAGAACTTCTGCCCTGGGTGTGCCACATTGCCCTAGAGCTGAAAGGCACAACGTGCGGGCTTCTTGACAAAGGGCGAGTTGGGCCCCAGAGCATCTTGCTTCCAGCTCTTTGGGAAGCTAAGAAACAACTCGCTCTGCACAGTGCTCTTACAGCCTACCGGGAACATCTCTTAGAAAGGCCTGTGAAACGCAGTTTCTTTGCAGGCCTGATCTGGCTGAAGTAGAACTTCTGCCCTGGGTGTGCCACATTGCCCTAGAGCTGAAAGGCACAACGTGCAGGCTTCTTAACAAAGGGCGATTTGGGCCCCAGAGCATCTTGCTTCCAGCTCTTTGGGAAGCTAAGAAACAACTCGCTCTGCACAGTGCTCTTACAGCCTAAGGGGAACATCTCTTACAAAGGCCTGTGAAACGCAGTTTCTTTGCAGGCCTGATCTGGCTGAAGTAGAACTTCTGCCCTGGGTGTGCCATATTGCCCTAGAGCTGAAAGGCACAACGTGCGGGCTTCTTGACAAAGGGCGAGTTGGGCCCCAGAGCATCTTGCTTTCAGGTCTTTGGGAAGCTAAGAAACAACTCGCTCTGCACAGTGCTCTTACAGCCTACCGGGAACATCTCTTACAAAGGCCTGTGAAACACGGTTACCTTGCAGGCCTGATCTGGCTGAAGTAGAACTTCTGCCCTGGGTGTGCCACATTGCCCTAGAGCTGAAAGGCACAACGTGCAGGCTTCTTCACAAAGGGCGAGTTGGGCCCCAGAGCAGCTTGCTTCCAGCTCTTTGGGAAGGTAAGAAACAACTCGCCCTGCACAGTGCTCTTACAGCCTAAGGGGAACATCTCTTACAAATGCCTGTGAAACGCAGTTTCTTTGCAGTCCTGATCTGGCTGAAGTAGAACTTCTGCCCTGGGTGTGCCACATTGCCCTATAGCTGAAAGGCACAACGTTCAGGCTTCTTAACAAAGCGCGAGTTGGGCCCCAGAGCATCTTGCTTCCAGCTCTTTGGGAAGCTAAGAAACAACTCGCTCTGCACATGGCTCTAACAGCCTACCGGGAACATCTCTTACAAAGGCCTGTGAAACGCAGTTTCTTTGCAGGCCTGATCAGGGTGAAGTAGAACTTCTGCCATGGGTGTGGCACATTGCCCTAGAGCTGAAAGGCACAACGTGCAGTCTTCTTAACAAAGGGCAAGTTTTGCCCCAGAGCATCTTGCTTCCAGCTCTTTGGGAAGCTAAGAAACAACTCGCTCTGCACAGTGCTCTTACAGCCTACCGGGAACATCTCTTACAAAGTCCTGTGTGATGCACTTTCTTTGCAGGCCTGATCTGGCTGCAGTAGAACTTCTGCTCTGGGTGTGCCACATTGCCCTAGTGCTGAAAGCTACAACGTGCCGTCAGCTTTCCAAAGGGCGAGTTGGGCCCCAGAGCATCTTGCTTCCAGCTCTTTGGTAAGCTAAGAAACAACTCGCTCTGCACAGTGCTCTTACAGCCTACCGGGAACATCTCTTACAAAGGCCTGTGAAACGCACTTTCTTTGCAGGCCTGATCAGGCTGAAGTAGAACTTCTGCCCTGGGTGTGGCACCTAGCCCCAGAGCTGAAAGGCACAACGTGCAGGCTTCTTAACAAAGGGCGAGTTGGGCCCCACAGCATCTTGCTTCCAGCTCTTTGGGAAGCTAAGAAACAACTCGCTCTGCACAGTGCTCTTACAGCCTACCAGGAACATCTCTTACAAAGGCCTGTGAAACGCAGTTTCTTTGCAGGCCTGATCTGGATGAAGTAGAACTTCTGCCCTGGGTGTGGCACCTAGCCCTAGAGCGGAAAGGCACAACGTGCAGTCTGCATTCGAAAGGGCGAGTTGGGCGCCAGAGCATCTTGCTTCCAGCTCTTTGGGAACCTAAGAAACAACTCGCTCTGCACAGTGCTGTTACAGCCTACCGGGAACATCTCTTACAAATGCCTGTGAAACGCAGTTTCTTTGCAGGCCTGATCTGGCTGCAGTAGAACTTCTGCTCTGGTTGCTCCACATTGCCTTAGAGCTGAAAGTCACAACGTGCAGGCTTCTTAACAAAAGGCGAGTTGGGCCCCAGAGCATCTTGCTTCCAGCTCATTGGGAAGCTAAGAAACAACTCGCTCTGCACAGTGCTCTTACAGCCTACCGGGAACATCTCTTACAAAGGCCTGTGAAACGCAGTTTCTTTGCAGGACTGATAAGGCTGAAGTAGAAGTTCTACCCTGGGTGAGCCACATAGCCCTAGAGCTGAAAGGCACAACGTGCAGGCTTCTTAACAAAGGGCGAGTTGGGCCCCAGAGCATCTTGCTTCCAGCTCTTTGGGAAGCTAAGAAACAACTCGCTCTGCACAGTGCTCTTACAGCCTACCGGGAACATCTCTTACAAAGGCCTGTGAAACGCAATTTCTTTGCAGGCCTGATCTGGCTGAAGTAGAACTTATGCGCTGGGTGTGCCACACTGCCCTAGACCTGAAAGCTACAACGTGCAGTCTCCTTTCCAATGTGCGAGTTGGGCCCCAGAGCATCTTGCTTCCAGCTCTTTGGGAAGCTAAGAAACAACTCGCTCTGCACAGTGCTCTTACAGCCTACCGGGAACATCTCTTACAAAGGCCTGTGAAACACGGTTACCTTGCAGGCCTAATCTGGCTGAAGTAGAACTTCTGCCCTGGGTGTGCCACATTGCCCTAGAGCTGAAAGGCACAACGTGCAGGCTTCTTAACAAAGGGCGAGTTGGGCCCCAGAGCTTCTTGCTTCCAGCTCTTTGGGAAGCTAAGAAACAACTGGCTCTGCACAGTGCTCTTACAGCCTACCGGGAACATCTCTTACAAAGGCCTGTGAAACGCAGTTTCTTTGCAGGCCTGATCTGGCTGAAGTAGAACTTCTGCCCTGGGTGTGGCACATTGCCCAGAGCTGAAAGGCACAACGTGCAGGCTTCTTAACAAAGGGCGATTTGGCCCCAGAGCATCTTGCTTCCAGCTGTTTGGGAAGCTAAGAAACAACTCGCTCTGCACAGTGCTCTTACAGCCTACCGGGAACATCTCTTACAAAGGCCTGTGAAACGCAGTTTCTTTGCAGGCCTGATCTGGCTGAAGTAGAACTTCTGCCCTGGGTGTGCCACATTGCCCTAGAGCTGAAAGGCACAACGTGCAGTCTTCTTAACAAAGGGAGAGTTGGGCCCCAGAGCATCTTGCTTCCAGCTCTTTGGGAAGCTAAGAAACAACTCGCTCTGCACAGTGCTCTTACAGCCTACCGGGACCATCTCTTACAAAGGCCTGTGAGACACAGTTTCTTTGCATGCCTGATCTGGCTGAAGTAGAACCTCTGCTCTGGTTGCGCCACATTGGCCTAGAACTGAAAGCTACAACGTGCAATCTGCTTTCCAAAGTGCGAGTTGGGCCCCAGAGCAACTTGCTTCTAGCTCTTTGGTAAGCTAAGAAACAACTCGCTCTGCACAGTGCTCTTACAGCCTACCGGGAACATCTCTTACAAAGGCCTGTGAAACGCAGTTTCTTTGCAGGCCTGATCTGGCTGAAGTAGAACTTCTGCCCTGGGAGTGCCACATTGCCCTAGAGCTGAAAGGCAGAACGTGGGGGCTTCTTGACAAAGGGCGAGTTGGGCCCCAGAGCATCTTGCTTCCAGCTCTTTGGGAAGCTAAGAAACAACTCGCTCTGCACAGTGCTCTTACAGCCTACCGGGAACACCTCTTACAAAGGCCTGTGAAACGCAGTTTCTTTGCAGGCCTGATCTGGCTGAAGTAGAACTTCTGCCCTGGGTGTGCCACATTGCCCTAGAGCTGAAAGGCACAAAGTGCAGGCTTCTTAACAAAGGGCGAGTTGGGCCCCAGAGCATCTTGCTTCCAGCTCTTTGGGAAGCTAAGAAACAACTCGCTCTGGACAGTGCTCTTACAGCCTACCGGGAACATCTCTTACAAAGGCCTGTGAAACGCAGTTTCTTTGCAGGCCTGATCTGGCTGAAGTAGAACTTATGCTCTGGGTGTCCCACACTGCCCTAGACCTGAAAGCTACAACGTGCAGTCTCCTTTCCAATGTGCGAGTTGGGCCCCAGAGCATTTTGCTTCCAGCTCTTTGGGAAGCTAAGAAACAACTCGCTCTGCACAGTGCTCTTACAGCCTACCGGGAACATCTCTTACAAAGGCCTGTGAAACACGGTTACCTTGCAGGCCTGATCTGGCTGAAGTAGAACTTCTGCCCTGGGTGTGCCACATTGCCCTAGAGCTGAAAGGCACAACGTGCAGGCCTCTTCACAAAGGGCGAGTTGGGCCCCAGAGCAGCTTGCTTCCAGCTCTTTGGTAAGCTAAGAAACAACTCGCCCTGCACAGTGCTCTTACAGCCTAGCGGGAACATCTGTTACAAAGGCCTGTGAAACGCAGTTTCTATGCAGGCCTGATTTGGCTGAAGTAGAACTTCTGCCCTGGGTGTGGCACCTAGCCCTAGAGCTTAAAGGCACAACGTGCAGTCTGCATTCGAAAGGGCGAGTTGAGCGCCAGAGCATCTTGCTTCCAGCTCTTTGGGAAGCTAAGAAACAACTCGCTCTGCACAGTGCTCTTACAGCCTACCGGGAACATCTCTTACAAAGGCCTGTGAAACACAGTTTCCTTGCAGGCCTGATCTGGCTGAAGTAGAACTTCTGCCCTGGGTTTGCCACATTGCCCTAGAGCTGAAAGGCACAACGTGCAGGCTTCCTAACAAAGGGCGAGTTCGGCCCCAGAGCAGCTTGCTTCCAGCTCTTTGGGAAGCTAAGAAACAACTCGCTCTGCACAGTGCTCTTACAGCCTACCGGGAACATCTCTTACAAAGGCCTGTGAAACGCAGTTTCTTTGCAGGCCTGATCAGGCTGAAGTAGAACTTCTGCCCTGGGTGTGGCACATTGCCCTAGAGCTGAAAGGGACAACGTGCAGGCTTCCTAACAAAGGGCACGTTGGGCCCCAGAGCATCTTGCTTCCAGCTCTTTGGGAAGCTAAGAAACAACTCGCTCTGCACAGTGCTCTTACAGCCTACCGGGAACATCTCTTACAAAGGCCTGTGTGATGCAGTTTCTTTGCAGACCTGATCTGGCTGCAGTAGAACTTCTGCTCTGGTTGCGCCACATTGCCTTGGAGATGAAAGGCACAACGTGCAGGCTTCTTAACAAAGGGCGAGTTGGGCCCCAGAGCATCTTGCTTCCAGCTCATTGGGAAGCTAAGAAACAACTCGCTCTGCACAGTGCTCTTACAGCCTACCGGAAACATCTCTTACAAAGGCCTGTGAAACGCAGTTTCTTTGCAGGCCTGATCTGGCTGAAGTAGAACTTCTGCCCTGGGTGTGCCACATTGCCCTAGAGCTGAAAGGCACAACGTGCGGGCTTCTTAACAAAGGGCGAGTTGGGCCCCAGAGCATCTTGCTTCCAGCTCTTTGGAAAGCTAAGAAACAACTCGCTCTGCACAGTGCTCTTACAGCCTACCGGGAACATCTCTTACAAAGGCCTGTGAAACGCAGTTTCTTGGCAGGCCTGATCTGGCTGAAGTAGAACTTCTGCCCTGGGTGTGCCACATTGCCCTAGAGCTGAAAGGCACAACGTGGAGGCTTCTTAACAAAGGGCGAGTTGGGCCCCAGAGCATCTTGCTTCCAGCTCTTTGGGAAGCTAAGAAACAACTCGCTCTGCACAGTGCTCTTACAGCCTACCGGGAACATCTCTTACAAAGGCCTGTGAAACGCAGTTTCTTTGCAGGCCTGATCAGGCTGTAGTAGAACTTCTGCTCTGGGTGTGCCACACTGCCCTAGACCTGAAAGCTACAAGGTGCAGTCTCCTTTCCAATGTGCGAGTTGGGCCCCAGAGCATCTTGCTTCCAGCTCTTTGGGAAGCTAAGAAACAACTCGCTCTGCACAGTGCTCTTACAGCCTACCGGGAACATCTCTTACAAAGGCCTGTGAAACGCAGGTTCTTTGCAGGCCTGATCTGGCTGCAGTAGAACTTCTGCTCTGGGTGTGCCACATTGCCCTAGAGCTGAAAGGCACAACGTGCAGGCTTCTTAACAAAGGGCGAGTTGCGCCCCAGAGCATCTTGCTTCCAGCTCTTTGGGAAGCTAAGAAACAGCTCGCTCTGCACAGTGCTCTTACAGCCTACCGGGAACATCTCTTACAAAGGCCTGTGAAACGCAGTTTCTTTGCAGGCCTGATCTGGATGAAGTAGAACTTCTGCCCTCTGTGTGGCACCTAGCCCTAGAGCTGAAAGGCACAACGTGCAGTCTGCATTCGAAAGGGCGAGTTGGGCACCAGAGCTTCTTGCTTCCAGCTCTTTGGGAAGCTAAGAAACAACTCGCTCTGCACAGTGCTCTTACAGCCTACCGGGAACATCTCTTACAAAGGCCTGTGAAACGCAGTTTCCTTGCAGGCGTGATCTGGCTGAAGTAGAACTTCTGCCCTGGGTGTGGCACCTAGCCCTAGAGCTGAAAGGCACAACGGGCAGTCTGCATTCCAAAGGGCGAGTTGGGCGCGAGAGCATCTTGCTTCCAGCTCTTTGGGAAGCTAAGAAACAACTCGCTCTGCACAGTGCTCTTACAGCCTACCGGGAACATCTCTTAAAAAGGACTGTGAAACACAGTTTCCTTGCAGGCCTGATCTGGCTGAAGTAGAACTTCTGCCCTGGGTGTGCCACATTGCCCTAGAGCTGAAAGGCACAACGTGCAGGCTTCCTAACAAAGGGCGAGTTGGGCCTCAGAGCAGCTTGCTTCCAGCTCTTTGGGAAGCTAAGAAACAACTCGCTCTGCACAGTGCTCTTACAGCCTACCGGGAACATCTCTTACAAAGGCTTGTGAAACGCAGTTTCTTTGCAGGCCTGATCAGGCTGAAGTAGAACTTCTGCCCTGGGTGTGCCACATTGCCCTAGAGCTGAAAGGCACAACATGCAGGCTTCTTAGAAAAGGGCGAGTTGGGCCCCAGAGCATCTTGCTTCCAGCTGTTTGGGAAGCTAAGAAACAACTCGCTCTGCACAGTGCTCTTACAGCCTACTGGGAACATCTCTTACAAAGGCCTGTGAAACGCAGTTTCTTTGCAGGCCTGATCTGGCTGAAGTAGAACTTCTGCCCTGGGTGTGCCACATTGCCCTAGAGCTGAAAGGCACAACGTGCTGGCTTCTTAACAAAGGGCGAGTTGGGCCCCAGAGCTTCTTGCTTCCAGCTCTTTGGGAAGCTAAGAAACAACTCGCTCTGCACAGTGCTCTTACAGCCTACCGGGAACATCTCTTACAAAGGCCTGTGAAACGCAGTTTCTTTGCAGGCCTGATCTGGCTGAAGTAGAACTTCTGCCCTGGGTGTGCCACATTGCCCAGAGCTGAAAGGCACAACGTGCAGGCTTCTTAACAAAGGGCGAGTTGGCCCCAGAGCATCTTGCTTCCAGCTCTTTGGGAAGCTAAGAAACAACTCGCTCTGCACAGTGCTCTTACAGCCTACCGGGAACATCTCTTACAAAGGCCTGTGAAACGCAGTTTCTTTGCAGGCCTGATCTGGCTGAAGTAGAACTTCTGCCCTGGGTGTGCCACATTGCCCTAGAGCTGAAAGGCACAAAGTGCAGTCTTCTTAACAAAGGGCGAGTTGGGCCCCAGAGCATCTTGCTTCCAGCTCTTTGGGAAGCTAAGAAACAACTCGCTCTGCACAGTGCTCTTACAGCCTACCGGGAACATCTCTTACAAAGGCCTGTGAGACGCAGTTTCTTTGCAGGCCTGATCTGGCTGAAGTAGAACTTCTGCTCTGGTTGCGCCACATTGGCCTAGAACTGAAAGCTACAACGTGCAATCTGCTTTCCAAAGTGCGAGTTGGGCCCCAGAGCATCTTGCTTCCAGCTCTTTGTGAAGCTAAGAAACAACTCGCTCTGCACAGTGCTCTTACAGCCTACCGGGAACATCTCTTACAAAGGCCTGTGAAACGCAGTTTCTTTGCAGGCCTGATCTGGCTGAAGTAGAACTTCTGCCCTGGGTGTGCCACATTGCCCTAGAGCTGAAAGGCACAACGTGGGGGCTTCTTGACAAAGGGCGAGTTGGGCCCCAGAGCATCTTGCTTCCAGCTCATTGGGAAGCTAAGAAACAACTCGCTCTGCACAGTGCTCTTACAGCCTACCGGGAACATCTCTTACAAAGGCCTGTGAAACGCAGTTTCTTTCCAGGCCTGATCTGGCTGAAGTAGAACTTATGCTCTGGGTGTGCCACACTGCCCTAGACCTGAAAGGCACAACGTGCAGTCTCCTTTCCAATGTGCGAGTTGGGCCCCAGAGCATCTTGCTTCCAGCTCTTTGGGAAGCTAAGAAACAACTCGCTCTGCACAGTGCTCTTACAGCCTACCGGGAACATCTCTTACAAAGGCCTGTGAAACACGGTTACCTTGCAGGCCTGATCTGGCTGAAGTAGAACTTCTGCCCTGGGTGTGCCACATTGCCCTAGAGCTGAAAGGCACAACGTGCAGGCTTCTTCACAAAGGGCGAGTTGGGCCCCAGAGCAGCTTGCTTCCAGCTCTTTGGTAAGCTAAGAAACAACTCGCCCTGCACAGTGCTCTTACAGCCTAAGGGGAACATCTCTTACAAATGCCTGTGAAATGCAGTTTCTTTGCAGTCCTGATCTGGCTGAAGTAGAACTTCTGCCCTGGGTGTGTGACATTGCCCTATAGCTGAAAGGCACAACGTGCAGGCTTCTTAACAAAGGGCGAGTTGGGCCCCAGAGCATCTTGCTTCCAGCTCTTTGGGAAGCTAAGAAACAACTCGCTCTGCACAGTGCTCTTACAGCCTACCGGGAACATCTCTTACAAAGGCCTGTGAAACGCAGTTTCTTTGCAGGCCTGATCTGGATGAAGTAGAACTTCTGCCCTGGGTGTGGCACCTAGCCCTAGAGCTGAAAGGCACAACGTGCAGTCTGCATTCGAAAGGGCGAGTTGGGCGCCAGAGCTTCTTGCTTCCAGCGCTTTGGGAAGCTAAGAAGCAACTCGCTCTGCACAGTGCTCTTACAGCCTACTGGGAACATCTCTTACAAAGGCCTGTGAAACACAGTTTCCTTGCAGGCGTGATCTGGCTGAAGTAGAACTTCTGCCCTGGGTGTGGCACCTAGCCCTAGAGCTGAAAGGCACAACGGGCAGTCTGCATTCCAAAGGGCGAGTTGGGCGCGAGAGCATCTTGCTTCCAGCTCTTTGGGAAGCTAAGAAACAACTCGCTCTGCACAGTGCTCTTACAGCCTACCGGGAACATCTCTTAAAAAGGCCTGTGAAACACAGTTTCCTTGCAGGCCTGATCTGGCTGAAGTAGAACTTCTGCCCTGGGTGTGCCACATTGCCCTAGAGCTGAAAGGCACAACGTGCAGGCTTCCTAACAAAGGGCGAGTTGGGCCCCAGAGCAGCTTGCTTCCAGCTCTTTGGGAAGCTAAGAAACAACTCGCTCTGCACAGTGCTCTTACAGCCTACCGGGAACATCTCTTACAAAGGCTTGTGAAACGCAGTTTCTTTGCAGGCCTGATCAGGCTGAAGTAGAACTTCTGCCCTGGGTGTGCCACATTGCCCTAGAGCTGAAAGGCACAACGTGCAGGCTTCTTAGAAAAGGGCGAGTTGGGCCCCAGAGCATCTTGCTTCCAGCTGTTTGGGAAGCTAAGAAACAACTCGCTCTGCACAGTGCTCTTACAGCCTACTGGGAACATCTCTTACAAAGGCCTGTGAAACGCAGTTTCTTTGCAGGCCTGATCTGGCTGAAGTAGAACTTCTGCCCTGGGTGTGCCACATTGCCCTAGAGCTGAAAGGCACAACGTGCAGGCTTCTTAACAAAGGGCGAGTTGGGCCCCAGAGCTTCTTGCTTCCAGCTCTTTGGGAAGCTAAGAAACAACTCGCTCTGCACAGTGCTCTTACAGCCTACCGGGAACATCTCTTACATAGGCCTGTGAAACGCAGTTTCTTTGCAGGCCTGATCTGGCTGAAGTAGAACTTCTGCCCTGGGTGTGCCACATTGCCCTAGAGCTGAAAGGCACAACGTGGGGGCTTCTTGACAAAGGGCGAGATGGGCCCCAGAGCATCTTGCTTCCAGCTCATTGGGAAGCTAAGAAACAACTCGCTCTGCACAGTGCTCTTACAGCCTACCGGGAACATCTCTTACAAAGGCCTGTGAAACGCAGTTTCTTTGCAGGCCTGATTTGGCTGAAGTAGAACTTCTGCCCTGGGTGTGCCACATTGCCCTAGAGCTGAAAGGCACAACGTGCAGGCTTCTTAACAAAGGGCGAGTTGGGCCCCAGAGCATCTTGCTTACAGCTCTTTGGGAAGCTAAGAAACAACTCGCTCTGCACAGTGCTCTTACAGCCTACCGGGAACATCTCTTACAAAGGCCTGTGAAACACAGTTTCCTTGCAGGCCTGATCTGGCTGAAGTAGAACTTCTGCCCTGGGTGTGGCACCTAGCCCTAGAGCTGAAAGGCACAACGGGCAGTCTGCATTCCAAAGGGCGAGTTGGGCGCCAGAGCATCTTGCTTCCAGCTCTTTGGGAAGCTAAGAAACAACTCGCTCTGCACAGTGCTCTTACAGCCTAAGGGGAACATCTCTTACAAATGCCTGTGAAGTGCAGTTTCTTTGCAGTCCTGATCTGGCTGAAGTAGAACTTCTGCCCTGGGTGTGCCATATTGCCCTATAGCTGAAAGGCACAACGTTCAGGCTTCTTAACAAAGCGCGAGTTGGGCCCCAGAGCATCTTGCTTCCAGCTCTGTGGGAAGCTAAGAAACAACTCGCTCTGCACCGGGCTCTTACAGCCTACCGGGAACATCTCTTACAAAGGCGTGTGTGATGCACTTTCTTTGCAGGCCTCATCTGGCTGCAGTAGAACTTCTGCCCTGGGTGTGCTACTTTGCCCTCGAGCTGAAAGGCACAACGTGCAGGCTTCTTTCCAAAGGGCGAGTTCGGCCCCACAGCATCTTGCTTCCAGCTCTTTGGGAAGCTAAGAAACAGCTCGTTCTGCACAGTGCTCTTACAGCCTACCGGGAACATGTCTTCCAAAGGCCTGTGAAACGCAGTTTCTTTGCAGGCCTGATCTGGCTGAAGTAGGACTTCTGCTCTGGGTGTGCTACTTTGCCCTAGAGCTGAAAGGCACAACGTGCAGACTTCATTCCAAAGGGCGAGTTGGGCCCCACAGCATCTTGCTTCCAGCTCTTTGGGAAGCTAAGAAACAACTCGCTCTGCACAGTGCTCTTACAGCCTAGTGGGAACATCTCTTCCAAAGGCCTGTGAAACGCAGTTTCTTTGCAGGCCTGATCTGGCTGAAGTAGGACTTCTGCTCTGGGTGTGCTACTTTGCCCTAGAGCTGAAAGGCACAACGTGCAGGCTTCTTTCCAAAGGGCGAGTTGGGCCCCACAGCATCTTGCTTCCAGCTCTTTGGGAAGCTAAGAAACAACTCGCTCTGCACAGTGCTCTTACAGCCTAGTGGGAACATCTCTTCCATAGGCCTGTGAAACGCAGTTTCTTTGCAGGCCTGATCTGGCTGAAGTAGGACTTCTGCTCTGGGTGTGCTACTTTGCCCTAGAGCTGAAGGGCACAACGTGAGGCTTCTTTCCAAAGGGCGAGTTGGGCCCCACAGCATCTTGCTTCCAGCTCTTTGGGAAGCTAAGAAACAACTCGCTCTGCACAGTGCTCTTACAGCCTACCGGGAACATCTCTTCCAAAGGCCTGTGAAACGCAGTTTCTTTGCAGGCCTGATCTGGCTGAAGTAGGACTTGTGCTCTGGGTGTGCTACTTTGCCCTAGAGCTGAAAGGCACAACGTGCAGGCTTCTTTCCAAAGGGCGAGTTGGGCCCCACAGCATCTTGCTTCCAGCTCTTTGGGAAGCTAAGAAACAACTCGCTCTGCACAGTGCTCTTACAGCCTACCGGGAACATCTCTTCCAAAGGCCTGTGAAACGCAGTTTCTTTGCAGGCCTGATCTGGCTGAAGTAGGACTTGTGCTCTGGGTGTGCTACTTTGCCCTAGAGCTGAAAGGCAGAACGTGCAGGCTTCTTTCCAAAGGGCGAGTTGGGCCCCACAGCATCTTGCTTCCAGCTCTTTGGGAAGCTAAGAAACAACTCGCTCTGCACAGTGCTCTTACAGCCTAGTGGGAACATCTCTTCCAAAGGCCTGTGAAACGCAGTTTCTTTGCAGGCCTGATCTGGCTGAAGTAGGACTTCTGCTCTGGGTGTGCTACTTTGCCCTAGAGCTGAAAGGCACAACGTGCAGGCTTCTTTCCAAAGGGCGAGTTGGGCCCCACAGCATCTTGCTTCCAGCTCTTTGGGAAGCTAAGAAACAACTCGCTCTGCACAGTGCTCTTACAGCCTAGTGGGAACATCTCTTCCATAGGCCTGTGAAACGCAGTTTCTTTGCAGGCCTGATCTGGCTGAAGTAGGACTTCTGCTCTGGGTGTGCTACTTTGCCCTGGAGCTGAAGGGCACAACGTGAGGCTTCTTTCCAAAGGGCGAGTTGGGCCCCACAGCATCTTGCTTCCAGCTCTTTGGGAAGCTAAGAAACAACTCGCTCTGCACAGTGCTCTTACAGCCTACCGGGAACATCTCTTCCAAAGGCCTGTGAAACGCAGTTTCTTTGCAGGCCTGATCTGGCTGAAGTAGGACTTGTGCTCTGGGTGTGCTACTTTGCCCTAGAGCTGAAAGGCACAACGTGCAGGCTTCTTTCCAAAGGGCGAGTTGGGCCCCACAGCATCTTGCTTCCAGCTCTTTGGGAAGCTAAGAAACAACTCGCTCTGCACAGTGCTCTTACAGCCTACCGGGAACATCTCTTCCAAAGGCCTGTGAAACGCAGTTTCTTTGCAGGCCTGATCTGGCTGAAGTAGGACTTGTGCTCTGGGTGTGCTACTTTGCCCTAGAGCTGAAAGGCAGAACGTGCAGGCTTCTTTCCAAAGGGCGAGTTGGGCCCCACAGCATCTTGCTTCCAGCTCTTTGGGAAGCTAAGAAACAACTCGCTCTGCACAGTGCTCTTACAGCCTAGTGGGAACATCTCTTCCAAAGGCCTGTGAAACGCAGTTTCTTTGCAGGCCTGATCTGGCTGAAGTAGGACTTCTGCTCTGGGTGTGCTACTTTGCCCTAGAGCTGAAAGGCACAACGTGCAGGCTTCTTTCCAAAGGGCGAGTTGGGCCCCACAGCATCTTGCTTCCAGCTCTTTGGGAAGCTAAGAAACAACTCGCTCTGCACAGTGCTCTTACAGCCTACCGGGACCATCTCTTACAAAGGCCTGTGAGACACAGTTTCTTTGCATGCCTGATCTGGCTGAAGTAGAACCTCTGCTCTGGTTGCGCCACATTGGCCTAGAACTGAAAGCTACAACGTGCAATCTGCTTTCCAAAGTGCGAGTTGGGCCCCAGAGCAACTTGCTTCTAGCTCTTTGGTAAGCTAAGAAACAACTCGCTCTGCACAGTGCTCTTACAGCCTACCGGGAACATCTCTTACAAAGGCCTGTGAAACGCAGTTTCTTTGCAGGCCTGATCAGGCTGAAGTAGAACTTCTGCCCTGGGAGTGCCACATTGCCCTAGAGCTGAAAGGCAGAACGTGGGGGCTTCTTGACAAAGGGCGAGTTGGGCCCCAGAGCATCTTGCTTCCAGCTCTTTGGGAAGCTAAGAAACAACTCGCTCTGCACAGTGCTCTTACAGCCTAGCGGGAACATCTGTTACAAAGGCCTGTGAAACGCAGTTTCTATGCAGGCCTGATTTGGCTGAAGTAGAACTTCTGCCCTGGGTGTGGCACCTAGCCCTAGAGCTTAAAGGCACAACGTGCAGTCTGCATTCGAAAGGGCGAGTTGAGCGCCAGAGCATCTTGCTTCCAGCTCTTTGGGAAGCTAAGAAACAACTCGCTCTGCACAGTGCTCTTACAGCCTACCGGGAACATCTCTTACAAAGGCCTGTGAAACACAGTTTCCTTGCAGGCCTGATCTGGCTGAAGTAGAACTTCTGCCCTGGGTTTGCCACATTGCCCTAGAGCTGAAAGGCACAACGTGCAGGCTTCCTAACAAAGGGCGAGTTCGGCCCCAGAGCAGCTTGCTTCCAGCTGTTTGGGAAGCTAAGAAACAACTCGCTCTGCACAGTGCTCTTACAGCCTACCGGGAACATCTCTTACAAAGGCCTGTGAAACGCAGTTTCTTTGCAGGCCTGATCAGGCTGAAGTAGAACTTCTGCCCTGGGTGTGGCACATTGCCCTAGAGCTGAAAGGGACAACGTGCAGGCTTCCTAACAAAGGGCACGTTGGGCCCCAGAGCATCTTGCTTCCAGCTCTTTGGGAAGCTAAGAAACAACTCGCTCTGCACAGTGCTCTTACAGCCTACCGGGAACATCTCTTACAAAGGCCTGTGTGATGCAGTTTCTTTGCAGGCCTGATCTGGCTGCAGTAGAACTTCTGCTCTGGTTGCGCCACATTGCCTTGGAGATGAAAGGCACAACGTGCAGGCTTCTTAACAAAGGGCGAGTTGGGCCCCAGAGCATCTTGCTTCCAGCTCATTGGGAAGCTAAGAAACAACTCGCTCTGCACAGTGCTCTTACAGCCTACCGGAAACATCTCTTACAAAGGCCTGTGAAACGCAGTTTCTTTGCAGGCCTGATCTGGCTGAAGTAGAACTTCTGCCCTGGGTGTGCCACATTGCCCT
The DNA here is from genome assembly GCF_041296265.1 of Equus caballus. NCBI lineage: Eukaryota > Metazoa > Chordata > Mammalia > Perissodactyla > Equidae > Equus > Equus caballus. The sequence continues at coordinate 44,332,469 of NC_091692.1, forward strand.
AGAGCTGAAAGGCACAACGTGCGGGCTTCTTAACAAAGGGCGAGTTGGGCCCCAGAGCATCTTGCTTCCAGCTCTTTGGAAAGCTAAGAAACAACTCGCTCTGCACAGTGCTCTTACAGCCTACCGGGAACATCTCTTACAAAGGCCTGTGAAACGCAGTTTCTTGGCAGGCCTGATCTGGCTGAAGTAGAACTTCTGCCCTGGGTGTGCCACATTGCCCTAGAGCTGAAAGGCACAACGTGGAGGCTTCTTAACAAAGGGCGAGTTGGGCCCCAGAGCATCTTGCTTCCAGCTCTTTGGGAAGCTAAGAAACAACTCGCTCTGCACAGTGCTCTTACAGCCTACCGGGAACATCTCTTACAAAGGCTTGTGAAACGCAGTTTCTTTGCAGGCCTGATCAGGCTGTAGTAGAACTTCTGCTCTGGGTGTGCCACACTGCCCTAGACCTGAAAGCTACAAGGTGCAGTCTCCTTTCCAATGTGCGAGTTGGGCCCCAGAGCATCTTGCTTCCAGCTCTTTGGGAAGCTAAGAAACAACTCGCTCTGCACAGTGCTCTTACAGCCTACCGGGAACATCTCTTACAAAGGCCTGTGAAACGCAGGTTCTTTGCAGGCCTGATCTGGCTGAAGTAGAACTTCTGCCGTGGGTGTGCCACATTGCCCTAGAGCTGAAAGGCACAACGTGCAGGCTTCTTAACAAAGGGCGAGTTGCGCCCCAGAGCATCTTGCTTCCAGCTCTTTGGGAAGCTAAGAAACAGCTCGCTCTGCACAGTGCTCTTACAGCCTACCGGGAACATCTCTTACAAAGGCCTGTGAAACGCAGTTTCTTTGCAGGCCTGATCTGGATGAAGTAGAACTTCTGCCCTGGGTGTGGCACCTAGCCCTAGAGCTGAAAGGCACAACGTGCAGTCTGCATTCGAAAGGGCGAGTTGGGCGCCAGAGCTTCTTGCTTCCAGCTCTTTGGGAAGCTAAGAAACAACTCGCTCTGCACAGTGCTCTTACAGCCTACCGGGAACATCTCTTACAAAGGCCTGTGAAACGCAGTTTCCTTGCAGGCGTGATCTGGCTGAAGTAGAACTTCTGCCCTGGGTGTGGCACCTAGCCCTAGAGCTGAAAGGCACAACGGGCAGTCTGCATTCCAAAGGGCGAGTTGGGCGCGAGAGCATCTTGCTTCCAGCTCTTTGGGAAGCTAAGAAACAACTCGCTCTGCACAGTGCTCTTACAGCCTACCGGGAACATCTCTTAAAAAGGCCTGTGAAACACAGTTTCCTTGCAGGCCTGATCTGGCTGAAGTAGAACTTCTGCCCTGGGTGTGCCACATTGCCCTAGAGCTGAAAGGCACAACGTGCAGGCTTCCTAACAAAGGGCGAGTTGGGCCTCAGAGCAGCTTGCTTCCAGCTCTTTGGGAAGCTAAGAAACAACTCGCTCTGCACAGTGCTCTTACAGCCTACCGGGAACATCTCTTACAAAGGCTTGTGAAACGCAGTTTCTTTGCAGGCCTGATCAGGCTGAAGTAGAACTTCTGCCCTGGGTGTGCCACATTGCCCTAGAGCTGAAAGGCACAACGTGCAGGCTTCTTAGAAAAGGGCGAGTTGGGCCCCAGAGCATCTTGCTTCCAGCTGTTTGGGAAGCTAAGAAACAACTCGCTCTGCACAGTGCTCTTACAGCCTACTGGGAACATCTCTTACAAAGGCCTGTGAAACGCAGTTTCTTTGCAGGCCTGATCTGGCTGAAGTAGAACTTCTGCCCTGGGTGTGCCACATTGCCCTAGAGCTGAAAGGCACAACGTGCAGGCTTCTTAACAAAGGGCGAGTTGGGCCCCAGAGCTTCTTGCTTCCAGCTCTTTGGGAAGCTAAGAAACAACTCGCTCTGCACAGTGCTCTTACAGCCTACCGGGAACATCTCTTACAAAGGCCTGTGAAACGCAGTTTCTTTGCAGGCCTGATCTGGCTGAAGTAGAACTTCTGCCCTGGGTGTGCCACATTGCCCAGAGCTGAAAGGCACAACGTGCAGGCTTCTTAACAAAGGGCGAGTTGGCCCCAGAGCATCTTGCTTCCAGCTCTTTGGGAAGCTAAGAAACAACTCGCTCTGCACAGTGCTCTTACAGCCTACCGGGAACATCTCTTACAAAGGCCTGTGAAACGCAGTTTCTTTGCAGGCCTGATCTGGCTGAAGTAGAACTTCTGCCCTGGGTGTGCCACATTGCCCTAGAGCTGAAAGGCACAACGTGCAGGCTTCTTAACAAAGGGCGAGTTGGGCCCCAGAGCATCTTGCTTCCAGCTCTTTGGGAAGCTAAGAAACAACTCGCTCTGCACAGTGCTCTTACAGCCTACCGGGAACATCTCTTACAAAGGCCTGTGAGACGCAGTTTCTTTGCAGGCCTGATCTGGCTGAAGTAGAACTTCTGCTCTGGTTGCGCCACATTGGCCTAGAACTGAAAGCTACAACGTGCAATCTGCTTTCCAAAGTGCGAGTTGGGCCCCAGAGCATCTTGCTTCCAGCTCTTTGTGAAGCTAAGAAACAACTCGCTCTGCACAGTGCTCTTATAGCCTACCGGGAACATCTCTTACAAAGGCCTGTGAAACGCAGTTTCTTTGCAGGCCTGATCTGGCTGAAGTAGAACTTCTGCCCTGGGTGTGCCACATTGCCCTAGAGCTGAAAGGCACAACGTGGGGGCTTCTTGACAAAGGGCGAGTTGGGCCCCAGAGCATCTTGCTTCCAGCTCATTGGGAAGCTAAGAAACAACTCGCTCTGCACAGTGCTCTTACAGCCTACCGGGAACGTCTCTTACAAAGGCCTGTGAAACACAGTTTCCTTGCAGGCCTGATCTGGCTGAAGTAGAACTTCTGCCCTGGGTGTGGCACCTAGCCCTAGAGCTGAAAGGCACAATGGGCAGTCTGCATTCCAAAGGGCGAGTTGGGCGCCAGAGCATCTTGCTTCCAGCTCTTTGTGAAGCTAAGAAACAACTCGCTCTGCACAGTGCTCTTACAGCCTACCGGGAACATCTCTTAAAAAGGCCTGTGAAACACAGTTTCCTTGCAGGCCTGATCTGGCTGAAGTAGAACTTCTGCTCTGGTTGCGCCACATTGACTTGGAGATGAAAGGCACAACGTGCAGGCTTCTTAACAAAGGGCGAGTTGGGCCCCAGAGCATCTTGCTTCCAGCTCATTGGGAAGCTAAGAAACAACTCGCTCTGCACAGTGCTATTACAGCCTACCGGAAACATCTCTTACAAAGGCCTGTGAAACGCAGTTTATTTGCAGGCCTGATCTGGCTGAAGTAGAACTTCTGCCCTGGGTGTGCCACATTGCCCTAGAGCTGAAAGGCACAACGTGGGGGCTTCTTGACAAAGGGCGAGTTGGGCCCCAGAGCATCTTGCTTCCAGCTCATTGGGAAGCTAAGAAACAACTCGCTCTGCACAGTGCTCTTACAGCCTACCGGGAACATCTCTTACAAAGGCCTGTGAAACGCAGTTTCTTTCCAGGCCTGATCTGGCTGAAGTAGAACTTATGCTCTGGGTGTGCCACACTGCCCTAGACCTGAAAGCTACAACGTGCAGTCTCCTTTCCAATGTGCGAGTTGGGCCCCAGAGCATCTTGCTTCCAGCTCTTTGGGAAGCTAAGAAACAACTCGCTCTGCACAGTGCTCTTACAGCCTACCGGGAACATCTCTTACAAAGGCCTGTGAAACACGGTTACCTTGCAGGCCTGATCTGGCTGAAGTAGAACTTCTGCCCTGGGTGTGCCACATTGCCCTAGAGCTGAAAGGCACAACGTGCAGGCTTCTTCACAAAGGGCGAGTTGGGCCCCAGAGCAGCTTGCTTCCAGCTCTTTGGTAAGCTAAGAAACAACTCGCCCTGCACAGTGCTCTTACAGCCTAAGGGGAACATCTCTTACAAATGCCTGTGAAATGCAGTTTCTTTGCAGTCCTGATCTGGCTGAAGTAGAACTTCTGCCCTGGGTGTGTGACATTGCCCTATAGCTGAAAGGCACAACGTGCAGGCTTGTTAACAAAGGGCGAGTTGGGCCCCAGAGCATCTTGCTTCCAGCTCTTTGGGAAGCTAAGAAAAAACTCGCTCTGCACAGGGCTCTTACAGCCTACCGGGAACATCTCTTACAAAGGCCTGGGAAACGCAGTTTCTTTGCATGCCTGATCAGGCTGAAGTAGAACTTCTGCAGTGTGTGTGCCACATTGCCCTAGAGCTGAAAGGCACAACGTGCAGGTTTCTTAACAAAGGGCAAGATGGGCCCCAGAGCATCTTGCTTCCAGCTCTTTGGGAAGCTAAGGAACAACTCGCTCTGCACAGTGCTCTTACAGCCTACCGGGAACATGTCTTACCAAGGCCTGTGAAACGCAGTTTCTTTGCAGGCCTGATTTGGCTGAAGTAGAACTTCTGCCCTGGGTGTGCCACATTGCCCTAGAGCTGAAAGGCACAACGTGCAGGCTTCTTAACAAAGGGCAAGTTGGGCCCCAGAGCATCTTGCTTACAGCTCTTTGCGAAGCTAAGAAACAACTCGCTCTGCACAGTGCTCTTACAGCCTACCGGGAACGTCTCTTACAAAGGCCTGTGAAACACAGTTTCCTTGCAGGCCTGATCTGGCTGAAGTAGAACTTCTGCCCTGGGTGTGGCACCTAGCCCTAGAGCTGAAAGGCACAATGGGCAGTCTGCATTCCAAAGGGCGAGTTGGGCGCCAGAGCATCTTGCTTCCAGCTCTTTGTGAAGCTAAGAAACAACTCGCTCTGCACAGTGCTCTTACAGCCTACCGGGAACATCTCTTAAAAAGGCCTGTGAAACACAGTTTCCTTGCAGGCCTGATCTGGCTGAAGTAGAACTTCTGCTCTGGTTGCGCCACATTGACTTGGAGATGAAAGGCACAACGTGCAGGCTTCTTAACAAAGGGCGAGTTGGGCCCCAGAGCATCTTGCTTCCAGCTCATTGGGAAGCTAAGAAACAACTCGCTCTGCACAGTGCTATTACAGCCTACCGGAAACATCTCTTACAAAGGCCTGTGAAACGCAGTTTCTTTGCAGGCCTGATCTGGCTGAAGTAGAACTTCTGCCCTGGGTGTGCCACATTGCCCTAGAGCTGAAAGGCACAACGTGCGGGCTTCATAACAAAGGGCGAGTTGGGCCCCAGAGCATCTTGCTTCCAGCTCTTTGGAAAGCTAAGAAACAACTCGCTCTGCACAGTGCTCTTACAGCCTACCGGGAACATCTCTTACAAAGGCCTGTGAAACGCAGTTTCTTGGCAGGCCTGATCTGGCTGAAGTAGAACTTCTGCCCTGGGTGTGCCACATTGCCCTAGAGGTGAAAGGCACAACGTGGAGGCTTCTTAACAAAGGGCGAGTTGGGCCCCAGAGCATCTTGCTTCCAGCTCTTTGGGAAGCTAAGAAACAACTCGCTCTGCACAGTGCTCTTACAGCCTACCGGGTACATCTCTTACAAAGGCCTGTGAGACGCAGTTTCTTTGCAGGCCTGATCAGGCTGAAGTAGAACTTCTGCTCTGGGTGTGCCACACTGCCCTAGACCTGAAAGCTACAAGGTGCAGTCTCCTTTCCAATGTGCGAGTTGGGCCCCAGAGCATCTTGCTTCCAGCTCTTTGGGAAGCTAAGAAACAACTCGCTATGCACAGTGCTCTTACAGCCTACCGGGAGCATCTCTTACAAAGGCCTGTGAAATGCAGGTTCTTTGCAGGCCTGATCTGGCTGAAGTAGAACTTCTGCCGTGGGTGTGCCACATTGCCCTAGAGCTGAAAGGCACAACGTGCAGGCTTCTTAACAAAGGGCGAGTTGGGCCCCAGAGCATCTTGCTTCCAGCTCTTTGGGAAGCTAAGAAACAACTCGCTCTGCACAGTGCTCTTACAGCCTACCGGGAACATCTCTTACAAAGGCCTGTGAAACGCAGTTTCTTTGCAGGCCTGATCTGGATGAAGTAGAACTTCTGCCCTGGGTGTGGCACCTAGCCCTAGAGCTGAAAGGCACAACGTGCAGTCTGCATTCGAAAGGGCGAGTTGGGCGCCAGAGCTTCTTGCTTCCAGCTCTTTGGGAAGCTAAGAAGCAACTCGCTCTGCACAGTGCTCTTACAGCCTACCGGGAACATCTCTTACAAAGGCCTGTGAAACACAGTTTCCTTGCAGGCGTGATCTGGCTGAAGTAGAACTTCTGCCCTGGGTGTGGCACCTAGCCCTAGAGCTGAAAGGCACAACGGGCAGTCTGCATTCCAAAGGGCGAGTTGGGCGCGAGAGCATCTTGCTTCCAGCTCTTTGGGAAGCTAAGAAACAACTCGCTCTGCACAGTGCTCTTACAGCCTACCGGGAACATCTCTTAAAAAGGCCTGTGAAACACAGTTTCCTTGCAGGCCTGATCTGGCTGAAGTAGAACTTCTGCCCTGGGTGTGCCACATTGCCCTAGAGCTGAAAGGCACAACGTGCAGGCTTCCTAACAAAGGGCGAGTTGGGCCCCAGAGCAGCTTGCTTCCAGCTCTTTGGGAAGCTAAGAAACAACTCGCTCTGCACAGTGCTCTTACAGCCTACCGGGAACATCTCTTACAAAGGCTTGTGAAACGCAGTTTCTTTGCAGGCCTGATCAGGCTGAAGTAGAACTTCTGCCCTGGGTGTGCCACATTGCCCTAGAGCTGAAAGGCACAACGTGCAGGCTTCTTAGAAAAGGGCGAGTTGGGCCCCAGAGCATCTTGCTTCCAGCTGTTTGGGAAGCTAAGAAACAACTCGCTCTGCACAGTGCTCTTACAGCCTACTGGGAACATCTCTTACAAAGGCCTGTGAAACGCAGTTTCTTTGCAGGCCTGATCTGGCTGAAGTAGAACTTCTGCCCTGGGTGTGCCACATTGCCCTAGAGCTGAAAGGCACAACGTGCAGGCTTCTTAACAAAGGGCGAGTTGGGCCCCAGAGCTTCTTGCTTCCAGCTCTTTGGGAAGCTAAGAAACAACTCGCTCTGCACAGTGCTCTTACAGCCTACCGGGAACATCTCTTACATAGGCCTGTGAAACGCAGTTTCTTTGCAGGCCTGATCTGGCTGAAGTAGAACTTCTGCCCTGGGTGTGCCACATTGCCCTAGAGCTGAAAGGCACAACGTGGGGGCTTCTTGACAAAGGGCGAGATGGGCCCCAGAGCATCTTGCTTCCAGCTCATTGGGAAGCTAAGAAACAACTCGCTCTGCACAGTGCTCTTACAGCCTACCGGGAACATCTCTTACAAAGGCCTGTGAAACGCAGTTTCTTTCCAGGCCTGATCTGGCTGAAGTAGAACTTATGCTCTGGGTGTGCCACACTGCCCTAGACCTGAAAGCTACAACGTGCAGTCTCCTTTCCAATGTGCGAGTTGGGCCCCAGAGCATCTTGCTTCCAGCTCTTTGGGAAGCTAAGAAACAACTCGCTCTGCACAGTGCTCTTACAGCCTACCGGGAACATCTCTTACAAAGGCCTGTGAAACACGGTTACCTTGCAGGCCTGATCTGGCTGAAGTAGAACTTCTGCCCTGGGTGTGCCACATTGCCCTAGAGGTGAAAGGCACAACGTGCAGGCTTCTTCACAAAGGGCGAGTTGGGCCCCAGAGCAGCTTGCTTCCAGCTCTTTGGTAAGCTAAGAAACAACTCGCCCTGCACAGTGCTCTTACAGCCTAAGGGGAACATCTCTTACAAATGCCTGTGAAATGCAGTTTCTTTGCAGTCCTGATCTGGCTGAAGTAGAACTTCTGCCCTGGGTGTGTCACATTGCCCTATAGCTGAAAGGCACAACGTTCAGGCTTCTAAACAAAGCGCGAGTTGGGCCCCAGAGCATCTTGCTTCCAGCTCTTTGGGAAGCTAAGAAAAAACTCGCTCTGCACAGGGCTCTTACAGCCTACCGGGAACATCTCTTACAAAGGCCTGTGAAACGCAGTTTCTTTGCATGCCTGATCAGGCTGAAGTAGAACTTCTGCAGTGTGTGTACCACATTGCCCTAGAGCTGAAAGGCACAACGTGCAGGCTTCTTAACAAAGGGCAAGTTGGGCCCCAGAGCATCTTGCTTCCAGCTCTTTGGGAAGCTAAGAAACAACTCGCTCTGCACAGTGCTCTTACAGCCTACCGGGAACATGTCTTACCAAGGCCTGTGAAACGCAGTTTCTTTGCAGGCCTGATTTGGCTGAAGTAGAACTTCTGCCCTGGGTGTGCCACATTGCCCTAGAGCTGAAAGGCACAACGTGCAGGCTTCTTAACAAAGGGCGAGTTGGGCCCCAGAGCATCTTGCTTACAGCTCTTTGGGAAGCTAAGAAACAACTCGCTCTGCACAGTGCTCTTACAGCCTACCGGGAACATCTCTTACAAAGGCCTGTGAAACACAGTTTCCTTGCAGGCCTGATCTGGCTGAAGTAGAACTTCTGCCCTGGGTGTGGCACCTAGCCCTAGAGCTGAAAGGCACAACGGGCAGTCTGCATTCCAAAGGGCGAGTTGGGCGCCAGAGCATCTTGCTTCCAGCTCTTTGGGAAGCTAAGAAACAACTCGCTCTGCACAGTGCTCTTACAGCCTAAGGGGAACATCTCTTACAAATGCCTGTGAAGTGCAGTTTCTTTGCAGTCCTGATCTGGCTGAAGTAGAACTTCTGCCCTGGGTGTGCCATATTGCCCTATAGCTGAAAGGCACAACGTTCAGGCTTCTTAACAAAGCGCGAGTTGGGCCCCAGAGCATCTTGCTTCCAGCTCTGTGGGAAGCTAAGAAACAACTCGCTCTGCACCGGGCTCTTACAGCCTACCGGGAACATCTCTTACAAAGGCGTGTGTGATGCACTTTCTTTGCAGGCCTCATCTGGCTGCAGTAGAACTTCTGCGCTGGGTGTGCTACTTTGCCCTCGAGCTGAAAGGCAAAACGTGCAGGCTTCTTTCCAAAGGGCGAGTTCGGCCCCACAGCATCTTGCTTCCAGCTCTTTGGGAAGCTAAGAAACAGCTCGTTCTGCACAGTGCTCTTACAGCCTACCGGGAACATGTCTTCCAAAGGCCTGTGAAACGCAGTTTCTTTGCAGGCCTGATCTGGCTGAAGTAGGACTTCTGCTCTGGGTGTGCTACTTTGCCCTAGAGCTGAAAGGCACAACGTGCAGACTTCTTTCCAAAGGGCGAGTTGGGCCCCACAGCATCTTGCTTCCAGCTCTTTGGGAAGCTAAGAAACAACTCGCTCTGCACAGTGCTCTTACAGCCTAGTGGGAACATCTCTTCCAAAGGCCTGTGAAACGCAGTTTCTTTGCAGGCCTGATGTGGCTGAAGTAGGACTTCTGCTCTGGGTGTGCTACTTTGCCCTAGAGCTGAAAGGCACAACGTGCAGGCTTCTTTCCAAAGGGCGAGTTGGGCCCCACAGCATCTTGCTTCCAGCTCTTTGGGAAGCTAAGAAACAACTCGCTCTGCACAGTGCTCTTACAGCCTAGTGGGAACATCTCTTCCATAGGCCTGTGAAACGCAGTTTCTTTGCAGGCCTGATCTGGCTGAAGTAGGACTTCTGCTCTGGGTGTGCTACTTTGCCCTAGAGCTGAAGGGCACAACGTGAGGCTTCTTTCCAAAGGGCGAGTTGGGCCCCACAGCATCTTGCTTCCAGCTCTTTGGGAAGCTAAGAAACAACTCGCTCTGCACAGTGCTCTTACAGCCTACCGGGAACATCTCTTCCAAAGGCCTGTGAAACGCAGTTTCTTTGCAGGCCTGATCTGGCTGAAGTAGGACTTGTGCTCTGGGTGTGCTACTTTGCCCTAGAGCTGAAAGGCACAACGTGCAGGCTTCTTTCCAAAGGGCGAGTTGGGCCCCACAGCATCTTGCTTCCAGCTCTTTGGGAAGCTAAGAAACAACTCGCTCTGCACAGTGCTCTTACAGCCTACCGGGAACATCTCTTCCAAAGGCCTGTGAAACGCAGTTTCTTTGCAGGACTGATCTGGCTGAAGTAGGACTTGTGCTCTGGGTGTGCTACTTTGCCCTAGAGCTGAAAGGCAGAACGTGCAGGCTTCTTTCCAAAGGGCGAGTTGGGCCCCACAGCATCTTGCTTCCAGCTCTTTGGGAAGCTAAGAAACAACTCGCTCTGCACAGTGCTCTTACAGCCTAGTGGGAACATCTCTTCCAAAGGCCTGTGAAACGCAGTTTCTTTGCAGGCCTGATCTGGCTGAAGTAGGACTTCTGCTCTGGGTGTGCTACTTTGCCCTAGAGCTGAAAGGCACAACGTGCAGGCTTCTTTCCAAAGGGCGAGTTGGGCCCCACAGCATCTTGCTTCCAGCTCTTTGGGAAGCTAAGAAACAACTCGCTCTGCACAGTGCTCTTACAGCCTAGTGGGAACATCTCTTCCAAAGGCCTGTGAAACGCAGTTTCTTTGCAGGCCTGATCTGGCTGAAGTAGGACTTCTGCTCTGGGTGTGCTACTTTGCCCTAGACCTGAAAGGCACAACGTGCAGGCTTCTTTCCAAAGGGCGAGTTGGGCCCCACAGCATCTTGCTTCCAGCTCTTTGGGAAGCTAAGAAACAACTCGCTCTGCACAGTGCTCTTACAGCCTAGTGGGAACATCTCTTCCATAGGCCTGTGAAACGCAGTTTCTTTGCAGGCCTGATCTGGCTGAAGTAGGACTTCTGCTCTGGGTGTGCTACTTTGCCCTAGAGCTGAAGGGCACAACGTGAGGCTTCTTTCCAAAGGGCGAGTTGGGCCCCACAGCATCTTGCTTCCAGCTCTTTGGGAAGCTAAGAAACAACTCGCTCTGCACTGTGCTCTTACAGCCTACCGGGAACATCTCTTACAAAGGCCTGTGAGACGCAGTTTCTTTGCAGGCCTGATCTGGCTGAAGTATAACTTCTGCTCTGGTTGCGCCACATTGGCCTAGAACTGAAAGCTACAACGTGCAATCTGCTTTCCAAAGTGCGAGTTGGGCCCCAGAGCATCTTGCTTCCAGCTCTTTGGTAAGCTAAGAAACAACTCGCTCTGCACAGTGCTCTTACAGCCTACCGGGAACATCTCTTACAAAGGCCTGTGAAACGCAGTTTCTTTGCAGGCCTGATCTGGCTGAAGTAGAACTTCTGCCCTGGGTGTGCCACATTGCCCTAGAGCTGAAAGGCACAACGTGCGGGCTTCTTGACAAAGGGCGAGTTGGGCCCCAGAGCATCTTGCTTCCAGCTCTTTGGGAAGCTAAGAAACAACTCGCTCTGCACAGTGCTCTTACAGCCTACCGGGAACATCTCTTACAAAGGCCTGTGAAACGCAGTTTCTTTGCAGGCCTGATGTGGCTGATGTAGAACTTATGCTCTGGGTGTGCCACACTGCCCTAGACCTGAAAGCTACAACGTGCAGTCTCCTTTCCAATGTGCGAGTTGGGCCCCAGAGCATCTTGCTTCCAGCTCTTTGGGAAGCTAAGAAACAACTCGCTCTGCACAGTGCTCTTACAGCCTACCGGGAACATCTCTTACAAAGGCCTGTGAAACGCAGTTTCTTTGCAGGCCTGATCTGGCTGAAGTAGAACTTCTGCCCTGGGTGTGCCACATTGCCCTAGAGCTGAAAGGCACAACGTGCAGGCTTCTTAACAAAGGGCGGGTTGGGCCCCAGAGCATCTTGCTTCCAGCTCTTTGGGAAGCTAAGAAACAACTCGCTCTGCACAGTGCTCTTACAGCCTACTGGGAACATCTCTTACAAAGGCCTGTGAAACGCAGTTTCTTTGCAGGCCTGATCTGGATGAAATAGAACTTCTGCCCTGGGTTTGGCACCTAGCCCAAGAGCTGAAAGGCAAAACGTGCAGTCTGCATTCGAAAGGGCGAGTTGGGCGCCAGAGCTTCTTGCTTCCAGCTCTTTGGGAAGCTAAGAAACAACTCGCTCTGCACAGTGCTCTTACAGCCTACCGGGAACATCTCTTACAAAGGCCTGTGAAACACAGTTTCCTTGCAGGCCTGATCTGGCTGAAGTAGAACTTCTGCCCTGGGTGTGCCACATTGCCCTAGAGCTGAAAGGCACAACGTGCAGGCTTCCTCACAAAGGGAGAGGTGGGCCCCAGAGCAGCTTGCTTCCAGCTCTTTGGGAAGCTAAGAAACAACTCGCTCTGCACAGTGCTCTTGCAACCTACCGGGAACATCTCTTACAAAGGCCTGTGAAACGCAGTTTCTGTGCAGGCCTGATCAGGCTGAAGTAGAACTTCTGCCCTGGGTGTGGCACATTGCCCTAGAGCTGAAAGGCACAACGTGCAGGCTTCGTAACAAAGGGCACGTTGGGCCCCAGAGCATCTTGCTTCCAGCTCTTTGGGAAGCTAAGAAACAACTCGCTCTGCACAGTGCTCTTACAGCCTACCGGGAACATCTCTTACAAAGGCCTGTGAAACACAGTTTCCTTGCAGGCCTGATGTGGCTGAAGTAGAACTTCTGCCCTGGGTGTGCCACATTGCCCTAGAGCTGAAAGGCACAACGTGCAGGCTTCCTCACAAAGGGCGACGTGGGCCCCAGAGCTTCTTGCTTCCAGCTCTTTGGGAAGCTAAGAAACAACTCGCTCTGCACAGTGCTCTTGCAACCTACCGGGAACATCTCTTACAAAGGCCTGTGAAACGCAGTTTCTGTGCAGGCCGGATCAGGCTGAAGTAGAACTTCTGCCCTGGGTGTGGCACATTGCCCTAGAGCTGAAAGGCACAACGTGCAGGCTTCTTAACAAAGGGCACGTTGGGCCCCAGAGCATCTTGCTTCCAGCTCTTTGGGAAGCTCAGAAACAACTCGCTCTGCACAGTGCTCTTACAGCCTACCGGGAACATCTCTTACAAAGGCCTGTGAAACGCAGTTTCTGTGCAGGCCTGATCAGGCTGAGGTAGAACTTCTGCCCTGGGTGTGCCACATTGCCCTAGAGCTGAAAGGCACAACGTGCAGGCTTCTTAACAAAGGGCGAGTTGGGCCCCAGAGCATCTTGCTTCCAGCTCTTTGGGAAGCTAAGAAACAACTCGCTCTGCACTGTGCTCTTACAGCCTACCGGGAACATCTCTTACAAAGGCCTGTGAGACGCAGTTTCTTTGCAGGCCTGATCTGGCTGAAGTATAACTTCTGCTCTGGTTGCGCCACATTGGCCTAGAACTGAAAGCTACAACGTGCAATCTGCTTTCCAAAGTGCGAGTTGGGCCCCAGAGCATCTTGCTTCCAGCTCTTTGGTAAGCTAAGAAACAACTCGCTCTGCACAGTGCTCTTACAGCCTACCGGGAACATCTCTTACAAAGGCCTGTGAAACGCAGTTTCTTTGCAGGCCTGATCTGGCTGAAGTAGAACTTCTGCCCTGGGTGTGCCACATTGCCCTAGAGCTGAAAGGCACAACGTGCGGGCTTCTTGACAAAGGGCGAGTTGGGCCCCAGAGCATCTTGCTTCCAGCTCTTTGGGAAGCTAAGAAACAACTCGCTCTGCACAGTGCTCTTACAGCCTACCGGGAACATCTCTTACAAAGGCCTGTGAAACACGGTTACCTTGCAGGCCTGATCTGGCTGAAGTAGAACTTCTGCCCTGGGTGTGCCACATTGCCCTAGAGCTGAAAGGCACAACGTGCAGGCTTCTTCACAAAGGGCGAGTTGGGCCCCAGAGCAGCTTGCTTCCAGCTCTTTGGGAAGCTAAGAAACAACTCGCCCTGCACAGTGCTCTTACAGCCTAAGGGGAACATCTCTTACAAATGCCTGTGAAATGCAGTTTCTTTGCAGTCCTGATCTGGCTGAAGTAGAACTTCTGCCCTGGGTGTGCCACATTGCCCTATAGCTGAAAGGCACAACGTTCAGGCTTCTTAACAAAGAGCGAGTTGGGCCCCAGAGCATCTTGCTTCCAGCTCTTTGGGAAGCTAAGAAACAACTCGCTCTGCACAGGGCTCTTACAGCCTACCGGGAACATCTCTTACAAAGGCCTGTGAAACGCAGTTTCTTTGCAGGCCTGATCAGGCTGAAGTAGAACTTCTGCCATGGGTGTGGCACATTGCCCTAGAGCTGAAAGGCACAACGTGCAGGCTTCTTAACAAAGGGCAAGTTTTGCCCCAGAGCATCTTGCTTCCAGCTCTTTGGGAAGCTAAGAAACAACTCGCTCTGCACAGTGCTCTTACAGCCTACCGGGAACATCTCTTACAAAGGCCTGTGAAACGCAGTTTCTTTGCAGGCCTGATCTGGATGAAGTAGAACTTCTGCCCTGGGTGTGGCACCTAGCCCTAGAGCGGAAAGGCACAACGTGCAGTCTGCATTCGAAAGGGCGAGTTGGGCGCCAGAGCATCTTGCTTCCAGCTCTTTGGGAACCTAAGAAACAACTCGCTCTGCACAGTGCTCTTACAGCCTACCGGGAACATCTCTTAAAAAGGCCTGTGAAACGCAGTTTCTTTGCAGGCCTGATAAGGCTGAAGTAGAACTTCTGCCCTGGGTGTGCCACATTGCCCTAGAGCTGAAAGGCACAACGTGCAGGCTTCTTAACAAAGGGCGAGTTGGGCCCGATAGGATCTTCCTTCCAGCTCTTTGGAAGCTAAGAAACAACTCGCTCTGCACAGTGCTCTTACAGCCTACCGGGAACATCTTTTCCAAAGGCCTGTGAAACGCAGTTTCTTTGCAGGCCTGATCTGGCTGAAGTAGGACTTCTGCTCTGGGTGTGCTACTTTGCCCTAGAGCTGAAAGGCACAACGTGCAGGCTTCTTAACAAAGGGCGAGTTGGCCCCAGAGCATCTTGCTTCCAGCTCTTTGGGAAGCTAAGAAACAACTCGCTCTGCACAGTGCTCTTACAGCCTACCGGGAACATCTCTTACAAAGGCCTGTGAAACGCAGTTTCTTTGCAGGCCTGATCTGGCTGAAGTAGAACTTCTGCCCTGGGTGTGCCACATTGCCCTAGAGCTGAAAGGCACAACGTGCAGGCTTCTTCACAAAGGGCGAGTTGGGCCCCAGAGCAGCTTGCTTCCAGCTCTTTGGTAAGCTAAGAAACAACTCGCCCTGCACAGTGCTCTTACAGCCTAAGGGGAACATCTCTTACAAATGCCTGTGAAATGCAGTTTCTTTGCAGTCCTGATCTGGCTGAAGTAGAACTTCTGCCCTGGGTGTGTCACATTGCCCTATAGCTGAAAGGCACAACGTTCAGGCTTCTAAACAAAGCGCGAGTTGGGCCCCAGAGCATCTTGCTTCCAGCTCTTTGGGAAGCTAAGAAAAAACTCGCTCTGCACAGGGCTCTTACAGCCTACCGGGAACATCTCTTACAAAGGCCTGTGAAACGCAGTTTCTTTGCATGCCTGATCAGGCTGAAGTAGAACTTCTGCAGTGTGTGTACCACATTGCCCTAGAGCTGAAAGGCACAACGTGCAGGCTTCTTAACAAAGGGCAAGTTGGGCCCCAGAGCATCTTGCTTCCAGCTCTTTGGGAAGCTAAGAAACAACTCGCTCTGCACAGTGCTCTTACAGCCTACCGGGAACATGTCTTACCAAGGCCTGTGAAACGCAGTTTCTTTGCAGGCCTGATTTGGCTGAAGTAGAACTTCTGCCCTGGGTGTGCCACATTGCCCTAGAGCTGAAAGGCACAACGTGCAGGCTTCTTAACAAAGGGCGAGTTGGGCCCCAGAGCATCTTGCTTACAGCTCTTTGGGAAGCTAAGAAACAACTCGCTCTGCACAGTGCTCTTACAGCCTACCGGGAACATCTCTTACAAAGGCCTGTGAAACACAGTTTCCTTGCAGGCCTGATCTGGCTGAAGTAGAACTTCTGCCCTGGGTGTGGCACCTAGCCCTAGAGCTGAAAGGCACAACGGGCAGTCTGCATTCCAAAGGGCGAGTTGGGCGCCAGAGCATCTTGCTTCCAGCTCTTTGGGAAGCTAAGAAACAACTCGCTCTGCACAGTGCTCTTACAGCCTAAGGGGAACATCTCTTACAAATGCCTGTGAAGTGCAGTTTCTTTGCAGTCCTGATCTGGCTGAAGTAGAACTTCTGCCCTGGGTGTGCCATATTGCCCTATAGCTGAAAGGCACAACGTTCAGGCTTCTTAACAAAGCGCGAGTTGGGCCCCAGAGCATCTTGCTTCCAGCTCTGTGGGAAGCTAAGAAACAACTCGCTCTGCACCGGGCTCTTACAGCCTACCGGGAACATCTCTTACAAAGGCGTGTGTGATGCACTTTCTTTGCAGGCCTCATCTGGCTGCAGTAGAACTTCTGCCCTGGGTGTGCTACTTTGCCCTCGAGCTGAAAGGCACAACGTGCAGGCTTCTTTCCAAAGGGCGAGTTCGGCCCCACAGCATCTTGCTTCCAGCTCTTTGGGAAGCTAAGAAACAGCTCGTTCTGCACAGTGCTCTTACAGCCTACCGGGAACATGTCTTCCAAAGGCCTGTGAAACGCAGTTTCTTTGCAGGCCTGATCTGGCTGAAGTAGGACTTCTGCTCTGGGTGTGCTACTTTGCCCTAGAGCTGAAAGGCACAACGTGCAGACTTCTTTCCAAAGGGCGAGTTGGGCCCCACAGCATCTTGCTTCCAGCTCTTTGGGAAGCTAAGAAACAACTCGCTCTGCACAGTGCTCTTACAGCCTAGTGGGAACATCTCTTCCAAAGGCCTGTGAAACGCAGTTTCTTTGCAGGCCTGATCTGGCTGAATTAGGACTTCTGCTCTGGGTGTGCTACTTTGCCCTAGAGCTGAAAGGCACAACGTGCAGGCTTCTTTCCAAAGGGCGAGTTGGGCCCCACAGCATCTTGCTTCCAGCTCTTTGGGAAGCTAAGAAACAACTCGCTCTGCACAGTGCTCTTACAGCCTAGTGGGAACATCTCTTCCATAGGCCTGTGAAACGCAGTTTCTTTGCAGGCCTGATCTGGCTGAAGTAGGACTTCTGCTCTGGGTGTGCTACTTTGCCCTAGAGCTGAAGGGCACAACGTGAGGCTTCTTTCCAAAGGGCGAGTTGGGCCCCACAGCATCTTGCTTCCAGCTCTTTGGGAAGCTAAGAAACAACTCGCTCTGCACAGTGCTCTTACAGCCTACCGGGAACATCTCTTCCAAAGGCCTGTGAAACGCAGTTTCTTTGCAGGCCTGATCTGGCTGAAGTAGGACTTGTGCTCTGGGTGTGCTACTTTGCCCTAGAGCTGAAAGGCACAACGTGCAGGCTTCTTTCCAAAGGGCGAGTTGGGCCCCACAGCATCTTGCTTCCAGCTCTTTGGGAAGCTAAGAAACAACTCGCTCTGCACAGTGCTCTTACAGCCTACCGGGAACATCTCTTCCAAAGGCCTGTGAAACGCAGTTTCTTTGCAGGCCTGATCTGGCTGAAGTAGGACTTCTGCTCTGGGTGTGCTACTTTGCCCTAGAGCTGAAAGGCACAACGTGCAGGCTTCTTTCCAAAGGGCGAGTTGGGCCCCACAGCATCTTGCTTCCAGCTCTTTGGGAAGCTAAGAAACAACTCGCTCTGCACAGTGCTCTTACAGCCTAGTGGGAACATCTCTTCCAAAGGCCTGTGAAACGCAGTTTCTTTGCAGGCCTGATCTGGCTGAAGTAGGACTTCTGCTCTGGGTGTGCTACTTTGCCCTAGAGCTGAAAGGCACAACGTGCAGGCTTCTTTCCAAAGGGCGAGTTGGGCCCCACAGCATCTTGCTTCCAGCTCTTTGGGAAGCTAAGAAACAACTCGCTCTGCACAGTGCTCTTACAGCCTAGTGGGAACATCTCTTCCAAAGGCCTGTGAAACGCAGTTTCTTTGCAGGCCTGATCTGGCTGAAGTAGGACTTCTGCTCTGGGTGTGCTACTTTGCCCTAGACCTGAAAGGCACAACGTGCAGGCTTCTTTCCAAAGGGCGAGTTGGGCCCCACAGCATCTTGCTTCCAGCTCTTTGGGAAGCTAAGAAACAACTCGCTCTGCACAGTGCTCTTACAGCCTACCGGGAACATCTCTTACAAAGGCCTGTGAAACGCAGTTTCTTTGCAGGCCTGATCTGGATGAAGTAGAACTTCTGCCCTGGGTGTGGCACCTAGCCCTAGAGCGGAAAGGCACAACGTGCAGTCTGCATTCGAAAGGGCGAGTTGGGCGCCAGAGCATCTTGCTTCCAGCTCTTTGGGAACCTAAGAAACAACTCGCTCTGCACAGTGCTCTTACAGCCTACCGGGAACATCTCTTAAAAAGGCCTGTGAAACGCAGTTTCTTTGCAGGCCTGATAAGGCTGAAGTAGAACTTCTGCCCTGGGTGTGCCACATTGCCCTAGAGCTGAAAGGCACAACGTGCAGGCTTCTTAACAAAGGGCGAGTTGGGCCCGATAGGATCTTCCTTCCAGCTCTTTGGAAGCTAAGAAACAACTCGCTCTGCACAGTGCTCTTACAGCCTACCGGGAACATCTTTTCCAAAGGCCTGTGAAACGCAGTTTCTTTGCAGGCCTGATCTGGCTGAAGTAGGACTTCTGCTCTGGGTGTGCTACTTTGCCCTAGAGCTGAAAGGCACAACGTGCAGGCTTCTTAACAAAGGGCGAGTTGGCCCCAGAGCATCTTGCTTCCAGCTCTTTGGGAAGCTAAGAAACAACTCGCTCTGCACAGTGCTCTTACAGCCTACCGGGAACATCTCTTACAAAGGCCTGTGAAACGCAGTTTCTTTGCAGGCCTGATCTGGCTGAAGTAGAACTTCTGCCCGTGGCGTGCCACATTGCCCTAGAGCTGAAAGGCACAACGTGCAGGCTTCTTCACAAAGGGCGAGTTGGGCCCCAGAGCAGCTTGCTTCCAGCTCTTTGGTAAGCTAAGAAACAACTCGCCCTGCACAGTGCTCTTACAGCCTAAGGGGAACATCTCTTACAAATGCCTGTGAAATGCAGTTTCTTTGCAGTCCTGATCTGGCTGAAGTAGAACTTCTGCCCTGGGTGTGTCACATTGCCCTATAGCTGAAAGGCACAACGTTCAGGCTTCTAAACAAAGCGCGAGTTGGGCCCCAGAGCATCTTGCTTCCAGCTCTTTGGGAAGCTAAGAAAAAACTCGCTCTGCACAGGGCTCTTACAGCCTACCGGGAACATCTCTTACAAAGGCCTGTGAAACGCAGTTTCTTTGCATGCCTGATCAGGCTGAAGTAGAACTTCTGCAGTGTGTGTACCACATTGCCCTAGAGCTGAAAGGCACAACGTGCAGGCTTCTTAACAAAGGGCAAGTTGGGCCCCAGAGCATCTTGCTTCCAGCTCTTTGGGAAGCTAAGAAACAACTCGCTCTGCACAGTGCTCTTACAGCCTACCGGGAACATGTCTTACCAAGGCCTGTGAAACGCAGTTTCTTTGCAGGCCTGATTTGGCTGAAGTAGAACTTCTGCCCTGGGTGTGCCACATTGCCCTAGAGCTGAAAGGCACAACGTGCAGGCTTCTTAACAAAGGGCGAGTTGGGCCCCAGAGCATCTTGCTTACAGCTCTTTGGGAAGCTAAGAAACAACTCGCTCTGCACAGTGCTCTTACAGCCTACCGGGAACATCTCTTACAAAGGCCTGTGAAACACAGTTTCCTTGCAGGCCTGATCTGGCTGAAGTAGAACTTCTGCCCTGGGTGTGGCACCTAGCCCTAGAGCTGAAAGGCACAACGGGCAGTCTGCATTCCAAAGGGCGAGTTGGGCGCCAGAGCATCTTGCTTCCAGCTCTTTGGGAAGCTAAGAAACAACTCGCTCTGCACAGTGCTCTTACAGCCTAAGGGGAACATCTCTTACAAATGCCTGTGAAGTGCAGTTTCTTTGCAGTCCTGATCTGGCTGAAGTAGAACTTCTGCCCTGGGTGTGCCATATTGCCCTATAGCTGAAAGGCACAACGTTCAGGCTTCTTAACAAAGCGCGAGTTGGGCCCCAGAGCATCTTGCTTCCAGCTCTGTGGGAAGCTAAGAAACAACTCGCTCTGCACCGGGCTCTTACAGCCTACCGGGAACATCTCTTACAAAGGCGTGTGTGATGCACTTTCTTTGCAGGCCTCATCTGGCTGCAGTAGAACTTCTGCCCTGGGTGTGCTACTTTGCCCTCGAGCTGAAAGGCACAACGTGCAGGCTTCTTTCCAAAGGGCGAGTTCGGCCCCACAGCATCTTGCTTCCAGCTCTTTGGGAAGCTAAGAAACAGCTCGTTCTGCACAGTGCTCTTACAGCCTACCGGGAACATGTCTTCCAAAGGCCTGTGAAACGCAGTTTCTTTGCAGGCCTGATCTGGCTGAAGTAGGACTTCTGCTCTGGGTGTGCTACTTTGCCCTAGAGCTGAAAGGCACAACGTGCAGACTTCTTTCCAAAGGGCGAGTTGGGCCCCACAGCATCTTGCTTCCAGCTCTTTGGGAAGCTAAGAAACAACTCGCTCTGCACAGTGCTCTTACAGCCTAGTGGGAACATCTCTTCCAAAGGCCTGTGAAACGCAGTTTCTTTGCAGGCCTGATGTGGCTGAAGTAGGACTTCTGCTCTGGGTGTGCTACTTTGCCCTAGAGCTGAAAGGCACAACGTGCAGGCTTCTTTCCAAAGGGCGAGTTGGGCCCCACAGCATCTTGCTTCCAGCTCTTTGGGAAGCTAAGAAACAACTCGCTCTGCACAGTGCTCTTACAGCCTACCGGGAACATCTCTTCCAAAGGCCTGTGAAACGCAGTTTCTTTGCAGGACTGATCTGGCTGAAGTAGGACTTGTGCTCTGGGTGTGCTACTTTGCCCTAGAGCTGAAAGGCAGAACGTGCAGGCTTCTTTCCAAAGGGCGAGTTGGGCCCCACAGCATCTTGCTTCCAGCTCTTTGGGAAGCTAAGAAACAACTCGCTCTGCACAGTGCTCTTACAGCCTAGTGGGAACATCTCTTCCAAAGGCCTGTGAAACGCAGTTTCTTTGCAGGCCTGATCTGGCTGAAGTAGGACTTCTGCTCTGGGTGTGCTACTTTGCCCTAGAGCTGAAAGGCACAACGTGCAGGCTTCTTTCCAAAGGGCGAGTTGGGCCCCACAGCATCTTGCTTCCAGCTCTTTGGGAAGCTAAGAAACAACTCGCTCTGCACAGTGCTCTTACAGCCTAGTGGGAACATCTCTTCCAAAGGCCTGTGAAACGCAGTTTCTTTGCAGGCCTGATCTGGCTGAAGTAGGACTTCTGCTCTGGGTGTGCTACTTTGCCCTAGACCTGAAAGGCACAACGTGCAGGCTTCTTTCCAAAGGGTGAGTTGGGCCCCACAGCATCTTGCTTCCAGCTCTTTGGGAAGCTAAGAAACAACTCGCTCTGCACAGTGCTCTTACAGCCTAGTGGGAACATCTCTTCCATAGGCCTGTGAAACGCAGTTTCTTTGCAGGCCTGATCTGGCTGAAGTAGGACTTCTGCTCTGGGTGTGCTACTTTGCCCTAGAGCTGAAGGGCACAACGTGAGGCTTCTTTCCAAAGGGCGAGTTGGGCCCCACAGCATCTTGCTTCCAGCTCTTTGGGAAGCTAAGAAACAACTCGCTCTGCACTGTGCTCTTACAGCCTACCGGGAACATCTCTTACAAAGGCCTGTGAGACGCAGTTTCTTTGCAGGCCTGATCTGGCTGAAGTATAACTTCTGCTCTGGTTGCGCCACATTGGCCTAGAACTGAAAGCTACAACGTGCAATCTGCTTTCCAAAGTGCGAGTTGGGCCCCAGAGCATCTTGCTTCCAGCTCTTTGGTAAGCTAAGAAACAACTCGCTCTGCACAGTGCTCTTACAGCCTACCGGGAACATCTCTTACAAAGGCCTGTGAAACGCAGTTTCTTTGCAGGCCTGATCTGGCTGAAGTAGAACTTCTGCCCTGGGTGTGCCACATTGCCCTAGAGCTGAAAGGCACAACGTGCGGGCTTCTTGACAAAGGGCGAGTTGGGCCCCAGAGCATCTTGCTTCCAGCTCTTTGGGAAGCTAAGAAACAACTCGCTCTGCACAGTGCTCTTACAGCCTACCGGGAACATCTCTTACAAAGGCCTGTGAAACGCAGTTTCTTTGCAGGCCTGATGTGGCTGATGTAGAACTTATGCTCTGGGTGTGCCACACTGCCCTAGACCTGAAAGCTACAACGTGCAGTCTCCTTTCCAATGTGCGAGTTGGGCCCCAGAGCATCTTGCTTCCAGCTCTTTGGGAAGCTAAGAAACAACTCGCTCTGCACAGTGCTCTTACAGCCTACCGGGAACATCTCTTACAAAGGCCTGTGAAACGCAGTTTCTTTGCAGGCCTGATCTGGCTGAAGTAGAACTTCTGCCCTGGGTGTGCCACATTGCCCTAGAGCTGAAAGGCACAACGTGCAGGCTTCTTAACAAAGGGCGGGTTGGGCCCCAGAGCATCTTGCTTCCAGCTCTTTGGGAAGCTAAGAAACAACTCGCTCTGCACAGTGCTCTTACAGCCTACTGGGAACATCTCTTACAAAGGCCTGTGAAACGCAGTTTCTTTGCAGGCCTGATCTGGATGAAATAGAACTTCTGCCCTGGGTTTGGCACCTAGCCCTAGAGCTGAAAGGCACAACGTGCAGTCTGCATTCGAAAGGGCGAGTTGGGCGCCAGAGCTTCTTGCTTCCAGCTCTTTGGGAAGCTAAGAAACAACTCGCTCTGCACAGTGCTCTTACAGCCTACCGGGAACATCTCTTACAAAGGCCTGTGAAACACAGCTTCCTTGCAGGCCTGATCTGGCTGAAGTAGAACTTCTGCCCTGGGTGTGCCACATTGCCCTAGAGCTGAAAGGCACAACGTGCAGGCTTCCTCACAAAGGGAGAGGTGGGCCCCAGAGCAGCTTGCTTCCAGCTCTTTGGGAAGCTAAGAAACAACTCGCTCTGCACAGTGCTCTTGCAACCTACCGGGAACATCTCTTACAAAGGCCTGTGAAACGCAGTTTCTGTGCAGGCCTGATCAGGCTGAAGTAGAACTTCTGCCCTGGGTGTGGCACATTGCCCTAGAGCTGAAAGGCACAACGTGCAGGCTTCGTAACAAAGGGCACGTTGGGCCCCAGAGCATCTTGCTTCCAGCTCTTTGGGAAGCTAAGAAACAACTCGCTCTGCACAGTGCTCTTACAGCCTACCGGGAACATCTCTTACAAAGGCCTGTGAAACACAGTTTCCTTGCAGGCCTGATCTGGCTGAAGTAGAACTTCTGCCCTGGGTGTGCCACATTGCCCTAGAGCTGAAAGGCACAACGTGCAGGCTTCCTCACAAAGGGCGACGTGGGCCCCAGAGCTTCTTGCTTCCAGCTCTTTGGGAAGCTAAGAAACAACTCGCTCTGCACAGTGCTCTTGCAACCTACCGGGAACATCTCTTACAAAGGCCTGTGAAACGCAGTTTCTGTGCAGGCCGGATCAGGCTGAAGTAGAACTTCTGCCCTGGGTGTGGCACATTGCCCTAGAGCTGAAAGGCACAACGTGCAGGCTTCTTAACAAAGGGCACGTTGGGCCCCAGAGCATCTTGCTTCCAGCTTTTTGGGAAGCTCAGAAACAACTCGCTCTGCACAGTGCTCTTACAGCCTACCGGGAACATCTCTTACAAAGGCCTGTGAAACGCAGTTTCTGTGCAGGCCTGATCAGGCTGAGGTAGAACTTCTGCCCTGGGTGTGCCACATTGCCCTAGAGCTGAAAGGCACAACGTGCAGGCTTCTTAACAAAGGGCGAGTTGGGCCCCAGTGCATCTTGCTTCCAGCTCTTTGGGAAGCTAAGAAACAACTCGCTCTGCACTGTGCTCTTACAGCCTACCGGGAACATCTCTTACAAAGGCCTGTGAGACGCAGTTTCTTTGCAGGCCTGATCTGGCTGAAGTATAACTTCTGCTCTGGTTGCGCCACATTGGCCTAGAACTGAAAGCTACAACGTGCAATCTGCTTTCCAAAGTGCGAGTTGGGCCCCAGAGCATCTTGCTTCCAGCTCTTTGGTAAGCTAAGAAACAACTCGCTCTGCACAGTGCTCTTACAGCCTACCGGGAACATCTCTTACAAAGGCCTGTGAAACGCAGTTTCTTTGCAGGCCTGATCTGGCTGAAGTAGAACTTCTGCCCTGGGTGTGCCACATTGCCCTAGAGCTGAAAGGCACAACGTGCGGGCTTCTTGACAAAGGGCGAGTTGGGCCCCAGAGCATCTTGCTTCCAGCTCTTTGGGAAGCTAAGAAACAACTCGCTCTGCACAGTGCTCTTACAGCCTACCGGGAACATCTCTTACAAAGGCCTGTGAAACACGGTTACCTTGCAGGCCTGATCTGGCTGAAGTAGAACTTCTGCCCTGGGTGTGCCACATTGCCCTAGAGCTGAAAGGCACAACGTGCAGGCTTCTTCACAAAGGGCGAGTTGGGCCCCAGAGCAGCTTGCTTCCAGCTCTTTGGGAAGCTAAGAAACAACTCGCCCTGCACAGTGCTCTTACAGCCTAAGGGGAACATCTCTTACAAATGCCTGTGAAATGCAGTTTCTTTGCAGTCCTGATCTGGCTGAAGTAGAACTTCTGCCCTGGGTGTGCCACATTGCCCTATAGCTGAAAGGCACAACGTTCAGGCTTCTTAACAAAGAGCGAGTTGGGCCCCAGAGCATCTTGCTTCCAGCTCTTTGGGAAGCTAAGAAACAACTCGCTCTGCACAGGGCTCTTACAGCCTACCGGGAACATCTCTTACAAAGGCCTGTGAAACGCAGTTTCTTTGCAGGCCTGATCAGGCTGAAGTAGAACTTCTGCCATGGGTGTGGCACATTGCCCTAGAGCTGAAAGGCACAACGTGCAGGCTTCTTAACAAAGGGCAAGTTTTGCCCCAGAGCATCTTGCTTCCAGCTCTTTGGGAAGCTAAGAAACAACTCGCTCTGCACAGTGCTCTTACAGCCTACCGGGAACATCTCTTACAAAGGCCTGTGAAACGCAGTTTCTTTGCAGGCCTGATCTGGATGAAGTAGAACTTCTGCCCTGGGTGTGGCACCTAGCCCTAGAGCGGAAAGGCACAACGTGCAGTCTGCATTCGAAAGGGCGAGTTGGGCGCCAGAGCATCTTGCTTCCAGCTCTTTGGGAACCTAAGAAACAACTCGCTCTGCACAGTGCTCTTACAGCCTACCGGGAACATCTCTTAAAAAGGCCTGTGAAACGCAGTTTCTTTGCAGGCCTGATAAGGCTGAAGTAGAACTTCTGCCCTGGGTGTGCCACATTGCCCTAGAGCTGAAAGGCACAACGTGCAGGCTTCTTAACAAAGGGCGAGTTGGGCCCGATAGGATCTTCCTTCCAGCTCTTTGGAAGCTAAGAAACAACTCGCTCTGCACAGTGCTCTTACAGCCTACCGGGAACATCTTTTCCAAAGGCCTGTGAAACGCAGTTTCTTTGCAGGCCTGATCTGGCTGAAGTAGGACTTCTGCTCTGGGTGTGCTACTTTGCCCTAGAGCTGAAAGGCACAACGTGCAGGCTTCTTAACAAAGGGCGAGT
Organism: Equus caballus; assembly: GCF_041296265.1. NCBI lineage: Eukaryota > Metazoa > Chordata > Mammalia > Perissodactyla > Equidae > Equus > Equus caballus. The sequence goes on from NC_091692.1 coordinate 44,357,697, forward strand.
TGGCCCCAGAGCATCTTGCTTCCAGCTCTTTGGGAAGCTAAGAAACAACTCGCTCTGCACAGTGCTCTTACAGCCTACCGGGAACATCTCTTACAAAGGCCTGTGAAACGCAGTTTCTTTGCAGGCCTGATCTGGCTGAAGTAGAACTTCTGCCCTGGGTGTGCCACATTGCCCTAGAGCTGAAAGGCACAACGTGCAGGCTTCTTAACAAAGGGCAAGTTTTGCCCCAGAGCATCTTGCTTCCAGCTCTTTGGGAAGCTAAGAAGCAACTCGCTCTGCACAGTGCTCTTAAAGCCTGCCGGGAACATCTCTTACAAAGGCTTGTGTGATGCACTTTCTTTGCAGGCCTCATCTGGCTGCAGTAGAACTTCTGCCCTCGGTGTGCCACATTGCCCTAGAGCTGAAAGCTACAACGTGCCGTCTGCTTTCCAAAGGGCGAGTTGGGCCCCAGAGCATCTTGCTTCCAGCTCTTTGGGAAGCTAAGAAACAACTCGCTCTGCACTGTGCTCTTACAGCCTACCGGGAACATCTCTTACAAAGGCCTGTGAGACGCAGTTTCTTTGCAGGCCTGATCTGGCTGAAGTATAACTTCTGCTCTGGTTGCGCCACATTGGCCTAGAACTGAAAGCTACAACGTGCAATCTGCTTTCCAAAGTGCGAGTTGGGCCCCAGAGCATCTTGCTTCCAGCTCTTTGGTAAGCTAAGAAACAACTCGCTCTGCACAGTGCTCTTACAGCCTACCGGGAACATCTCTTACAAAGGCCTGTGAAACGCAGTTTCTTTGCAGGCCTGATCTGGCTGAAGTAGAACTTCTGCCCTGGGTGTGCCACATTGCCCTAGAGCTGAAAGGCACAACGTGCGGGCTTCTTGACAAAGGGCGAGTTGGGCCCCAGAGCATCTTGCTTCCAGCTCTTTGGGAAGCTAAGAAACAACTCGCTCTGCACAGTGCTCTTACAGCCTACCGGGAACATCTCTTACAAAGGCCTGTGAAACACGGTTACCTTGCAGGCCTGATCTGGCTGAAGTAGAACTTCTGCCCTGGGTGTGCCACATTGCCCTAGAGCTGAAAGGCACAACGTGCAGGCTTCTTCACAAAGGGCGAGTTGGGCCCCAGAGCAGCTTGCTTCCAGCTCTTTGGGAAGCTAAGAAACAACTCGCCCTGCACAGTGCTCTTACAGCCTAAGGGGAACATCTCTTACAAATGCCTGTGAAATGCAGTTTCTTTGCAGTCCTGATCTGGCTGAAGTAGAACTTCTGCCCTGGGTGTGCCACATTGCCCTATAGCTGAAAGGCACAACGTTCAGGCTTCTTAACAAAGAGCGAGTTGGGCCCCAGAGCATCTTGCTTCCAGCTCTTTGGGAAGCTAAGAAACAACTCGCTCTGCACAGGGCTCTTACAGCCTACCGGGAACATCTCTTACAAAGGCCTGTGAAACGCAGTTTCTTTGCAGGCCTGATCAGGCTGAAGTAGAACTTCTGCCATGGGTGTGGCACATTGCCCTAGAGCTGAAAGGCACAACGTGCAGGCTTCTTAACAAAGGGCAAGTTTTGCCACAGAGCATCTTGCTTCCAGCTCTTTGGGAAGCTAAGAAACAACTCGCTCTGCACAGTGCTCTTACAGCCTACCGGGAACATCTCTTACAAAGGCCTGTGAAACGCAGTTTCTTTGCAGGCCTGATCTGGATGAAGTAGAACTTCTGCCCTGGGTGTGGCACCTAGCCCTAGAGCGGAAAGGCACAACGTGCAGTCTGCATTCGAAAGGGCGAGTTGGGCGCCAGAGCATCTTGCTTCCAGCTCTTTGGGAACCTAAGAAACAACTCGCTCTGCACAGTGCTCTTACAGCCTACCGGGAACATCTCTTAAAAAGGCCTGTGAAACGCAGTTTCTTTGCAGGCCTGATAAGGCTGAAGTAGAACTTCTGCCCTGGGTGTGCCACATTGCCCTAGAGCTGAAAGGCACAACGTGCAGGCTTCTTAACAAAGGGCGAGTTGGGCCCGATAGGATCTTCCTTCCAGCTCTTTGGAAGCTAAGAAACAACTCGCTCTGCACAGTGCTCTTACAGCCTACCGGGAACATCTTTTCCAAAGGCCTGTGAAACGCAGTTTCTTTGCAGGCCTGATCTGGCTGAAGTAGGACTTCTGCTCTGGGTGTGCTACTTTGCCCTAGAGCTGAAAGGCACAACGTGCAGGCTTCTTAACAAAGGGCGAGTTGGCCCCAGAGCATCTTGCTTCCAGCTCTTTGGGAAGCTAAGAAACAACTCGCTCTGCACAGTGCTCTTACAGCCTACCGGGAACATCTCTTACAAAGGCCTGTGAAACGCAGTTTCTTTGCAGGCCTGATCTGGCTGAAGTAGAACTTCTGCCCTGGGTGTGCCACATTGCCCTAGAGCTGAAAGGCACAACGTGCAGGCTTCTTAACAAAGGGCAAGTTTTGCCCCAGAGCATCTTGCTTCCAGCTCTTTGGGAAGATAAGAAGCAACTCGCTCTGCACAGTGCTCTTAAAGCCTACCGGGAACATCTCTTACAAAGGCCTGTGTGATGCACTTTCTTTGCAGGCCTCATCTGGCTGCAGTAGAACTTCTGCCCTCGGTGTGCCACATTGCCCTAGAGCTGAAAGCTACAACGTGCCGTCTGCTTTCCAAAGGGCGAGTTGGGCCCCAGAGCATCTTGCTTCCAGCTCTTTGGGAAGCTAAGAAACAACTCACTCTGCACAGTGCTCTTACAGCCTACCGGGAACATCTCTTACAAAGGCCTCTGAGACGCAGTTTCTTTGCAGGCCTGATCTGGCTGAAGTATAACTTCTGCTCTGGTTGCGCCACATTGGCCTAGAACTGAAAGCTACAACGTGCAATCTGCTTTCCAAAGTGCGAGTTGGGCCCCAGAGCATCTTGCTTCCAGCTCTTTGGTAAGCTAAGAAACAACTCGCTCTGCACAGTGCTCTTACAGCCTACCGGGAACATCTCTTACAAAGGCCTGTGAAACGCAGTTTCTTTGCAGGCCTGATCTGGCTGAAGTAGAACTTCTGCCCTGGGTGTGCCACATTGCCCTAGAGCTGAAAGGCACAACGTGCGGGCTTCTTGACAAAGGGCGAGTTGGGCCCCAGAGCATCTTGCTTCCAGCTCTTTGGGAAGCTAAGAAACAACTCGCTCTGCACAGTGCTCTTACAGGCTACCGGGAACATCTCTTACAAAGGCCTGTGAAACGCAGTTTCTTTGCAGGCCTGATCTGGCTGAAGTAGAACTTCTGCCCTGGGTGTGCCACATTGCCCTAGAGCTGAAAGGCACAACTTGCAGGCTTGTTAACAAAGGGCGAGTTGGGCCCCAGAGCATCTTGCTTCCAGCTCTTTGGGAAGCTAAGAAACAACTCGCTCTGCACAGTGCTCTTACAGCCTACCGGGAAAATCTCTTACAAAGGCCTGTGAAACGCAGTTTCTTTGCAGGCCTGATGTGGCTGATGTAGAACTTATGCTCTGGGTGTGCCACACTGCCCTAGACCTGAAAGCTACAACGTGCAGTCTCCTTTCCAATGTGCGAGTTGTGCCCCAGAGCATCTTGCTTCCAGCTCTTTGGGAAGCTAAGAAACAACTCGCTCTGCACAGTGCTCTTACAGCCTACTGGGAACATCTCTTACAAAGGCCTGTGAAACGCAGTTTCTTTGCAGGCCTGATCTGGATGAAATAGAACTTCTGCCCTGGGTTTGGCACCTAGCCCTAGAGCTGAAAGGCACAACGTGCAGTCTGCATTCGAAAGGGCGAGTTGGGCGCCAGAGCTTCTTGCTTCCAGCTCTTTGGGAAGCTAAGAAACAACTCGCTCTGCACAGTGCTCTTACAGCCTACCGGGAACATCTTTTCCAAAGGCCTGTGAAACGCAGTTTCTTTGCAGGCCTGATCTGGCTGAAGTAGGACTTCTGCTCTGGGTGTGCTACTTTGCCCTAGAGCTGAAAGGCACAACGTGCAGGCTTCTTAACAAAGGGCGAGTTGGCCCCAAAGCATCTTGCTTCCAGCTCTTTGGGAAGCTAAGAAACAACTCGCTCTGCACAGTGCTCTTACAGCCTACCGGGAACATCTCTTACAAAGGCCTGTGAAACGCAGTTTCTTTGCAGGCCTGATCTGGCTGAAGTAGAACTTCTGCCCTGGGTGTGCCACATTGCCCTAGAGCTGAAAGGCACAACGTGCAGGCTTCTTAACAAAGGGCAAGTTTTGCCCCAGAGCATCTTGCTTCCAGCTCTTTGGGAAGCTAAGAAGCAACTCGCTCTGCACAGTGCTCTTACAGCCTACCGGGAACATCTCTTACAAAGGCCTGTGTGATGCACTTTCTTTGCAGGCCTCATCTGGCTGCAGTAGAACTTCTGCCCTGGGTGTGCCACATTGCCCTAGAGCTGAAAGCTACAACGTGCCGTCTGCTTTCCAAAGGGCGAGTTGGGCCCCAGAGCATCTTGCTTCCAGCTCTTTGGGAAGCTAAGAAACAACTCACTCTGCACAGTGCTCTTACAGCCTACCGGGAACATCTCTTACAAAGGCCTGTGAGACGCAGTTTCTTTGCAGGCCTGATCTGGCTGAAGTATAACTTCTGCTCTGGTTGCGCCACATTGGCCTAGAACTGAAAGCTACAACGTGCAATCTGCTTTCCAAAGTGCGAGTTGGGCCCCAGAGCATCTTGCTTCCAGCTCTTTGGGAAGCTAAGAAACAACTCGCTCTGCACAGTGCTCTTACAGCCTACCGGGAACATCTCTTAGAAAGGCCTGTGAAACGCAGTTTCTTTGCAGGCCTGATCTGGCTGAAGTAGAACTTCTGCCCTGGTGTGCCACATTGCCCTAGAGCTGAAAGGCACAACGTGCAGGCTTCTTAACAAAGGGCGATTTGGGCCCCAGAGCATCTTGCTTCCAGCTCTTTGGGAAGCTAAGAAACAACTCGCTCTGCACAGTGCTCTTACAGCCTAAGGGGAACATCTCTTACAAAGGCCTGTGAAACGCAGTTTCTTTGCAGGCCTCATCTGGCTGAAGTAGAACTTCTGCCCTGGGTGTGCCACATTGCCCTAGAGCTGAAAGGCACAACGTGCGGGCTTCTTGACAAAGGGCGAGTTGGGCCCCAGAGCATCTTGCTTCCAGGTCTTTGGGAAGCTAAGAAACAACTCGCTCTGCACAGTGCTCTTACAGCCTACCGGGAACATCTCTTACAAAGGCCTGTGAAACACGGTTACCTTGCAGGCCTGATCTGGCTGAAGTAGAACTTCTGCCCTGGGTGTGCCACATTGCCCTAGAGCTGAAAGGCACAACGTGCAGGCTTCTTCGCAAAGGGCGAGTTGGGCCCCAGAGCAGCTTGCTTCCAGCTCTTTGGGAAGCTAAGAAACAACTCGCCCTGCACAGTGCTCTTACAGCCTAAGGGGAACATCTCTTACAAATGCCTGTGAAACGCAGTTTCTTTGCAGTCCTGATCTGGCTGAAGTAGAACTTCTGCCCTGGGTGTGCCACATTGCCCTATAGCTGAAAGGCACAACGTTCAGACTTCTTAACAAAGCGCGAGTTGGGCCCCAGAGCATCTTGCTTCCAGCTCTTTGGGAAGCTAAGAAACAACTCGCTCTGCACAGGGCTCTTACAGCCTACCGGGAACATCTCTTACAAAGGCCTGTGAAACGCAGTTTCTTTGCAGGCCTGATCAGGCTGAAGTAGAACTTCTGCCATGGGTGTGGCACATTGCCGTAGAGCTGAAAGGCACAACGTGCAGGCTTCTTAACAAAGGGCAAGTTTTGCCCCAGAGCATCTTGCTTCCAGCTCTTTGGGAAGCTAAGAAACAACTCGCTCTGCACAGTGCTCTTACAGCCTACCGGGAACATCTCTTACAAAGGCCTGTGAAACGCAGTTTCTTTGCAGGCCTGATCTGGATGAAGTAGAACTTCTGCCCTGGGTGTGGCACCTAGCCCTAGAGCGGAAAGGCACAACGTGCAGTCTGCATTCGAAAGGGCGAGTTTGGCGCCAGAGCATCTTGCTTCCAGCTCTTTGGGAACCTAAGAAACAACTCGCTCTGCACAGTGCTCTTACAGCCTACCGGGAACATCTCTTAAAAAGGCCTGTGAAACGCAGTTTCTTTGCAGGCCTGATAAGGCTGAAGTAGAACTTCTGCCCTGGGTGTGCCACATTGCCCTAGAGCTGAAAGGCACAACGTGCAGGCTTCTTAACAAAGGGCGAGTTGGGCCCCAGAGGATCTTCCTTCCAGCTCTTTGGGAAGCTAAGAAACAACTCGCTCTGCACAGTGCTCTTACAGCCTACCGGGAACATCTCTTACAAAGGCCTGTGAAACGCAGGTTCTTTGCAGGCCTGATCTGGCTGAAGTAGAACTTCTGCCCTGGGTGTGCCACATTGCCCTAGAGCTGAAAGGCACAACGTGCAGGCTTCTTAACAAAGGGCGAGTTGGCCCCAGAGCATCTTGCTTCCAGCTCTTTGGGAAGCTAAGAAACAACTCGCTCTGCACAGTGCTCTTACAGCCTACCGGGAACATCTCTTACAAAGGCCTGTGAAACGCAGTTTCTTTGCAGGCCTGATCTGGATGAAGTAGAACTTCTGCCCTGGGTGTGCCACATTGCCCTAGAGCTGAAAGGCACAACGTGCAGGTTTCTTAACAAAGGGCAAGTTTTGCCCCAGAGCATCTTGCTTCCAGCTCTTTGGGAAGCTAAGAAGCAACTCGCTCTGCACAGTGCTCTTACAGCCTACTGGGAACATCTCTTACAAAGGCCTGTGTGATGCACTTTCTTTGCAGGCCTCATCTGGCTGCAGTAGAACTTCTGCCCTGGGTGTGCCACATTGCCCTAGAGCTGAAAGCTACAACGTGCCGTCTGCTTTCCAAAGGGCGAGTTGGGCCCCAGAGCATCTTGCTTCCAGCTCTTTGTGAAGCTAAGAAACAACTTGCTCTGCACAGTGCTCTTACAGCCTACCGGGAACATCTCTTACAAAGGCCTGTGAGACGCAGTTTCTTTGCAGGCCTGATCTGGCTGAGGTATAACTCCTGCTCTGGTTGCGCCACATTGGCCTAGACCTGAAAGCTACAACGTGCAATCTGCTTTCCAAAGTGCGAGTTGGGCCCCAGAGCATCTTGCTTCCAGCTCTTTGGTAAGCTAAGAAACAACTCGCTCTGCACAGTGCTCTTACAGCCTACCGGGAACATCTCTTACAAAGGCCTGTGAAACACGGTTACCTTGCAGGCCTGATCTGGCTGAAGTAGAACTTTTGCCCTGAGTGTGCCACATTGCCCTAGAGCTGAAAGGCACAACGTGCAGGCCTCTTCACAAAGGGCGAGTTGGGCCCCAGAGCAGCTTGCTTCCAGCTCTTTGGTAAGCTAAGAAACAACTCGCCCTGCACAGTGCTCTTACAGCCTAAGGGGAACATCTCTTACAAATGCCTGTGAAATGCAGTTTCTTTGCAGTCCTGATCTGGCTGAAGTAGAACTTCTGCCCTGGGTGTGCCACATTGCCCTATAGCTGAAAGGCACAACGTTCAGGCTTCTTAACAAAGCGCGAGTTGGGCCCCAGAGCATCTTGCTTCCAGCTCTTTGGGAAGCTAAGAAAAAACTCGCTCTGCACAGGGCTCTTACAGCCTACCGGGAACATCTCTTACAAAGGCCTGTGAAACGCAGTTTCTTTGCAGGCCTGATCAGGCTGAAGTAGAACTTCTGCAGTGTGTGTGCCACATTGCCCTAGAGCTGAAAGGCACAACGTGCAGGCTTCTTAACAAAGGGCAAGTTGGGCCCCAGAGCATCTTGCTTCCAGCTCTTTGGGAAGCTAAGAAACAACTCGCTCTGCACAGTGCTCTTACAGCCTAGCGGGAACATCTGTTACAAAGGCCTGTGAAACGCAGTTTCTATGCAGGCCTGATTTGGCTGAAGTAGAAATTCTGCCCTGGGTGTGGCACCTAGCCCTAGAGCTGAAAGGCACAACGTGCAGTCTGCATTCGAAAGGGCGAGTTGGGCGCCAGAGCATCTTGCTTCCAGCTCTTTGGGAAGCTAAGAAACAACTCGCTCTGCACAGTGCTCTTACAGCCTACCGGGAACATCTCTTACAAAGGCCTGTGAAACACAGTTTCCTTGCAGGCCTGATCTGGCTGAAGTAGAACTTCTGCCCTGGGTTTGCCACATTGCCCTAGAGCTGAAAGGCACAACGTGCAGGCTTCCTAACAAAGGGCGAGTTCGGCCCCAGAGCAGCTTGCTTCCAGCTCTTTGGGAAGCTAAGAAACAACTCGCTCTGCACAGTGCTCTTACAGCCTACCGGGAACATCTCTTACAAAGGCCTGTGAAACGCAGTTTCTTTACAGGCCTGATCAGGCTGAAGTAGAACTTCTGCCCTGGGTGTGGCACATTGCCCTAGAGCTGAAAGGGACAACGTGCAGGCTTCCTAACAAAGGGCACGTTGGGCCCCAGAGCATCTTGCTTCCAGCTCTTTGGGAAGCTAAGAAACAACTCGCTCTGCACAGTGCTCTTACAGACTACCGGGAACATCTCTTACAAAGGCCTGTGAAACGCAGTTTCTTTGCAGGCCTGATCTGGCTGAAGTAGAACTTCTGCCCTGGGTGTGCCACATTGCCCTAGAGCTGAAAGGCTCAACGTGCGGGCTTCTTAACAAAGGGCGAGTTGGGCCCCAGAGCATCTTGCTTCCAGCTCTTTGGAAAGCTAAGAAACAACTCGCTCTGCACAGTGCTCTTACAGCCTACCGGGAACATCTCTTACAAAGGCCTGTGAAACGCAGTTTCTTGGCAGGCCTGATCTGGCTGAAGTAGAACTTCTGCCCTGGGTGTGCCACATTGCCCTAGAGCTGAAAGGCACAACGTGGAGGCTTCTTAACAAAGGGCGAGTTGGGCCCCAGAGCATCTTGCTTCCAGCTCTTTGGGAAGCTAAGAAACAACTCGCTCTGCACAGTGCTCTTACAGCCTACCGGGAACATCTCTTACAAAGGCCTGTGAAACGCAGTTTCTTTGCAGGCCTGATCAGGCTGTAGTAGAACTTCTGCTCTGGGTGTGCCACACTGCCCTAGACCTGAAAGCTACAAGGTGCAGTCTCCTTTCCAATGTGCGAGTTGGGCCCCAGAGCATCTTGCTTCCAGCTCTTTGGGAAGCTAAGAAACAACTCGCTCTGCACAGTGCTCTTACAGCCTACCGGGAACATCTCTTACAAAGGCCTGTGAAACGCAGGTTCTTTGCAGGCCTGATCTGGCTGAAGTAGAACTTCTGCCGTGGGTGTGCCACATTGCCCTAGAGCTGAAAGGCACAACGTGCAGGCTTCTTAACAAAGGGCGAGTTGCGCCCCAGAGCATCTTGCTTCCAGCTCTTTGGGAAGCTAAGAAACAGCTCGCTCTGCACAGTGCTCTTACAGCCTACCGGGAACATCTCTTACAAAGGCCTGTGAAACGCAGTTTCTTTGCAGGCCTGATCTGGATGAAGTAGAACTTCTGCCCTGGGTGTGGCACCTAGCCCTAGAGCTGAAAGGCACAACGTGCAGTCTGCATTCGAAAGGGCGAGTTGGGCGCCAGAGCTTCTTGCTTCCAGCTCTTTGGGAAGCTAAGAAACAACTCGCTCTGCACAGTGCTCTTACAGCCTACCGGGAACATCTCTTACAAAGGCCTGTGAAACGCAGTTTCCTTGCAGGCGTGATCTGGCTGAAGTAGAACTTCTGCCCTGGGTGTGGCACCTAGCCCTAGAGCTGAAAGGCACAACGGGCAGTCTGCATTCCAAAGGGCGAGTTGGGCGCGAGAGCATCTTGCTTCCAGCTCTTTGGGAAGCTAAGAAACAACTCGCTCTGCACAGTGCTCTTACAGCCTACCGGGAACATCTCTTAAAAAGGCCTGTGAAACACAGTTTCCTTGCAGGCCTGATCTGGCTGAAGTAGAACTTCTGCCCTGGGTGTGCCACATTGCCCTAGAGCTGAAAGGCACAACGTGCAGGCTTCTTAACAAAGGGCGAGTTGGGCCCCAGAGCAGCTTGCTTCCAGCTCTTTGGGAAGCTAAGAAACAACTCGCTCTGCACAGTGCTCTTACAGCCTACCGGGAACATCTCTTACAAAGGCTTGTGAAACGCAGTTTCTTTGCAGGCCTGATCAGGCTGAAGTAGAACTTCTGCCCTGGGTGTGCCACATTGCCCTAGAGCTGAAAGGCACAACGTGCAGGCTTCTTAGAAAAGGGCGAGTTGGGCCCCAGAGCATCTTGCTTCCAGCTGTTTGGGAAGCTAAGAAACAACTCGCTCTGCACAGTGCTCTTACAGCCTACTGGGAACATCTCTTACAAAGGCCTGTGAAACGCAGTTTCTTTGCAGGCCTGATCTGGCTGAAGTAGAACTTCTGCCCTGGGTGTGCCACATTGCCCTAGAGCTGAAAGGCACAACGTGCAGGCTTCTTAACAAAGGGCGAGTTGGGCCCCAGAGCTTCTTGCTTCCAGCTCTTTGGGAAGCTAAGAAACAACTCGCTCTGCACAGTGCTCTTACAGCCTACCGGGAACATCTCTTACAAAGGCCTGTGAAACGCAGTTTCTTTGCAGGCCTGATCTGGCTGAAGTAGAACTTCTGCCCTGGGTGTGCCACATTGCCCAGAGCTGAAAGGCACAACGTGCAGGCTTCTTAACAAAGGGCGAGTTGGCCCCAGAGCATCTTGCTTCCAGCTCTTTGGGAAGCTAAGAAACAACTCGCTCTGCACAGTGCTCTTACAGCCTACCGGGAACATCTCTTACAAAGGCCTGTGAAACGCAGTTTCTTTGCAGGCCTGATCTGGCTGAAGTAGAACTTCTGCCCTGGGTGTGCCACATTGCCCTAGAGCTGAAAGGCACAACGTGCAGTCTTCTTAACAAAGGGCGAGTTGGGCCCCAGAGCATCTTGCTTCCAGCTCTTTGGGAAGCTAAGAAACAACTCGCTCTGCACAGTGCTCTTACAGCCTACCGGGAACATCTCTTACAAAGGCCTGTGAGACGCAGTTTCTTTGCAGGCCTGATCTGGCTGAAGTAGAACTTCTGCTCTGGTTGCGCCACATTGGCCTAGAACTGAAAGCTACAACGTGCAATCTGCTTTCCAAAGTGCGAGTTGGGCCCCAGAGCATCTTGCTTCCAGCTCTTTGTGAAGCTAAGAAACAACTCGCTCTGCACAGTGCTCTTACAGCCTACCGGGAACATCTCTTACAAAGGCCTGTGAAACGCAGTTTCTTTGCAGGCCTGATCTGGCTGAAGTAGAACTTCTGCCCTGGGTGTGCCACATTGCCCTAGAGCTGAAAGGCACAACGTGGGGGCTTCTTGACAAAGGGCGAGTTGGGCCCCAGAGCATCTTGCTTCCAGCTCATTGGGAAGCTAAGAAACAACTCGCTCTGCACAGTGCTCTTACAGCCTACCGGGAACATCTCTTACAAAGGCCTGTGAAACGCAGTTTCTTTCCAGGCCTGATCTGGCTGAAGTAGAACTTATGCTCTGGGTGTGCCACACTGCCCTAGACCTGAAAGCTACAACGTGCAGTCTCCTTTCCAATGTGCGAGTTGGGCCCCAGAGCATCTTGCTTCCAGCTCTTTGGGAAGCTAAGAAACAACTCGCTCTGCACAGTGCTCTTACAGCCTACCGGGAACATCTCTTACAAAGGCCTGTGAAACACGGTTACCTTGCAGGCCTGATCTGGCTGAAGTAGAACTTCTGCCCTGGGTGTGCCACATTGCCCTAGAGCTGAAAGGCACAACGTGCAGGCTTGTTAACAAAGGGCGAGTTGGGCCCCAGAGCATCTTGCTTCCAGCTCATTGGGAAGCTAAGAAACAACTCGCTCTGCACAGTGCTATTACAGCCTACCGGAAACATCTCTTACAAAGGCCTGTGAAACGCAGTTTCTTTGCAGGCCTGATCTGGCTGAAGTAGAACTTCTGCCCTGGGTGTGCCACATTGCCCTAGAGCTGAAAGGCACAACGTGCGGGCTTCTTAACAAAGGGCGAGTTGGGCCCCAGAGCATCTTGCTTCCAGCTCTTTGGGAAGCTAAGAAACAACTCGCTCTGCACAGTGCTCTTACAGCCTACCGGGAACATCTCTTACAAAGGCCTGTGAAACGCAGTTTCTTGGCAGGCCTGATCTGGCTGAAGTAGAACTTCTGCCCTGGGTGTGCCACATTGCCCTAGAGCTGAAAGGCACAACGTGGAGGCTTCTTAACAAAGGGCGAGTTGGGCCCCAGAGCATCTTGCTTCCAGCTCTTTGGGAATCTAAGAAACAACTCGCTCTGCACATTGCTCTTACAGCCTACCGGGAACATCTCTTACAAAGGCCTGTGAAACGCAGTTTCTTTGCAGGCCTGATCAGGCTGAAGTAGAACTTCTGCTCTGGGTGTGCCACACTGCCCTAGACCTGAAAGCTACAAGGTGCAGTCTCCTTTCCAATGTGCGAGTTGGGCCCCAGAGCATCTTGCTTCCAGCTCTTTGGGAAGCTAAGAAACAACTCGCTATGCACAGTGCTCTTACAGCCTACCGGGAGCATCTCTTACAAAGGCCTGTGAAACGCAGGTTCTTTGCAGGCCTGATCTGGCTGAAGTAGAACTTCTGCCGTGGGTGTGCCACATTGCCCTAGAGCTGAAAGGCACAACGTGCAGGCTTCTTAACAAAGGGCGAGTTGGGCCCCAGAGCATCTTGCTTCCAGCTCTTTGGGAAGCTAAGAAACAACTCGCTCTGCACAGTGCTCTTACAGCCTACCGGGAACATCTCTTACAAAGGCCTGTGAAACGCAGTTTCTTTGCAGGCCTGATCTGGATGAAGTAGAACTTCTGCCCTGGGTGTGGCACCTAGCCCTAGAGCTGAAAGGCACAACGTGCAGTCTGCATTCGAAAGGGCGAGTTGGGCGCCAGAGCTTCTTGCTTCCAGCTCTTTGGGAAGCTAAGAAGCAACTCGCTCTGCACAGTGCTCTTACAGCCTACCGGGAACATCTCTTACAAAGGCCTGTGAAACACAGTTTCCTTGCAGGCGTGATCTGGCTGAAGTAGAACTTCTGCCCTGGGTGTGGCACCTAGCCCTAGAGCTGAAAGGCACAACGGGCAGTCTGCATTCCAAAGGGCGAGTTGGGCGCGAGAGCATCTTGCTTCCAGCTCTTTGGGAAGCTAAGAAACAACTCGCTCTGCACAGTGCTCTTACAGCCTACCGGGAACATCTCTTAAAAAGGCCTGTGAAACACAGTTTCCTTGCAGGCCTGATCTGGCTGAAGTAGAACTTCTGCCCTGGGTGTGCCACATTGCCCTAGAGCTGAAAGGCACAACGTGCAGGCTTCCTAACAAAGGGCGAGTTGGGCCCCAGAGCATCTTGCTTCCAGCTCTTTGGGAAGCTAAGAAACAACTCGCTCTGCACAGTGCTCTTACAGCCTACCGGGAACATCTCTTACAAAGGCTTGTGAAACGCAGTTTCTTTGCAGGCCTGATCAGGCTGAAGTAGAACTTCTGCCCTGGGTGTGCCACATTGCCCTAGAGCTGAAAGGCACAACGTGCAGGCTTCTTAGAAAAGGGCGAGTTGGGCCCCAGAGCATCTTGCTTCCAGCTGTTTGGGAAGCTAAGAAACAACTCGCTCTGCACAGTGCTCTTACAGCCTACTGGGAACATCTCTTACAAAGGCCTGTGAAACGCAGTTTCTTTGCAGGCCTGATCTGGCTGAAGTAGAACTTCTGCCCTGGGTGTGCCACATTGCCCTAGAGCTGAAAGGCACAACGTGCAGGCTTCTTAACAAAGGGCGAGTTGGGCCCCAGAGCTTCTTGCTTCCAGCTCTTTGGGAAGCTAAGAAACAACTCGCTCTGCACAGTGCTCTTACAGCCTACCGGGAACATCTCTTACATAGGCCTGTGAAACGCAGTTTCTTTGCAGGCCTGATCTGGCTGAAGTAGAACTTCTGCCCTGGGTGTGCCACATTGCCCTAGAGCTGAAAGGCACAACGTGGGGGCTTCTTGACAAAGGGCGAGATGGGCCCCAGAGCATCTTGCTTCCAGCTCATTGGGAAGCTAAGAAACAACTCGCTCTGCACAGTGCTCTTACAGCCTACCGGGAACATCTCTTACAAAGGCCTGTGAAACGCAGTTTCTTTCCAGGCCTGATCTGGCTGAAGTAGAACTTATGCTCTGGGTGTGCCACACTGCCCTAGACCTGAAAGCTACAACGTGCAGTCTCCTTTCCAATGTGCGAGTTGGGCCCCAGAGCATCTTGCTTCCAGCTCTTTGGGAAGCTAAGAAACAACTCGCTCTGCACAGTGCTCTTACAGCCTACCGGGAACATCTCTTACAAAGGCCTGTGAAACACGGTTACCTTGCAGGCCTGATCTGGCTGAAGTAGAACTTCTGCCCTGGGTGTGCCACATTGCCCTAGAGCTGAAAGGCACAACGTGCAGGCTTCTTCACAAAGGGCGAGTTGGGCCCCAGAGCAGCTTGCTTCCAGCTCTTTGGTAAGCTAAGAAACAACTCGCCCTGCACAGTGCTCTTACAGCCTAAGGGGAACATCTCTTACAAATGCCTGTGAAATGCAGTTTCTTTGCAGTCCTGATCTGGCTGAAGTAGAACTTCTGCCCTGGGTGTGTCACATTGCCCTATAGCTGAAAGGCACAACGTTCAGGCTTCTAAACAAAGCGCGAGTTGGGCCCCAGAGCATCTTGCTTCCAGCTCTTTGGGAAGCTAAGAAAAAACTCGCTCTGCACAGGGCTCTTACAGCCTACCGGGAACATCTCTTACAAAGGCCTGTGAAACGCAGTTTCTTTGCATGCCTGATCAGGCTGAAGTAGAACTTCTGCAGTGTGTGTACCACATTGCCCTAGAGCTGAAAGGCACAACGTGCAGGCTTCTTAACAAAGGGCAAGTTGGGCCCCAGAGCATCTTGCTTCCAGCTCTTTGGGAAGCTAAGAAACAACTCGCTCTGCACAGTGCTCTTACAGCCTACCGGGAACATGTCTTACCAAGGCCTGTGAAACGCAGTTTCTTTGCAGGCCTGATTTGGCTGAAGTAGAACTTCTGCCCTGGGTGTGCCACATTGCCCTAGAGCTGAAAGGCACAACGTGCAGGCTTCTTAACAAAGGGCGAGTTGGGCCCCAGAGCATCTTGCTTACAGCTCTTTGGGAAGCTAAGAAACAACTCGCTCTGCACAGTGCTCTTACAGCCTACCGGGAACATCTCTTACAAAGGCCTGTGAAACACAGTTTCCTTGCAGGCCTGATCTGGCTGAAGTAGAACTTCTGCCCTGGGTGTGGCACCTAGCCCTAGAGCTGAAAGGCACAACGGGCAGTCTGCATTCCAAAGGGCGAGTTGGGCGCCAGAGCATCTTGCTTCCAGCTCTTTGGGAAGCTAAGAAACAACTCGCTCTGCACAGTGCTCTTACAGCCTAAGGGGAACATCTCTTACAAATGCCTGTGAAGTGCAGTTTCTTTGCAGTCCTGATCTGGCTGAAGTAGAACTTCTGCCCTGGGTGTGCCACATTGCCCTATAGCTGAAAGGCACAACGTTCAGGCTTCTTAACAAAGGGCGAGTTGGGCCCCAGAGCATCTTGCTTCCAGCTCTGTGGGAAGCTAAGAAACAACTCGCTCTGCACCGGGCTCTTACAGCCTACCGGGAACATCTCTTACAAAGGCGTGTGTGATGCACTTTCTTTGCAGGCCTCATCTGGCTGCAGTAGAACTTCTGCCCTGGGTGTGCTACTTTGCCCTCGAGCTGAAAGGCACAACGTGCAGGCTTCTTTCCAAAGGGCGAGTTCGGCCCCACAGCATCTTGCTTCCAGCTCTTTGGGAAGCTAAGAAACAGCTCGCTCTGCACAGTGCTCTTACAGCCTACCGGGAACATGTCTTCCAAAGGCCTGTGAAACGCAGTTTCTTTGCAGGCCTGATCTGGCTGAAGTAGGACTTCTGCTCTGGGTGTGCTACTTTGCCCTAGAGCTGAAAGGCACAACGTGCAGACTTCTTTCCAAAGGGCGAGTTGGGCCCCACAGCATCTTGCTTCCAGCTCTTTGGGAAGCTAAGAAACAACTCGCTCTGCACAGTGCTCTTACAGCCTACCGGGAACATCTCTTCCAAAGGACTGTGAAACGCAGTTTCTTTGCAGGCCTGATCTGGCTGAAGTAGGACTTCTGCTCTGGGTGTGCTACTTTGCCCTAGAGCTGAAAGGCACAACGTGCAGGCTTCTTTCCAAAGGGAGAGTTGGGCCCCACAGCATCTTGCTTCCAGCTCTTTGGGAAGCTAAGAAACAACTCGCTCTGCACAGTTCTCTTACAGCCTACCGGGAAATCTCTTCCAAAGGTCTGTGAAACGCACTTTCTTTGCAGTGCTGATCTGGCTGAACTAGGACTTCTGCTCTGGGTGTGCTACTTTGCCCTAGAGCTGAAAGGCACAACGTGCAGGCTTCTTTCCAAAGGGCGAGTTGGGCCCCACAGCATCTTGCTTCCAGCTCTTTGGGAAGCTATGAAACAACTCGCTCTGCTCAGTGCTCTTACAGCCTACCGGGAACATCTCTTACAAAGGCCTGTGAAACACGGTTACCTTGCAGGCCTGATCTGGCTGAAGTAGAACTTCTGCCCTGGGTGTGCCACATTGCCCTAGAGCTGAAAGGCACAACGTGCAGGCTTCTTCACAAAGGGCGATTTGGGCCCCAGAGCAGCTTGCTTCCAGCTCTTTGGTAAGCTAAAAAACAACTCGCCCTGCACAGTGCTCTTACAGCCTAAGGGGAACATCTCTTACAAATGCCTGTGAAGTGCAGTTTATTTGCAGTCCTGATCTGGCTGAAGTAGAACTTCTGCCCTGGGTGTGCCACATTGCCCTATAGCTGAAAGGCACAACGTTCAGGCTTCTTAACAAAGCGCGAGTTGGGCCCCAGAGCATCTTGCTTCCAGCTCTGTGGGAAGCTAAGAAACAACTCGCTCTGCACATGGCTCTAACAGCCTACCGGGAACATCTCTTACAAAGGCCTGTGAAACGCAGTTTCTTTGCAGGCCTGATCAGGCTGAAGTAGAACTTCTGCCATGGGTGTGGCACATTGCCCTAGAGCTGAAAGGCACAACGTGCAGGCTTCTTAACAAAGGGCAAGTTTTGCCCCAGAGCATCTTGCTTCCAGCTCTTTGGGAAGCTAAGAAACAACTCGCTCTGCACAGTGCTCTTACAGCCTACCGGGAACATCTCTTACAAAGGCCTGTGAAACGCACTTTCTTTGCAGGCCTCATCTGGCTGCAGTAGAACTTCTGCTCTGGGTGTGCCACATTGCCCTAGAGCTGAAAGCTACAACGTGCCGTCTGCTTTCCAAAGGGCGAGTTGGGCCCCAGAGCATCTTGCTTCCAGCTCTTTGGGAAGCTAAGAAACAACTCGCTCTGCACAGTGCTCTTACAGCCTACAGGGAACATCTCTTACAAAGACCTGTGAAACGCAGTTTCTTTGCAGGCCTGATCTGGATGAATTAGAACTTCTGCCCTGGGTGTGGCACCTAGCCCTAGAGCAGAAAGGCACAACGTGCAGTCTCCATTCGAAAGGGCGAGTTGGGCGCCAGAGCATCTTGCTTCCAGCCCTTTGGGAACCTAAGAAACAACTCGCTCTGCACAGTGCTCTTACAGCCTACCGGGAACATCTCTTAAAAGGGCCTGTGAAACACAGTTTCCTTGCAGGCCTGATCTGGCTGAAGTAGAACTTCTGCCCTGGGTGTGCCACATTGCCCTAGAGCTGAAAGGCAGAACGTGCAGGCTTCCTAACAAAGGGCGAGTTGGGCCCCAGAGCATCTTGCTTCCAGCCCTTTGGGAAGCTAAGAAACAACTCGCTCTGCACAGTGCTCTTACAGCCTACCGGGAACATCTCTTACAAAGGCCTGTGAAACGCAGTTTCTTTGCAGGCCTGATCTGGCTGAAGTAGAACTTATGCTCTGGGTGTGCCACACTGCCCTAGACCTGAAAGCTACAACGTGCAGTCTCCTTTCCAGTGTGTGAGTTGGGCCCCAGAGCATCTTGCTTCCAGCCCTTTGGGAAGCTAAGAAACAACTCGCTCTGCACAGTGCTCTTACAGCCTACCGGGAACATCTCTTACAAAGGCTTGTGAAACGCAGTTTCTTTGCAGGCCTGATCAGGCTGAAGTAGAACTTCTGCCCTGGGTGTGCCACATTGCCCTAGAGCTGAAAGGCACAACGTGCAGGCTTCTTAGAAAAGGGCGAGTTGGGCCCCAGAGCATCTTGCTTCCAGCTGTTTGGGAAGCTAAGAAACAACTCGCTCTGCACAGTGCTCTTACAGCCTACTGGGAACATCTCTTACAAAGGCCTGTGAAACGCAGTTTCTTTGCAGGCCTGATCTGGCTGAAGTAGAACTTCTGCCCTGGGTGTGCCACATTGCCCTAGAGCTGAAAGGCACAACGTGCAGGCTTCTTAACAAAGGGCGAGTTGGGCCCCAGAGCTTCTTGCTTCCAGCTCTTTGGGAAGCTAAGAAACAACTCGCTCTGCACAGTGCTCTTACAGCCTACCGGGAACATCTCTTACAAAGGCCTGTGAAACGCAGTTTCTTTGCAGGCCTGATCTGGCTGAAGTAGAACTTCTGCCCTGGGTGTGCCACATTGCCCAGAGCTGAAAGGCACAACGTGCAGGCTTCTTAACAAAGGGCGAGTTGGCCCCAGAGCATCTTGCTTCCAGCTCTTTGGGAAGCTAAGAAACAACTCGCTCTGCACAGTGCTCTTACAGCCTACCGGGAACATCTCTTACAAAGGCCTGTGAAACGCAGTTTCTTTGCAGGCCTGATCTGGCTGAAGTAGAACTTCTGCCCTGGGTGTGCCACATTGCCCTAGAGCTGAAAGGCACAACGTGCAGTCTTCTTCACAAAGGGCGAGTTGGGCCCCAGAGCATCTTGCTTCCAGCTCTTTGGGAAGCTAAGAAACAACTCGCTCTGCACAGTGCTCTTACAGCCTACCGGGAACATCTCTTACAAAGGCCTGTGAGACGCAGTTTCTTTGCAGGCCTGATCTGGCTGAAGTAGAACTTCTGCTCTGGTTGCGCCACATTGGCCTAGAACTGAAAGCTACAACGTGCAATCTGCTTTCCAAAGTGCGAGTTGGGCCCCAGAGCATCTTGCTTCCAGCTCTTTGTGAAGCTAAGAAACAACTCGCTCTGCACAGTGCTCTTACAGCCTACCGGGAACATCTCTTACAAAGGCCTGTGAAACGCAGTTTCTTTGCAGGCCTGATCTGGCTGAAGTAGAACTTCTGCCCTGGGTGTGCCACATTGCCCTAGAGCTGAAAGGCACAACGTGGGGGCTTCTTGACAAAGGGCGAGTTGGGCCCCAGAGCATCTTGCTTCCAGCTCATTGGGAAGCTAAGAAACAACTCGCTCTGCACAGTGCTCTTACAGCCTACCGGGAACATCTCTTACAAAGGCCTGTGAAACGCAGTTTCTTTCCAGGCCTGATCTGGCTGAAGTAGAACTTATGCTCTGGGTGTGCCACACTGCCCTAGACCTGAAAGCTACAACGTGCAGTCTCCTTTCCAATGTGCGAGTTGGGCCCCAGAGCATCTTGCTTCCAGCTCTTTGGGAAGCTAAGAAACAACTCGCTCTGCACAGTGCTCTTACAGCCTACCGGGAACATCTCTTACAAAGGCCTGTGAAACACGGTTACCTTGCAGGCCTGATCTGGCTGAAGTAGAACTTCTGCCCTGGGTGTGCCACATTGCCCTAGAGCTGAAAGGCAGAACGTGCAGGCTTCCTAACAAAGGGCGAGTTGGGCCCCAGAGCATCTTGCTTCCAGCCCTTTGGGAAGCTAAGAAACAACTCGCTCTGCACAGTGCTCTTACAGCCTACCGGGAACATCTCTTACAAAGGCCTGTGAAACGCAGTTTCTTTGCAGGCCTGATCTGGCTGAAGTAGAACTTATGCTCTGGGTGTGCCACACTGCCCTAGACCTGAAAGCTACAACGTGCAGTCTCCTTTCCAGTGTGTGAGTTGGGCCCCAGAGCATCTTGCTTCCAGCCCTTTGGGAAGCTAAGAAACAACTCGCTCTGCACAGTGCTCTTACAGCCTACCGGGAACATCTCTTACAAAGGCTTGTGAAACGCAGTTTCTTTGCAGGCCTGATCAGGCTGAAGTAGAACTTCTGCCCTGGGTGTGCCACATTGCCCTAGAGCTGAAAGGCACAACGTGCAGGCTTCTTAGAAAAGGGCGAGTTGGGCCCCAGAGCATCTTGCTTCCAGCTGTTTGGGAAGCTAAGAAACAACTCGCTCTGCACAGTGCTCTTACAGCCTACTGGGAACATCTCTTACAAAGGCCTGTGAAACGCAGTTTCTTTGCAGGCCTGATCTGGCTGAAGTAGAACTTCTGCCCTGGGTGTGCCACATTGCCCTAGAGCTGAAAGGCACAACGTGCAGGCTTCTTAACAAAGGGCGAGTTGGGCCCCAGAGCTTCTTGCTTCCAGCTCTTTGGGAAGCTAAGAAACAACTCGCTCTGCACAGTGCTCTTACAGCCTACCGGGAACATCTCTTACAAAGGCCTGTGAAACGCAGTTTCTTTGCAGGCCTGATCTGGCTGAAGTAGAACTTCTGCCCTGGGTGTGCCACATTGCCCAGAGCTGAAAGGCACAACGTGCAGGCTTCTTAACAAAGGGCGAGTTGGCCCCAGAGCATCTTGCTTCCAGCTCTTTGGGAAGCTAAGAAACAACTCGCTCTGCACAGTGCTCTTACAGCCTACCGGGAACATCTCTTACAAAGGCCTGTGAAACGCAGTTTCTTTGCAGGCCTGATCTGGCTGAAGTAGAACTTCTGCCCTGGGTGTGCCACATTGCCCTAGAGCTGAAAGGCACAACGTGCAGTCTTCTTAACAAAGGGCGAGTTGGGCCCCAGAGCATCTTGCTTCCAGCTCTTTGGGAAGCTAAGAAACAACTCGCTCTGCACAGTGCTCTTACAGCCTACCGGGAACATCTCTTACAAAGGCCTGTGAGACGCAGTTTCTTTGCAGGCCTGATCTGGCTGAAGTAGAACTTCTGCTCTGGTTGCGCCACATTGGCCTAGAACTGAAAGCTACAACGTGCAATCTGCTTTCCAAAGTGCGAGTTGGGCCCCAGAGCATCTTGCTTCCAGCTCTTTGTGAAGCTAAGAAACAACTCGCTCTGCACAGTGCTCTTACAGCCTACCGGGAACATCTCTTACAAAGGCCTGTGAAACGCAGTTTCTTTGCAGGCCTGATCTGGCTGAAGTAGAACTTCTGCCCTGGGTGTGCCACATTGCCCTAGAGCTGAAAGGCACAACGTGGGGGCTTCTTGACAAAGGGCGAGTTGGGCCCCAGAGCATCTTGCTTCCAGCTCATTGGGAAGCTAAGAAACAACTCGCTCTGCACAGTGCTCTTACAGCCTACCGGGAACATCTCTTACAAAGGCCTGTGAAACGCAGTTTCTTTCCAGGCCTGATCTGGCTGAAGTAGAACTTATGCTCTGGGTGTGCCACACTGCCCTAGACCTGAAAGCTACAACGTGCAGTCTCCTTTCCAATGTGCGAGTTGGGCCCCAGAGCATCTTGCTTCCAGCTCTTTGGGAAGCTAAGAAACAACTCGCTCTGCACAGTGCTCTTACAGCCTACCGGGAACATCTCTTACAAAGGCCTGTGAAACACGGTTACCTTGCAGGCCTGATCTGGCTGAAGTAGAACTTCTGCCCTGGGTGTGCCACATTGCCCTAGAGCTGAAAGGCACAACGTGCAGGCTTGTTAACAAGGGCGAGTTGGGCCCCAGAGCATCTTGCTTCCAGCTCATTGGGAAGCTAAGAAACAACTCGCTCTGCACAGTGCTATTACAGCCTACCGGAAACATCTCTTACAAAGGCCTGTGAAACGCAGTTTCTTTGCAGGCCTGATCTGGCTGAAGTAGAACTTCTGCCCTGGGTGTGCCACATTGCCCTAGAGCTGAAAGGCACAACGTGCGGGCTTCTTAACAAAGGGCGAGTTGGGCCCCAGAGCATCTTGCTTCCAGCTCTTTGGAAAGCTAAGAAACAACTCGCTCTGCACAGTGCTCTTACAGCCTACCGGGAACATCTCTTACAAAGGCCTGTGAAACGCAGTTTCTTGGCAGGCCTGATCTGGCTGAAGTAGAACTTCTGCCCTGGGTGTGCCACATTGCCCTAGAGCTGAAAGGCACAACGTGGAGGCTTCTTAACAAAGGGCGAGTTGGGCCCCAGAGCATCTTGCTTCCAGCTCTTTGGGAAGCTAAGAAACAACTCGCTCTGCACATTGCTCTTACAGCCTACCGGGAACATCTCTTACAAAGGCCTGTGAAACGCAGTTTCTTTGCAGGCCTGATCAGGCTGAAGTAGAACTTCTGCTCTGGGTGTGCCACACTGCCCTAGACCTGAAAGCTACAAGGTGCAGTCTCCTTTCCAATGTGCGAGTTGGGCCCCAGAGCATCTTGCTTCCAGCTCTTTGGGAAGCTAAGAAACAACTCGCTATGCACAGTGCTCTTACAGCCTACCGGGAGCATCTCTTACAAAGGCCTGTGAAACGCAGGTTCTTTGCAGGCCTGATCTGGCTGAAGTAGAACTTCTGCCGTGGGTGTGCCACATTGCCCTAGAGCTGAAAGGCACAACGTGCAGGCTTCTTAACAAAGGGCGAGTTGGGCCCCAGAGCATCTTGCTTCCAGCTCTTTGGGAAGCTAAGAAACAACTCGCTCTGCACAGTGCTCTTACAGCCTACCGGGAACATGTCTTACCAAGGCCTGTGAAACGCAGTTTCTTTGCAGGCCTGATTTGGCTGAAGTAGAACTTCTGCCCTGGGTGTGCCACATTGCCCTAGAGCTGAAAGGCACAACGTGCAGGCTTCTTAACAAAGGGCGAGTTGGGCCCCAGAGCATCTTGCTTACAGCTCTTTGGGAAGCTAAGAAACAACTCGCTCTGCACAGTGCTCTTACAGCCTACCGGGAACATCTCTTACAAAGGCCTGTGAAACACAGTTTCCTTGCAGGCCTGATCTGGCTGAAGTAGAACTTCTGCCCTGGGTGTGGCACCTAGCCCTAGAGCTGAAAGGCACAACGGGCAGTCTGCATTCCAAAGGGCGAGTTGGGCGCCAGAGCATCTTGCTTCCAGCTCTTTGGGAAGCTAAGAAACAACTCGCTCTGCACAGTGCTCTTACAGCCTAAGGGGAACATCTCTTACAAATGCCTGTGAAGTGCAGTTTCTTTGCAGTCCTGATCTGGCTGAAGTAGAACTTCTGCCCTGGGTGTGCCACATTGCACTATAGCTGAAAGGCACAACGTTCAGGCTTCTTAACAAAGCGCGAGTTGGGCCCCAGAGCATCTTGCTTCCAGCTCTGTGGGAAGCTAAGAAACAACTCGCTCTGCACCGGGCTCTTACAGCCTACCGGGAACATCTCTTACAAAGGCGTGTGTGATGCACTTTCTTTGCAGGCCTCATCTGGCTGCAGTAGAACTTCTGCCCTGGGTGTGCTACTTTGCCCTCGAGCTGAAAGGCACAACGTGCAGGCTTCTTTCCAAAGGGCGAGTTCGGCCCCACAGCATCTTGCTTCCAGCTCTTTGGGAAGCTAAGAAACAGCTCGCTCTGCACAGTGCTCTTACAGCCTACCGGGAACATGTCTTCCAAAGGCCTGTGAAACGCAGTTTCTTTGCAGGCCTGATCTGGCTGAAGTAGGACTTCTGCTCTGGGTGTGCTACTTTGCCCTAGAGCTGAAAGGCACAACGTGCAGACTTCTTTCCAAAGGGCGAGTTGGGCCCCACAGCATCTTGCTTCCAGCTCTTTGGGAAGCTAAGAAACAACTCGCTCTGCACAGTGCTCTTACAGCCTACCGGGAACATCTCTTCCAAAGGCCTGTGAAACGCAGTTTCTTTGCAGGCCTGATCTGGCTGAAGTAGGACTTCTGCTCTGGGTGTGCTACTTTGCCCTAGAGCTGAAAGGCACAACGTGCAGGCTTCTTTCCAAAGGGAGAGTTGGGCCCCACAGCATCTTGCTTCCAGCTCTTTGGGAAGCTAAGAAACAACTCGCTCTGCACAGTTCTCTTACAGCCTACCGGGAAATCTCTTCCAAAGGTCTGTGAAACGCACTTTCTTTGCAGTGCTGATCTGGCTGAACTAGGACTTCTGCTCTGGGTGTGCTACTTTGCCCTAGAGCTGAAAGGCACAACGTGCAGGCTTCTTTCCAAAGGGCGAGTTGGGCCCCACAGCATCTTGCTTCCAGCTCTTTGGGAAGCTATGAAACAACTCGCTCTGCTCAGTGCTCTTACAGCCTACCGGGAACATCTCTTACAAAGGCCTGTGAAACACGGTTACCTTGCAGGCCTGATCTGGCTGAAGTAGAACTTCTGCCCTGGGTGTGCCACATTGCCCTAGAGCTGAAAGGCACAACGTGCAGGCTTCTTCACAAAGGGCGATTTGGGCCCCAGAGCAGCTTGCTTCCAGCTCTTTGGTAAGCTAAAAAACAACTCGCCCTGCACAGTGCTCTTACAGCCTAAGGGGAACATCTCTTACAAATGCCTGTGAAGTGCAGTTTATTTGCAGTCCTGATCTGGCTGAAGTAGAACTTCTGCCCTGGGTGTGCCACATTGCCCTATAGCTGAAAGGCACAACGTTCAGGCTTCTTAACAAAGCGCGAGTTGGGCCCCAGAGCATCTTGCTTCCAGCTCTGTGGGAAGCTAAGAAACAACTCGCTCTGCACATGGCTCTAACAGCCTACCGGGAACATCTCTTACAAAGGCCTGTGAAACGCAGTTTCTTTGCAGGCCTGATCAGGCTGAAGTAGAACTTCTGCCATGGGTGTGGCACATTGCCCTAGAGCTGAAAGGCACAACGTGCAGGCTTCTTAACAAAGGGCAAGTTTTGCCCCAGAGCATCTTGCTTCCAGCTCTTTGGGAAGCTAAGAAACAACTCGCTCTGCACAGTGCTCTTACAGCCTACCGGGAACATGTCTTCCAAAGGCCTGTGAAACGCACTTTCTTTGCAGGCCTCATCTGGCTGCAGTAGAACTTCTGCTCTGGGTGTGCCACATTGCCCTAGAGCTGAAAGCTACAACGTGCCGTCTGCTTTCCAAAGGGCGAGTTGGGCCCCAGAGCATCTTGCTTCCAGCTCTTTGGGAAGCTAAGAAACAACTCGCTCTGCACAGTGCTCTTACAGCCTACAGGGAACATCTCTTACAAAGACCTGTGAAACGCAGTTTCTTTGCAGGCCTGATCTGGATGAATTAGAACTTCTGCCCTGGGTGTGGCACCTAGCCCTAGAGCAGAAAGGCACAACGTGCAGTCTCCATTCGAAAGGGCGAGTTGGGCGCCAGAGCATCTTGCTTCCAGCCCTTTGGGAACCTAAGAAACAACTCGCTCTGCACAGTGCTCTTACAGCCTACCGGGAACATCTCTTAAAAGGGCCTGTGAAACACAGTTTCCTTGCAGGCCTGATCTGGCTGAAGTAGAACTTCTGCCCTGGGTGTGCCACATTGCCCTAGAGCTGAAAGGCAGAACGTGCAGGCTTCCTAACAAAGGGCGAGTTGGGCCCCAGAGCATCTTGCTTCCAGCCCTTTGGGAAGCTAAGAAACAACTCGCTCTGCACAGTGCTCTTACAGCCTACCGGGAACATGTCTTCCAAAGGCCTGTGAAACGCAGTTTCTTTGCAGGCCTGATCTGGCTGAAGTAGGACTTCTGCTCTGGGTGTGCTACTTTGCCCTAGAGCTGAAAGGCACAACGTGCAGGCTTCTTTCCAAAGGGCGAGTTGGGCCCCACAGCATCTTGCTTCCAGCTCTTTGGGAAGCTATGAAACAACTCGCTCTGCTCAGTGCTCTTACAGCCTACCGGGAACATCTCTTACAAAGGCCTGTGAAACACGGTTACCTTGCAGGCCTGATCTGGCTGAAGTAGAACTTCTGCCCTGGGTGTGCCACATTGCCCTAGAGCTGAAAGGCACAACGTGCAGGCTTCTTCACAAAGGGCGATTTGGGCCCCAGAGCAGCTTGCTTCCAGCTCTTTGGTAAGCTAAAAAACAACTCGCCCTGCACAGTGCTCTTACAGCCTAAGGGGAACATCTCTTACAAATGCCTGTGAAGTGCAGTTTATTTGCAGTCCTGATCTGGCTGAAGTAGAACTTCTGCCCTGGGTGTGCCACATTGCCCTATAGCTGAAAGGCACAACGTTCAGGCTTCTTAACAAAGCGCGAGTTGGGCCCCAGAGCATCTTGCTTCCAGCTCTGTGGGAAGCTAAGAAACAACTCGCTCTGCACATGGCTCTAACAGCCTACCGGGAACATCTCTTACAAAGGCCTGTGAAACGCAGTTTCTTTGCAGGCCTGATCAGGCTGAAGTAGAACTTCTGCCATGGGTGTGGCACATTGCCCTAGAGCTGAAAGGCACAACGTGCAGGCTTCTTAACAAAGGGCAAGTTTTGCCCCAGAGCATCTTGCTTCCAGCTCTTTGGGAAGCTAAGAAACAACTCGCTCTGCACAGTGCTCTTACAGCCTACCGGGAACATCTCTTACAAAGGCCTGTGAAACGCACTTTCTTTGCAGGCCTCATCTGGCTGCAGTAGAACTTCTGCTCTGGGTGTGCCACATTGCCCTAGAGCTGAAAGCTACAACGTGCCGTCTGCTTTCCAAAGGGCGAGTTGGGCCCCAGAGCATCTTGCTTCCAGCTCTTTGGGAAGCTAAGAAACAACTCGCTCTGCACAGTGCTCTTACAGCCTACAGGGAACATCTCTTACAAAGACCTGTGAAACGCAGTTTCTTTGCAGGCCTGATCTGGATGAATTAGAACTTCTGCCCTGGGTGTGGCACCTAGCCCTAGAGCAGAAAGGCACAACGTGCAGTCTCCATTCGAAAGGGCGAGTTGGGCGCCAGAGCATCTTGCTTCCAGCCCTTTGGGAACCTAAGAAACAACTCGCTCTGCACAGTGCTCTTACAGCCTACCGGGAACATCTCTTAAAAGGGCCTGTGAAACACAGTTTCCTTGCAGGCCTGATCTGGCTGAAGTAGAACTTCTGCCCTGGGTGTGCCACATTGCCCTAGAGCTGAAAGGCAGAACGTGCAGGCTTCCTAACAAAGGGCGAGTTGGGCCCCAGAGCATCTTGCTTCCAGCCCTTTGGGAAGCTAAGAAACAACTCGCTCTGCACAGTGCTCTTACAGCCTACCGGGAACATCTCTTACAAAGGCCTGTGAAACGCAGTTTCTTTGCAGGCCTGATCTGGCTGAAGTAGAACTTATGCTCTGGGTGTGCCACACTGCCCTAGACCTGAAAGCTACAACGTGCAGTCTCCTTTCCAGTGTGTGAGTTGGGCCCCAGAGCATCTTGCTTCCAGCCCTTTGGGAAGCTAAGAAACAACTCGCTCTGCACAGTGCTCTTACAGCCTACCGGGAACATCTCTTACAAAGGCCTGTGAAACACGGTTACCTTGCAGGCCTGATCTGGCTGAAGTAGAACTTCTGCCCTGGGTGTGCCACATTGCCCTAGAGCTGAAAGGCACAACGTGCAGGCTTCTTCACAAAGGGCGAGTTGGGCCCCAGAGCAGCTTGCTTCCAGCTCTTTGGTAAGCTAAGAAACAACTCGCCCTGCACAGTGCTCTTACAGCCTAAGGGGAACATCTCTTACAAAGGCCTGTGAAACGCAGTTTCTTTGCAGGCCTCATCAGGCTGAAGTAGAACTTCTGCCATGGGTGTGGCACATTGCCCTAGAGCTGAAAGGCACAACGTGCAGGCTTCTTAACAAAGGGCAAGTTTTGCCCCAGAGCATCTTGCTTCCAGCTCTTTGGGAAGCTAAGAAGCAACTCGCTCTGCACAGTGCTCTTACAGCCTACCGGGAACATCTCTTACAAAGGCTTGTGAAACGCAGTTTCTTTGCAGGCCTGATCAGGCTGAAGTAGAACTTCTGCCCTGGGTGTGCCACATTGCCCTAGAGCTGAAAGGCACAACGTGCAGGCTTCTTAGAAAAGGGCGAGTTGGGCCCCAGAGCATCTTGCTTCCAGCTGTTTGGGAAGCTAAGAAACAAATCGCTCTGCACAGTGCTCTTACAGCCTACTGGGAACATCTCTTACAAAGGCCTGTGAAACGCAGTTTCTTTGCAGGCCTGATCTGGCTGAAGTAGAACTTCTGCCCTGGGTGTGCCACATTGCCCTAGAGCTGAAAGGCACAACGTGCAGGCTTCTTAACAAAGGGCGAGTTGGGCCCCAGAGCTTCTTGCTTCCAGCTCTTTGGTAAGCTAAGAAACAACTCGCACTGCACAGTGCTCTTACAGCCTAAGGGGAACATCTCTTACAAATGCCTGTGAAATGCAGTTTCTTTGCAGTCCTGATCTGGCTGAAGTAGAACTTCTGCCCTGGGTGTGTCACATTGCCCTATAGCTGAAAGGCACAACGTTCAGGCTTCTAAACAAAGCGCGAGTTGGGCCCCAGAGCATCTTGCTTCCAGCTCTTTGGGAAGCTAAGAAAAAACTCGCTCTGCACAGGGCTCTTACAGCCTACCGGGAACATCTCTTACAAAGGCCTGTGAAACGCAGTTTCTTTGCATGCCTGATCAGGCTGAAGTAGAACTTCTGCAGTGTGTGTACCACATTGCCCTAGAGCTGAAAGGCACAACGTGCAGGCTTCTTAACAAAGGGCAAGTTGGGCCCCAGAGCATCTTGCTTCCAGCTCTTTGGGAAGCTAAGAAACAACTCGCTCTGCACAGTGCTCTTACAGCCTACCGGGAACATGTCTTACCAAGGCCTGTGAAACGCAGTTTCTTTGCAGGCCTGATTTGGCTGAAGTAGAACTTCTGCCCTGGGTGTGCCACATTGCCCTAGAGCTGAAAGGCACAACGTTTAGGCTTCTTAACAAAGGGCGAGTTGGGCCCCAGAGCATCTTGCTTACAGCTCTTTGGGAAGCTAAGAAACAACTCGCTCTGCACAGTGCTCTTACAGCCTACCGGGAACATCTCTTACAAAGGCCTGTGAAACACAGTTTCCTTGCAGGCCTGATCTGGCTGAAGTAGAACTTCTGCCCTGGGTGTGGCACCTAGCCCTAGAGCTGAAAGGCACAACGGGCAGTCTGCATTCCAAAGGGCGAGTTGGGCGCCAGAGCATCTTGCTTCCAGCTCTTTGGGAAGCTAAGAAACAACTCGCTCTGCACAGTGCTCTTACAGCCTAAGGGGAACATCTCTTACAAATGCCTGTGAAGTGCAGTTTCTTTGCAGTCCTGATCTGGCTGAAGTAGAACTTCTGCCCTGGGTGTGCCACATTGCCCTATAGCTGAAAGGCACAACGTTCAGGCTTCTTAACAAAGCGCGAGTTGGGCCCCAGAGCATCTTGCTTCCAGCTCTGTGGGAAGCTAAGAAACAACTCGCTCTGCACCGGGCTCTTACAGCCTACCGGGAACATCTCTTACAAAGGCGTGTGTGATGCACTTTCTTTGCAGGCCTCATCTGGCTGCAGTAGAACTTCTGCCCTGGGTGTGCTACTTTGCCCTCGAGCTGAAAGGCACAACGTGCAGGCTTCTTTCCAAAGGGCGAGTTCGGCCCCACAGCATCTTGCTTCCAGCTCTTTGGGAAGCTAAGAAACAGCTCGCTCTGCACAGTGCTCTTACAGCCTACCGGGAACATGTCTTCCAAAGGCCTGTGAAACGCACTTTCTTTGCAGGCCTCATCTGGCTGCAGTAGAACTTCTGCTCTGGGTGTGCCACATTGCCCTAGAGCTGAAAGCTACAACGTGCCGTCTGCTTTCCAAAGGGCGAGTTGGGCCCCAGAGCATCTTGCTTCCAGCTCTTTGGGAAGCTAAGAAACAACTCGCTCTGCACAGTGCTCTTACAGCCTACAGGGAACATCTCTTACAAAGACCTGTGAAACGCAGTTTCTTTGCAGGCCTGATCTGGATGAATTAGAACTTCTGCCCTGGGTGTGGCACCTAGCCCTAGAGCAGAAAGGCACAACGTGCAGTCTCCATTCGAAAGGGCGAGTTGGGCGCCAGAGCATCTTGCTTCCAGCCCTTTGGGAACCTAAGAAACAACTCGCTCTGCACAGTGCTCTTACAGCCTACCGGGAACATCTCTTAAAAGGGCCTGTGAAACACAGTTTCCTTGCAGGCCTGATCTGGCTGAAGTAGAACTTCTGCCCTGGGTGTGCCACATTGCCCTAGAGCTGAAAGGCAGAACGTGCAGGCTTCCTAACAAAGGGCGAGTTGGGCCCCAGAGCATCTTGCTTCCAGCCCTTTGGGAAGCTAAGAAACAACTCGCTCTGCACAGTGCTCTTACAGCCTACCGGGAACATGTCTTCCAAAGGCCTGTGAAACGCAGTTTCTTTGCAGGCCTGATCTGGCTGAAGTAGGACTTCTGCTCTGGGTGTGCTACTTTGCCCTAGAGCTGAAAGGCACAACGTGCAGGCTTCTTTCCAAAGGGCGAGTTGGGCCCCACAGCATCTTGCTTCCAGCTCTTTGGGAAGCTATGAAACAACTCGCTCTGCTCAGTGCTCTTACAGCCTACCGGGAACATCTCTTACAAAGGCCTGTGAAACACGGTTACCTTGCAGGCCTGATCTGGCTGAAGTAGAACTTCTGCCCTGGGTGTGCCACATTGCCCTAGAGCTGAAAGGCACAACGTGCAGGCTTCTTCACAAAGGGCGATTTGGGCCCCAGAGCAGCTTGCTTCCAGCTCTTTGGTAAGCTAAAAAACAACTCGCCCTGCACAGTGCTCTTACAGCCTAAGGGGAACATCTCTTACAAATGCCTGTGAAGTGCAGTTTATTTGCAGTCCTGATCTGGCTGAAGTAGAACTTCTGCCCTGGGTGTGCCACATTGCCCTATAGCTGAAAGGCACAACGTTCAGGCTTCTTAACAAAGCGCGAGTTGGGCCCCAGAGCATCTTGCTTCCAGCTCTGTGGGAAGCTAAGAAACAACTCGCTCTGCACATGGCTCTAACAGCCTACCGGGAACATCTCTTACAAAGGCCTGTGAAACGCAGTTTCTTTGCAGGCCTGATCAGGCTGAAGTAGAACTTCTGCCATGGGTGTGGCACATTGCCCTAGAGCTGAAAGGCACAACGTGCAGGCTTCTTAACAAAGGGCAAGTTTTGCCCCAGAGCATCTTGCTTCCAGCTCTTTGGGAAGCTAAGAAACAACTCGCTCTGCACAGTGCTCTTACAGCCTACCGGGAACATCTCTTACAAAGGCCTGTGAAACGCACTTTCTTTGCAGGCCTCATCTGGCTGCAGTAGAACTTCTGCTCTGGGTGTGCCACATTGCCCTAGAGCTGAAAGCTACAACGTGCCGTCTGCTTTCCAAAGGGCGAGTTGGGCCCCAGAGCATCTTGCTTCCAGCTCTTTGGGAAGCTAAGAAACAACTCGCTCTGCACAGTGCTCTTACAGCCTACAGGGAACATCTCTTACAAAGACCTGTGAAACGCAGTTTCTTTGCAGGCCTGATCTGGATGAATTAGAACTTCTGCCCTGGGTGTGGCACCTAGCCCTAGAGCAGAAAGGCACAACGTGCAGTCTCCATTCGAAAGGGCGAGTTGGGCGCCAGAGCATCTTGCTTCCAGCCCTTTGGGAACCTAAGAAACAACTCGCTCTGCACAGTGCTCTTACAGCCTACCGGGAACATCTCTTAAAAGGGCCTGTGAAACACAGTTTCCTTGCAGGCCTGATCTGGCTGAAGTAGAACTTCTGCCCTGGGTGTGCCACATTGCCCTAGAGCTGAAAGGCAGAACGTGCAGGCTTCCTAACAAAGGGCGAGTTGGGCCCCAGAGCATCTTGCTTCCAGCCCTTTGGGAAGCTAAGAAACAACTCGCTCTGCACAGTGCTCTTACAGCCTACCGGGAACATCTCTTACAAAGGCCTGTGAAACGCAGTTTCTTTGCAGGCCTGATCTGGCTGAAGTAGAACTTATGCTCTGGGTGTGCCACACTGCCCTAGACCTGAAAGCTACAACGTGCAGTCTCCTTTCCAGTGTGTGAGTTGGGCCCCAGAGCATCTTGCTTCCAGCCCTTTGGGAAGCTAAGAAACAACTCGCTCTGCACAGTGCTCTTACAGCCTACCGGGAACATCTCTTACAAAGGCCTGTGAAACACGGTTACCTTGCAGGCCTGATCTGGCTGAAGTAGAACTTCTGCCCTGGGTGTGCCACATTGCCCTAGAGCTGAAAGGCACAACGTGCAGGCTTCTTCACAAAGGGCGAGTTGGGCCCCAGAGCAGCTTGCTTCCAGCTCTTTGGTAAGCTAAGAAACAACTCGCCCTGCACAGTGCTCTTACAGCCTAAGGGGAACATCTCTTACAAATGCCTGTGAAATGCAGTTTCTTTGCAGTCCTGATCTGGCTGAAGTAGAACTTCTGCCCTGGGTGTGCCACATTGCCCTATAGCTGAAAGGCACAACGTTCGGGCTTCTTAACAAAGCGCGAGTTGGGCCCCAGAGCATCTTGCTTCCATCTCTTTGGGAAGCTAAGAAACAACTCGCTCTGCACCGGGCTCTTACAGCCTACCGGGAACATCTCTTACAAAGGCCTGTGAAACGCAGTTTCTTTGCAGGCCTCATCAGGCTGAAGTAGAACTTCTGCCATGGGTGTGGCACATTGCCCTAGAGCTGAAAGGCACAACGTGCAGGCTTCTTAACAAAGGGCAAGTTTTGCCCCAGAGCATCTTGCTTCCAGCTCTTTGGGAAGCTAAGAAGCAACTCGCTCTGCACAGTGCTCTTACAGCCTACCGGGAACATCTCTTACAAAGGCTTGTGAAACGCAGTTTCTTTGCAGGCCTGATCAGGCTGAAGTAGAACTTCTGCCCTGGGTGTGCCACATTGCCCTAGAGCTGAAAGGCACAACGTGCAGGCTTCTTAGAAAAGGGCGAGTTGGGCCCCAGAGCATCTTGCTTCCAGCTGTTTGGGAAGCTAAGAAACAAATCGCTCTGCACAGTGCTCTTACAGCCTAAGGGGAACATCTCTTACAAATGCCTGTGAAATGCAGTTTCTTTGCAGTCCTGATCTGGCTGAAGTAGAACTTCTGCCCTGGGTGTGTCACATTGCCCTATAGCTGAAAGGCACAACGTTCAGGCTTCTAAACAAAGCGCGAGTTGGGCCCCAGAGCATCTTGCTTCCAGCTCTTTGGGAAGCTAAGAAAAAACTCGCTCTGCACAGGGCTCTTACAGCCTACCGGGAACATCTCTTACAAAGGCCTGTGAAACGCAGTTTCTTTGCATGCCTGATCAGGCTGAAGTAGAACTTCTGCAGTGTGTGTACCACATTGCCCTAGAGCTGAAAGGCACAACGTGCAGGCTTCTTAACAAAGGGCAAGTTGGGCCCCAGAGCATCTTGCTTCCAGCTCTTTGGGAAGCTAAGAAACAACTCGCTCTGCACAGTGCTCTTACAGCCTACCGGGAACATGTCTTACCAAGGCCTGTGAAACGCAGTTTCTTTGCAGGCCTGATTTGGCTGAAGTAGAACTTCTGCCCTGGGTGTGCCACATTGCCCTAGAGCTGAAAGGCACAACGTTTAGGCTTCTTAACAAAGGGCGAGTTGGGCCCCAGAGCATCTTGCTTACAGCTCTTTGGGAAGCTAAGAAACAACTCGCTCTGCACAGTGCTCTTACAGCCTACCGGGAACATCTCTTACAAAGGCCTGTGAAACACAGTTTCCTTGCAGGCCTGATCTGGCTGAAGTAGAACTTCTGCCCTGGGTGTGGCACCTAGCCCTAGAGCTGAAAGGCACAACGGGCAGTCTGCATTCCAAAGGGCGAGTTGGGCGCCAGAGCATCTTGCTTCCAGCTCTTTGGGAAGCTAAGAAACAACTCGCTCTGCACAGTGCTCTTACAGCCTAAGGGGAACATCTCTTACAAATGCCTGTGAAGTGCAGTTTCTTTGCAGTCCTGATCTGGCTGAAGTAGAACTTCTGCCCTGGGTGTGCCACATTGCCCTATAGCTGAAAGGCACAACGTTCAGGCTTCTTAACAAAGCGCGAGTTGGGCCCCAGAGCATCTTGCTTCCAGCTCTGTGGGAAGCTAAGAAACAACTCGCTCTGCACCGGGCTCTTACAGCCTACCAGGAACATCTCTTACAAAGGCGTGTGTGATGCACTTTCTTTGCAGGCCTCATCTGGCTGCAGTAGAACTTCTGCCCTGGGTGTGCTACTTTGCCCTCGAGCTGAAAGGCACAACGTGCAGGCTTCTTTCCAAAGGGCGAGTTCGGCCCCACAGCATCTTGCTTCCAGCTCTTTGGGAAGCTAAGAAACAGCTCGCTCTGCACAGTGCTCTTACAGCCTACCGGGAACATGTCTTCCAAAGGCCTGTGAAACGCAGTTTCTTTGCAGGCCTGATCTGGCTGAAGTAGGACTTCTGCTCTGGGTGTGCTACTTTGCCCTAGAGCTGAAAGGCACAACGTGCAGACTTCTTTCCAAAGGGCGAGTTGGGCCCCACAGCATCTTGCTTCCAGCTCTTTGGGAAGCTAAGAAACAACTCGCTCTGCACAGTGCTCTTACAGCCTACCGGGAACATATCTTCCAAAGGCCTGTGAAACGCAGTTTCTTTGCAGGCCTGATCTGGCTGAAGTAGGACTTCTGCTCTGGGTGTGCTACTTTGCCCTAGAGCTGAAAGGCACAACGTGCAGGCTTCTTTCCAAAGGGAGAGTTGGGCCCCACAGCATCTTGCTTCCAGCTCTTTGGGAAGCTAAGAAACAACTCGCTCTGCACAGTTCTCTTACAGCCTACCGGGAAATCTCTTCCAAATGTCTGTGAAACGCACTTTCTTTGCAGTGCTGATCTGGCTGAAGTAGGACTTCTGCTCTGGGTGTGCTACTTTGCCCTAGAGCTGAAAGGCACAACGTGCAGGCTTCTTTCCAAAGGGCGAGTTGGGCCCCACAGCATCTTGCTTCCAGCTCTTTGGGAAGCTAAGAAACAACTCGCTCTGCTCAGTGCTCTTACAGCCTACCGGGAACATCTCTTACAAAGGCCTGTGAAGCACGGTTACCTTGCAGGCCTGATCTGGCTGAAGTAGAACTTCTGCCCTGGGTGTGCCACATTGCCCTAGAGCTGAAAGGCACAACGTGCCGGCTTCTTCACAAAGGGCGATTTGGGCCCCAGAGCAGCTTGCTTCCAGCTCTTTGGTAAGCTAAAAAACAACTCGCCCTGCACAGTGCTCTTACAGCCTAAGGGGAACATCTCTTACAAATGCCTGTGAAGTGCAGTTTATTTGCAGTCCTGATCTGGCTGAAGTAGAACTTCTGCCCTGGGTGTGCCACATTGCCCTATAGCTGAAAGGCACAACGTTCAGGCTTCTTAACAAAGCGCGAGTTGGGCCCCAGAGCATCTTGCTTCCAGCTCTGTGGGAAGCTAAGAAACAACTCGCTCTGCACATGGCTCTAACAGCCTACCGGGAACATCTCTTACAAAGGCCTGTGAAACGCAGTTTCTTTGCAGGCCTGATCAGGCTGAAGTAGAACTTCTGCCATGGGTGTGGCACATTGCCCTAGAGCTGAAAGGCACAACGTGCAGGCTTCTTAACAAAGGGCAAGTTTTGCCCCAGAGCATCTTGCTTCCAGCTCTTTGGGAAGCTAAGAAACAACTCGCTCTGCACAGTGCTCTTACAGCCTACCGGGAACATCTCTTACAAAGGCCTGTGAAACGCACTTTCTTTGCAGGCCTCATCTGGCTGCAGTAGAACTTCTGCTCTGGGTGTGCCACATTGCCCTAGAGCTGAAAGCTACAACGTGCCGTCTGCTTTCCAAAGGGCGAGTTGGGCCCCAGAGCATCTTGCTTCCAGCTCTTTGGGAAGCTAAGAAACAACTCGCTCTGCACAGTGCTCTTACAGCCTACAGGGAACATCTCTTACAAAGACCTGTGAAACGCAGTTTCTTTGCAGGCCTGATCTGGATGAATTAGAACTTCTGCCCTGGGTGTGGCACCTAGCCCTAGAGCAGAAAGGCACAACGTCCAGTCTCCATTCGAAAGGGCGAGTTGGGCGCCAGAGCATCTTGCTTCCAGCCCTTTGGGAACCTAAGAAACAACTCGCTCTGCACAGTGCTCTTACAGCCTACCGGGAACATCTCTTACAAAGGCCTGTGAAACGCAGTTTCTTTGCAGGCCTGATCTGGCTGAAGTAGAACTTATGCTCTGGGTGTGCCACACTGCCCTAGACCTGAAAGCTACAACGTGCAGTCTCCTTTCCAGTGTGTGAGTTGGGCCCCAGAGCATCTTGCTTCCAGCTCTTTGGGAAGCTAAGAAACAACTCGCTCTGCACAGTGCTCTTACAGCCTACCGGGAACATCTCTTACAAAGGCCTGTGAAACACGGTTACGTTGCAGGCCTGATCTGGCTGAAGTAGAACTTCTGCCCTGGGTGTGCCACATTGCCCTAGAGCTGAAAGGCACAACGTGCAGGCTTCTTCACAAAGGGCGAGTTGGGCCCCAGAGCAGCTTGCTTCCAGCTCTTTGGTAAGCTAAGAAACAACTCGCCCTGCACAGTGCTCTTACAGCCTAAGGGGAACATCTCTTACAAATGCCTGTGAAATGCAGTTTCTTTGCAGTCCTGATCTGGCTGAAGTAGAACTTCTGCCCTGGGTGTGCCACATTGCCCTATAGCTGAAAGGCACAACGTTCGGGCTTCTTAACAAAGCGCGAGTTGGGCCCCAGAGCATCTTGCTTCCATCTCTTTGGGAAGCTAAGAAACAACTCGCTCTGCACCGGGCTCTTACAGCCTACCGGGAACATCTCTTACAAAGGCCTGTGAAACGCAGTTTCTTTGCAGGCCTGATCAGGATGAAGTAGAACTTCTGCCATGGGTGTGGCACATTGCCCTAGAGCTGAAAGGCACAACGTGCAGGCTTCTTAACAAAGGGCAAGTTTTGCCCCAGAGCATCTTGCTTCCAGCTCTTTGGGAAGCTAAGAAGCAACTCGCTCTGCACAGTGCTCTTACAGCCTACCGGGAACATCTCTTACAAAGGCCTGTGTGATGCACTTTCTTTGCAGGCCTCATCTGGCTGCAGTAGAACTTCTGCCCTGGGTGTGCTACTTTGCCCTCGAGCTGAAAGGCACAACGTGCAGGCTTCTTTCCAAAGGGCGAGTTGGGCCCCACAGCATCTTGCTTCCAGCTCTTTGGGAAGCTAAGAAGCAACTCGCTCTGCACAGTGCTCTTACAGCCTACCGGGAACATGTCTTCCAAAGGCCTGTGAAACGCAGTTTCTTTGCAGGCCTGATCTGGCTGAAGTAGGACTTCTGCTCTGGGTGTGCTACTTTGCCCTAGAGCTGAAAGGCACAACGTGCAGGCTTCTTTCCAAAGGGCGAGTTGGGCCCCACAGCATCTTGCTTCCAGCTCTTTGGGAAGCTAAGAAACAACTCGCTCTGCACAGTGCTCTTACAGCCTACCGGGAACATCTCTTCCAAAGGCCTGTGAAACGCAGTTTCTTTGCAGGCCTGATCTGGCTGAAGTAGGACTTCTGCTCTGGGTGTGCTACTTTGCCCTAGAGCTGAAAGGCACAACGTGCAGGCTTCTTTCCAAAGGGCGAGTTGGGCCCCACAGCATCTTGCTTCCAGCTCTTTGGGAAGCTAAGAAACAACTCGCTCTGCTCAGTGCTCTTACAGCCTACCGGGAACATCTCTTACAAAGGCCTGTGAAACACGGTTACCTTGCAGGCCTGATCTGGCTGAAGTAGAACTTCTGCCCTGGGTGTGCCACATTGCCCTAGAGCTGAAAGGCACAACGTGCAGGCTTCTTCACAAAGGGCGAGTTGGGCCCCAGAGCAGCTTGCTTCCAGCTCTTTCGTAAGCTAAAAAACAACTCGCCCTGCACAGTGCTCTTACAGCCTAAGGGGAACATCTCTTACAAAGGCCTGTGTGATGCAGTTTCTTTGCAGTCCTGATCTGGCTGAAGTAGAACTTCTGCCCTGGGTGTGCCACATTGCCCTATAGCTGAAAGGCACAACGTTCAGGATTCTTAACAAAGCGCGAGTTGGGCCCCAGAGCATCTTGCTTCCAGCTCTTTGGGAAGCTAAGAAACAACTCGCTCTGCACATGGCTCTAACAGCCTACCGGGAACATCTCTTACAAAGGCCTGTGAAACGCAGTTTCTTTGCCTACCTGATCAGGCTGAAGTAGAACTTCTGCCATGGGTGTGGCACATTGCCCTAGAGCTGAAAGGCACAACGTGCAGGCTTCTTAACAAAGGGCAAGTTTTGCCCCAGAGCATCTTGCTTCCAGCTCTTTGGGAAGCTAAGAAACAACTCGCTCTGCACAGTGCTCTTACAGCCTACCGGGAACATCTCTTACAAACGCCTGTGTGATGCACTTTCTTTGCAGGCCTCATCTGGCTGCAGTAGAACTTCTGCTCTGGGTGTGCCACATTGCCCTAGACCTGAAAGCTACAACGTGCCGTCTGCTTTCCAAAGGGCGAGTTGGGCCCCAGAGCATCTTGCTTCCAGCTCTTTGGGAAGCTAAGAAACAACTCGCTCTGCACAGTGCTCTTACAGCCTACAGGGAACATCTCTTACAAAGGCCTGTGAAACGCACTTTCTTTGCAGGCCTGATCAGGCTGAAGTAGAACTTCTGCCCTGGGTGTGGCACCTAGCCCTAGAGCTGAAAGGCACAACGTGCAGGCTTCTTAACAAAGGGCGAGTTGGGCCCCAGAGCATCTTGCTTCCAGCTCTTTGGGAAGCTAAGAAACAACTCGCTCTGCACAGTGCTCTTACAGCCTACCAGGAACATCTCTTACAAAGGCCTGTGAAACGCAGTTTCTTTGCAGGCCTGATCTGGATGAAGTAGAACTACTGCCCTGGGTGTGGCACCTAGCCCTAGAGCGGAAAGGCACAACGTGCAGTCTGCATTCGAAAGGGCGAGTTGGGCGCCAGAGCATCTTGCTTCCAGCTCTTTGGGAACCTAAGAAACAACTCGCTCTGCACAGTGCTCTTACAGCCTACCGGGAACATCTCTTACAAATGCCTGTGAAACGCAGTTTCTTTGCAGGCCTGATCTGGCTGAAGTAGAACTTCTGCCCTGGGTGTGCCACATTGCCCTAGAGCTGAAAGGCACAACGTGCAGGCTTCTTAACAAAGGGCGAGTTGCGCCCCAGAGCATCTTGCTTCCAGCTCTTTGGGAAGCTAAGAAACAACTCGCTCTGCACAGTGCTCTTACAGCCTACCGGGAACATCTCTTACAAAGGCCTGTGTGATGCAGTTTCTTTGCAGGCCTGATCTGGCTGCAGTAGAACTTCTGCTCTGGTTGCTCCACATTGCCTTAGAGCTGAAAGTCACAACGTGCAGGCTTCTTAACAAAAGGCGAGTTGGGCCCCAGAGCATCTTGCTTCCAGCTCATTGGGAAGCTAAGAAACAACTCGCTCTGCACAGTGCTCTTACAGCCTACCGGGAACATCTCTTACAAAGGCCTGTGAAACGCAGTTTCTTTGCAGGACTGATAAGGCTGAAGTAGAAGTTCTACCCTGGGTGAGCCACATTGCCCTAGAGCTGAAAGGCACAACGTGCAGGCTTCTTAACAAAGGGCGAGTTGGGCCCCACAGCATCTTGCTTCCAGCTCTTTGGGAAGCTAAGAAACAACTCGCTCTGCACAGTGCTCTTACAGCCTACCGGGAACATCTCTTACAAAGGCCTGTGAAACTCGGTTACCTTGCAGGCCTGATCTGGCTGAAGTAGAACTTCTGCCCTGGGTGTGCCACATTGCCCTAGAGCTGAAAGGCACAACGTGCAGGCTTCTTCACAAAGGGCGAGTTGGGCCCCAGAGCAGCTTGCTTCCAGCTCTTTGGTAAGCTAAGAAACAACTCGCCCTGCACAGTGCTCTTACAGCCTAAGGGGAACATCTCTTACAAATGCCTGTGAAATGCAGTTTCTTTGCAGTCCTGATCTGGCTGAA
This sequence comes from Equus caballus, assembly GCF_041296265.1. Lineage (NCBI taxonomy): Eukaryota > Metazoa > Chordata > Mammalia > Perissodactyla > Equidae > Equus > Equus caballus. Next base: position 44,397,381 of record NC_091692.1, read on the forward strand.
GTAGAACTTCTGCCCTGGGTGTGCCACATTGCCCTATAGCTGAAAGGCACAACGTTCAGGCTTCTTAACAAAGCGCGAGTTGGGCCCCAGAGCATCTTGCTTCCATCTCTTTGGGAAGCTAAGAAACAACTCGCTCTGCACCAGGCTCTTACAGCCTACCGGGAACATCTCTTACAAAGGCCTGTGAAACGCAGTTTCTTTGCAGGCCTGATCAGGCTGAAGTAGAACTTCTGCCATGGGTGTGGCACATTGCCCGAGAGCTGAAAGGCACAACGTGCAGGCTTCTTAACAAAGGGCAAGTTTTGCCCCAGAGCATCTTGCTTCCAGCTCTTTGGGAAGCTAAGAAGCAACTCGCTCTGCACAGTGCTCTTACAGCCTACCGGGAACATCTCTTACAAAGGCCTGTGTGATGCACTTTCTTTGCAGGCCTCATCTGGCTGCAGTAGAACTTCTGCCCTGGGTGTGCTACTTTGCCCTCGAGCTGAAAGGCACAACGTGCAGGCTTCTTTCCAAAGGGCGAGTTGGGCCCCACAGCATCTTGCTTCCAGCTCTTTGGGAAGCTAAGAAACAACTCGCTCTGCACAGTGCTCTTACAGCCTACCGGGAACATGTCTTCCAAAGGCCTGTGAAACGCAGTTTCTTTGCAGGCCTGATCTGGCTGAAGTAGGACTTCTGCTCTGGGTGTGCTACTTTGCCCTAGAGCTGAAAGGCACAACGTGCAGACTTCTTTCCAAAGGGCGAGTTGGGCCCCACAGCATCTTGCTTCCAGCTCTTTGGGAAGCTAAGAAACAACTCGCTCAGCACACTGCTCTTACAGCCTACCGGGAACATCTCTTCCAAAGGCCTGTGAAACGCAGTTTCTTTTCAGGCCTGATCTGGCTGAAGTAGGACTTCTGCTCTGGGTGTGCTACTTTGCCCTAGAGCTGAAAGGCACAACGTGCAGGCTTCTTTCCAAAGGGCGAGTTGGGCCCCACAGCATCTTGCTTCCAGCTCTTTGGGAAGCTAAGAAACAACTCGCTCTTCACAGTGCTCTTACAGCCTAGTGGGAACATCTCTTCCATAGGCCTGTGAAACGCAGTTTCTTTGCAGGCCTGATCTGGCTGAAGTAGGACTTCTGCTCTGGGTGTGCTACTTTGCCCTAGAGCTGAAAGGCACAACGTGCAGGCTTCTTTCCAAAGGGCGAGTTGGGCCCCACAGCATCTTGCTTCCAGCTCTTTGGGAAGCTAAGAAACAACTCGCTCTGCACAGTGCTCTTACAGCCTACCGGGAACATCTCTTCCAAAAGCCTGTGAAACGCAGTTTCTTTGCAGGCCTGATCTGGCTGAAGTAGGACTTCTGCTCTGGGTGTGCTACTTTGCCCTAGAGCTGAAAGGCACAACGTGCAGGCTTCTTTCCAAAGGGCGAGTTGGGCCCCACAGCATCTTGCTTCCAGCTCTTTGGGAAGCTAAGAAACAACTCGCTCTGCACAGTGCTCTTACAGCCTAGTGGGAACATCTCTTCCAAAGGCCTGTGAAACGCAGTTTCTTTGCAGGCCTGATGTAGCTGAAGTAGGACTTCTGCTCTAGGTGTGCTACTTTGCCCTAGAGCTGAAAGGCACAACGTGCAGGCTTCTTTCCAAAGGGCGAGTTGGGCCCCACAGCATCTTGCTTCCTTCTCTTTGGGAAGCTAAGAAACAACTCGCTCTGCACAGTGCTCTTACAGCCTAGTGGGAACATCTCTTCCAAAGGCCTGTGAAACGCAGTTTCTTTGCAGGCCTGATCTGGCTGAAGTAGGACTTCTGCTCTGGGTGTGCTACTTTGCCCTAGAGCTGAAAGGCACAACGTGCAGGCTTCTTAACAATGGGCGAGTTGGGCCCCACAGCATCTTGCTTCCAGCTCTTTGGGAAGCTAAGAAACAACTCGCTCTGCTCAGTGCTCTTACAGCCTACCGGGAACATCTCTTACAAAGGCCTGTGAAACACGGTTACCTTGCAGGCCTGATCTGGCTCAAGTAGAACTTCTGCCCTGGGTGTGCCACATTGCCCTAGAGCTGAAAGGCACAACGTGCAGGCTTCTTCACAAAGGGCGAGTTGGGCCCCAGAGCAGCTTGCTTCCAGCTCTTTGGTAAGCTAAAAAACAACTCGCCCTGCACAGTGCTCTTTCAGCCTAAGGGGAACATCTCTTACAAATGCCTGTGAAGTGCAGTTTCTTTGCAGTCCTGATCTGGCTGAAGTAGAACTTCTGCCCTGGGTGTGCCACATTGCCCTATAGCTGAAAGGCACAACGTTCAGGTTTCTTAACAAAGCGCGAGTTGGGCCCCAGAGCATCTTGCTTCCAGCTCTTTGGGAAGCTAAGAAACAACTCGCTCTGCACATGGCTCTAACAGCCTACCGGGAACATCTCTTACAAGGGCCTGTGAAACGCAGTTTCTTTGCCTTCCTGATCAGGCTGAAGTAGAACTTCTGCCATGGGTGTGGCACATTGCCCTAGAGCTGAAAGGCACAACGTGCAGGCTTCTTAACAAAGGGCAAGTTTTGCCCCAGAGCATCTTGCTTCCAGCTCTTTGGGAAGCTAAGAAACAACTCGCTCTGCACAGTGCTCTTACAGCCTACCGGGAACATGTCTTCCAAAGGCCTGTGAACCGCAGTTTCTTTGCAGGCCTGATCTGGCTGAAGTAGGACTTCTGCTCTGGGTGTGCTACTTTGCCCTAGAGCTGAAAGGCACAACGTGCAGACTTCTTTCCAAAGGGCGAGTTGGGCCCCAGAGCATCTTGCTTCCAGCTCTTTGGGAAGCTAAGAAACAACTCGCTCAGCACAGTGCTCTTACAGCCTACCGGGAACATCTCTTCCAAAGGCCTGTGAAACGCAGTTTCTTTGCAGGCCTGATCTGGCTGAAGTAGGACTTCTGCTCTGGGTGTGCTACTTTGCCCTAGAGCTGAAAGGCACAACGTGCAGGCTTCTTTCCAAAGGGCGAGTTGGGCCCCACAGCATCTTGCTTCCAGCTCTTTGGGAAGCTAAGAAACAACTCGCTCTGCACAGTGCTCTTACAGCCTAGTGGGAACATCTCTTCCATAGGCCTGTGAAACGCAGTTTCTTTGCAGGCCTGATCTGGCTGAAGTAGGACTTCTGCTCTGGGTGTGCTACTTTGCCCTAGAGCTGAAAGGCACAACGTGCAGGCTTCTTTCCAAAGGGCGAGTTGGGCCCCACAGCATCTTGCTTCCAGCTCTTTGGGAAGCTAAGAAACAACTCGCTCTGCACAGTGCTCTTACAGCCTACCGGGAACATCTCTTCCAAAGGCCTGTGAAACGCAGTTTCTTTGCAGGCCTGATCTGGCTGAAGTAGGACTTCTGCTCTGGGTGTGCTACTTTGCCCTAGAGCTGAAAGGCACAACGTGCAGGCTTCTTTCCAAAGGGCGAGTTGGGCCCCACAGCATCTTGCTTCCAGCTCTTTGGGAAGCTAAGAAACAACTCGCTCTGCACAGTGCTCTTACAGCCTAGTGGGAACATCTCTTCCAAAGGCCTGTGAAACGCAGTTTCTTTGCAGGCCTGATGTAGCTGAAGTAGGACTTCTGCTCTAGGTGTGCTACTTTGCCCTAGAGCTGAAAGGCACAACGTGCAGGCTTCTTTCCAAAGGGCGAGTTGGGCCCCACAGCATCTTGCTTCCTTCTCTTTGGGAAGCTAAGAAACAACTCGCTCTGCAGAGTGCTCTTACAGCCTAGTGTTAACATCTCTTCCAAAGGCCTGTGAAACGCAGTTTCTTTGCAGGCCTGATCTGGCTGAAGTAGGACTTCTGCTCTGGGTGTGCTACTTTGCCCTAGAGCTGAAAGGCACAACGTGCAGGCTTCTTTCCAAAGGGCGAGTTGGGCCCCACAGCATCTTGCTTCCAGCTCTTTGGGAAGCTAAGAAACAACTCGCTCTGCTCAGTGCTCTTACAGCCTACCGGGAACATCTCTTACAAAGGCCTGTGAAACACGGTTACCTTGCAGGCCTGATCTGGCTGAAGTAGAACTTCTGCCCTGGGTGTGCCACATTGCCCTAGAGCTGAAAGGCACAACGTGCAGGCTTCTTCACAAAGGGCGAGTTGGGCCCCAGAGCAGCTTGCTTCCAGCTCTTTGGTAAGCTAAAAAACAACTCGCCCTGCACAGTGCTCTTACAGCCTAAGGGGAACATCTCTTACAAATGCCTGTGAGTGCAGTTTCTTTGCAGTCCTGATCTGGCTGAAGTAGAACTTCTGCCCTGGGTGTGCCACATTGCCCTATAGCTGAAAGGCACAACGTTCAGGGTTCTTAACAAAGCGCGAGTTGGGCCCCAGAGCATCTTGCTTCCAGCTCTTTGGGAAGCTAAGAAACAACTCGCTCTGCACATGGCTCTAACAGCCTACCGGGAACATCTCTTACAAAGGCCTGTGAAACGCAGTTTCTTTGCCTTCCTGATCAGGCTGAAGTAGAACTTCTGCCATGGGTGTGGCACATTGCCCTAGAGCTGAAAGGCACAACGTGCAGGCTTCTTAACAAAGGGCAAGTTTTGCCCCAGAGCATCTTGCTTCCAGCTCTTTGGGAAGCTAAGAAACAACTCGCTCTACACAGTGCTCTTACAGCCTACCGGGAACATCTCTTACAAAGGCCTGTGTGATGCACTTTCTTTGCAGGCCTCATCTGGCTGCAGTAGAACTTCTGCTCTGGGTGTGCCACATTGCCCTAGAGCTGAAAGCTACAACGTGCCGTCTGCTTTCCAAAGGGCGAGTTGGGCCCCAGAGCATCTTGCTTCCAGCTCTTTGGGAAGCTAAGAAACAACTCGCTCTGCACAGTGCTCTTACAGCCTACAGGGAACATCTCTTACAAAGGCCTGTGAAACGCAGTTTCTTTGCAGGCCTGATCAGGCTGAAGTAGAACTTCTGCCCTGGGTGTGGCACCTAGCCCTAGAGCTGAAAGGCACAACGTGCAGGCTTCTTAACAAAGGGCGAGTAGGGCCCCACAGCATCTTGCTTCCAGCTCTTTGGGAAGCTAAGAAACAACTCGCTCTGCACAGTGCTCTTACAGCCTACCAGGAACATCTCTTACAAAGGCCTGTGAAACTCAGTTTCTTTGCAGGCCTGATCTGGATGAAGTAGAACTACTGCCCTGGGTGTGGCACCTAGCCCTAGAGCGGAAAGGCACAACGTGCAGTCTGCATTCGAAAGGGCGAGTTGGGCGCCAGAGCATCTTGCTTCCAGCTCTTTGGGAACCTAAGTAACAAGTCGCTCTGCACAGTGTTCTTACAGCCTACCGGGAACATCTCTTACAAATGCCTGTGAAACGCAGTTTCTTTGCAGGCCTGATGTAGCTGAAGTAGGACTTCTGCTCTGGGTGTGCTGCTTTGCCCTAGAGCTGAAAGGCACAACGTGCAGGCTTCTTTGCAAAGGGCGAGTTGGGCGCCAGAGCATCTTGCTTCCAGCTCTTTGGGAACCTAAGAAACAAGTCGCTCTGCACAGTGCTCTTACAGCCTACCGGGAACATCTCTTACAAATGCCTGCGAAACGCAGTTTCTTTGCAGGCCTGATCTGGCTGAAGTAGGACTTCTGCTCTGGGTGTGCTGCTTTGCCCTAGAGCTGAAAGGCACAACGTGCAGGCTTCTTTCCAAAGGGCGAGTTGGGCCCCACAGCATCTTGCTTCCAGCTCTTTGGGAAGCTAAGAAACAACTCGCTCTGCTCAGTGCTCTTACAGCCTACCGGGAACATCTCTTACAAAGGCCTGTGAAACACGGTTACCTTGCAGGCCTGATCTGGCTGAAGTAGAAATTCTGCCCTGGGTGTGCCACATTGCCCTAGAGCTGAAAGGCACAACGTGCAGGCTTCTTCACAAAGGGCGAGTTGGGCCCCAGAGCAGCTTGCTTCCAGCTCTTTGGTAAGCTAAAAAACAACTCGCCCTGCACAGTGCTCTTACAGCCTAAGGGGAACATCTCTTACAAATGCCTGTGAAGTGCAGTTTCTTTGCAGTCCTGATCTGGCTGAAGTAGAACTTCTGCCCTGGGTGTGCCACATTGCCCTAGAGCTGAAAGGCACAACGTTCAGGATTCTTAACAAAGCGCGAGTTGGGCCCCAGAGCATCTTGCTACCAGCTCTTTGGGAAGCTAAGAAACAACTCGCTCTGCACATGGCTCTAACAGCCTACCGGGAACATCTCTTACAAAGGCCTGTGAAACGCAGTTTCTTTGCCTTCCTGATCAGGCTGAAGTAGAACTTCTGCCATGGGTGTGGCACATTGCCCTAGAGCTGAAAGGCACAACGTGCAGGCTTCTTAACAAAGGGCAAGTTTTGCCCCAGAGCATCTTGCTTCCAGCTCTTTGGGAAGCTAAGAAACAACTCGCTCTGCACAGTGCTCTTACAGCCTACCGGGAACATCTCTTACAAAGGCCTGTGTGATGCACTTTCTTTGCAGGCCTCATCTGGCTGCAGTAGAACTTCTGCTCTGGGTGTGCCACATTGCCCTAGAGCTGAAAGCTACAACGTGCCGTCTGCTTTCCAAAGGGCGAGTTGGGCCCCAGAGCATCTTGCTTCCAGCTCTTTGGGAAGCTAAGAAACAACTCGCTCTGCACAGTGCTCTTACAGCCTACAGGGAACATCTCTTACAAAGGCCTGTGAAACGCACTTTCTTTGCAGGCCTGATCAGGCTGAAGTAGAACTTCTGCCCTGGGTGTGGCACCTAGCCCTAGAGCTGAAAGGCACAACGTGCAGGCTTCTTAACAAAGGGCGAGTTGGGCCCCAGAGCATCTTGCTTCCAGCTCTTTGGGAAGCTAAGAAACAACTCGCTCTGCACAGTGCTCTTACAGCCTACCAGGAACATCTCTTACAAAGGCCTGTGAAACGCAGTTTCATTGCAGGCCTGATCTGGATGAAGTAGAACTACTGCCCTGGGTGTGGCACCTAGCCCTAGAGCGGAAAGGCACAACGTGCAGTCTGCATTCGAAAGGGCGAGTTGGGCGCCAGAGCATCTTGCTTCCAGCTCTTTGGGTACCTAAGAAACAACTCGCTCTGCACAGTGCTCTTACAGCCTACAGGGAACATCTCTTACAAATACCTGTGAAACGCAGTTTCCTTGCAGGCCTGATCTGGATGAAGTAGAACTTCTGCCCTGGGTGTGCCACATTGCCCTAGAGCTGAAAGGCACAACGTGCAGGCTTCTTAACAAAGGGCGAGTTGGGCCCCAGAGCATCTTGCTTCCAGCTCTTTGGGAAGCTAAGAAACAACTCGCTCTGCACAGTGCTCTTACAGCCTACCGGGAACATCTCTTACAAAGGCCTGTGTGATGCAGTTTCTTTTCAGGCCTGATCTGGCTGCAGTAGAACTTTTGCTCTGGTTGCTCCACATTGCCTTAGAGCTGAAAGTCACAACGTGCAGGCTTCTTAACAAAAGGCGAGTTGGGCCCCAGAGCATCTTGCTTCCAGCTCATTGGGAAGCTAAGAAACAACTCGCTCTGCACAGTGCTCTTACAGCCTACCGGGAACATCTCTTACAAAGGCCTGTGAAACGCAGTTTATTTGCAGGACTGATAAGGCTGAAGTAGAAGTTCTACCCTGGGTGAGCCACATTGCCCTACAGCTGAAAGGCACAACGTGCAGGCTTCTTAACAAAGGGCGAGTTGGGCCCCAGAGCATCTTGCTTCCAGCTCTTTGGGAAGCTAAGAAACAACTCGCTCTGCACAGTGCTCTTACAGCCTACCGGGAACATCTCTTACAAAGGCCTGTGAAACGCAGTTTCTTTGCAGGCCTGATCTGGCTGAAGTAGAACTTATGCTCTGCGTGTGCCACACTGCCCTAGACCTGAAAGCTACAACGTGCAGTCTCCTTTCCAATGTGCGAGTTGGGCCCCAGAGCATCTTGCTTCCAGCTCTTTGGGAAGCTAAGAAACAACTCGCTCTGCACAGTGCTCTTAGAGCCTACCGGGAACATGTCTTCCAAAGGCCTGTGAAACGCAGTTTCTTTGCAGGCCTGATCTGGCTGAAGTAGGACTTCTGCTCTGGGTGTGCTACTTTGCCCTAGAGCTGAAAGGCACAACGTGCAGGCTTCTTTCCAAAGGGCGAGTTGGGCCCCACAGCATCTTGCTTCCAGCTATTTGGGAAGCTAAGAAACAACTCGCTCAGCACAGTGCTCTTACAGCCTAGTGGGAACATCTCTTCCAAAGGCCTGTGAAACGCAGTTTCTTTGCAGGCCTGATCTGGCTGAAGTAGGACTTCTGCTCTGGGTGTGCTACTTTGCCCTAGAGCCGAAAGGCACAACGTGCAGGCTTCTTTCCAAAGGGCGAGTTGGGCCCCACAGCATCTTGCTTCCAGCTCTTTGGGAAGCTAAGAAACAACTCGCTCTGCACAGTGCTCTTACAGCCTAGTGGGAACATCTCTTCCATAGGCCTGTGAAACGCAGTTTCTTTGCAGGCCTGATCTGGCTGAAGTAGGACTTCTGCTCTGGGTGTGCTACTTTGCCCTAGAGCTGAAAGGCACAACGTGCAGACTTCTTTCCAAAGGGCGAGTTGGGCCCCACAGCATCTTGCTTCCAGCTCTTTGGGAAGCTAAGAAACAACTCGCTCAGCACAGTGCTCTTACAGCCTACCGGGAACATGTCTTCCAAAGGCCTGTGAAACGCAGTTTCTTTGCAGGCCTGATCTGGCTGAAGTAGGACTTCTGCTCTGGGTGTGCTACTTTGCCCAAGAGCTGAAAGGCACAACGTGCAGACTTCTTTCCAAAGGGCGAGTTGGGCCCCACAGCATCTTGCTTCCAGCTCTTTGGGAAGCTAAGAAACAACTCGCTCTGCACAGTGCTCTTACAGCCTAGTGGGAACATCTCTTCCAAAGGCCTGTGAAACGCAGTTTCTTTGCAGGCCTGATCTGGCTGAAGTAGGACTTCTGCTCTGGGTGTGCTACTTTGCCCTAGAGCTGAAAGGCACAACGTGCAGGCTTCTTTCCAAAGGGCGAGTTGGGCCCCACAGCATCTTGCTTCCAGCTCTTTGGGAAGCTAAGAAACAACTCGCTCTGCTCAGTGCTCTTACAGCCTAGGGGGAACATCTCTTACAAAGGCCTGTGAAACACGATTACCTTGCAGGCCTGATCTGGCTGAAGTAGAACTTCTGCCCTGGGTGTGCCACATTGCCCTAGAGCTGAAAGGCACAACGTGCAGGCTTCTTCACAAAGGCGAGTTGGGCCCCAGAGCAGATTGCTTCCAGCTCTTTGGTAAGCTAAAAAACAACTCGCCCTGCACAGTGCTCTTACAGCCTAAGGGGAACATCTCTTACAAATGCCTGTGAAGTGCAGTTTCTTTGCAGTCCTGATCTGGCTGAAGTAGAACTTCTGCCCTGGGTGTGCCACATTGCCCTATAGCTGAAAGGCACAACGTTCAGGATTCTTAACAAAGCGCGAGTTGGGCCCCAGAGCATCTTGCTTCCAGCTCTTTGGGAAGCTAAGAAACAACTCGCTCTGCACATGGCTCTAACAGCCTACCGGGAACATCTCTTACAAAGGCCTGTGAAACGCAGTTTCTTTGCCTTCCTGATCAGGCTGAAGTAGAACTTCTGCCATGGGTGTGGCACATTGCCCTAGAGCTGAAAGGCACAACGTGCAGGCTTCTTAACAAAGGGCAAGTTTTGCCCCAGAGCATCTTGCTTCCAGCTCTTTGGGAAGCTAAGAAACAACTCGCTCTGCACAGTGCTCTTACAGCCTACCGGGAACATCTCTTACAAAGGCCTGTGTGATGCACTTTCTTTGCAGGCCTCATCTGGCTGCAGTAGAACTTCTGCTCTGGGTGTGCCACATTGCCCTAGAGCTGAAAGCTACAACGTGCCGTCTGCTTTCCAAAGGGCGAGTTGGGCCCCAGAGCATCTTGCTTCCAGCTCTTTGGGAAGCTAAGAAACAACTCGCTCTGCACAGTGCTCTTACAGCCTACAGGGAACATCTCTTACAAAGGCCTGTGAAACGCAGTTTCTTTGCAGGCCTGATCTGGATGAAGTAGAACTTCTGCCCTGGGTGTGGCACCTAGCCCTAGAGCGGAAAGGCACAACGTGCAGTCTGCATTCGAAAGGGCGAGTTGGGCGCCAGAGCATCTTGCTTCCAGCTCTTTGGGAAGCTAAGAAACAACTCGCTCTGCACAGTGCTCTTACAGCCTACCGGGAACATCTCTTACAAAGGCCTGTGAAACGCAGTTTCTTTGCAGGCCTGATCTGGCTGAAGTAGAACTTATGCTCTGCGTGTGCCACACTGCCATAGACCTGAAAGCTACAACGTGCAGTCTCCTTTCCAATGTGCGAGTTGGGCCCCAGAGCATCTTGCTTCCAGCTCTTTGGGAAGCTAAGAAACAACTCGCTCTGCACAGTGCTCTTAGAGCCTACCGGGAACATGTCTTCCAAAGGCCTGTGAAACACGGTTACCTTGCAGGCCTGATCTGGCTCAAGTAGAACTTCTGCCCTGGGTGTGCCACATTGCCCTAGAGCTGAAAGGCACAACGTGCAGGCTTCTTCACAAAGGGCGAGTTGGGCCCCAGAGCAGCTTGCTTCCAGCTCTTTGGTAAGCTAAGAAACAACTCGCCCTGCACAGTGCTCTTACAGCCTAAGGGGAACATCTCTTACAAATGCCTGTGAAATGCAGTTTCTTTGCAGTCCTGATCTGGCTGAAGTAGAACTTCTGCCCTGGGTGTGCCACATTGCCCTATAGCTGAAAGGCACAACGTTCAGGCTTCTTAACAAAGCGCGAGTTGGGCCCCAGAGCATGTTGCTTCCAGCTCTTTGGGAAGCTAAGAAACAACTCGCTCTGCACAGGGCTCTTACAGTCTACCGGGAACATCTCTTACAAAGGCCTGTGAAACGCAGTTTCTTTGCAGGCCTGATCAGGCTGAAGTAGAACTTCTGCCCTGGGTGTGGCACATTGCCCTAGAGCTGAAAGGCACAACGTGCAGGCTTCCTAACAAAGGGCACGTTGGGCCCCAGAGCATCTTGCTTCCAGCTCTTTGGGAAGCTAAGAAACAACTCGCTCTGCACAGTGCTCTTACAGCCTACCGGGAACATCTCTTACAAAGGCCTGTGTGATGCAGTTTCTTTGCAGGCCTGATCTGGCTGCAGTAGAACTTCTGCTCTGGTTGCGCCACATTGCCTTAGAGATGAAAGGCACAACGTGCAGGCTTCTTAACAAAGGGCGAGTTGGGCCCCAGAGCATCTTGCTTCCAGCTCATTGGGAAGCTGAGAAACAACTCGCTCTGCACAGTGCTCTTACAGCCTACCAGAAACATCTCTTACAAAGGCCTGTGAAACGCAGTTTCTTTGCAGGCCTGATCTGGCTGAAGTAGAACTTATGCTCTGGGTGTGCCACACTGCCCTAGACCTGAAAGCTACAACGTGCAGTCTCCTTTCCAGTGTGCGAGTTGGGCCCCAGAGCATCTTGCTTCCAGCTCTTTGGGAAGCTAAGAAACAACTCGCTCTGCACAGTGCTCTTACAGCCTACCGGGAACATGTCTTACAAAGGCCTGTGAAACACGGTTACCTTGCAGGCCTGATCTGGCTGAAGTAGAACTTCTGCCCTGGGTGTGCCACATTGCCCTCGAGCTGAAAGGCACAACGTGCAGGCTTCTTTCCAAAGGGCGAGTTGGGCCCCACAGCATCTTGCTTCCAGCTCTTTGGGAAGCTAAGAAACAACTCGCTCTGCACAGTGCTCTTACAGCCTACCGGGAACATGTCTTCCAAAGGCCTGTGAAACGCAGTTTCTTTGCAGGCCTGATCTGGCTGAAGTAGGACTTCTGCTCTGGGTGTGCTACTTTGCCCTAGAGCTGAAAGGCACAACGTGCAGACTTCTTTCCAAAGGGCGAGTTGGGCCCCACAGCATCTTGCTTCCAGCTCTTTGGGAAGCTAAGAAACAACTCGCTCAGCACAGTGCTCTTACAGCCTACCGGGAACATCTCTTCCAAAGGCCTGTGAAACGCAGTTTCTTTGCAGGCCTGATCTGGCTGAAGTAGGACTTCTGCTCTGGGTGTGCTACTTTGCCCTAGAGCTGAAAGGCACAACGTGCAGGCTTCTTTCCAAAGGGCGAGTTGGGCCCCACAGCATCTTGCTTCCAGCTCTTTGGGAAGCTAAGAAACAACTCGCTCTGCACAGTGCTCTTACAGCCTAGTGGGAACATCTCTTCCATAGGCCTGTGAAACGCAGTTTCTTTGCAGGCCTGATCTGGCTGAAGTAGGTCTTCTGCTCTGGGTGTGCTACTTTGCCCTAGAGCTGAAAGGCACAACGTGCAGGCTTCTTTCCAAAGGGCGAGTTGGGTCCCACAGCATCTTGCTTCCAGCTCTTTGGGAAGCTAAGAAACAACTCGCTCTGCACAGTGCTCTTACAGCCTACCGGGAACATCTCTTCCAAAGGCCTGTGAAACGCAGTTTCTTTGCAGGCCTGATCTGGCTGAAGTAGGACTTCTGCTCTGGGTGTGCTACTTTGCCCTAGAGCTGAAAGGCACAACGTGCAGGCTTCTTTCCAAAGCGCGAGTTGGGCCCCACAGCATCTTGCTTCTAGCTCTTTGGGAAGCTAAAAAACAACTCGCTATGCACAGTGCTCTTACAGCCTAGTGGGAACATCTCTTCCAAAGGCCTGTGAAACGCAGTTTCTTTGCAGGCCTGATGTAGCTGAAGTAGGACTTCTCCTCTAGGTGTGCTACTTTGCCCTAGAGCTGAAAGGCACAACGTGCAGGCTTCTTTCCAAAGGGCGAGTTGGGCCCCACAGCATCTTGCTTCCTTCTCTTTGGGAAGCTAAGAAACAACTCGCTCTGCACAGTGCTCTTACAGCCTAGTGGGAACATCTCTTCCAAAGGCCTGTGAAACGCAGTTTCTTTGCAGGCCTGATCTGGCTGAAGTAGGACTTCTGCTCTGGGTGTGCTACTTTGCCCTAGAGCTGAAAGGCACAACGTGCAGGCTTCTTTCCAAAGGGCGAGTTGGGCCCCACAGCATCTTGCTTCCAGCTCTTTGGGAAGCTAAGAAACAACTCGCTCTGCTCAGTGCTCTTACAGCCTACCGGGAACATCTCTTACAAAGGCCTGTGAAACACGGTTACCTTGCAGGCCTGATCTGGCTGAAGTAGAACTTCTGCCCTGGGTGTGCCACATTGCCCTAGACCTGAAAGGCACAACGTGCAGGCTTCTTCACAAAGGGCGAGTTGGGCCCCAGAGCAGCTTGCTTCCAGCTCTTTGGTAAGCTAAAAAACAACTCGCCCTGCACAGTGCTCTTACAGCCTAAGGGGAACATCTCTTACAAATGCCTGTGAAGTGCAGTTTCTTTGCAGTCCTGATCTGGCTGAAGTAGAACTTCTGCCCTGGGTGTGCCACATTGCCCTAGAGCTGAAAGGCACAACGTTCAGGATTCTTAACAAAGCGCGAGTTGGGCCCCAGAGCATCTTGCTTCCAGCTCTTTGGGAAGCTAAGAAACAACTCGCTCTGCACAGTGCTCTTACAGCCTACCGGGAACATCTCTTACAAAGGCCTGTGTGATGCACTTTCTTTGCAGGCCTCATCTGGCTGCAGTAGAACTTCTGCTCTGGGTGTGCCACATTGCCCTAGAGCTGAAAGCTACAACGTGCCGTCTGCTTTCCAAAGGGCGAGTTGGGCCCCAGAGCATCTTGCTTCCAGCTCTTTGGGAAGCTAAGAAACAACTCGCTCTGCACAGTGCTCTTACAGCCTACAGGGAACATCTCTTACAAAGGCCTGTGAAACGCACTTTCTTTGCAGGCCTGATCTGGCTGAAGTAGAACTTCTGCCCTGGGTGTGCCACATTGCCCTCGAGCTGAAAGGCACAACGTGCAGGCTTCTTAACAAAGGGCGAGTTGGGCCCCACAGCATCTTGCTTCCAGCTCTTTGGGAAGCTAAGAAACAACTCGCTCTGCACAGTGCTCTTACAGCCTACCGGGAACATGTCTTCCAAAGGCCTGTGAAACGCAGTTTCTTTGCAGGCCTGATCTGGCTGAAGTAGGACTTCTGCTCTGGGTGTGCTACTTTGCCCTAGAGCTGAAAGGCACAACGTGCAGACTTCTTTCCAAAGGGCGAGTTGGGCCCCACAGCATCTTGCTTCCAGCTCTTTGGGAAGCTAAGAAACAACTCGCTCAGCACAGTGCTCTTACAGCCTACCGGGAACATCTCTTCCAAAGGCCTGTGAAACGCAGTTTCTTTGCAGGCCTGATCTGGCTGAAGTAGGACTTCTGCTCTGGGTGTGCTACTTTGCCCTAGAGCTGAAAGGCACAACGTGCAGGCTTCTTTCCAAAGGGCGAGTTGGGCCCCACAGCATCTTGCTTCCAGCTCTTTGGGAAGCTAAGAAACAACTCGCTCTGCACAGTGCTCTTACAGCCTAGTGGGAACATCTCTTCCATAGGCCTGTGAAACGCAGTTTCTTTGCAGGCCTGATCTGGCTGAAGTAGGTCTTCTGCTCTGGGTGTGCTACTTTGCCCTAGAGCTGAAAGGCACAACGTGCAGGCTTCTTTCCAAAGGGCGAGTTGGGTCCCACAGCATCTTGCTTCCAGCTCTTTGGGAAGCTAAGAAACAACTCGCTCTGCACAGTGCTCTTACAGCCTACCGGGAACATCTCTTCCAAAGGCCTGTGAAACGCAGTTTCTTTGCAGGCCTGATCTGGCTGAAGTAGGACTTCTGCTCTGGGTGTGCTACTTTGCCCTAGAGCTGAAAGGCACAACGTGCAGGCTTCTTTCCAAAGGGCGAGTTGGGCCCCACAGCATCTTGCTTCTAGCTCTTTGGGAAGCTAAAAAACAACTCGCTATGCACAGTGCTCTTACAGCCTAGTGGGAACATCTCTTCCAAAGGCCTGTGAAACGCAGTTTCTTTGCAGGCCTGATGTAGCTGAAGTAGGACTTCTCCTCTAGGTGTGCTACTTTGCCCTAGAGCTGAAAGGCACAACGTGCAGGCTTCTTTCCAAAGGGCGAGTTGGGCCCCACAGCATCTTGCTTCCTTCTCTTTGGGAAGCTAAGAAACAACTCGCTCTGCACAGTGCTCTTACAGCCTAGTGGGAACATCTCTTCCAAAGGCCTGTGAAACGCAGTTTCTTTGCAGGCCTGATCTGGCTGAAGTAGGACTTCTGCTCTGGGTGTGCTACTTTGCCCTAGAGCTGAAAGGCACAACGTGCAGGCTTCTTTCCAAAGGGCGAGTTGGGCCCCACAGCATCTTGCTTCCAGCTCTTTGGGAAGCTAAGAAACAACTCGCTCTGCTCAGTGCTCTTACAGCCTACCGGGAACATCTCTTACAAAGGCCTGTGAAACACGGTTACCTTGCAGGCCTGATCTGGCTGAAGTAGAACTTCTGCCCTGGGTGTGCCACATTGCCCTAGACCTGAAAGGCACAACGTGCAGGCTTCTTCACAAAGGGCGAGTTGGGCCCCAGAGCAGCTTGCTTCCAGCTCTTTGGTAAGCTAAAAAACAACTCGCCCTGCACAGTGCTCTTACAGCCTAAGGGGAACATCTCTTACAAATGCCTGTGAAGTGCAGTTTCTTTGCAGTCCTGATCTGGCTGAAGTAGAACTTCTGCCCTGGGTGTGCCACATTGCCCTAGAGCTGAAAGGCACAACGTTCAGGATTCTTAACAAAGCGCGAGTTGGGCCCCAGAGCATCTTGCTTCCAGCTCTTTGGGAAGCTAAGAAACAACTCGCTCTGCACAGTGCTCTTACAGCCTACCGGGAACATCTCTTACAAAGGCCTGTGTGATGCACTTTCTTTGCAGGCCTCATCTGGCTGCAGTAGAACTTCTGCTCTGGGTGTGCCACATTGCCCTAGAGCTGAAAGCTACAACGTGCCGTCTGCTTTCCAAAGGGCGAGTTGGGCCCCAGAGCATCTTGCTTCCAGCTCTTTGGGAAGCTAAGAAACAACTCGCTCTGCACAGTGCTCTTACAGCCTACAGGGAACATCTCTTACAAAGGCCTGTGAAACGCACTTTCTTTGCAGGCCTGATCAGGCTGAAGTAGAACTTCTGCCCTGGGTGTGGCACCTAGCCCTAGAGCTGAAAGGCACAACGTGCAGGCTTCTTAACAAAGGGCGAGTTGGGCCCCAGAGCATCTTGCTTCCAGCTCTTTGGGAAGCTAAGAAACAACTCGCTCTGCACAGTGCTCTTACAGCCTACCGGGAACATCTCTTACAAATGCCTGTGAAACGCAGTTTCTTTGCAGGCCTGATCTGGCTGAAGTAGAACTTCTGCCCTGGGTGTGCCACATTGCCCTAGAGCTGAAAGGCACAACGTGCAGGCTTCTTAACAAAGGGCGAGTTGGGCCCCAGAGCATCTTGCTTCCAGCTCTTTGGGAAGCTAAGAAACAACTCGCTCTGCACAGTGCTCTTACAGCCTACCGGGAACATCTCTTACAAAAGCCTGTGTGATGCAGTTTCTTTGCAGGCCTGATCTGGCTGCAGTAGAACTTCTGCTCTGGTTGCTCCACATTGCCTTAGAGCTGAAAGTCACAACGTGCAGGCTTCTTAACAAAAGGCGAGTTGGGACCCAGAGCATCTTGCTTCCAGCTCATTGGGAAGCTAAGAAACAACTCGCTCTGCACAGTGCTCTTACAGCCTACCGGGAACATCTCTTACAAAGGCCTGTGAAACGCAGTTTCTTTGCAGGACTGATAAGGCTGAAGTAGAAGTTCTACCCTGGGTGAGCCACATTGCCCTAGAGCTGAAAGGCACAACGTGCAGGCTTCTTAACAAAGGGCATGTTGGGCCCCAGAGCATCTTGCTTCCAGCTCTTTGGGAAGCTAAGAAACAACTCGCTCTGCACAGTGCTCTTACAGCCTACCGGGAACATCTCTTACAAAGGCCTGTGAAACGCAGTTTCTTTGCAGGCCTGATCTGGCTGAAGTAGAACTTATGCTCTGCGTGTGCCACACTGCCCTAGACCTGAAAGCTACAACGTGCAGTCTCCTTTCCAATGTGCGAGTTGGGCCCCAGAGCATCTTGCTTCCAGCTCTTTGGGAAGCTAAGAAACAACTCGCTCTGCACAGTGCTCTTAGAGCCTACCGGGAACATGTCTTCCAAAGGCCTGTGAAACGCAGTTTCTTTGCAGGCCTGATGTAGCTGAAGTAGGACTTCTGCTCTAGGTGTGCTACTTTGCCCTAGAGGTGAAAGGCACAACGTGCAGGCTTCTTTCCAAAGGGCGAGTTGGGCCCCACAGCATCTTGCTTCCTTCTCTTTGGGAAGCTAAGAAACAACTCGCTCTGCACAGTGCTCTTACAGCCTAGTGGGAACATCTCTTCCAAAGGCCTGTGAAACGCAGTTTCTTTGCAGGCCTGATCTGGCTGAAGTAGGACTTCTGCTCTGGGTGTGCTACTTTGCCCTAGAGCTGAAAGGCACAACGTGCAGGCTTCTTTCCAAAGGGCGAGTTGGGCCCCACAGCATCTTGCTTCCAGCTCTTTGGGAAGCTAAGAAACAACTCGCTCTGCTCAGTGCTCTTACAGCCTACCGGGAACATCTCTTACAAAGGCCTGTGAAACACGGTTACCTTGCAGGCCTGATCTGGCTGAAGTAGAACTTCTGCCCTGGGTGTTCCACATTGCCCTAGAGCTGAAAGGCACAACGTGCAGGCTTCTTCACAAAGGGCGAGTTGGGCCCCAGAGACGCTTGCTTCCAGCTCTTTGGTAAGCTAAAAAACAACTCGCCCTGCACAGTGCTCTTACAGCCTAAGGGGAACATCTCTTACAAATGCCTGTGAAATGCAGTTTCTTTGCAGTCCTGATCTGGCTGAAGTAGAACTTCTGCCCTGGGTGTGCCACATTGCCCTATAGCTGAAAGGCACAACGTTCAGGATTCTTAACAAAGCGCGAGTTGGGCCCCAGAGCATCTTGCTTCCAGCTCTTTGGGAAGCTAAGAAACAACTCGCTCTGCACATGGCTCTAACAGCCTACCGGGAACATCTCTTACAAAGGCCTGTGAAACGCATTTTCTTTGCCTTCCTGATCAGGCTGAAGTAGAACTTCTGCCATGGGTGTGGCACATTGCCCTAGAGCTGAAAGGCACAACGTGCAGGCTTCTTAACAAAGGGCGAGTTGGGCCCCAGAGCATCTTGCTTCCAGCTCTTTGGGAAGCTAAGAAACAACTCGCTCTGCACAGTGCTCTTACAGCCTACCGGGAACATCTCTTACAAAGGCCTGTGTGATGCAGTTTCTTTGCAGGCCTGATCTGGCTGCAGTAGAACTTCTGCTCTGGTTGCGCCACATTGCCTTAGAGATGAAAGGCACAACGTGCAGGCTTCTTAACAAAGGGCGAGTTGGGCCCCAGAGCATCTTGCTTCCAGCTCATTGGGAAGCTGAGAAACAACTCGCTCTGCACAGTGCTCTTACAGCCTACCAGAAACATCTCTTACAAAGGCCTGTGAAACGCAGTTTCTTTGCAGGCCTGATCTGGCTGAAGTAGGACTTCTGCTCTGGGTGTGCTACTTTGCCCTAGAGCTGAAAGGCACAACGTGCAGACTTCTTTCCAAAGGGCGAGTTGGGCCCCACAGCATCTTGCTTCCAGCTCTTTGGGAAGCTAAGAAACAACTCGCTCTGCACATTGCTCTTACAGCCTACCGGGAACACCTCTTCCAAAGGCCTGTGAAACGCAGTTTCTTTGCAGGCCTGATCTGGCTGAAGTAGAACTTCTGCCCTGGGTGTGCCACATTGCCCTAGAGCTGAAAGGCACAACGTGCAGGCTTCTTAACAAAGGGCGAGTTGGGCCCCAGAGCATCTTGCTTCCAGCTCTTTGGGAAGCTAAGAAACAACTCGCTCTGCACAGTGCTCTTACAGCCTACCGGGAACATCTCTTACAAAAGCCTGTGTGATGCAGTTTCTTTGCAGGCCTGATCTGGCTGCAGTAGAACTTCTGCTCTGGTTGCTCCACATTGCCTTAGAGCTGAAAGTCACAACGTGCAGGCTTCTTAACAAAAGGCGAGTTGGGACCCAGAGCATCTTGCTTCCAGCTCATTGGGAAGCTAAGAAACAACTCGCTCTGCACAGTGCTCTTACAGCCTACCGGGAACATCTCTTACAAAGGCCTGTGAAACGCAGTTTCTTTGCAGGACTGATAAGGCTGAAGTAGAAGTTCTACCCTGGGTGAGCCACATTGCCCTAGAGCTGAAAGGCACAACGTGCAGGCTTCTTAACAAAGGGCATGTTGGGCCCCAGAGCATCTTGCTTCCAGCTCTTTGGGAAGCTAAGAAACAACTCGCTCTGCACAGTGCTCTTACAGCCTACCGGGAACATCTCTTACAAAGGCCTGTGAAACGCAGTTTCTTTGCAGGCCTGATCTGGCTGAAGTAGAACTTATGCTCTGCGTGTGCCACACTGCCCTAGACCTGAAAGCTACAACGTGCAGTCTCCTTTCCAATGTGCGAGTTGGGCCCCAGAGCATCTTGCTTCCAGCTCTTTGGGAAGCTAAGAAACAACTCGCTCTGCACAGTGCTCTTAGAGCCTACCGGGAACATGTCTTCCAAAGGCCTGTGAAACGCAGTTTCTTTGCAGGCCTGATGTAGCTGAAGTAGGACTTCTGCTCTAGGTGTGCTACTTTGCCCTAGAGGTGAAAGGCACAACGTGCAGGCTTCTTTCCAAAGGGCGAGTTGGGCCCCACAGCATCTTGCTTCCTTCTCTTTGGGAAGCTAAGAAACAACTCGCTCTGCACAGTGCTCTTACAGCCTAGTGGGAACATCTCTTCCAAAGGCCTGTGAAACGCAGTTTCTTTGCAGGCCTGATCTGGCTGAAGTAGGACTTCTGCTCTGGGTGTGCTACTTTGCCCTAGAGCTGAAAGGCACAACGTGCAGGCTTCTTTCCAAAGGGCGAGTTGGGCCCCACAGCATCTTGCTTCCAGCTCTTTGGGAAGCTAAGAAACAACTCGCTCTGCTCAGTGCTCTTACAGCCTACCGGGAACATCTCTTACAAAGGCCTGTGAAACACGGTTACCTTGCAGGCCTGATCTGGCTGAAGTAGAACTTCTGCCCTGGGTGTTCCACATTGCCCTAGAGCTGAAAGGCACAACGTGCAGGCTTCTTCACAAAGGGCGAGTTGGGCCCCAGAGACGCTTGCTTCCAGCTCTTTGGTAAGCTAAAAAACAACTCGCCCTGCACAGTGCTCTTACAGCCTAAGGGGAACATCTCTTACAAATGCCTGTGAAATGCAGTTTCTTTGCAGTCCTGATCTGGCTGAAGTAGAACTTCTGCCCTGGGTGTGCCACATTGCCCTATAGCTGAAAGGCACAACGTTCAGGATTCTTAACAAAGCGCGAGTTGGGCCCCAGAGCATCTTGCTTCCAGCTCTTTGGGAAGCTAAGAAACAACTCGCTCTGCACATGGCTCTAACAGCCTACCGGGAACATCTCTTACAAAGGCCTGTGAAACGCATTTTCTTTGCCTTCCTGATCAGGCTGAAGTAGAACTTCTGCCATGGGTGTGGCACATTGCCCTAGAGCTGAAAGGCACAACGTGCAGGCTTCTTAACAAAGGGCGAGTTGGGCCCCAGAGCATCTTGCTTCCAGCTCTTTGGGAAGCTAAGAAACAACTCGCTCTGCACAGTGCTCTTACAGCCTACCGGGAACATCTCTTACAAAGGCCTGTGTGATGCAGTTTCTTTGCAGGCCTGATCTGGCTGCAGTAGAACTTCTGCTCTGGTTGCGCCACATTGCCTTAGAGATGAAAGGCACAACGTGCAGGCTTCTTAACAAAGGGCGAGTTGGGCCCCAGAGCATCTTGCTTCCAGCTCATTGGGAAGCTGAGAAACAACTCGCTCTGCACAGTGCTCTTACAGCCTACCAGAAACATCTCTTACAAAGGCCTGTGAAACGCAGTTTCTTTGCAGGCCTGATCTGGCTGAAGTAGGACTTCTGCTCTGGGTGTGCTACTTTGCCCTAGAGCTGAAAGGCACAACGTGCAGACTTCTTTCCAAAGGGCGAGTTGGGCCCCACAGCATCTTGCTTCCAGCTCTTTGGGAAGCTAAGAAACAACTCGCTCTGCACATTGCTCTTACAGCCTACCGGGAACACCTCTTCCAAAGGCCTGTGAAACGCAGTTTCTTTGCAGGCCTGATCTGGCTGAAGTAGGACTTCTGCTCTGGGTGTGCTACTTTGCCCTAGAGCTGAAAGGCACAACGTGCAGGCTTCTTTCCAAAGGGCGAGTTGGGCCCCACAGCATCTTGCTTCCAGCTCTTTGGGAAGCTAAGAAACAACTCGCTCTGCACAGTGCTCTTACAGCCTACCGGGAACGTCTCTTCCAAAGGCCTGTGAAACGCAGTTTCTTTGCAGTACTGATCTGGCTGAAGTAGGACTTCTGCTCTGGGTGTGCTACTTTGCCCTAGAGCTGAAGGGCACAACGTGCAGGCTTCTTTCCAAAGGGCGAGTTGGGCCCCACAGCATCTTGCTTCCAGCTCTTTGGGAAGCTAAGAAACAACTCGCTCTGCACAGTGCTCTTACAGCCTAGTGGGAACATCTCTTCCAAAGGCCTGTGAAACGCAGTTTCTTTGCAGGCCTGATCTGGCTGAAGTAGGACTTCTGCTCTGGGTGTGCTACTTTGCCCTAGAGCTGAAAGGCACAACGTGCAGGCTTCTTTCCAAAGGGCGAGTTGGGCCCCACAGCATCTTGCTTCCAGCTCTTTGGGAAGCTAAGAAACAACTCGCTCTGCACAGTGCTCTTACAGCCTACCGGGAACATGTCTTCCAAAGGCCTTTGAAACGCAGTTTCTTTGCAGGCCTGATCTGGCTGAAGTAGGACTTCTGCTCTGGGTGTGCTACTTTGCCCTAGAGCTGAAAGGCACAACGTGCAGGCTTCTTTCCAAAGGGCGAGTTGGGCCCCACAGCATCTTGCTTCCAGCTCTTTGGGAAGCTAAGAAACAACTCGCTCTGCACAGTGCTCTTACAGACTACCGGGAACATGTCTTCCAAAGGGCTGTGAAACGCAGTTTCTTTGCAGGCCTTATCTGGCTGAAGTAGGACTTCTGCCCTGGGTGTCCTACTTTGCCCTAGAGCTGAAAGGCACAACGTGCAGGCTTCTTTCCAAAGGGCGAGTTGGGCCCCACAGCATCTTGCTTCCAGCTCTTTGGGAAGCTAAGAAACAACTCGCTCTGCACAGTGCTCTTACAGCCTAGTGGGAACATCTCTTCCAAAGGCCTGTGAAACGCAGTTTCTTTGCAGGCCTGATCTGGCTGAAGTAGGACTTCTGCTCTGGGTGTGCTACTTTGCCCTAGAGCTGAAAGGCACAACGTGCAGGCTTCTTTCCAAAGGGCGAGTTGGGCCCCACAGCATCTTGCTTCCAGCTCTTTGGGAAGCTAAGAAACAACTCGCTCTGCACAGTGCTCTTACAGCCTAGTGGGAACATCTCTTCCAAAGGCCTGTGAAACGCAGTTTCTTTGCAGGCCTGATCTGGCTGAAGTAGGACTTCTGCTCTTGGTGTGCTACTTTGCCCTAGAGCTGAAAGGCACAACGTGCAGGCTTCTTTCCAAAGGGCGAGTTGGGCCCCACAGCATCTTGCTTCCAGCTCTTTGGGAAGCTAAGAAACAACTCGCTCTGCACAGTGCTCTTACAGCCTACCAGGAACATCTCTTACAAAGGCCTGTGAAACGCAGTTTCTTTGCAGGCCTGATCTGGCTGAAGTAGAACTTCTGCCCTGGGTGTGCCACATTGCCCTAGAGCTGAAAGGCACAACGTGCAGGCTTCTTAACAAAGGGCGAGTTGGGCCCCAGAGCATCTTGCTTCCAGCTCTTTGGGAAGCTAAGAAACAACTCGCTCTGCACAGTGCTCTTACAGCCTACTGGGAACATCTCTTACAAAGGACTGTGAAACGCAGTTTCTTTGCAGGCCTGATCTGGATGAAGTAGAACTTCTGCCCTGGGTGTGGCACCTAGCCCTAGAGCGGAAAGGCACAACGTGCAGTCTGCATTCGAAAGGGCGAGTTGGGCGCCAGAGCATCTTGCTTCCAGCTCTTTGGGAACCTAAGAAACAACTCGCTCTGCACAGTGCTCTTACAGCCTACCGGGAACATCTCTTAAAAAGGCCTGTGAAACGCAGTTTCTTTGCAGGCCTGATCTGGCTGAAGTAGAACTTATGCTCTGGGTGTGCCACACTGCCCTAGACCTGAAAGCTACAACGTGCAGTCTCCTTTCCAGTGTGCGAGTTGGGCCCCAGAGCATCTTGCTTCCAGCTCTTTGGGAAGCTACGAAACAACTCGCTCTGCACAGTGCTCTTACAGCCTACCGGGAACATGTCTTACAAAGGCCTGTGAAACACGGTTACCTTGCAGGCCTGATCTGGCTGAAGTAGAACTTCTGCCCTGGGTGTGCCACATTGCCCTAGAGCTGAAAGGCAAAACGTGCAGGCTTCTTCACAAAGGGCGAGTTGGGCCCCAGAGCAGCTTGCTTCCAGCTCTTTGGTAAGCTAAGAAACAACTCGCCCTGCACAGTGCTCTTACAGCCTAAGGGGAACATCTCTTACAAATGCCTGTGAAATGCAGTTTCTTTGCAGGCCTGATCTGGCTGAAGTAGAACTTCTGCCCTGGGTGTGCCACATTGCCGTATAGCTGAAAGGCACAACGTTCAGGATTCTTAACAAAGCGCGAGTTGGGCCCCAGAGCATCTTGCTTCCAGCTCTTTGGGAAGCTAAGAAACAACTCGCTCTGCACCGGGCTCTTACAGCCTACCGGGAACATCTCTTACAAAGGCCTGTGAAACGCAGTTTCTTTGCAGGCCTGATCAGGCTGAAGTAGAACTTCTGCTCTGGGTGTGCCACATTGCCCTAGAGCTGAAAGGCACAACGTGCAGGCTTCTTAACAAAGGGCGAGTTGGGCCCCAGAGCATCTTGCTTCCAGCTCTTTGGGAAGCTAAGAAACAACTCGCTCTGCACAGTGCTCTTACAGCCTACTGGGAACATCTCTTACAAAGGCCTGTGAAACGCAGTTTCTTTGCAGGCCTGATCTGGATGAAGTAGAACTTCTGCCCTGGGTGTGGCACCTAGCCCTAGAGCGGAAAGGCACAACGTGCAGTCTGCATTCGAAAGGGCGAGTTGGGCGCCAGAGCATCTTGCTTCCAGCTCTTTGGGAACCTAAGAAACAACTCGCTCTGCACAGTGCTCTTACAGCCTACCGGGAACATCTCTTACATAGGCCTGTGAAACGCAGTTTCTTTGCAGGCCTGATCTGGCTGAAGTAGAACTTCTGCCCTGGGTGTGGCACCTAGCCCTAGAGCTGAAAGGCACAACGGGCAGTCTGCATTCCAAAGGGCGAGTTGGGCGCCAGAGCATCTTGCTTCCAGCTCTTTGGGAAGCTAAGAAACAACTCGCTCTGCACACTGCTCTTACAGCCTACCGGGAACATCTCTTAAAAAGGCCTGTGAAACACAGTTTCCTTGCAGGCCTGATCTGGCTGAAGTAGAACTTCTGCCCTGGGTGTGCCACATTGCCCTAGAGCTGAAAGGCACAACGTGCTGGCTTCCTAACAAAGGGCGAGTTGGGCCCCAGAGCAGCTTGCTTCCAGCTCTTTGGGAAGCTAAGAAACAACTCGCTCTGCACAGTGCTCTTACAGCCTACCGGGAACATCTCTTACAAAGGCTTGTGAAACGCAGTTTCTTTGCAGGCCAGATCAGGCTGAAGTAGAACTTCTGCCATGGGTGTGCCACATTGCCCTAGAGCTGAAAGGCACAACGTGCAGGCTTCTTAGAAAAGGGCGAGTTGGGCCCCAGAGCATCTTGCTTCCAGCTGTTTGGGAAGCTAAGAAACAACTCGGTCTGCACAGTGCTCTTACAGCCTACTGGGAACATCTCTTACATAGGCCTGTGAAACGCAGTTTCTTTGCAGGCCTGATCTGGCTGAAGTAGAACTTCTGCCCTGGGTGTGCCACATTGCCCTAGAGCTGAAAGGCACAACGTGCAGGCTTCTTAACAAAGGGCGAGTTGGACCCCAGAGCTTCTTGCTTCCAGCTCTTTGGGAAGCTAAGAAACAACTCGCTCTGCACAGTGCTCTAACAGCCTACCGGGAACATCTCTTACAAAGGCCTGTGAAACGCAGTTTCTTTGCAGGCCTGATCTGGCTGAAGTAGAACTTCTGCCCTGGGTGTGCCACATTGCCCTAGAGCTGAAAGGCACAACGTGCAGTCTTCTTAACAAAGGGCGAGTTGGGCCCCAGAGCATCTTGCTTCCAGCTCTTTGGGAAGCTAAGAAACAACTCGCTCTGCACAGTGCTCTTACAGCCTACCGGGAACATCTCTTACAAAGGCCTGTGAAACGCAGTTTCTTTGCAGGCCTGATGTGGCTGATGTAGAACTTATGCTCTGGGTGTGCCACACTGCCCTAGACCTGAAAGCTACAACGTGCAGTCTCCTTTCCAATGTGCGAGTTGGGCCCCAGAGCATCTTGCTTCCAGCTCTTTGGGAAGCTCAGAAACAACTCGCTCTGCACAGTGCTCTTACAGCCTACCGGGAACATCTCTTACAAAGGCCTGTGAAACACGGTTACCTTGCAGGCCTGATCTGGCTGAAGTAGAACTTCTGCCCTGGGTGTGCAACATTGCCCTAGAGCTGAAAGGCACAACGTGCAGGCTTCTTAACAAAGGGCGAGTTGGGCCCCAGAGCAGCTTGCTTCCAGCTCTTTGGGAAGCTAAGAAACAACTCGCCCTGCACAGTGCTCTTACAGCCTAAGGGGAACATCTCTTACAAAGGCCTGTGAAATGCAGTTTCTTTGCAGTCCTGATCTGGCTGAAGTAGAACTTCTGCCCTGGGTGTGCCACATTGAGCTAGAGCTGAAAGGCACAACGTTCAGGCTTCTTAACAAAGCGCGAGTTGGGCCCCAGAGCATCTTGCTTCCAGCTCTTTGGGAAGCTAAGAAACAACTCGCTCTGCACAGTGCTCTTACAGCCTACCGGGAACATCTCTTACAAAGGCCTGTGAAACGCAGTTTCTTTGCAGGCCTGATCAGGCTGAAGAAGAACTTCTGCCATGGGTGTGGCACATTGCCCTAGAGCTGAAAGGCACAACGTGCAGGCTTCTTAACAAAGGGCGAGTTGGGCCCCAGAGCATTTTGCTTCCAGCTCTTTGGGAAGCTAAGAAACAACTCGCTCTGCACAGTGCTCTTACAGCCTACTGGGAACATCTCTTACAAAGGCCTGTGAAACGCAGTTTCTTTGCAGGCCTGATCTGGATGAAGTAGAACTTCTGCCCTGGGTGTGGCACCTAGCCCTAGAGCGGAAAGGCACAACGTGCAGTCTGCATTCGAAAGGGCGAGTTGGGCGCCAGAGCATCTTGCTTCCAGCTCTTTGGGAACCTAAGAAACAACTCGCTCTGCACAGTGCTGTTACAGCCTACCGGGAACATCTCTTAAAAAGGCCTGTGAAACGCAGTTTCTTTGCAGGCCTGATAAGGCTGAAGTAGAACTTCTGCCCTGGTTGTGCCACATTGCCCTAGAGCTGAAAGGCACAACGTGCAGGCTTCTTAACAAAGGGCGAGTTGGGCCCCAGAGCATCTTCCTTCCAGCTCTGTGGGAAGCTAAGAAACAACTCGCTCTGCACAGTGCTCTTACAGCCTACCGGGAACATCTCTTACAAAGGCCTGTGAAACGCAGTTTCTTGGCAGGCCTGATCTGGCTGAAGTAGAACTTCTGCCCTGGGTGTGCCACATTGCCCAAGAGCTGAAAGGCACAACGTGCGGGCTTCTTGACAAAGGGCGAGTTGGGCCCCAGAGCATCTTGCTTCCAGCTCTTTGGGAAGCTAAGAAACAACTCGCTCTGCACAGTGCTCTTACAGCCTACCGGGAACATCTCTTACAAAGGCCTGTGAAACGCAGTTTCTTTGCAGGCCTCATCTGGCTGAAGTAGAACTTCTGCCCTGGGTGTGCCACATTGCCCTAGAGCTGAAAGGCACAACGTGCAGGCTTCTTAACAAAGGGCGAGTTGGGCCCCAGAGCATCTTGCTTCCAGCTCTTTGGGAAGCTAAGAAACAACTCGCTCTGCACAGTGCTCTTACAGCCTACCGGGAACATCTCTTACAAAGGCCTGTGAAACGCAGTTTCTTTGCAGGCCTGATCAGGCTGAAGTAGAACTTCTGTCCTGGGTGTGCCACATTGCCCTAGAGCTGAAAGGCACAACGTGCAGGCTTCTTAACAAAGGGCAAGTTTTGCCCCAGAGCATCTTGCTTCCAGCTCTTTGGGAAGCTAAGAAACAACTCGCTCTGCACAGTGCTCTTACAGCCTACTGGGAACATCTCTTACAAAGGCCTGTGAAACGCAGTTTCTTTGCAGGCCTGATCTGGCTGAAGTAGAACTTCTGCCCTGGGTGTGCCACAATTCCCTAGAGCTGAAAGGCACAACGTGCGGGCTTCTTGACAAAGGGCGAGTTGGGCCCCAGAGCATCTTGCTTCCAGCTCTTTGGGAAGCTAAGAAACAACTCGCTCTGCACAGTGCTCTTACAGCCTACCGGGAACATCTCTTACAAAGGCCTGTGAAACGCAGTTTCTTTGCAGGCCTGATCTGGCTGAAGTAGAACTTCTGCCCTGGGTGTGCCACATTGCCCTAGAGCTGAAAGGCACAACTTGCAGGCTTGTTAACAAAGGGCGAGTTGGGCCCCAGAGCATCTTGCTTCCAGCTCTTTGGGAAGCTAAGAAACAACTCGCTCTGCACAGTGCTCTTACAGCCTACCGGGAACATCTCTTACAAAGGCCTGTGAAACGCAGTTTCTTTGCAGGCCTGATGTGGCTGATGTAGAACTTATGCTCTGGGTGTGCCACACTGCCCTAGACCTGAAAGCTACAACGTGCAGTCTCCTTTCCAATGTGCGAGTTGGGCCCCAGAGCATCTTGCTTCCAGCTCTTTGGGAAGCTAAGAAACAACTCGCTCTGCACAGTGCTCTTACAGCCTACCGGGAACATCTCTTACAAAGGCCTGTGAAACACGGTTACCTTGCAGGCCTGATCTGGCTGAAGTAGAACTTCTGCCCTGGGTGTGCCACATTGCCCTAGAGCTGAAAGGCACAACGTGCAGGCTTCTTAACAAAGGGCGGGTTGGGCCCCAGAGCATCTTGCTTCCAGCTCTTTGGGAAGCTCAGAAACAACTCGCTCTGCACAGTGCTCTTACAGCCTACCGGGAACATCTCTTACAAAGGCCTGTGAAACGCAGTTTCTTTGCAGGCCTGATCAGGCTGAGGTAGAACTTCTGCCCTGGGTGTGCCACATTGCCCTAGAGCTGAAAGGCACAACGTGCAGGCTTCTTAACAAAGGGCGAGTTGGGCCCCAGAGCATCTTGCTTCCAGCTCTTTGGGAAGCTAAGAAACAACTCGCTCTGCACAGTGCTCTTACAGCCTACCGGGAACATCTCTTACAAAGGCCTGTGAGACGCAGTTTCTTTGCAGGCCTGATCTGGCTGAAGTATAACTTCTGCTCTGGTTGCGCCACATTGGCCTAGAACTGAAAGCTACAACGTGCAATCTGCTTTCCAAAGTGCGAGTTGGGCCCCAGAGCATCTTGCTTCCAGCTCTTTGGTAAGCTAAGAAACAACTCGCTCTGCACAGTGCTCTTACAGCCTACCGGGAACATCTCTTACAAAGGCCTGTGAAACGCAGTTTCTTTGCAGGCCTGATCTGGCTGAAGTAGAACTTCTGCCCTGGGTGTGCCACATTGCCCTAGAGCTGAAAGGCACAACGTGCGGGCTTCTTGACCAAGGGCGAGTTGGGCCCCAGAGCATCTTGCTTCCAGCTATTTGGGAAGCTAAGAAACAACTCGCTCTGCACAGTGCTCTTACAGCCTACCGGGAACATCTCTTACAAAGGCCTGTGAAACACGGTTACCTTGCAGGCCTGATCAGGCTGAAGTAGAACTTCTGCCCTGGGTGTGCCACATTGCCCTAGAGCTGAAAGGCACAACGTGCAGGCTTCTTCACAAAGGGCGAGTTGGGCCCCAGAGCAGCTTGCTTCCAGCTCTTTGGGAAGCTAAGAAACAACTCGCCCTGCACAGTGCTCTTACAGCCTAAGGGGGACATCTCTTACAAATGCCTGTGAAATGCAGTTTCTTTGCAGTCCTGATCTGGCTGAAGTAGAACTTCTGCCATGGGTGTGGCACATTGCCCTAGAGCTGAAAGGCACAACGTGCAGGCTTCTTAACAAAGGGCAAGTTTTGCCACAGAGCATCTTGCTTCCAGCTCTTTGGGAAGCTAAGAAACAACTCGCTCTGCACAGTGCTCTTACAGCCTACCGGGAACATCTCTTACAAAGGTCTGTGAAACGCAGTTTCTTTGCAGGCCTGATCTGGATGAAGTAGAACTTCTGCCCTGGGTGTGGCACCTAGCCCTAGAGCGGAAAGGCACAACGTGCAGTCTGCATTCGAAAGGGCGAGTTGGGCGCCAGAGCATCTTGCTTCCAGCTCTTTGGGAACCTAAGAAACAACTCGCTCTGCACCGTGCTCTTACAGCCTACCGGGAACATCTCTTAAAAAGGCCTGTGAAACGCAGTTTCTTTGCAGGCCTGATAAGGCTGAAGTAGAACTTCTGCCCTGGGTGTGCCACATTGCCCTAGAGCTGAAAGGCACAACGTGCAGGCTTCTTAACAAAGGGCGAGTTGGGCCCGATAGGATCTTCCTTCCAGCTCTTTGGGAAGCTAAGAAACAACTCGCTCTGCACAGTGCTCTTACAGCCTACCGGGAACATCTTTTCCAAAGGCCTGTGAAACGCAGTTTCTTTGCAGGCCTGATCTGGCTGCAGTAGAACTTCTGCCCTGGGTGTGCCACATTGCCCTAGAGCTGAAAGCTACAACGTGCCGTCTGCTTTCCAAAGGGCGAGTTGGGCCCCAGAGCATCTTGCTTCCAGCTCTTTGGGAAGCTAAGAAACAACTCACTCTGCACAGTGCTCTTACAGCCTACCGGGAACATCTCTTACAAAGGCCTGTGAGACGCAGTTTCTTTGCAGGCCTGATCTGGCTGAAGTATAACTTCTGCTCTGGTTGCGCCACATTGGCCTAGAACTGAAAGCTACAACGTGCAATCTGCTTTCCAAAGTGCGAGTTGGGCCCCAGAGCATCTTGCTTCCAGCTCTTTGGTAAGCTAAGAAACAACTCGCTCTGCACAGTGCTCTTACAGCCTACCGGAAACATCTCTTACAAAGGCCTGTGAAACGCAGTTTCGTGGCAGGCCTGATCTGGCTGAAGTAGAACTTCTGCCCTGGGTGTGCCACATTGCCCTAGAGCTGAAAGGCACAACGTGCGGGCTTCTTGACAAAGGGCGAGTTGGGCCCCAGAGCATCTTGCTTCCAGCTATTTGGGAAGCTAAGAAACAACTCGCTCTGCACAGTGCTCTTACAGCCTACCGGGAACATCTCTTAGAAAGGCCTGTGAAACGCAGTTTCTTTGCAGGCCTGATCTGGCTGAAGTAGAAATTCTGCCCTGGGTGTGCCACATTGCCCTAGAGCTGAAAGGCACAACGTGCAGGCTTCTTAACAAAGGGCGATTTGGGCCCCAGAGCATCTTGCTTCCAGCTCTTTGGGAAGCTAAGAAACAACTCGCTCTGCACAGTGATCTTACAGCCTAAGGGGAACATCTCTTTCAAAGGCCTGTGAAACGCAGTTTCTTTGCAGGCCTCATCTGGCTGAAGTAGAACTTCTGCCCTGGGTGTGCCACATTGCCCTAGAGCTGAAAGGCACAACGTGCGGGCTTCTTGACAAAGGGCGAGTTGGGCCCCAGAGCATCTTGCTTCCAGGTCTTTGGGAAGCTAAGAAACAACTCGCTCTGCACAGTGCTCTTACAGCCTACCGGGAACATCTCTTACAAAGGCCTGTGAAACACGGTTACCTTGCAGGCCTGATCTGGCTGAAGTAGAACTTCTGCCCTGGGTGTGCCACATTGCCCTAGAGCTGAAAGGCACAACGTGCAGGCTTCTTCACAAAGGGCGAGTTGGGCCCCAGAGCAGCTTGCTTCCAGCTCTTTGGGAAGCTAAGAAACAACTCGCCCTGCACAGTGCTCTTACAGCCTAAGGGGAACATCTCTTACAAATGCCTGTGAAACGCAGTTTCTTTGCAGTCCTGATCTGGCTGAAGTAGAACTTCTGCCCTGGGTGTGCCACATTGCCCTATAGCTGAAAGGCACAACGTTCAGACTTCTTAACAAAGCGCGAGTTGGGCCCCAGAGCATCTTGCTTCCAGCTCTTTGGGAAGCTAAGAAACAACTCGCTCTGCACAGGGCTCTTACAGCCTACCGGGAACATCTCTTACAAAGGCCTGTGAAACGCAGTTTCTTTGCAGGCCTGATCAGGCTGAAGTAGAACTTCTGCCATGGGTGTGGCACATTGCCGTAGAGCTGAAAGGCACAACGTGCAGGCTTCTTAACAAAGGGCAAGTTTTGCCCCAGAGCATCTTGCTTCCAGCTCTTTGGGAAGCTAAGAAACAACTCGCTCTGCACAGTGCTCTTACAGCCTACCGGGAACATCTCTTACAAAGGCCTGTGAAACGCAGTTTCTTTGCAGGCCTGATCTGGATGAAGTAGAACTTCTGCCCTGGGTGTGGCACCTAGCCCTAGAGCGGAAAGGCACAACGTGCAGTCTGCATTCGAAAGGGCGAGTTTGGCGCCAGAGCATCTTGCTTCCAGCTCTTTGGGAACCTAAGAAACAACTCGCTCTGCACAGTGCTCTTACAGCCTACCGGGAACATCTCTTAAAAAGGCCTGTGAAACGCAGTTTCTTTGCAGGCCTGATAAGGCTGAAGTAGAACTTCTGCCCTGGGTGTGCCACATTGCCCTAGAGCTGAAAGGCACAACGTGCAGGCTTCTTAACAAAGGGCGAGTTGGGCCCCAGAGGATCTTCCTTCCAGCTCTTTGGGAAGCTAAGAAACAACTCGCTCTGCACAGTGCTCTTACAGCCTACCGGGAACATCTCTTACAAAGGCCTGTGAAACGCAGGTTCTTTGCAGGCCTGATCTGGCTGAAGTAGAACTTCTGCCCTGGGTGTGCCACATTGCCCTAGAGCTGAAAGGCACAACGTGCAGGCTTCTTAACAAAGGGCGAGTTGGCCCCAGAGCATCTTGCTTCCAGCTCTTTGGGAAGCTAAGAAACAACTCGCTCTGCACAGTGCTCTTACAGCCTACCGGGAACATCTCTTACAAAGGCCTGTGAAACGCAGTTTCTTTGCAGGCCTGATCTGGCTGAAGTAGAACTTCTGCCCTGGGTGTGCCACATTGCCCTAGAGCTGAAAGGCACAACGTGCAGGTTTCTTAACAAAGGGCAAGTTTTGCCCCAGAGCATCTTGCTTCCAGCTCTTTGGGAAGCTAAGAAGCAACTCGCTCTGCACAGTGCTCTTACAGCCTACTGGGAACATCTCTTACAAAGGCCTGTGTGATGCACTTTCTTTGCAGGCCTCATCTGGCTGCAGTAGAACTTCTGCCCTGGGTGTGCCACATTGCCCTAGAGCTGAAAGCTACAACGTGCCGTCTGCTTTCCAAAGGGCGAGTTGGGCCCCAGAGCATCTTGCTTCCAGCTCTTTGGGAAGCTAAGAAACAACTTGCTCTGCACAGTGCTCTTACAGCCTACCGGGAACATCTCTTACAAAGGCCTGTGAGACGCAGTTTCTTTGCAGGCCTGATGTGGCTGAGGTATAACTTCTGCTCTGGTTGCGCCACATTGGCCTAGAACTGAAAGCTACAACGTGCAATCTGCTTTCCAAAGTGCGAGTTGGGCCCCAGAGCATCTTGCTTCCAGCTCTTTGGTAAGCTAAGAAACAACTCGCTCTGCACAGTGCTCTTACAGCCTACCGGGAACATCTCTTACAAAGGCCTGTGAAACGCAGTTTCTTTGCAGGCCTGATCTGGCTGAAGTAGAACTTCTGCCCTGGGTGTGCCACATTGCCCTAGAGCTAAAGGCACACCGTGCGGGCTTCTTCACAAAGGGCGAGTTGGGGCCCAGAGCAGCTTGCTTCCAGATCTTTGGGAAGCTAAGAAACAACTCGCTCTGCACAGTGCTCTTACAGCCTACCGGGTCATCTCTTACAAAGGCCTGTGAAACACGGTTACCTTGCAGGCCTGATCTGGCTGAAGTAGAACTTCTGCCCTGGGTGCCACATTGCCCTAGAGCTGAAAGGCACAACGTGCAGGCTTCTTCACAAAGGGCGAGTTGGGCCCCAGAGCAGCTTGCTTCCAGCTCTTTGGGAAGCTAAGAAACAACTCGCCCTGCACAGTGCTCTTACAGCCTAAGGGGAACATCTCTTACAAATGCCTGTGAAATGCAGTTTCTTTGCAGTCCTGATCTGGCTGAAGTAGAACTTCTGCCCTGGGTGTGCCACATTGCCCTATAGCTGAAAGGCACAACGTTCAGGCTTCTTAACAAAGCGCGAGTTGGGCCCCAGAGCATCTTGCTTCCAGCTCTTTGGGAAGCTAAGAAACAACTCGCTCTGCACATGGCTCTAACAGCCTACCGGGAACATCTCTTACAAAGGCCTGTGAAACGCAGTTTCTTTGCAGGCATGATCAGGCTGAAGTAGAACTTCTGCCATGGGTGTGGCACATTGCCCTAGAGCTGAAAGGCACAACGTGCAGTCTTCTTAACAAAGGGCAAGTTTTGCCCCAGAGCATCTTGCTTCCAGCTCTTTGGGAAGCTAAGAAACAACTCGCTCTGCACAGTGCTCTTACAGCCTACCGGGAACATCTCTTACAAAGGCCTGTGAAACGCAGTTTCTTTGCAGGCCTGATCAGGCTGAAGTAGAACTTCTGCCATGGGTGTGGCACATTGCCCTAGAGCTGAAAGGCACAACGTGCAGTCTTCTTAACAAAGGGCAAGTTTTGCCCCAGAGCATCTTGCTTCCAGCTCTTTGGGAAGCTAAGAAACAACTCGCTCTGCACAGTGCTCTTACAGCCTACCGGGAACATCTCTTACAAAGGCCTGTGAAGCGCAGTTTCTTTGCAGGCCTGATCTGGCTGCAGTAGAACTTCTGCTCTGGGTGTGCCACATTGCCCTAGTGCTGAAAGCTACAACGTGCCGTCTGCTTTCCAAAGGGCGAGTTGGGCCCCAGAGCATCTTGCTTCCAGCTCTTTGGGAAGCTAAGAAACAACTCGCTCTGCACAGTGCTCTTACAGCCTACCGGGAACATCTCTTACAAAGGCCTGTGAAACGCACTTTCTTTGCAGGCCTGATCAGGCTGAAGTAGAACTTCTGCCCTGGGTGTGGCACCTAGCCCCAGAGCTGAAAGGCACAACGTGCAGGCTTCTTAACAAAGGGCGAGTTGGGCCCCACAGCATCTTGCTTCCAGCTCTTTGGGAAGCTAAGAAACAACTCGCTCTGCACAGTGCTCTTACAGCCTACCAGGAACATCTCTTACAAAGGCCTGTGAAACGCAGTTTCTTTGCAGGCCTGATCTGGATGAAGTAGAACTTCTGCCCTGGGTGTGGCACCTAGCCCTAGAGCGGAAAGGCACAACGTGCAGTCTGCATTCGAAAGGGCGAGTTGGGCGCCAGAGCATCTTGCTTCCAGCTCTTTGGGAACCTAAGAAACAACTCGCTCTGCACAGTGCTCTTACAGCCTACCGGGAACATCTCTTACAAATGCCTGTGAAACGCAGTTTCTTTGCAGGCCTGATCTGGCTGAAGTAGAACTTCTGCCCTGGGTGTGCCACATTGCCCTAGAGCTGAAAGGCACACCGTGGAGGCTTCTTAACAAAGGGCGAGTTGGGCCCCAGAGCATCTTGCTTCCAGCTCTTTGGGAAGCTAAGAAACAACTCACTCTGCACAGTGCTCTTACAGCCTACCGGGAACATCTCTTACAAAGGCCTGTGTGATGCAGTTTCTTTGCAGGCCTGATCTGGCTGCAGTAGAACTTCTGCTCTGGTTGCTCCACATTGCCTTAGAGCTGAAAGTCACAACGTGCAGGCTTCTTAACAAAAGGCGAGTTGGGCCCCAGAGCATCTTGCTTCCAGCTCATTGGGAAGCTAAGAAACAACTCGCTCTGCACAGTGCTCTTACAGCCTACCGGGAACATCTCTTACAAAGGCCTGTGAAACGCAGTTTCTTTGCAGGACTGATAAGGCTGAAGTAGAAGTTCTACCCTGGGTGAGCCACATAGCCCTAGAGCTGAAAGGCACAACGTGCAGGCTTCTTAACAAAGGGCGAGTTGGGCCCCAGAGCATCTTGCTTCCAGCTCTTTGGGAAGCTAAGAAACAACTCGCTCTGCACAGTGCTCTTACAGCCTACCGGGAACATCTCTTACAAAGGCCTGTGAAACGCAATTTCTTTGCAGGCCTGATCTGGCTGAAGTAGAACTTATGCACTGGGTGTGCCACACTGCCCTAGACCTGAAAGCTACAACGTGCAGTCTCCTTTCCAATCTGCGAGTTGGGCCCCAGAGCATCTTGCTTCCAGCTCTTTGGGAAGCTAAGAAACAACTCGCTCTGCACAGTGCTCTTACAGCCTACCGGGAACATCTCTTACAAAGGCCTGTGAAACACGGTTACCTTGCAGGCCTAATCTGGCTGAAGTAGAACTTCTGCCCTGGGTGTGCCACATTGCCCTAGAGCTGAAAGGCACAACGTGCAGGCTTCTTCACAAAGGGCGAGTTGGGCCCCAGAGCAGCTTGCTTCCAGCTCTTTGGTAAGCTAAGAAACAACTCGCCCTGCACAGTGCTCTTACAGCCTAAGGGGAACATCTCTTACAAATGCCTGTGAAATGCAGTTTCTTTGCAGTCCTGATCTGGCTGAAGTAGAACTTCTGCCCTGGGTGTGCCACATTGCCCTATAGCTGAAAGGCACAACGTTCAGGCTTCTTAACAAAGCGCGAGTTGGGCCCCAGAGCATCTTGCTTCCAGCTCTTTGGGAAGCTAAGAAACAACTCGCTCTGCACAGGGCTCTTACAGTCTACCGGGAACATCTCTTACAAAGGCCTGTGAAACGCAGTTTCTTTGCAGGCCTGATCAGGCTGAAGTAGAACTTCTTCAGTGTGTGTGCCACATTGCCAAAGAGCTGAAAAGCACAACGTGCAGGCTTCTCTACAAAGGGCAAGTTGGGCCCCAGAGCATCTTGCTTCCAGCTCTTTGGGAAGCTAAGAAACAACTCGCTCTGCACAGTGCTGTTACAGCCTACCGGGAACATCTCTTACAAAGGCCTGTGAAACGCAGTTTCTTTGCAGGCATGATCTGGCTGAAGTAGAACTTCTGCCCTGGGTGTGCCACATTGCCCTAGAGCTGAAAGGCACAACGTGCAGGCTTCTTAACAAAGGGCGAGTTGGGCCCCAGAGCTTCTTGCTTCCAGCTCTTTGGGAAGCTAAGAAACAACTCGCTCTGCACAGTGCTCTTACAGCCTACCGGGAACATCTCTTACAAAGGCCTGTGAAACGCAGTTTCTTTGCAGGCCTGATCTGGCTGAAGTAGAACTTCTGCCCTGGGTGTGGCACATTGCCCAGAGCTGAAAGGCACAACGTGCAGGCTTCTTAACAAAGGGCGAGTTGGCCCCAGAGCATCTTGCTTCCAGCTCTTTGGGAAGCTAAGAAACAACTCGCTCTGCACAGTGCTCTTACAGCCTACCGGGAACATCTCTTACAAAGGCCTGTGAAACGCAGTTTCTTTGCAGGCCTGATCTAGCTGAAGTAGAACTTCTGCCCTGGGTGTGCCACATTGCCCTAGAGCTGAAAGGCACAACGTGCAGTCTTCTTAACAAAGGGAGAGTTGGGCCCCAGAGCATCTTGCTTCCAGCTCTTTGGGAAGCTAAGAAACAACTCGCTCTGCACAGTGCTCTTACAGCCTACCGGGACCATCTCTTACAAAGGCCTGTGAGACACAGTTTCTTTGCATGCCTGATCTGGCTGAAGTAGAACCTCTGCTCTGGTTGCGCCACATTGGCCTAGAACTGAAAGCTACAACGTGCAATCTGCTTTCCAAAGTGCGAGTTGGGCCCCAGAGCAACTTGCTTCTAGCTCTTTGGTAAGCTAAGAAACAACTCGCTCTGCACAGTGCTCTTACAGCCTACCGGGAACATCTCTTACAAATGCCTGTGAAACGCAGTTTCTTTGCAGGCCTGATCTGGCTGAAGTAGAACTTCTGCCCTGGGAGTGCCACATTGCCCTAGAGCTGAAAGGCAGAACGTGGGGGCTTCTGGACAAAGGGCGAGTTGGGCCCCAGAGCATCTTGCTTCCAGCTCTTTGGGAAGCTAAGAAACAACTCGCTCTGCACAGTGCTCTTACAGCCTACCGGGAACACCTCTTACAAAGGCCTGTGAAACGCAGTTTCTTTGCAGGCCTGATCTGGCTGAAGTAGAACTTCTGCCCTGGGTGTGCCACATTGCCCTAGAGCTGAAAGGCACAAAGTGCAGGCTTCTTAACAAAGGGCGAGTTGGGCCCCAGAGCATCTTGCTTCCAGCTCTTTGGGAAGCTAAGAAACAACTCGCTCTGGACAGTGCTCTTACAGCCTACCGGGAACATCTCTTACAAAGGCCTGTGAAACGCAGTTTCTTTGCAGGCCTGATCTGGCTGAAGTAGAACTTATGCTCTGGGTGTCCCACACTGCCCTAGACCTGAAAGCTACAACGTGCAGTCTCCTTTCCAATGTGCGAGTTGGGCCCCAGAGCATTTTGCTTCCAGCTCTTTGGGAAGCTAAGAAACAACTCGCTCTGCACAGTGCTCTTACAGCCTACCGGGAACATCTCTTACAAAGGCCTGTGAAACACGGTTACCTTGCAGGCCTGATCTGGCTGAAGTAGAACTTCTGCCCTGGGTGTGCCACATTGCCCTAGAGCTGAAAGGCACAACGTGCAGGCCTCTTCACAAAGGGCGAGTTGGGCCCCAGAGCAGCTTGCTTCCAGCTCTTTGGTAAGCTAAGAAACAACTCGCCCTGCACAGTGCTCTTACAGCCTAAGGGGAACATCTCTTACAAATGCCTGTGAAATGCAGTTTCTTTGCAGTCCTGATCTGGCTGAAGTAGAACTTCTGCCCTGGGTGTGCCACATTGCCCTATAGCTGAAAGGCACAACGTTCAGGCTTCTTAACAAAGGGCGAGTTGGGCGCCAGAGCATCTTGCTTCCAGCTCTTTGGGAAGCTAAGAAAAAACTCGCTCTGCACAGGGCTCTTACAGCCTACCGGGAACATCTCTTACAAAGGCCTGTGAAACGCAGTTTCTTTGCAGGCCTGATCAGGCTGAAGTAGAACTTCTGCAGTGTGTGTGCCACATTGCCCTAGAGCTGAAAGGCACAACGTGCAGGCTTCTTAACAAAGGGCAAGTTGGGCCCCAGAGCATCTTGCTTCCAGCTCTTTGGGAAGCTAATAAACAACTCGCTCTGCACAGTGCTCTTACAGCCTAGCGGGAACATCTGTTACAAAGGCCTGTGAAACGCAGTTTCTATGCAGGCCTGATTTGGCTGAAGTAGAACTTCTGCCCTGGGTGTGGCACCTAGCCCTAGAGCTTAAAGGCACAACGTGCAGTCTGCATTCGAAAGGGCGAGTTGAGCGCCAGAGCATCTTGCTTCCAGCTCTTTGGGAAGCTAAGAAACAACTCGCTCTGCACAGTGCTCTTACAGCCTACCGGGAACATCTCTTACAAAGGCCTGTGAAACACAGTTTCCTTGCAGGCCTGATCTGGCTGAAGTAGAACTTCTGCCCTGGGTTTGCCACATTGCCCTAGAGCTGAAAGGCACAACGTGCAGGCTTCCTAACAAAGGGCGAGTTCGGCCCCAGAGCAGCTGGCTTCCAGCTCTTTGGGAAGCTAAGAAACAACTCGCTCTGCACAGTGCTCTTACAGCCTACCGGGAACATCTCTTACAAAGGCCTGTGAAACGCAGTTTCTTTGCAGGCCTGATCAGGCTGAAGTAGAACTTCTGCCCTGGGTGTGGCACATTGCCCTAGAGCTGAAAGGGACAACGTGCAGGCTTCCTAACAAAGGGCACGTTGGGCCCCAGAGCATCTTGCTTCCAGCTCTTTGGGAAGCTAAGAAACAACTCGCTCTGCACAGTGCTCTTACAGCCTACCGGGAACATCTCTTACAAAGGCCTGTGTGATGCAGTTTCTTTGCAGGCCTGATCTGGCTGCAGTAGAACTTCTGCTCTGGTTGCGCCACATTGCCTTGGAGATGAAAGGCACAACGTGCAGGCTTCTTAACAAAGGGCGAGTTGGGCCCCAGAGCATCTTGCTTCCAGCTCATTGGGAAGCTAAGAAACAACTCGCTCTGCACAGTGCTCTTACAGCCTACCGGAAACATCTCTTACAAAGGCCTGTGAAACGCAGTTTCTTTGCAGGCCTGATCTGGCTGAAGTAGAACTTCTGCCCTGGGTGTGCCACATTGCCCTAGAGCTGAAAGGCACAACGTGCGGGCTTCTTAACAAAGGGCGAGTTGGGCCCCAGAGCATCTTGCTTCCAGCTCTTTGGAAAGCTAAGAAACAACTCGCTCTGCACAGTGCTCTTACAGCCTACCGGGAACATCTCTTACAAAGGCCTGTGAAGCGCAGTTTCTTGGCAGGCCTGATCTGGCTGAAGTAGAACTTCTGCCCTGGGTGTGCCACATTGCCCTAGAGCTGAAAGGCACAACGTGGAGGCTTCTTAACAAAGGGCGAGTTGGGCCCCAGAGCATCTTGCTTCCAGCTCTTTGGGAAGCTAAGAAACAACTCGCTCTGCACAGTGCTCTTACAGCCTACCGGGAACATCTCTTACAAAGGCCTGTGAAACGCAGTTTCTTTGCAGGCCTGATCAGGCTGTAGTAGAACTTCTGCTCTGGGTGTGCCACACTGCCCTAGACCTGAAAGCTACAAGGTGCAGTCTCCTTTCCAATGTGCGAGTTGGGCCCCAGAGCATCTTGCTTCCAGCTCTTTGGGAAGCTAAGAAACAACTCGCTCTGCACAGTGCTCTTACAGCCTACCGGGAACATCTCTTACAAAGGCCTGTGAAACGCAGGTTCTTTGCAGGCCTGATCTGGCTGAAGTAGAACTTCTGCCGTGGGTGTGCCACATTGCCCTAGAGCTGAAAGGCACAACGTGCAGGCTTCTTAACAAAGGGCGAGTTGCGCCCCAGAGCATCTTGCTTCCAGCTCTTTGGGAAGCTAAGAAACAGCTCGCTCTGCACAGTGCTCTTACAGCCTACCGGAAACATCTCTTACAAAGGCCTGTGAAACGCAGTTTCTTTGCAGGCCTGATCTGGATGAAGTAGAACTTCTGCCCTCTGTGTGGCACCTAGCCCTAGAGCTGAAAGGCACAACGTGCAGTCTGCATTCGAAAGGGCGAGTTGGGCGCCAGAGCTTCTTGCTTCCAGCTCTTTGGGAAGCTAAGAAACAACTCGCTCTGCACAGTGCTCTTACAGCCTACCGGGAACATCTCTTACAAAGGCCTGTGAAACGCAGTTTCCTTGCAGGCGTGATCTGGCTGAAGTAGAACTTCTGCCCTGGGTGTGGCACCTAGCCCTAGAGCTGAAAGGCACAACGGGCAGTCTGCATTCCAAAGGGCGAGTTGGGCGCGAGAGCATCTTGCTTCCAGCTCTTTGGGAAGCTAAGAAACAACTCGCTCTGCACAGTGCTCTTACAGCCTACCGGGAACATCTCTTACAAAGGCCTGTGAAACGCAGTTTCCTTGCAGGCCTGATCTGGCTGAAGTAGAACTTCTGCCCTGGGTGTGCCACATTGCCCTAGAGCTGAAAGGCACAACGTGCAGGCTTCCTAACAAAGGGCGAGTTGGGCCTCAGAGCAGCTTGCTTCCAGCTCTTTGGGAAGCTAAGAAACAACTCGCTCTGCACAGTGCTCTTACAGCCTACCGGGAACATCTCTTACAAAGGCTTGTGAAACGCAGTTTCTTTGCAGGCCTGATCAGGCTGAAGTAGAACTTCTGCCCTGGGTGTGCCACATTGCCCTAGAGCTGAAAGGCACAACATGCAGGCTTCTTAGAAAAGGGCGAGTTGGGCCCCAGAGCATCTTGCTTCCAGCTGTTTGGGAAGCTAAGAAACAACTCGCTCTGCACAGTGCTCTTACAGCCTACTGGGAACATCTCTTACAAAGGCCTGTGAAACGCAGTTTCTTTGCAGGCCTGATCTGGCTGAAGTAGAACTTCTGCCCTGGGTGTGCCACATTGCCCTAGAGCTGAAAGGCACAACGTGCAGGCTTCTTAACAAAGGGCGAGTTGGGCCCCAGAGCTTCTTGCTTCCAGCTCTTTGGGAAGCTAAGAAACAACTCGCTCTGCACAGTGCTCTTACAGCCTACCGGGAACATCTCTTACAAAGGCCTGTGAAACGCAGTTTCTTTGCAGGCCTGATCTGGCTGAAGTAGAACTTCTGCCCTGGGTGTGCCACATTGCCCAGAGCTGAAAGGCACAACGTGCAGGCTTCTTAACAAAGGGCGAGTTGGCCCCAGAGCATCTTGCTTCCAGCTCTTTGGGAAGCTAAGAAACAACTCGCTCTGCACAGTGCTCTTACAGCCTACCGGGAACATCTCTTACAAAGGCCTGTGAAACGCAGTTTCTTTGCAGGCCTGATCTGGCTGAAGTAGAACTTCTGCCCTGGGTGTGCCACATTGCCCTAGAGCTGAAAGGCACAACGTGCAGTCTTCTTAACAAAGGGCGAGTTGGGCCCCAGAGCATCTTGCTTCCAGCTCTTTGGGAAGCTAAGAAACAACTCGCTCTGCACAGTGCTCTTACAGCCTACCGGGAACATCTCTTACAAAGGCCTGTGAGACGCAGTTTCTTTGCAGGCCTGATCTGGCTGAAGTAGAACTTCTGCTCTGGTTGCGCCACATTGGCCTAGAACTGAAAGCTACAACGTGCAATCTGCTTTCCAAAGTGCGAGTTGGGCCCCAGAGCATCTTGCTTCCAGCTCTTTGTGAAGCTAAGAAACAACTCGCTCTGCACAGTGCTCTTACAGCCTACCGGGAACATCTCTTACAAAGGCCTGTGAAACGCAGTTTCTTTGCAGGCCTGATCTGGCTGAAGTAGAACTTCTGCCCTGGGTGTGCCACATTGCCCTAGAGCTGAAAGGCACAACGTGGGGGCTTCTTGACAAAGGGCGAGTTGGGCCCCAGAGCATCTTGCTTCCAGCTCATTGGGAAGCTAAGAAACAACTCGCTCTGCACAGTGCTCTTACAGCCTACCGGGAACATCTCTTACAAAGGCCTGTGAAACGCAGTTTCTTTCCAGGCCTGATCTGGCTGAAGTAGAACTTATGCTCTGGGTGTGCCACACTGCCCTAGACCTGAAAGCTACAACGTGCAGTCTCCTTTCCAATGTGCGAGTTGGGCCCCAGAGCATCTTGCTTCCAGCTCTTTGGGAAGCTAAGGAACAACTCGCTCTGCACAGTGCTCTTACAGCCTACCGGGAACATCTCTTACAAAGGCCTGTGAAACACGGTTACCTTGCAGGCCTGATCTGGCTGAAGTAGAACTTCTGCCCTGGGTGTGCCACATTGCCCTAGAGCTGAAAGGCACAACGTGCAGGCTTCTTCACAAAGGGCGAGTTGGGCCCCAGAGCAGCTTGCTTCCAGCTCTTTGGTAAGCTAAGAAACAACTCGCCCTGCACAGTGCTCTTACAGCCTAAGGGGAACATCTCTTACAAATGCCTGTGAAATGCAGTTTCTTTGCAGTCCTGATCTGGCTGAAGTAGAACTTCTGCCCTGGGTGTGTGACATTGCCCTATAGCTGAAAGGCACAACGTGCAGGCTTGTTAACAAAGGGCGAGTTGGGCCCCAGAGCATCTTGCTTCCAGCTCTTTGGGAAGCTAAGAAAAAACTCGCTCTGCACAGGGCTCTTACAGCCTACCGGGAACATCTCTTACAAAGGCCTGGGAAACGCAGTTTCTTTGCATGCCTGATCAGGCTGAAGTAGAACTTCTACAGTGTGTGTGCCACATTGCCCTAGAGCTGAAAGGCACAACGTGCAGGCTTCTTAACAAAGGGCAAGATGGGCCCCAGAGCATCTTGCTTCCAGCTCTTTGGGAAGCTAAGGAACAACTCGCTCTGCACAGTGCTCTTACAGCCTACCGGGAACATGTCTTACCAAGGCCTGTGAAACGCAGTTTCTTTGCAGGCCTGATTTGGCTGAAGTAGAA
Organism: Equus caballus; assembly: GCF_041296265.1. Taxonomy (NCBI): domain Eukaryota; kingdom Metazoa; phylum Chordata; class Mammalia; order Perissodactyla; family Equidae; genus Equus; species Equus caballus. The sequence continues at coordinate 44,440,250 of NC_091692.1, forward strand.
CTTCTGCCCTGGGTGTGCCACATTGCCCTAGAGCTGAAAGGCACAACGTGCAGGCTTCTTAACAAAGGGCAAGTTGGGCCCCAGAGCATCTTGCTTACAGCTCTTTGCGAAGCTAAGAAACAACTCGCTCTGCACAGTGCTCTTACAGCCTACCGGGAACGTCTCTTACAAAGGCCTGTGAAACACAGTTTCCTTGCAGGCCTGATCTGGCTGAAGTAGAACTTCTGCCCTGGGTGTGGCACCTAGCCCTAGAGCTGAAAGGCACAATGGGCAGTCTGCATTCCAAAGGGCGAGTTGGGCGCCAGAGCATCTTGCTTCCAGCTCTTTGTGAAGCTAAGAAACAACTCGCTCTGCACAGTGCTCTTACAGCCTACCGGGAACATCTCTTAAAAAGGCCTGTGAAACACAGTTTCCTTGCAGGCCTGATCTGGCTGAAGTAGAACTTCTGCTCTGGTTGCGCCACATTGCCTTGGAGATGAAAGGCACAACGTGCAGGCTTCTTAACAAAGGGCGAGTTGGGCCCCAGAGCATCTTGCTTCCAGCTCATTGGGAAGCTAAGAAACAACTCGCTCTGCACAGTGCTCTTACAGCCTACCGGGAACATCTCTTACAAAGGCCTGTGAAACGCAGTTTCTTGGCAGGCCTGATCTGGCTGAAGTAGAACTTCTGCCCTGGGTGTGCCACATTGCCCTAGAGCTGAAAGGCACAACGTGGAGGCTTCTTAACAAAGGGCGAGTTGGGCCCCAGAGCATCTTGCTTCCAGCTCTTTGGGAAGCTAAGAAACAACTCGCTCTGCACAGTGCTCTTACAGCCTACCGGGAACATCTCTTACAAAGGCCTGTGAAACGCAGTTTCTTGGCAGGCCTGATCTGGCTGAAGTAGAACTTCTGCCCTGGGTGTGCCACATTGCCCTAGAGCTGAAAGGCACAACGTGCAGGCCTCTTCACAAAGGGCGAGTTGGGCCCCAGAGCAGCTTGCTTCCAGCTCTTTGGTAAGCTAAGAAACAACTCGCCCTGCACAGTGCTCTTACAGCCTAAGGGGAACATCTCTTACAAATGCCTGTGAAATGCAGTTTCTTTGCAGTCCTGATCTGGCTGAAGTAGAACTTCTGCCCTGGGTGTGCCACATTGCCCTATAGCTGAAAGGCACAACGTTCAGGCTTCTTAACAAAGGGCGAGTTGGGCGCCAGAGCATCTTGCTTCCAGCTCTTTGGGAAGCTAAGAAAAAACTCGCTCTGCACAGGGCTCTTACAGCCTACCGGGAACATCTCTTACAAAGGCCTGTGAAACGCAGTTTCTTTGCAGGCCTGATCAGGCTGAAGTAGAACTTCTGCAGTGTGTGTGCCACATTGCCCTAGAGCTGAAAGGCACAACGTGCAGGCTTCTTAACAAAGGGCAAGTTGGGCCCCAGAGCATCTTGCTTCCAGCTCTTTGGGAAGCTAATAAACAACTCGCTCTGCACAGTGCTCTTACAGCCTAGCGGGAACATCTGTTACAAAGGCCTGTGAAACGCAGTTTCTATGCAGGCCTGATTTGGCTGAAGTAGAACTTCTGCCCTGGGTGTGGCACCTAGCCCTAGAGCTTAAAGGCACAACGTGCAGTCTGCATTCGAAAGGGCGAGTTGAGCGCCAGAGCATCTTGCTTCCAGCTCTTTGGGAAGCTAAGAAACAACTCGCTCTGCACAGTGCTCTTACAGCCTACCGGGAACATCTCTTACAAAGGCCTGTGAAACACAGTTTCCTTGCAGGCCTGATCTGGCTGAAGTAGAACTTCTGCCCTGGGTTTGCCACATTGCCCTAGAGCTGAAAGGCACAACGTGCAGGCTTCCTAACAAAGGGCGAGTTCGGCCCCAGAGCAGCTTGCTTCCAGCTCTTTGCGAAGCTAAGAAACAACTCGCTCTGCACAGTGCTCTTACAGCCTACCGGGAACATCTCTTACAAAGGCCTGTGAAACGCAGTTTCTTTGCAGGCCTGATCAGGCTGAAGTAGAACTTCTGCCCTGGGTGTGGCACATTGCCCTAGAGCTGAAAGGGACAACGTGCAGGCTTCCTAACAAAGGGCACGTTGGGCCCCAGAGCATCTTGCTTCCAGCTCTTTGGGAAGCTAAGAAACAACTCGCTCTGCACAGTGCTCTTACAGCCTACCGGGAACATCTCTTACAAAGGCCTGTGTGATGCAGTTTCTTTGCAGGCCTGATCTGGCTGCAGTAGAACTTCTGCTCTGGTTGCGCCACATTGCCTTGGAGATGAAAGGCACAACGTGCAGGCTTCTTAACAAAGGGCGAGTTGGGCCCCAGAGCATCTTGCTTCCAGCTCATTGGGAAGCTAAGAAACAACTCGCTCTGCACAGTGCTCTTACAGCCTACCGGAAACATCTCTTACAAAGGCCTGTGAAACGCAGTTTCTTTGCAGGCCTGATCTGGCTGAAGTAGAACTTCTGCCCTGGGTGTGCCACATTGCCCTAGAGCTGAAAGGCACAACGTGCGGGCTTCTTAACAAAGGGCGAGTTGGGCCCCAGAGCATCTTGCTTCCAGCTCTTTGGAAAGCTAAGAAACAACTCGCTCTGCACAGTGCTCTTACAGCCTACCGGGAACATCTCTTACAAAGGCCTGTGAAACGCAGTTTCTTGGCAGGCCTGATCTGGCTGAAGTAGAACTTCTGCCCTGGGTGTGCCACATTGCCCTAGAGCTGAAAGGCACAACGTGGAGGCTTCTTAACAAAGGGCGAGTTGGGCCCCAGAGCATCTTGCTTCCAGCTCTTTGGGAAGCTAAGAAACAACTCGCTCTGCACAGTGCTCTTACAGCCTACCGGGAACATCTCTTACAAAGGCCTGTGAAACGCAGTTTCTTTGCAGGCCTGATCAGGCTGTAGTAGAACTTCTGCTCTGGGTGTGCCACACTGCCCTAGACCTGAAAGCTACAAGGTGCAGTCTCCTTTCCAATGTGCGAGTTGGGCCCCAGAGCATCTTGCTTCCAGCTCTTTGGGAAGCTAAGAAACAACTCGCTCTGCACAGTGCTCTTACAGCCTACCGGGAACATCTCTTACAAAGGCCTGTGAAACGCAGGTTCTTTGCAGGCCTGATCTGGCTGAAGTAGAACTTCTGCCGTGGGTGTGCCACATTGCCCTAGAGCTGAAAGGCACAACGTGCAGGCTTCTTAACAAAGGGCGAGTTGCGCCCCAGAGCATCTTGCTTCCAGCTCTTTGGGAAGCTAAGAAACAGCTCGCTCTGCACAGTGCTCTTACAGCCTACCGGGAACATCTCTTACAAAGGCCTGTGAAACGCAGTTTCTTTGCAGGCCTGATCTGGATGAAGTAGAACTTCTGCCCTCTGTGTGGCACCTAGCCTTAGAGCTGAAAGGCACAACGTGCAGTCTGCATTCGAAAGGGCGAGTTGGGCGCCAGAGCTTCTTGCTTCCAGCTCTTTGGGAAGCTAAGAAACAACTCGCTCTGCACAGTGCTCTTACAGCCTACCGGGAACATCTCTTACAAAGGCCTGTGAAACGCAGTTTCCTTGCAGGCGTGATCTGGCTGAAGTAGAACTTCTGCCCTGGGTGTGGCACCTAGCCCTAGAGCTGAAAGGCACAACGGGCAGTCTGCATTCCAAAGGGCGAGTTGGGCGCGAGAGCATCTTGCTTCCAGCTCTTTGGGAAGCTAAGAAACAACTCGCTCTGCACAGTGCTCTTACAGCCTACCGGGAACATCTCTTAAAAAGGCCTGTGAAACACAGTTTCCTTGCAGGCCTGATCTGGCTGAAGTAGAACTTCTGCCCTGGGTGTGCCACATTGCCCTAGAGCTGAAAGGCACAACGTGCAGGCTTCCTAACAAAGGGCGAGTTGGGCCTCAGAGCAGCTTGCTTCCAGCTCTTTGGGAAGCTAAGAAACAACTCGCTCTGCACAGTGCTCTTACAGCCTACCGGGAACATCTCTTACAAAGGCCTGTGAAACGCAGTTTCTTTGCAGGCCTGATCTGGCTGAAGTAGAACTTCTGCCCTGGGTGTGCCACATTGCCCAGAGCTGAAAGGCACAACGTGCAGGCTTCTTAACAAAGGGCGAGTTGGCCCCAGAGCATCTTGCTTCCAGCTCTTTGGGAAGCTAAGAAACAACTCGCTCTGCACAGTGCTCTTACAGCCTACCGGGAACATCTCTTACAAAGGCCTGTGAAACGCAGTTTCTTTGCAGGCCTGATCTGGCTGAAGTAGAACTTCTGCCCTGGGTGTGCCACATTGCCCTAGAGCTGAAAGGCACAACGTGCAGTCTTCTTAACAAAGGGCGAGTTGGGCCCCAGAGCATCTTGCTTCCAGCTCTTTGGGAAGCTAAGAAACAACTCGCTCTGCACAGTGCTCTTACAGCCTACCGGGAACATCTCTTACAAAGGCCTGTGAGACGCAGTTTCTTTGCAGGCCTGATCTGGCTGAAGTAGAACTTCTGCTCTGGTTGCGCCACATTGGCCTAGAACTGAAAGCTACAACGTGCAATCTGCTTTCCAAAGTGCGAGTTGGGCCCCAGAGCATCTTGCTTCCAGCTCTTTGTGAAGCTAAGAAACAACTCGCTCTGCACAGTGCTCTTACAGCCTACCGGGAACATCTCTTACAAAGGCCTGTGAAACGCAGTTTCTTTGCAGGCCTGATCTGGCTGAAGTAGAACTTCTGCCCTGGGTGTGCCACATTGCCCTAGAGCTGAAAGGCACAACGTGGGGGCTTCTTGACAAAGGGCGAGTTGGGCCCCAGAGCATCTTGCTTCCAGCTCATTGGGAAGCTAAGAAACAACTCGCTCTGCACAGTGCTCTTACAGCCTACCGGGAACATCTCTTACAAAGGCCTGTGAAACGCAGTTTCTTTCCAGGCCTGATCTGGCTGAAGTAGAACTTATGCTCTGGGTGTGCCACACTGCCCTAGACCTGAAAGCTACAACGTGCAGTCTCCTTTCCAATGTGCGAGTTGGGCCCCAGAGCATCTTGCTTCCAGCTCTTTGGGAAGCTAAGAAACAACTCGCTCTGCACAGTGCTCTTACAGCCTACCGGGAACATCTCTTACAAAGGCCTGTGAAACACGGTTACCTTGCAGGCCTGATCTGGCTGAAGTAGAACTTCTGCCCTGGGTGTGCCACATTGCCCTAGAGGTGAAAGGCACAACGTGCAGGCTTCTTCACAAAGGGCGAGTTGGGCCCCAGAGCAGCTTGCTTCCAGCTCTTTGGTAAGCTAAGAAACAACTCGCCCTGCACAGTGCTCTTACAGCCTAAGGGGAACATCTCTTACAAATGCCTGTGAAATGCAGTTTCTTTGCAGTCCTGATCTGGCTGAAGTAGAACTTCTGCCCTGGGTGTGTGACATTGCCCTATAGCTGAAAGGCACAACGTGCAGGCTTGTTAACAAAGGGCGAGTTGGGCCCCAGAGCATCTTGCTTCCAGCTCTTTGGGAAGCTAAGAAAAAACTCGCTCTGCACAGGGCTCTTACAGCCTACCGGGAACATCTCTTACAAAGGCCTGGGAAACGCAGTTTCTTTGCATGCCTGATCAGGCTGAAGTAGAACTTCTGCAGTGTGTGTGCCACATTGCCCTAGAGCTGAAAGGCACAACGTGCAGGCTTCTTAACAAAGGGCAAGATGGGCCCCAGAGCATCTTGCTTCCAGCTCTTTGGGAAGCTAAGGAACAACTCGCTCTGCACAGTGCTCTTACAGCCTACCGGGAACATGTCTTACCAAGGCCTGTGAAACGCAGTTTCTTTGCAGGCCTGATTTGGCTGAAGTAGAACTTCTGCCCTGGGTGTGCCACATTGCCCTAGAGCTGAAAGGCACAACGTGCAGGCTTCTTAACAAAGGGCAAGTTGGGCCCCAGAGCATCTTGCTTACAGCTCTTTGCGAAGCTAAGAAACAACTCGCTCTGCACAGTGCTCTTACAGCCTACCGGGAACGTCTCTTACAAAGGCCTGTGAAACACAGTTTCCTTGCAGGCCTGATCTGGCTGAAGTAGAACTTCTGCCCTGGGTGTGCCACATTGCCCTAGAGCTGAAAGGCACAACGTGCGGGCTTCTTAACAAAGGGCGAGTTGGGCCCCAGAGCATCTTGCTTCCAGCTCTTTGGAAAGCTAAGAAACAACTCGCTCTGCACAGTGCTCTTACAGCCTACTGGGAACATCTCTTACAAAGGCCTGTGAAACGCAGTTTCTTGGCAGGCCTGATCTGGCTGAAGTAGAACTTCTGCCCTGGGTGTGCCACATTGCCCTAGAGCTGAAAGGCACAACGTGGAGGCTTCTTAACAAAGGGCGAGTTGGGCCCCAGAGCATCTTGCTTCCAGCTCTTTGGGAAGCTAAGAAACAACTCGCTCTGCACAGTGCTCTTACAGCCTACCGGGAACATCTCTTACAAAGGCCTGTGAAACGCAGTTTCTTTGCAGGCCTGATCAGGCTGAAGTAGAACTTCTGCTCTGGGTGTGCCACACTGCCCTAGACCTGAAAGCTACAAGGTGCAGTCTCCTTTCCAATGTGCGAGTTGGGCCCCAGAGCATCTTGCTTCCAGCTCTTTGGGAAGCTAAGAAACAACTCGCTATGCACAGTGCTCTTACAGCCTACCGGGAGCATCTCTTACAAAGGCCTGTGAAACGCAGGTTCTTTGCAGGCCTGATCTGGCTGAAGTAGAACTTCTGCCGTGGGTGTGCCACATTGCCCTAGAGCTGAAAGGCACAACGTGCAGGCTTCTTAACAAAGGGCGAGTTGGGCCCCAGAGCATCTTGCTTCCAGCTCTTTGGGAAGCTAAGAAACAACTCGCTCTGCACAGTGCTCTTACAGCCTACCGGGAACATCTCTTACAAAGGCCTGTGAAACGCAGTTTCTTTGCAGGCCTGATCTGGATGAAGTAGAACTTCTGCCCTGGGTGTGGCACCTAGCCCTAGAGCTGAAAGGCACAACGTGCAGTCTGCATTCGAAAGGGCGAGTTGGGCGCCAGAGCTTCTTGCTTCCAGCTCTTTGGGAAGCTAAGAAGCAACTCGCTCTGCACAGTGCTCTTACAGCCTACCGGGAACATCTCTTACAAAGGCCTGTGAAACACAGTTTCCTTGCAGGCGTGATCTGGCTGAAGTAGAACTTCTGCCCTGGGTGTGGCACCTAGCCCTAGAGCTGAAAGGCACAACGGGCAGTCTGCATTCCAAAGGGCGAGTTGGGCGCGAGAGCATCTTGCTTCCAGCTCTTTGGGAAGCTAAGAAACAACTCGCTCTGCACAGTGCTCTTACAGCCTACCGGGAACATCTCTTACAAAGGCCTGTGAAACGCAGTTTCTTTGCAGGCCTGATCAGGCTGAAGTAGAACTTCTGCCCTGGGTGTGCCACATTGCCCTAGAGCTGAAAGGCACAACGTGCAGGCTTCTTAGAAAAGGGCGAGTTGGGCCCCAGAGCATCTTGCTTCCAGCTGTTTGGGAAGCTAAGAAACAACTCGCTCTGCACAGTGCTCTTACAGCCTACTGGGAACATCTCTTACAAAGGCCTGTGAAACGCAGTTTCTTTGCAGGCCTGATCTGGCTGAAGTAGAACTTCTGCCCTGGGTGTGCCACATTGCCCTAGAGCTGAAAGGCACAACGTGCAGGCTTCTTAACAAAGGGCGAGTTGGGCCCCAGAGCTTCTTGCTTCCAGCTCTTTGGGAAGCTAAGAAACAACTCGCTCTGCACAGTGCTCTTACAGCCTACCGGGAACATCTCTTACATAGGCCTGTGAAACGCAGTTTCTTTGCAGGCCTGATCTGGCTGAAGTAGAACTTCTGCCCTGGGTGTGCCACATTGCCCTAGAGCTGAAAGGCACAACGTGGGGGCTTCTTGACAAAGGGCGAGATGGGCCCCAGAGCATCTTGCTTCCAGCTCATTGGGAAGCTAAGAAACAACTCGCTCTGCACAGTGCTCTTACAGCCTACCGGGAACATCTCTTACAAAGGCCTGTGAAACGCAGTTTCTTTCCAGGCCTGATCTGGCTGAAGTAGAACTTATGCTCTGGGTGTGCCACACTGCCCTAGACCTGAAAGCTACAACGTGCAGTCTCCTTTCCAATGTGCGAGTTGGGCCCCAGAGCATCTTGCTTCCAGCTCTTTGGGAAGCTAAGAAACAACTCGCTCTGCACAGTGCTCTTACAGCCTACCGGGAACATCTCTTACAAAGGCCTGTGAAACACGGTTACCTTGCAGGCCTGATCTGGCTGAAGTAGAACTTCTGCCCTGGGTGTGCCACATTGCCCTAGAGGTGAAAGGCACAACGTGCAGGCTTCTTCACAAAGGGCGAGTTGGGCCCCAGAGCAGCTTGCTTCCAGCTCTTTGGTAAGCTAAGAAACAACTCGCCCTGCACAGTGCTCTTACAGCCTAAGGGGAACATCTCTTACAAATGCCTGTGAAATGCAGTTTCTTTGCAGTCCTGATCTGGCTGAAGTAGAACTTCTGCCCTGGGTGTGTCACATTGCCCTATAGCTGAAAGGCACAACGTTCAGGCTTCTAAACAAAGCGCGAGTTGGGCCCCAGAGCATCTTGCTTCCAGCTCTTTGGGAAGCTAAGAAAAAACTCGCTCTGCACAGGGCTCTTACAGCCTACCGGGAACATCTCTTACAAAGGCCTGTGAAACGCAGTTTCTTTGCATGCCTGATCAGGCTGAAGTAGAACTTCTGCAGTGTGTGTACCACATTGCCCTAGAGCTGAAAGGCACAACGTGCAGGCTTCTTAACAAAGGGCAAGTTGGGCCCCAGAGCATCTTGCTTCCAGCTCTTTGGGAAGCTAAGAAACAACTCGCTCTGCACAGTGCTCTTACAGCCTACCGGGAACATGTCTTACCAAGGCCTGTGAAACGCAGTTTCTTTGCAGGCCTGATTTGGCTGAAGTAGAACTTCTGCCCTGGGTGTGCCACATTGCCCTAGAGCTGAAAGGCACAACGTGCAGGCTTCTTAACAAAGGGCGAGTTGGGCCCCAGAGCATCTTGCTTACAGCTCTTTGGGAAGCTAAGAAACAACTCGCTCTGCACAGTGCTCTTACAGCCTACCGGGAACATCTCTTACAAAGGCCTGTGAAACACAGTTTCCTTGCAGGCCTGATCTGGCTGAAGTAGAACTTCTGCCCTGGGTGTGGCACCTAGCCCTAGAGCTGAAAGGCACAACGGGCAGTCTGCATTCCAAAGGGCGAGTTGGGCGCCAGAGCATCTTGCTTCCAGCTCTTTGGGAAGCTAAGAAACAACTCGCTCTGCACAGTGCTCTTACAGCCTAAGGGGAACATCTCTTACAAATGCCTGTGAAGTGCAGTTTCTTTGCAGTCCTGATCTGGCTGAAGTAGAACTTCTGCCCTGGGTGTGCCACATTGCCCTATAGCTGAAAGGCACAACGTTCAGGCTTCTTAACAAAGCGCGAGTTGGGCCCCAGAGCATCTTGCTTCCAGCTCTGTGGGAAGCTAAGAAACAACTCGCTCTGCACCGGGCTCTTACAGCCTACCGGGAACATCTCTTACAAAGGCGTGTGTGATGCACTTTCTTTGCAGGCCTCATCTGGCTGCAGTAGAACTTCTGCCCTGGGTGTGCTACTTTGCCCTCGAGCTGAAAGGCACAACGTGCAGGCTTCTTTCCAAAGGGCGAGTTCGGCCCCACAGCATCTTGCTTCCAGCTCTTTGGGAAGCTAAGAAACAGCTCGTTCTGCACAGTGCTCTTACAGCCTACCGGGAACATGTCTTCCAAAGGCCTGTGAAACGCAGTTTCTTTGCAGGCCTGATCTGGCTGAAGTAGGACTTCTGCTCTGGGTGTGCTACTTTGCCCTAGAGCTGAAAGGCACAACGTGCAGACTTCTTTCCAAAGGGCGAGTTGGGCCCCACAGCATCTTGCTTCCAGCTCTTTGGGAAGCTAAGAAACAACTCGCTCTGCACAGTGCTCTTACAGCCTAGTGGGAACATCTCTTCCAAAGGCCTGTGAAACGCAGTTTCTTTGCAGGCCTGATCTGGCTGAAGTAGGACTTCTGCTCTGGGTGTGCTACTTTGCCCTAGAGCTGAAAGGCACAACGTGCAGGCTTCTTTCCAAAGGGCGAGTTGGGCCCCACAGCATCTTGCTTCCAGCTCTTTGGGAAGCTAAGAAACAACTCGCTCTGCACAGTGCTCTTACAGCCTACCGGGAACATCTCTTCCAAAGGCCTGTGAAACGCAGTTTCTTTGCAGGCCTGATCTGGCTGAAGTAGGACTTGTGCTCTGGGTGTGCTACTTTGCCCTAGAGCTGAAAGGCACAACGTGCAGGCTTCTTTCCAAAGGGCGAGTTGGGCCCCACAGCATCTTGCTTCCAGCTCTTTGGGAAGCTAAGAAACAACTCGCTCTGCACAGTGCTCTTACAGCCTACCGGGAACATCTCTTCCAAAGGCCTGTGAAACGCAGTTTCTTTGCAGTCCTGATCTGGCTGAAGTAGGACTTGTGCTCTGGGTGTGCTACTTTGCCCTAGAGCTGAAAGGCAGAACGTGCAGGCTTCTTTCCAAAGGGCGAGTTGGGCCCCAGAGCATCTTGCTTCCAGCTCTTTGGGAAGCTAAGAAACAACTCGCTCTGCACAGTGCTCTTACAGCCTAGTGGGAACATCTCTTCCAAAGGCCTGTGAAACGCAGTTTCTTTGCAGGCCTGATCTGGCTGAAGTAGGACTTCTGCTCTGGGTGTGCTACTTTGCCCTAGAGCTGAAAGGCACAACGTGCAGGCTTCTTTCCAAAGGGCGAGTTGGGCCCCACAGCATCTTGCTTCCAGCTCTTTGGGAAGCTAAGAAACAACTCGCTCTGCACAGTGCTCTTACAGCCTAGTGGGAACATCTCTTCCATAGGCCTGTGAAACGCAGTTTCTTTGCAGGCCTGATCTGGCTGAAGTAGGACTTCTGCTCTGGGTGTGCTACTTTGCCCTAGAGCTGAAGGGCACAACGTGAGGGTTCTTTCCAAAGGGCGAGTTGGGCCCCACAGCATCTTGCTTCCAGCTCTTTGGGAAGCTAAGAAACAACTCGCTCTGCACAGTGCTCTTACAGCCTACCGGGAACATCTCTTCCAAAGGCCTGTGAAACGCAGTTTCTTTGCAGGCCTGATCTGGCTGAAGTAGGACTTGTGCTCTGGGTGTGCTACTTTGCCCTAGAGCTGAAAGGCACAACGTGCAGGCTTCTTTCCAAAGGGCGAGTTGGGCCCCACAGCATCTTGCTTCCAGCTCTTTGGGAAGCTAAGAAACAACTCGCTCTGCACAGTGCACTTACAGCCTACCGGGAACATCTCTTCCAAAGGCCTGTGAAACGCTGTTTCTTTGCAGGCCTGATCTGGCTGAAGTAGGACTTGTGCTCTGGGTGTGCTACTTTGCCCTAGAGCTGAAAGGCAGAACGTGCAGGCTTCTTTCCAAAGGGCGAGTTGGGCCCCACAGCATCTTGCTTCCAGCTCTTTGGGAAGCTAAGAAACAACTCGCTCTGCACAGTGCTCTTACAGCCTAGTGGGAACATCTCTTCCAAAGGCCTGTGAAACGCAGTTTCTTTGCAGGCCTGATCTGGCTGAAGTAGGACTTCTGCTCTGGGTGTGCTACTTTGCCCTAGAGCTGAAAGGCACAACGTGCAGGCTTCTTTCCAAAGGGCGAGTTGGGCCCCACAGCATCTTGCTTCCAGCTCTTTGGGAAGCTAAGAAACAACTCGCTCTGCACAGTGCTCTTACAGCCTACCGGGACCATCTCTTACAAAGGCCTGTGAGACACAGTTTCTTTGCATGCCTGATCTGGCTGAAGTAGAACCTCTGCTCTGGTTGCGCCACATTGGCCTAGAACTGAAAGCTACAACGTGCAATCTGCTTTCCAAAGTGCGAGTTGGGCCCCAGAGCAACTTGCTTCTAGCTCTTTGGTAAGCTAAGAAACAACTCGCTCTGCACAGTGCTCTTACAGCCTACCGGGAACATCTCTTACAAAGGCCTGTGAAACGCAGTTTCTTTGCAGGCCTGATCTGGCTGAAGTAGAACTTCTGCCCTGGGAGTGCCACATTGCCCTAGAGCTGAAAGGCAGAACGTGGGGGCTTCTTGACAAAGGGCGAGTTGGGCCCCAGAGCATCTTGCTTCCAGCTCTTTGGGAAGCTAAGAAACAACTCGCTCTGCACAGTGCTCTTACAGCCTACCGGGAACACCTCTTACAAAGGCCTGTGAAACGCAGTTTCTTTGCAGGCCTGATCTGGCTGAAGTAGAACTTCTGCCCTGGGTGTGCCACATTGCCCTAGAGCTGAAAGGCACAAAGTGCAGGCTTCTTAACAAAGGGCGAGTTGGGCCCCAGAGCATCTTGCTTCCAGCTCTTTGGGAAGCTAAGAAACAACTCGCTCTGGACAGTGCTCTTACAGCCTACCGGGAACATCTCTTACAAAGGCCTGTGAAACGCAGTTTCTTTGCAGGCCTGATCTGGCTGAAGTAGAACTTATGCTCTGGGTGTCCCACACTGCCCTAGACCTGAAAGCTACAACGTGCAGTCTCCTTTCCAATGTGCGAGTTGGGCCCCAGAGCATTTTGCTTCCAGCTCTTTGGGAAGCTAAGAAACAACTCGCTCTGCACAGTGCTCTTACAGCCTACCGGGAACATCTCTTACAAAGGCCTGTGAAACACGGTTACCTTGCAGGCCTGATCTGGCTGAAGTAGAACTTCTGCCCTGGGTGTGCCACATTGCCCTAGAGCTGAAAGGCACAACGTGCAGGCCTCTTCACAAAGGGCGAGTTGGGCCCCAGAGCAGCTTGCTTCCAGCTCTTTGGTAAGCTAAGAAACAACTCGCCCTGCACAGTGCTCTTACAGCCTAAGGGGAACATCTCTTACAAATGCCTGTGAAATGCAGTTTCTTTGCAGTCCTGATCTGGCTGAAGTAGAACTTCTGCCCTGGGTGTGCCACATTGCCCTATAGCTGAAAGGCACAACGTTCAGGCTTCTTAACAAAGGGCGAGTTGGGCGCCAGAGCATCTTGCTTCCAGCTCTTTGGGAAGCTAAGAAAAAACTCGCTCTGCACAGGGCTCTTACAGCCTACTGGGAACATCTCTTACAAAGGCCTGTGAAACGCAGTTTCTTTGCAGGCCTGATCAGGCTGAAGTAGAAATTCTGCAGTGTGTGTGCCACATTGCCCTAGAGCTGAAAGGCACAACGTGCAGGCTTCTTAACAAAGGGCAAGTTGGGCCCCAGAGCATCTTGCTTCCAGCTCTTTGGGAAGCTAATAAACAACTCGCTCTGCACAGTGCTCTTACAGCCTAGCGGGAACATCTGTTACAAAGGCCTGTGAAACGCAGTTTCTATGCAGGCCTGATTTGGCTGAAGTAGAACTTCTGCCCTGGGTGTGGCACCTAGCCCTAGAGCTGAAAGGCACAACGGGCAGTCTGCATTCCAAAGGGCGAGTTGGGCGCCAGAGCATCTTGCTTCCAGCTCTTTGGGAAGCTAAGAAACAACTCGCTCTGCACAGTGCTCTTACAGCCTAAGGGGAACATCTCTTACAAATGCCTGTGAAGTGCAGTTTCTTTGCAGTCCTGATCTGGCTGAAGTAGAACTTCTGCCCTGGGTGTGCCACATTGCCCTATAGCTGAAAGGCACAACGTTCAGGCTTCTTAACAAAGCGCGAGTTGGGCCCCAGAGCATCTTGCTTCCAGCTCTGTGGGAAGCTAAGAAACAACTCGCTCTGCACCGGGCTCTTACAGCCTACCGGGAACATCTCTTACAAAGGCGTGTGTGATGCACTTTCTTTGCAGGCCTCATCTGGCTGCAGTAGAACTTCTGCCCTGGGTGTGCTACTTTGCCCTCGAGCTGAAAGGCACAACGTGCAGGCTTCTTTCCAAAGGGCGAGTTCGGCCCCACAGCATCTTGCTTCCAGCTCTTTGGGAAGCTAAGAAACAGCTCGTTCTGCACAGTGCTCTTACAGCCTACCGGGAACATGTCTTCCAAAGGCCTGTGAAACGCAGTTTCTTTGCAGGCCTGATCTGGCTGAAGTAGGACTTGTGCTCTGGGTGTGCTACTTTGCCCTAGAGCTGAAAGGCACAACGTGCAGGCTTCTTTCCAAAGGGCGAGTTGGGCCCCACAGCATCTTGCTTCCAGCTCTTTGGGAAGCTAAGAAACAACTCGCTCTGCACAGTGCTCTTACAGCCTACCGGGAACATCTCTTCCAAAGGCCTGTGAAACGCAGTTTCTTTGCAGTCCTGATCTGGCTGAAGTAGGACTTGTGCTCTGGGTGTGCTACTTTGCCCTAGAGCTGAAAGGCAGAACGTGCAGGCTTCTTTCCAAAGGGCGAGTTGGGCCCCAGAGCATCTTGCTTCCAGCTCTTTGGGAAGCTAAGAAACAACTCGCTCTGCACAGTGCTCTTACAGCCTAGTGGGAACATCTCTTCCAAAGGCCTGTGAAACGCAGTTTCTTTGCAGGCCTGATCTGGCTGAAGTAGGACTTCTGCTCTGGGTGTGCTACTTTGCCCTAGAGCTGAAAGGCACAACGTGCAGGCTTCTTTCCAAAGGGCGAGTTGGGCCCCACAGCATCTTGCTTCCAGCTCTTTGGGAAGCTAAGAAACAACTCGCTCTGCACAGTGCTCTTACAGCCTAGTGGGAACATCTCTTCCATAGGCCTGTGAAACGCAGTTTCTTTGCAGGCCTGATCTGGCTGAAGTAGGACTTCTGCTCTGGGTGTGCTACTTTGCCCTAGAGCTGAAGGGCACAACGTGAGGCTTCTTTCCAAAGGGCGAGTTGGGCCCCACAGCATCTTGCTTCCAGCTCTTTGGGAAGCTAAGAAACAACTCGCTCTGCACAGTGCTCTTACAGCCTACCGGGAACATCTCTTCCAAAGGCCTGTGAAACGCAGTTTCTTTGCAGGCCTGATCTGGCTGAAGTAGGACTTGTGCTCTGGGTGTGCTACTTTGCCCTAGAGCTGAAAGGCACAACGTGCAGGCTTCTTTCCAAAGGGCGAGTTGGGCCCCACAGCATCTTGCTTCCAGCTCTTTGGGAAGCTAAGAAACAACTCGCTCTGCACAGTGCACTTACAGCCTACCGGGAACATCTCTTCCAAAGGCCTGTGAAACGCAGTTTCTTTGCAGGCCTGATCTGGCTGAAGTAGGACTTGTGCTCTGGGTGTGCTACTTTGCCCTAGAGCTGAAAGGCAGAACGTGCAGGCTTCTTTCCAAAGGGCGAGTTGGGCCCCACAGCATCTTGCTTCCAGCTCTTTGGGAAGCTAAGAAACAACTCGCTCTGCACAGTGCTCTTACAGCCTAGTGGGAACATCTCTTCCAAAGGCCTGTGAAACGCAGTTTCTTTGCAGGCCTGATCTGGCTGAAGTAGGACTTCTGCTCTGGGTGTGCTACTTTGCCCTAGAGCTGAAAGGCACAACGTGCAGGCTTCTTTCCAAAGGGCGAGTTGGGCCCCACAGCATCTTGCTTCCAGCTCTTTGGGAAGCTAAGAAACAACTCGCTCTGCACAGTGCTCTTACAGCCTACCGGGACCATCTCTTACAAAGGCCTGTGAGACACAGTTTCTTTGCATGCCTGATCTGGCTGAAGTAGAACCTCTGCTCTGGTTGCGCCACATTGGCCTAGAACTGAAAGCTACAACGTGCAATCTGCTTTCCAAAGTGCGAGTTGGGCCCCAGAGCAACTTGCTTCTAGCTCTTTGGGAAGCTAAGAAACAACTCGCTCTGCACAGTGCTCTTACAGCCTACCGGGTCATCTCTTACAAAGGCCTGTGAAACACGGTTACCTTGCAGGCCTGATCTGGCTGAAGTAGAACTTCTGCCCTGGGTGCCACATTGCCCTAGAGCTGAAAGGCACAACGTGCAGGCTTCTTCACAAAGGGCGAGTTGGGCCCCAGAGCAGCTTGCTTCCAGCTCTTTGGGAAGCTAAGAAACAACTCGCCCTGCACAGTGCTCTTACAGCCTAAGGGGAACATCTCTTACAAATGCCTGTGAAATGCAGTTTCTTTGCAGTCCTGATCTGGCTGAAGTAGAACTTCTGCCCTGGGTGTGCCACATTGCCCTATAGCTGAAAGGCACAACGTTCAGGCTTCTTAACAAAGCGCGAGTTGGGCCCCAGAGCATCTTGCTTCCAGCTCTTTGGGAAGCTAAGAAACAACTCGCTCTGCACATGGCTCTAACAGCCTACCGGGAACATCTCTTACAAAGGCCTGTGAAACGCAGTTTCTTTGCAGGCATGATCAGGCTGAAGTAGAACTTCTGCCATGGGTGTGGCACATTGCCCTAGAGCTGAAAGGCACAACGTGCAGTCTTCTTAACAAAGGGCAAGTTTTGCCCCAGAGCATCTTGCTTCCAGCTCTTTGGGAAGCTAAGAAACAACTCGCTCTGCACAGTGCTCTTACAGCCTACCGGGAACATCTCTTACAAAGGCCTGTGAAACGCAGTTTCTTTGCAGGCCTGATCAGGCTGAAGTAGAACTTCTGCCATGGGTGTGGCACATTGCCCTAGAGCTGAAAGGCACAACGTGCAGTCTTCTTAACAAAGGGCAAGTTTTGCCCCAGAGCATCTTGCTTCCAGCTCTTTGGGAAGCTAAGAAACAACTCGCTCTGCACAGTGCTCTTACAGCCTACCGGGAACATCTCTTACAAAGGCCTGTGAAGCGCAGTTTCTTTGCAGGCCTGATCTGGCTGCAGTAGAACTTCTGCTCTGGGTGCGCCACATTGCCCTAGTGCTGAAAGCTACAACGTGCCGTCTGCTTTCCAAAGGGCGAGTTGGGCCCCAGAGCATCTTGCTTCCAGCTCTTTGGGAAGCTAAGAAACAACTCGCTCTGCACAGTGCTCTTACAGCCTACCGGGAACATCTCTTACAAAGGCCTGTGAAACGCACTTTCTTTGCAGGCCTGATCAGGCTGAAGTAGAACTTCTGCCCTGGGTGTGGCACCTAGCCCCAGAGCTGAAAGGCACAACGTGCAGGCTTCTTAACAAAGGGCGAGTTGGGCCCCACAGCATCTTGCTTCCAGCTCTTTGGGAAGCTAAGAAACAACTCGCTCTGCACAGTGCTCTTACAGCCTACCAGGAACATCTCTTACAAAGGCCTGTGAAACGCAGTTTCTTTGCAGGCCTGATCTGGATGAAGTAGAACTTCTGCCCTGGGTGTGGCACCTAGCCCTAGAGCGGAAAGGCACAACGTGCAGTCTGCATTCGAAAGGGCGAGTTGGGCGCCAGAGCATCTTGCTTCCAGCTCTTTGGGAACCTAAGAAACAACTTGCTCTGCACAGTGCTCTTACAGCCTACCGGGAACATCTCTTACAAATGCCTGTGAAACGCAGTTTCTTTGCAGGCCTGATCTGGCTGAAGTAGAACTTCTGCCCTGGGTGTGCCACATTGCCCTAGAGCTGAAAGGCACACCGTGGAGGCTTCTTAACAAAGGGCGAGTTGGGCCCCAGAGCATCTTGCTTCCAGCTCTTTGGGAAGCTAAGAAACAACTCACTCTGCACAGTGCTCTTACAGCCTACCGGGAACATCTCTTACAAAGGCCTGTGTGATGCAGTTTCTTTGCAGGCCTGATCTGGCTGCAGTAGAACTTCTGCTCTGGTTGCTCCACATTGCCTTAGAGCTGAAAGTCACAACGTGCAGGCTTCTTAACAAAAGGCGAGTTGGGCCCCAGAGCATCTTGCTTCCAGCTCATTGGGAAGCTAAGAAACAACTCGCTCTGCACAGTGCTCTTACAGCCTACCGGGAACATCTCTTACAAAGGCCTGTGAAACGCAGTTTCTTTGCAGGACTGATAAGGCTGAAGTAGAAGTTCTACCCTGGGTGAGCCACATAGCCCTAGAGCTGAAAGGCACAACGTGCAGGCTTCTTAACAAAGGGCGAGTTGGGCCCCAGAGCATCTTGCTTCCAGCTCTTTGGGAAGCTAAGAAACAACTCGCTCTGCACAGTGCTCTTACAGCCTACCGGGAACATCTCTTACAAAGGCCTGTGAAACGCAATTTCTTTGCAGGCCTGATCTGGCTGAAGTAGAACTTATGCACTGGGTGTGCCACACTGCCCTAGACCTGAAAGCTACAACGTGCAGTCTCCTTTCCAATGTGCGAGTTGGGCCCCAGAGCATCTTGCTTCCAGCTCTTTGGGAAGCTAAGAAACAACTCGCTCTGCACAGTGCTCTTACAGCCTACCGGGAACATCTCTTACAAAGGCCTGTGAAACACGGTTACCTTGCAGGCCTAATCTGGCTGAAGTAGAACTTCTGCCCTGGGTGTGCCACATTGCCCTAGAGCTGAAAGGCACAACGTGCAGGCTTCTTCACAAAGGGCGAGTTGGGCCCCAGAGCAGCTTGCTTCCAGCTCTTTGGTAAGCTAAGAAACAACTCGCCCTGCACAGTGCTCTTACAGCCTAAGGGGAACATCTCTTACAAATGCCTGTGAAATGCAGTTTCTTTGCAGTCCTGATCTGGCTGAAGTAGAACTTCTGCCCTGGGTGTGCCACATTGCCCTATAGCTGAAAGGCACAACGTTCAGGCTTCTTAACAAAGCGCGAGTTGGGCCCCAGAGCATCTTGCTTCCAGCTCTTTGGGAAGCTAAGAAACAACTCGCTCTGCACAGGGCTCTTACAGTCTACCGGGAACATCTCTTACAAAGGCCTGTGAAACGCAGTTTCTTTGCAGGCCTGATCAGGCTGAAGTAGAACTTCTTCAGTGTGTGTGCCACATTGCCCAAGAGCTGAAAAGCACAACGTGCAGGCTTCTCTACAAAGGGCAAGTTGGGCCCCAGAGCATCTTGCTTCCAGCTCTTTGGGAAGCTAAGAAACAACTCGCTCTGCACAGTGCTCTTACAGCCTACCGGGAACATCTCTTACAAAGGCCTGTGAAACGCAGTTTCTTTGCAGGCATGATCTGGCTGAAGTAGAACTTCTGCCCTGGGTGTGCCACATTGCCCTAGAGCTGAAAGGCACAACGTGCAGGCTTCTTAACAAAGGGCGAGTTGGGCCCCAGAGCTTCTTGCTTCCAGCTCTTTGGGAAGCTAAGAAACAACTCGCTCTGCACAGTGCTCTTACAGCCTACCGGGAACATCTCTTACAAAGGCCTGTGAAACGCAGTTTCTTTGCAGGCCTGATCTGGCTGAAGTAGAACTTCTGCCCTGGGTGTGGCACATTGCCCAGAGCTGAAAGGCACAACGTGCAGGCTTCTTAACAAAGGGCGAGTTGGCCCCAGAGCATCTTGCTTCCAGCTCTTTGGGAAGCTAAGAAACAACTCGCTCTGCACAGTGCTCTTACAGCCTACCGGGAACATCTCTTACAAAGGCCTGTGAAACGCAGTTTCTTTGCAGGCCTGATCTGGCTGAAGTAGAACTTCTGCCCTGGGTGTGCCACATTGCCCTAGAGCTGAAAGGCACAACGTGCAGTCTTCTTAACAAAGGGAGAGTTGGGCCCCAGAGCATCTTGCTTCCAGCTCTTTGGGAAGCTAAGAAACAACTCGCTCTGCACAGTGCTCTTACAGCCTACCGGGACCATCTCTTACAAAGGCCTGTGAGACACAGTTTCTTTGCATGCCTGATCTGGCTGAAGTAGAACCTCTGCTCTGGTTGCGCCACATTGGCCTAGAACTGAAAGCTACAACGTGCAATCTGCTTTCCAAAGTGCGAGTTGGGCCCCAGAGCAACTTGCTTCTAGCTCTTTGGTAAGCTAAGAAACAACTCGCTCTGCACAGTGCTCTTACAGCCTACCGGGAACATCTCTTACAAATGCCTGTGAAACGCAGTTTCTTTGCAGGCCTGATCTGGCTGAAGTAGAACTTCTGCCCTGGGAGTGCCACATTGCCCTAGAGCTGAAAGGCAGAACGTGGGGGCTTCTGGACAAAGGGCGAGTTGGGCCCCAGAGCATCTTGCTTCCAGCTCTTTGGGAAGCTAAGAAACAACTCGCTCTGCACAGTGCTCTTACAGCCTACCGGGAACACCTCTTACAAAGGCCTGTGAAACGCAGTTTCTTTGCAGGCCTGATCTGGCTGAAGTAGAACTTCTGCCCTGGGTGTGCCACATTGCCCTAGAGCTGAAAGGCACAAAGTGCAGGCTTCTTAACAAAGGGCGAGTTGGGCCCCAGAGCATCTTGCTTCCAGCTCTTTGGGAAGCTAAGAAACAACTCGCTCTGGACAGTGCTCTTACAGCCTACCGGGAACATCTCTTACAAAGGCCTGTGAAACGCAGTTTCTTTGCAGGCCTGATCTGGCTGAAGTAGAACTTATGCTCTGGGTGTCCCACACTGCCCTAGACCTGAAAGCTACAACGTGCAGTCTCCTTTCCAATGTGCGAGTTGGGCCCCAGAGCATTTTGCTTCCAGCTCTTTGGGAAGCTAAGAAACAACTCGCTCTGCACAGTGCTCTTACAGCCTACCGGGAACATCTCTTACAAAGGCCTGTGAAACACGGTTACCTTGCAGGCCTGATCTGGCTGAAGTAGAACTTCTGCCCTGGGTGTGCCACATTGCCCTAGAGCTGAAAGGCACAACGTGCAGGCCTCTTCACAAAGGGCGAGTTGGGCCCCAGAGCAGCTTGCTTCCAGCTCTTTGGTAAGCTAAGAAACAACTCGCCCTGCACAGTGCTCTTACAGCCTAAGGGGAACATCTCTTACAAATGCCTGTGAAATGCAGTTTCTTTGCAGTCCTGATCTGGCTGAAGTAGAACTTCTGCCCTGGGTGTGCCACATTGCCCTATAGCTGAAAGGCACAACGTTCAGGCTTCTTAACAAAGGGCGAGTTGGGCGCCAGAGCATCTTGCTTCCAGCTCTTTGGGAAGCTAAGAAAAAACTCGCTCTGCACAGGGCTCTTACAGCCTACCGGGAACATCTCTTACAAAGGCCTGTGAAACGCAGTTTCTTTGCAGGCCTGATCAGGCTGAAGTAGAACTTCTGCAGTGTGTGTGCCACATTGCCCTAGAGCTGAAAGGCACAACGTGCAGGCTTCTTAACAAAGGGCAAGTTGGGCCCCAGAGCATCTTGCTTCCAGCTCTTTGGGAAGCTAATAAACAACTCGCTCTGCACAGTGCTCTTACAGCCTAGCGGGAACATCTGTTACAAAGGCCTGTGAAACGCAGTTTCTATGCAGGCCTGATTTGGCTGAAGTAGAACTTCTGCCCTGGGTGTGGCACCTAGCCCTAGAGCTTAAAGGCACAACGTGCAGTCTGCATTCGAAAGGGCGAGTTGAGCGCCAGAGCATCTTGCTTCCAGCTCTTTGGGAAGCTAAGAAACAACTCGCTCTGCACAGTGCTCTTACAGCCTACCGGGAACATCTCTTACAAAGGCCTGTGAAACACAGTTTCCTTGCAGGCCTGATCTGGCTGAAGTAGAACTTCTGCCCTGGGTTTGCCACATTGCCCTAGAGCTGAAAGGCACAACGTGCAGGCTTCCTAACAAAGGGCGAGTTCGGCCCCAGAGCAGCTGGCTTCCAGCTCTTTGGGAAGCTAAGAAACAACTCGCTCTGCACAGTGCTCTTACAGCCTACCGGGAACATCTCTTACAAAGGCCTGTGAAACGCAGTTTCTTTGCAGGCCTGATCAGGCTGAAGTAGAACTTCTGCCCTGGGTGTGGCACATTGCCCTAGAGCTGAAAGGGACAACGTGCAGGCTTCCTAACAAAGGGCACGTTGGGCCCCAGAGCATCTTGCTTCCAGCTCTTTGGGAAGCTAAGAAACAACTCGCTCTGCACAGTGCTCTTACAGCCTACCGGGAACATCTCTTACAAAGGCCTGTGTGATGCAGTTTCTTTGCAGGCCTGATCTGGCTGCAGTAGAACTTCTGCTCTGGTTGCGCCACATTGCCTTGGAGATGAAAGGCACAACGTGCAGGCTTCTTAACAAAGGGCGAGTTGGGCCCCAGAGCATCTTGCTTCCAGCTCATTGGGAAGCTAAGAAACAACTCGCTCTGCACAGTGCTCTTACAGCCTACCGGAAACATCTCTTACAAAGGCCTGTGAAACGCAGTTTCTTTGCAGGCCTGATCTGGCTGAAGTAGAACTTCTGCCCTGGGTGTGCCACATTGCCCTAGAGCTGAAAGGCACAACGTGCGGGCTTCTTAACAAAGGGCGAGTTGGGCCCCAGAGCATCTTGCTTCCAGCTCTTTGGAAAGCTAAGAAACAACTCGCTCTGCACAGTGCTCTTACAGCCTACCGGGAACATCTCTTACAAAGGCCTGTGAAACGCAGTTTCTTGGCAGGCCTGATCTGGCTGAAGTAGAACTTCTGCCCTGGGTGTGCCACATTGCCCTAGAGCTGAAAGGCACAACGTGGAGGCTTCTTAACAAAGGGCGAGTTGGGCCCCAGAGCATCTTGCTTCCAGCTCTTTGGGAAGCTAAGAAACAACTCGCTCTGCACAGTGCTCTTACAGCCTACCGGGAACATCTCTTACAAAGGCCTGTGAAACGCAGTTTCTTTGCAGGCCTGATCAGGCTGTAGTAGAACTTCTGCTCTGGGTGTGCCACACTGCCCTAGACCTGAAAGCTACAAGGTGCAGTCTCCTTTCCAATGTGCGAGTTGGGCCCCAGAGCATCTTGCTTCCAGCTCTTTGGGAAGCTAAGAAACAACTCGCTCTGCACAGTGCTCTTACAGCCTACCGGGAACATCTCTTACAAAGGCCTGTGAAACGCAGGTTCTTTGCAGGCCTGATCTGGCTGAAGTAGAACTTCTGCCGTGGGTGTGCCACATTGCCCTAGAGCTGAAAGGCACAACGTGCAGGCTTCTTAACAAAGGGCGAGTTGCGCCCCAGAGCATCTTGCTTCCAGCTCTTTGGGAAGCTAAGAAACAGCTCGCTCTGCACAGTGCTCTTACAGCCTACCGGAAACATCTCTTACAAAGGCCTGTGAAACGCAGTTTCTTTGCAGGCCTGATCTGGATGAAGTAGAACTTCTGCCCTCTGTGTGGCACCTAGCCCTAGAGCTGAAAGGCACAACGTGCAGTCTGCATTCGAAAGGGCGAGTTGGGCGCCAGAGCTTCTTGCTTCCAGCTCTTTGGGAAGCTAAGAAACAACTCGCTCTGCACAGTGCTCTTACAGCCTACCGGGAACATCTCTTACAAAGGCCTGTGAAACGCAGTTTCCTTGCAGGCGTGATCTGGCTGAAGTAGAACTTCTGCCCTGGGTGTGGCACCTAGCCCTAGAGCTGAAAGGCACAACGGGCAGTCTGCATTCCAAAGGGCGAGTTGGGCGCGAGAGCATCTTGCTTCCAGCTCTTTGGGAAGCTAAGAAACAACTCGCTCTGCACAGTGCTCTTACAGCCTACCGGGAACATCTCTTACAAAGGCCTGTGAAACGCAGTTTCCTTGCAGGCCTGATCTGGCTGAAGTAGAACTTCTGCCCTGGGTGTGCCACATTGCCCTAGAGCTGAAAGGCACAACGTGCAGGCTTCCTAACAAAGGGCGAGTTGGGCCTCAGAGCAGCTTGCTTCCAGCTCTTTGGGAAGCTAAGAAACAACTCGCTCTGCACAGTGCTCTTACAGCCTACCGGGAACATCTCTTACAAAGGCTTGTGAAACGCAGTTTCTTTGCAGGCCTGATCAGGCTGAAGTAGAACTTCTGCCCTGGGTGTGCCACATTGCCCTAGAGCTGAAAGGCACAACATGCAGGCTTCTTAGAAAAGGGCGAGTTGGGCCCCAGAGCATCTTGCTTCCAGCTGTTTGGGAAGCTAAGAAACAACTCGCTCTGCACAGTGCTCTTACAGCCTACTGGGAACATCTCTTACAAAGGCCTGTGAAACGCAGTTTCTTTGCAGGCCTGATCTGGCTGAAGTAGAACTTCTGCCCTGGGTGTGCCACATTGCCCTAGAGCTGAAAGGCACAACGTGCAGGCTTCTTAACAAAGGGCGAGTTGGGCCCCAGAGCTTCTTGCTTCCAGCTCTTTGGGAAGCTAAGAAACAACTCGCTCTGCACAGTGCTCTTACAGCCTACCGGGAACATCTCTTACAAAGGCCTGTGAAACGCAGTTTCTTTGCAGGCCTGATCTGGCTGAAGTAGAACTTCTGCCCTGGGTGTGCCACATTGCCCAGAGCTGAAAGGCACAACGTGCAGGCTTCTTAACAAAGGGCGAGTTGGCCCCAGAGCATCTTGCTTCCAGCTCTTTGGGAAGCTAAGAAACAACTCGCTCTGCACAGTGCTCTTACAGCCTACCGGGAACATCTCTTACAAAGGCCTGTGAAACGCAGTTTCTTTGCAGGCCTGATCTGGCTGAAGTAGAACTTCTGCCCTGGGTGTGCCACATTGCCCTAGAGCTGAAAGGCACAACGTGCAGTCTTCTTAACAAAGGGCGAGTTGGGCCCCAGAGCATCTTGCTTCCAGCTCTTTGGGAAGCTAAGAAACAACTCGCTCTGCACAGTGCTCTTACAGCCTACCGGGAACATCTCTTACAAAGGCCTGTGAGACGCAGTTTCTTTGCAGGCCTGATCTGGCTGAAGTAGAACTTCTGCTCTGGTTGCGCCACATTGGCCTAGAACTGAAAGCTACAACGTGCAATCTGCTTTCCAAAGTGCGAGTTGGGCCCCAGAGCATCTTGCTTCCAGCTCTTTGTGAAGCTAAGAAACAACTCGCTCTGCACAGTGCTCTTACAGCCTACCGGGAACATCTCTTACAAAGGCCTGTGAAACGCAGTTTCTTTGCAGGCCTGATCTGGCTGAAGTAGAACTTCTGCCCTGGGTGTGCCACATTGCCCTAGAGCTGAAAGGCACAACGTGGGGGCTTCTTGACAAAGGGCGAGTTGGGCCCCAGAGCATCTTGCTTCCAGCTCATTGGGAAGCTAAGAAACAACTCGCTCTGCACAGTGCTCTTACAGCCTACCGGGAACATCTCTTACAAAGGCCTGTGAAACGCAGTTTCTTTCCAGGCCTGATCTGGCTGAAGTAGAACTTATGCTCTGGGTGTGCCACACTGCCCTAGACCTGAAAGCTACAACGTGCAGTCTCCTTTCCAATGTGCGAGTTGGGCCCCAGAGCATCTTGCTTCCAGCTCTTTGGGAAGCTAAGGAACAACTCGCTCTGCACAGTGCTCTTACAGCCTACCGGGAACATCTCTTACAAAGGCCTGTGAAACACGGTTACCTTGCAGGCCTGATCTGGCTGAAGTAGAACTTCTGCCCTGGGTGTGCCACATTGCCCTAGAGCTGAAAGGCACAACGTGCAGGCTTCTTCACAAAGGGCGAGTTGGGCCCCAGAGCAGCTTGCTTCCAGCTCTTTGGTAAGCTAAGAAACAACTCGCCCTGCACAGTGCTCTTACAGCCTAAGGGGAACATCTCTTACAAATGCCTGTGAAATGCAGTTTCTTTGCAGTCCTGATCTGGCTGAAGTAGAACTTCTGCCCTGGGTGTGTGACATTGCCCTATAGCTGAAAGGCACAACGTGCAGGCTTGTTAACAAAGGGCGAGTTGGGCCCCAGAGCATCTTGCTTCCAGCTCTTTGGGAAGCTAAGAAAAAACTCGCTCTGCACAGGGCTCTTACAGCCTACCGGGAACATCTCTTACAAAGGCCTCGGAAACGCAGTTTCTTTGCATGCCTGATCAGGCTGAAGTAGAACTTCTACAGTGTGTGTGCCACATTGCCCTAGAGCTGAAAGGCACAACGTGCAGGCTTCTTAACAAAGGGCAAGATGGGCCCCAGAGCATCTTGCTTCCAGCTCTTTGGGAAGCTAAGGAACAACTCGCTCTGCACAGTGCTCTTACAGCCTACCGGGAACATGTCTTACCAAGGCCTGTGAAACGCAGTTTCTTTGCAGGCCTGATTTGGCTGAAGTAGAACTTCTGCCCTGGGTGTGCCACATTGCCCTAGAGCTGAAAGGCACAACGTGCAGGCTTCTTAACAAAGGGCAAGTTGGGCCCCAGAGCATCTTGCTTACAGCTCTTTGCGAAGCTAAGAAACAACTCGCTCTGCACAGTGCTCTTACAGCCTACCGGGAACGTCTCTTACAAAGGCCTGTGAAACACAGTTTCCTTGCAGGCCTGATCTGGCTGAAGTAGAACTTCTGCCCTGGGTGTGGCACCTAGCCCTAGAGCTGAAAGGCACAATGGGCAGTCTGCATTCCAAAGGGCGAGTTGGGCGCCAGAGCATCTTGCTTCCAGCTCTTTGTGAAGCTAAGAAACAACTCGCTCTGCACAGTGCTCTTACAGCCTACCGGGAACATCTCTTAAAAAGGCCTGTGAAACACAGTTTCCTTGCAGGCCTGATCTGGCTGAAGTAGAACTTCTGCTCTGGTTGCGCCACATTGCCTTGGAGATGAAAGGCACAACGTGCAGGCTTCTTAACAAAGGGCGAGTTGGGCCCCAGAGCATCTTGCTTCCAGCTCATTGGGAAGCTAAGAAACAACTCGCTCTGCACAGTGCTCTTACAGCCTACCGGGAACATCTCTTACAAAGGCCTGTGAAACGCAGTTTCTTGGCAGGCCTGATCTGGCTGAAGTAGAACTTCTGCCCTGGGTGTGCCACATTGCCCTAGAGCTGAAAGGCACAACGTGGAGGCTTCTTAACAAAGGGCGAGTTGGGCCCCAGAGCATCTTGCTTCCAGCTCTTTGGGAAGCTAAGAAACAACTCGCTCTGCACAGTGCTCTTACAGCCTACCGGGAACATCTCTTACAAAGGCCTGTGAAACGCAGTTTCTTGGCAGGCCTGATCTGGCTGAAGTAGAACTTCTGCCCTGGGTGTGCCACATTGCCCTAGAGCTGAAAGGCACAACGTGCAGGCCTCTTCACAAAGGGCGAGTTGGGCCCCAGAGCAGCTTGCTTCCAGCTCTTTGGTAAGCTAAGAAACAACTCGCCCTGCACAGTGCTCTTACAGCCTAAGGGGAACATCTCTTACAAATGCCTGTGAAATGCAGTTTCTTTGCAGTCCTGATCTGGCTGAAGTAGAACTTCTGCCCTGGGTGTGCCACATTGCCCTATAGCTGAAAGGCACAACGTTCAGGCTTCTTAACAAAGGGCGAGTTGGGCGCCAGAGCATCTTGCTTCCAGCTCTTTGGGAAGCTAAGAAAAAACTCGCTCTGCACAGGGCTCTTACAGCCTACCGGGAACATCTCTTACAAAGGCCTGTGAAACGCAGTTTCTTTGCAGGCCTGATCAGGCTGAAGTAGAACTTCTGCAGTGTGTGTGCCACATTGCCCTAGAGCTGAAAGGCACAACGTGCAGGCTTCTTAACAAAGTGCAAGTTGGGCCCCAGAGCATCTTGCTTCCAGCTCTTTGGGAAGCTAATAAACAACTCGCTCTGCACAGTGCTCTTACAGCCTAGCGGGAACATCTGTTACAAAGGCCTGTGAAACGCAGTTTCTATGCAGGCCTGATTTGGCTGAAGTAGAACTTCTGCCCTGGGTGTGGCACCTAGCCCTAGAGCTTAAAGGCACAACGTGCAGTCTGCATTCGAAAGGGCGAGTTGAGCGCCAGAGCATCTTGCTTCCAGCTCTTTGGGAAGCTAAGAAACAACTCGCTCTGCACAGTGCTCTTACAGCCTACCGGGAACATCTCTTACAAAGGCCTGTGAAACACAGTTTCCTTGCAGGCCTGATCTGGCTGAAGTAGAACTTCTGCCCTGGGTTTGCCACATTGCCCTAGAGCTGAAAGGCACAACGTGCAGGCTTCCTAACAAAGGGCGAGTTCGGCCCCAGAGCAGCTTGCTTCCAGCTCTTTGCGAAGCTAAGAAACAACTCGCTCTGCACAGTGCTCTTACAGCCTACCGGGAACATCTCTTACAAAGGCCTGTGAAACGCAGTTTCTTTGCAGGCCTGATCAGGCTGAAGTAGAACTTCTGCCCTGGGTGTGGCACATTGCCCTAGAGCTGAAAGGGACAACGTGCAGGCTTCCTAACAAAGGGCACGTTGGGCCCCAGAGCATCTTGCTTCCAGCTCTTTGGGAAGCTAAGAAACAACTCGCTCTGCACAGTGCTCTTACAGCCTACCGGGAACATCTCTTACAAAGGCCTGTGTGATGCAGTTTCTTTGCAGGCCTGATCTGGCTGCAGTAGAACTTCTGCTCTGGTTGCGCCACATTGCCTTGGAGATGAAAGGCACAACGTGCAGGCTTCTTAACAAAGGGCGAGTTGGGCCCCAGAGCATCTTGCTTCCAGCTCATTGGGAAGCTAAGAAACAACTCGCTCTGCACAGTGCTCTTACAGCCTACCGGAAACATCTCTTACAAAGGCCTGTGAAACGCAGTTTCTTTGCAGGCCTGATCTGGCTGAAGTAGAACTTCTGCCCTGGGTGTGCCACATTGCCCTAGAGCTGAAAGGCACAACGTGCGGGCTTCTTAACAAAGGGCGAGTTGGGCCCCAGAGCATCTTGCTTCCAGCTCTTTGGAAAGCTAAGAAACAACTCGCTCTGCACAGTGCTCTTACAGCCTACCGGGAACATCTCTTACAAAGGCCTGTGAAACGCAGTTTCTTGGCAGGCCTGATCTGGCTGAAGTAGAACTTCTGCCCTGGGTGTGCCACATTGCCCTAGAGCTGAAAGGCACAACGTGGAGGCTTCTTAACAAAGGGCGAGTTGGGCCCCAGAGCATCTTGCTTCCAGCTCTTTGGGAAGCTAAGAAACAACTCGCTCTGCACAGTGCTCTTACAGCCTACCGGGAACATCTCTTACAAAGGCCTGTGAAACGCAGTTTCTTTGCAGGCCTGATCAGGCTGTAGTAGAACTTCTGCTCTGGGTGTGCCACACTGCCCTAGACCTGAAAGCTACAAGGTGCAGTCTCCTTTCCAATGTGCGAGTTGGGCCCCAGAGCATCTTGCTTCCAGCTCTTTGGGAAGCTAAGAAACAACTCGCTCTGCACAGTGCTCTTACAGCCTACCGGGAACATCTCTTACAAAGGCCTGTGAAACGCAGGTTCTTTGCAGGCCTGATCTGGCTGAAGTAGAACTTCTGCCGTGGGTGTGCCACATTGCCCTAGAGCTGAAAGGCACAACGTGCAGGCTTCTTAACAAAGGGCGAGTTGCGCCCCAGAGCATCTTGCTTCCAGCTCTTTGGGAAGCTAAGAAACAGCTCGCTCTGCACAGTGCTCTTACAGCCTACCGGGAACATCTCTTACAAAGGCCTGTGAAACGCAGTTTCTTTGCAGGCCTGATCTGGATGAAGTAGAACTTCTGCCCTCTGTGTGGCACCTAGCCTTAGAGCTGAAAGGCACAACGTGCAGTCTGCATTCGAAAGGGCGAGTTGGGCGCCAGAGCTTCTTGCTTCCAGCTCTTTGGGAAGCTATGAAACAACTCGCTCTGCACAGTGCTCTTACAGCCTACCGGGAACATCTCTTACAAAGGCCTGTGAAACGCAGTTTCCTTGCAGGCGTGATCTGGCTGAAGTAGAACTTCTGCCCTGGGTGTGGCACCTAGCCCTAGAGCTGAAAGGCACAATGGGCAGTCTGCATTCCAAAGGGCGAGTTGGGCGCGAGAGCATCTTGCTTCCAGCTCTTTGGGAAGCTAAGAAACAACTCGCTCTGCACAGTGCTCTTACAGCCTACCGGGAACATCTCTTAAAAAGGCCTGTGAAACACAGTTTCCTTGCAGGCCTGATCTGGCTGAAGTAGAACTTCTGCCCTGGGTGTGCCACATTGCCCTAGAGCTGAAAGGCACAACGTGCAGGCTTCCTAACAAAGGGCGAGTTGGGCCTCAGAGCAGCTTGCTTCCAGCTCTTTGGGAAGCTAAGAAACAACTCGCTCTGCACAGTGCTCTTACAGCCTACCGGGAACATCTCTTACAAAGGCCTGTGAAACGCAGTTTCTTTGCAGGCCTGATCTGGCTGAAGTAGAACTTCTGCCCTGGGTGTGCCACATTGCCCAGAGCTGAAAGGCACAACGTGCAGGCTTCTTAACAAAGGGCGAGTTGGCCCCAGAGCATCTTGCTTCCAGCTCTTTGGGAAGCTAAGAAACAACTCGCTCTGCACAGTGCTCTTACAGCCTACCGGGAACATCTCTTACAAAGGCCTGTGAAACGCAGTTTCTTTGCAGGCCTGATCTGGCTGAAGTAGAACTTCTGCCCTGGCTGTGCCACATTGCCCTAGAGCTGAAAGGCACAACGTGCAGTCTTCTTAACAAAGGGCGAGTTGGGCCCCAGAGCATCTTGCTTCCAGCTCTTTGGGAAGCTAAGAAACAACTCGCTCTGCACAGTGCTCTTACAGCCTACCGGGAACATCTCTTACAAAGGCCTGTGAGACGCAGTTTCTTTGCAGGCCTGATCTGGCTGAAGTAGAACTTCTGCTCTGGTTGCGCCACATTGGCCTAGAACTGAAAGCTACAACGTGCAATCTGCTTTCCAAAGTGCGAGTTGGGCCCCAGAGCATCTTGCTTCCAGCTCTTTGTGAAGCTAAGAAACAACTCGCTCTGCACAGTGCTCTTACAGCCTACCGGGAACATCTCTTACAAAGGCCTGTGAAACGCAGTTTCTTTGCAGGCCTGATCTGGCTGAAGTAGAACTTCTGCCCTGGGTGTGCCACATTGCCCTAGAGCTGAAAGGCACAACGTGGGGGCTTCTTGACAAAGGGCGAGTTGGGCCCCAGAGCATCTTGCTTCCAGCTCATTGGGAAGCTAAGAAACAACTCGCTCTGCACAGTGCTCTTACAGCCTACCGGGAACATCTCTTACAAAGGCCTGTGAAACGCAGTTTCTTTCCAGGCCTGATCTGGCTGAAGTAGAACTTATGCTCTGGGTGTGCCACACTGCCCTAGACCTGAAAGCTACAACGTGCAGTCTCCTTTCCAATGTGCGAGTTGGGCCCCAGAGCATCTTGCTTCCAGCTCTTTGGGAAGCTAAGAAACAACTCGCTCTGCACAGTGCTCTTACAGCCTACCGGGAACATCTCTTACAAAGGCCTGTGAAACACGGTTACCTTGCAGGCCTGATCTGGCTGAAGTAGAACTTCTGCCCTGGGTGTGCCACATTGCCCTAGAGGTGAAAGGCACAACGTGCAGGCTTCTTCACAAAGGGCGAGTTGGGCCCCAGAGCAGCTTGCTTCCAGCTCTTTGGTAAGCTAAGAAACAACTCGCCCTGCACAGTGCTCTTACAGCCTAAGGGGAACATCTCTTACAAATGCCTGTGAAATGCAGTTTCTTTGCAGTCCTGATCTGGCTGAAGTAGAACTTCTGCCCTGGGTGTGTGACATTGCCCTATAGCTGAAAGGCACAACGTGCAGGCTTGTTAACAAAGGGCGAGTTGGGCCCCAGAGCATCTTGCTTCCAGCTCTTTGGGAAGCTAAGAAAAAACTCGCTCTGCACAGGGCTCTTACAGCCTACCGGGAACATCTCTTACAAAGGCCTGGGAAACGCAGTTTCTTTGCATGCCTGATCAGGCTGAAGTAGAACTTCTGCAGTGTGTGTGCCACATTGCCCTAGAGCTGAAAGGCACAACGTGCAGGCTTCTTAACAAAGGGCAAGATGGGCCCCAGAGCATCTTGCTTCCAGCTCTTTGGGAAGCTAAGGAACAACTCGCTCTGCACAGTGCTCTTACAGCCTACCGGGAACATGTCTTACCAAGGCCTGTGAAACGCAGTTTCTTTGCAGGCCTGATTTGGCTGAAGTAGAACTTCTGCCCTGGGTGTGCCACATTGCCCTAGAGCTGAAAGGCACAACGTGCAGGCTTCTTAACAAAGGGCAAGTTGGGCCCCAGAGCATCTTGCTTACAGCTCTTTGCGAAGCTAAGAAACAACTCGCTCTGCACAGTGCTCTTACAGCCTACCGGGAACGTCTCTTACAAAGGCCTGTGAAACACAGTTTCCTTGCAGGCCTGATCTGGCTGAAGTAGAACTTCTGCCCTGGGTGTGCCACATTGCCCTAGAGCTGAAAGGCACAACGTGCGGGCTTCTTAACAAAGGGCGAGTTGGGCCCCAGAGCATCTTGCTTCCAGCTCTTTGGAAAGCTAAGAAACAACTCGCTCTGCACAGTGCTCTTACAGCCTACCGGGAACATCTCTTACAAAGGCCTGTGAAACGCAGTTTCTTGGCAGGCCTGATCTGGCTGAAGTAGAACTTCTGCCCTGGGTGTGCCACATTGCCCTAGAGCTGAAAGGCACAACGTGGAGGCTTCTTAACAAAGGGCGAGTTGGGCCCCAGAGCATCTTGCTTCCAGCTCTTTGGGAAGCTAAGAAACAACTCGCTCTGCACAGTGCTCTTACAGCCTACCGGGAACATCTCTTACAAAGGCCTGTGAAACGCAGTTTCTTTGCAGGCCTGATCAGGCTGAAGTAGAACTTCTGCTCTGGGTGTGCCACACTGCCCTAGACCTGAAAGCTACAAGGTGCAGTCTCCTTTCCAATGTGCGAGTTGGGCCCCAGAGCATCTTGCTTCCAGCTCTTTGGGAAGCTAAGAAACAACTCGCTATGCACAGTGCTCTTACAGCCTACCGGGAGCATCTCTTACAAAGGCCTGTGAAACGCAGGTTCTTTGCAGGCCTGATCTGGCTGAAGTAGAACTTCTGCCGTGGGTGTGCCACATTGCCCTAGAGCTGAAAGGCACAACGTGCAGGCTTCTTAACAAAGGGCGAGTTGGGCCCCAGAGCATCTTGCTTCCAGCTCTTTGGGAAGCTAAGAAACAACTCGCTCTGCACAGTGCTCTTACAGCCTACCGGGAACATCTCTTACAAAGGCCTGTGAAACGCAGTTTCTTTGCAGGCCTGATCTGGATGAAGTAGAACTTCTGCCCTGGGTGTGGCACCTAGCCCTAGAGCTGAAAGGCACAACGTGCAGTCTGCATTCGAAAGGGCGAGTTGGGCGCCAGAGCTTCTTGCTTCCAGCTCTTTGGGAAGCTAAGAAGCAACTCGCTCTGCACAGTGCTCTTACAGCCTACCGGGAACATCTCTTACAAAGGCCTGTGAAACACAGTTTCCTTGCAGGCGTGATCTGGCTGAAGTAGAACTTCTGCCCTGGGTGTGGCACCTAGCCCTAGAGCTGAAAGGCACAACGGGCAGTCTGCATTCCAAAGGGCGAGTTGGGCGCGAGAGCATCTTGCTTCCAGCTCTTTGGGAAGCTAAGAAACAACTCGCTCTGCACAGTGCTCTTACAGCCTACCGGGAACATCTCTTACAAAGGCCTGTGAAACGCAGTTTCTTTGCAGGCCTGATCAGGCTGAAGTAGAACTTCTGCCCTGGGTGTGCCACATTGCCCTAGAGCTGAAAGGCACAACGTGCAGGCTTCTTAGAAAAGGGCGAGTTGGGCCCCAGAGCATCTTGCTTCCAGCTGTTTGGGAAGCTAAGAAACAACTCGCTCTGCACAGTGCTCTTACAGCCTACTGGGAACATCTCTTACAAAGGCCTGTGAAACGCAGTTTCTTTGCAGGCCTGATCTGGCTGAAGTAGAACTTCTGCCCTGGGTGTGCCACATTGCCCTAGAGCTGAAAGGCACAACGTGCAGGCTTCTTAACAAAGGGCGAGTTGGGCCCCAGAGCTTCTTGCTTCCAGCTCTTTGGGAAGCTAAGAAACAACTCGCTCTGCACAGTGCTCTTACAGCCTACCGGGAACATCTCTTACATAGGCCTGTGAAACGCAGTTTCTTTGCAGGCCTGATCTGGCTGAAGTAGAACTTCTGCCCTGGGTGTGCCACATTGCCCTAGAGCTGAAAGGCACAACGTGGGGGCTTCTTGACAAAGGGCGAGATGGGCCCCAGAGCATCTTGCTTCCAGCTCATTGGGAAGCTAAGAAACAACTCGCTCTGCACAGTGCTCTTACAGCCTACCGGGAACATCTCTTACAAAGGCCTGTGAAACGCAGTTTCTTTCCAGGCCTGATCTGGCTGAAGTAGAACTTATGCTCTGGGTGTGCCACACTGCCCTAGACCTGAAAGCTACAACGTGCAGTCTCCTTTCCAATGTGCGAGTTGGGCCCCAGAGCATCTTGCTTCCAGCTCTTTGGGAAGCTAAGAAACAACTCGCTCTGCACAGTGCTCTTACAGCCTACCGGGAACATCTCTTACAAAGGCCTGTGAAACACGGTTACCTTGCAGGCCTGATCTGGCTGAAGTAGAACTTCTGCCCTGGGTGTGCCACATTGCCCTAGAGGTGAAAGGCACAACGTGCAGGCTTCTTCACAAAGGGCGAGTTGGGCCCCAGAGCAGCTTGCTTCCAGCTCTTTGGTAAGCTAAGAAACAACTCGCCCTGCACAGTGCTCTTACAGCCTAAGGGGAACATCTCTTACAAATGCCTGTGAAATGCAGTTTCTTTGCAGTCCTGATCTGGCTGAAGTAGAACTTCTGCCCTGGGTGTGTCACATTGCCCTATAGCTGAAAGGCACAACGTTCAGGCTTCTAAACAAAGCGCGAGTTGGGCCCCAGAGCATCTTGCTTCCAGCTCTTTGGGAAGCTAAGAAAAAACTCGCTCTGCACAGGGCTCTTACAGCCTACCGGGAACATCTCTTACAAAGGCCTGTGAAACGCAGTTTCTTTGCATGCCTGATCAGGCTGAAGTAGAACTTCTGCAGTGTGTGTACCACATTGCCCTAGAGCTGAAAGGCACAACGTGCAGGCTTCTTAACAAAGGGCAAGTTGGGCCCCAGAGCATCTTGCTTCCAGCTCTTTGGGAAGCTAAGAAACAACTCGCTCTGCACAGTGCTCTTACAGCCTACCGGGAACATGTCTTACCAAGGCCTGTGAAACGCAGTTTCTTTGCAGGCCTGATTTGGCTGAAGTAGAACTTCTGCCCTGGGTGTGCCACATTGCCCTAGAGCTGAAAGGCACAACGTGCAGGCTTCTTAACAAAGGGCGAGTTGGGCCCCAGAGCATCTTGCTTACAGCTCTTTGGGAAGCTAAGAAACAACTCGCTCTGCACAGTGCTCTTACAGCCTACCGGGAACATCTCTTACAAAGGCCTGTGAAACACAGTTTCCTTGCAGGCCTGATCTGGCTGAAGTAGAACTTCTGCCCTGGGTGTGGCACCTAGCCCTAGAGCTGAAAGGCACAACGGGCAGTCTGCATTCCAAAGGGCGAGTTGGGCGCCAGAGCATCTTGCTTCCAGCTCTTTGGGAAGCTAAGAAACAACTCGCTCTGCACAGTGCTCTTACAGCCTAAGGGGAACATCTCTTACAAATGCCTGTGAAGTGCAGTTTCTTTGCAGTCCTGATCTGGCTGAAGTAGAACTTCTGCCCTGGGTGTGCCACATTGCCCTATAGCTGAAAGGCACAACGTTCAGGCTTCTTAACAAAGCGCGAGTTGGGCCCCAGAGCATCTTGCTTCCAGCTCTGTGGGAAGCTAAGAAACAACTCGCTCTGCACCGGGCTCTTACAGCCTACCGGGAACATCTCTTACAAAGGCGTGTGTGATGCACTTTCTTTGCAGGCCTCATCTGGCTGCAGTAGAACTTCTGCCCTGGGTGTGCTACTTTGCCCTCGAGCTGAAAGGCACAACGTGCAGGCTTCTTTCCAAAGGGCGAGTTCGGCCCCACAGCATCTTGCTTCCAGCTCTTTGGGAAGCTAAGAAACAGCTCGTTCTGCACAGTGCTCTTACAGCCTACCGGGAACATGTCTTCCAAAGGCCTGTGAAACGCAGTTTCTTTGCAGGCCTGATCTGGCTGAAGTAGGACTTCTGCTCTGGGTGTGCTACTTTGCCCTAGAGCTGAAAGGCACAACGTGCAGACTTCTTTCCAAAGGGCGAGTTGGGCCCCACAGCATCTTGCTTCCAGCTCTTTGGGAAGCTAAGAAACAACTCGCTCTGCACAGTGCTCTTACAGCCTAGTGGGAACATCTCTTCCAAAGGCCTGTGAAACGCAGTTTCTTTGCAGGCCTGATCTGGCTGAAGTAGGACTTCTGCTCTGGGTGTGCTACTTTGCCCTAGAGCTGAAAGGCACAACGTGCAGGCTTCTTTCCAAAGGGCGAGTTGGGCCCCACAGCATCTTGCTTCCAGCTCTTTGGGAAGCTAAGAAACAACTCGCTCTGCACAGTGCTCTTACAGCCTACCGGGAACATCTCTTCCAAAGGCCTGTGAAACGCAGTTTCTTTGCAGGCCTGATCTGGCTGAAGTAGGACTTGTGCTCTGGGTGTGCTACTTTGCCCTAGAGCTGAAAGGCACAACGTGCAGGCTTCTTTCCAAAGGGCGAGTTGGGCCCCACAGCATCTTGCTTCCAGCTCTTTGGGAAGCTAAGAAACAACTCGCTCTGCACAGTGCTCTTACAGCCTACCGGGAACATCTCTTCCAAAGGCCTGTGAAACGCAGTTTCTTTGCAGTCCTGATCTGGCTGAAGTAGGACTTGTGCTCTGGGTGTGCTACTTTGCCCTAGAGCTGAAAGGCAGAACGTGCAGGCTTCTTTCCAAAGGGCGAGTTGGGCCCCAGAGCATCTTGCTTCCAGCTCTTTGGGAAGCTAAGAAACAACTCGCTCTGCACAGTGCTCTTACAGCCTAGTGGGAACATCTCTTCCAAAGGCCTGTGAAACGCAGTTTCTTTGCAGGCCTGATCTGGCTGAAGTAGGACTTCTGCTCTGGGTGTGCTACTTTGCCCTAGAGCTGAAAGGCACAACGTGCAGGCTTCTTTCCAAAGGGCGAGTTGGGCCCCACAGCATCTTGCTTCCAGCTCTTTGGGAAGCTAAGAAACAACTCGCTCTGCACAGTGCTCTTACAGCCTAGTGGGAACATCTCTTCCATAGGCCTGTGAAACGCAGTTTCTTTGCAGGCCTGATCTGGCTGAAGTAGGACTTCTGCTCTGGGTGTGCTACTTTGCCCTAGAGCTGAAGGGCACAACGTGAGGCTTCTTTCCAAAGGGCGAGTTGGGCCCCACAGCATCTTGCTTCCAGCTCTTTGGGAAGCTAAGAAACAACTCGCTCTGCACAGTGCTCTTACAGCCTACCGGGAACATCTCTTCCAAAGGCCTGTGAAACGCAGTTTCTTTGCAGGCCTGATCTGGCTGAAGTAGGACTTGTGCTCTGGGTGTGCTACTTTGCCCTAGAGCTGAAAGGCACAACGTGCAGGCTTCTTTCCAAAGGGCGAGTTGGGCCCCACAGCATCTTGCTTCCAGCTCTTTGGGAAGCTAAGAAACAACTCGCTCTGCACAGTGCACTTACAGCCTACCGGGAACATCTCTTCCAAAGGCCTGTGAAACGCTGTTTCTTTGCAGGCCTGATCTGGCTGAAGTAGGACTTGTGCTCTGGGTGTGCTACTTTGCCCTAGAGCTGAAAGGCAGAACGTGCAGGCTTCTTTCCAAAGGGCGAGTTGGGCCCCACAGCATCTTGCTTCCAGCTCTTTGGGAAGCTAAGAAACAACTCGCTCTGCACAGTGCTCTTACAGCCTAGTGGGAACATCTCTTCCAAAGGCCTGTGAAACGCAGTTTCTTTGCAGGCCTGATCTGGCTGAAGTAGGACTTCTGCTCTGGGTGTGCTACTTTGCCCTAGAGCTGAAAGGCACAACGTGCAGGCTTCTTTCCAAAGGGCGAGTTGGGCCCCACAGCATCTTGCTTCCAGCTCTTTGGGAAGCTAAGAAACAACTCGCTCTGCACAGTGCTCTTACAGCCTACCGGGACCATCTCTTACAAAGGCCTGTGAGACACAGTTTCTTTGCATGCCTGATCTGGCTGAAGTAGAACCTCTGCTCTGGTTGCGCCACATTGGCCTAGAACTGAAAGCTACAACGTGCAATCTGCTTTCCAAAGTGCGAGTTGGGCCCCAGAGCAACTTGCTTCTAGCTCTTTGGTAAGCTAAGAAACAACTCGCTCTGCACAGTGCTCTTACAGCCTACCGGGAACATCTCTTACAAAGGCCTGTGAAACGCAGTTTCTTTGCAGGCCTGATCTGGCTGAAGTAGAACTTCTGCCCTGGGAGTGCCACATTGCCCTAGAGCTGAAAGGCAGAACGTGGGGGCTTCTTGACAAAGGGCGAGTTGGGCCCCAGAGCATCTTGCTTCCAGCTCTTTGGGAAGCTAAGAAACAACTCGCTCTGCACAGTGCTCTTACAGCCTACCGGGAACACCTCTTACAAAGGCCTGTGAAACGCAGTTTCTTTGCAGGCCTGATCTGGCTGAAGTAGAACTTCTGCCCTGGGTGTGCCACATTGCCCTAGAGCTGAAAGGCACAAAGTGCAGGCTTCTTAACAAAGGGCGAGTTGGGCCCCAGAGCATCTTGCTTCCAGCTCTTTGGGAAGCTAAGAAACAACTCGCTCTGGACAGTGCTCTTACAGCCTACCGGGAACATCTCTTACAAAGGCCTGTGAAACGCAGTTTCTTTGCAGGCCTGATCTGGCTGAAGTAGAACTTATGCTCTGGGTGTCCCACACTGCCCTAGACCTGAAAGCTACAACGTGCAGTCTCCTTTCCAATGTGCGAGTTGGGCCCCAGAGCATTTTGCTTCCAGCTCTTTGGGAAGCTAAGAAACAACTCGCTCTGCACAGTGCTCTTACAGCCTACCGGGAACATCTCTTACAAAGGCCTGTGAAACACGGTTACCTTGCAGGCCTGATCTGGCTGAAGTAGAACTTCTGCCCTGGGTGTGCCACATTGCCCTAGAGCTGAAAGGCACAACGTGCAGGCCTCTTCACAAAGGGCGAGTTGGGCCCCAGAGCAGCTTGCTTCCAGCTCTTTGGTAAGCTAAGAAACAACTCGCCCTGCACAGTGCTCTTACAGCCTAAGGGGAACATCTCTTACAAATGCCTGTGAAATGCAGTTTCTTTGCAGTCCTGATCTGGCTGAAGTAGAACTTCTGCCCTGGGTGTGCCACATTGCCCTATAGCTGAAAGGCACAACGTTCAGGCTTCTTAACAAAGGGCGAGTTGGGCGCCAGAGCATCTTGCTTCCAGCTCTTTGGGAAGCTAAGAAAAAACTCGCTCTGCACAGGGCTCTTACAGCCTACTGGGAACATCTCTTACAAAGGCCTGTGAAACGCAGTTTCTTTGCAGGCCTGATCAGGCTGAAGTAGAAATTCTGCAGTGTGTGTGCCACATTGCCCTAGAGCTGAAAGGCACAACGTGCAGGCTTCTTAACAAAGGGCAAGTTGGGCCCCAGAGCATCTTGCTTCCAGCTCTTTGGGAAGCTAATAAACAACTCGCTCTGCACAGTGCTCTTACAGCCTAGCGGGAACATCTGTTACAAAGGCCTGTGAAACGCAGTTTCTATGCAGGCCTGATTTGGCTGAAGTAGAACTTCTGCCCTGGGTGTGGCACCTAGCCCTAGAGCTGAAAGGCACAACGGGCAGTCTGCATTCCAAAGGGCGAGTTGGGCGCCAGAGCATCTTGCTTCCAGCTCTTTGGGAAGCTAAGAAACAACTCGCTCTGCACAGTGCTCTTACAGCCTAAGGGGAACATCTCTTACAAATGCCTGTGAAGTGCAGTTTCTTTGCAGTCCTGATCTGGCTGAAGTAGAACTTCTGCCCTGGGTGTGCCACATTGCCCTATAGCTGAAAGGCACAACGTTCAGGCTTCTTAACAAAGCGCGAGTTGGGCCCCAGAGCATCTTGCTTCCAGCTCTGTGGGAAGCTAAGAAACAACTCGCTCTGCACCGGGCTCTTACAGCCTACCGGGAACATCTCTTACAAAGGCGTGTGTGATGCACTTTCTTTGCAGGCCTCATCTGGCTGCAGTAGAACTTCTGCCCTGGGTGTGCTACTTTGCCCTCGAGCTGAAAGGCACAACGTGCAGGCTTCTTTCCAAAGGGCGAGTTCGGCCCCACAGCATCTTGCTTCCAGCTCTTTGGGAAGCTAAGAAACAGCTCGTTCTGCACAGTGCTCTTACAGCCTACCGGGAACATGTCTTCCAAAGGCCTGTGAAACGCAGTTTCTTTGCAGGCCTGATCTGGCTGAAGTAGGACTTGTGCTCTGGGTGTGCTACTTTGCCCTAGAGCTGAAAGGCACAACGTGCAGGCTTCTTTCCAAAGGGCGAGTTGGGCCCCACAGCATCTTGCTTCCAGCTCTTTGGGAAGCTAAGAAACAACTCGCTCTGCACAGTGCTCTTACAGCCTACCGGGAACATCTCTTCCAAAGGCCTGTGAAACGCAGTTTCTTTGCAGTCCTGATCTGGCTGAAGTAGGACTTGTGCTCTGGGTGTGCTACTTTGCCCTAGAGCTGAAAGGCAGAACGTGCAGGCTTCTTTCCAAAGGGCGAGTTGGGCCCCAGAGCATCTTGCTTCCAGCTCTTTGGGAAGCTAAGAAACAACTCGCTCTGCACAGTGCTCTTACAGCCTAGTGGGAACATCTCTTCCAAAGGCCTGTGAAACGCAGTTTCTTTGCAGGCCTGATCTGGCTGAAGTAGGACTTCTGCTCTGGGTGTGCTACTTTGCCCTAGAGCTGAAAGGCACAACGTGCAGGCTTCTTTCCAAAGGGCGAGTTGGGCCCCACAGCATCTTGCTTCCAGCTCTTTGGGAAGCTAAGAAACAACTCGCTCTGCACAGTGCTCTTACAGCCTAGTGGGAACATCTCTTCCATAGGCCTGTGAAACGCAGTTTCTTTGCAGGCCTGATCTGGCTGAAGTAGGACTTCTGCTCTGGGTGTGCTACTTTGCCCTAGAGCTGAAGGGCACAACGTGAGGCTTCTTTCCAAAGGGCGAGTTGGGCCCCACAGCATCTTGCTTCCAGCTCTTTGGGAAGCTAAGAAACAACTCGCTCTGCACAGTGCTCTTACAGCCTACCGGGAACATCTCTTCCAAAGGCCTGTGAAACGCAGTTTCTTTGCAGGCCTGATCTGGCTGAAGTAGGACTTGTGCTCTGGGTGTGCTACTTTGCCCTAGAGCTGAAAGGCACAACGTGCAGGCTTCTTTCCAAAGGGCGAGTTGGGCCCCACAGCATCTTGCTTCCAGCTCTTTGGGAAGCTAAGAAACAACTCGCTCTGCACAGTGCACTTACAGCCTACCGGGAACATCTCTTCCAAAGGCCTGTGAAACGCAGTTTCTTTGCAGGCCTGATCTGGCTGAAGTAGGACTTGTGCTCTGGGTGTGCTACTTTGCCCTAGAGCTGAAAGGCAGAACGTGCAGGCTTCTTTCCAAAGGGCGAGTTGGGCCCCACAGCATCTTGCTTCCAGCTCTTTGGGAAGCTAAGAAACAACTCGCTCTGCACAGTGCTCTTACAGCCTAGTGGGAACATCTCTTCCAAAGGCCTGTGAAACGCAGTTTCTTTGCAGGCCTGATCTGGCTGAAGTAGGACTTCTGCTCTGGGTGTGCTACTTTGCCCTAGAGCTGAAAGGCACAACGTGCAGGCTTCTTTCCAAAGGGCGAGTTGGGCCCCACAGCATCTTGCTTCCAGCTCTTTGGGAAGCTAAGAAACAACTCGCTCTGCACAGTGCTCTTACAGCCTACCGGGACCATCTCTTACAAAGGCCTGTGAGACACAGTTTCTTTGCATGCCTGATCTGGCTGAAGTAGAACCTCTGCTCTGGTTGCGCCACATTGGCCTAGAACTGAAAGCTACAACGTGCAATCTGCTTTCCAAAGTGCGAGTTGGGCCCCAGAGCAACTTGCTTCTAGCTCTTTGGTAAGCTAAGAAACAACTCGCTCTGCACAGTGCTCTTACAGCCTACCGGGAACATCTCTTACAAAGGCCTGTGAAACGCAGTTTCTTTGCAGGCCTGATCTGGCTGAAGTAGAACTTCTGCCCTGGGAGTGCCACATTGCCCTAGAGCTGAAAGGCAGAACGTGGGGGCTTCTTGACAAAGGGCGAGTTGGGCCCCAGAGCATCTTGCTTCCAGCTCTTTGGGAAGCTAAGAAACAACTCGCTCTGCACAGTGCTCTTACAGCCTACCGGGAACACCTCTTACAAAGGCCTGTGAAACGCAGTTTCTTTGCAGGCCTGATCTGGCTGAAGTAGAACTTCTGCCCTGGGTGTGCCACATTGCCCTAGAGCTGAAAGGCACAAAGTGCAGGCTTCTTAACAAAGGGCGAGTTGGGCCCCAGAGCATCTTGCTTCCAGCTCTTTGGGAAGCTAAGAAACAACTCGCTCTGGACAGTGCTCTTACAGCCTACCGGGAACATCTCTTACAAAGGCCTGTGAAACGCAGTTTCTTTGCAGGCCTGATCTGGCTGAAGTAGA
Source organism: Equus caballus (assembly GCF_041296265.1). NCBI lineage: Eukaryota > Metazoa > Chordata > Mammalia > Perissodactyla > Equidae > Equus > Equus caballus. The sequence goes on from NC_091692.1 coordinate 44,482,003, forward strand.
ACTTATGCTCTGGGTGTCCCACACTGCCCTAGACCTGAAAGCTACAACGTGCAGTCTCCTTTCCAATGTGCGAGTTGGGCCCCAGAGCATTTTGCTTCCAGCTCTTTGGGAAGCTAAGAAACAACTCGCTCTGCACAGTGCTCTTACAGCCTACCGGGAACATCTCTTACAAAGGCCTGTGAAACACGGTTACCTTGCAGGCCTGATCTGGCTGAAGTAGAACTTCTGCCCTGGGTGTGCCACATTGCCCTAGAGCTGAAAGGCACAACGTGCAGGCCTCTTCACAAAGGGCGAGTTGGGCCCCAGAGCAGCTTGCTTCCAGCTCTTTGGTAAGCTAAGAAACAACTCGCCCTGCACAGTGCTCTTACAGCCTAAGGGGAACATCTCTTACAAATGCCTGTGAAATGCAGTTTCTTTGCAGTCCTGATCTGGCTGAAGTAGAACTTCTGCCCTGGGTGTGCCACATTGCCCTATAGCTGAAAGGCACAACGTTCAGGCTTCTTAACAAAGGGCGAGTTGGGCGCCAGAGCATCTTGCTTCCAGCTCTTTGGGAAGCTAAGAAAAAACTCGCTCTGCACAGGGCTCTTACAGCCTACTGGGAACATCTCTTACAAAGGCCTGTGAAACGCAGTTTCTTTGCAGGCCTGATCAGGCTGAAGTAGAAATTCTGCAGTGTGTGTGCCACATTGCCCTAGAGCTGAAAGGCACAACGTGCAGGCTTCTTAACAAAGGGCAAGTTGGGCCCCAGAGCATCTTGCTTCCAGCTCTTTGGGAAGCTAATAAACAACTCGCTCTGCACAGTGCTCTTACAGCCTAGCGGGAACATCTGTTACAAAGGCCTGTGAAACGCAGTTTCTATGCAAGCCTGATTTGGCTGAAGTAGAACTTCTGCCCTGGGTGTGGCACCTAGCCCTAGAGCTGAAAGGCACAACGGGCAGTCTGCATTCCAAAGGGCGAGTTGGGCGCCAGAGCATCTTGCTTCCAGCTCTTTGGGAAGCTAAGAAACAACTCGCTCTGCACAGTGCTCTTACAGCCTAAGGGGAACATCTCTTACAAATGCCTGTGAAGTGCAGTTTCTTTGCAGTCCTGATCTGGCTGAAGTAGAACTTCTGCCCTGGGTGTGCCACATTGCCCTATAGCTGAAAGGCACAACGTTCAGGCTTCTTAACAAAGCGCGAGTTGGGCCCCAGAGCATCTTGCTTCCAGCTCTGTGGGAAGCTAAGAAACAACTCGCTCTGCACCGGGCTCTTACAGCCTACCGGGAACATCTCTTACAAAGGCGTGTGTGATGCACTTTCTTTGCAGGCCTCATCTGGCTGCAGTAGAACTTCTGCCCTGGGTGTGCTACTTTGCCCTCGAGCTGAAAGGCACAACGTGCAGGCTTCTTTCCAAAGGGCGAGTTCGGCCCCACAGCATCTTGCTTCCAGCTCTTTGGGAAGCTAAGAAACAGCTCGTTCTGCACAGTGCTCTTACAGCCTACCGGGAACATGTCTTCCAAAGGCCTGTGAAACGCAGTTTCTTTGCAGGCCTGATCTGGCTGAAGTAGGACTTCTGCTCTGGGTGTGCTACTTTGCCCTAGAGCTGAAAGGCACAACGTGCAGACTTCTTTCCAAAGGGCGAGTTGGGCCCCACAGCATCTTGCTTCCAGCTCTTTGGGAAGCTAAGAAACAACTCGCTCTGCACAGTGCTCTTACAGCCTAGTGGGAACATCTCTTCCAAAGGCCTGTGAAACGCAGTTTCTTTGCAGGCCTGATCTGGCTGAAGTAGGACTTCTGCTCTGGGTGTGCTACTTTGCCCTAGAGCTGAAAGGCACAACGTGCAGGCTTCTTTATAAAGGGCGAGTTGGGCCCCACAGCATCTTGCTTCCAGCTCTTTGGGAAGCTAAGAAACAACTCGCTCTGCACAGTGCTCTTACAGCCTACCGGGAACATCTCTTCCAAAGGCCTGTGAAACGCAGTTTCTTTGCAGGCCTGATCTGGCTGAAGTAGGACTTGTGCTCTGGGTGTGCTACTTTGCCCTAGAGCTGAAAGGCACAACGTGCAGGCTTCTTTCCAAAGGGCGAGTTGGGCCCCACAGCATCTTGCTTCCAGCTCTTTGGGAAGCTAAGAAACAACTCGCTCTGCACAGTGCTCTTACAGCCTACCGGGAACATCTCTTCCAAAGGCCTGTGAAACGCAGTTTCTTTGCAGGCCTGATCTGGCTGAAGTAGGACTTGTGCTCTGGGTGTGCTACTTTGCCCTAGAGCTGAAAGGCAGAACGTGCAGGCTTCTTTCCAAAGGGCGAGTTGGGCCCCAGAGCATCTTGCTTCCAGCTCTTTGGGAAGCTAAGAAACAACTCGCTCTGCACAGTGCTCTTACAGCCTAGTGGGAACATCTCTTCCAAAGGCCTGTGAAACGCAGTTTCTTTGCAGGCCTGATCTGGCTGAAGTAGGACTTCTGCTCTGGGTGTGCTACTTTGCCCTAGAGCTGAAAGGCACAACGTGCAGGCTTCTTTCCAAAGGGCGAGTTGGGCCCCACAGCATCTTGCTTCCAGCTCTTTGGGAAGCTAAGAAACAACTCGCTCTGCACAGTGCTCTTACAGCCTAGTGGGAACATCTCTTCCATAGGCCTGTGAAACGCAGTTTCTTTGCAGGCCTGATCTGGCTGAAGTAGGACTTCTGCTCTGGGTGTGCTACTTTGCCCTAGAGCTGAAGGGCACAACGTGAGGCTTCTTTCCAAAGGGCGAGTTGGGCCCCACAGCATCTTGCTTCCAGCTCTTTGGGAAGCTAAGAAACAACTCGCTCTGCACAGTGCTCTTACAGCCTACCGGGAACATCTCTTCCAAAGGCCTGTGAAACGCAGTTTCTTTGCAGGCCTGATCTGGCTGAAGTAGGACTTGTGCTCTGGGTGTGCTACTTTGCCCTAGAGCTGAAAGGCACAACGTGCAGGCTTCTTTCCAAAGGGCGAGTTGGGCCCCACAGCATCTTGCTTCCAGCTCTTTGGGAAGCTAAGAAACAACTCGCTCTGCACAGTGCACTTACAGCCTACCGGGAACATCTCTTCCAAAGGCCTGTGAAACGCAGTTTCTTTGCAGGCCTGATCTGGCTGAAGTAGGACTTGTGCTCTGGGTGTGCTACTTTGCCCTAGAGCTGAAAGGCAGAACGTGCAGGCTTCTTTCCAAAGGGCGAGTTGGGCCCCACAGCATCTTGCTTCCAGCTCTTTGGGAAGCTAAGAAACAACTCGCTCTGCACAGTGCTCTTACAGCCTAGTGGGAACATCTCTTCCAAAGGCCTGTGAAACGCAGTTTCTTTGCAGGCCTGATCTGGATGAAGTAGGACTTCTGCTCTGGGTGTGCTACTTTGCCCTAGAGCTGAAAGGCACAACGTGCAGGCTTCTTTCCAAAGGGCGAGTTGGGCCCCACAGCATCTTGCTTCCAGCTCTTTGGGAAGCTAAGAAACAACTCGCTCTGCACAGTGCTCTTACAGCCTACCGGGACCATCTCTTACAAAGGCCTGTGAGACACAGTTTCTTTGCATGCCTGATCTGGCTGAAGTAGAACCTCTGCTCTGGTTGCGCCACATTGGCCTAGAACTGAAAGCTACAACGTGCAATCTGCTTTCCAAAGTGCGAGTTGGGCCCCAGAGCAACTTGCTTCTAGCTCGTTGGTAAGCTAAGAAACAACTCGCTCTGCACAGTGCTCTTACAGCCTACCGGGAACATCTCTTACAAAGGCCTGTGAAACGCAGTTTCTTTGCAGGCCTGATCTGGCTGAAGTAGACCTTCTGCCCTGGGAGTGCCACATTGCCCTAGAGCTGAAAGGCAGAACGTGGGGGCTTCTTGACAAAGGGCGAGTTGGGCCCCAGAGCATCTTGCTTCCAGCTCTTTGGGAAGCTAAGAAACAACTCGCTCTGCACAGTGCTCTTACAGCCTACCGGGAACACCTCTTACAAAGGCCTGTGAAACGCAGTTTCTTTGCAGGCCTGATCTGGCTGAAGTAGAACTTCTGCCCTGGGTGTGCCACATTGCCCTAGAGCTGAAAGGCACAAAGTGCAGGCTTCTTAACAAAGGGCGAGTTGGGCCCCAGAGCATCTTGCTTCCAGCTCTTTGGGAAGCTAAGAAACAACTCGCTCTGGACAGTGCTCTTACAGCCTACCGGGAACATCTCTTACAAAGGCCTGTGAAACGCAGTTTCTTTGCAGGCCTGATCTGGCTGAAGTAGAACTTATGCTCTGGGTGTCCCACACTGCCCTAGACCTGAAAGCTACAACGTGCAGTCTCCTTTCCAATGTGCGAGTTGGGCCCCAGAGCATTTTGCTTCCAGCTCTTTGGGAAGCTAAGAAACAACTCGCTCTGCACAGTGCTCTTACAGCCTACTGGGAACATCTCTTACAAAGGCCTGTGAAACACGGTTACCTTGCAGGCCTGATCTGGCTGAAGTAGAACTTCTGCCCTGGGTGTGCCACATTGCCCTAGAGCTGAAAGGCACAACGTGCAGGCCTCTTCACAAAGGGCGAGTTGGGCCCCAGAGCAGCTTGCTTCCAGCTCTTTGGTAAGCTAAGAAACAACTCGCCCTGCACAGTGCACTTACAGCCTAAGGGGAACATCTCTTACAAATGCCTGTGAAATGCAGTTTCTTTGCAGTCCTGATCTGGCTGAAGTAGAACTTCTGCCCTGGGTGTGCCACATTGCCCTATAGCTGAAAGGCACAATGTTCAGGCTTCTTAACAAAGGGCGAGTTGGGCGCCAGAGCATCTTGCTTCCAGCTCTTTGGGAAGCTAAGAAAAAACTCGCTCTGCACAGGGCTCTTACAGCCTACCGGGAACATCTCTTACAAAGGCCTGTGAAACGCAGTTTCTTTGCAGGCCTGATCAGGCTGAAGTAGAAATTCTGCAGTGTGTGTGCCACATTGCCCTAGAGCTGAAAGGCACAACGTGCAGGCTTCTTAACAAAGGGCAAGTTGGGCCCCAGAGCATCTTGCTTCCAGCTCTTTGGGAAGCTAATAAACAACTCGCTCTGCACAGTGCTCTTACAGCCTAGCGGGAACATCTGTTACAAAGGCCTGTGAAACGCAGTTTCTATGCAGGCCTGATTTGGCTGAAGTAGAACTTCTGCCCTGGGTGTGGCACCTAGCCCTAGAGCTTAAAGGCACAACGTGCAGTCTGCATTCGAAAGGGCGAGTTGAGCGCCAGAGCATCTTGCTTCCAGCTCTTTGGGAAGCTAAGAAACAACTCGCTCTGCACAGTGCTCTTACAGCCTACCGGGAACATCTCTTACAAAGGCCTGTGAAACACAGTTTCCTTGCAGGCCTGATCTGGCTGAAGTAGAACTTCTGCCCTGGGTTTGCCACATTGCCCTAGAGCTGAAAGGCACAACGTGCAGGCTTCCTAACAAAGGGCGAGTTCGGCCCCAGAGCAGCTTGCTTCCAGCTCTTTGGGAAGCTAAGAAACAACTCGCTCTGCACAGTGCTCTTACAGCCTACCGGGAACATCTCTTACAAAGGCCTGTGAAACGCAGTTTCTTTGCAGGCCTGATCAGGCTGAAGTAGAACTTCTGCCCTGGGTGTGGCACATTGCACTAGAGCTGAAAGGGACAACGTGCAGGCTTCCTAACTAAGGGCACGTTGGGCCCCAGAGCATCTTGCTTCCAGCTCTTTGGGAAGCTAAGAAACAACTCGCTCTGCACAGTGCTCTTACAGCCTACCGGGAACATCTCTTACAAAGGCCTGTGTGATGCAGTTTCTTTGCAGGCCTGATCTGGCTGCAGTAGAACTTCTGCTCTGGTTGCGCCACATTGCCTTGGAGATGAAAGGCACAACGTGCAGGCTTCTTAACAAAGGGCGAGTTGGGCCCCAGAGCATCTTGCTTCCAGCTCATTGGGAAGCTAAGAAACAACTCGCTCTGCACAGTGCTCTTACAGCCTACCGGAAACATCTCTTACAAAGGCCTGTGAAACGCAGTTTCTTTGCAGGCCTGATCTGGCTGAAGTAGAACTTCTGCCCTGGGTGTGCCACATTGCCCTAGAGCTGAAAGGCACAACGTGCGGGCTTCTTAACAAAGGGCGAGTTGGGCCCCAGAGCTTCTTGATTCCAGCTCTTTGGAAAGCTAAGAAACAACTCGCTCTGCACAGTGCTCTTACAGCCTACCGGGAACATCTCTTACAAAGGCCTGTGAAACGCAGTTTCTTGGCAGGCCTGATCTGGCTGAAGTAGAACTTCTTCCCTGGGTGTGCCACATTGCCCTAGAGCTGAAAGGCACAACGTGGAGGCTTCTTAACAAAGGGCGAGTTGGGCCCCAGAGCATCTTGCTTCCAGCTCTTTGGGAAGCTAAGAAACAACTCGCTCTGCACAGTGCTCTTACAGCCTACCGGGAACATCTCTTACAAAGGCCTGTGAAACGCAGTTTCTTTGCAGGCCTGATCAGGCTGTAGTAGAACTTCTGCTCTGGGTGTGCCACACTGCCCTAGACCTGAAAGCTACAAGGTGCAGTCTCCTTTCCAATGTGCGAGTTGGGCCCCAGAGCATCTTGCTTCCAGCTCTTTGGGAAGCTAAGAAACAACTCGCTCTGCACAGTGCTCTTACAGCCTACCGGGAACATCTCTTACAAAGGCCTGTGAAACGCAGGTTCTTTGCAGGCCTGATCTGGCTGAAGTAGAACTTCTGCCGTGGGTGTGCCACATTGCCCTAGAGCTGAAAGGCACAACGTGCAGGCTTCTTAACAAAGGGCGAGTTGCGCCCCAGAGCATCTTGCTTCCAGCTCTTTGGGAAGCTAAGAAACAGCTCGCTCTGCACAGTGCTCTTACAGCCTACCGGGAACATCTCTTACAAAGGCCTGTGAAACGCAGTTTCTTTGCAGGCCTGATCTGGATGAAGTAGAACTTCTGCCCTGGGTGTGGCACCTAGCCCTAGAGCTGAAAGGCACAACGTGCAGTCTGCATTCGAAAGGGCGAGTTGGGCGCCAGAGCTTCTTGCTTCCAGCTCTTTGGGAAGCTAAGAAACAACTCGCTCTGCACAGTGCTCTTACAGCCTACCGGGAACATCTCTTACAAAGGCCTGTGAAACGCAGTTTCCTTGCAGGCGTGATCTGGCTGAAGTAGAACTTCTGCCCTGGGTGTGGCACCTAGCCCTAGGGCTGAAAGGCACAACGGGCAGTCTGCATTCCAAAGGGCGAGTTGGGCGCGAGAGCATCTTGCTTCCAGCTCTTTGGGAAGCTAAGAAACAACTCGCTCTGCACAGTGCTATTACAGCCTACCGGGAACATCTCTTAAAAAGGCCTGTGAAACACAGTTTCCTTGCAGGCCTGATCTGGCTGAAGTAGAACTTCTGCCCTGGGTGTGCCACATTGCCCTAGAGCTGAAAGGCACAACGTGCAGGCTTCCTAAAAAAGGGCGAGTTGGGCCTCAGAGCAGCTTGCTTCCAGCTCTTTGGGAAGCTAAGAAACAACTCGCTCTGCACAGTGCTCTTACAGCCTACCGGGAACATCTCTTACAAAGGCTTGTGAAACGCAGTTTCTTTGCAGGCCTGATCAGGCTGAAGTAGAACTTCTGCCCTGGGTGTGCCACATTGCCCTAGAGCTGAAAGGCACAACATGCAGGCTTCTTAGAAAAGGGCGAGTTGGGCCCCAGAGCATCTTGCTTCCAGCTGTTTGGGAAGCTAAGAAACAACTCGCTCTGCACAGTGCTCTTACAGCCTACTGGGAACATCTCTTACAAAGGCCTGTGAAACGCAGTTTCTTTGCAGGCCTGATCTGGCTGAAGTAGAACTTCTGCCCTGGGTGTGCCACATTGCCCTAGAGCTGAAAGGCACAACGTGCAGGCTTCTTAACAAAGGGCGAGTTGGGCCCCAGAGCTTCTTGCTTCCAGCTCTTTGGGAAGCTAAGAAACAACTCGCTCTGCACAGTGCTCTTACAGCCTACCGGGAACATCTCTTACAAAGGCCTGTGAAACGCAGTTTCTTTGCAGGCCTGATCTGGCTGAAGTAGAACTTCTGCCCTGGGTGTGCCACATTGCCCAGAGCTGAAAGGCACAACGTGCAGGCTTCTTAACAAAGGGCGAGTTGGCCCCAGAGCATCTTGCTTCCAGCTCTTTGGGAAGCTAAGAAACAACTCGCTCTGCACAGTGCTCTTACAGCCTACCGGGAACATCTCTTACAAAGGCCTGTGAAACGCAGTTTCTTTGCAGGCCTGATCTGGCTGAAGTAGAACTTCTGCCCTGGGTGTGCCACATTGCCCTAGAGCTGAAAGGCACAACGTGCAGTCTTCTTAACAAAGGGCGAGTTGGGCCCCAGAGCATCTTGCTTCCAGCTCTTTGGGAAGCTAAGAAACAACTCGCTCTGCACAGTGCTCTTACAGCCTACCGGGAACATCTCTTACAAAGGCCTGTGAGACGCAGTTTCTTTGCAGGCCTGATCTGGCTGAAGTAGAACTTCTGCTCTGGTTGCGCCACATTGGCCTAGAACTGAAAGCTACAACGTGCAATCTGCTTTCCAAAGTGCGAGTTGGGCCCCAGAGCATCTTCCTTCCAGCTCTTTGTGAAGCTAAGAAACAACTCGCTCTGCACAGTGCTCTTACAGCCTACCGGGAACATCTCTTACAAAGGCCTGTGAAACGCAGTTTCTTTGCAGGCCTGATCTGGCTGAAGTAGAACTTCTGCCCTGGGTGTGCCACATTGCCCTAGAGCTGAAAGGCACAACGTGGGGGCTTCTTGACAAAGGGCGAGTTGGGCCCCAGAGCATCTTGCTTCCAGCTCATTGGGAAGCTAAGAAACAACTCGCTCTGCACAGTGCTCTTACAGCCTACCGGGAACATCTCTTACAAAGGCCTGTGAAACGCAGTTTCTTTCCAGGCCTGATCTGGCTGAAGTAGAACTTATGCTCTGGGTGTGCCACACTGCCCTAGACCTGAAAGCTACAACGTGCAGTCTCCTTTCCAATGTGCGAGTTGGGCCCCAGAGCATCTTGCTTCCAGCTCTTTGGGAAGCTAAGAAACAACTCGCTCTGCACAGTGCTCTTACAGCCTACCGGGAACATCTCTTACAAAGGCCTGTGAAACACGGTTACCTTGCAGGCCTGATCTGGCTGAAGTAGAACTTCTGCCCTGGGTGTGCCACATTGCCCTAGAGCTGAAAGGCACAACGTGCAGGCTTCTTCACAAAGGGCGAGTTGGGCCCCAGAGCAGCTTGCTTCCAGCTCTTTGGTAAGCTAAGAAACAACTCGCCCTGCACAGTGCTCTTACAGCCTAAGGGGAACATCTCTTACAAATGCCTGTGAAATGCAGTTTCTTTGCAGTCCTGATCTGGCTGAAGTAGAACTTCTGCCCTGGGTGTGCCACATTGCCCTAGAGCTGAAAGGCACAACGTGCAGGCTTGTTAACAAAGGGCGAGTTGGGCCCCAGAGCATCTTGCTTCCAGCTCTTTGGGAAGCTAAGAAAAAACTCGCTCTGCACAGGGCTCTTACAGCCTACCGGGAACATCTCTTACAAAGGCCTGGGAAACGCACTTTCTTTGCATGCCTGATCAGGCTGAAGTAGAACTTCTGCAGTGTGTGTGCCACATTGCCCTAGAGCTGAAAGGCACAACGTGCAGGCTTCTTAACAAAGGGCAAGATGGGCCCCAGAGCATCTTGCTTCCAGCTCTTTGGGAAGCTAAGGAACAACTCGCTCTGCACAGTGCTCTTACAGCCTACCGGGAACATGTCTTACCAAGGCCTGTGAAACGCAGTTTCTTTGCAGGCCTGATTTGGCTGAAGTAGAACTTCTGCCCTGGGTGTGCCACATTGCCCTAGAGCTGAAAGGCACAACGTGCAGGCTTCTTAACAAAGGGCAAGTTGGGCCCCAGAGCATCTTGCTTACAGCTCTTTGCGAAGCTAAGAAACAACTCGCTCTGCACAGTGCTCTTACAGCCTACCGGGAACGTCTCTTACAAAGGCCTGTGAAACACAGTTTCCTTGCAGGCCTGATCTGGCTGAAGTAGAACTTCTGCCCTGGGTGTGGCACCTAGCCCTAGAGCTGAAAGGCACAATGGGCAGTCTGCATTCCAAAGGGCGAGTTGGGCGCCAGAGCATCTTGCTTCCAGCTCTTTGTGAAGCTAAGAAACAACTCGCTCTGCACAGTGCTCTTACAGCCTACCGGGAACATCTCTTAAAAAGGCCTGTGAAACACAGTTTCCTTGCAGGCCTGATCTGGCTGAAGTAGAACTTCTGCTCTGGTTGCGCCACATTGCCTTGGAGATGAAAGGCACAACGTGCAGGCTTCTTAACAAAGGGCGAGTTGGGCCCCAGAGCATCTTGCTTCCAGCTCATTGGGAAGCTAAGAAACAACTCGCTCTGCACAGTGCTATTACAGCCTACCGGAAACATCTCTTACAAAGGCCTGTGAAACGCAGTTTCTTTGCAGGCCTGATCTGGCTGAAGTAGAACTTCTGCCCTGGGTGTGCCACATTGCCCTAGAGCTGAAAGGCACAACGTGCGGGCTTCTTAACAAAGGGCGAGTTGGGCCCCAGAGCATCTTGCTTCCAGCTCTTTGGAAAGCTAAGAAACAACTCGCTCTGCACAGTGCTCTTACAGCCTACCGGGAACATCTCTTACAAAGGCCTGTGAAACGCAGTTTCTTGGCAGGCCTGATCTGGCTGAAGTAGAACTTCTGCCCTGGGTGTGCCACATTGCCCTAGAGCTGAAAGGCACAACGTGGAGGCTTCTTAACAAAGGGCGAGTTGGGCCCCAGAGCATCTTGCTTCCAGCTCTTTGGGAAGCTAAGAAACAACTCGCTCTGCACAGTGCTCTTACAGCCTACCGGGAACATCTCTTACAAAGGCCTGTGAAACGCAGTTTCTTTGCAGGCCTGATCAGGCTGAAGTAGAACTTCTGCTCTGGGTGTGCCACACTGCCCTAGACCTGAAAGCTACAAGGTGCAGTCTCCTTTCCAATGTGCGAGTTGGGCCCCAGAGCATCTTGCTTCCAGCTCTTTGGGAAGCTAAGAAACAACTCGCTCTGCACAGTGCTCTTACAGCCTACCGGGAGCATCTCTTACAAAGGCCTGTGAAACGCAGGTTCTTTGCAGGCCTGATCTGGCTGAAGTAGAACTTCTGCCGTGGGTGTGCCACATTGCCCTAGAGCTGAAAGGCACAACGTGCAGGCTTCTTAACAAAGGGCGAGTTGGGCCCCAGAGCATCTTGCTTCCAGCTCTTTGGGAAGCTAAGAAACAACTCGCTCTGCACAGTGCTCTTACAGCCTACCGGGAACATCTCTTACAAAGGCCTGTGAAACGCAGTTTCTTTGCAGGCCTGATCTGGATGAAGTAGAACTTCTGCCCTGGGTGTGGCACCTAGCCCTAGAGCTGAAAGGCACAACGTGCAGTCTGCATTCGAAAGGGCGAGTTGGGCGCCAGAGCTTCTTGCTTCCAGCTCTTTGGGAAGCTAAGAAGCAACTCGCTCTGCACAGTGCTCTTACAGCCTACCGGGAACATCTCTTACAAAGGCCTGTGAAACACAGTTTCCTTGCAGGCGTGATCTGGCTGAAGTAGAACTTCTGCCCTGGGTGTGGCACCTAGCCCTAGAGCTGAAAGGCACAACGGGCAGTCTGCATTCCAAAGGGCGAGTTGGGCGCGAGAGCATCTTGCTTCCAGCTCTTTGGGAAGCTAAGAAACAACTCGCTCTGCACAGTGCTCTTACAGCCTACCGGGAACATCTCTTAAAAAGGCCTGTGAAACACAGTTTCCTTGCAGGCCTGATCTGGCTGAAGTAGAACTTCTGCCCTGGGTGTGCCACATTGCCCTAGAGCTGAAAGGCACAACGTGCAGGCTTCCTAACAAAGGGCGAGTTGGGCCCCAGAGCAGCTTGCTTCCAGCTCTTTGGGAAGCTAAGAAACAACTCGCTCTGCACAGTGCTCTTACAGCCTACCGGGAACATCTCTTACAAAGGCTTGTGAAACGCAGTTTCTTTGCAGGCCTGATCAGGCTGAAGTAGAACTTCTGCCCTGGGTGTGCCACATTGCCCTAGAGCTGAAAGGCACAACGTGCAGGCTTCTTAGAAAAGGGCGAGTTGGGCCCCAGAGCATCTTGCTTCCAGCTGTTTGGGAAGCTAAGAAACAACTCGCTCTGCACAGTGCTCTTACAGCCTACTGGGAACATCTCTTACAAAGGCCTGTGAAACGCAGTTTCTTTGCAGGCCTGATCTGGCTGAAGTAGAACTTCTGCCCTGGGTGTGCCACATTGCCCTAGAGCTGAAAGGCACAACGTGCAGGCTTCTTAACAAAGGGCGAGTTGGGCCCCAGAGCTTCTTGCTTCCAGCTCTTTGGGAAGCTAAGAAACAACTCGCTCTGCACAGTGCTCTTACAGCCTACCGGGAACATCTCTTACATAGGCCTGTGAAACGCAGTTTCTTTGCAGGCCTGATCTGGCTGAAGTAGAACTTCTGCCCTGGGTGTGCCACATTGCCCTAGAGCTGAAAGGCACAACGTGGGGGCTTCTTGACAAAGGGCGAGATGGGCCCCAGAGCATCTTGCTTCCAGCTCATTGGGAAGCTAAGAAACAACTCGCTCTGCACAGTGCTCTTACAGCCTACCGGGAACATCTCTTACAAAGGCCTGTGAAACGCAGTTTCTTTCCAGGCCTGATCTGGCTGAAGTAGAACTTATGCTCTGGGTGTGCCACACTGCCCTAGACCTGAAAGCTACAACGTGCAGTCTCCTTTCCAATGTGCGAGTTGGGCCCCAGAGCATCTTGCTTCCAGCTCTTTGGGAAGCTAAGAAACAACTCGCTCTGCACAGTGCTCTTACAGCCTACCGGGAACATCTCTTACAAAGGCCTGTGAAACACGGTTACCTTGCAGGCCTGATCTGGCTGAAGTAGAACTTCTGCCCTGGGTGTGCCACATTGCCCTAGAGGTGAAAGGCACAACGTGCAGGCTTCTTCACAAAGGGCGAGTTGGGCCCCAGAGCAGCTTGCTTCCAGCTCTTTGGTAAGCTAAGAAACAACTCGCCCTGCACAGTGCTCTTACAGCCTAAGGGGAACATCTCTTACAAATGCCTGTGAAATGCAGTTTCTTTGCAGTCCTGATCTGGCTGAAGTAGAACTTCTGCCCTGGGTGTGTCACATTGCCCTACAGCTGAAAGGCACAACGTTCAGGCTTCTAAACAAAGCGCGAGTTGGGCCCCAGAGCATCTTGCTTCCAGCTCTTTGGGAAGCTAAGAAAAAACTCGCTCTGCACAGGGCTCTTACAGCCTACCGGGAACATCTCTTACAAAGGCCTGTGAAACGCAGTTTCTTTGCATGCCTGATCAGGCTGAAGAAGAACTTCTGCAGTGTGTGTACCACATTGCCCTAGAGCTGAAAGGCACAACGTGCAGGCTTCTTAACAAAGGGCAAGTTGGGCCCCAGAGCATCTTGCTTCCAGCTCTTTGGGAAGCTAAGAAACAACTCGCTCTGCACAGTGCTCTTACAGCCTACCGGGAACATGTCTTACCAAGGCCTGTGAAACGCAGTTTCTTTGCAGGCCTGATTTGGCTGAAGTAGAACTTCTGCCCTGGGTGTGCCACATTGCCCTAGAGCTGAAAGGCACAACGTGCAGGCTTCTTAACAAAGGGCGAGTTGGGCCCCAGAGCATCTTGCTTACAGCTCTTTGGGAAGCTAAGAAACAACTCGCTCTGCACAGTGCTCTTACAGCCTACCGGGAACATCTCTTACAAAGGCCTGTGAAACACAGTTTCCTTGCAGGCCTGATCTGGCTGAAGTAGAACTTCTGCCCTGGGTGTGGCACCTAGCCCTAGAGCTGAAAGGCACAACGGGCAGTCTGCATTCCAAAGGGCGAGTTGGGCGCCAGAGCATCTTGCTTCCAGCTCTTTGGGAAGCTAAGAAACAACTCGCTCTGCACAGTGCTCTTACAGCCTAAGGGGAACATCTCTTACAAATGCCTGTGAAGTGCAGTTTCTTTGCAGTCCTGATCTGGCTGAAGTAGAACTTCTGCCCTGGGTGTGCCATATTGCCCTATAGCTGAAAGGCACAACGTTCAGGCTTCTTAACAAAGCGCGAGTTGGGCCCCAGAGCATCTTGCTTCCAGCTCTGTGGGAAGCTAAGAAACAACTCGCTCTGCACCGGGCTCTTACAGCCTACCGGGAACATCTCTTACAAAGGCGTGTGTGATGCACTTTCTTTGCAGGCCTCATCTGGCTGCAGTAGAACTTCTGCCCTGGGTGTGCTACTTTGCCCTCGAGCTGAAAGGCACAACGTGCAGGCTTCTTTCCAAAGGGCGAGTTGGGCCCCACAGCATCTTGCTTCCAGCTCTTTGGGAAGCTAAGAAACAGCTCGTTCTGCACAGTGCTCTTACAGCCTACCGGGAACATGTCTTCCAAAGGCCTGTGAAACGCAGTTTCTTTGCAGGCCTGATCTGGCTGAAGTAGGACTTCTGCTCTGGGTGTGCTACTTTGCCCTAGAGCTGAAAGGCACAACGTGCAGACTTCTTTCCAAAGGGCGAGTTGGGCCCCACAGCATCTTGCTTCCAGCTCTTTGGGAAGCTAAGAAACAACTCGCTCTGCACAGTGCTCTTACAGCCTAGTGGGAACATCTCTTCCAAAGGCCTATGAAACGCAGTTTCTTTGCAGGCCTGATCTGGCTGAAGTAGGACTTCTGCTCTGGGTGTGCTACTTTGCCCTAGAGCTGAAAGGCACAACGTGCAGGCTTCTTTCCAAAGGGCGAGTTGGGCCCCACAGCATCTTGCTTCCAGCTCTTTGGGAAGCTAAGAAACAACTCGCTCTGCACAGTGCTCTTACAGCCTAGTGGGAACATCTCTTCCATAGGCCTGTGAAACGCAGTTTCTTTGCAGGCCTGATCTGGCTGAAGTAGGACTTCTGCTCTGGGTGTGCTACTTTGCCCTAGAGCTGAAGGGCACAACGTGAGGCTTCTTTCCAAAGGGCGAGTTGGGCCCCACAGCATCTTGCTTCCAGCTCTTTGGGAAGCTAAGAAACAACTCGCTCTGCACAGTGATCTTACAGCCTACCGGGAACATCTCTTCCAAAGGCCTGTGAAACGCAGTTTCTTTGCAGGCCTGATCTGGCTGAAGTAGGACTTGTGCTCTGGGTGTGCTACTTTGCCCTAGAGCTGAAAGGCACAACGTGCAGGCTTCTTTCCAAAGGGCGAGTTGGGCCCCACAGCATCTTGCTTCCAGCTCTTTGGGAAGCTAAGAAACAACTCGCTCTGCACAGTGCTCTTACAGCCTAGTGGGAACATCTCTTCCAAAGGCCTGTGAAACGCAGTTTCTTTGCAGGCCTGATCTGGCTGAAGTAGGACTTGTGCTCTGGGTGTGCTACTTTGCCCTAGACCTGAAAGGCACAACGTGCAGGCTTCTTTCCAAAGGGCGAGTTGGGCCCCACAGCATCTTGCTTCCAGCTCTTTGGGAAGCTAAGAAACAACTCGCTCTGCACAGTGCTCTTACAGCCTAGTGGGAACATCTCTTCCAAAGGCCTGTGAAACGCAGTTTCTTTGCAGGCCTGATCTGGCTGAAGTAGGACTTCTGCTCTGGGTGTGCTACTTTGCCCTAGAGCTGAAAGGCACAACGTGCAGGCTTCTTTCCAAAGGGCGAGTTGGGCCCCACAGCATCTTGCTTCCAGCTCTTTGGGAAGCTAAGAAACAACTCGCTCTGCACAGTGCTCTTACAGCCTAGTGGGAACATCTCTTCCAAAGGCCTGTGAAACGCAGTTTCTTTGCAGGCCTGATCTGGCTGAAGTAGGACTTCTGCTCTGGGTGTGCTACTTTGCCCTAGACCTGAAAGGCACAACGTGCAGGCTTCTTTCCAAAGGGCGAGTTGGGCCCCACAGCATCTTGCTTCCAGCTCTTTGGGAAGCTAAGAAACAACTCGCTCTGCACAGTGCTCTTACAGCCTAGTGGGAACATCTCTTCCATAGGCCTGTGAAACGCAGTTTCTTTGCAGGCCTGATCTGGCTGAAGTAGGACTTCTGCTCTGGGTGTGCTACTTTGCCCTAGAGCTGACGGGCACAACGTGAGGCTTCTTTCCAAAGGGCGAGTTGGGCCCCACAGCATCTTGCTTCCAGCTCTTTGGGAAGCTAAGAAACAACTCGCTCTGCACTGTGCTCTTACAGCCTACCGGGAACATCTCTTACAAAGGCCTGTGAGACGCAGTTTCTTTGCAGGCCTGATCTGGCTGAAGTATAACTTCTGCTCTGGTTGCGCCACATTGGCCTAGAACTGAAAGCTACAACGTCAATCTGCTTTCCAAAGTGCGAGTTGTGCCCCAGAGCATCTTGCTTCCAGCTCTTTGGTAAGCTAAGAAACAACTCGCTCTGCACAGTGCTCTTACAGCCTACCGGGAACATCTCTTCCAAAGGCCTGTGAAATGCAGTTTCTTTGCAGGCCTGATCTGGCTGAAGTAGAACTTCTGCCCTGGGTGTGCCACATTGCCCTAGAGCTGAAAGGCACAACGTGCGGGCTTCTTGACAAAGGGCGAGTTGGGCCCCAGAGCATCTTGCTTCCAGCTCTTTGGGAAGCTAAGAAACAACTCGCTCTGCACAGTGCTCTTACAGCCTACCGGGAACATCTCTTACAAAGGCCTGTGAAACGCAGTTTCTTTGCAGGCCTGATGTGGCTGATGTAGAACTTATGCTCTGGGTGTGCCACACTGCCCTAGACCTGAAAGCTACAACGTGCAGTCTCCTTTCCAATGTGCGAGTTGGGCCCCAGAGCATCTTGCTTCCAGCTCTTTGGGAAGCTAAGAAACAACTCGCTCTGCACAGTGCTCTTACAGCCTACCGGGAACATCTCTTACAAAGGCCTGTGAAACGCAGTTTCTTTGCAGGCCTGATCTGGCTGAAGTAGAACTTCTGCCCTGGGTGTGCCACATTGCCCTAGAGCTGAAAGGCACAACGTGCAGGCTTCTTAACAAAGGGCGGGTTGGGCCCCAGAGCATCTTGCTTCCAGCTCTTTGGGAAGCTAAGAAACAACTCGCTCTGCACAGTGCTCTTACAGCCTAGTGGGAACATCTCTTCCAAAGGCCTGTGAAACGCAGTTTCTTTGCAGGCCTGATCTGGCTGAAGTAGGACTTCTGCTCTGGGTGTGCTACTTTGCCCTAGAGCTGAAAGGCACAACGTGCAGGCTTCTTTCCAAAGGGCGAGTTGGGCCCCACAGCATCTTGCTTCCAGCTCTTTGGGAAGCTAAGAAACAACTCGCTCTGCACAGTGCTCTTACAGCCTAGTGGGAACATCTCTTCCAAAGGCCTGTGAAACGCAGTTTCTTTGCAGGCCTGATCTGGCTGAAGTAGGACTTCTGCTCTGGGTGTGCTACTTTGCCCTAGAGCTGAAAGGCACAACGTGCAGGCTTCTTTCCAAAGGGCGAGTTGGGCCCCACAGCATCTTGCTTCCAGCTCTTTGGGAAGCTAAGAAACAACTCGCTCTGCACAGTGCTCTTACAGCCTAGTGGGAACATCTCTTCCATAGGCCTGTGAAACGCAGTTTCTTTGCAGGCCTGATCTGGCTGAAGTAGGACTTCTGCTCTGGGTGTGCTACTTTGCCCTAGAGCTGACGGGCACAACGTGAGGCTTCTTTCCAAAGGGCGAGTTGGGCCCCACAGCATCTTGCTTCCAGCTCTTTGGGAAGCTAAGAAACAACTCGCTCTGCACTGTGCTCTTACAGCCTACCGGGAACATCTCTTACAAAGGCCTGTGAGACGCAGTTTCTTTGCAGGCCTGATCTGGCTGAAGTATAACTTCTGCTCTGGTTGCGCCACATTGGCCTAGAACTGAAAGCTACAACGTCAATCTGCTTTCCAAAGTGCGAGTTGGGCCCCAGAGCATCTTGCTTCCAGCTCTTTGGTAAGCTAAGAAACAACTCGCTCTTCACAGTGCTCTTACAGCCTACCGGGAACATCTCTTCCAAAGGCCTGTGAAACGCAGTTTCTTTGCAGGCCTGATCTGGCTGAAGTAGAACTTCTGCCCTGGGTGTGCCACATTGCCCTAGAGCTGAAAGGCACAACGTGCGGGCTTCTTGACAAAGGGCGAGTTGGGCCCCAGAGCATCTTGCTTCCAGCTCTTTGGGAAGCTAAGAAACAACTCGCTCTGCACAGTGCTCTTACAGCCTACCGGGAACATCTCTTACAAAGGCCTGTGAAACGCAGTTTCTTTGCAGGCCTGATGTGGCTGATGTAGAACTTATGCTCTGGGTGTGCCACACTGCCCTAGACCTGAAAGCTACAACGTGCAGTCTCCTTTCCAATGTGCGAGTTGGGCCCCAGAGCATCTTGCTTCCAGCTCTTTGGGAAGCTAAGAAACAACTCGCTCTGCACAGTGCTCTTACAGCCTACCGGGAACATCTCTTACAAAGGCCTGTGAAACGCAGTTTCTTTGCAGGCCTGATCTGGCTGAAGTAGAACTTCTGCCCTGGGTGTGCCACATTGCCCTAGAGCTGAAAGGCACAACGTGCAGGGTTCTTAACAAAGGGCGGGTTGGGCCCCAGAGCATCTTGCTTCCAGCTCTTTGGGAAGCTAAGAAACAACTCGCTCTGCACAGTGCTCTTACAGCCTACTGGGAACATCTCTTACAAAGGCCTGTGAAACGCAGTTTCTTTGCAGGCCTGATCTGGATGAAATAGAACTTCTGCCCTGGGTTTGGCACCTAGCCCTAGAGCTGAAAGGCACAACGTGCAGTCTGCATTCGAAAGGGCGAGTTGGGCGCCAGAGCTTCTTGCTTCCAGCTCTTTGGGAAGCTAAGAAACAACTCGCTCTGCACAGTGCTCTTACAGCCTACCGGGAACATCTCTTACAAAGGCCTGTGAAACACAGTTTCCTTGCAGGCCTGATCTGGCTGAAGTAGAACTTCTGCCCTGGGTGTGCCACATTGCCCTAGAGCTGAAAGGCACAACGTGCAGGCTTCCTAAAAAAGGGCGAGTTGGGCCTCAGAGCAGCTTGCTTCCAGCTCTTTGGGAAGCTAAGAAACAACTCGCTCTGCACAGTGCTCTTGCAACCTACCGGGAACATCTCTTACAAAGGCCTGTGAAACGCAGTTTCTGTGCAGGCCTGATCAGGCTGAAGTAGAACTTCTGCCCTGGGTGTGGCACATTGCCCTAGAGCTGAAAGGCACAACGTGCAGGCTTCGTAACAAAGGGCACGTTGGGCCCCAGAGCATCTTGCTTCCAGCTCTTTGGGAAGCTAAGAAACAACTCGCTCTGGACAGTGCGCTTACAGCCTACCGGGAACATCTCTTACAAAGGCCTGTGAAACACAGTTTCCTTGCAGGCCTGATCTGGCTGAAGTAGAACTTCTGCCCTGGGTGTGCCACATTGCCCTAGAGCTGAAAGGCACAACGTGCAGGCTTCCTCACAAAGGGCGAGGTGGGCCCCAGAGCTTCTTGCTTCCAGCTCTTTGGGAAGCTAAGAAACAACTCGCTCTGCACAGTGCTCTTGCAACCTACCGGGAACATCTCTTACAAAGGCCTGTGAAACGCAGTTTCTGTGCAGGCCGGATCAGGCTGAAGTAGAACTTCTGCCCTGGGTGTGGCACATTGCCCTAGAGCTGAAAGGCACAACGTGCAGGCTTCTTAACAAAGGGCACGTTGGGCCCCAGAGCATCTTGCTTCCAGCTCTTTGGGAAGCTCAGAAACAACTCGCTCTGCACAGTGCTCTTACAGCCTACCGGGAACATCTCTTCCATAGGCCTGTGAAACGCAGTTTCTGTGCAGGCCTGATCAGGCTGAGGTAGAACTTCTGCCCTGGGTGTGCCACATTGCCCTAGAGCTGAAAGGCACAACGTGCAGGCTTCTTAACAAAGGGCGAGTTGGGCCCCAGAGCATCTTGCTTCCAGCTCTTTGGGAAGCTAAGAAACAACTCGCTCTGCACTGTGCTCTTACAGCCTACCGGGAACATCTCTTACAAAGGCCTGTGAGACGCAGTTTCTTTGCAGGCCTGATCTGGCTGAAGTATAACTTCTGCTCTGGTTGCGCCACATTGGCCTAGAACTGAAAGCTACAACGTGCAATCTGCTTTCCAAAGTGCGAGTTGGGCCCCAGAGCATCTTGCTTCCAGCTCTTTGGTAAGCTAAGAAACAACTCGCTCTGCACAGTGCTCTTACAGCCTACCGGGAACATCTCTTACAAAGGCCTGTGAAACGCAGTTTCTTTGCAGGCCTGATCTGGCTGAAGTAGGACTTCTGCCCTGGGTGTGCCACATTGCCCTAGAGCTGAAAGGCACAACGTGCGGGCTTCTTGACAAAGGGCGAGTTGGGCCCCAGAGCATCTTGCTTCCAGCTCTTTGGGAAGCTAAGAAACAACTCGCTCTGCACAGTGCTCTTACAGCCTACCGGGAACATCTCTTACAAAGGCCTGTGAAACACGGTTACCTTGCAGGCCTGATCTGGCTGAAGTAGAACTTCTGCCCTGGGTGTGCCACATTGCCCTAGAGCTGAAAGGCACAACGTGCAGGCTTCTTCACAAAGGGCGAGTTGGGCCCCAGAGCAGCTTGCTTCCAGCTCTTTGGGAAGCTAAGAAACAACTCGCCCTGCACAGTGCTCTTACAGCCTAAGGGGAACATCTCTTACAAATGCCTGTGAAATGCAGTTTCTTTGCAGTCCTGATCTGGCTGAAGTAGAACTTCTGCCCTGGGTGTGCCACATTGCCCTATAGCTGAAAGGCACAACGTTCAGGCTTCTTAACAAAGGGCGAGTTGGGCCCCAGAGCAGCTTGCTTCCAGCTCTTTGGGAAGCTAAGAAACAACTCGCTCTGCACAGGGCTCTTACAGCCTACCGGGAACATCTCTTACAAAGGCCTGTGAAACGCAGTTTCTTTGCAGGCCTGATCAGGCTGAAGTAGAACTTCTGCCATGGGTGTGGCACATTGCCCTAGAGCTGAAAGGCACAACGTGCAGGCTTCTTAACAAAGGGCAAGTTTTGCCCCAGAGCATCTTGCTTCCAGCTCTTTGGGAAGCTAAGAAACAACTCGCTCTGCACAGTGCTCTTACAGCCTACCGGGAACATCTCTTACAAAGGCCTGTGAAACGCAGTTTCTTTGCAGGCCTGATAAGGCTGAAGTAGAACTTCTGCCCTGGGTGTGCCACATTGCCCTAGAGCTGAAAGGCACAACGTGCAGGCTTCCTCACAAAGGGCGAGGTGGGCCCCAGAGCAGCTTGCTTCCAGCTCTTTGGGAAGCTAAGAAGCAACTCGCTCTGCACAGTGCTCTTAAAGCCTACCGGGAACATCTCTTACAAAGGCCTGTGTGATGCACTTTCTTTGCAGGCCTCATCTGGCTGCAGTAGAACTTCTGCCCTGGGTGTGCCACATTGCCCTAGAGCTGAAAGCTACAACGTGCCGTCTGCTTTCCAAAGGGCGAGTTGGGCCCCAGAGCATCTTGCTTCCAGCTCTTTGGGAAGCTAAGAAACAACTCACTCTGCACAGTGCTCTTACAGCCTACCGGGAACATCTCTTACAAAGGCCTGTGAGACGCAGTTTCTTTGCAGGCCTGATCTGGCTGAAGTATAACTTCTGCTCTGGTTGCGCCACATTGGCCTAGAACTGAAAGCTACAACGTGCAATCTGCTTTCCAAAGTGCGAGTTGGGCCCCAGAGCATCTTGCTTCCAGCTCTTTGGTAAGCTAAGAAACAACTCGCTCTGCACAGTGCTCTTACAGCCTACCGGGAACATCTCTTACAAAGGCCTGTGAAACGCAGTTTCTCTGCAGGCCTCATCTGGCTGAAGTAGAACTTCTGCCCTGGGTGTGCCACATTGCCCTAGAGCTGAAAGGCACAACGTGCGGGCTTCTTGACAAAGGGCGAGTTGGGCCCCAGAGCATCTTGCTTCCAGCTCTTTGGGAAGCTAAGAAACAACTCGCTCTGCACAGTGCTCTTACAGGCTACCGGGAACATCTCTTACAAAGGCCTGTGAAACGCAGTTTCTTTGCAGGCCTGATCTGGCTGAAGTAGAACTTCTGCCCTGGGTGTGCCACATTGCCCTAGAGCTGAAAGGCACAACTTGCAGGCTTGTTAACAAAGGGCGGGTTGGGCCCCAGAGCATCTTGCTTCCAGCTCTTTGGGAAGCTAAGAAACAACTCGCTCTGCACAGTGCGCTTACAGCCTACCGGGAACATCTCTTACAAAGGCCTGTGAAACGCAGTTTCTTTGCAGGCCTGATGTGGCTGATGTAGAACTTATGCTCTGGGTGTGCCACACTGCCCTAGACCTGAAAGCTACAACGTGCAGTCTCCTTTCCAATGTGCGAGTTGTGCCCCAGAGCATCTTGCTTCCAGCTCTTTGGGAAGCTAAGAAACAACTCGCTCTGCACAGTGCTCTTACAGCCTACCGGGAACATCTCTTACAAAGGCCTGTGAAACACAGTTTCCTTGCAGGCCTGATCTGGCTGAAGTAGAACTTCTGCCCTTGGTGTGCCACATTGCCCTAGAGCTGAAAGGCACAACGTGCAGGCTTCCTCACAAAGGGCGAGGTGGGCCCCAGAGCTTCTTGCTTCCAGCTCTTTGGGAAGCTAAGAAACAACTCGCTCTGCACAGTGCTCTTGCAACCTACCGGGAACATCTCTTACAAAGGCCTGTGAAACGCAGTTTCTGTGCAGGCCGGATCAGGCTGAAGTAGAACTTCTGCCCTGGGTGTGGCACATTGCCCTAGAGCTGAAAGGCACAACGTGCAGGCTTCTTAACAAAGGGCACGTTGGGCCCCAGAGCATCTTGCTTCCAGCTCTTTGGGAAGCTCAGAAACAACTCGCTCTGCACAGTGCTCTTACAGCCTACCGGGAACATCTCTTACAAAGGCCTGTGAAACGCAGTTTCTTTGCAGGCCTGATCAGGCTGAGGTAGAACTTCTGCCCTGGGTGTGCCACATTGACCTAGAGCTTAAAGGCACAACGTGCAGGCTTCTTAACAAAGGGCGAGTTGGGCCCCAGAGCATCTTGCTTCCAGCTCTTTGGGAAGCTAAGAAACAACTCGCTCTGCACAGTGCTCTTACAGCCTACCGGGAACATCTCTTACAAAGGTCTGTGAGACGCAGTTTCTTTGCAGGCCTGATCTGGCTGAAGTATAACTTCTGCTCTGGTTGCGCCACATTGGCCTAGAACTGAAAGCTACAACGTGCAATCTGCTTTCCAAAGTGCGAGTTGGGCCCCAGAGCATCTTGCTTCCAGCTCTTTGGTAAGCTAAGAAACAACTCGCTCTGCACAGTGCTCTTACAGCCTACCGGGAACATCTCTTACAAAGGCCTGTGAAACGCAGTTTCTTTGCAGGCCTGATCTGGCTGAAGTAGAACTTCTGCCCTGGGTGTGCCACATTGCCCTAGAGCTGAAAGGCACAACGTGCGGGCTTCTTGACAAAGGGCGAGTTGGGCCCCAGAGCATCTTGCTTCCAGCTATTTGGGAAGCTAAGAAAAAACTCGCTCTGCACAGTGCTCTTACAGCCTACCGGGAACATCTCTTACAAAGGCCTGTGAAACACGGTTACCTTGCAGGCCTGATCAGGCTGAAGTAGAACTTCTGCCCTGGGTGTGCCACATTGCCCTAGAGCTGAAAGGCACAACGTGCAGGCTTCTTCACAAAGGGCGAGTTGGGCCCCAGAGCAGCTTGCTTCCAGCTCTTTGGGAAGCTAAGAAACAACTCGCCCTGCACAGTGCTCTTACAGCCTAAGGGGAACATCTCTTACAAATGCCTGTGAAATGCAGTTTCTTTGCAGTCCTGATCTGGCTGAAGTAGAACTTCTGCCCTGGGTGTGCCACATTGCCCTATAGCTGAAAGGCACAACGTTCAGGATTCTTAACAAAGAGCGAGTTGGGCCCCAGAGCATCTTGCTTCCAGCTCTTTGGGAAGCTAAGAAACAACTCGCTCTGCACAGGGCTCTTACAGCCTACCGGGAACATCTCTTACAAAGGCCTGTGAAACGCAGTTTCTTTGCAGGCCTGATCAGGCTGAAGTAGAACTTCTGCCATGGGTGTGGCACATTGCCCTAGAGCTGAAAGGCACAACGTGCAGGCTTCTTAACAAAGGGCAAGTTTTGCCCCAGAGCATCTTGCTTCCAGCTCTTTGGGAAGCTAAGAAACAACTCGCTCTGCACAGTGCTCTTACAGCCTACCGGGAACATCTCTTACAAAGGTCTGTGAAACGCAGTTTCTTTGCAGGCCTGATCTGGATGAAGTAGAACTTCTGCCCTGGGTGTGGCACCTAGCCCTAGAGCGGAAAGGCACAACGTGCAGTCTGCATTCGAAAGGGCGAGTTGGGCGCCAGAGCATCTTGCTTCCAGCTCTTTGGGAACCTAAGAAACAACTCGCTCTGCACCGTGCTCTTACAGCCTACCGGGAACATCTCTTAAAAAGGCCTGTGAAACGCACTTTCTTTGCAGGCCTCATCTGGCTGCAGTAGAACTTCTGCTCTGGGTGTGCCACATTGCCCTAGAGCTGAAAGGCACAACGTGCAGGCTTCTTAACAAAGGGCGAGTTGGGCCCGATAGGATCTTCCTTCCAGCTCTTTGGGAAGCTAAGAAACAACTCGCTCTGCACAGTGCTCTTACAGCCTACCGGGAACATCTTTTCCAAAGGCCTGTGAAACGCAGTTTCTTTGCAGGCCTGATCTGGCTGAAGTAGGACTTCTGCTCTGGGTGTGCTACTTTGCCCTAGAGCTGAAAGGCACAACGTGCAGGCTTCTTAACAAAGGGCGAGTTGGCCCCAAAGCATCTTGCTTCCAGCTCTTTGGGAAGCTAAGAAACAACTCGCTCTGCACAGTGCTCTTACAGCCTACCGGGAACATCTCTTACAAAGGCCTGTGAAACGCAGTTTCTTTGCAGGCCTGATCTGGCTGAAGTAGAACTTCTGCCCTGGGTGTGCCACATTGCCCTAGAGCTGAAAGGCACAACGTGCAGGCTTCTTAACAAAGGGCAAGTTTTGCCCCAGAGCATCTTGCTTCCAGCTCTTTGGGAAGCTAAGAAGCAACTCGCTCTGCACAGTGCTCTTACAGCCTACCGGGAACATCTCTTACAAAGGCCTGTGTGATGCACTTTCTTTGCAGGCCTCATCTGGCTGCAGTAGAACTTCTGCCCTGGGTGTGCCACATTGCCCTAGAGCTGAAAGCTACAACGTGCCGTCTGCTTTCCAAAGGGCGAGTTGGGCCCCAGAGCATCTTGCTTCCAGCTCTTTGGGAAGCTAAGAAACAACTCACTCTGCACAGTGCTCTTACAGCCTACCGGGAACATCTCTTACAAAGGCCTGTGAGACGCAGTTTCTTTGCAGGCCTGATCTGGCTGAAGTATAACTTCTGCTCTGGTTGCGCCACATTGGCCTAGAACTGAAAGCTACAACGTGCAATCTGCTTTCCAAAGTGCGAGTTGGGCCCCAGAGCATCTTGCTTCCAGCTCTTTGGTAAGCTAAGAAACAACTCGCTCTGCACAGTGCTCTTACAGCCTACCGGGAACATCTCTTACAAAGGCCTGAGAAACGCAGTTTCTTTGCAGGCCTGATCTGGCTGAAGTAGAACTTCTGCCCTGGGTGTGCCACATTGCCCTAGAGCTGAAAGGCACAACGTGCGGGCTTCTTGACAAAGGGCGAGTTGGGCCCCAGAGCATCTTGCTTCCAGCTCTTTGGGAAGCTAAGAAACAACTCGCTCTGCACAGTGCTCTTACAGCCTACCGGGAACATCTCTTAGAAAGGCCTGTGAAACGCAGTTTCTTTGCAGGCCTGATCTGGCTGAAGTAGAACTTCTGCCCTGGTGTGCCACATTGCCCTAGAGCTGAAAGGCACAACGTGCAGGCTTCTTAACAAAGGGCGATTTGGGCCCCAGAGCATCTTGCTTCCAGCTCTTTGGGAAGCTAAGAAACAACTCGCTCTGCACAGTGCTCTTACAGCCTAAGGGGAACATCTCTTACAAAGGCCTGTGAAACGCAGTTTCTTTGCAGGCCTCATCTGGCTGAAGTAGAACTTCTGCCCTGGGTGTGCCACATTGCCCTAGAGCTGAAAGGCACAACGTGCGGGCTTCTTGACAAAGGGCGAGTTGGGCCCCAGAGCATCTTGCTTCCAGGTCTTTGGGAAGCTAAGAAACAACTCGCTCTGCACAGTGCTCTTACAGCCTACCGGGAACATCTCTTACAAAGGCCTGTGAAACACGGTTACCTTGCAGGCCTGATCTGGCTGAAGTAGAACTTCTGCCCTGGGTGTGCCACATTGCCCTAGAGCTGAAAGGCACAACGTGCAGGCTTCTTCACAAAGGGCGAGTTGGGCCCCAGAGCAGCTTGCTTCCAGCTCTTTGGGAAGCTAAGAAACAACTCGCCCTGCACAGTGCTCTTACAGCCTAAGGGGAACATCTCTTACAAATGCCTGTGAAACGCAGTTTCTTTGCAGTCCTGATCTGGCTGAAGTAGAACTTCTGCCCTGGGTGTGCCACATTGCCCTATAGCTGAAAGGCACAACGTTCAGACTTCTTAACAAAGGGCGAGTTGGGCCCCAGAGCATCTTGCTTCCAGCTCTTTGGGAAGCTAAGAAACAACTCGCTCTGCACAGGGCTCTTACAGCCTACCGGGAACATCTCTTACAAAGGCCTGTGAAACGCAGTTTCTTTGCAGGCCTGATCAGGCTGAAGTAGAACTTCTGCCAAGGGTGTGGCACATTGCCGTAGAGCTGAAAGGCACAACGTGCAGGCTTCTTAACAAAGGGCAAGTTTTGCCCCAGAGCATCTTGCTTCCAGCTCTTTGGGAAGCTAAGAAACAACTCGCTCTGCACAGTGCTCTTACAGCCTACCGGGAACATCTCTTACAAAGGCCTGTGAAACGCAGTTTCTTTGCAGGCCTGATCTGGATGAAGTAGAACTTCTGCCAAGGGTGTGGCACATTGCCGTAGAGCGGAAAGGCACAACGTGCAGTCTGCATTCGAAAGGGCGAGTTTGGCGCCAGAGCATCTTGCTTCCAGCTCTTTGGGAACCTAAGAAACAACTCGCTCTGCACAGTGCTCTTACAGCCTACCGGGAACATCTCTTAAAAAGGCCTGTGAAACGCAGTTTCTTTGCAGGCCTGATCTGGCTGAAGTAGAACTTCTGCCCTGGGTGTGCCACATTGCCCTAGAGCTGAAAGGCACAACGTGCAGGCTTCTTAACAAAGGGCGAGTTGGGCCCCAGAGGATCTTCCTTCCAGCTCTTTGGGAAGCTAAGAAACAACTCGCTCTGCACAGTGCTCTTACAGCCTACCGGGAACATCTCTTACAAAGGCCTGTGAAACGCAGTTTCTTTGCAGGCCTGATCTGGCTGAAGTAGAACTTCTGCCCTGGGTGTGCCACATTGCCCTAGAGCTGAAAGGCACAACGTGCAGGCTTCTTAACAAAGGGCGAGTTGGCCCCAGAGCATCTTGCTTCCAGCTCTTTGGGAAGCTAAGAAACAACTCGCTCTGCACAGTGCTCTTACAGCCTACCGGGAACATCTCTTACAAAGGCCTGTGAAACGCAGTTTCTTTGCAGGCCTGATCTGGCTGAAGTAGAACTTCTGCCCTGGGTGTGCCACATTGCCCTAGAGCTGAAAGGCACAACGTGCAGGTTTCTTAACAAAGGGCAAGTTTTGCCCCAGAGCATCTTGCTTCCAGCTCTTTGGGAAGCTAAGAAGCAACTCGCTCTGCACAGTGCTCTTACAGCCTACTGGGAACATCTCTTACAAAGGCCTGTGTGATGCACTTTCTTTGCAGGCCTCATCTGGCTGCAGTAGAACTTCTGCCCTGGGTGTGCCACATTGCCCTAGAGCTGAAAGCTACAACGTGCCGTCTGCTTTCCAAAGGGCGAGTTGGGCCCCAGAGCATCTTGCTTCCAGCTCTTTGTGAAGCTAAGAAACAACTTGCTCTGCACAGTGCACTTACAGCCTACCGGGAACATCTCTTACAAAGGCCTGTGAGACGCAGTTTCTTTGCAGGCCTGATCTGGCTGAGGTATAACTTCTGCTCTGGTTGCGCCACATTGGCCTAGAACTGAAAGCTACAACGTGCAATCTGCTTTCCAAAGTGCGAGTTGGGCCCCAGAGCATCTTGCTTCCAGCTCTTTGGTAAGCTAAGAAACAACTCGCTCTGCACAGTGCTCTTACAGCCTACCGGGAACATCTCTTACAAAGGCCTGTGAAACGCAGTTTCTTTGCAGGCCTGATCTGGCTGAAGTAGAACTTCTGCCCTGGGTGTGCCACATTGCCCTAGAGCTAAAGGCACACCGTGCGGGCTTCTTCACAAAGGGCGAGTTGGGGCCCAGAGCAGCTTGCTTCCAGATCTTTGGGAAGCTAAGAAACAACTCGCTCTGCACAGTGCTCTTACAGCCTACCGGGAACATCTCTTACAAAGGCCTGTGAAACACGGTTACCTTGCAGGCCTGATCTGGCTGAAGTAGAACTTCTGCCCTGGGTGTGCCACATTGCCCTAGAGCTGAAAGGCACAACGTGCAGGCTTCTTCACAAAGGGCGAGTTGGGCCCCAGAGCAGCTTGCTTCCAGCTCTTTGGTAAGATAAGAAACAACTCGCCCTGCACAGTGCTGTTACAGCCTAAGAGGAACATCTCTTACAAATGCCTGTGAAATGCAGTTTCTTTGCAGTCCTGATCTGGCTGAAGTAGAACTTCTGCCCTGGGTGTGCCACATTGCCCTATAGCTGAAAGGCACAACGTTCTGGCTTCTTAACAAAGCGCGAGTTGGGCCCCAGAGCATCTTGCTTCCAGCTCTTTGGGAAGCTAAGAAACAACTCGCTCTGCACATGGCTCTAACAGCCTACCGGGAACATCTCTTACAAAGGCCTGTGAAACGCAGTTTCTTTGCAGGCCTGATCAGGCTGAAGTAGAACTTCTGCCATGGGTGTGGCACATTGCCCTAGAGCTGAAAGGCACAACGTGCAGTCTTCTTAACAAAGGGCAAGTTTTGCCCCAGAGCATCTTGCTTCCAGCTCTTTGGGAAGCTAAGAAACAACTCGCTCTGCACAGTGCTCTTACAGCCTACCGGGAACATCTCTTACAAAGTCCTGTGTGATGCACTTTCTTTGCAGGCCTGATCTGGCTGCAGTAGAACTTTTGCTCTGGGTGTGCCACATTGCCCTAGTGCTGAAAGCTACAACGTGCCGTCTGCTTTCCAAAGGGCGAGTTGGGCCCCAGAGCATCTTGCTTCCAGCTGTTTGGGAAGCTAAGAAACAACTCGCTCTGCACAGTGCTCTTACAGCCTACCGGGAACATCTCTTACAAAGGCCTGTGAAACGCACTTTCTTTGCAGGCCTGATCAGGCTGAAGTAGAACTTCTGCCCTGGGTGTGGCACCTAGCCCCAGAGCTGAAAGGCACAACGTGCAGGCTTCTTAACAAAGGGCGAGTTGGGCCCCACAGCATCTTGCTTCCAGCTCTTTGGGAAGCTAAGAAACAACTCGCTCTGCACAGTGCTCTTACAGCCTACCGGGAACATCTCTTACAAAGGCCTGTGAAACGCAGTTTCTTTGCAGGCCTGATCTGGATGAAGTAGAACTTCTGCCCTGGGTGTGGCACCTAGCCCTAGAGCGGAAAGGCACAACGTGCAGTCTGCATTCGAAAGGGCGAGTTGGGCGCCAGAGCATCTTGCTTCCAGCTCTTTGGGAACCTAAGAAACAACTCGCTCTGCACAGTGCTGTTACAGCCTACCGGGAACATCTCTTACAAATGCCTGTGAAACGCAGTTTCTTTGCAGGCCTGATCTGGCTGAAGTAGAACTTCTGCCCTGGGTGTGCCACATTGCCCTAGAGCTGAAAGGCACAACGTGGAGGCTTCTTAACAAAGGGCGAGTTGGGCCCCAGAGCATCTTGCTTCCAGCTCTTTGGGAAGCTAAGAAACAACTCGCTCTGCACAGTGCTCTTACAGCCTACCGGGAACATCTCTTACAAAGGCCTGTGTGATGCAGTTTCTTTGCAGGCCTGATCTGGCTGCAGTAGAACTTCTGCTCTGGTTGCTCCACATTGCCTTAGAGCTGAAAGTCACAACGTGCAGGCTTCTTAACAAAAGGCGAGTTGGGCCCCAGAGCATCTTGCTTCCAGCTCATTGGGAAGCTAAGAAACAACTCGCTCTGCACAGTGCTCTTACAGCCTACCGGGAACATCTCTTACAAAGGCCTTTGAAACGCAGTTTCTTTGCAGGACTGATAAGGCTGAAGTAGAAGTTCTACCCTGGGTGAGCCACATAGCCCTAGAGCTGAAAGGCACAACGTGCAGGCTTCTTAACAAAGGGTGAGTTGGGCCCCAGAGCATCTTGCTTCCAGCTCTTTGGGAAGCTAAGAAACAACTCGCTCTGCACAGTGCTCTTACAGCCTACCGGGAACATCTCTTACAAAGGCCTGTGAAACGCAATTTCTTTGCAGGCCTGATCTGGCTGAAGTAGAACTTATGCGCTGGGTGTGCCACACTGCCCTAGACCTGAAAGCTACAACGTGCAGTCTCCTTTCCAATGTGCGAGTTGGGCCCCAGAGCATCTTGCTTCCAGCTCTTTGGGAAGCTAAGAAACAACTCGCTCTGCACAGTGCTCTTACAGCCTACCGGGAACATCTCTTACAAAGGCCTGTGAAACACGGTTACCTTGCAGGCCTAATCTGGCTGAAGTAGAACTTCTGCCCTGGGTGTGCCACATTGCCCTAGAGCTGAAAGGCACAACCTGCAGGCTTCTTCACAAAGGGCGAGTTGGGCCCCAGAGCAGCTTGCTTCCAGCTCTTTGGTAAGCTAAGAAACAACTCGCCCTGCACAGTGCTCTTACAGCCTAAGGGGAACATCTCTTACAAATGCCTGTGAAATGCAGTTTCTTTGCAGTCCTGATCTGGCTGAAGTAGAACTTCTGCCCTGGGTGTGCCACATTGCCCTATAGCTGAAAGGCACAACGTTCAGGCTTCTTAACAAAGTGCGAGTTGGGCCCCAGAGCATCTTGCTTCCAGCTCTTTGGGAAGCTAAGAAACAACTCGCTCTGCACAGGGCTCTTACAGTCTACCGGGAACATCTCTTACAAAGGCCTGTGAAACCCAGTTTCTTTGCAGGCCTGATCAGGCTGAAGTAGAACTTCTTCAGTGTGTGTGCCACATTGCCCAAGAGCTGAAAAGCACAACGTGCAGGCTTCTCTACAAAGGGCAAGTTGGGCCCCAGAGCATCTTGCTTCCAGCTCTTTGGGAAGCTAAGAAACAACTCGCTCTGCACAGCGCTCTTACAGCCTACCGGGAACGTCTCTTACAAAGGCCTGTGAAACGCAGTTTCTTTGCAGGCATGATCTGGCTGAAGTAGAACTTCTGCCCTGGGTGTGCCACATTGCCCTAGAGCTGAAAGGCACAACGTGCAGGCTTCTTAACAAAGGGCGAGTTGGGCCCCAGAGCTTCTTGCTTCCAGCTCTTTGGGAAGCTAAGAAACAACTCGCTCTGCACAGTGCTCTTACAGCCTACCGGGAACATCTCTTACAAAGGCCTGTGAAACGCAGTTTCTTTGCAGGCCTCATCTGGCTGAAGTAGAACTTCTGCCCTGGGTGTGGCACATTGCCCAGAGCTGAAAGGCACAAGGTGCAGGCTTCTTAACAAAGGGCGAGTTGGCCCCAGAGCATCTTGCTTCCAGCTCTTTGGGAAGCTAAGAAACAACTCGCTCTGCACAGTGCTCTTACAGCCTACCGGGAACATCTCTTACAAAGGCCTGTGAAACGCAGTTTCTTTGCAGGCCTGATCTGGCTGAAGTAGAACTTCTGCCCTGGGTGTGCCACATTGCCCTAGAGCTGAAAGGCACAACGTGCAGTCTTCTTAACAAAGGGAGAGTTGGGCCCCAGATCATCTTGCTTCCAGCTCTTTGGGAAGCTAAGAAACAACTCGCTCTGCACAGTGCTCTTACAGCCTACCGGGACCATCTCTTACAAAGGCCTGTGAGACACAGTTTCTTTGCATGCCTGATCTGGCTGAAGTAGAACCTCTGCTCTGGTTGCGCCACATTGGCCTAGAACTGAAAGCTACAACGTGCAATCTGCTTTCCAAAGTGCGAGTTGGGCCCCAGAGCAACTTGCTTCTAGCTCTTTGGTAAGCTAAGAAACAACTCGCTCTGCACAGTGCTCTTACAGCCTACCGGGAACATCTCTTACAAAGGCCTGTGAAACGCAGTTTCTTTGCAGGCCTGATCTGGCTGAAGTAGAACTTCTGCCCTGGGAGTGCCACATTGCCCTAGAGCTGAAAGGCAGAACGTGGGGGCTTCTTGACAAAGGGCGAGTTGGGCCCCAGAGCATCTTGCTTCCAGCTCTTTGGGAAGCTAAGAAACAACTCGCTCTGCACAGTGCTCTTACAGCCTACCGGGAACACCTCTTACAAAGGCCTGTGAAACGCAGTTTCTTTGCAGGCCTGATCTGGCTGAAGTAGAACTTCTGCCCTGGGTGTGCCACATTGCCCTAGAGCTGAAAGGCACAAAGTGCAGGCTTCTTAACAAAGGGCGAGTTGGGCCCCAGAGCATCTTGCTTCCAGCTCTTTGGGAAGCTAAGAAACAACTCGCTCTGGACAGTGCTCTTACAGCCTACCGGGAACATCTCTTACAAAGGCCTGTGAAACGCAGTTTCTTTGCAGGCCTGATCTGGCTGAAGTAGAACTTATGCTCTGGGTGTCCCACACTGCCCTAGACCTGAAAGCTACAACGTGCAGTCTCCTTTCCAATGTGCGAGTTGGGCCCCAGAGCATTTTGCTTCCAGCTCTTTGGGAAGCTAAGAAACAACTCGCTCTGCACAGTGCTCCTACAGCCTACCGGGAACATCTCTTACAAAGGCCTGTGAAACACGGTTACCTTGCAGGCCTGATCTGGCTGAAGTAGAACTTCTGCCCTGGGTGTGCCACATTGCCCTAGAGCTGAAAGGCACAACGTGCAGGCCTCTTCACAAAGGGCGAGTTGGGCCCCAGAGCAGCTTGCTTCCAGCTCTTTGGTAAGCTAAGAAACAACTCGCCCTGCACAGTGCTCTTACAGCCTAAGGGGAACATCTCTTACAAATGCCTGTGAAATGCAGTTTCTTTGCAGTCCTGATCTGGCTGAAGTAGAACTTCTGCCCTGGGTGTGCCACATTGCCCTATAGCTGAAAGGCACAACGTTCAGGCTTCTTAACAAAGCGCGAGTTGGGCCCCAGAGCATCTTGCTTCCAGCTCTTTGGGAAGCTAAGAAAAAACTCGCTCTGCACAGGGCTCTTACAGCCTACCGGGAACATCTCTTACAAAGGCCTGTGAAACGCAGTTTCTTTGCAGGCCTGATCAGGCTGAAGTAGAACTTCTGCAGTGTGTGTGCCACATTGCCCTAGAGCTGAAAGGCACAACGTGCAGGCTTCTTAACAAAGGGCAAGTTGGGCCCCAGAGCATCTTGCTTCCAGCTCTTTGGGAAGCTAATAACCAACTCGCTCTGCACAGTGCTCTTACAGCCTAGCGGGAACATCTCTTACAAAGGCGTGTGAAACGCAGTTTCTATGCAGGCCTGATTTGGCTGAAGTAGAAATTCTGCCCTGGGTGTGGCACCTAGCCCTAGAGCTGAAAGGCACAACGTGCAGTCTGCATTCGAAAGGGCGAGTTGGGCGCCAGAGCATCTTGCTTCCAGCTCTTTGGGAAGCTAAGAAACAACTCGCTCTGCACAGTGCTCTTACAGCCTACCGGGAACATCTCTTACAAAGGCCTGTGAAACACAGTTTCCTTGCAGGCCTGATCTGGCTGAAGTAGAACTTCTGCCCTGGGTTTGCCACATTGCCCTAGAGCTGAAAGGCACAACGTGCAGGCTTCCTAACAAAGGGCGAGTTCGGCCCCAGAGCAGCTTGCTTCCAGCTCTTTGGGAAGCTAAGAAACAACTCGCTCTGCACAGTGCTCTTACAGCCTACCGGGAACATCTCTTACAAAGGCCTGTGAAACGCAGTTTCTTTGCAGGCCTGATCAGGCTGAAGTAGAACTTCTGCCCTGGGTGTGGCACATTGCCCTAGAGCTGAAAGGGACAACGTGCAGGCTTCCTAACAAAGGGCACGTTGGGCCCCAGAGCATCTTGCTTCCAGCTCTTTGGGAAGCTAAGAAACAACTCGCTCTGCACAGTGCTCTTACAGCCTACCGGGAACATCTCTTACAAAGGCCTGTGTGATGCAGTTTCTTTGCAGGCCTGATCTGGCTGCAGTAGAACTTCTGCTCTGGTTGCGCCACATTGCCTTGGAGATGAAAGGCACAACGTGCAGGCTTCTTAACAAAGGGCGAGTTGGGCCCCAGAGCATCTTGCTTCCAGCTCATTGGGAAGCTAAGAAACAACTCGCTCTGCACAGTGCTCTTACAGCCTACCGGAAACATCTCTTACAAAGGCCTGTGAAACGCAGTTTCTTTGCAGGCCTGATCTGGCTGAAGTAGAACTTCTGCCCTGGGTGTGCCACATTGCCCTAGAGCTGAAAGGCACAACGTGCGGGCTTCTTAACAAAGGGCGAGTTGGGCCCCAGAGCATCTTGCTTCCAGCTCTTTGGAAAGCTAAGAAACAACTCGCTCTGCACAGTGCTCTTACAGCCTACCGGGAACATCTCTTACAAAGGCCTGTGAAACGCAGTTTCTTGGCAGGCCTGATCTGGCTGAAGTAGAACTTCTGCCCTGGGTGTGCCACATTGCCCTAGAGCTGAAAGGCACAACGTGGAGGCTTCTTAACAAAGGGCGAGTTGGGCCCCAGAGCATCTTGCTTCCAGCTCTTTGGGAAGCTAAGAAACAACTCGCTCTGCACAGTGCTCTTACAGCCTACCGGGAACATCTCTTACAAAGGCCTGTGAAACGCAGTTTCTTTGCAGGCCTGATCAGGCTGTAGTAGAACTTCTGCTCTGGGTGTGCCACACTGCCCTAGACCTGAAAGCTACAAGGTGCAGTCTCCTTTCCAATGTGCGAGTTGGGCCCCAGAGCATCTTGCTTCCAGCTCTTTGGGAAGCTAAGAAACAACTCGCTCTGCACAGTGCTCTTACAGCCTACCGGGAACATCTCTTACAAAGGCCTGTGAAACGCAGGTTCTTTGCAGGCCTGATCTGGCTGAAGTAGAACTTCTGCCGTGGCTGTGCCACATTGCCCTAGAGCTGAAAGGCACAACGTGCAGGCTTCTTAACAAAGGGCGAGTTGCGCCCCAGATCATCTTGCTTCCAGCTCTTTGGGAAGCTAAGAAACAGCTCGCTCTGCACAGTGCTCTTACAGCCTACCGGGAACATCTCTTACAAAGGCCTGTGAAACGCAGTTTCTTTGCAGGCCTGATCTGGATGAAGTAGAACTTCTGCCCTGGGTGTGGCACCTAGCCCTAGAGCTGAAAGGCACAACGTGCAGTCTGCATTCGAAAGGGCGAGTTGGGCGCCAGAGCTTCTTGCTTCCAGCTCTTTGGGAAGCTAAGAAACAACTCGCTCTGCACAGTGCTCTTACAGCCTACCGGGAACATCTCTTACAAAGGCCTGTGAAACGCAGTTTCCTTGCAGGCGTGATCTGGCTGAAGTAGAACTTCTGCCCTGGGTGTGGCACCTAGCCCTAGAGCTGAAAGGCACAACGGGCAGTCTGCATTCCAAAGGGCGAGTTGGGCGCGAGAGCATCTTGCTTCCAGCTCTTTGGGAAGCTAAGAAACAACTCGCTCTGCACAGTGCTCTTACAGCCTACCGGGAACATCTCTTAAAAAGGCCTGTGAAACACAGTTTCCTTGCAGGCCTGATCTGGCTGAAGTAGAACTTCTGCCCTGGGTGTGCCACATTGCCCTAGAGCTGAAAGGCACAACGTGCAGGCTTCCTAACAAAGGGCGAGTTGGGCCCCAGAGCAGCTTGCTTCCAGCTCTTTGGGAAGCTAAGAAACAACTCGCTCTGCACAGTGCTCTAACAGCCTACCGGGAACATCTCTTACAAAGGCTTGTGAAACGCAGTTTCTTTGCAGGCCTGATCAGGCTGAAGTAGAACTTCTGCCCTGGGTGTGCCACATTGCCCTAGAGCTGAAAGGCACAACGTGCAGGCTTCTTAGAAAAGGGCGAGTTGGGCCCCAGAGCATCTTGCTTCCAGCTGTTTGGGAAGCTAAGAAACAGCTCGCTCTGCACAGTGCTCTTACAGCCTACTGGGAACATCTCTTACAAAGGCCTGTGAAACGCAGTTTCTTTGCAGGCCTGATCTGGCTGAAGTAGAACTTCTGCCCTGGGTGTGCCACATTGCCCTAGAGCTGAAAGGCACAACGTGCAGGCTTCTTAACAAAGGGCGAGTTGGGCCCCAGAGCTTCTTGCTTCCAGCTCTTTGGGAAGCTAAGAAACAACTCGCTCTGCACAGTGCTCTTACAGCCTACCGGGAACATCTCTTACAAAGGCCTGTGAAACGCAGTTTCTTTGCAGGCCTGATCTGGCTGAAGTAGAACTTCTGCCCTGGGTGTGCCACATTGCCCAGAGCTGAAAGGCACAACGTGCAGGCTTCTTAACAAAGGGCGAGTTGGCCCCAGAGCATCTTGCTTCCAGCTCTTTGGGAAGCTAAGAAACAACTCGCTCTGCACAGTGCTCTTACAGCCTACCGGGAACATCTCTTACAAAGGCCTGTGAAACGCAGTTTCTTTGCAGGCCTGATCTGGCTGAAGTAGAACTTCTGCCCTGGGTGTGCCACATTGCCCTAGAGCTGAAAGGCACAACGTGCAGTCTTCTTAACAAAGGGCGAGTTGGGCCCCAGAGCATCTTGCTTCCAGCTCTTTGGGAAGCTAAGAAACAACTCGCTCTGCACAGTGCTCTTACAGCCTACCGGGAACATCTCTTACAAAGGCCTGTGAGACGCAGTTTCTTTGCAGGCCTGATCTGGCTGAAGTAGAACTTCTGCTCTGGTTGCGCCACATTGGCCTAGAACTGAAAGCTACAACGTGCAATCTGCTTTCCAAAGTGCGAGTTGGGCCCCAGAGCATCTTGCTTCCAGCTCTTTGTGAAGCTAAGAAACAACTCGCTCTGCACAGTGCTCTTACAGCCTACCGGGAACATCTCTTACAAAGGCCTGTGAAACGCAGTTTCTTTGCAGGCCTGATCTGGCTGAAGTAGAACTTCTGCCCTGGGTGTGCCACATTGCCCTAGAGCTGAAAGGCACAACGTGGGGGCTTCTTGACAAAGGGCGAGTTGGGCCCCAGAGCATCTTGCTTCCAGCTCATTGGGAAGCTAAGAAACAACTCGCTCTGCACAGTGCTCTTACAGCCTACCGGGAACATCTCTTACAAAGGCCTGTGAAACGCAGTTTCTTTCCAGGCCTGATCTGGCTGAAGTAGAACTTATGCTCTGGGTGTGCCACACTGCCCTAGACCTGAAAGCTACAACGTGCAGTCTCCTTTCCAATGTGCGAGTTGGGCCCCAGAGCATCTTGCTTCCAGCTCTTTGGGAAGCTAAGAAACAACTCGCTCTGCACAGTGCTCTTACAGCCTACCGGGAACATCTCTTACAAAGGCCTGTGAAACACGGTTACCTTGCAGGCCTGATCTGGCTGAAGTAGAACTTCTGCCCTGGGTGTGGCACCTAGCCCTAGAGCTGAAAGGCACAACGTGCAGTCTGCATTCGAAAGGGCGAGTTGGGCGCCAGAGCTTCTTGCTTCCAGCTCTTTGGGAAGCTAAGAAGCAACTCGCTCTGCACAGTGCTCTTACAGCCTACCGGGAACATCTCTTACAAAGGCCTGTGAAACACAGTTTCCTTGCAGGCGTGATCTGGCTGAAGTAGAACTTCTGCCCTGGGTGTGGCACCTAGCCCTAGAGCTGAAAGGCACAACGGGCAGTCTGCATTCCAAAGGGCGAGTTGGGCGCGAGAGCATCTTGCTTCCAGCTCTTTGGGAAGCTAAGAAACAACTCGCTCTGCACAGTGCTCTTACAGCCTACCGGGAACATCTCTTAAAAAGGCCTGTGAAACACAGTTTCCTTGCAGGCCTGATCTGGCTGAAGTAGAACTTCTGCCTGGGTGTGCCACATTGCCCTAGAGCTGAAAGGCACAACGTGCAGGCTTCCTAACAAAGGGCGAGTTCGGCCCCACAGCATCTTGCTTCCAGCTCTTTGGGAAGCTAAGAAACAACTCGCTCTGCACAGTGCTCTTACAGCCTACCGGGAACATCTCTTACAAAGGCTTGTGAAACGCAGTTTCTTTGCAGGCCTGATCAGGCTGAAGTAGAACTTCTGCCCTGGGTGTGCCACATTGCCCTAGAGCTGAAAGGCACAACGTGCAGGCTTCTTAGAAAAGGGCGAGTTGGGCCCCAGAGCATCTTGCTTCCAGCTGTTTGGGAAGCTAAGAAACAACTCGCTCTGCACAGTGCTCTTACAGCCTACTGGGAACATCTCTTACAAAGGCCTGTGAAACGCAGTTTCTTTGCAGGCCTGATCTGGCTGAAGTAGAACTTCTGCCCTGGGTGTGCCACATTGCCCTAGAGCTGAAAGGCACAACGTGCAGGCTTCTTAACAAAGGGCGAGTTGGGCCCCAGAGCTTCTTGCTTCCAGCTCTTTGGGAAGCTAAGAAACAACTCGCTCTGCACAGTGCTCTTACAGCCTACCGGGAACATCTCTTACATAGGCCTGTGAAACGCAGTTTCTTTGCAGGCCTGATCTGGCTGAAGTAGAACTTCTGCCCTGGGTGTGCCACATTGCCCTAGAGCTGAAAGGCACAACGTGGGGGCTTCTTGACAAAGGGCGAGATGGGCCCCAGAGCATCTTGCTTCCAGCTCATTGGGAAGCTAAGAAACAACTCGCTCTGCACAGTGCTCTTACAGCCTACCGGGAACATCTCTTACAAAGGCCTGTGAAACGCAGTTTCTTTCCAGGCCTGATCTGGCTGAAGTAGAACTTATGCTCTGGGTGTGCCACACTGCCCTAGACCTGAAAGCTACAACGTGCAGTCTCCTTTCCAATGTGCGAGTTGGGCCCCAGAGCATCTTGCTTCCAGCTCTTTGGGAAGCTAAGAAACAACTCGCTCTGCACAGTGCTCTTACAGCCTACCGGGAACATCTCTTACAAAGGCCTGTGAAACACGGTTACCTTGCAGGCCTGATCTGGCTGAAGTAGAACTTCTGCCCTGGGTGTGCCACATTGCCCTAGACGTGAAAGGCACAACGTGCAGGCTTCTTCACAAAGGGCGAGTTGGGCCCCAGAGCAGCTTGCTTCCAGCTCTTTGGTAAGCTAAGAAACAACTCGCCCTGCACAGTGCTCTTACAGCCTAAGGGGAACATCTCTTACAAATGCCTGTGAAATGCAGTTTCTTTGCAGTCCTGATCTGGCTGAAGTAGAACTTCTGCCCTGGGTGTGTCACATTGCCCTATAGCTGAAAGGCACAACGTTCAGGCTTCTAAACAAAGCGCGAGTTGGGCCCCAGAGCATCTTGCTTCCAGCTCTTTGGGAAGCTAAGAAAAAACTCGCTCTGCACAGGGCTCTTACAGCCTACCGGGAACATCTCTTACAAAGGCCTGTGAAACGCAGTTTCTTTGCATGCCTGATCAGGCTGAAGTAGAACTTCTGCAGTGTGTGTACCACATTGCCCTAGAGCTGAAAGGCACAACGTGCAGGCTTCTTAACAAAGGGCAAGTTGGGCCCCAGAGCATCTTGCTTCCAGCTCTTTGGGAAGCTAAGAAACAACTCGCTCTGCACAGTGCTCTTACAGCCTACCGGGAACATGTCTTACCAAGGCCTGTGAAACGCAGTTTCTTTGCAGGCCTGATTTGGCTGAAGTAGAACTTCTGCCCTGGGTGTGCCACATTGCCCTAGAGCTGAAAGGCACAACGTGCAGGCTTCTTAACAAAGGGCGAGTTGGGCCCCAGAGCATCTTGCTTACAGCTCTTTGGGAAGCTAAGAAACAACTCGCTCTGCACAGTGCTCTTACAGCCTACCGGGAACATCTCTTACAAAGGCCTGTGAAACACAGTTTCCTTGCAGGCCTGATCTGGCTGAAGTAGAACTTCTGCCCTGGGTGTGGCACCTAGCCCTAGAGCTGAAAGGCACAACGGGCAGTCTGCATTCCAAAGGGCGAGTTGGGCGCCAGAGCATCTTGCTTCCAGCTCTTTGGGAAGCTAAGAAACAACTCGCTCTGCACAGTGCTCTTACAGCCTAAGGGGAACATCTCTTACAAATGCCTGTGAAGTGCAGTTTCTTTGCAGTCCTGATCTGGCTGAAGTAGAACTTCTGCCCTGGGTGTGCCACATTGCCCTATAGCTGAAAGGCACAACGTTCAGGCTTCTTAACAAAGCGCGAGTTGGGCCCCAGAGCATCTTGCTTCCAGCTCTGTGGGAAGCTAAGAAACAACTCGCTCTGCACCGGGCTCTTACAGCCTACCGGGAACATCTCTTACAAAGGCGTGTGTGATGCACTTTCTTTGCAGGCCTCATCTGGCTGCAGTAGAACTTCTGCCCTGGGTGTGCTACTTTGCCCTCGAGCTGAAAGGCACAACGTGCAGGCTTCTTTCCAAAGGGCGAGTTCGGCCCCACAGCATCTTGCTTCCAGCTCTTTGGGAAGCTAAGAAACAGCTCGCTCTGCACAGTGCTCTTACAGCCTACCGGGAACATGTCTTCCAAAGGCCTGTGAAACGCAGTTTCTTTGCAGGCCTGATCTGGCTGAAGTAGGACTTCTGCTCTGGGTGTGCTACTTTGCCCTAGAGCTGAAAGGCACAACGTGCAGACTTCTTTCCAAAGGGCGAGTTGGGCCCCACAGCATCTTGCTTCCAGCTCTTTGGGAAGCTAAGAAACAACTCGCTCTGCACAGTGCTCTTACAGCCTACCGGGAACATCTCTTCCAAAGGCCTGTGAAACGCAGTTTCTTTGCAGGCCTGATCTGGCTGAAGTAGGACTTCTGCTCTGGGTGTGCTACTTTGCCCTAGAGCTGAAAGGCACAACGTGCAGGCTTCTTTCCAAAGGGAGAGTTGGGCCCCACAGCATCTTGCTTCCAGCTCTTTGGGAAGCTAAGAAACAACTCGCTCTGCACAGTTCTCTTACAGCCTACCGGGAAATCTCTTCCAAAGGTCTGTGAAACGCACTTTCTTTGCAGTGCTGATCTGGCTGAAGTAGGACTTCTGCTCTGGGTGTGCTACTTTGCCCTAGAGCTGAAAGGCACAACGTGCAGGCTTCTTTCCAAAGGGCGAGTTGGGCCCCACAGCATCTTGCTTCCAGCTCTTTGGGAAGCTAAGAAACAACTCGCTCTGCTCAGTGCTCTTACAGCCTACCGGGAACATCTCTTACAAAGGCCTGTGAAACACGGTTACCTTGCAGGCCTGATCTGGCTGAAGTAGAACTTCTGCCCTGGGTGTGCCACATTGCCCTAGAGCTGAAAGGCACAACGTGCAGGCTTCTTCACAAAGGGCGATTTGGGCCCCAGAGCAGCTTGCTTCCAGCTCTTTGGTAAGCTAAAAAACAACTCGCCCTGCACAGTGCTCTTACAGCCTAAGGGGAACATCTCTTACAAATGCCTGTGAAGTGCAGTTTATTTGCAGTCCTGATCTGGCTGAAGTAGAACTTCTGCCCTGGGTGTGCCACATTGCCCTATAGCTGAAAGGCACAACGTTCAGGCTTCTTAACAAAGCGCGAGTTGGGCCCCAGAGCATCTTGCTTCCAGCTCTGTGGGAAGCTAAGAAACAACTCGCTCTGCACATGGCTCTAACAGCCTACCGGGAACATCTCTTACAAAGGCCTGTGAAACGCAGTTTCTTTGCAGGCCTGATCAGGCTGAAGTAGAACTTCTGCCATGGGTGTGGCACATTGCCCTAGAGCTGAAAGGCACAACGTGCAGGCTTCTTAACAAAGGGCAAGTTTTGCCCCAGAGCATCTTGCTTCCAGCTCTTTGGGAAGCTAAGAAACAACTCGCTCTGCACAGTGCTCTTACAGCCTACCGGGAACATCTCTTACAAAGGCCTGTGAAACGCACTTTCTTTGCAGGCCTCATCTGGCTGCAGTAGAACTTCTGCTCTGGGTGTGCCACATTGCCCTAGAGCTGAAAGCTACAACGTGCCGTCTGCTTTCCAAAGGGCGAGTTGGGCCCCAGAGCATCTTGCTTCCAGCTCTTTGGGAAGCTAAGAAACAACTCGCTCTGCACAGTGCTCTTACAGCCTACAGGGAACATCTCTTACAAAGACCTGTGAAACGCAGTTTCTTTGCAGGCCTGATCTGGATGAATTAGAACTTCTGCCCTGGGTGTGGCACCTAGCCCTAGAGCAGAAAGGCACAACGTGCAGTCTCCATTCGAAAGGGCGAGTTGGGCGCCAGAGCATCTTGCTTCCAGCCCTTTGGGAACCTAAGAAACAACTCGCTCTGCACAGTGCTCTTACAGCCTACCGGGAACATCTCTTAAAAAGGCCTGTGAAACACAGTTTCCTTGCAGGCCTGATCTGGCTGAAGTAGAACTTCTGCCCTGGGTGTGCCACATTGCCCTAGAGCTGAAAGGCAGAACGTGCAGGCTTCCTAACAAAGGGCGAGTTGGGCCCCAGAGCATCTTGCTTCCAGCCCTTTGGGAAGCTAAGAAACAACTCGCTCTGCACAGTGCTCTTACAGCCTACCGGGAACATCTCTTACAAAGGCCTGTGAAACGCAGTTTCTTTGCAGGCCTGATCTGGCTGAAGTAGAACTTATGCTCTGGGTGTGCCACACTGCCCTAGACCTGAAAGCTACAACGTGCAGTCTCCTTTCCAGTGTGTGAGTTGGGCCCCAGAGCATCTTGCTTCCAGCCCTTTGGGAAGCTAAGAAACAAGTCGCTCTGCACAGTGCTCTTACAGCCTACCGGGAACATCTCTTACAAAGGCCTGTGAAACACGGTTACCTTGCAGGCCTGATCTGGCTGAAGTAGAACTTCTGCCCTGGGTGTGCCACATTGCCCTAGAGCTGAAAGGCACAACGTGCAGGCTTCTTCACAAAGGGCGAGTTGGGCCCCAGAGCAGCTTGCTTCCAGCTCTTTGGTAAGCTAAGAAACAACTCGCCCTGCACAGTGCTCTTACAGCCTAAGGGGAACATCTCTTACAAATGCCTGTGAAATGCAGTTTCTTTGCAGTCCTGATCTGGCTGAAGTAGAACTTCTGCCCTGGGTGTGCCACATTGCCCTATAGCTGAAAGGCACAACGTTCGGGCTTCTTAACAAAGCGCGAGTTGGGCCCCAGAGCATCTTGCTTCCATCTCTTTGGGAAGCTAAGAAACAACTCGCTCTGCACCGGGCTCTTACAGCCTACCGGGAACATCTCTTACAAAGGCCTGTGAAACGCAGTTTCTTTGCAGGCCTGATCAGGCTGAAGTAGAACTTCTGCCATGGGTGTGGCACATTGCCCTAGAGCTGAAAGGCACAACGTGCAGGCTTCTTAACAAAGGGCAAGTTTTGCCCCAGAGCATCTTGCTTCCAGCTCTTTGGGAAGCTAAGAAGCAACTCGCTCTGCACAGTGCTCTTACAGCCTACTGGGAACATCTCTTACAAAGGCTTGTGAAACGCAGTTTCTTTGCAGGCCTGATCAGGCTGAAGTAGAACTTCTGCCCTGGGTGTGCCACATTGCCCTAGAGCTGAAAGGCACAACGTGCAGGCTTCTTAGAAAAGGGCGAGTTGGGCCCCAGAGCATCTTGCTTCCAGCTGTTTGGGAAGCTAAGAAACAAATCGCTCTGCACAGTGCTCTTACAGCCTACTGGGAACATCTCTTACAAAGGCCTGTGAAACGCAGTTTCTTTGCAGGCCTGATCTGGCTGAAGTAGAACTTCTGCCCTGGGTGTGCCACATTGCCCTAGAGCTGAAAGGCACAACGTGCAGGCTTCTTAACAAACGGCGAGTTGGGCCCCAGAGCTTCTTGCTTCCAGCTCTTTGGGAAGCTAAGAAACAACTCGCTCTGCACAGTGCTCTTACAGCCTACCGGGAACATCTCTTACATAGGCCTGTGAAACGCACTTTCTTTGCAGGCCTGATCTGGCTGAAGTAGAACTTCTGCCCTGGGTGTGCCACATTGCCCTAGAGCTGAAAGGCACAACGTGGGGGCTTCTTGACAAAGGGCGAGATGGGCCCCAGAGCATCTTGCTTCCAGCTCATTGGGAAGCTAAGAAACAACTCGCTCTGCACAGTGCTCTTACAGCCTACCGGGAACATCTCTTACAAAGGCCTGTGAAACGCAGTTTCTTTCCAGGCCTGATCTGGCTGAAGTAGAACTTATGCTCTGGGTGTGCCACACTGCCCTAGACCTGAAAGCTACAACGTGCAGTCTCCTTTCCAATGTGCGAGTTGGGCCCCAGAGCATCTTGCTTCCAGCTCTTTGGGAAGCTAAGAAACAACTCGCTCTGCACAGTGCTCTTACAGCCTACCGGGAACATCTCTTACAAAGGCCTGTGAAACACGGTTACCTTGCAGGCCTGATCTGGCTGAAGTAGAACTTCTGCCCTGGGTGTGCCACATTGCC
Source organism: Equus caballus (assembly GCF_041296265.1). Taxonomy (NCBI): domain Eukaryota; kingdom Metazoa; phylum Chordata; class Mammalia; order Perissodactyla; family Equidae; genus Equus; species Equus caballus. Next base: position 44,526,213 of record NC_091692.1, read on the forward strand.
CTAGAGGTGAAAGGCACAACGTGCAGGCTTCTTCACAAAGGGTGAGTTGGGCCCCAGAGCAGCTTGCTTCCAGCTCTTTGGTAAGCTAAGAAACAACTCGCCCTGCACAGTGCTCTTACAGCCTAAGGGGAACATCTCTTACAAATGCCTGTGAAATGCAGTTTCTTTGCAGTCCTGATCTGGCTGAAGTAGAACTTCTGCCCTGGGTGTGTCACATTGCCCTATAGCTGAAAGGCACAACGTTCAGGCTTCTAAACAAAGCGCGAGTTGGGCCCCAGAGCATCTTGCTTCCAGCTCTTTGGGAAGCTAAGAAAAAACTCGCTCTGCACAGGGCTCTTACAGCCTACCGGGAGCATCTCTTACAAAGGCCTGTGAAACGCAGTTTCTTTGCATGCCTGATCAGGCTGAAGTAGAACTTCTGCAGTGTGTGTACCACATTGCCCTAGAGCTGAAAGGCACAACGTGCAGGCTTCTTAACAAAGGGCAAGTTGGGCCCCAGAGCATCTTGCTTCCAGCTCTTTGGGAAGCTAAGAAACAACTCGCTCTGCACAGTGCTCTTACAGCCTACCGGGAACATGTCTTACCAAGGCCTGTGAAACGCAGTTTCTTTGCAGGCCTGATTTGGCTGAAGTAGAACTTCTGCCCTGGGTGTGCCACATTGCCCTAGAGCTGAAAGGCACAACGTGCAGGCTTCTTAACAAAGGGCGAGTTGGGCCCCAGAGCATCTTGCTTACAGCTCTTTGGGAAGCTAAGAAACAACTCGCTCTGCACAGTGCTCTTACAGCCTACCGGGAACATCTCTTACAAAGGCCTGTGAAACACAGTTTCCTTGCAGGCCTGATCTGGCTGAAGTAGAACTTCTGCCCTGGGTGTGGCACCTAGCCCTAGAGCTGAAAGGCACAACGGGCAGTCTGCATTCCAAAGGGCGAGTTGGGCGCCAGAGCATCTTGCTTCCAGCTCTTTGGGAAGCTAAGAAACAACTCGCTCTGCACAGTGCTCTTACAGCCTAAGGGGAACATCTCTTACAAATGCCTGTGAAGTGCAGTTTCTTTGCAGTCCTGATCTGGCTGAAGTAGAACTTCTGCCCTGGGTGTGCCACATTGCCCTATAGCTGAAAGGCACAACGTTCAGGCTTCTTAACAAAGCGCGAGTTGGGCCCCAGAGCATCTTGTTTCCAGCTCTGTGGGAAGCTAAGAAACAACTCGCTCTGCACCGGGCTCTTACAGCCTACCGGGAACATCTCTTACAAAGGCGTGTGTGATGCACTTTCTTTGCAGGCCTCATCTGGCTGCAGTAGAACTTCTGCCCTGGGTGTGCTACTTTGCCCTCGAGCTGAAAGGCACAACGTGCAGGCTTCTTTCCAAAGGGCGAGTTCGGCCCCACAGCATCTTGCTTCCAGCTCTTTGGGAAGCTAAGAAACAGCTCGCTCTGCACAGTGCTCTTACAGCCTACCGGGAACATGTCTTCCAAAGGCCTGTGAAACGCAGTTTCTTTGCAGGCCTGATCTGGCTGAAGTAGGACTTCTGCTCTGGGTGTGCTACTTTGCCCTAGAGCTGAAAGGCACAACGTGCAGACTTCTTTCCAAAGGGCGAGTTGGGCCCCACAGCATCTTGCTTCCAGCTCTTTGGGAAGCTAAGAAACAACTCGCTCTGCACAGTGCTCTTACAGCCTACCGGGAACATCTCTTCCAAAGGCCTGTGAAACGCAGTTTCTTTGCAGGCCTGATCTGGCTGAAGTAGGACTTCTGCTCTGGGTGTGCTACTTTGCCCTAGAGCTGAAAGGCACAACGTGCAGGCTTCTTTCCAAAGGGAGAGTTGGGCCCCACAGCATCTTGCTTCCAGCTCTTTGGGAAGCTAAGAAACAACTCGCTCTGCACAGTTCTCTTACAGCCTACCGGGAAATCTCTTCCAAAGGTCTGTGAAACGCACTTTCTTTGCAGTGCTGATCTGGCTGAAGTAGGACTTCTGCTCTGGGTGTGCTACTTTGCCCTAGAGCTGAAAGGCACAACGTGCAGGCTTCTTTCCAAAGGGCGAGTTGGGCCCCACAGCATCTTGCTTCCAGCTCTTTGGGAAGCTAAGAAACAACTCGCTCTGCTCAGTGCTCTTACAGCCTACCGGGAACATCTCTTACAAAGGCCTGTGAAACACGGTTACCTTGCAGGCCTGATCTGGCTGAAGTAGAACTTCTGCCCTGGGTGTGCCACATTGCCCTAGAGCTGAAAGGCACAACGTGCAGGCTTCTTCACAAAGGGCGATTTGGGCCCCAGAGCAGCTTGCTTCCAGCTCTTTGGTAAGCTAAAAAACAACTCGCCCTGCACAGTGCTCTTACAGCCTAAGGGGAACATCTCTTACAAATGCCTGTGAAGTGCAGTTTATTTGCAGTCCTGATCTGGCTGAAGTAGAACTTCTGCCCTGGGTGTGCCACATTGCCCTATAGCTGAAAGGCACAACGTTCAGGCTTCTTAACAAAGCGCGAGTTGGGCCCCAGAGCATCTTGCTTCCAGCTCTTTGGGAAGCTAAGAAACAACTCGCTCTGCACATGGCTCTAACAGCCTACCGGGAACATCTCTTACAAAGGCCTGTGAAACGCAGTTTCTTTGCAGGCCTGATCAGGCTGAAGTAGAACTTCTGCCATGGGTGTGGCACATTGCCCTAGAGCTGAAAGGCACAACGTGCAGGCTTCTTAACAAAGGGCAAGTTTTGCCCCAGAGCATCTTGCTTCCAGCTCTTTGGGAAGCTAAGAAACAACTCGCTCTGCACAGTGCTCTTACAGCCTACGGGGAACATCTCTTACAAAGGCCTGTGAAACGCACTTTCTTTGCAGGCCTCATCTGGCTGCAGTAGAACTTCTGCTCTGGGTGTGCCACATTGCCCTAGAGCTGAAAGCTACAACGTGCCGTCTGCTTTCCAAAGGGCGAGTTGGGCCCCAGAGCATCTTGCTTCCAGCTCTTTGGGAAGCTAAGAAACAACTCGCTCTGCACAGTGCTCTTATAGCCTACAGGGAACATCTCTTACAAAGACCTGTGAAACGCAGTTTCTTTGCAGGCCTGATCTGGATGAATTAGAACTTCTGCCCTGGGTGTGGCACCTAGCCCTAGAGCAGAAAGGCACAACGTGCAGTCTCCATTCGAAAGGGCGAGTTGGGCGCCAGAGCATCTTGCTTCCAGCCCTTTGGGAACCTAAGAAACAACTCGCTCTGCACAGTGCTCTTACAGCCTACCGGGAACATCTCTTACAAAGGCCTGTGAAACGCAGTTTCTTTGCAGGCCTGATCTGGCTGAAGTAGAACTTATGCTCTGGGTGTGCCACACTGCCCTAGACCTGAAAGCTACAACGTGCAGTCTCCTTTCCAGTGTGTGAGTTGGGCCCCAGAGCATCTTGCTTCCAGCTCTTTGGGAAGCTAAGAAACAACTCGCTCTGCACAGTGCTCTTACAGCCTACCGGGAACATCTCTTACAAAGGCCTGTGAAACACGGTTACCTTGCAGGCCTGATCTGGCTGAAGTAGAACTTCTGCCCTGGGTGTGCCACATTGCCCTAGAGCTGAAAGGCACAACGTGCAGGCTTCTTCTCAAAGGGCGAGTTGGGCCCCAGAGCAGCTTGCTTCCAGCTCTTTGGTAAGCTAAGAAACAACTCGCCCTGCACAGTGCTCTTACAGCCTAAGGGGAACATCTCTTACAAATGCCTGTGAAATGCAGTTTCTTTGCAGTCCTGATCTGGCTGAAGTAGAACTTCTGCCCTGGGTGTGCCACATTGCCCTATAGCTGAAAGGCACAACGTTCGGGCTTCTTAACAAAGCGCGAGTTGGGCCCCAGAGCATCTTGCTTCCATCTCTTTGGGAAGCTAAGAAGCAACTCGCTCTGCACCGGGCTCTTACAGCCTACCGGGAACATCTCTTACAAATGCCTGTGAAACGCAGTTTCTTTGCAGGCCTGATCAGGCTGAAGTAGAACTTCTGCCATGGGTGTGGCACATTGCCCTAGAGCTGAAAGGCACAACGTGCAGGCTTCTTAACAAAGGGCAAGTTTTGCCCCAGAGCATCTTGCTTCCAGCTCTTTGGGAAGCTAAGAAGCAACTCGCTCTGCACAGTGCTCTTACAGCCTACCGGGAACATCTCTTACAAAGGCCTGTGTGATGCACTTTCTTTGCAGGCCTCATCTGGCTGCAGTAGAACTTCTGCCCTGGGTGTGCTACTTTGCCCTCGAGCTGAAAGGCACAACGTGCAGGCTTCTTTCCAAAGGGCGAGTTGGGCCCCACAGGATCTTGCTTCCAGCTCTTTGGGAAGCTAAGAAGCAACTCGCTCTGCACAGTGCTCTTACAGCCTACCGGGAACATGTCTTCCAAAGGCCTGTGAAACGCAGTTTCTTTGCAGGCCTGATCTGGCTGAAGTAGGACTTCTGCTCTGGGTGTGCTACTTTGCCCTAGAGCTGAAAGGCACAACGTGCAGGCTTCTTTCCAAAGGGCGAGTTGGGCCCCACAGCATCTTGCTTCCAGCTCTTTGGGAAGCTAAGAAACAACTCGCTCTGCACAGTGCTCTTACAGCCTACCGGGAACATCTCTTCCAAAGGCCTGTGAAACGCAGTTTCTTTGCAGTCCTGATCTGGCTGAAGTAGGACTTCTGCTCTGGGTGTGCTACTTTGCCCTAGAGCTGAAAGGCACAACGTGCAGGCTTCTTTCCAAAGGGCGAGTTGGGCCCCACAGCATCTTGCTTCCAGCTCTTTGGGAAGCTAAGAAACAACTCGCTCTGCACAGTGCTCTTACAGCCTAGTGGGAACATCTCTTCCAAAGGTCTGTGAAACGCAGTTTCTTTGCAGGCCTGATGTAGCTGAAGTAGGACTTCTGCTCTAGGTGTGCTACTTTGCCCTAGAGCTGAAAGGCACAACGTGCAGGCTTCTTTCCAAAGGGCGAGTTGGGCCCCACAGCATCTTGCTTCCTTCTCTTTGGGAAGCTAAGAAACAACTCGCTCTGCACAGTGCTCTTAGAGCCTAGTGGGAACATCTCTTCCAAAGGCCTGTGAAACGCAGTTTCTTTGCAGGCCTGATCTGGCTGAAGTAGGACTTCTGCTCTGGGTGTGCTACTTTGCCCTAGAGCTGAAAGGCACAACGTGCAGGCTTCTTTCCAAAGGGCGAGTTGGGCCCCACAGCATCTTGCTTCCAGCTCTTTGGGAAGCTAAGAAACAACTCGCTCTGCTCAGTGCTCTTACAGCCTACCGGGAACATCTCTTACAAAGGCCTGTGAAACACGGTTACCTTGCAGGCCTGATCTGGCTGAAGTAGAACTTCTGCCCTGGGTGTGCCACATTGCCCTAGAGCTGAAAGGCACAACGTGCAGGCTTCTTCACAAAGGGCGAGTTGGGCCCCAGAGCAGCTTGCTTCCAGCTCTTTGGTAAGCTAAAAAACAACTCGCCCTGCACAGTGCTCTTACAGCCTAAGGGGAACATCTCTTACAAATGCCTGTGAAGTGCAGTTTCTTTGCAGTCCTGATCTGGCTGAAGTAGAACTTCTGCCCTGGGTGTGCCACATTGCCCTATAGCTGAAAGGCACAACGTTCAGGATTCTTAACAAAGCGCGAGTTGGGCCCCAGAGCATCTTGCTTCCAGCTCTTTGGGAAGCTAAGAAACAACTCGCTCTGCACATGGCTCTAACAGCCTACCGGGAACATCTCTTACAAAGGCCTGTGAAACGCAGTTTCTTTGCCTTCCTGATCAGGCTGAAGTAGAACTTCTGCCATGGGTGTGGCACATTGCCCTAGAGCTGAAAGGCACAACGTGCAGGCTTCTTAACAAAGGGCAAGTTTTGCCCCAGAGCATCTTGCTTCCAGCTCTTTGGGAAGCTAAGAAACAACTCGCTCTGCACAGTGCTCTTACAGCCTACCGGGAACATCTCTTACAAACGCCTGTGTGATGCACTTTCTTTGCAGGCCTCATCTGGCTGCAGTAGAACTTCTGCTCTGGGTGTGCCACATTGCCCTAGAGCTGAAAGCTACAACGTGCCGTCTGCTTTCCAAAGGGCGAGTTGGGCCCCAGAGCATCTTGCTTCCAGCTCTTTGGGAAGCTAAGAAACAACTCGCTCTGCACAGTGCTCTTACAGCCTACAGGGAACATCTCTTACAAAGGCCTGTGAAACGCACTTTCTTTGCAGGCCTGATCAGGCTGAAGTAGAACTTCTGCCCTGGGTGTGGCACCTAGCCCTAGAGCTGAAAGGCACAACGTGCAGGCTTCTTAACAAAGGGCGAGTTGGGCCCCAGAGCATCTTGCTTCCAGCTCTTAGGGAAGCTAAGAAACAACTCGCTCTGCACAGTGCTCTTACAGCCTACCAGGAACATCTCTTACAAAGGCCTGTGAAACGCAGTTTCTTTGCAGGCCTGATCTGGATGAAGTAGAACTACTGCCCTGGGTGTGGCACCTAGCCCTAGAGCGGAAAGGCACAACGTGCAGTCTGCATTCGAAAGGGCGAGTTGGGCGCCAGAGCATCTTGCTTCCAGCTCTTTGGGAACCTAAGAAACAACTCGCTCTGCACAGTGCTCTTACAGCCTACCGGGAACATCTCTTACAAATGCCTGTGAAACGCAGTTTCTTTGCAGGCCTGATCTGGCTGAAGTAGAACTTCTGCCCTGGGTGTGCCACATTGCCCTAGAGCTGAAAGGCACAACGTGCAGGCTTCTTAACAAAGGGCGAGTTGGGCCCCAGAGCATCTTGCTTCCAGCTCTTTGGGAACCTAAGAAACAACTCGCTCTGCACAGTGCTCTTACAGCCTACCGGGAACATCTCTTACAAAGGCCTGTGTGATGCAGTTTCTTTGCAGGCCTGATCTGGCTGCAGTAGAACTTCTGCTCTGGTTGCTCCACATTGCCTTAGAGCTGAAAGTCACAACGTGCAGGCTTCTTAACAAAAGGCGAGTTGGGCCCCAGAGCATCTTGCTTCCAGCTCATTGGGAAGCTAAGAAACAACTCGCTCTGCACAGTGCTCTTACAGCCTACCGGGAACATCTCTTCCAAAGGCCTGTGAAACGCAGTTTCTTTGCAGGACTGATAAGGCTGAAGTAGAAGTTCTACCCTGGGTGAGCCACATTGCCCTAGAGCTGAAAGGCACAACGTGCAGGCTTCTTAACAAAGGGCGAGTTGGGCCCCACAGCATCTTGCTTCCAGCTCTTTGGGAAGCTAAGAAACAACTCGCTCTGCACAGTGCTCTTACAGCCTACCGGGAACATCTCTTACAAAGGCCTGTGAAACTCGGTTACCTTGCAGGCCTGATCTGGCTGAAGTAGAACTTCTGCCCTGGGTGTGCCACATTGCCCTAGAGCTGAAAGGCACAACGTGCAGGCTTCTTCACAAAGGGCGAGTTGGGCCCCAGAGCAGCTTGCTTCCAGCTCTTTGGTAAGCTAAGAAACAACTCGCCCTGCACAGTGCTCTTACAGCCTAAGGGGAACATCTCTTACAAATGCCTGTGAAATGCAGTTTCTTTGCAGTCCTGATCTGGCTGAAGTAGAACTTCTGCCCTGGGTGTGCCACATTGCCCTATAGCTGAAAGGCACAACGTTCAGGCTTCTTAACAAAGCGCGAGTTGTGCCCCAGAGCATCTTGCTTCCATCTCTTTGGGAAGCTAAGAAACAACTCGCTCTGCACCGGGCTCTTACAGCCTACCGGGAACATCTCTTACAAAGGCCTGTGAAACGCAGTTTCTTTGCAGGCCTGATCAGGCTGAAGTAGAACTTCTGCCATGGGTGTGGCACATTGCCCTAGAGCTGAAAGGCACAACGTGCAGGCTTCTTAACAAAGGGCAAGCTTTGCCCCAGAGCATCTTGCTTCCAGCTCTTTGGGAAGCTAAGAAGCAACTCGCTCTGCACAGTGCTCTTACAGCCTACCGGGAACATCTCTTACAAAGGCCTGTGTGATGCACTTTCTTTGCAGGCCTCATCTGGCTGCAGTAGAACTTCTGCCCTGGGTGTGCTACTTTGCCCTCGAGCTGAAAGGCACAACGTGCAGGCTTCTTTCCAAAGGGCGAGTTGGGCCCCACAGCATCTTGCTTCCAGCTCTTTGGGAAGCTAAGAAACAACTCGCTCTGCACAGTGCTCTTACAGCCTACCGGGAACATGTCTTCCAAAGGCCTGTGAAACGCAGTTTCTTTGCAGGCCTGATCTGGCTGAAGTAGGACTTCTGCTCTGGGTGTGCTACTTTGCCCTAGAGCTGAAAGGCACAACGTGCAGACTTCTTTCCAAAGGGCGAGTTGGGCCCCACAGCATCTTGCTTCCAGCTCTTTGGGAATCTAAGAAACAACTCGCTCAGCACACTGCTCTTACAGCCTACCGGGAACATCTCTTCCAAAGGCCTGTGAAACGCAGTTTCTTTGCAGGCCTGATCTGGCTGAAGTAGGACTTCTGCTCTGGGTGTGCTACTTTGCCCTAGAGCTGAAAGGCACAACGTGCAGGCTTCTTTCCAAAGGGCGAGTTGGGCCCCACAGCATCTTGCTTCCAGCTCTTTGGGAAGCTAAGAAACAACTCGCTCTGCACAGTGCTCTTACAGCCTAGTGGGAACATCTCTTCCATAGGCCTGTGAAACGCAGTTTCTTTGCAGGCCTGATCTGGCTGAAGTAGGACTTCTGCTCTGGGTGTGCTACTTTGCCCTAGAGCTGAAAGGCACAACGTGCAGGCTTCTTTCCAAAGGGCGAGTTGGGCCCCACAGCATCTTGCTTCCAGCTCTTTGGGAAGCTAAGAAACAACTCGCTCTGCACAGTGCTCTTACAGCCTACCGGGAACATCTCTTCCAAAGGCCTGTGAAACGCAGTTTCTTTGCAGGCCTGATCTGGATGAAGTAGAACTTCTGCCCTGGGTGTGGCACCTAGCCCTAGAGCGGAAAGGCAGAACGTGCAGTCTGCATTCGAAAGGGCGAGTTGGGCGCCAGAGCATCTTGCTTCCAGCTCTTTGGGAACCTAAGAAACAAGTCGCTCTGCACAGTGCTCTTACAGCCTACCGGGAACATCTCTTACAAATGCCTGTGAAACGCAGTTTCTTTGCAGGCCTGATGTAGCTGAAGTAGGACTTCTGCTCTGGGTGTGCTGCTTTGCCCTAGAGCTGAAAGGCACAACGTGCAGGCTTCTTTCCAAAGGGCGAGTTGGGCGCCAGAGCATCTTGCTTCCAGCTCTTTGGGAACCTAAGAAACAAGTCGCTCTGCACAGTGCTCTTACAGCCTACCGGGAACATCTCTTCCAAAGGCCTGTGAAACGCAGTTTCTTTGCAGGCCTGATCTGGCTGAAGTAGGACTTCTGCTCTGGGTGTGCTGCTTTGCCCTAGAGCTGAAAGGCACAACGTGCAGGCTTCTTTCCAAAGGGCGAGTTGGGCCCCACAGCATCTTGCTTCCAGCTCTTTGGGAAGCTAAGAAACAACTCGCTCTGCTCAGTGCTCTTACAGCCTACCGGGAACATCTCTTACAAAGGCCTGTGAAACACGGTTACCTTGCAGGCCTGATCTGGCTGAAGTAGAACTTCTGCCCTGGGTGTGCCACATTGCCCTAGAGCTGAAAGGCACAACGTGCAGGCTTCTTCACAAAGGGCGAGTTGGGCCCCAGAGCAGCTTGCTTCCAGCTCTTTGGTAAGCTAAAAAACAACTCGCCCTGCACAGTGCTCTTACAGCCTAAGGGGAACATCTCTTACAAATGCCTGTGAAGTGCAGTTTCTTTGCAGTCCTGATCTGGCTGAAGTAGAACTTCTGCCCTGGGTGTGCCACATTGCCCTAGAGCTGAAAGGCACAACGTTCAGGATTCTTAACAAAGCGCGAGTTGGGCCCCAGAGCATCTTGCTACCAGCTCTTTGGGAAGCTAAGAAACAACTCGCTCTGCACATGGCTCTAACAGCCTACCGGGAACATCTCTTACAAAGGCCTGTGAAACGCAGTGTCTTTGCCTTCCTGATCAGGCTGAAGTAGAACTTCTGCCATGGGTGTGGCACATTGCCCTAGAGCTGAAAGGCACAACGTGCAGGCTTCTTAACAAAGGGCAAGTTTTGCCCCAGAGCATCTTGCTTCCAGCTCTTTGGGAAGCTAAGAAACAACTCGCTCTGCACAGTGCTCTTACAGCCTACCGGGAACATCTCTTACAAAGGCCTGTGTGATGCACTTTCTTTGCAGGCCTCATCTGGCTGCAGTAGAACTTCTGCTCTGGGTGTGCCACATTGCCCTAGAGCTGAAAGCTACAACGTGCCGTCTGCTTTCCAAAGGGCGAGTTGGGCCCCAGAGCATCTTGCTTCCAGCTCTTTGGGAAGCTAAGAAACAACTCGCTCTGCACAGTGCTCTTACAGCCTACAGGGAACATCTCTTACAAAGGCCTGTGAAACGCACTTTCTTTGCAGGCCTGATCAGGCTGAAGTAGAACTTCTGCCCTGGGTGTGGCACCTAGCCCTAGAGCTGAAAGGCACAACGTGCAGGCTTCTTAACAAAGGGCGAGTTGGGCCCCACAGCATCTTGCTTCCAGCTCTTTGGGAAGCTAAGAAACAACTCGCTCTGCACAGTGCTCTTACAGCCTACCAGGAACATCTCTTACAAAGGCCTGTGAAACGCAGTTTCATTGCAGGCCTGATCTGGATGAAGTAGAACTACTGCCCTGGGTGTGGCACCTAGCCCTAGAGCGGAAAGGCACAACGTGCAGTCTGCATTCGAAAGGGCGAGTTGGGCGCCAGAGCATCTTGCTTCCAGCTCTTTGGGTACCTAAGAAACAACTCGCTCTGCACAGTGCTCTTACAGCCTACAGGGAACATCTCTTACAAAGGCCTGTGAAACGCAGTTTCTTTGCAGGCCTGATCTGGCTGAAGTAGAACTTCTGCCCTGGGTGTGCCACATTGCCCTAGAGCTGAAAGGCACAACGTGCAGGCTTCTTAACAAAGGGCGAGTTGGGCCACAGAGCATCTTGCTTCCAGCTCTTTGGGAAGCTAAGAAACAACTCGCTCTGCACAGTGCTCTTACAGCCTACCGGGAACATCTCTTACAAAGGCCTGTGTGATGCAGTTTCTTTGCAGGCCTGATCTGGCTGCAGTAGAACTTCTGCTCTGGTTGCTCCACATTGCCTTAGAGCTGAAAGTCACAACGTGCAGGCTTCTTAACAAAAGGCGAGTTGGGCCCCAGAGCATCTTGCTTCCAGCTCATTGGGAAGCTAAGAAACAACTCGCTCTGCACAGTGCTCTTACAGCCTACCGGGAACATCTCTTACAAAGGCCTGTGAAACGCAGTTTATTTGCAAACTGATAAGGCTGAAGTAGAAGTTCTACCCTGGGTGAGCCACATTGCCCTAGAGCTGAAAGGCACAACGTGCAGGCTTCTTAACAAAGGGCGAGTTGGGCCCCAGAGCATCTTGCTTCCAGCTCTTTGGGAAGCTAAGAAACAACTCGCTCTGCACAGTGCTCTTACAGCCTACCGGGAACATCTCTTACAAAGGCCTGTGAAACGCAGTTTCTTTGCAGGCCTGATCTGGCTGAAGTAGAACTTATGCTCTGCGTGTGCCACACTGCCCTAGACCTGAAAGCTACAACGTGCAGTCTCCTTTCCAATGTGCGAGTTGGGCCCCAGAGCATCTTGCTTCCAGCTCTTTGGGAAGCTAAGAAACAACTCGCTCTGCACAGTGCTCTTAGAGCCTACCGGGAACATGTCTTCCAAAGGCCTGTGAAACGCAGTTTCTTTGCAGGCCTGATCTGGCTGAAGTAGGACTTCTGCTCTGGGTGTGCTACTTTGCCCTAGAGCTGAAAGGCACAACGTGCAGGCTTCTTTCCAAAGGGCGAGTTGGGCCCCACAGCATCTTGCTTCCAGCTATTTGGGAAGCTAAGAAACAACTCGCTCAGCACAGTGCTCTTACAGCCTACCGGGAACATCTCTTCCAAAGGCCTGTGAAACGCAGTTTCTTTGCAGGCCTGATCTGGCTGAAGTAGGACTTCTGCTCTGGGTGTGCTACTTTGCCCTAGAGCCGAAAGGCACAACGTGCAGGCTTCTTTCCAAAGGGCGAGTTGGGCCCCACAGCATCTTGCTTCCAGCTCTTTGGGAAGCTAAGAAACAACTCGCTCTGCACAGTGCTCTTACAGCCTAGTGGGAACATCTCTTCCATAGGCCTGTGAAACGCAGTTTCTTTGCAGGCCTGATCTGGCTGAAGTAGGACTTCTGCTCTGGGTGTGCTACTTTGCCCTAGAGCTGAAAGGCACAACGTGCAGGCTTCTTTCCAAAGGGCGAGTTGGGCCCCACAGCATCTTGCTTCCAGCTCTTTGGGAAGCTAAGAAACAACTCGCTCTGCTCAGTGCTCTTACAGCCTACCGGGAACATCTCTTACAAAGGCCTGTGAAACACGGTTACCTTGCAGGCCTGATCTGGCTGAAGTAGAACTTCTGCCCTGGGTGTGCCACATTGCCCTAGAGCTGAAAGGCACAACGTGCAGGCTTCTTCACAAAGGGCCAGTTGGGCCCCAGAGCAGATTGCTTCCAGCTCTTTGGTAAGCTAAAAAACAACTCGCCCTGCACAGTGCTCTTACAGCCTAAGGGGAACATCTCTTACAAATGCCTGTGAAGTGCAGTTTCTTTGCAGTCCTGATCTGGCTGAAGTAGAACTTCTGCCCTGGGTGTGCCACATTGCCCTATAGCTGAAAGGCACAACGTTCAGGATTCTTAACAAAGCGCGAGTTGGGCCCCAGAGCATCTTGCTTCCAGCTCTTTGGGAAGCTAAGAAACAACTCGCTCTGCACATGGCTCTAACAGCCTACCGGGAACATCTCTTACAAAGGCCTGTGAAACGCAGTTTCTTTGCCTTCCTGATCAGGCTGAAGTAGAACTTCTGCCATGGGTGTGGCACATTGCCCTAGAGCTGAAAGGCACAACGTGCAGGCTTCTTAACAAAGGGCAAGTTTTGCCCCAGAGCATCTTGCTTCCAGCTCTTTGGGAAGCTAAGAAACAACTCGCTCTGCACAGTGCTCTTACAGCCTACCGGGAACATCTCTTACAAAGGCCTGTGTGATGCACTTTCTTTGCAGGCCTCATCTGGCTGCAGTAGAACTTCTGCTCTGGGTGTGCCACATTGCCCTAGAGCTGAAAGCTACAACGTGCCGTCTGCTTTCCAAAGGGCGAGTTGGGCCCCAGAGCATCTTGCTTCCAGCTCTTTGGGAAGCTAAGAAACAACTCCCTCTGCACAGTGCTCTTACAGCCTACAGGGAACATCTCTTACAAAGGCCTGTGAAACGCACTTTCTTTGCAGGCCTGATCTGGATGAAGTAGAACTTCTGCCCTGGGTGTGGCACCTAGCCCTAGAGCGGAAAGGCACAACGTGCAGTCTGCATTCGAAAGGGCGAGTTGGGCGCCAGAGCATCTTGCTTCCAGCTCTTTGGGAAGCTAAGAAACAACTCGCTCTGCACAGTGCTCTTACAGCCTACCGGGAACATCTCTTACAAAGGCCTGTGTGATGCAGTTTCTTTGCAGGCCTGATCTGGCTGCAGTAGAACTTCTGCTCTGGTTGCTCCACATTGCCTTAGAGCTGAAAGTCACAACGTGCAGGCTTCTTAACAAAAGGCGAGTTGGGCCCCAGAGCATCTTGCTTCCAGCTCTTTGGGAAGCTAAGAAACAACTCGCCCTGCACAGTGCTCTTACAGCCTACCGGGAACATCTCTTACAAAGGCCTGTGAAACGCAGTTTCTTTGCAGGACTGATAAGGCTGAAGTAGAAGTTCTACCCTGGGTGAGCCACATTGCCCTAGAGCTGAAAGGCACAACGTGCAGGCTTCTTAACAAAGGGCGAGTTGGGCCCCAGAGCATCTTGCTTCCAGCTCTTTGGGAAGCTAAGAAACAACTCGCTCTGCACAGTGCTCTTACAGCCTACCGGGAACATCTCTTACAAAGGCCTGTGAAACGCAGTTTCTTTGCAGGCCTGATCTGGCTGAAGTAGAACTTATGCTCTGCGTGTGCCACACTGCCCTAGACCTGAAAGCTACAACGTGCAGTCTCCTTTCCAATGTGCGAGTTGGGCCCCAGAGCATCTTGCTTCCAGCTCTTTGGGAAGCTAAGAAACAACTCGCTCTGCACAGTGCTCTTAGAGCCTACCGGGAACATGTCTTCCAAAGGCCTGTGAAACACGGTTACCTTGCAGGCCTGATCTGGCTCAAGTAGAACTTCTGCCCTGGGTGTGCCACATTGCCCTAGAGCTGAAAGGCACAACGTGCAGGCTTCTTCACAAAGGGCGAGTTGGGCCCCAGAGCAGCTTGCTTCCAGCTCTTTGGTAAGCTAAGATACAACTCGCCCTGCACAGTGCTCTTACAGCCTAAGGGGAACATCTCTTACAAATGCCTGTGAAATGCAGTTTCTTTGCAGTCCTGATCTGGCTGAAGTAGAACTTCTGCCCTGGGTGTGCCACATTGCCCTATAGCTGAAAGGCACAACGTTCAGGCTTCTTAACAAAGCGCGAGTTGGGCCCCAGAGCATGTTGCTTCCAGCTCTTTGGGAAGCTAAGAAACAACTCGCTCTGCACAGGGCTCTTACAGTCTACCGGGAACATCTCTTACAAAGGCCTGTGAAACGCAGTTTCTTTGCAGGCCTGATCAGGCTGAAGTAGAACTTCTGCCCTGGGTGTGGCACATTGCCCTAGAGCTGAAAGGGACAACGTGCAGGCTTCCTAACAAAGGGCACGTTGGGCCCCAGAGCATCTTGCTTCCAGCTCTTTGGGAAGCTAAGAAACAACTCGCTCTGCAGTGCTCTTACAGCCTACCGGGAACATCTCTTACAAAGGCCTGTGTGATGCAGTTTCTTTGCAGGCCTGATCTGGCTGCAGTAGAACTTCTGCTCTGGTTGCGCCACATTGCCTTAGAGATGAAAGGCACAACGTGCAGGCTTCTTAACAAAGGGCGAGTTGGGCCCCAGATCATCTTGCTTCCAGCTCATTGGGAAGCTGAGAAACAACTCGCTCTGCACAGTGCTCTTACAGCCTACCGGGAACATCTCTTACAAAGGCCTGTGAAACGCAGTTTCTTTGCAGGCCTGATCTGGCTCAAGTAGAACTTATGCTCTGGGTGTGCCACACTGCCCTAGACCAGAAAGCTACAACGTGCAGTCTCCTTTCCAGTGTGCGAGTTGGGCCCCAGAGCATCTTGCTTCCAGCTCTTTGGGAAGCTAAGAAACAACTCGCTCTGCACAGTGCTCTTACAGCCTACCGGGAACATGTCTTACAAAGGCCTGTGAAACACGGTTACCTTGCAGGCCTGATCTGGCTGAAGTAGAACTTCTGCCCTGGGTGTGCCACATTGCCTTCGAGCTGAAAGGCACAACGTGCAGGCTTCTTTCCAAAGGGCGAGTTGGGCCCCACAGCATCTTGCTTCCAGCTCTTTGGGAAGCTAAGAAACAACTCGCTCTGCACAGTGCTCTTACAGCCTACCGGGAACATGTCTTCCAAAGGCCTGTGAAACGCAGTTTCTTTGCAGGCCTGATCTGGCTGAAGTAGGACTTCTGCTCTGGGTGTGCTACTTTGCCCTAGAGCTGAAAGGCACAACGTGCAGACTTCTTTCCAAAGGGCGAGTTGGGCCCCACAGCATCTTGCTTCAAGCTCTTTGGGAAGCTAAGAAACAACTCGCTCAGCACAGTGCTCTTACAGCCTACCGGGAACATCTCTTACAAAGGCCTGTGAAACGCAGTTTCTTTGCAGGCCTGATCTGGCTGAAGTAGGACTTCTGCTCTGGGTGTGCTACTTTGCCCTAGAGCTGAAAGGCACAACGTGCAGGCTTCTTTCCAAAGGGCGAGTTGGGCCCCACAGCATCTTGCTTCCAGCTCTTTGGGAAGCTAAGAAACAACTCGCTCTGCACAGTGCTCTTACAGCCTAGTGGGAACATCTCTTCCATAGGCCTGTGAAACGCAGTTTCTTTGCAGGCCTGATCTGGCTGAAGTAGGTCTTCTGCTCTGGGTGTGCTACTTTGCCCTAGAGCTGAAAGGCACAACGTGCAGGCTTCTTTCCAAAGGGCGAGTTGGGTCCCACAGCATCTTGCTTCCAGCTCTTTGGGAAGCTAAGAAACAACTCGCTCTGCACAGTGCTCTTACAGCCTACCAGGAACATCTCTTCCAAAGGCCTGTGAAACGCAGTTTCTTTGCAGGCCTGATCTGGCTGAAGTAGGACTTCTGCTCTGGGTGTGCTACTTTGCCCTAGAGCTGAAAGGCACAACGTGCAGGCTTCTTTCCAAAGGGCGAGTTGGGCCCCACAGCATCTTGCTTCTAGCTCTTTGGGAAGCTAAAAAACAACTCGCTATGCACAGTGCTCTTACAGCCTAGTGGGAACATCTCTTCCAAAGGCCTGTGAAACGCAGTTTCTTTGCAGGCCTGATGTAGCTGAAGTAGGACTTCTGCTCTAGGTGTGCTACTTTGCCCTAGAGCTGAAAGGCACAACGTGCAGGCTTCTTTCCAAAGGGCGAGTTGGGCCCCACAGCATCTTGCTTCCTTCTCTTTGGGAAGCTAAGAAACAACTCGCTCTGCACAGTGCTCTTACAGCCTAGTGGGAACATCTCTTCCAAAGGCCTGTGAAACGCAGTTTCTTTGCAGGCCTGATCTGGCTGAAGTAGGACTTCTGCTCTGGGTGTGCTACTTTGCCCTAGAGCTGAAAGGCACAACGTGCAGGCTTCTTTCCAAAGGGCGAGTTGGGCCCCACAGCATCTTGCTTCCAGCTCTTTGGGAAGCTAAGAAACAACTCGCTCTGCTCAGTGCTCTTACAGCCTACCGGGAACATCTCTTACAAAGGCCTGTGAAACACGGTTACCTTGCAGGCCTGATCTGGCTGAAGTAGAACTTCTGCCCTGGGTGTGCCACATTGCCCTAGACCTGAAAGGCACAACGTGCAGGCTTCTTCACAAAGGGCGAGTTGGGCCCCAGAGCAGCTTGCTTCCAGCTCTTTGGTAAGCTAAAAAACAACTCGCCCTGCACAGTGCTCTTACAGCCTAAGGGGAACATCTCTTACAAATGCCTGTGAAGTGCAGTTTCTTTGCAGTCCTGATCTGGCTGAAGTAGAACTTCTGCCCTGGGTGTGCCACATTGCCCTAGAGCTGAAAGGCACAACGTTCAGGATTCTTAACAAAGCGCGAGTTGGGCCCCAGAGCATCTTGCTTCCAGCTCTTTGGGAAGCTAAGAAACAACTCGCTCTGCACAGTGCTCTTACAGCCTACCGGGAACATCTCTTACAAAGGCCTGTGTGATGCACTTTCTTTGCAGGCCTCATCTGGCTGCAGTAGAACTTCTGCTCTGGGTGTGCCACATTGCCCTAGAGCTGAAAGCTACAACGTGCCGTCTGCTTTCCAAAGGGCGAGTTGGGCCCCAGAGCATCTTGCTTCCAGCTCTTTGGGAAGCTAAGAAACAACTCGCTCTGCACAGTGCTCTTACAGCCTACAGGGAACATCTCTTACAAAGGCCTGTGAAACGCACTTTCTTTGCAGGCCTGATCAGGCTGAAGTAGAACTTCTGCCCTGGGTGTGGCACCTAGCCCTAGAGCTGAAAGGCACAACGTGCAGGCTTCTTAACAAAGGGCGAGTTGGGCCCCAGAGCATCTTGCTTCCAGCTCTTTGGGAAGCTAAGAAACAACTCGCTCTGCACAGTGCTCTTACCGCCTACCGGGAACATCTCTTACAAAAGCCTGTGTGATGCAGTTTCTTTGCAGGCCTGATCTGGCTGCAGTAGAACTTCTGCTCTGGTTGCTCCACATTGCCTTAGAGCTGAAAGTCACAACGTGCAGGCTTCTTAACAAAAGGCGAGTTGGGACCCAGAGCATCTTGCTTCCAGCTCATTGGGAAGCTAAGAAACAACTCGCTCTGCACAGTGCTCTTACAGCCTACCGGGAACATCTCTTACAAAGGCCTGTGAAACGCAGTTTCTTTGCAGGACTGATAAGGCTGAAGTAGAAGTTCTACCCTGGGTGAGCCACATTGCCCTAGAGCTGAAAGGCACAACGTGCAGGCTTCTTAACAAAGGGCATGTTGGGCCCCAGAGCATCTTGCTTCCAGCTCTTTGGGAAGCTAAGAAACAACTCGCTCTGCACAGTGCTCTTACAGCCTACCGGGAACATCTCTTACAAAGGCCTGTGAAACGCAGTTTCTTTGCAGGCCTGATCTGGCTGAAGTAGAACTTATGCTCTGCGTGTGCCACACTGCCCTAGACCTGAAAGCTACAACGTGCAGTCTCCTTTCCAATGTGCGAGTTGGGCCCCAGAGCATCTTGCTTCCAGCTCTTTGGGAAGCTAAGAAACAACTCGCTCTGCACAGTGCTCTTAGAGCCTACCGGGAACATGTCTTCCAAAGGCCTGTGAAACGCAGTTTCTTTGCAGGCCTGATGTAGCTGAAGTAGGACTTCTGCTCTAGGTGTGCTACTTTGCCCTAGAGGTGAAAGGCACAACGTGCAGGCTTCTTTCCAAAGGGCGAGTTGGGCCCCACAGCATCTTGCTTCCAGCTCTTTGGGAAGCTAAGAAACAACTCGCTCTGCACAGTGCTCTTACAGCCTAGTGGGAACATCTCTTCCAAAGGCCTGTGAAACGCAGTTTCTTTGCAGGCCTGATCTGGCTGAAGTAGGACTTCTGCTCTGGGTGTGCTACTTTGCCCTAGAGCTGAAAGGCACAACGTGCAGGCTTCTTTCCAAAGGGCGAGTTGGGCCCCACAGCATCTTGCTTCCAGCTCTTTGGGAAGCTAAGAAACAACTCGCTCTGCTCAGTGCTCTTACAGCCTACCGGGAACATCTCTTACAAAGGCCTGTGAAACACGGTTACCTTGCAGGCCTGATCTGGCTGAAGTAGAACTTCTGCCCTGGGTGTTCCACATTGCCCTAGAGCTGAAAGGCACAACGTGCAGGCTTCTTCACAAAGGGCGAGTTGGGCCCCAGAGCAGCTTGCTTCCAGATCTTTGGTAAGCTAAAAAACAACTCGCCCTGCACAGTGCTCTTACAGCCTAAGGGGAACATCTCTGACAAATGCCTGTGAAATGCAGTTTCTTTGCAGTCCTGATCTGGCTGAAGTAGAACTTCTGCCCTGGGTGTGCCACATTGCCCTAGAGCTGAAAGGCACAACGTTCAGGATTCTTAACAAAGCGCGAGTTGGGCCCCAGAGCATCTTGCTTCCAGCTCTTTGGGAAGCTAAGAAACAACTCGCTCTGCACATGACTCTAACAGCCTACCGGTAACATCTCTTACAAAGGCCTGTGAAACGCATTTTCTTTGCCTTCCTGATCAGGCTGAAGTAGAACTTCTGCCATGGGTGTGGCACATTGCCCTAGAGCTGAAAGGCACAACGTGCAGGCTTCTTAACAAAGGGCGAGTTGGGCCCCAGAGCATCTTGCTTCCAGCTCTTTGGGAAGCTAAGAAACAACTCGCTCTGCACAGTGCTCTTACAGCCTACCGGGAACATCTCTTACAAAGGCCTGTGTGATGCAGTTTCTTTGCAGGCCTGATCTGGCTGCAGTAGAACTTCTGCTCTGGTTGCGCCACATTGCCTTAGAGATGAAAGGCACAACGTGCAGGCTTCTTAACAAAGGGCGAGTTGGGCCCCAGAGCATCTTGCTTCCAGCTCATTGGGAAGCTGAGAAACAACTCGCTCTGCACAGTGCTCTTACAGCCTACCAGAAACATCTCTTACAAAGGCCTGTGAAACGCAGTTTCTTTGCAGGCCTGATCTGGCTGAAGTAGAACTTCTGCCCTGCATGTGCCACATTGCCCTAGAGCTGAAAGGCACAACGTGCGGGCTTCTTAACAAAGGGCGAGTTGGGCCCCAGAGCATCTTGCTTCCAGCTCTTTGGTAAGCTAAGAAACAACTCGCTCTGCACAGTGCTCTTACAGCCTACCGGGAACATCTCTTACAAAGGCCTGTGAAACGCAGTTTCTTTGCAGGCCTGATCTGGCTGAAGTAGAACTTCTGCCCTGGGTGTGCCACATTGCCCTAGAGCTGAAAGGCACAACGTGGAGGCTTCTTAACAAAGGGCGAGTTGGGCCCCAGAGCATCTTGCTTCCAGCTCTTTGGGAAGCTAAGAAACAACTCGCTCTGCACAGTGCTCTTACAGCCTACCGGGAACATCTCTTACAAAGGCCTGTGAAACGCAGTTTCTTTGCAGGCCTGATCTGGCTGAAGTAGAACTTCTGCCCTGGGTGTGGCACCTAGCCCTAGAGCTGAAAGGCACAACGGGCAGTCTGCATTCCAAAGGGCGAGTTGGGCGCCAGAGCATCTTGCTTCCAGCTCTTTGGGAAGCTAAGAAACAAGTCGCTCTGCACAGTGCTCTTACAGCCTACCGGGAACATCTCTTAAAAAGGCCTGTGAAACACAGTTTCCTTGCAAGCCTGATCTGGCTGAAGTAGAACTTCTGCCCTGGGTGTGCTACATTGCCCTAGAGCTGAAAGGCACAACGTGCAGGCTTCCTAACAAAGGGCGAGTTGGGCCCCAGAGCATCTTGCTTCCAGCTCTTTGGGAAGCTAAGAAACAACTCGCTCTGCACAGTGCTCTTACAGCCTACCGGGAACATCTCTTACAAAGGCCTGTGAAACGCAGTTTCTTTGCAGGCCTGATCTGGCTGAAGTAGAACTTATGCTCTGGGTGTGCCACACTGCCCTAGACCTGAAAGCTACAACGTGCAGTCTCCTTTCCAGTGTGCGAGTTGGGCCCCAGAGCATCTTGCTTCCAGCTCTTTGGGAAGCTAAGAAACAACTCGCTCTGCACAGTGCTCTTACAGCCTACCGGGAACATGTCTTACAAAGGCCTTTGAAACACGGTTACCTAGCAGGCCTGATCTGGCTGAAGTAGAACTTCTGCCCTGGGTGTGCCACATTGCCCTAGAGCTGAAAGGCAAAACGTGCAGGCTTCTTCACAAAGGGCGAGTTGGGCCCCAGAGCAGCTTGCTTCCAGCTCTTTGGTAAGCTAAGAAACAACTCGCCCTGCACAGTGCTCTTACAGCCTAAGGGGAACATCTCTTACAAATGCCTGTGAAATGCAGTTTCTTTGCAGTCCTGATCTGGCTGAAGTAGAAATTCTGCCCTGGGTGTGCCACATTGCCCTAGAGCTGAAAGGCACAACGTTCAGGATTCTTAACAAAGCGCGAGTTGGGCCCCAGAGCATCTTGCTTCCAGCTCTTTGGGAAGCTAAGAAACAACTCGCTCTGCACCGGGCTCTTACAGCCTACCGGGAACATCTCTTACAAAGGCCTGTGAAACGCAGTTTCTTTGCAGGCCTGATCAGGCTGAAGTAGAACTTCTGCCATGGGTGTGGCACATTGCCCTAGAGCTGAAAGGCACAACGTGCAGGCTTCTTAAGAAAGGGCAAGTTTTGCCCCAGAGCATCTTGCTTCCAGCTCTTTGGGAAGCTAAGAAACAACTCGCTCTGCACAGTGCTCTTACAGCCTACCGGGAACATGTCTTCCAAAGGCCTGTGAAACGCAGTTTCTTTGCAGGCCTGATCTGGCTGAAGTAGGACTTCTGCTCTGGGTGTGCTACTTTGCCCTAGAGCTGAAAGGCACAACGTGCAGACTTCTTTCCAAAGGGCGAGTTGGGCCCCACAGCATCTTGCTTCCAGCTCTTTGGGAAGCTAAGAAACAACTCGCTCTGCACATTGCTCTTACAGCCTACCGGGAACACCTCTTCCAAAGGCCTGTGAAACGCAGTTTCTTTGCAGGCCTGATCTGGCTGAAGTAGGACTTCTGCTCTGGGTGTGCTACTTTGCCCTAGAGCTGAAAGGCACAACGTGCAGGCTTCTTTCCAAAGGGCGAGTTGGGCCCCACAGCATCTTGCTTCCAGCTCTTTGGGAAGCTAAGAAACAACTCGCTCTGCACAGTGCTCTTACAGCCTACCGGGAACGTCTCTTCCAAAGGCCTGTGAAACGCAGTTTCTTTGCAGTACTGATCTGGCTGAAGTAGGACTTCTGCTCTGGGTGTGCTACTTTGCCCTAGAGCTGAAGGGCACAACGTGCAGGCTTCTTTCCAAAGGGCGAGTTGGGCCACACAGCATCTTGCTTCCAGCTCTTTGGGAAGCTAAGAAACAACTCGCTCTGCACAGTGCTCTTACAGCCTAGTGGGAACATCTCTTCCAAAGGCCTGTGAAACGCAGTTTCTTTGCAGGCCTGATCTGGCTGAAGTAGGACTTCTGCTCTGGGTGTGCTACTTTGCCCTAGAGCTGAAAGGCACAACGTGCAGGCTTCTTTCCAAAGGGCGAGTTGGGCACCACAGCATCTTGCTTCCAGCTCTTTGGGAAGCTAAGAAACAACTCGCTCTGCACAGTGCTCTTACAGCCTACCGGGAACATGTCTTCCAAAGGCCTTTGAAATGCAGTTTCTTTGCAGGCCTGATCTGGCTGAAGTAGGACTTCTGCTCTGGGTGTGCTACTTTGCCCTAGAGCTGAAAGGCACAACGTGCAGGCTTCTTTCCAAAGGGCGAGTTGGGCCCCACAGCATCTTGCTTCCAGCTCTTTGGGAAGCTAAGAAACAACTCGCTCTGCACAGTGCTCTTACAGACTACCGGGAACATGTCTTCCAAAGGGCTGTGAAACGCAGTTTCTTTGCAGGCCTTATCTGGCTGAAGTAGGACTTCTGCCCTGGGTGTCCTACTTTGCCCTAGAGCTGAAAGGCACAACGTGCAGGCTTCTTTCCAAAGGGCGAGTTGGGCCCCACAGCATCTTGCTTCCAGCTCTTTGGGAAGCTAAGAA
Organism: Equus caballus; assembly: GCF_041296265.1. Lineage (NCBI taxonomy): Eukaryota > Metazoa > Chordata > Mammalia > Perissodactyla > Equidae > Equus > Equus caballus. The sequence goes on from NC_091692.1 coordinate 44,548,843, forward strand.
ACAACTCGCTCTGCACAGTGCTCTTACAGCCTAGTGGGAACATCTCTTCCAAAGGCCTGTGAAACGCAGTTTCTTTGCAGGCCTGATCTGGCTGAAGTAGGACTTCTGCTCTGGGTGTGCTACTTTGCCCTAGAGCTGAAAGGCACAACGTGCAGGCTTCTTTCCAAAGGGCGAGTTGGGCCCCACAGCATCTTGCTTCCAGCTCTTTGGGAAGCTAAGAAACAACTCGCTCTGCACAGTGCTCTTACAGCCTAGTGGGAACATCTCTTCCAAAGGCCTGTGAAACGCAGTTTCTTTGCAGGCCTGATCTGGCTGAAGTAGGACTTCTGCTCTGGGTGTGCTACTTTGCCCTAGAGCTGAAAGGCACAACGTGCAGGCTTCTTTCCAAAGGGCGAGTTGGGCCCCACAGCATCTTGCTTCCAGCTCTTTGGGAAGCTAAGAAACAACTCGCTCTGCACAGTGCTCTTACAGCCTAGTGGGAACATCTCTTCCATAGGCCTGTGAAACGCAGTTTCTTTGCAGGCCTGATCTGGCTGAAGTAGAACTTCTGCCCTGGGTGTGCCACATTGCCCTATAGCTGAAAGGCACAACGTTCAGGCTTCTTAACAAAGCGCGAGTTGGGCCCCAGAGCATCTTGCTTCCAGCTCTTTGGGAAGCTAAGAAACAACTCGCTCTGCACATGGCTCTAACAGCCTACCGGTAACATCTCTTACAAAGGCCTGTGAAACGCAGTTTCTTTGCAGGCCTGATCAGGCTGAAGTAGAACTTCTGCCATGGGTGTGGCACATTGCCCTAGAGCTGAAAGGCACAACGTGCAGGCTTCTTAACAAAGGGCAAGTTTTGCCCCAGAGCATCTTGCTTCCAGCTCTTTGGGAAGCTAAGAAACAACTCGCTCTGCACAGTGCTCTTACAGCCTACCGGGAACATCTCTTACAAAGGCCTGTGTGATGCACTTTCTTTGCAGGCCTCATCTGGCTGCAGTAGAACTTCTGCTCTGGGTGTGCCACATTGCCCTAGAGCTGAAAGCTACAACGTGCCGTCTGCTTTCCAAAGGGCGAGTTGGGCCCCAGAGCATCTTGCTTCCAGCTCTTTGGGAAGCTAAGAAACAACTCGCTCTGCACAGTGCTCTTACAGCCTACAGGGAACATCTCTTACAAAGGCCTGTGAAACGCACTTTCTTTGCAGGCCTGATCAGGCTGAAGTAGAACTTCTGCCCTGGGTGTGGCACCTAGCCCTAGAGCTGAAAGGCACAACGTGCAGGCTTCTTAAAAAAGGGCGAGTTGGGCCCCACAGCATCTTGCTTCCAGCTCTTTGGGAAGCTAAGAAACAACTCGCTCTGCACAGTGCTCTTACAGCCTACCAGGAACATCTCTTACAAAGGCCTGTGAAACGCAGTTTTTTTGCAGGCCTGATCTGGCTGAAGTAGAACTTCTGCCCTGGGTGTGCCACATTGCCCTAGAGCTGAAAGGCACAACGTGCAGGCTTCTTAACAAAGGGCGAGTTGGGCCCCAGAGCATCTTGCTTCCAGCTCTTTGGGAAGCTAAGAAACAACTCGCTCTGCACAGTGCTCTTACAGCCTACTGGGAACATCTCTTACAAAGGACTGTGAAACGCAGTTTCTTTGCAGGCCTGATCTGGATGAAGTAGAACTTCTGCCCTGGGTGTGGCACCTAGCCCTAGAGCGGAAAGGCACAACGTGCAGTCTGCATTCGAAAGGGCGAGTTGGGCGCCAGAGCATCTTGCTTCCAGCTCTTTGGGAACCTAAGAAACAACTCGCTCTGCACAGTGCTCTTACAGCCTACCGGGAACATCTCTTCCAAAGGCCTGTGAAACGCAGTTTCTTTGCAGGCCTGATCTGGCTGAAGTAGAACTTATGCTCTGGGTGTGCCACACTGCCCTAGACCTGAAAGCTACAACGTGCAGTCTCCTTTCCAGTGTGCGAGTTGGGCCCCACAGCATCTTGCTTCCAGCTCTTTGGGAAGCTAAGAAACAACTCGCTCTGCACAGTGCTCTTACAGCCTACCGGGAACATCTCTTACAAAGGCCTGTGAAACGCAGTTTCTTTGCAGGCCTGATCTGGCTGAAGTAGAACTTCTGCCCTGGGTGTGCCACATTGCCCTAGAGCTGAAAGGCACAACGTGCAAGCTTCCTAACAAAGGGCGAGTTGGGCCCCAGAGCATCTTGCTTCCAGCTCTTTGGGAAGCTAAGAAACAACTCGCTCTGCACAGTGCTCTTACAGCCTACTGGGAACATCTCTTACAAAGGCCTGTGAAACGCAGTTTCTTTGCAGGCCTGATCTGGATGAAGTAGAACTTCTGCCCTGGGTGTGGCACCTAGCCCTAGAGCGGAAAGGCACAACGTGCAGTCTGCATTCGAAAGGGCGAGTTGGGCGCCAGAGCATCTTGCTTCCAGCTCTTTGGGAACCTAAGAAACAACTCGCTCTGCACAGTGCTCTTACAGCCTACCGGGAACATCTCTTACTAAGGCCTGTGAAACACAGTTTCCTTGCAGGCGTGATCTGGCTGAAGTAGAACTTCTGCCCTGGGTGTGGCACCTAGCCCTAGAGCTGAAAGGCACAACGGGCAGTCTGCATTCCAAAGGGCGAGTTGGGCGCCAGAGCATCTTGCTTCCAGCTCTTTGGGAAGCTAAGAAACAACTCGCTCTGCACACTGCTCTTACAGCCTACCGGGAACATCTCTTAAAAAGGCCTGTGAAACACAGTTTCCTTGCAGGCCTGATCTGGCTGAAGTAGAACTTCTGCCCTGGGTGTGCCACATTGCCCTAGAGCTGAAAGGCACAACGTGCAGGCTTCCTAACAAAGGGCGAGTTGGGCCCCAGAGCAGCTTGCTTCCAGCTCTTTGGGAAGCTAAGAAACAACTCGCTCTGCACAGTGCTCTTACAGCCTACCGGGAACATCTCTTACAAAGGCTTGTGAAACGCAGTTTCTTTGCAGGCCTGATCAGGCTGAAGTAGAACTTCTGCCATGGGTGTGCCACATTGCCCTAGAGCTGAAAGGCACAACGTGCAGGCTTCTTAGAAAAGGGCGAGTTGGGCCCCAGAGCATCTTGCTTCCAGCTGTTTGGGAAGCTAAGAAACAACTCGGTCTGCACAGTGCTCTTACAGCCTACTGGGAACATCTCTTACATAGGCCTGTGAAACGCAGTTTCTTTGCAGGCCTGATCTGGCTGAAGTAGAACTTCTGCCCTGGGTGTGCCACATTGCCCTAGAGCTGAAAGGCACAACGTGCAGGCTTCTTAACAAAGGGCGAGTTGGACCCCAGAGCTTCTTGCTTCCAGCTCTTTGGGAAGCTAAGAAACAACTCGCTCTGCACAGTGCTCTAACAGCCTACCGGGAACATCTCTTACAAAGGCCTGTGAAACGCAGTTTCTTTGCAGGCCTGATCTGGCTGAAGTAGAACTTCTGCCCTGGGTGTGCCACATTGCCCTAGAGCTGAAAGGCACAACGTGCAGGCTTCTTAACAAAGGGCGAGTTGGGCCCCAGAGCATCTTGCTTCCAGCTCTTTGGGAAGCTAAGAAACAACTCGCTCTGCACAGTGCTCTTACAGCCTACTGGGAACATCTCTTACAAAGGACTGTGAAACGCAGTTTCTTTGCAGGCCTGATCTGGATGAAGTAGAACTTCTGCCCTGGGTGTGGCACCTAGCCCTAGAGCGGAAAGGCACAACGTGCAGTCTGCATTCGAAAGGGCGAGTTGGGCGCCAGAGCATCTTGCTTCCAGCTCTTTGGGAACCTAAGAAACAACTCGCTCTGCACAGTGCTCTTACAGCCTACCGGGAACATCTCTTACTAAGGCCTGTGAAACACAGTTTCCTTGCAGGCGTGATCTGGCTGAAGTAGAACTTCTGCCCTGGGTGTGGCACCTAGCCCTAGAGCTGAAAGGCACAACGGGCAGTCTGCATTCCAAAGGGCGAGTTGGGCGCCAGAGCATCTTGCTTCCAGCTCTTTGGGAAGCTAAGAAACAACTCGCTCTGCACACTGCTCTTACAGCCTACCGGGAACATCTCTTAAAAAGGCCTGTGAAACACAGTTTCCTTGCAGGCCTGATCTGGCTGAAGTAGAACTTCTGCCCTGGGTGTGCCACATTGCCCTAGAGCTGAAAGGCACAACGTGCAGGCTTCCTAACAAAGGGCGAGTTGGGCCCCAGAGCAGCTTGCTTCCAGCTCTTTGGGAAGCTAAGAAACAACTCGCTCTGCACAGTGCTCTTACAGCCTACCGGGAACATCTCTTACAAAGGCTTGTGAAACGCAGTTTCTTTGCAGGCCTGATCAGGCTGAAGTAGAACTTCTGCCATGGGTGTGCCACATTGCCCTAGAGCTGAAAGGCACAACGTGCAGGCTTCTTAGAAAAGGGCGAGTTGGGCCCCAGAGCATCTTGCTTCCAGCTGTTTGGGAAGCTAAGAAACAACTCGGTCTGCACAGTGCTCTTACAGCCTACTGGGAACATCTCTTACATAGGCCTGTGAAACGCAGTTTCTTTGCAGGCCTGATCTGGCTGAAGTAGAACTTCTGCCCTGGGTGTGCCACATTGCCCTAGAGCTGAAAGGCACAACGTGCAGGCTTCTTAACAAAGGGCGAGTTGGACCCCAGAGCTTCTTGCTTCCAGCTCTTTGGGAAGCTAAGAAACAACTCGCTCTGCACAGTGCTCTAACAGCCTACCGGGAACATCTCTTACAAAGGCCTGTGAAACGCAGTTTCTTTGCAGGCCTGATCTGGCTGAAGTAGAACTTCTGCCCTGGGTGTGCCACATTGCCCTAGAGCTGAAAGGCACAACGTGCAGGCTTCTTAACAAAGCGCGAGTTGGGCCCCAGAGCATCTTGCTTCCAGCTCTTTGGGAAGCTAAGAAACAACTCGCTCTGCACAGTGCTCTTACAGCCTACCGGGAACATCTCTTACAAAGGCCTGTGAAACGCAGTTTCTTTGCAGGCCTGATCAGGCTGAAGTAGAACTTCTGCCATGGGTGTGGCACATTGCCCTAGAGCTGAAAGGCACAACGTTCAGGCTTCTTAACAAAGGGCAAGTTTTGCCCTAGAGCATCTTGCTTCCAGCTCTTTGGGAAGCTAAGAAACAACTCGCTCTGCACAGTGCTCTTACAGCCTACCGGGAACATGTCTTCCAAAGGCCTGTGAAACGCAGTTTCTTTGCAGGCCTGATCTGGCTGAAGTAGGACTTCTGCTCTGGGTGTGCTACTTTGCCCTAGAGCTGAAAGGCACAACGTGCAGGCTTCTTTCCAAAGGGCGAGTTGGGCCCCACAGCATCTTGCTTCCAGCTCTTTGGGAAGCTAAGAAACAACTCGCTCTGCACAGTGCTCTTATAGCCTAGTGTCAAAATCTCTTCCAAAGGCCTGTGAAACGCAGTTTCCTTGCAGGCCTGATCTGGCTGAGGTAGGACTTCTGCTCTGGGTGTGCTACTTTGCCCTAGAGCTGAAAGGCACAGCGTGCAGGCTTCTTTCCAAAGGGCGAGTTGGGCACCACAGCATCTTGCTTCCAGCTCTTTGGGAAGCTAAGAAACAACTCGCTCTGCACAGTGCTCTTACAGCCTACCGGGAACATCTCTTCCAAAGGCCTGTGAAACGCAGTTTCTTTGCAGGCCTGATCTGGCTGAAGTAGGACTTCTGCTCTGGGTGTGCTACTTTGCCCTAGAGCTGAAAGGCACAACGTGCAGGCTTCTTTCCAAAGGGCGAGTTGGGCCCCACAGCATCTTGCTTCCAGCTCTTTGGGAAGCTAAGAAACAACTCGCTCTGCAAAGTGCTCTTACAGACTACCGGGAACATGTCTTCCAAAGGGCTGTGAAACGCAGTTTCTTTGCAGGCCTTATCTGGCTGAAGTAGGACTTCTGCCCTGGGTGTGCTACTTTGCCCTAGAGCTGAAAGGCACAACGTGCAGGCTTCTTTCCAAAGGGCGAGTTGGGCCCCACAGCATCTTGCTTCCAGCTCTTTGGGAAGCTAAGAAACAACTCGCTCTGCACAGTGCTCTTAAAGCCTACCGGGAACATCTCATCCAAAGGCCTGTGAAACGCAGTTTCTTTGCAGGCCTGATCTGGCTGAAGTAGGACGTCTGCTCTGGGTGTGCTACTTTGCCCTAGAGCTGAAAGGCACAACGTGCAGGCTTCTTTCCAAAGGGCGAGTTGGGGCCCACAGCATCTTGCTTCCAGCTCTTTGGGAAGCTAAGAAACAACTCGCTCTGCACAGTGCTCTTACAGCCTAGTGGGAACATCTCTTCCAAAGGCCTGTGAAACGCAGTTTCTTTGCAGGCCTGATCTGGCTGAAGTAGGACTTCTGCTCTGGGTGTGCTACTTTTCCCTAGAGCTGAAAGGCACAACGTGCAGGCTTCTTTCCAAAGGGCGAGTTGGGCCCCACAGCACCTTGCTTCCAGCTCTTTGGGAAGCTAAGAAACAACTCGCTCTGCACAGTGCTCTTACAGCCTAGTGGGAACATCTCTTCCATAGGCCTGTGAAACGCAGTTTCTTTGCAGGCCTGATCTGGCTGAAGTAGAACTTCTGCCCTGGGTGTGCCACATTGCCCTATAGCTGAAAGGCACAACGTTCAGGCTTCTTAACAAAGCGCGAGTTGGGCCCCAGAGCATCTTGCTTCCAGCTCTTTGGGAAGCTAAGAAACAACTCGCTCTGCACATGGCTCTAACAGCCTACCGGGAACATCTCTTACAAAGGCCTGTGAAACGCAGTTTCTTTGCAGGCCTGATCAGGCTGAAGTAGAACTTCTGCCATGGGTGTGGCACATTGCCCCAGAGCTGAAAGGCACAACGTGCAGGCTTCTTAACAAAGGGCAAGTTTTGCCCCAGAGCATCTTGCTTCCAGCTCTTTGGGAAGCTAAGAAACAACTCGCTCTGCACAGTGCTCTTACAGCCTACAGGGAACATCTCTTACAAAGGCCTGTGAAACGCACTTTCTTTGCAGGCCTGATCAGGCTGAAGTAGAACTTCTGCCCTGGGTGTGGCACCTAGCCCTAGAGCTGAAAGGCACAACGTGCAGGCTTCTTAACAAAGGGCGAGTTGGGCCCCACAGCATCTTGCTTCCAGCTCTTTGGGAAGCTAAGAAACAACTCACTCTTCACAGTGCTCTTACAGCCTACTGGGAACATCTCTTACAAAGGCCTGTGAAACGCAGTTTCTTTGCAGGCCTGATCTGGATGAAGTAGAACTTCTGCCCTGGGTGTGGCACCTAGCCCTAGAGCTGAAAGGCACAACGTGCAGTCTGCATTCGAAAGGGTGAGTTGGGCGCCAGAGCTTCTTGCTTCCAGCTCTTTGGGAAGCTAAGAAACAACTCGCTCTGCACAGTGCTCTTACAGCCTACCGGGAACATCTCTTACAAAGGCCTGTGAAACACAGTTTCCTTGCAGGCGTGATCTGGCTGAAGTAGAACTTCTGCCCTGGGTGTGGCACCTAGAGCTAGAGCTGAAAGGCACAACGGGCAGTCTGCATTCCAAAGGGCGAGTTGGGCGCCAGAGCATCTTGGTTCCAGCTCTTTGGGAAGCTAAGAAACAACTCGCTCTGCACAGTGCTCTTACAGCCTACCGGGAACATCTCTTAAAAAGGCCTGTGAAACACAGTTTCCTTGCAGGCCTGATCTGGCTGAAGTAGAACTTCTGCCCTGGGTGTGCCACATTGCCCTAGAGCTGAAAGGCACAACGTGCAGGCTTCTTAACAAAGGGCGAGTTGGGCCCCAGAGCTTCTTGATTCCAGCTCTTTGGGAAGCTAAGAAACAACTCGCTCTGCACAGTGCTCTTACAGCCTACCGGGAACATCTCTTACAAAGGCCTGTGAAACGCAGTTTCTTTGCAGGCCTGATCTGGCTGAAGTAGAACTTCTGCCCTGGGTGTGCCACATTGCCCAGAGCTGAAAGGCACAACGTGCAGGCTTCTTAACAAAGGGCGAGTTGGCCCCAGAGCATCTTGCTTCCAGCTCTTTGGGAAGCTAAGAAACAACTCGCTCTGCACAGTGCTCTTACAGCCTACCGGGAACATCTCTTACAAAGGCCTGTGAAACGCAGTTTCTTTGCAGGCCTGATCTGGCTGAAGTAGAACTTCTGCCCTGGGTGTGCCACATTGCCCTAGAGCTGAAAGGCACAACGTGCAGTCTTCTTAACAAAGGGCGAGTTGGGCCCCACAGCATCTTGCTTCCAGCTCTTTGGGAAGCTAAGAAACAACTCGCTCTGCACAGTGCTCTTACAGCCTACCGGGAACATCTCTTACAAAGGCCTGTGAAACGCAGTTTCTTTGCAGGCCTGATCTGGCTGAAGTAGAACTTATGCTCTGGGTGTGCCACACTGCCCTAGACCTGAAAGCTACAACGTGCAGTCTCCTTTCCAGTGTGCGAGTTGGGCCCCAGAGCATCTTGCTTCCAGCTCTTTGGGAAGCTAAGAAACAACTCGCTCTGCACAGTGCTCTTACAGCCTACCGGGAACATCTCTTACAAAGGCCTGTGAAACACGGTTACCTTGCAGACCTGATCTGGCTGAAGTAGAACTTCTGCCCTGGGTGTGCCACATTGCCCTAGAGCTGAAAGGCACAATGTGCAGGCTTCTTCACAAAGGGCGAGTTGGGCCCCAGAGCAGCTTGCTTCCAGCTCTTTGGGAAGCTAAGAAACAACACGCCCTGCACAGTGCTCTTACAGCCTAAGGGGAACATCTCTTACAAATGCCTGTGAAATGCAGTTTCTTTGCAGTCCTGATCTGGCTGAAGTAGAACTTCTGCCCTGGGTGTGCCACATTGCCCTAGAGCTGAAAGGCACTACGTTCAGGCTTCTTAACAAAGCGCGAGTTGGGCCCCAGAGCATCTTGCTTCCAGCTCTTTGGGAAGCTAAGAAGCAACTCGCTCTGCACAGTGCTCTTACAGCCTACCGGGAACATCTCTTACAAAGGCCTGTGTGATGCACTTTCTTTGCAGGCCTCATCTGGCTGCAGTAGACCTTCTGCCCTGGGTGTGCTACTTTGCCCTCGAGCTGAAAGGCACAACGTGCAGGCTTCTTTCCAAAGGGCGAGTTGGGCCCCACAGCATCTTGCTTCCAGCTCTTTGGGAAGCTAAGAAACAACTCGCTCTGCACAGTGCTCTTACAGCCTACCGGGAACATGTCTTCCAAAGGCCTGTGAAACGCAGTTTCTTTGCAGGCCTGATCTGGCTGAAGTAGGACTTCTGCTCTGGGTGTGCTACTTTGCCCTAGAGCTGAAAGGCACAACGTGCAGACTTCTTTCCAAAGGGCGAGTTGGGCCCCACAGCATCTTGCTTCCAGCTCTTTGGGAAGCTAAGAAACAACTCGCTCTGCACATTGCTCTTACAGCCTACCGGGAACACCTCTTCCAAAGGCCTGTGAAACGCAGTTTCTTTGCAGGCCTGATCTGGCTGAAGTAGGACTTCTGCTCTGGGTGTGCTACTTTGCCCTAGAGCTGAAAGGCACAACGTGCAGGCTTCTTTCCAAAGGGCGAGTTGGGCCCCACAGCATCTTGCTTCCAGCTCTTTGGGAAGCTAAGAAACAACTCGATCTGCACAGTGCTCTTACAGCCTACCGGGAACGTCTCTTCCAAAGGCCTGTGAAACGCAGTTTCTTTGCAGTACTGATCTGGCTGAAGTAGGACTTCTGCTCTGGGTGTGCTACTTTGCCCTAGAGCTGAAAGGCACAACGTGCAGGCTTCTTTCCAAAGGGCGAGTTGGGCCACACAGCATCTTGCTTCCAGCTCTTTGGGAAGCTAAGAAACAACTCGCTCTGCACAGTGCTCTTACAGCCTAGTGGGAACATCTCTTCCAAAGGCCTGTGAAACGCAGTTTCTTTGCAGGCCTGATCTGGCTGATGTAGGACTTCTGCTCTGGGTGTGCTACTTTGCCCTAGAGCTGAAAGGCACAACGTGCAGGCTTCTTTCCAAAGGGCGAGTTGGGCACCACAGCATCTTGCTTCCAGCTCTTTGGGAAGCTAAGAAACAACTCGCTCTGCACAGTGCTCTTACAGCCTACCGGGAACATCTCTTCCAAAGGCCTGTGAAACGCAGTTTCTTTGCAGGCCTGATCTGGCTGAAGTAGGACTTCTGCTCTGGGTGTGCTACTTTGCCCTAGAGCTGAAAGGCACAACGTGCAGGCTTCTTTCCAAAGGGCGAGTTGGGCCCCACAGCATCTTGCTTCCAGCTCTTTGGGAAGCTAAGAAACAACTCGCTCTGCACAGTGCTCTTACAGCCTAGTGGGAACATCTCTTCCAAAGGCCTGTGAAACGCAGTTTCTTTGCAGGCCTGATCTGGCTGAAGTAGGACTTCTGCTCTGGGTGTGCTACTTTGCCCTAGAGCTGAAAGGCACAACGTGCAGGCTTCTTTCCAAAGGGCGAGTTGGGCACCACAGCATCTTGCTTCCAGCTCTTTGGGAAGCTAAGAAACAACTCGCTCTGCACAGTGCTCTTACAGCCTACCGGGAACATCTCTTCCAAAGGCCTGTGAAACGCAGTTTCTTTGCAGGCCTGATCTGGCTGAAGTAGGACTTCTGCTCTGGGTGTGCTACTTTGCCCTAGAGCTGAAAGGCACAACGTGCAGGCTTCTTTCCAAAGGGCGAGTTGGGCCCCACAGCATCTTGCTTCCAGCTCTTTGGGAAGCTAAGAAACAACTCGCTCTGCACAGTGCGCTTACAGACTACCGAGAACATGTCTTCCAAAGGGCTGTGAAACGCAGTTTCTTTGCAGGCCTTATCTGGCTGAAGTAGGACTTCTGCCCTGGGTGTGCTACTTTGCCCTAGAGCTGAAAGGCACAACGTGCAGGCTTCTTTCCAAAGGGCGAGTTGGGCCCCACAGCATCTTGCTTCCAGCTCTTTGGGAAGCTAAGAAACAACTCGCTCTGCACAGTGCTCTTACAGCCTACCGGGAACATCTCTTCCAAGGCCTGTGAAACGCAGTTTCTTTGCAGGCCTGATCTGGCTGAAGTAGGACTTCTGCTCTGGGTGTGCTACTTTGCCCTAGAGCTGAAAGGCACAACGTGCAGGCTTCTTTCCAAAGGGCGAGTTGGGCCCCACAGCATCTTGCTTCCAGCTCTTTGGGAAGCTAAGAAACAACTCGCTCTGCACAGTGCTCTTACAGCCTAGTGGGAACATCTCTTCCAAAGGCCTGTGAAACGCAGTTTCTTTGCAGGCCTGATCTGGCTGAAGTAGGACTTCTGCTCTGGGTGTGCTACTTTGCCCTAGAGCTGAAAGGCACAACGTGCAGGCTTCTTTCCAAAGGGCGAGTTGGGCCCCACAGCATCTTGCTTCCAGCTCTTTGGGAAGCTAAGAAACAACTCGCTCTGCACAGTGCTCTTACAGCCTAGTGGGAACATCTCTTCCATAGGCCTGTGAAACGCAGTTTCTTTGCAGGCCTGATCTGGCTGAAGTAGAACTTCTGCCCTGGGTGTGCCACATTGCCCTAGAGCTGAAAGGCACAACGTTCAGGCTTCTTAACAAAGCGCGAGTTGGGCCCCACAGCATCTTGCTTCCAGCTCTTTGGGAAGCTAAGAAACAACTCGCTCTGCACATGGCTCTAACAGCCTACCGGGAACATCTCTTACAAATGCCTGTGAAACGCAGTTTCTTTGCAGGCCTGATCAGGCTGAAGTAGAACTTCTGCCATGGGTGTGGCACATTGCCCTAGAGCTGAAAGGCACAACGTGCAGGCTTCTTAACAAAGGGCAAGTTTTGCCCCAGAGCATCTTGCTTCCAGCTCTTTGGGAAGCTAAGAAACAACTCGCTCTGCACAGTGCTCTTACAGCCTACCGGGAACATCTCTTACAAAGGCCTGTGTGATGCACTTTCTTTGCAGGCCTCATCTGGCTGCAGTAGAACTTCTGCTCTGGGTGTGCCACATTGCCCTAGAGCTGAAAGCTACAACGTGCCGTCTGCTTTCCAAAGGGCGAGTTGGGCCCCAGAGCTTCTTGCTTCCAGCTCTTTGGGAAGCTAAGAAACAACTCGCTCTGCACAGTGCTCTTACAGCCTACAGGGAACATCTCTTACAAAGGCCTGTGAAACGCACTTTCTTTGCAGGCCTGATCAGGCTGAAGTAGAACTTCTGCCCTGGGTGTGGCACCTAGCCCTAGAGCTGAAAGGCACAACGTGCAGGCTTCTTAACAAAGGGCGAGTTGGGCCCCACAGCATCTTGCTTCCAGCTCTTTGGGAAGCTAAGAAACAACTCGCTCTGCACAGTGCTCTTACAGCCTACCAGGAACATCTCTTACAAAGGCCTGTGAAACGCAGTTTCTTTGCAGGCCTGATCTGGCTGAAGTAGAACTTCTGCCCTGGGTGTGCCACATTGCCCTAGAGCTGAAAGGCACAACGTGCAGGCTTCTTAACAAAGGGCGAGTTGGCCCCAGAGCATCTTGCTTCCAGCTCTTTGGGAAGCTAAGAAACAACTCGCTCTGCACAGTGCTCTTACAGCCTACCGGGAACATCTCTTACAAAGGCCTGTGAAACGCAGTTTCTTTGCAGGCCTGATCTGGCTGAAGTAGAACTTCTGCCCTGGGTGTGCCACATTGCCCTAGAGCTGAAAGGCACAACGTGCAGTCTTCTTAACAAAGGGCGAGTTGGGCCCCAGAGCATCTTGCTTCCAGCTCTTTGGGAAGCTAAGAAACAACTCGCTCTGCACAGTGCTCTTACAGCCTACCGGGAACATCTCTTACAAAGGCCTGTGAAACGCAGTTTCTTTGCAGGCCTGATCTGGCTGAAGTAGAACTTATGCTCTGGGTGTGCCACACTGCCCTAGACCTGAAAGCTACAACGTGCAGTCTCCTTTCCAGTGTGCGAGTTGGGCCCCAGAGCATCTTGCTTCCAGCTCTTTGGGAAGCTAAGAAACAACTCGCCCTGCACAGTGCTCTTACAGCCTAAGGGGAACATCTCTTACAAATGCCTGTGAAATGCAGTTTCTTTGCAGTCCTGATCTGTCTGAAGTAGAACTTCTGCCCTGGGTGTGCCACATTGCCCTAGAGCTGAAAGGCACAACGTGCAGTCTTCTTAACAAAGGGCGAGTTGGGCCCCAGAGCATCTTGCTTCCAGCTCTTTGGGAAGCTAAGAAACAACTCGCTCTGCACAGTGCTCTTACAGCCTACCGGGAACATCTCTTACAAAGGCCTGTGAAACGCAGTTTCTTTGCAGGCCTGATCTGGCTGAAGTAGAACTTCTGCCCTGGGTGTGCCACATTGCCCTAGAGCTGAAAGGCACAACGTGCAGGCTTCTTCACAAAGGGCGAGTTGGGCCCCAGAGCAGCTTGCTTCCAGCTCTTTGGGAAGCTAAGAAACAACTCGCTCTGCACAGTGCTCTTACAGCCTACCGGGAACATCTCTTACAAAGGCCTGTGTGATGCACTTTCTTTGCAGGCCTCATCTGGCTGCAGTAGAACTTCTGCCCTGGGTGTGCTACTTTGCCCTAGAGCTGAAAGGCACAACGTGCAGGCTTCTTTCCAAAGGGCGAGTTGGGCCCCACAGCATCTTGCTTCCAGCTCTTTGTGAAGCTAAGAAACAACTCGCTCTGCACAGTGCTCTTACAGCCTACCGGGAACATGTCTTCCAAAGGCCTGTGAAACGCAGTTTCTTTGCAGGCCTGATCTGGCTGAAGTAGGACTTCTGCTCTGGGTGTGCTACTTTGCCCTAGAGCTGAAAGGCACAACGTGCAGGCTTCTTTACAAAGGGCGAGTTGGGCCCCACAGCATCTTGCTTCCAGCTCTTTGGGAAGCTAAGAAACAACTCGCTCTGCACAGTGCTCTTATAGCCTAGTGTCAAAATCTCTTCCAAAGGCCTGTGAAACGCAGTTTCCTTGCAGGCCTGATCTGGCTGAAGTAGGACTTCTGCTCTGGGTGTGCTACTTTGCCCTAGAGCTGAAAGGCACAACGTGCAGGCTTCTTTCCAAAGGGCGAGTTGGGCCCCACAGCATCTTGCTTTCAGCTCTTTGGGAAGCTAAGAAACAACTCGCTCTGCAAAGTGCTCTTACAGACTACCGGGAACATGTCTTCCAAAGGGCTGTGAAACGCAGTTTCTTTGCAGGCCTTATCTGGCTGAAGTAGGACTTCTGCCCTGGGTGTGCTACTTTGCCCTAGAGCTGAAAGGCACAACGTGCAGGCTTCTTTCCAAAGGGCGAGTTGGGCCCCACAGCATCTTGCTTCCAGCTCTTTGGGAAGCTAAGAAACAACTCGCTCTGCACAGTGCTCTTAAAGTCTACCGGGAACATCTCTTCCAAAGGCCTGTGAAACTCAGTTTCTTTGCAGGCCTGATCTGGCTGAAGTAGGACGTCTGCTCTGGGTGTGCTACTTTGCCCTAGAGCTGAAAGGCACAACGTGCAGGCTTCTTTCCAAAGGGCGAGTTGGGGCCCACAGCATCTTGCTTCCAGCTCTTTGGGAAGCTAAGAAACAACTCGCTCTGCACAGTGCTCTTACAGCCTAGTGGGAACATCTCTTCCAAAGGCCTGAGAAACGCAGTTTCTTTGCAGGCCTGATCTGGCTGAAGTAGGACTTCTGCTCTGGGTGTGCTACTTTTCCCTAGAGCTGAAAGGCACAACGTGCAGGCTTCTTTCCAAAGGGCGAGTTGGGCCCCACAGCATCTTGCTTCCAGCTCTTTGGGAAGCTAAGAAACAACTCGCTCTGCACAGTGCTCTTACAGCCTAGTGGGAACATCTCTTCCATAGGCCTGTGAAACGCAGTTTCTTTGCAGTCCTGATCTGGCTGAAGTAGAACTTCTGCCCTGGGTGTGCCACATTGCCCTATAGCTGAAAGGCACAACGTTCAGGCTTCTTAACAAAGCGCGAGTTGGGCCCCACAGCATCTTGCTTCCAGCTCTTTGGGAAGCTAAGAAACAACTCGCTCTGCACATGGCTCTAACATCCTACCGGGAACATCTCTTACAAAGGCCTGTGAAACGCAGTTTCTTTGCAGGCCTGATCAGGCTGAAGTAGAACTTCTGCCATGGGTGTGGCACATTGCCCTAGAGCTGAAAGGCACAACGTGCAGGCTTCTTAACAAAGGGCAAGTTTTGCCCCAGAGCATCTTGCTTCCAGCTCTTTGGGAAGCTAAGAAACAACTCGCTCTGCACAGTGCTCTTACAGCCTACAGGGAACATCTCTTACAAAGGCCTGTGAAACGCACTTTCTTTGCAGGCCTGATCAGGCTGAAGTAGAACTTCTGCCCTGGGTGTGGCACCTAGCCCTAGAGCTGAAAGGCACAACGTGCAGGCTTCTTAACAAAGGGCGAGTTGGGCCCCACAGCATCTTGCTTCCAGCTCTTTGGGAAGCTAAGAAACAACTCACTCTTCACAGTGCTCTTACAGCCTACTGGGAACATCTCTTACAAAGGCCTGTGAAACGCAGTTTCTTTGCAGGCCTGATCTGGATGAAGTAGAACTTCTGCCCTGGGTGTGGCACCTAGCCCTAGAGCTGAAAGGCACAACGTGCAGTCTGCATTCGAAAGGGCGAGTTGGGCGCCAGAGCTTCTTGCTTCCAGCTCTTTGGGAAGCTAAGAAACAACTCGCTCTGCACAGTGCTCTTACAGCCTACCGGGAACATCTCTTACAAAGGCCTGTGAAACACAGTTTCCTTGCAGGCGTGATCTGGCTGAAGTAGAACTTCTGCCCTGGGTGTGGCACCTAGCCCTAGAGCTGAAAGGCACAACGGGCAGTCTGCATTCCAAAGGGCGAGTTGGGCGCCAGAGCATCTTGGTTCCAGCTCTTTGGGAAGCTAAGAAACAACTCGCTCTGCACAGTGCTCTTACAGCCTACCGGGAACATCTCGTACAAAGGTTTGTGAAACGCAGTTTCTTTGCAGGCCTGATCAGGCTGAAGTAGAACTTCTGCCCTGGGTGTGCCACATTGCCCTAGAGCTGAAAGGCACTACGTTCAGGCTTCTTAACAAAGCGTGAGTTGGGCCCCAGAGAATCTTGCTTCCAGCTGTTTGGGAAGCTAAGAATCAACTCGGTCTGCACAGTGCTCTTACAGCCTACTGGGAACATCTCTTACATAGGCCTGTGAAACGCAGTTTCTTTGCAGGCCTGATCTGGCTGAAGTAGAACTTCTGCCCTGGGTGTGCCACATTGCCCTAGAGCTGAAAGGCACAACGTGCAGGCTTCTTAACAAAGGGCGAGTTGGGCCCCAGAGCTTCTTGCTTCCAGCTCTTTGGGAAGCTAAGAAACAACTCGCTCTGCACAGTGCTCTTACAGCCTACCGGGAACATCTCTTACAAAGGCCTGTGAAACGCAGTTTCTTTGCAGGCCTGATCTGGCTGAAGTAGAACTTCTGCCCTGGGTGTGCCACATTGCCCAGAGCTGAAAGGCACAACGTGCAGGCTTCTTAACAAAGGGCGAGTTGGCCCCAGAGCATCTTGCTTCCAGCTCTTTGGGAAGCTAAGAAACAACTCGCTCTGCACAGTGCTCTTACAGCCTACCGGGAACATCTCTTACAAAGGCCTGTGAAACGCAGTTTCTTTGCAGGCCTGATCTGGCTGAAGTAGAACTTCTGCCCTGGGTGTGCCACATTGCCCTAGAGCTGAAAGGCACAACGTGCAGTCTTCTTAACAAAGGGCGAGTTGGGCCCCACAGCATCTTGCTTCCAGCTCTTTGGGAAGCTAAGAAACAACTCGCTCTGCACAGTGCTCTTACAGCCTACCGGGAACATCTCTTACAAAGGCCTGTGAAACGCAGTTTCTTTGCAGGCCTGATCTGGCTGAAGTAGAACTTATGCTCTGGGTGTGCCACACTGCCCTAGACCTGAAAGCTACAACGTGCAGTCTCCTTTCCAGTGTGCGAGTTGAGCCCCAGAGCATCTTGCTTCCAGCTCTTTGGGAAGCTAAGAAACAACTCGCTCTGCACAGTGCTCTTACAGCCTACCGGGAACATCTCTTACAAAGGCCTGTGAAACACGGTTACCTTGCAGGCCTGATCTGGCTGAAGTAGAACTTCTGCCCTGGGTGTGCCACATTGCCCTAGAGCTGAAAGGCACAATGTGCAGGCTTCTTCACAAAGGGCGAGTTGGGCCCCAGAGCAGCTTGCTTCCAGCTCTTTGGGAAGCTAAGAAACAACACGCCCTGCACAGTGCTCTTACAGCCTAAGGGGAACATCTCTTACAAATGCCTGTGAAATGCAGTTTCTTTGCAGTCCTGATCTGGCTGAAGTAGAACTTCTGCCCTGGGTGTGCCACATTGCCCTAGAGCTGAAAGGCACTACGTTCAGGCTTCTTAACAAAGCGCGAGTTGGGCCCCAGAGCATCTTGCTTCCAGCTCTTTGGGAAGCTAAGAAACAACTCGCTCTGCACATGGCTCTAACAGCCTACCGGGAACATCTCTTACAAAGGCCTGTGAAACGCAGTTTCTTTGCAGGCCTGATCAGGCTGAAGTAGAACTTCTGCCATGGGTGTGGCACATTGCCCTAGAGCTGAAAGGCACAACGTTCAGGCTTCTTAACAAAGGGCAAGTTTTGCCCCAGAGCATCTTGCTTCCAGCTCTTTGGGAAGCTAAGAAGCAACTCGCTCTGCACAGTGCTCTTACAGCCTACCGGGAACATCTCTTACAAAGGCCTGTGTGATGCACTTTCTTTGCAGGCCTCATCTGGCTGCAGTAGAACTTCTGCCCTGGGTGTGCTACTTTGCCCTAGAGCTGAAAGGCACAACGTGCAGGCTTCTTTCCAAAGGGCGAGTTGGGCCCCACAGCATCTTGCTTCCAGCTCTTTGGGAAGCTAAGAAACAACTCGCTCTGCTCAGTGCTCTTACAGCCTACCGGGAGCATCTCTTCCAAAGGCCTGTGAAACGCAGTTTCTTTGCAGGCCTGATCTGGCTGAAGTAGGACTTCTGCTCTGGGTGTGCTACTTTGCCCTAGAGCTGAAAGGCACAACGTGCAGGCTTCTTTCCAAAGGGCGAGTTGGGCCCCACAGCATCTTGCTTCCAGCTCTTTGGGAAGCTAAGAAACAACTCGCTCTGCACAGTGCTCTTACAGCCTAGTGGGAACATCTCTTCCAAAGGCCTGTGAAACGCAGTTTCTTTGCAGGCCTGATCTGGCTGAAGTAGGACTTCTGCTCTGGGTGTGCTACTTTGCCCTAGAGCTGAAAGGCACAACGTGCAGGCTTCTTTCCAAAGGGCGAGTTGGGCCCCACAGCATCTTGCTTCCAGCTCTTTGGGAAGCTAAGAAACAACTCGCTCTGCTCAGTGCTCTTACAGCCTACCGGGAACATCTCTTACAAAGGCCTGTGAAACACGGTTACCTTGCAGGCCTGATCTGGCTGAAGTAGAACTTCTGCCCTGGGTGTGCCACATTGCCCTAGAGCTGAAAGGCACAACGTGCAGGCTTCTTCACAAACGGCGAGTTGGGCCCCAGAGCAGCTTGCTTCCAGCTCTTTGGTAAGCTAAAAAACAACTCGCCCTGCACAGTGCTCTTACAGCCTAAGGGGAACATCTCTTACAAATGCCTGTGAAGTGCAGTTTCTTTGCAGTCCTGATCTGGCTGAAGTAGAACTTCTGCCCTAGGTGTGCCACATTGCCCTATAGCTGAAAGGCACAACGTTCAGGATTCTTAACAAAGCGCGAGTTGGGCCCCAGAGCATCTTGCTTCCAGCTCTTTGGGAAGCTAAGAAACAACTCGCTCTGCACATGGCTCTAACAGCCTACCGGGAACATCTCTTACAAAGGCCTGTGAAACGCAATTTCTTTGCAGGCCTGATCAGGCTGTAGTAGAACTTCTGCCATGGGTGTGGCACATTGCCCTAGAGCTGAAAGGCACAACGTGCAGGCTTCTTAACAAAGGGCAAGTTTTGCCCCAGAGCATCTTGCTTCCAGCTCTTTGGGAAGCTAAGAAACAACTCGCTCTGCACAGTGCTCTTAAAGCCTACCGGGAACATCTCTTACAAAGGCCTGTGTGATGCACTTTCTTTGCAGGCCTCATCTGGCTGCATTAGAACTTCTGCTCTGGGTGTGCCACATTGCCCTAGAGCTGAAAGCTACAACGTGCCGTCTGCTTTCCAAAGGGCGAGTTGGGCCCCAGAGCATCTTGCTTCCAGCTCCTTGGGAAGCTAAGAAACAACTCGCTCTGCACAGTGCTCTTACAGCCTACAGGGAACATCTCTTACAAAGGCCTGTGAAACGCAGTTTCTTTGCAGGCCTGATCTGGATGAAGTAGAACTTCTGCCCTGGGTGTGGCACCTAGCCCTAGAGCAGAAAGGCACAACGTGCAGTCTGCATTCGAAAGGGCGAGTTGGGCGCCAGAGCATCTTGCTTCCAGCCCTTTGGGAACCTAAGAAACAACTCGCTCTGCACAGTGCTCTTACAGCCTACCGGGAACATCTCTTAAAAAGGCCTGTGAAACACAGTTTCCTTGCAGGCCTGATCTGGCTGAAGTAGAACTTCTGCCGTGGGTGTGCCACATTGCCCTAGAGCTGAAAGGCAGAACGTGCAGGCTTCCTAACAAAGGGCGAGTTGGGCCCCAGAGCATCTTGCTTCCAGCCCTTTGGGAAGCTAAGAAACAACTCGCTCTGCACAGTGCTCTTACAGCCTACCGGGAACATCTCTTACAAAGGCCTGTGAAACGCAGTTTCTTTGCAGGCCTGATCTGGCTGAAGTAGAACTTATGCTCTGCGTGTGCCACACTGCCCTAGACCTGAAAGCTACAACGTGCAGTCTCCTTTCCAGTGTGCGAGTTGGGCCCCAGAGCATCTTGCTTCCAGCTCTTTGGGAAGCTAAGAAACAACTCGCTCTGCACAGTGCTCTTACAGCCTACCGGGAACATCTCTTACAAAGGCCTGTGAAACACGGTTACCTTGCAGGCCTGATCTGGATGAAGTAGAACTTCTGCCCTGGGTGTGCCACATTGCCCTAGAGCTGAAAGGCACAACGTGCAGGCTTCTTCACAAAGGGCGAGTTGGGCCCCAGAGCAGCTTGCTTCCAGCTCTTTGGTAAGCTAAGAAACAACTCGCCCTGCACAGTGCTCTTACAGCCTAAGGGGAACATCTCTTACAAATGCCTGTGAAATGCAGTTTCTTTGCAGTCCTGATCTGGCTGAAGTAGAACTTCTGCCCTGGGTGTGCCACATTGCCCTATAGCTGAAAGGCACAACGTTCAGGCTTCTTAACAAAGCGCGAGTTGGGCCCCAGAGCATCTTGCTTCCAGCTCTTTGGGAAGCTAAGAAAAAACTCGCTCTGCACCGGGCTCTTACAGCCTACCGGGAACATCTCTTACAAAGGCCTGTGAAACGCAGTTTCTTTGCAGGCCTGATCAGGCTGAAGTAGAACTTCTGACATGGGTGTGGCACATTGCCCTAGAGCTGAAAGGCACAACGTGCAGGCTTCTTAACAAAGGGCAAGTTTTGCCCCAGAGCATCTTGCTTCCAGCTCTTTGGGAAGCTAAGAAGCAACTCGCTCTGCACAGTGCTCTTACAGCCTACCGGGAACATCTCTTACAAAGGCCTGTGTGATGCACTTTCTTTGCTGGCCTCATCTGGCTGCAGTAGAACTTCTGCCCTGGGTGTGCTACTTTGCCCTCGAGCTGAAAGGCACAACGTGCAGGCTTCTTTCCAAAGGGCGAGTTGGGCCCCACAGCATCTTGCTTACAGCTCTTTGGGAAGCTAAGAAACAACTCGCTCTGCACAGTGCTCTTACAGCCTACCGGGAACATGTCTTCCAAAGGCCTGTGAAACGCAGTTTCTTTGCAGGCCTGATCTGGCCGAAGTAGGACTTCTGCTCTGGGTGTGCTACTTTGCCCTAGAGCTGAAAGGCACAACGTGCAGGCTTCTTTCCAAAGGGCGAGTTGGGCCCCACAGCATCTTGCTTCCAGCTCTTTGGGAAGCTAAGAAACAACTCGCTCTGCACAGTGCTCTTACAGCCTACCGGGAGCATCTCTTCCCAAGGCCTGTGAAACGCAGTTTCTTTGCAGGCCTGATCTGGCTGAAGTAGGACTTCTGCTCTGGGTGTGCTACTTTGCCCTAGAGCTGAAAGGCACAACGTGCAGGCTTCTTTCCAAAGGGCGAGTTGGGCCCCACAGCATCTTGCTTCCAGCTCTTTGGGAAGCTAAGAAACAACTCGCTCTGCACAGTGCTCTTACAGCCTACCGGGAACATCTCTTCCAAAGGCCTGTGAAACGCAGTTTCTTTGCAGTACTGATCTGGCTGAAGTAGGACTTCTGCTCTTGGTGTGCTACTTTGCCCTAGAGCTGAAAGGCACAACGTGCAGGCTTCTTTCCAAAGGGCGAGTTGGGCCCCACAGCATCTTGCTTCCAGCTCTTTGGGAAGCTAAGAAACAACTCGCTCTGCACAGTGCTCTTACAGCCTAGTGGGAACATCTCTTCGAAAGGCCTGTGAAACGCAGTTTCTTTGCAGGCCTGATCTGGCTGAAGTAGGACTTCTGCTCTGGGTATGCTACTTTGCCCTAGAGCTGAAACGCACAACGTGCAGGCTTCTTTCCAAAGGGCGAGTTGGGCACCACAGCATCTTGCTTCCAGCTCTTTGGGAAGCTAAGAAACAACTCGCTCTGCACAGTGCTCTTACAGCCTACCGGGAACATCTCTTCCAAAGGCCTGTGAAACGCAGTTTCTTTGCAGGCCTGATCTGGCTGAAGTAGGACTTCTGCTCTGGGTGTGATACTTTGCCCTAGAGCTGAAAGGCACAACGTGCAGGCTTCTTTCCAAAGGGCGAGTTGGGCCCCACAGCATCTTGCTTCCAGCTCTTTGGGAAGCTAAGAAACAACTCGCTCTGCACAGTGCTCTTACAGCCTACCGGGAATATCTCTTCCAAAGGCCTGTGAAACGCAGTTTCTTTGCAGGCCTGATCTGGCTGAAGTAGGACTTCTGCTCTGGGTGTGCTACTTTGCCCTAGAGCTGAAAGGCACAACGTGCAGGCTTCTTTCCAAAGGGCGAGTTGGGCCCCACAGCATCTTGCTTCCAGCTCTTTGGGAAGCTAAGAAACAACTCGCTCTGCACAGTGCTCTTACAGCCTAGTGGGAACATCTCTTCCATAGGCCTGTGAAACGCAGTTTCTTTGCAGGCCTGATCTGGCTGAAGTAGGACTTCTGCTCTGGGTGTGCTACTTTGCCCTAGAGCTGAAAGGCACAACGTGCAGGCTTCTTTCCAAAGGGCGAGTTGGGCCCCACAGCATCTTGCTTCCAGCTCTTTGGGAAGCTAAGAAACAACTCGCTCTGCACAGTGCTCTTACAGCCTACCGGGAACATCTCTTCCAAAGGCCTGTGAAATGCAGTTTCTTTGCAGGCCTGATCTGGCTGAAGTAGGACTTCTGCTCTGGGTGTGCTACTTTGCCCTAGAGCTGAAAGGCACAACGTGCAGGCTTCTTTCCAAAGGGCGAGTTGGGCCCCACAACATCTTGCTTCCTTCTCTTTGGGAAGCTAAGAAACAACTCGCTCTGCACAGTGCTCTTACAGCCTAGTGGGAACATCTCTTCCAAAGGCCTGTGAAACGCAGTTTCTTTGCAGGCCTGATCTGGCTGAAGTAGGACTTCTGCTCTGGGTGTGTTACTTTGCCCTAGAGCTGAAAGGCACAACGTGCAGGCTTCTTTCCAAAGGGCGAGTTGGGCCCCACAGCATCTTGCTTCCAGCTCTTTGGGAAGCTAAGAAACAACTCGCTCTGCTCAGTGCTCTTACAGCCTACCGGGAACATCTCTTACAAAGGCCTGTGAAACACGGTTGCCTTGCAGGCCTGATCTGGCTGAAGTAGAACTTCTGCCCTGGGTGTGCCACATTGCCCTAGAGCTGAAAGGCACAACGTGCAGGCTTCTTCACAAAGGGCGAGTTGGGCCCCAGAGCAGCTTGCTTCCAGCTCTTTGGTAAGCTAAAAAACAACTCGCCCTGCACAGTGCTCTTACAGCCTACCGGGAACATCTCTTCCAAAGGCCTGTGAAACGCAGTTTCTTTGCAGTACTGATCTGGCTGAATTAGGACTTCTGCTCTTGGTGTGCTACTTTGCCCTAGAGCTGAAAGGCACAACGTGCAGGCTTCCTTCCAAAGGGCGAGTTGGGCCCCACAGCATCTTGCTTCCAGCTCTTTGGGAAGCTAAGAAACAACTCGCTCTGCACAGTGCTCTTACAGCCTAGTGGGAACATCTCTTCGAAAGGCCTGTGAAACGCAGTTTCTTTGCAGGCCTGATCTGGCTGAAGTAGGACTTCTGCTCTGGGTATGCTACTTTGCCCTAGAGCTGAAACGCACAACGTGCAGGCTTCTTTCCAAAGGGCGAGTTGGGCACCACAGCATCTTGCTTCCAGCTCTTTGGGAAGCTAAGAAACAACTCGCTCTGCACAGTGCTCTTACAGCCTAGTGGGAACATCTCTTCCAAAGGCCTGTGAAACGCAGTTTCTTTGCAGGCCTGATCTGGCTGAAGTAGGACTTCTGCTCTGGGTGTGATACTTTGCCCTAGAGCTGAAAGGCACAACGTGCAGGCTTCTTTCCGAAGGGCGAGTTGGGCCCCACAGCATCTTGCTTCCAGCTCTTTGGGAAGCTAAGAAACAACTCGCTCTGCACAGTGCTCTTACAGCCTACCGGGAATATCTCTTCCAAAGGCCTGTGAAACGCAGTTTCTTTGCAGGCCTGATCTGGCTGAAGTAGGACTTCAGCTCTGGGTGTGCTACTTTGCCCTAGAGCTGAAAGGCACAACGTGCAGGCTTCTTTCCAAAGGGCGATTTGGGCCCCACAGCATCTTGCTTCCAGCTCTTTGGGAAGCTAAGAAACAACTCGCTCTGCACAGTGCTCTTATAGCCTAGTGGGGAAATCTCTTCCAAAGGCCTGTGAAACGCAGTTTCTTTGCAGGCCTGATCTGGCTGAAGTAGGACTTCTGCTCTGGGTGTGCTACTTTGCCCTAGAGCTGAAAGGCACAACGTGCAGGCTTCTTTCCAAAGGGCGAGTTGGGCCCCACAGCATCTTGCTTCCAGCTCTTTGGGAAGCTAAGAAACAACTCGCTCTGCACAGTGCTCTTACAGCCTAGTGGGAACATCTCTTCCATAGGCCTGTGAAACGCAGTTTCTTTGCAGGCCTGATCTGGTTGAAGTAGGACTTCTGCTCTGGGTGTGCTACTTTGCCCTAGAGCTGAAAGGCACAACGTGCAGGCTTCTTTCCAAAGGGCGAGTTGGGCCCCACAGCATCTTGCTTCCAGCTCTTTGGGAAGCTAAGAAACAACTCGCTCTGCACAGTGCTCTTACAGCCTACCGGGAACATCTCTTCCAAAGGCCTGTGAAACGCAGTTTCTTTGCAGGCCTGATCTGGCTGAAGTAGGACTTCTGCTCTGGGTGTGCTACTTTGCCCTAGAGCTGAAAGGCACAACGTGCAGGCTTCTTTCCAAAGGGCGAGTTGGGCCCCACAGCATCTTGCTTCCAGCTCTTTGGGAAGCTAAGAAACAACTCGCTCTGCACAGTGCTCTTACAGCCTAGTGGGAACATCTCTTCCAAAGGCCTGTGAAACGCAGTTTCTTTGCAGGCCTGATGTAGCTGAAGTAGGACTTCTGCTCTAGGTGTGCTACTTTGCCCTAGAGCTGAAAGGCACAACGTGCAGGCTTCTTTCCAAAGGGCGAGTTGGGCCCCACAACATCTTGCTTCCTTCTCTTTGGGAAGCTAAGAAACAACTCGCTCTGCACAGTGCTCTTACAGCCTAGTGGGAACATCTCTTCCAAAGGCCTGTGAAACGCAGTTTCTTTGCAGGCCTGATCTGGCTGAAGTAGGACTTCTGCTCTGGGTGTGCTACTTTGCCCTAGAGCTGAAAGGCACAACGTGCAGGCTTCTTTCCAAAGGGCGAGTTGGGCCCCACAGCATCTTGCTTCCAGCTCTTTGGGAAGCTAAGAAACAACTCGCTCTGCTCAGTGCTCTTACAGCCTACCGGGAACATCTCTTACAAAGGCCTGTGAAACGCAGTTTCTTTGCAGGCCTGATCTGGATGAAGTAGAACTTCTGCCCTGGGTGTGGCACCTAGCCCTAGAGCGGAAAGGCACAACGTGCAGTCTGCATTCGAAAGGGCGAGCTGGGCGCCAGAGCATCTTGCTTCCAGCTCTTTGGGAACCTAAGAAACAACTCGCTCTGCACAGTGCTCTTATAGCCTACCGGGAACATCTCTTACAAATGCCTGTGAAACGCAGTTTCTTTGCAGGCCTGATCTGGCTGAAGTAGAACTTCTGCCCTGGGTGTGCCACATTGCCCTAGAGCTGAAAGGCACAACGTGCAGGCTTCTTAACAAAGGGCGAGTTGGGCCCCAGAGCATCTTGCTTCCAGCTCTTTGGGAAGCTAAGAAACAACTCGCTCTGCACCGTGCTCTTACAGCCTACCCGGAACATCTCTTACAAAGGCCTGTGTGATGCAGTTTCTTTGCAGGCCTGATCTGGCTGCAGTAGAACTTCTGCTCTGGTTGCTCCACATTGCCTTAGAGCTGAAAGTCACAGCGTGCAGGCTTCTTAACAAAAGGCGAGTTGGGCCCCAGAGCAGCTTGCTTCCAGCTCATTGGGAAGCTAAGAAACAACTCGCTCTGCACAGTGCTCTTACAGCCTACCGGGAACATCTCTTACAAAGGCCTGTGAAACGCAGTTTCTTTGCAGGACTGATAAGGCTGAAGTAGAAGTTCTACCCTGGGTGAGCCACATTGCCCTAGAGCTGAAAGGCACAACGTGCAGGCTTCTTAACAAAGGGCGAGTTGGGCCCCAGAGCATCTTGCTTCCAGCTCTTTGGGAAGCTAAGAAACAACTCGCTCTGCACAGTGCTCTTACAGCCTACCGGGAACATCTCTTACAAAGGCCTGTGAAACGCAGTTTCTTTGCAGGACTGATAAGGCTGAAGTAGAAGTTCTACCCTGGGTGAGCCACATTGCCCTAGAGCTGAAAGGCACAACGTGCAGGCTTCTTAACAAAGGGCGAGTTGGGCCCCAGAGCATCTTGCTTCCAGCTCTTTGGGAAGCTAAGAAACAACTCGCTCTGCACAGTGCTCTTACAGCCTACCGGGAACATCTCTTACAAAGGCCTGTGAAACACGGTTACCTTGCAGGCCTGATCTGGCTGAAGTAGAACTTCTGCCCTGGGTGTGCCACATTGCCCTAGAGCTGAAAGGCACAACGTGCAGGCTTCTTCACAAAGGGCGAGTTGGGCCCTAGAGCAGCTTGCTTCCAGCTCTTTGGTAAGCTAAGAAACAACTCGCCCTGCACAGTGCTCTTACAGCCTACCGGGAACATCTCTTACAAATGCCTATGAAATGCAGTTTCTTTGCAGTCCTGATCTGGCTGAAGTAGAACTTCTGCCCTGGGTGTGCCACAGTGCCCTATAGCTGAAAGGCACAACGTTCAGGCTTCTTAACAAAGCGCAAGTTCTGCCCCAGAGCATGTTGCTTCCAGCTCTTTGGGAAGCTAAGAAACAGCTCGCTCTGCACAGGGCTCTTACAGTCTACCGGGAACATCTCTTACAAAGGCCTGTGAAACGCAGTTTCTTTGCAGGCCTGATCAGGCTGAAGTAGAACTTCTGCAGTGTGTGTGCCACATTGCCCAAGAGCTGAAAAGCACAACGTGCAGGCTTCTTAACAAAGGGCAATTTGGGCCCCAGAGTATCTTGCTTCCAGCTCTTTGGGAAGCTAAGAAACAACTCGCTCTGCACAGTGCTCTTACAGCCTACCGGGAACATCTCTTACAAAGGTCTGTGAAACGCAGTTTCTTTGCAGGCATGATCTGGCTGAAGTAGAACTTCTGCCCTGGGTGTGCCACATTGCCCTAGAGCTGAAAGGCACAACGTGCAGGCTTCTTAACAAAGGGCGAGTTGGGCCCCAGAGCTTCTTGCTTCCAGCTCTTTGGGAAGCTAAGAAACAACTCGCTCTGCACAGTGCTCTTACAGCCTACCGGGAACATCTCTTACAAAGGCCTGTGAAACGCAGTTTCTTTGCAGGCCTGATCTGGCTGAAGTAGAACTTCTGCCCTGGGTGTGCCACATTGCCCAGAGCTGAAAGGCACAACGTGCAGGCTTCTTAACAAAGGGCGAGTTGGCCCCAGAGCATCTTGCTTCCAGCTCTTTGGGAAGCTAAGAAACAACTCGCTCTGCACAGTGCTCTTACAGCCTACCGGGAACATCTCTTACAAAGGCCTGTGAAACGCAGTTTCTTTGCAGGCCTGATCTGGCTGAAGTAGAACTTCTGCTCTGGGTGTGCCACACTGCCCTAGACATGAAAGCTACAACGTGCAGTCTCCTTTGCAATGTGCGAGTTGGGCCCCAGAGCATCTTGCTTCCAGCTCTTTGGGAAGCTAAGAAACAACTCGCTCTGCACAGTGCTCTTACAGCCTACCGGGAACATCTCTTACAAAGGCCTGTGAAACGCAGGTTCTTTGCAGGCCTGATCTGGCTGAAGTAGAACTTCTGCCCTGGGTGTGCCACATTGCCCTAGAGCTGAAAGGCACAACGGCAGGCTTCTTAACAAAGGGCGAGTTGGGCCCCAGAGCATCTTGCTTCCAGCTCTTTGGGAAGCTAAGAAACAACTCGCTCTGCACAGTGCTCTTACAGCCTACCGGGAACATCTCTTACAAAGGCCTGTGAAACGCAGTTTCTTTGCAGGCCTGATCTGGCTGAAGTAGAACTTCTGCCCTGGGTGTGCCACATTGCCCTAGAGCTGAAAGGCACAACGTGCAGGCTTCTTAACAAAGGGCGAGTTGGGCCCCAGAGCATCTTGCTTCCAGCTCTTTGGGAAGCTAAGAAACAACTCACTCTGCACAGTGCTCTTACAGGATACTGGGAACAGCTCTTACAAAGGCCTGTGAAACGCAGTTTCTTTGCAGGCCTGATCTGGATGAAGTAGAACTTCTGCCCTGGGTGTGGCACCTAGCCCTAGAGCTGAAAGGCACAACGTGCAGTCTGCATTCGAAAGGGCGAGTTGGGCGCCAGAGCTTCTTGCTTCCAGCTCTTTGGGAAGCTAAGAAACAACTCGCTCTGCACAGTGCTCTTACAGCCTACCGGGAACATGTCTTACAAAGGCCTGTGAAACACGATTACCTTGCAGGCCTGATCTGGCTGAAGTAGAACTTCTGCCCTGGGTGTGCAACATTGCCCTAGAGCTGAAAGGCACAACGTGCAGGCTTCTTCACAAAGGGCGAGTTGGGCCCCAGAGCAGCTTGCTTCCAGCTCTTTGGTAAGCTAAGAAACAACTCGCCCTGCACAGTGCTCTTACAGCCTAAGGGGAACATCTCTTACAAATGCCTGTGAAATGCAGTTTCTTTGCAGTCCTGATCTGGCTGAAGTAGAACTTCTGCCCTGGGTGTGCCACATTGCCGTATAGCTGAAAGGCACAACGTTCAGGATTCTTAACAAAGCGCGAGTTGGGCCCCAGAGCATCTTGCTTCCAGCTCTTTGGGAAGCTAAGAAACAACTCGCTCTGCACCGGGCTCTTACAGCCTACCGGGAACATCTCTTACAAAGGCCTGTGAAACGCAGTTTCTTTGCAGGCCTGATCAGGCTGAAGTAGAACTTCTGCCATGGGTGTGGCACATTGCCCTAGAGCTGAAAGGCACAACGTGCAGGCTTCTTAACAAAGGGCAAGTTTTGCCTCAGAGCATCTTGCTTCCAGCTCTTTGGGAAGCTAAGAAGCAACTCGCTCTGCACAGTGCTCTTACAGCCTACCGGGAACATCTCTTACAAAGGCCTGTGTGATGCACTTTCTTTGCAGGCCTCATCTGGCTGCAGTAGACCTTCTGCCCTGGGTGTGCTACTTTGCCCTCGAGCTGAAAGGCACAACGTGCAGGCTTCTTTCCAAAGGGCGAGTTGGGCCCCACAGCATCTTGCTTCCAGCTCTTTGGGAAGCTAAGAAACAACTCGCTCTGCATAGTGCTCTTACAGCCTACCTGGAACATGTCTTCCAAAGGGCTGTGAAACGCAGTTTCTTTGCAGACCTGATCTGGCTGAAGTAGGACTTCTGCTCTGGGTGTGCTACTTTGCCCTAGAGCTGAAAGGCACAACGTGCAGACTTCTTTCCAAAGGGCGAGTTGGGCCCCACAGCATCTTGCTTCCAGCTCTTTGGGAAGCTAAGAAACAACTCGCTCTGCACAGTGCTCTTACAGCCTACCGGGAACATCTCTTCCAAAGGCCTGTGAAACGCAGTTTCTTTGCAGGCCTGATCTGGCTGAAGTAGAACTTCTGCCCTGGGTTTGCCACTTTGCCCTAGAGCTGAAAGGCACAACGTGCAGGCTTCCTAACAAAGGGAGAGTTCGGCCCAAGAGCAGCTTGCTTCCAGCTCTTTGGGAAGCTAAGAAACAACTCGCTCTGCACAGTGCTCTTACAGCCTACCGGGAACATCTCTTACAAAGGCCTGTGAAACGCAGTTTCATTGCAGGCCTGATCAGGCTGAAGTAGAACTTCTGCCCTGGGTGTGGCACATTGCCCTAGAGCTGAAAGGGACAACGTGCAGGCTTCCTAACAAAGGGCACGTTGGGCCCCAGAGCATCTTGCTTCCAGCTCTTTGGGAAGCGAAGAAACAGCTCGCTCTGCACAGTGCTCTTACAGCCTACCGGGAACATCTCTTACAAAGGCCTGTGTGATGCAGTTTCTTTGCAGGCCTGATCTGGCTGCAGTAGAACTTCTGCTCTGGTTGCGCCACATTGCCTTAGAGATGAAAGGCACAACGTGCAGGCTTCTTAACAAAGGGCGAGTTGGGCCCCAGAGCATCTTGCTTCCAGCTAATTGGGAAGCTAAGAAACAACTCGCTCTGCACAGTGCTCTTACAGCCTACCAGAAACATCTCTTACAAAGGCCTGTGAAAAGCAGTTTCTTTGCAGGCCTGATCTGGCTGAAGTAGAACTTCTGCCCTGCGTGTGCCACATTGCCCTAGAGCTGAAAGGCACAACGTGCGGGATTCTTAACAAAGGGCGAGTTGGGCCCCAGAGCATCTTGCTTCCAGCTCTTTGGTAAGCTAAGAAACAACTCGCTCTGCACAGTGCTCTTACAGCCTACCGGGAACATCTCTTACAAAGGCCTGTGAAACGCAGTTTCTTGGCAGGCCTGATCTGGCTGAAGTAGAACTTCTGCCCTGGGTGTGCCACATTGCCCTAGAGCTGAAAGGCACAACGTGGAGGCTTCTTAACAAAGGGCGAGTTGGGCCCCAGAGCATCTTGCTTCCAGCTCTTTGGGAAGCTAAGAAACAACTCGCTCTGCACAGTGCTCTTACAGCCTACCGGGAACATCTCTTACAAAGGCCTGTGAAACGCAGTTTCTTTGCAGGCCTGATCTGGCTGAAGTAGAACTTCTGCTCTGGGTGTGCCACACTGCCCTAGACATGAAAGCTACAACGTGCAGTCTCCTTTGCAATGTGCGAGTTGGGCCCCAGAGCATCTTGCTTCCAGCTCTTTGGGAAGCTAAGAAACAACTCGCTCTGCACAGTGCTCTTACAGCCTACCGGGAACATCTCTTACAAAGGCCTGTGAAACGCAGGTTCTTTGCAGGCCTGATCTGGCTGAAGTAGAACTTCTTCCCTGGGTGTGCCACATTGCCCTAGAGCTGAAAGGCACAACGGCAGGCTTCTTAACAAAGGGCGAGTTGGGCCCCAGAGCATCTTGCTTCCAGCTCTTTGGGAAGCTAAGAAACAACTCGCTCTGCACAGTGCTCTTACAGCCTACCGGGAACATCTCTTACAAAGGCCTGTGAAACGCAGTTTCTTTGCAGGCCTGATCTGGCTGAAGTAGAACTTCTGCCCTGGGTGTGCCACATTGCCCTAGAGCTGAAAGGCACAACGTGCAGGCTTCTTAACAAAGGGCGAGTTGGGCCCCAGAGCATCTTGCTTCCAGCTCTTTTGGAAGCTAAGAAACAACTCACTCTGCACAGTGCTCTTACAGCCTACTGGGAATATCTCTTACAAAGGCCTGTGAAACGCAGTTTCTTTGCAGGCCTGATCTGGATGAAGTAGAACTTCTGCCCTGGGTGTGGCACCTAGCCCTAGAGCTGAAAGGCACAACGTGCAGTGTGCATTCGAAAGGGCGAGTTGGGCGCCAGAGCTTCTTGCTTCCAGCTCTTTGGGAAGCTAAGAAACAACTCGCTCTGCACAGTGCTCTTACAGCCTACCGGGAACATGTCTTACAAAGGCCTGTGAAACACGGTTACCTTGCAGGCCTGATCTGGCTGAAGTAGAACTTCTGCCCTGGGTGTGCCACATTGCCCTAGAGCTGAAAGGCACAACGTGCAGGCTTCTTCACAAAGGGCGAGTTGGGCCCCAGAGCAGCTTGCTTCCAGCTCTTTGGTAAGGTAAGAAACAACTCGCCCTGCACAGTGCTCTTACAGCCTAAGGGGAACATCTCTTACAAATGCCTGTGAAATGCAGTTTCTTTGCAGTCCTGATCTGGCTGAAGTAGAACTTCTGCCCTGGGTGTGTCACATTGCCCTATAGCTGAAAGGCACAACGTTCAGGCTTCTTAACAAAGCGCGAGTTGGGCCCCAGAGCATCTTGCTTCCAGCTCTTTGGGAAGCTAAGTTAAAACTCGCTCTGCACAGGGCTCTTACAGCCTACCGGGAACATCTCTTACACAGGCCTGTGAAACGCAGTTTCTTTGCATGCCTGATCAGGCTGAAGTACAACTTCTGCAGTGTGTGTGCCACATTGCCCTAGAGCTGAAAGGCACAACGTGCAGGCTTCTTAACAAAGGGCAAGTTTTGCCCTAGAGCATCTTGCTTCCAGCTCTTTGGGAAGCTAAGAAACAACTCGCTCTGCACAGTGCTCTTACAGCCTACCGGGAACATGTCTTACCAAGGCCTGTGAAACGCAGTTTCTTTGCAGGCCTGATTTGGCTGAAGTAGAACTTCTGCCCTGGGTGTGCCACATTGCCCTAGAGCTGAAAGGCACAACGTGCAGGCTTCTTAACAAAGGGCGAGTTGGGGCCCAGAGCTTCTTGCTTTCAGCTCTTTGGGAAGCTAAGAAACAACTCGCTCTGCACAGTGCTCTTACAGCCTACCGGGAACATCTCTTACAAAGGCCTGTGAAACACAATTTCCTTGCAGGCCTGATCTGGCTGAAGTAGAACTTCTGCCCTGGGTGTGGCACCTAGCCCTAGAGCTGAAAGGCACAACGGGCAGTCTGCATTCCAAAGGGCGAGTTGGGCGCCAGAGCATCTTGCTTCCAGCACTTTGGGAAGCTAAGAAACAAGTCGCTCTGCCCAGTGCTCATACAGCCTACCGGGAACATCTCTTAAAAAGGCCTGTGAAACACAGTTTCCTTGCAGGCCTGATCTGGCTGAAGTAGAACTTCTGCCCTGGGTGTGCCACATTGCCCTAGAGCTGAAAGGCAGAACGTGCAGGCTTCCTAACAAAGGGCGAGTTGGGCGCCAGAGCATCTTGCTTCCAGCTCTTTGGGAAGCTAAGAAACAACTCGCTCTGCACAGTGCTCTTACAGCCTACCGGGAACATCTCTTACAAAGGCCTGTGAAACGCAGTTTCTTTGCAGGCCTGATCTGGCTGAAGTAGAACTTATGCTCTTGGTGTGCCACACTGCCCTAGACCTGAAAGCTACAACGTGCAGTCTCCTTTCCAGTGTGCGAGTTGGGCCCCAGAGCATCTTGCTTCCAGCTCTTTGGGAAGCTACGATACAACTCGCTCTTCACAGTGCTCTTACAGCCTACCGGGAACATGTCTTACAAAGGCCTGTGAAACACGGTTACCTTGCAGGCCTGATCTGGCTGAAGTAGAACTTCTGCACTGGGTGTGCCACATTGCCCTAGAGCTGAAAGGCACAACGTGCAGGCTTCTTCACAAAGGGCGAGTTGGGCCCCAGAGCAGCTTGCTTCCAGCTCTTTGGTAAGCTAAGAAACAACTCGCCCTGCACAGTGCTCTTACAGCCTAAGGGGAACATCTCTTACAAATGCCTGTGAAATGCAGTTTCTTTGCAGTCCTGATCTGGGTGAAGTAGAACTTCCGCCCTGGGTGTGCCAAATTGCCGTATAGCTGAAAGGCACAACGTTCAGGATTCTTAACAAAGCGCGAGTTGGGCCCCAGAGCATCTTGCTTCCAGCTCTTTGGGAAGCTAAGAAACAACTCGCTCTGCACCGGGCTCTTACAGCCTACCGGGAACATCTCTTACAAAGGCCTGTGAAACGCAGTTTCTTTGCAGGCCTGATCAGGCTGAAGTAGAACTTCTGCCATGGGTGTGGCACATTGCCCTAGAGCTGAAAGGCACAACGTGCAGGCTTCTTAACAAAGGGCAAGTTTTGCCCCAGAGCATCTTGCTTCCAGCTCTTTGGGAAGCTAAGAAGCAACTCGCTCTGCACAGTGCTCTTACAGCCTACCGGGAACATCTCTTACAAAGGCCTGTGTGATGCACTTTCTTTGCAGGCCTCATCTGGCTGCAGTAGACCTTCTGCCCTGGGTGTGCTACTTTGCCCTCGAGCTGAAAGGCACAACGTGCAGGCTTCTTTCCAAAGGGCGAGTTGGGCCCCACAGCATCTTGCTTCCAGCTCTTTGGGAAGCTAAGAAACAACTCGCTCTGCATAGTGCTCTTACAGCCTACCTGGAACATGTCTTCCAAAGGGCTGTGAAACGCAGTTTCTTTGCAGACCTGATCTGGCTGAAGTAGGACTTCTGCTCTGGGTGTGCTACTTTGCCCTAGAGCTGAAAGGCACAACGTGCAGACTTCTTTCCAAAGGGCGAGTTGGGCCCCACAGCATCTTGCTTCCAGCTCTTTGGGAAGCTAAGAAACAACTCGCTCTGCACAGTGCTCTTACAGCCTACCGGGAACATCTCTTCCAAAGGCCTGTGAAACGCAGTTTCTTTGCAGGCCTGATCTGGCTGAAGTAGGACTTCTGCTCTGGGTGTGCTACTTTGCCCTAGAGCTGAAAGGCACAACGTGCAGGCTTCTTTCCAAAGGGCGAGTTGGGCCCCACAGCATCTTGCTTCCAGGTCTTTGGGAAGCTCAGAAACAACTCGCTCTGCACAGTGCTCTTACAGCCTACCGGGAACATCTCTTCCAAAGGCCTGTGAAACGCAGTTTCTTTGCAGTACTGATCTGGCTGAAGTAGGACTTCTGCTCTGGGTGTGATACTTTGCCCTAGAGCTGAAAGGCACAACGTGCAGGCTTCTTTCCAAAGGGCGAGTTGGGCCACACAGCATCTTGCTTCCAGCTCTTTGGGAAGCTAAGAAACAACTCGCTCTGCACAGTGCTCTTACAGCCTAGTGGGAACATCTCTTCCAAAGGCCTGTGAAATGCAGTTTCTTTGCAGGCCTGATCTGGCTGAAGTAGGACTTCTGCTCTGGGTGTGCTACTTTGCCCTAGAGCTGAAAGGCACAACGTGCAGGCTTCTTTCCAAAGGGCGAGTTGGGCACCACAGCATCTTGCTTCCAGCTCTTTGGGAAGCTAAGAAACAACTCGCTCTGCACAGTGCTCTTACAGCCTAGTGGGAACATCTCTTCCAAAGGCCTGTGAAACGCAGTTTCTTTGCAGGCCTGATCTGGCTGAAGTAGGACTTCTGCTCTGGGTGTGCTACTTTGCCCTAGAGCTGAAAGGCACAACGTGCAGGCTTCTTTCCAAAGGGCGAGTTGGGCCCCACAGCATCTTGCTTCCAGCTCTTTGGGAAGCTAAGAAACAACTCGCTCTGCACAGTGCTCTTACAGACTACCGGGAACATGTCTTCCAAAGGGCTGTGAAACGAAGGTTCTTTGCAGGCCTTATCTGGCTGAAGTAGGACTTCTGCCCTGGGTGTGCTACTTTGCCCTAGAGCTGAAAGGCACAACGTGCAGGCTTCTTTCCAAAGGGCGAGTTGGGCCCCACAGCATCTTGCTTCCAGCTCTTTGGGAAGCTAAGAAACAACTCGCTCTGCACAGTGCTCTTACAGCCTACCGGGAACATCTCTTCCAAAGGCCTGTGAAACGCAGTTTCTTTGCAGGCCTGATCTGGCTGAAGTAGGACTTCTGCTCTGGGTGTGCTACTTTGCCCTAGAGCTGAAAGGCACAACGTGCAGGCTTCTTTCCAAAGGGCGAGTTGGGCACCACAGCATCTTGCTTCCAGCTCTTTGGGAAGCTAAGAAACAACTCGCTCTGCACAGTGCTCTTACAGCCTAGTGGGAACATCTCTTCCAAAGGCCTGTGAAACGCAGTTTCTTTGCAGGCCTGATCTGGCTGAAGTAGGACTTCTGCTCTGGGTGTGCTACTTTGCGCTAGAGCTGAAAGGCACAACGTGCAGGCTTCTTTCCAAAGGGCGAGTTGGGCCCCACAGCATCTTGCTTCCAGCTCTTTGGGAAGCTAAGAAACAACTCGCTCTGCACAGTGCTCTTACAGACTACCGGGAACATGTCTTCCAAAGGGCTGTGAAACGCAGTTTCTTTGCAGGCCTGATCTGGCTGAAGTAGAACTTCTGCCCTGGGTGTGCCACACTGCCCTAGAGCTGAAAGCTACAACGTGCAGTCTCCTTTCCAATGTGCGAGTTGGGCCCCAGAGCATCTTGCTTCCAGCTCTTTGGGAAGCTAAGAAACAACTCGCTCTGCACAGTGCTCTTACAGCCTACCGGGAACATCTCTTACAAAGGCCTGTGTGATGCACTTTCTTTGCAGGCCTGATCTGGCTGCAGTAGAACTTCTGCTCTGGGTGTGCCACATTGCCCTAGAGCTGAAAGCTACAACCTGCCGTCTGCTTTCCAAAGGGCGAGTTGGGCCCCAGAGCATCTTGCTTCCAGCTCTTTGGGAAGCTAAGAAACAACTCGCTCTGCACAGTGCTCTTACAGCCTACAGGGAACATCTCTTACAAAGGCCTGTGAAACGCACTTTCTTTGCAGGCCTGATCAGGCTGAAGTAGAACTTCTGCCCTGGGTGTGGCACCTAGCCCTAGATCTGAAAGGCACAACGTGCAGGCTTCTTAACAAAGGGCGAGTTGGGCCCCACAGCATCTTGCTTCCAGCTCTTTGGGAAGCTAAGAAACAACTCGCTCTGCACAGTGCTCTTACAGCCTACCGGGAACATCTCTTACAAAGGCCTGTGAAACGCAGTTTCTTTGCAGGCCTGATCTGGATGAAGTAGAACTTCTGCCCTGGGTGTGCCACATTGCCCTAGAGCTGAAAGGCACAACGTGCAGGCTTCTTAACAAAGGGCGAGTTGGGCCCCAGAGCATCTTGCTTCCAGCTCTTTGGGAAGCTAAGAAACAACTCGCTCTGCAGAGTGCTCTTACAGCCTACTGGGAACATCTCTTACAAAGGCCTGTGAAACGCAGTTTCTTTGAAGGCCTGATCTGGATGAAGTAGAACTT
The DNA here is from genome assembly GCF_041296265.1 of Equus caballus. NCBI lineage: Eukaryota > Metazoa > Chordata > Mammalia > Perissodactyla > Equidae > Equus > Equus caballus. The sequence goes on from NC_091692.1 coordinate 44,584,961, forward strand.
CTGCCCTGGTGTGGCACCTAGCCCTAGAGCGGAAAGGCACAATGTGCAGGCTTCTTCACAAAGGGCGAGTTGGGCGCCAGAGCATCTTGCTTCCAGCTCTTTGGGAACCTAAGAAACAACTCGCTCTGCACAGTGCTCTTACAGCCTACCGGGAACATCTCTTAAAAAGGCCTGTGAAACGCAGTTTCTTTGCAGGCCTGATCTGGCTGAAGTAGAACTTCTGCCCTGGGTGTGCCACATTGCCCTAGAGCTGAAAGGCACAACGTGCAGGCTTCTTAACAAAGGGCGAGTTGGGCCCCAGAGCATCTTCCTTCCAGCTCTTTGGGAAGCTAAGAAACAACTCGCTCTGCACAGTGCTCTTACAGCCTACCGGGAACATCTCTTACAAAGGCCTGTGAAACGCAGTTTCTTTGCAGGCCTGATCTGGCTGAAGTAGAACTTCTGCCCTGGGTGTGCCACATTGCCCTAGAGCTGAAAGGAACAACGTGCAGGCTTCTTAACAAAGGGCGAGTTGGCCCCAGAGCATCTTGCTTCCAGCTCTTTGGGAAGCTAAGAAACAACTCGCTCTGCACAGTGCTCTTACAGCCTACCGGGAACATCTCTTACAAAGGCCTGTGAAACGCAGTTTCTTGGCAGGCCTGATCTGGCTGAAGTAGAACTTCTGCCCTGGGTGTGCCACATTGCCCTAGAGCTGAAAGGCACAACGTGGAGGCTTCTTAACAAAGGGCGAGTTGGGCCCCAGAGCATCTTGCTTCCAGCTCTTTGGGAAGCTAAGAAACAACTCGCTCTGCACAGTGCTCTTACAGCCTACCGGGAACATCTCTTACAAAGGCCTGTGAAACGCAGTTTCTTTGCAGGCCTGATCTGGCTGAAGTAGGACTTCTGCTCTGGGTGTGCTACTTTGCCCTAGAGCTGAAAGGCACAACGTGCAGGCTTCTTTCCAAAGGGCGAGTTGGGCCCCACAGCATCTTGCTTCCAGGTCTTTGGGAAGCTCAGAAACAACTCGCTCTGCACAGTGCTCTTACAGCCTACCGGGAACATCTCTTCCAAAGGCCTGTGAAACGCAGTTTCTTTGCAGTACTGATCTGGCTGAAGTAGGACTTCTGCTCTGGGTGTGATACTTTGCCCTAGAGCTGAAAGGCACAACGTGCAGGCTTCTTTCCAAAGGGCGAGTTGGGCCACACAGCATCTTGCTTCCAGCTCTTTGGGAAGCTAAGAAACAACTCGCTCTGCACAGTGCTCTTACAGCCTAGTGGGAACATCTCTTCCAAAGGCCTGTGAAATGCAGTTTCTTTGCAGGCCTGATCTGGCTGAAGTAGGACTTCTGCTCTGGGTGTGCTACTTTGCCCTAGAGCTGAAAGGCACAACGTGCAGGCTTCTTTCCAAAGGGCGAGTTGGGCACCACAGCATCTTGCTTCCAGCTCTTTGGGAAGCTAAGAAACAACTCGCTCTGCACAGTGCTCTTACAGCCTAGTGGGAACATCTCTTCCAAAGGCCTGTGAAACGCAGTTTCTTTGCAGGCCTGATCTGGCTGAAGTAGGACTTCTGCTCTGGGTGTGCTACTTTGCCCTAGAGCTGAAAGGCACAACGTGCAGGCTTCTTTCCAAAGGGCGAGTTGGGCCCCACAGCATCTTGCTTCCAGCTCTTTGGGAAGCTAAGAAACAACTCGCTCTGCACAGTGCTCTTACAGACTACCGGGAACATGTCTTCCAAAGGGCTGTGAAACGAAGGTTCTTTGCAGGCCTTATCTGGCTGAAGTAGGACTTCTGCCCTGGGTGTGCTACTTTGCCCTAGAGCTGAAAGGCACAACGTGCAGGCTTCTTTCCAAAGGGCGAGTTGGGCCCCACAGCATCTTGCTTCCAGCTCTTTGGGAAGCTAAGAAACAACTCGCTCTGCACAGTGCTCTTACAGCCTACCGGGAACATCTCTTCCAAAGGCCTGTGAAACGCAGTTTCTTTGCAGGCCTGATCTGGCTGAAGTAGGACTTCTGCTCTGGGTGTGCTACTTTGCCCTAGAGCTGAAAGGCACAACGTGCAGGATTCTTTCCAAAGGGCGAGTTGGGCACCACAGCATGTTGCTTCCAGCTCTTTGGGAAGCTAAGAAACAACTCGCTCTGCACAGTGCTCTTACAGCCTAGTGGGAACATCTCTTCCAAAGGCCTGTGAAACGCAGTTTCTTTGCAGGCCTGATCTGGCTGAAGTAGGACTTCTGCTCTGGGTGTGCTACTTTGCGCTAGAGCTGAAAGGCACAACGTGCAGGCTTCTTTCCAAAGGGCGAGTTGGGCCCCACAGCATCTTGCTTCCAGCTCTTTGGGAAGCTAAGAAACAACTCGCTCTGCACAGTGCTCTTACAGACTACCGGGAACATGTCTTCCAAAGGGCTGTGAAACGCAGTTTCTTTGCAGGCCTGATCTGGCTGAAGTAGAACTTCTGCCCTGGGTGTGCCACACTGCCCTAGAGCTGAAAGCTACAACGTGCAGTCTCCTTTCCAATGTGCGAGTTGGGCCCCAGAGCATCTTGCTTCCAGCTCTTTGGGAAGCTAAGAAACAACTCGCTCTGCACAGTGCTCTTACAGCCTACCGGGAACATCTCTTACAAAGGCCTGTGTGATGCACTTTCTTTGCAGGCCTGATCTGGCTGCAGTAGAACTTCTGCTCTGGGTGTGCCACATTGCCCTAGAGCTGAAAGCTACAACCTGCCGTCTGCTTTCCAAAGGGCGAGTTGGGCCCCAGAGCATCTTGCTTCCAGCTCTTTGGGAAGCTAAGAAACAACTCGCTCTGCACAGTGCTCTTACAGCCTACAGGGAACATCTCTTACAAAGGCCTGTGAAACGCACTTTCTTTGCAGGCCTGATCAGGCTGAAGTAGAACTTCTGCCCTGGGTGTGGCACCTAGCCCTAGATCTGAAAGGCACAACGTGCAGGCTTCTTAACAAAGGGCGAGTTGGGCCCCACAGCATCTTGCTTCCAGCTCTTTGGGAAGCTAAGAAACAACTCGCTCTGCACAGTGCTCTTACAGCCTACCGGGAACATCTCTTACAAAGGCCTGTGAAACGCAGTTTCTTTGCAGGCCTGATCTGGATGAAGTAGAACTTCTGCCCTGGGTGTGCCACATTGCCCTAGAGCTGAAAGGCACAACGTGCAGGCTTCTTAACAAAGGGCGAGTTGGGCCCCAGAGCATCTTGCTTCCAGCTCTTTGGGAAGCTAAGAAACAACTCGCTCTGCAGAGTGCTCTTACAGCCTACTGGGAACATCTCTTACAAAGGCCTGTGAAACGCAGTTTCTTTGAAGGCCTGATCTGGATGAAGTAGAACTTCTGCCCTGGTGTGGCACCTAGCCCTAGAGCGGAAAGGCACAATGTGCAGGCTTCTTCACAAAGGGCGAGTTGGGCGCCAGAGCATCTTGCTTCCAGCTCTTTGGGAACCTAAGAAACAACTCGCTCTGCACAGTGCTCTTACAGCCTACCGGGAACATCTCTTAAAAAGGCCTGTGAAACGCAGTTTCTTTGCAGGCCTGATCTGGCTGAAGTAGAACTTCTGCCCTGGGTGTGCCACATTGCCCTAGAGCTGAAAGGCACAACGTGCAGGCTTCTTAACAAAGGGCGAGTTGGGCCCCAGAGCATCTTCCTTCCAGCTCTTTGGGAAGCTAAGAAACAACTCGCTCTGCACAGTGCTCTTACAGCCTACCGGGAACATCTCTTACAAAGGCCTGTGAAACGCAGTTTCTTTGCAGGCCTGATCTGGCTGAAGTAGAACTTCTGCCCTGGGTGTGCCACATTGCCCTAGAGCTGAAAGGAACAACGTGCAGGCTTCTTAACAAAGGGCGAGTTGGCCCCAGAGCATCTTGCTTCCAGCTCTTTGGGAAGCTAAGAAACAACTCGCTCTGCACAGTGCTCTTACAGCCTACCGGGAACATCTCTTACAAAGGCCTGTGAAACGCAGTTTCTTGGCAGGCCTGATCTGGCTGAAGTAGAACTTCTGCCCTGGGTGTGCCACATTGCCCTAGAGCTGAAAGGCACAACGTGGAGGCTTCTTAACAAAGGGCGAGTTGGGCCCCAGAGCATCTTGCTTCCAGCTCTTTGGGAAGCTAAGAAACAACTCGCTCTGCACAGTGCTCTTACAGCCTACCGGGAACATCTCTTACAAAGGCCTGTGAAACGCAGTTTCTTTGCAGGCCTGATCTGGCTGAAGTAGAACTTCTGCTCAGGGTGTGCCACACTGCCCTAGACCTGAAAGCTACAACGTGCAGACTCCTTTCCAATGTGCGAGTTGGGCCCCAGAGCATCTTGCTTCCAGCTCTTTGGGAAGCTAAGAAACAACTCGCTCTGCACAGTGCTCTTACAGACTACCGGGAACATCTCTTACAAAGGCCTGTGAAACGCAGGTTCTTTGCAGGCCTGATCTGGCTGAAGTAGAACTTCTGCCGTGGGTGTGCCACATTGCCCTAGAGCTGAAAGGCACAACGGCAGGCTTCTTAACAAAGGGCGAGTTGGGCCCCAGAGCATCTTGCTTCCAGCTCTTTGGGAAGCTAAGAAACAACTCGCTCTGCACAGTGCTCTTACAGCCTACCGGGAACATCTCTTACAAAGGCCTGTGAAACGCAGTTTCTTTGCAGGCCTGATCTGGCTGAAGTAGAACTTCTGCCCTGGGTGTGCCACATTGCCCTAGAGCTGAAAGGCACAACGTGCAGGCTTCTTAACAAAGGGCGAGTTGGGCCCCAGAGCATCTTGCTTCCAGCTCTTTGGGAAGCTAAGAAACAACTCACTCTTCACAGTGCTCTTACAGCCTACCGGGAACATCTCTTACAAAGGCCTGTGAAACGCAGTTTCTTTGCAGGCCTGTTCTGGATGAAGTAGAACTTCTGCCCTGGGTGTGGCACCTAGCCCTAGAGCTGAAAGGCACAACGTGCAGTCTGCATTCGAAAGGGCGAGTTGGGCGCCAGAGCTTGTTGCTTCCAGCTCTTTGGGAAGCTAAGAAACAACTCGCTCTGCACAGTGCTCTTACAGCCTACCGGGAACATCTCTTACAAAGGCCTGTGAAACACAGTTTCCTTGCAGGCGTGATCTGGCTGAAGTAGAACTTCAGCCCTGGGTGTGGCACCTAGCCCTAGAGCTGAAAGGCACAACGGGCAGTCTGCATTCCAAAGGGCGAGTTGGGCGCCAGAGCATCTTGCTTCCAGCTCTTTGGGAAGCTAAGAAACAACTCGCTCTGCACAGTGCTCTTACAGCCTACCGGGAACATCTCTTACAAAGGCCTGTGAAACGCAGTTTCTTTGCAGGCCTGATCTGGCTGAAGTAGAACTTCTGCCCTGGGTGTGCCACATTGCCCTAGAGCTGAAAGGCACAACGTGCAGGCTTCTTAACAAAGGGCGAGTTGGGCCCCAGAGCATCTTGCTTCCAGCTCTTTGGGAAGCTAAGAAACAACTCACTCTTCACAGTGCTCTTACAGCCTACTGGGAACATCTCTTACAAAGGCCTGTGAAACGCAGTTTCTTTGCAGGCCTGATCTGGATGAAGTAGAACTTCTGCCCTGGGTGTGGCACCTAGCCCTAGAGCTGAAAGGCACAACGTGCAGTCTGCATTCGAAAGGGCGAGTTGGGCGCCAGAGCTTCTTGCTTCCAGCTCTTTGGGAAGCTAAGAAACAACTCGCTCTGCACAGTGCTCTTACAGCCTACCGGGAACATCTCTTAAAAAGGCCTGTGAAACACAGTTTCCTTGCAGGCCTGATCTGGCTGAAGTAGAACTTCTGCCCTGGCTGTGCCACATTGCCCTAGAGCTGAAAGGCACAACGTGCAGGCTTCTTTCCAAAGGGCGAGTTGGGCACCACAGCATCTTGCTTCCAGCTCTTTGGGAAGCTAAGAAACAACTCGCTCTGCACAGTGCTCTTACAGCCTAGTGGGAACATCTCTTCCAAAGGCCTGTGAAACGCAGTTTCTTTGCAGGCCTGATCTGGCTGAAGTAGGACTTCTGCTCTGGGTGTGCTACTTTGCCCTAGAGCTGAAAGGCACAACGTGCAGGCTTCTTTCCAAAGGGCGAGTTGGGCACCACAGCATCTTGCTTCCAGCTCTTTGGGAAGCTAAGAAACAACTCGCTCTGCACAGTGCTCTTACAGCCTACCGGGAACATCTCTTCCAAAGGCCTGTGAAACGCAGTTTCTTTGCAGGCCTGATCTGGCTGAAGTAGGACTTCTGCTCTGGGTGTGCTACTTTGCCCTAGAGCTGAAAGGCACAACGTGCAGGCTTCTTTCCAAAGGGCGAGTTGGGCCCCACAGCATCTTGCTTCCAGCTCTTTGGGAAGCTAAGAAACAACTCGCTCTGCACAGTGCTCTTACAGACTACCGGGAACATGTCTTCCAAAGGGCTGTGAAACTAAGTTTCTTTGCAGGCCTTATCTGGCTGAAGTAGGACTTCTGCCCTGGGTGTGCTACTTTGCCCTAGAGCTGAAAGGCACAACGTGCAGGCTTCTTTCCAAAGGGCGAGTTGGGCCCCACAGCATCTTGCTTCCAGCTCTTTGGGAAGCTAAGAAACAACTCGCTCTGCACAGTGCTCTTACAGCCTACCGGGAACATCTCTTCCAAAGGCCTGTGAAACGCAGTTTCTTTGCAGGCCTGATCTGGCTGAAGTAGGACTTCTGCTCTGGGTGTGCTACTTTGCCCTAGAGCTGAAAGGCACAACGTGCAGGCTTCTTTCCAAAGGGCGAGTTGGGCACCACAGCATCTTGCTTCCAGCTCTTTGGGAAGCTAAGAAACAACTCGCTCTGCACAGTGCTCTTACAGCCTAGTGGGAACATCTCTTCCAAAGGCCTGTGAAACGCAGTTTCTTTGCAGGCCTGATCTGGCTGAAGTAGGACTTCTGCTCTGGGTGTGCTACTTTGCCCTAGAGCTGAAAGGCACAACGTGCAGGCTTCTTTCCAAAGGGCGAGTTGGGCCCCACAGCATCTTGCTTCCAGCTCTTTGGGAAGCTAAGAAACAACTCGCTCTGCACAGTGCTCTTACAGACTACCGGGAACATGTCTTCCAAAGGGCTGTGAAACGCAGTTTCTTTGCAGGCCTGATCTGGCTGAAGTAGAACTTCTGCCCTGGGTGTGCCACACTGCCCTAGAGCTGAAAGCTACAACGTGCAGTCTCCTTTCCAATGTGCGAGTTGGGCCCCAGAGCATCTTGCTTCCAGCTCTTTGGGAAGCTAAGAAACAACTCGCTCTGCACAGTGCTCTTACAGCCTACCGGGAACATCTCTTACAAAGGCCTGTGTGATGCACTTTCTTTGCAGGCCTGATCTGGCTGCAGTAGAACTTCTGCTCTGGGTGTGCCACATTGCCCTAGAGCTGAAAGCTACAACGTGCCGTCTGCTTTCCAAAGGGCGAGTTGGGCCCCAGAGCATCTTGCTTCCAGCTCTTTGGGAAGCTAAGAAACAACTCGCTCTGCACAGTGCTCTTACAGCCTACAGGGAACATCTCTTACAAAGGCCTGTGAAACGCACTTTCTTTGCAGGCCTGATCAGGCTGAAGTAGAACTTCTGCCCTGGGTGTGGCACCTAGCCCTAGATCTGAAAGGCACAACGTGCTGGCTTCTTAACAAAGGGCGAGTTGGGCCCCACAGCATCTTGCTTCCAGCTCTTTGGGAAGCTAAGAAACAACTCGCTCTGCACAGTGCTCTTACAGCCTACCAGGAACATCTCTTACAAAGGCCTGTGAAACGCAGTTTCTTTGCAGGCCTGATCTGGCTGAAGTAGAACTTCTGTCCTGGGTGTGCCACATTGCCCTAGAGCTGAAAGGCACAACGTGCAGGCTTCTTAACAAAGGGCGAGTTGGGCCCCAGAGCATCTTGCTTCCAGCTCTTTGGGAAGCTAAGAAACAACTCGCTCTGCACAGTGCTCTTACAGCCTACTGGGAACATCTCTTACAAAGGCCTGTGAAACGCAGTTTCTTTGCAGGCCTGATCTGGATGAAGTAGAACTTCTGCCCTGGGTGTGGCACCTAGCCCTAGAGCGGAAAGGCACAACGTGCAGTCTGCATTCGAAAGGGCGAGTTGGGCGCCAGAGCATCTTGCTTCCAGCTCTTTGGGAACCTAAGAAACAACTCGCTCTGCACAGTGCTCTTACAGCCTACCGGGAACATCTCTTAAAAAGGCCTGTGAAACGCAGTTTCTTTGCAGGCCTGATCTGGCTGAAGTAGAACTTCTGCCCTGGGTGTGCCACATTGCCCTAGAGCTGAAAGGCACAACGTGCAGGCTTCTTAACAAAGGGCGAGTTGGGCCCCAGAGCATCTTCCTTCCAGCTCTTTGGGAAGCTAAGAAACAACTCGCTCTGCACAGTGCTCTTACAGCCTACCGGGAACATCTCTTACAAAGGCCTGTGAAACGCAGTTTCTTTGCAGGCCTGATCTGGCTGAAGTAGAACTTCTGCCCTGGGTGTGCCACATTGCCTTAGAGCTGAAAGGCACAACGTGCAGGCTTCTTAACAAAGGGCGAGTTGGCCCCAGAGCATCTTGCTTCCAGCTCTTTGGGAAGCTAAGAAACAACTCGCTCTGCACAGTGCTCTTACAGCCTACCGGGAACATCTCTTACAAAGGCCTGTGAAACGCAGTTTCTTGGCAGGCCTGATCTGGCTGAAGTAGAACTTCTGCCCTGGGTGTGCCACATTGCCCTAGAGCTGAAAGGCACAACGTGGAGGCTTCTTAACAAAGGGCGAGTTGGGCCCCAGAGCATCTTGCTTCCAGCTCTTTGGGAAGCTAAGAAACAACTCGCTCTGCACAGTGCTCTTACAGCCTACCGGGAACATCTCTTACAAAGGCCTGTGAAACGCAGTTTCTTTGCAGGCCTGATCTGGCTGAAGTAGAACTTCTGCTCAGGGTGTGCCACACTGCCCTAGACCTGAAATCTACAACGTGCAGACTCCTTTCCAATGTGCGAGTTGGGCCCCAGAGCATCTTGCTTCCAGCTCTTTGGGAAGCTAAGAAACAACTCGCTCTGCACAGTGCTCTTACAGACTACCGGGAACATCTCTTACAAAGGCCTGTGAAACGCAGGTTCTTTGCAGGCCTGATCTGGCTGAAGTAGAACTTCTGCCGTGGGTGTGCCACATTGCCCTAGAGCTGAAAGGCACAACGGCAGGCTTCTTAACAAAGGGCGAGTTGGGCCCCAGAGCATCTTGCTTCCAGCTCTTTGGGAAGCTAAGAAACAACTCACTCTTCACAGTGCTCTTACAGCCTACCGGGAACATCTCTTACAAAGGCCTGTGAAACGCAGTTTCTTTGCAGGCCTGATCTGGATGAAGTAGAACTTCTGCCCTGGGTGTGGCACCTAGCCCTAGAGCTGAAAGGCACAACGGGCAGTCTGCATTCCAAAGGGCGAGTTGGGCGCCAGAGCATCTTGCTTCCAGCTCTTTGGGAAGCTAAGAAACAACTCGCTCTGCACAGTGCTCTTACAGCCTACCGGGAACATCTCTTACAAAGGCCTGTGAAACGCAGTTTCGTGGCAGGCCTGATCTGGCTGAAGTAGAACTTCTGCCCTGGGTGTGCCACATTGCCCTAGAGCTGAAAGGCACAACGTGCAGGCTTCTTAACAAAGGGCGAGTTGGCCCCAGAGCATCTTGCTTCCAGCTCTTTGGGAAGCTAAGAAACAACTCGCTCTGCACAGTGCTCTTACAGCCTACCGGGAACATCTCTTACAAAGGCCTGTGAAACGCCGTTTCTTGGCAGGCCTGATCTGGCTGAAGTAGAACTTCTGCCCTGGGTGTGCCACATTGCCCTAGAGCTGAAAGGCACAACGTGGAGGCTTCTTAACAAAGGGCGAGTTGGGCCCCAGAGCATCTTGCTTCCAGCTCTTTGGGAAGCTAAGAAACAACTCGCTCTGCACAGTGCTCTTACAGCCTACCGGGAACATCTCTTAGAAAGGCCTGTGAAACGCAGTTTCTTTGCAGGCCTGATGTGGCTGAAGTAGAACTTCTGCTCAGGGTGTGCCACACTGCCCTAGACCTGAAAGCTACAACGTGCAGACTCCTTTCCAATGTGCGAGTTGGGCCCCAGAGCATCTTGCTTCCAGCTCTTTGGGAAGCTAAGAAACAACTCGCTCTGCACAGTGCTCTTACAGACTACCGGGAACATCTCTTACAAAGGCCTGTGAAACGCAGGTTCTTTGCAGGCCTGATCTGGCTGAAGTAGAACTTCTGCCGTGGGTGTGCCACATTGCCCTAGAGCTGAAAGGCACAACGGCAGGCTTCTTAACAAAGGGCGAGTTGGGCCCCAGAGCATCTTGCTTCCAGCTCTTTGGGAAGCTAAGAAACAACTCGCTCTGCACAGTGCTCTTACAGCCTACAGGGAACATCTCTTACAAAGGCCTGTGAAACGCAGTTTCTTTGCAGGCCTGATCTGGCTGAAGTAGAACTTCTGCCCTGGGTGTGCCACATTGCCCTAGAGCTGAAAGGCACAACGTGCAGGCTTCTTAACAAAGGGCGAGTTGGGCCCCAGAGCATCTTGCTTCCAGCTCTTTGGGAAGCTAAGAAACAACTCACTCTTCACAGTGCTCTTACAGCCTACCGGGAACATCTCTTACAAAGGCCTGTGAAACGCAGTTTCTTTGCAGGCCTGATCTGGATGAAGTAGAACTTCTGCCCTGGTTGTGGCACCTAGCCCTAGAGCTGAAAGGCACAACGTGCAGTCTGCATTCGAAAGGGCGAGTTGGGCGCCAGAGCTTCTTGCTTCCAGCTCTTTGGGAAGCTAAGAAACAACTCGCTCTGCACAGTGCTCTTACCGCCTACCGGGAACATCTCTTACAAAGGCCTGTGAAACACAGTTTCCTTGCAGGCGTGATCTGGCTGAAGTAGAACTTCTGCCCTGGGTGTGGCACCTAGCCCTAGAGCTGAAAGGCACAACGGGCAGTCTGCATTCCAAAGGGCGAGTTGGGCCCCAGAGCATCTTGCTTCCAGCTCTTTGGGAAGCTAAGAAACAACTCGCTCTGCACAGTGCTCTTACAGCCTACAGGGAACATCTCTTACAAAGGCCTGTGAAACGCACTTTCTTTGCAGGCCTGATCAGGCTGAAGTAGAACTTCTGCCCTGGGTGTGGCACCTAGCCCTAGATCTGAAAGGCACAACGTGCTGGCTTCTTAACAAAGGGCGAGTTGGGCCCCACAGCATCTTGCTTCCAGCTCTTTGGGAAGCTAAGAAACAACTCGCTCTGCACAGTGCTCTTACAGCCTACCAGGAACATCTCTTACAAAGGCCTGTGAAACGCAGTTTCTTTGCAGGCCTGATCTGGCTGAAGTAGAACTTCTGTCCTGGGTGTGCCACATTGCCCTAGAGCTGAAAGGCACAACGTGCAGGCTTCTTAACAAAGGGCGAGTTGGGCCCCAGAGCATCTTGCTTCCAGCTCTTTGGGAAGCTAAGAAACAACTCGCTCTGCACAGTGCTCTTACAGCCTACTGGGAACATCTCTTACAAAGGCCTGTGAAACGCAGTTTCTTTGCAGGCCTGATCTGGATGAAGTAGAACTTCTGCCCTGGGTGTGGCACCTAGCCCTAGAGCGGAAAGGCACAACGTGCAGTCTGCATTCGAAAGGGCGAGTTGGGCGCCAGAGCATCTTGCTTCCAGCTCTTTGGGAACCTAAGAAACAACTCGCTCTGCACAGTGCTCTTACAGCCTACCGGGAACATCTCTTAAAAAGGCCTGTGAAACGCAGTTTCTTTGCAGGCCTGATCTGGCTGAAGTAGAACTTCTGCCCTGGGTGTGCCACATTGCCCTAGAGCTGAAAGGCACAACGTGCAGGCTTCTTAACAAAGGGCGAGTTGGGCCCCAGAGCATCTTCCTTCCAGCTCTTTGGGAAGCTAAGAAACAACTCGCTCTGCACAGTGCTCTTACAGCCTACCGGGAACATCTCTTACAAAGGCCTGTGAAACGCAGTTTCTTTGCAGGCCTGATCTGGCTGAAGTAGAACTTCTGCCCTGGGTGTGCCACATTGCCTTAGAGCTGAAAGGCACAACGTGCAGGCTTCTTAACAAAGGGCGAGTTGGCCCCAGAGCATCTTGCTTCCAGCTCTTTGGGAAGCTAAGAAACAACTCGCTCTGCACAGTGCTCTTACAGCCTACCGGGAACATCTCTTACAAAGGCCTGTGAAACGCAGTTTCTTGGCAGGCCTGATCTGGCTGAAGTAGAACTTCTGCCCTGGGTGTGCCACATTGCCCTAGAGCTGAAAGGCACAACGTGGAGGCTTCTTAACAAAGGGCGAGTTGGGCCCCAGAGCATCTTGCTTCCAGCTCTTTGGGAAGCTAAGAAACAACTCGCTCTGCACAGTGCTCTTACAGCCTACCGGGAACATCTCTTACAAAGGCCTGTGAAACGCAGTTTCTTTGCAGGCCTGATCTGGCTGAAGTAGAACTTCTGCTCAGGGTGTGCCACACTGCCCTAGACCTGAAATCTACAACGTGCAGACTCCTTTCCAATGTGCGAGTTGGGCCCCAGAGCATCTTGCTTCCAGCTCTTTGGGAAGCTAAGAAACAACTCGCTCTGCACAGTGCTCTTACAGACTACCGGGAACATCTCTTACAAAGGCCTGTGAAACGCAGGTTCTTTGCAGGCCTGATCTGGCTGAAGTAGAACTTCTGCCGTGGGTGTGCCACATTGCCCTAGAGCTGAAAGGCACAACGGCAGGCTTCTTAACAAAGGGCGAGTTGGGCCCCAGAGCATCTTGCTTCCAGCTCTTTGGGAAGCTAAGAAACAACTCGCTCTGCACAGTGCTCTTACAGCCTACCGGGAACATCTCTTCCAAAGGCCTGTGAAACGCAGTTTCTTTGCAGGCCTGATCTGGCTGAAGTAGAACTTCTGCCCTGGGTGTGCCACATTGCCCTAGAGCTGAAAGGCACAACGTGCAGGCTTCTTAACAAAGGGCGAGTTGGGCCCCAGAGCATCTTGCTTCCAGCTCTTTGGGAAGCTAAGAAACAACTCACTCTTCACAGTGCTCTTACAGCCTACCGGGAACATCTCTTACAAAGGCCTGTGAAACGCAGTTTCTTTGCAGGCCTGATCTGGATGAAGTAGAACTTCTGCCCTGGGTGTGGCACCTAGCCCTAGAGCTGAAAGGCACAACGTGCAGTCTGCATTCGAAAGGGCGAGTTGGGCGCCAGAGCTTCTTGCTTCCAGCTCTTTGGGAAGCTAAGAAACAACTCGCTCTGCACAGTGCTCTTACAGCCTACCGGGAACATCTCTTACAAAGGCCTGTGAAACACAGTTTCCTTGCAGGCGTGATCTGGCTGAAGTAGAACTTCTGCCCTGGGTGTGGCACCTAGCCCTAGAGCTGAAAGGCACAACGGGCAGTCTGCATTCCAAAGGGCGAGTTGGGCGCCAGAGCATCTTGCTTCCAGCTCTTTGGGAAGCTAAGAAACAACTCGCTCTGCACAGTGCTCTTACAGCCTACCGGGAACATCTCTTACAAAGGCCTGTGAAACGCAGTTTCTTGGCAGGCCTGATCTGGCTGAAGTAGAACTTCTGCCCTGGGTGTGCCACATTGCCCTAGAGCTGAAAGGCACAACGTGCAGGCTTCTTAACAAAGGGCGAGTTGGCCCCAGAGCATCTTGCTTCCAGCTCTTTGGGAAGCTAAGAAACAACTCGCTCTGCACAGTGCTCTTACAGCCTACCGGGAACATCTCTTACAAAGGCCTGTGAAACGCAGTTTCTTGGCAGGCCTGATCTGGCTGAAGTAGAACTTCTGCCCTGGGTGTGCCACATTGCCCTAGAGCTGAAAGGCACAACGTGGAGGCTTCTTAACAAAGGGCGAGTTGGGCCCCAGAGCATCTTGCTTCCAGCTCTTTGGGAAGCTAAGAAACAACTCGCTCTGCACAGTGCTCTTACAGCCTACCGGGAACATCTCTTAGAAAGGCCTGTGAAACGCAGTTTCTTTGCAGGCCTGATGTGGCTGAAGTAGAACTTCTGCTCAGGGTGTGCCACACTGCCCTAGACCTGAAAGCTACAACGTGCAGACTCCTTTCCAATGTGCGAGTTGGGCCCCAGAGCATCTTGCTTCCAGCTCTTTGGGAAGCTAAGAAACAACTCGCTCTGCACAGTGCTCTTACAGACTACCGGGAACATCTCTTACAAAGGCCTGTGAAACGCAGGTTCTTTGCAGGCCTGATCTGGCTGAAGTAGAACTTCTGCCGTGGGTGTGCCACATTGCCCTAGAGCTGAAAGGCACAACGGCAGGCTTCTTAACAAAGGGCGAGTTGGGCCCCAGAGCATCTTGCTTCCAGCTCTTTGGGAAGCTAAGAAACAACTCGCTCTGCACAGTGCTCTTACAGCCTACCGGGAACATCTCTTACAAAGGCCTGTGAAACGCAGTTTCTTTGCAGGCCTGATCTGGCTGAAGTAGAACTTCTGCCCTGGGTGTGCCACATTGCCCTAGAGCTGAAAGGCACAACGTGCAGGCTTCTTAACAAAGGGCGAGTTGGGCCCCAGAGCATCTTGCTTCCAGCTCTTTGGGAAGCTAAGAAACAACTCACTCTTCACAGTGCTCTTACAGCCTACCGGGAACATCTCTTACAAAGGCCTGTGAAACGCAGTTTCTTTGCAGGCCTGATCTGGATGAAGTAGAACTTCTGCCCTGGGTGTGGCACCTAGCCCTAGAGCTGAAAGGCACAACGTGCAGTCTGCATTCGAAAGGGCGAGTTGGGCGCCAGAGCTTCTTGCTTCCAGCTCTTTGGGAAGCTAAGAAACAACTCGCTCTGCACAGTGCTCTTACCGCCTACCGGGAACATCTCTTACAAAGGCCTGTGAAACACAGTTTCCTTGCAGGCGTGATCTGGCTGAAGTAGAACTTCTGCCCTGGGTGTGGCACCTAGCCCTAGAGCTGAAAGGCACAACGGGCAGTCTGCATTCCAAAGGGCGAGTTGGGCGCCAGAGCATCTTGCTTCCAGCTCTTTGGGAAGCTAAGAAACAACTCGCTCTGCACAGTGCTCTTACAGCCTACCGGGAACATCTCTTACAAAGGCCTGTGAAACGCAGTTTCTTTGCAGGCCTGATCTGGCTGAAGTAGAACTTCTGCCCTGGGTGTGCCACATTGCCCTAGAGCTGAAAGGCACAACGTGCAGGCTTCTTAACAAAGGGCGAGTTGGGCCCCAGAGCATCTTGCTTCCAGCTCTTTGGGAAGCTAAGAAACAACTCACTCTTCACAGTGCTCTTACAGCCTACTGGGAACATCTCTTACAAAGGCCTGTGAAACGCAGTTTCTTTGCAGGCCTGATCTGGCTGAAGTAGAACTTCTGCCCTGGGTGTGCCACATTGTCCTAGAGCTGAAAGGCACAACGTGCAGGCTTCTTTCCAAAGGGCGAGTTGGGCCCCACAGCATCTTGCTTCCAGCTCTTTGGGAAGCTAAGAAACAACTCGCTCTGCACAGTGCTCTTACAGACTACCGGGAACATGTCTTCCAAAGGGCTGTGAAACGCAGTTTCTTTGCAGGCCTTATCTGGCTGAAGTAGGACTTCTGCCCTGGGTGTGCTACTTTGCCCTAGAGCTGAAAGGCACAACGTGCAGGCTTCTTTCCAAAGGGCGAGTTGGGCCCCACAGCATCTTGCTTCCAGCTCTTTGGGAAGCTAAGAAACAACTCGCTCTGCACAGTGCTCTTACAGCCTACCGGGATCATCTCTTCCAAAGGCCTGTGAAACGCAGTTTCTTTGCAGGCCTGATCTGGCTGAAGTAGGACTTCTGCTCTGGGTGTGCTACTTTGCCCTAGAGCTGAAAGGCACAACGTGCAGGCTTCTTTCCAAAGGGCGAGTTGGGCCCCACAGCATCTTGCTTCCAGCTCTTTGGGAAGCTAAGAAACAACTCGCTCTGCACAGTGCTCTTACAGCCTAGTGGGAACATCTCTTCCAAAGGCCTGTGAAATGCAGTTTCTTTGCAGGCCTGATCTGGCTGAAGTAGGACTTCTGCTCTGGGTGTGCTACTTTGCCCTAGAGCTGAAAGGCACAACGTGCAGGCTTCTTTCCAAAGGGCGAGTTGGGCCCCACAGCATCTTGCTTCCAGCTCTTTGGGAAGCTAAGAAACAACTCGCTCTGCACAGTGCTCTTACAGCCTAGTGGGAACATCTCTTCCATAGGCCTGTGAAACGCAGTTTCTTTGCAGGCCTGATCTGGCTGAAGTAGAACTTCTGCCCTGGGTGTGCCACATTGCCCTATAGCTGAAAGGCACAACGTTCAGGCTTCTTAACAAAGCGCGAGTTGGGCCCCAGAGCATCTTGCTTCCAGCTCTTTGGGAAGCTAAGAAACAACTCGGTCTGCACATGGCTCTAACAGCCTACCGGGAACATCTCTTACAAAGGCCTGTGAAACGCAGTTTCTTTGCAGGCCTGATCAGGCTGAAGTAGAACTTCTGCCATGGGTGTGGCAATTGCCCTAGAGCTGAAAGGCACAACGTGCAGGCTTCTTAACAAAGGGCAAGTTTTGCCCCAGAGCATCTTGCTTCCAGCTCTTTGGGAAGCTAAGAAACAACTCGCTCTGCACAGTGCTCTTACAGCCTACCGGGAACATCTCTTACAAAGGCCTGTGTGATGCACTTTCTTTGCAGGCCTCATCTGGCTGCAGTAGAACTTCTGCTCTGGGTGTGCCACATTGCCCTAGAGCTGAAAGCTACAACGTGCCGTCTGCTTTCCAAAGGGCGAGTTGGGCCCCAGAGCATCTTGCTTCCAGCTCTTTGGGAAGCTAAGAAACAACTCGCTCTGCACAGTGCTCTTACAGCCTACAGGGAACATCTCTTACAAAGGCCTGTGAAACGCACTTTCTTTGCAGGCCTGATCAGGCTGAAGTAGAACTTCTGCCCTGGGTGTGGCACCTAGCCCTAGAGCTGAAAGGCACAACGTGCAGGCTTCTTCACAAAGGGCGAGTTGGGCCCCACAGCATCTTGCTTCCAGCTCTTTGGGAAGCTAAGAAACAACTCGCTCTGCACAGTGCTCTTACAGCCTACCAGGAACATCTCTTACAAAGGCCTGTGAAACGCAGTTTCTTTGCAGGCCTGATCTGGCTGAAGTAGAACTTCTGCCCTGGGTGTGCCACATTGCCCAGAGCTGAAAGGCACAACGTGCAGGCTTCTTAACAAAGGGCGAGTTTGGCCCCAGAGCATTTTGCTTCCAGCTCTTTGGGAAGGTAAGAAACAACTCGCTCTGCACAGTGCTCTTACAGCCTACTGGGAACATCTCTTACAAAGGCCTGTGAAACGCAGATTCTTTGCAGGCCTGATCTGGATGAAGTAGAACTTCTGCCCTGGGTGTGGCACCTAGCCCTAGAGCGGAAAGGCACAACGTGCAGTCTGCATTCGAAAGGGCGAGTTGGGCGCCAGAGCATCTTGCTTCCAGCTCTTTGGGAACCTAAGAAACAACTCGCTCTGCACAGTGCTCTTACAGCCTACCGGGAACATCTCTTAAAAAGGCCTGTGAAACGCAGTTTCTTTGCAGGCCTGATAAGGCTGAAGTAGAACTTCTGCCCTGGGTGTGCCACATTGCCCTAGAGCTGAAAGGCACAACGTGCAGGCTTCTTAACAAAGGGCGAGTTGGGCCCCAGAGCATATTCCTTCCAGCTCTTTGGGAAGCTAAGAAACAACTCGCTCTGCACAGTGCTCTTACAGCCTACCGGGAACATCACTTACAAAGGCCTGTGAAACGCAGTTTCTTTGCAGGCCTGATATGGCTGAAGTAGAACTTCTGCCCTGGGTGTGCCACATTGCCCTAGAGCTGAAAGGCACAACGTGCAGGCTTCTTAACAAAGGGCGAGTTGGCCCCACAGCATCTTGCTGCCAGCTCTTTGGGAAGCTAAGAAACAACTCGCTCTGCACAGTGCTCTTACAGCCTACCGGGAACATCTCTTACAAAGGCCTGTGAAACGCAGTTTCTTGGCAGGCCTGATCTGGCTGAAGTAGGACTTCTGCTCTGGGTGTGCTACTTTGCCCTAGAGCTGAAAGGCACAACGTGCAGGCTTCTTTCCAAAGGGCGAGTTGGGCCCCACAGCATCTTGCTTCCAGCTCTTTGGGAAGCTAAGAAACAACTCGCTCTGCACAGTGCTCTTACAGCCTAGTGGGAACATCTCTTCGAAAGGCCTGTGAAACGCAGTTTCTTTGCAGGCCTGATCTGGCTGAAGTAGGACTTCTGCTCTGGGTATGCTACTTTGCCCTAGAGCTGAAACGCACAACGTGCAGGCTTCTTTCCAAAGGGCGAGTTGGGCACCACAGCATCTTGCTTCCAGCTCTTTGGGAAGCTAAGAAACAACTCGCTCTGCACAGTGCTCTTACAGCCTACCGGGAACATCTCTTCCAAAGGCCTGTGAAACGCAGTTTCTTTGCAGGCCTGATCTGGCTGAAGTAGGACTTCTGCTCTGGGTGTGATACTTTGCCCTAGAGCTGAAAGGCACAACGTGCAGGCTTCTTTCCAAAGGGCGAGTTGGGCCCCACAGCATCTTGCTTCCAGCTCTTTGGGAAGCTAAGAAACAACTCGCTCTGCACAGTGCTCTTACAGCCTACCGGGAATATCTCTTCCAAAGGCCTGTGAAACGCAGTTTCTTTGCAGGCCTGATCTGGCTGAAGTAGGACTTCTGCTCTGGGTGTGCTACTTTGCCCTAGAGCTGAAAGGCACAACGTGCAGGCTTCTTTCCAAAGGGCGAGTTGGGCCCCACAGCATCTTGCTTCCAGCTCTTTGGGAAGCTAAGAAACAACTCGCTCTGCACAGTGCGCTTACAGCCTACCGGGAACATCTCTTCCAAAGGCCTGTGAAACGCAGTTTCTTTGCAGGCCTGATCTCGCTGAAGTAGGACTTCTGCTCTGGGTGTGCTACTTTGCCCTAGAGCTGAAAGGCACAACGTGCAGGCTTCTTTCCAAAGGGCGAGTTGGGCCCCACAGCATCTTGCTTCCAGCTCTTTGGGAAGCTAAGAAACAACTCGCTCTGCACAGTGCTCTTACAGCCTAGTGGGAACATCTCTTCCATAGGCCTGTGAAACGCAGTTTCTTTGCAGGCCTGATCTGGCTGAAGTAGGACTTCTGCTCTGGGTGTGCTACTTTGCCCTAGAGCTGAAAGGCACAACGTGCAGGCTTCTTTCCAAAGGGCGAGTTGGGCCCCACAGCATCTTGCTTCCAGCTCTTTGGGAAGCTAAGAAACAACTCGCTCTGCACAGTGCTCTTACAGCCTACCGGGAACATCTCTTCCAAAGGCCTGTGAAACGCAGTTTCTTTGCAGGCCTGATCTGGCTGAAGTAGGACTTCTGCTCTGGGTGTGCTACTTTGCCCTAGAGCTGAAAGGCACAACGTGCAGGCTTCTTAACAAAGGGCGAGTTGGGCCCCAGAGCATATTCCTTCCAGCTCTTTGGGAAGCTAAGAAACAACTCGCTCTGCACAGTGCTCTTACAGCCTACCGGGAACATCACTTACAAAGGCCTGTGAAACGCAGTTTCTTTGCAGGCCTGATATGGCTGAAGTAGAACTTCTGCCCTGGGTGTGCCACATTGCCCTAGAGCTGAAAGGCACAACGTGCAGGCTTCTTAACAAAGGGCGAGTTGGCCCCACAGCATCTTGCTGCCAGCTCTTTGGGAAGCTAAGAAACAACTCGCTCTGCACAGTGCTCTTACAGCCTACCGGGAACATCTCTTACAAAGGCCTGTGAAACGCAGTTTCTTGGCAGGCCTGATCTGGCTGAAGTAGGACTTCTGCTCTGGGTGTGCTACTTTGCCCTAGAGCTGAAAGGCACAACGTGCAGGCTTCTTTCCAAAGGGCGAGTTGGGCCCCACAGCATCTTGCTTCCAGCTCTTTGGGAAGCTAAGAAACAACTCGCTCTGCACAGTGCTCTTACAGCCTAGTGGGAACATCTCTTCGAAAGGCCTGTGAAACGCAGTTTCTTTGCAGGCCTGATCTGGCTGAAGTAGGACTTCTGCTCTGGGTATGCTACTTTGCCCTAGAGCTGAAACGCACAACGTGCAGGCTTCTTTCCAAAGGGCGAGTTGGGCACCACAGCATCTTGCTTCCAGCTCTTTGGGAAGCTAAGAAACAACTCGCTCTGCACAGTGCTCTTACAGCCTACCGGGAACATCTCTTCCAAAGGCCTGTGAAACGCAGTTTCTTTGCAGGCCTGATCTGGCTGAAGTAGGACTTCTGCTCTGGGTGTGATACTTTGCCCTAGAGCTGAAAGGCACAACGTGCAGGCTTCTTTCCAAAGGGCGAGTTGGGCCCCACAGCATCTTGCTTCCAGCTCTTTGGGAAGCTAAGAAACAACTCGCTCTGCACAGTGCTCTTACAGCCTACCGGGAATATCTCTTCCAAAGGCCTGTGAAACGCAGTTTCTTTGCAGGCCTGATCTGGCTGAAGTAGGACTTCTGCTCTGGGTGTGCTACTTTGCCCTAGAGCTGAAAGGCACAACGTGCAGGCTTCTTTCCAAAGGGCGAGTTGGGCCCCACAGCATCTTGCTTCCAGCTCTTTGGGAAGCTAAGAAACAACTCGCTCTGCACAGTGCGCTTACAGCCTACCGGGAACATCTCTTCCAAAGGCCTGTGAAACGCAGTTTCTTTGCAGGCCTGATCTCGCTGAAGTAGGACTTCTGCTCTGGGTGTGCTACTTTGCCCTAGAGCTGAAAGGCACAACGTGCAGGCTTCTTTCCAAAGGGCGAGTTGGGCCCCACAGCATCTTGCTTCCAGCTCTTTGGGAAGCTAAGAAACAACTCGCTCTGCACAGTGCTCTTACAGCCTAGTGGGAACATCTCTTCCATAGGCCTGTGAAACGCAGTTTCTTTGCAGGCCTGATCTGGCTGAAGTAGGACTTCTGCTCTGGGTGTGCTACTTTGCCCTAGAGCTGAAAGGCACAACGTGCAGGCTTCTTTCCAAAGGGCGAGTTGGGCCCCACAGCATCTTGCTTCCAGCTCTTTGGGAAGCTAAGAAACAACTCGCTCTGCACAGTGCTCTTACAGCCTACCGGGAACATCTCTTCCAAAGGCCTGTGAAACGCAGTTTCTTTGCAGGCCTGATCTGGCTGAAGTAGGACTTCTGCTCTGGGTGTGCTACTTTGCCCTAGAGCTGAAAGGCACAACGTGCAGGCTTCTTTCCAAAGGGCGAGTTGGGCCCCACAGCATCTTGCTTCCAGCTCTTTGGGAAGCTAAGAAACAACTCGCTCTGCACAGTGCTCTTACAGCCTAGTGGGAACATCTCTTCCAAAGGCCTGTGAAACGCAGTTTCTTTGCAGGTCTGATGTAGCTGAAGTAGGACTTCTGCTCTAGGTGTGCTCCTTTGCCCTAGAGCTGAAAGGCACAACGTGCAGGCTTCTTTCCAAAGGGCGAGTTGGGCCCCACAACATCTTGCTTCCAGCTCTTTGGGAAGCTAAGAAACAACTCGCTCTGCACAGTGCTCTTACAGCCTAGTGGGAACATCTCTTCCAAAGGCCTGTGAAACGCAGTTTCTTTGCAGGCCTGATCTGGCTGAAGTAGGACTTCTGCTCTGGGTGTGCTACTTTGCCCTAGAGCTGAAAGGCACAACGTGCAGGCTTCTTTCCAAAGGGCGAGTTGGGCCCCACAGCATCTTGCTTCCAGCTCTTTGGGAAGCTATGAAACAACTCGCTCTGCTCAGTGCTCTTACAGCCTACCGGGAACATCTCTTACAAAGGCCTGTGAAACACGGTTACCTTGCAGGCCTGATCTGGCTGAAGTAGAACTTCTGCCCTGGGTGTGCCACATTGCCCTAGAGCTGAAAGGCACAACGTGCAGGCTTCTTCACAAAGGGCGAGTTGGGCCCCAGAGCAGCTTGCTTCCAGCTCTTTGGTAAGCTAAAAAACAACTCGCCCTGCACAGTGCTCTTACAGCCTACCGGGAACATCTCTTACAAAGGCCTGTGTGATGCACTTTCTTTGCAGGCCTCATCTGGCTGCAGTAGAACTTCTGCTCTGGGTGTGCCACATTGCCCTTGAGCTGAAAGCTACAACGTGCCGTCTGCTTTCCAAAGGGCGAGTTGGGCCCCAGAGCATCTTGCTTCCAGCTCTTTGGGAACCTAAGAAACAACTCGCTCTGCACAGAGCTCTTACAGCCTAGTGGGAACATCTCTTCGAAAGGCCTGTGAAACGCAGTTTCTTTGCAGGCCTGATCTGGCTGAAGTAGGACTTCTGCTCTGGGTATGCTACTTTGCCCTAGAGCTGAAACGCACAACGTGCAGGCTTCTTTCCAAAGGGCGAGTTGGGCACCACAGCATCTTGCTTCCAGCTCTTTGGGAAGCTAAGAAACAACTCGCTCTGCACAGTGCTCTTATAGCCTACCGGGAACATCTCTTACAAAGGCCTGTGAAACGCAGTTTCTTTGCAGGCCTGATCTGGATGAAGTAGAACTTCTGCCCTGGGTGTGGCACCTAGCCCTAGAGCAGAAAGGCACAACGTGCAGGCTTCCTAACAAAGGGCGAGTTGGGCCCCAGAGCATCTTGCTTCCAGCTCTTTGGGAACCTAAGAAACAACTCGCTCTGCACAGTGCTCTTACAGCCTACCGGGAACATCTCTTACAAATGCCTGTGAAACGCAGTTTCTTTGCAGGCCTGATCTGGCTGAAGTAGAACTTCTGCCCTGGGTGTGCCACTTTGCCCTAGAGCTGAAAGGCACAACGTGCAGGCTTCTTAACAAAGGGCGAGTTGGCCCCAGAGCATCTTGCTTCCAGCTCTTTGGGAAGCTAAGAAACAACTCGCTCTGCACAGTGCTCTTACAGCCTACCGGGAACATCTCTTACAAAGGCCTGTGAAACGCAGTTTCTTTGCAGGCCTGATCAGGCTGAAGTAGAACTTCTGCCATGGGTGTGGCACATTGCCCTAGAGCTGAAAGGCACAACGTGCAGGCTTCTTAACAAAGGGTAAGTTTTGCCCCAGAGCATCTTGCTTCCAGCTCTTTGGGAAGCTAAGAAACAACTCGCTCTGCACAGTGCTCTTAAAGCCTACCGGGAACATCTCTTACAAAGGCCTGTGTGATGCACTTTCTTTGCAGGCCTCATCTGGCTGCAGTAGAACTTCTGCTCTGGGTGTGCCACATTGCCCTAGAGCTGAAAGCTACAACGTTCCGTCTGCTTTCCAAAGGGCGAGTTGGGCCCCAGAGCATCTTGCTTCCAGCTCTTTGGGAAGCTAAGAAACAACTCGCTCTGCACAGTGCTCTTACAGCCTACAGGGAACATCTCTTACAAAGGCCTGTGAAACGCAGTTTCTTTGCAGGCCTGATCTGGATGAAGTAGAACTTCTGCCCTGGGTGTGGCACCTAGCCCTAGAGCAGAAAGGCACAACGTGCAGTCTGCATTCGAAAGGGCGAGTTGGGCGCCAGAGCATCTTGCTTCCAGCCCTTTGGGAACCTAAGAAACAACTCGCTCTGCACAGTGCTCTTACAGCCTACCGGGAACATCTCTTAAAAAGGCCTGTGAAACACAGTTTCCTTGCAGGCCTGATCTGGCTGAAGTAGAACTTCTGCCCTGGGTGTGCCACATTGCCCTAGAGCTGAAAGGCAGAACGTGCAGGCTTCCTAACAAAGGGCGAGTTGGGCCCCAGAGCATCTTGCTTCCAGCCCTTTGGGAAGCTAAGAAACAACTCGCTCTGCACAGTGCTCTTACAGCCTACCGGGAACATCTCTTACAAAGGCCTGTGAAACGCAGTTTCTTTGCAGGCCTGATCTGGCTGAAGTAGAACTTATGCTCTGCCTGTGCCACACTGCCCTAGACCTGAAAGCTACAACGTGCAGTCTCCTTTCCAGTGTGCGAGTTGGGCCCAGAGCATCTTGCTTCCAGCTCTTTGGGAAGCTAAGAAACAACTCGCTCTGCACAGTGCTCTTACAGCCTACCGGGAACATCTCTTACAAAGGCCTGTGAAACACGGTTACCTTGCAGGCCTGATCTGGCTGAAGTAGAACTTCTGCCCTGGGTGTGCCACATTGCCCTAGAGCTGAAAGGCACAACGTGCAGGCTTCTTCACAAAGGGCGAGTTGGGCCCCAGAGCAGCTTGCTTCCAGCTCTTTGGTAAGCTAAGAAACAACTCGCCCTGCACAGTGCTCTTACAGCCTAAGGGGAACATCTCTTACAAATGCCTGTGAAATGCAGTTTCTTTGCAGTCCTGATCTGGCTGAAGTAGAACTTCTGCCCTGGGTGTGCCACATTGCCCTATAGCTGAAAGGCACAACGTTCAGGCTTCTTAACAACGCGCGAGTTGGGCCCCAGAGCATCTTGCTTCCAGCTCTTTGGGAAGCTAAGAAAAAACTCGCTCTGCACCGGGCTCTTACAGCCTACCGGGAACATCTCTTACAAAGGCCTGTGAAACGCAGTTTCTTTGCAGGCCTGATCAGGCTGAAGTAGAACTTCTGCCATGGGTGTGGCACATTGCCCTAGAGCTGAAAGGCACAACGTGCAGGCTTCTTAACAAAGGGCAAGTTTTGCCCCAGAGCATCTTGCTTCCAGCTCTTTGGGAAGCTAAGAAGCAACTCGCTCTGCACAGTGCTCTTACAGCCTACCGGGAACATCTCTTACAAAGGCCTGTGTGATGCACTTACTTTGCAGGCCTCATCTGGCTGCAGTAGAACTTCTGCCCTGGGTGTGCTACTTTGCCCTCGAGCTGAAAGGCACAACGTGCAGGCTTCTTTCCAAAGGGCGAGTTGGGCCCCACAGCATCTTGCTTCCAGCTCTTTGGGAAGCTAAGAAACAACTCGCTCTGCACAGTGCTCTTACAGCCTACCGGGAACATCTCTTACAAAGGCCTGTGAAACGCAGTTTCTTTGCAGGCCTGATCTGGCCGAAGTAGGACTTCTGCTCTGGGTGTGCTACTTTGCCCTAGAGCTGAAAGGCACAACGTGCAGGCTTCTTTCCAAAGGGCGAGTTGGGCCCCACAGCATCTTGCTTCCAGCTCTTTGGGAAGCTAAGAAACAACTCGCTCTGCACAGTGCTCTTACAGCCTACCGGGAGCATCTCTTCCAAAGGCCTGTGAAACGCAGTTTCTTTGCAGGCCTGATCTGGCTGAAGTAGAACTTCTGCCCTGGGTGTGCCACATTGCCCAGAGCTGAAAGGCACAACGTGCAGGCTTCTTAACAAAGGGCGAGTTGGGCCCCAGAGCATTTTGCTTCCAGCTCTTTGGGAAGCTAAGAAACAACTCGCTCTGCACAGTGCTCTTACAGCCTACTGGGAACATCTCTTACAAAGGCCTGTGAAACGCAGATTCTTTGCAGGCCTGATCTGGATGAAGCAGAACTTCTGCCCTGGGTGTGGCACCTAGCCCTAGAGCGGAAAGGCACAACGTGCAGTCTGCATTCGAAAGGGCGAGTTGGGCGCCAGAGCATCTTGCTTCCAGCTCTTTGGGAACCTAAGAAACAACTCGCTCTGCACAGTGCTCTTACAGCCTACCGGGAACATCTCTTAAAAAGGCCTGTGAAACGCAGTTTCTTTGCAGGCCTGATAAGGCTGAAGTAGAACTTCTGCCCTGGGTGTGCCACATTGCCCTAGAGCTGAAAGGCACAACGTGCAGGCTTCTTAACAAAGGGCGAGTTGGGCCCCAGAGCATATTCCTTCCAGCTCTTTGGGAAGCTAAGAAACAACTCGCTCTGCACAGTGCTCTTACAGCCTACCGGGAACATCACTTACAAAGGCCTGTGAAACGCAGTTTCTTTGCAGGCCTGATCTGGCTGAAGTAGAACTTCTGCCCTGGGTGTGCCACATTGCCCTAGAGCTGAAAGGCACAACGTGCAGGCTTCTTAACAAAGGGCGAGTTGGCCCCAGAGCATCTTGCTGCCAGCTCTTTGGGAAGCTAAGAAACAACTCGCTCTGCACAGTGCTCTTACAGCCTACCGGGAACATCTCTTACAAAGGCCTGTGAAACGCAGTTTCTTGGCAGGCCTGATCTGGCTGAAGTAGGACTTCTGCTCTGGGTGTGCTACTTTGCCCTAGAGCTGAAAGGCACAACGTGCAGGCTTCTTTCCAAAGGGCGAGTTGGGCCCCACAGCATCTTGCTTCCAGCTCTTTGGGAAGCTAAGAAACAACTCGCTCTGCACAGTGCTCTTACAGCCTACCGGGAACATCTCTTCCAAAGGCCTGTGAAACGCAGTTTCTTTGCAATACTGATCTGGCTGAAGTAGGACTTCTGCTCTTGGTGTGCTACTTTGCCCTAGAGCTGAAAGGCACAACGTGCAGGCTTCTTTCCAAAGGGCGAGTTGGGCCCCACAGCATCTTGCTTCCAGCTCTTTGGGAAGCTAAGAAACAACTCGCTCTGCACAGTGCTCTTACAGCCTAGTGGGAACATCTCTTCGAAAGGCCTGTGAAACGCAGTTTCTTTGCAGGCCTGATCTGGCTGAAGTAGGACTTCTGCTCTGGGTATGCTACTTTGCCCTAGAGCTGAAACGCACAACGTGCAGGCTTCTTTCCAAAGGGCGAGTTGGGCCCCACAGCTTCTTGCTTCCAGCTCTTTGGGAAGCTAAGAAACAACTCGCTCTGCACAGTGCTCTTACAGCCTACCGGGAACATCTCTTCCAAAGGCCTGTGAAACGCAGTTTCTTTGCAGGCCTGATCTGGCTGAAGTAGGACTTCTGCTCTGGGTGTGATACTTTGCCCTAGAGCTGAAAGGCACAACGTGCAGGCTTCTTTCCAAAGGGCGAGTTGGGCCCCACAGCATCTTGCTTCCAGCTCTTTGGGAAGCTAAGAAACAACTCGCTCTGCACAGTGCTCTTACAGCCTACCGGGAATATCTCTTCCAAAGGCCTGTGAAACGCAGTTTCTTTGCAGGCCTGATCTGGCTGAAGTAGGACTTCTGCTCTGGGTGTGCTACTTTGCCCTAGAGCTGA
The DNA here is from genome assembly GCF_041296265.1 of Equus caballus. Taxonomy (NCBI): domain Eukaryota; kingdom Metazoa; phylum Chordata; class Mammalia; order Perissodactyla; family Equidae; genus Equus; species Equus caballus. The sequence goes on from NC_091692.1 coordinate 44,611,715, forward strand.
AAGGCACAACGTGCAGGCTTCTTTCCAAAGGGCGAGTTGGGCCCCACAGCATCTTGCTTCCAGCTCTTTGGGAAGCTAAGAAACAACTCGCTCTGCACAGTGCGCTTACAGCCTACCGGGAACATCTCTTCCAAAGGCCTGTGAAACGAAGTTTCTTTGCAGGCCTGATCTGGCTGAAGTAGGACTTCTGCTCTGGGTGTGCTACTTTGCCCTAGAGCTGAAAGGCACAACGTGCAGGCTTCTTTCCAAAGGGCGAGTTGGGCCCCACAGCATCTTGCTTCCAGCTCTTTGGGAAGCTAAGAAACAACTCGCTCTGCACAGTGCTCTTACAGCCTAGTGGGAACATCTCTTCCATAGGCCTGTGAAACGCAGTTTCTTTGCAGGCCTGATCTGGCTGAAGTAGGACTTCTGCTCTGGGTGTGCTACTTTGCCCTAGAGCTGAAAGGCACAACGTGCAGGCTTCTTTCCAAAGGGCGAGTTGGGCCCCACAGCATCTTGCTTCCAGCTCTTTGGGAAGCTAAGAAACAACTCGCTCTGCACAGTGCTCTTACAGCCTACCGGGAACATCTCTTCCAAAGGCCTGTGAAACGCAGTTTCTTTGCAGGCCTGATCTGGCTGAAGTAGGACTTCTGCTCTGGGTGTGCTACTTTGCCCTAGAGCTGAAAGGCACAACGTGCAGGCTTCTTTCCAAAGGGCGAGTTGGGCCCCACAGCATCTTGCTTCCAGCTCTTTGGGAAGCTAAGAAACAACTCGCTCTGCACAGTGCTCTTACAGCCTAGTGGGAACATCTCTTCCAAAGGCCTGTGAAACGCAGTTTCTTTGCAGGCCTGATGTAGCTGAAGTAGGACTTCTGCTCTAGGTGTGCTACTTTGCCCTAGAGCTGAAAGGCACAACGTGCAGGCTTCTTTCGAAAGGGCGAGTTGGGCCCCACAACATCTTGCTTCCTTCTCTTTGGGAAGCTAAGAAACAACTCGCTCTGCACAGTGCTCTTACAGCCTAGTGGGAACATCTCTTCCAAAGGCCTGTGAAACGCAGTTTCTTTGCAGGCCTGATCTGGCTGAAGTAGGACTTCTGCTCTGGGTGTGCTACTTTGCCCTAGAGCTGAAAGGCACAACGTGCAGGCTTCTTTCCAAAGGGCGAGTTGGGCCCCACAGCATCTTGCTTCCAGCTCTTTGGGAAGCTAAGAAACAACTCGCTCTGCTCAGTGCTCTTACAGCCTACCGGGAACATCTCTTACAAAGGCCTGTGAAACACGGTTACCTTGCAGGCCTGATCTGGCTGAAGTAGAACTTCTGCCCTGGGTGTGCCACATTGCCCTAGAGCTGAAAGGCACAACGTGCAGGCTTCTTCACAAAGGGCGAGTTGGGCCCCAGAGCAGCTTGCTTCCAGCTCTTTGGTAAGCTAAAAAACAACTCGCCCTGCACAGTGCTCTTACAGCCTAACGGGAACATCTCTTACAAACGCCTGTGTGATGCACTTTCTTTGCAGGCCTCATCTGGCTGCAGTAGAACTTCTGCTCTGGGTGTGCCACATTGCCCTTGAGCTGAAAGCTACAACGTGCCGTCTGCTTTCCAAAGGGCGAGTTGGGCCCCAGAGCATCTTGCTTCCAGCTCTTTGGGAACCTAAGAAACAACTCGCTCTGCACAGTGCTCTTACAGCCTACAGGGAACATCTCTTACAAAGGCCTGTGAAACGCACTTTCTTTGCAGGCCTGATCAGGCTGAAGTAGAACTTCTGCCCTGGGTGTGGCACCTAGCCCTAGAGCTGAAAGGCACAACGTGCAGGCTTCTTAACAAAGGGCGAGTTGGGCCCCACAGCATCTTACTTCCAGCTCTTTGGGAAGCTAAGAAACAACTCGCTCTGCACAGTGCTCTTATAGCCTACCAGGAACATCTCTTACAAAGGCCTGTGAAACGCAGTTTCTTTGCAGGCCTGATCTGGATGAAGTAGAACTTCTGCCCTGGGTGTGGCACCTAGCCCTAGAGCGGAAAGGCACAACGTGCAGGCTTCCTAACAAAGGGCGAGTTGGGCCCCAGAGCATCTTGCTTCCAGCTCTTTGGGAACCTAAGAAACAACTCGCTCTGCACAGTGCTCTTACAGCCTACCGGGAACATCTCTTACAAATGCCTGTGAAACGCAGTTTCTTTGCAGGCCTGATCTGGCTGAAGTAGAACTTCTGCCCTGGGTGTGCCACATTGCCCTAGAGCTGAAAGGCACAACGTGCAGGCTTCTTAACAAAGGGCGAGTTGGCCCCAGAGCATCTTGCTTCCAGCTCTTTGGGAAGCTAAGAAACAACTCGCTCTGCACAGTGCTCTTACAGCCTACCGGGAACATCTCTTACAAAGGCCTGTGAAACGCAGTTTCTTTGCAGGCCTGATCAGGCTGAAGTAGAACTTCTGCCATGGGTGTGGCACATTGCCCTATAGCTGAAAGGCACAACGTGCAGGCTTCTTAACAAAGGGTAAGTTTTGCCCCAGAGCATCTTGCTTCCAGCTCTTTGGGAAGCTAAGAAACAACTCGCTCTGCACAGTGCTCTTAAAGCCTACCGGGAACATCTCTTACAAAGGCCTGTGTGATGCACTTTCTTTGCAGGCCTCATCTGGCTGCAGTAGAACTTCTGCTCTGGGTGTGCCACATTGCCCTAGAGCTGAAAGCTACAACGTTCCGTCTGCTTTCCAAAGGGCGAGTTGGGCCCCAGAGCATCTTGCTTCCAGCTCTTTGGGAAGCTAAGAAACAACTCGCTCTGCACAGTGCTCTTACAGCCTACAGGGAACATCTCTTACAAAGGCCTGTGAAACGCAGTTTCTTTGCAGGCCTGATCTGGATGAAGTAGAACTTCTGCCCTGGGTGTGGCACCTAGCCCTAGAGCAGAAAGGCACAACGTGCAGTCTGCATTCGAAAGGGCGAGTTGGGCGCCAGAGCATCTTGCTTCCAGCCCTTTGGGAACCTAAGAAACAACTCGCTCTGCACAGTGCTCTTACAGCCTACCGGGAACATCTCTTAAAAAGGCCTGTGAAACACAGTTTCCTTGCAGGCCTGATCTGGCTGAAGTAGAACTTCTGCCCTGGGTGTGCCACATTGCCCTAGAGCTGAAAGGCAGAACGTGCAGGCTTCCTAACAAAGGGCGAGTTGGGCCCCAGAGCATCTTGCTTCCAGCCCTTTGGGAAGCTAAGAAACAACTCGCTCTGCACAGTGCTCTTACAGCCTACCGGGAACATCTCTTACAAAGGCCTGTGAAACGCAGTTTCTTTGCAGGCCTGATCTGGCTGAAGTAGAACTTATGCTCTGCCTGTGCCACACTGCCCTAGACCTGAAAGCTACAACGTGCAGTCTCCTTTCCAGTGTGCGAGTTGGGCCCAGAGCATCTTGCTTCCAGCTCTTTGGGAAGCTAAGAAACAACTCGCTCTGCACAGTGCTCTTACAGCCTACCGGGAACATCTCTTACAAAGGCCTGTGAAACACGGTTACCTTGCAGGCCTGATCTGGCTGAAGTAGAACTTCTGCCCTGGGTGTGCCACATTGCCCTAGAGCTGAAAGGCACAACGTGCAGGCTTCTTCACAAAGGGCGAGTTGGGCCCCAGAGCAGCTTGCTTCCAGCTCTTTGGTAAGCTAAGAAACAACTCGCCCTGCACAGTGCTCTTACAGCCTAAGGGGAACATCTCTTACAAATGCCTGTGAAATGCAGTTTCTTTGCAGTCCTGATCTGGCTGAAGTAGAACTTCTGCTCTGGGTGTGCCACATTGCCCTAGAGCTGAAAGGCACAACGTGCAGGCTTCTTCACAAAGGGCGAGTTGGGCCCCAGAGCAGCTTGCTTCCAGCTCTTTGGTAAGCTAAAAAACAACTCGCCCTGCACAGTGCTCTTACAGCCTAACGGGAACATCTCTTACAAAGGCCTGTGTGATGCACTTTCTTTGCAGGCCTCATCTGGCTGCAGTAGAACTTCTGCTCTGGGTGTGCCACATTGCCCTTGAGCTGAAAGCTACAACGTGCCGTCTGCTTTCCAAAGGGCGAGTTGGGCCCCAGAGCATCTTGCTTCCAGCTCTTTGGGAACCTAAGAAACAACTCGCTCTGCACAGTGCTCTTACAGCCTACAGGGAACATCTCTTACAAAGGCCTGTGAAACGCACTTTCTTTGCAGGCCTGATCAGGCTGAAGTAGAACTTCTGCCCTGGGTGTGGCACCTAGCCCTAGAGCTGAAAGGCACAACGGGCAGGCTTCTTAACAAAGGGCGAGTTGGGCCCCACAGCATCTTACTTCCAGCTCTTTGGGAAGCTAAGAAACAACTCGCTCTGCACAGTGCTCTTATAGCCTACCAGGAACATCTCTTACAAAGGCCTGTGAAACGCAGTTTCTTTGCAGGCCTGATCTGGATGAAGTAGAACTTCTGCCCTGGGTGTGGCACCTAGCCCTAGAGCGGAAAGGCACAACGTGCAGGCTTCCTAACAAAGGGCGAGTTGGGCCCCAGAGCATCTTGCTTCCAGCTCTTTGGGAACCTAAGAAACAACTCGCTCTGCACAGTGCTCTTACAGCCTACCGGGAACATCTCTTACAAATGCCTGTGAAACGCAGTTTCTTTGCAGGCCTGATCTGGCTGAAGTAGAACTTCTGCCCTGGGTGTGCCACATTGCCCTAGAGCTGAAAGGCACAACGTGCAGGCTTCTTAACAAAGGGCGAGTTGGCCCCAGAGCATCTTGCTTCCAGCTCTTTGGGAAGCTAAGAAACAACTCGCTCTGCACAGTGCTCTTACAGCCTACCGGGAACATCTCTTACAAAGGCCTGTGAAACGCAGTTTCTTTGCAGGCCTGATCAGGCTGAAGTAGAACTTCTGCCATGGGTGTGGCACATTGCCCTATAGCTGAAAGGCACAACGTGCAGGCTTCTTAACAAAGGGTAAGTTTTGCCCCAGAGCATCTTGCTTCCAGCTCTTTGGGAAGCTAAGAAACAACTCGCTCTGCACAGTGCTCTTAAAGCCTACCGGGAACATCTCTTACAAAGGCCTGTGTGATGCACTTTCTTTGCAGGCCTCATCTGGCTGCAGTAGAACTTCTGCTCTGGGTGTGCCACATTGCCCTAGAGCTGAAAGCTACAACGTTCCGTCTGCTTTCCAAAGGGCGAGTTGGGCCCCAGAGCATCTTGCTTCCAGCTCTTTGGGAAGCTAAGAAACAACTCGCTCTGCACAGTGCTCTTACAGCCTACAGGGAACATCTCTTACAAAGGCCTGTGAAACGCAGTTTCTTTGCAGGCCTGATCTGGATGAAGTAGAACTTCTGCCCTGGGTGTGGCACCTAGCCCTAGAGCAGAAAGGCACAACGTGCAGTCTGCATTCGAAAGGGCGAGTTGGGCGCCAGAGCATCTTGCTTCCAGCCCTTTGGGAACCTAAGAAACAACTCGCTCTGCACAGTGCTCTTACAGCCTACCGGGAACATCTCTTAAAAAGGCCTGTGAAACACAGTTTCCTTGCAGGCCTGATCTGGCTGAAGTAGAACTTCTGCCCTGGGTGTGCCACATTGCCCTAGAGCTGAAAGGCAGAACGTGCAGGCTTCCTAACAAAGGGCGAGTTGGGCCCCAGAGCATCTTGCTTCCAGCCCTTTGGGAAGCTAAGAAACAACTCGCTCTGCACAGTGCTCCTACAGCCTACCGGGAACATCTCTTACAAAGGCCTGTGAAACGCAGTTTCTTTGCAGGCCTGATCTGGCTGAAGTAGAACTTATGCTCTGCCTGTGCCACACTGCCCTAGACCTGAAAGCTACAACGTGCAGTCTCCTTTCCAGTGTGCGAGTTGGGCCCAGAGCATCTTGCTTCCAGCTCTTTGGGAAGCTAAGAAACAACTCGCTCTGCACAGTGCTCTTACAGCCTACCGGGAACATCTCTTACAAAGGCCTGTGAAACACGGTTACCTTGCAGGCCTGATCTGGCTGAAGTAGAACTTCTGCCCTGGGTGTGCCACATTGCCCTAGAGCTGAAAGGCACAACGTGCAGGCTTCTTCACAAAGGGCGAGTTGGGCCCCAGAGCAGCTTGCTTCCAGCTCTTTGGTAAGCTAAGAAACAACTCGCCCTGCACAGTGCTCTTACAGCCTAAGGGGAACATCTCTTACAAATGCCTGTGAAATGCAGTTTCTTTGCAGTCCTGATCTGGCTGAAGTAGAACTTCTGCCCTGGGTGTGCCACATTGCCCTATAGCTGAAAGGCACAACGTTCAGGCTTCTTAACAAAGCGCGAGTTGGGCCCCAGAGCATCTTGCTTCCAGCTCTTTGGGAAGCTAAGAAAAAACTCGCTCTGCACCGGGCTCTTACAGCCTACCGGGAACATCTCTTACAAAGGCCTGTGAAACGCAGTTTCTTTGCAGGCCTGATCAGGCTGAAGTAGAACTTCTGCCATGGGTGTGGCACATTGCCCTAGAGCTGAAAGGCACAACGTGCAGGCTTCTTAACAAAGGGCAAGTTTTGCCCCAGAGCATCTTGCTTCCAGCTCTTTGGGAAGCTAAGAAGCAACTCGCTCTGCACAGTGCTCTTACAGCCTACCGGGAACATCTCTTACAAAGGCCTGTGTGATGCACTTACTTTGCAGGCCTCATCTGGCTGCAGTAGAACTTCTGCCCTGGGTGTGCTACTTTGCCCTCGAGCTGAAAGGCACAACGTGCAGGCTTCTTTCCAAAGGGCGAGTTGGGCCCCACAGCATCTTGCTTCCAGCTCTTTGGGAAGCTAAGAAACAACTCGCTCTGCACAGTGCTCTTACAGCCTACCGGGAACATCTCTTCCAAAGGCCTGTGAAACGCAGTTTCTTTGCAGGCCTGATCTGGCCGAAGTAGGACTTCTGCTCTGGGTGTGCTACTTTGCCCTAGAGCTGAAAGGCACAACGTGCAGGCTTCTTTCCAAAGGGCGAGTTGGGCCCCACAGCATCTTGCTTCCAGCTCTTTGGGAAGCTAAGAAACAACTCGCTCTGCACAGTGCTCTTACAGCCTACCGGGAGCATCTCTTCCAAAGGCCTGTGAAACGCAGTTTCTTTGCAGGCCTGATCTGGCTGAAGTAGGACTTCTGCTCTGGGTGTGCTACTTTGCCCTAGAGCTGAAAGGCACAACGTGCAGGCTTCTTTCCAAAGGGCGAGTTGGGCCCCACAGCATCTTGCTTCCAGCTCTTTGGGAAGCTAAGAAACAACTCGCTCTGCACAGTGCTCTTACAGCCTACTGGGAACATCTCTTCCAAAGGCCTGTGAAACGCAGTTTCTTTGCAGTACTGATCTGGCTGAAGTAGGACTTCTGCTCTTGGTGTGCTACTTTGCCCTAGAGCTGAAAGGCACAACGTGCAGGCTTCTTTCCAAAGGGCGAGTTGGGCCCCACAGCATCTTGCTTCCAGCTCTTTGGGAAGCTAAGAAACAACTCGCTCTGCACAGTGCTCTTACAGCCTAGTGGGAACATCTCTTCGAAAGGCCTGTGAAACGCAGTTTCTTTGCAGGCCTGATCTGGCTGAAGTAGGACTTCTGCTCTGGGTATGCTACTTTGCCCTAGAGCTGAAACGCACAACGTGCAGGCTTCTTTCCAAAGGGCGAGTTGGGCACCACAGCATCTTGCTTCCAGCTCTTTGGGAAGCTAAGAAACAACTCGCTCTGCACAGTGCTCTTACAGCCTACCGGGAACATCTCTTCCAAAGGCCTGTGAAACGCAGTTTCTTTGCAGGCCTGATCTGGCTGAAGTAGGACTTCTGCTCTGGGTGTGATACTTTGCCCTAGAGCTGAAAGGCACAACGTGCAGGCTTCTTTCCAAAGGGCGAGTTGGGCCCCACAGCATCTTGCTTCCAGCTCTTTGGGAAGCTAAGAAACAACTCGCTCTGCACAGTGCTCTTACAGCCTACCGGGAATATCTCTTCCAAAGGCCTGTGAAACGCAGTTTCTTTGCAGGCCTGATCTGGCTGAAGTAGGACTTCTGCTCTGGGTGTGCTACTTTGCCCTAGAGCTGAAAGGCACAACGTGCAGGCTTCTTTCCAAAGGGCGAGTTGGGCCCCACAGCATCTTGCTTCCAGCTCTTTGGGAAGCTAAGAAACAACTCGCTCTGCACAGTGCTCTTATAGCCTAGTGGGAAATCTCTTCCAAAGTCCTGTGAAACGCAGTTTCTTTGCAGGCCTGATCTGGCTGAAGTAGGACTTCTGCTCTGGGTGTGCTACTTTGCCCTAGAGCTGAAAGGCACAACGTGCAGGCTTGTTTCCAAAGGGCGAGTTGGGCCCCACAGCATCTTGCTTCCAGCTCTTTGGGAAGCTAAGAAACAACTCGCTCTGCACAGTGCTCTTACAGCCTAGTGGGAACATCTCTTCCAAAGGCCTGTGAAACGCAGTTTCTTTGCAGGCCTGATGTAGCTGAAGTAGGACTTCTGCTCTAGGTGTGCTACTTTGCCCTAGAGCTGAAAGGCACAACGTGCAGGCTTCTTTCCAAAGGGCGAGTTGGGCCCCACAGCATCTTGCTTCCTTCTCTTTGGGAAGCTAAGAAACAACTCGCTCTGCACAGTGCTCCTACAGCCTAGTGGGAACATCTCTTCCAAAGGCCTGTGAAACGCAGTTTCTTTGCAGGCCTGATCTGGCTGAAGTAGGACTTCTGCTCTGGGTGTGCTACTTTGCCCTAGAGCTGAAAGGCACAACGTGCAGGCTTCTTTCCAAAGGGCGAGTTGGGCCCCACAGCATCTTGCTTCCAGCTCTTTGGGAAGCTAAGAAACAACTCGCTCTGCACAGTGCTCTTACAGCCTAGTGGGAACATCTCTTCCATAGGCCTGTGAAACGCAGTTTCTTTGCAGGCCTGATCTGGCTGAAGTAGGACTTCTGCTCTGGGTGTGCTACTTTGCCCTAGAGCTGAAAGGCACAACGTGCAGGCTTCTTTCCAAAGGGCGAGTTGGGCCCCACAGCATCTTGCTTCCAGCTCTTTGGGAAGCTAAGAAACAACTCGCTCTGCACAGTGCTCTTACAGCCTACCGGGAACATCTCTTCCAAAGGCCTGTGAAACGCAGTTTCTTTGCAGGCCTGATCTGGCTGAAGTAGGACTTCTGCTCTGGGTGTGCTACTTTGCCCTAGAGCTGAAAGGCACAACGTGCAGGCTTCTTTCCAAAGGGCGAGTTGGGCCCCACAGCATCTTGCTTCCAGATTTTTGGGAAGCTAAGAAACAACTCGCTCTGCACAGTGCTCTTACAGCCTACCGGGAACATCTCTTAAAAAGGCCTGTGAAACACAGTTTCCTTGCAGGCCTGATCTGGCTGAAGTAGAACTTCTGGCCTGGGTGTGCCACATTGCCCTAGAGCTGAAAGGCAGAACGTGCAGGCTTCCTAACAAAGGGCGAGTTGGGCCCCAGAGCATCTTGCTTCCAGCCCTTTGGGAAGCTAAGAAACAACTCGCTCTGCACAGTGCTCTTACAGCCTACAGGGAACATCTCTTACAAAGGCCTGTGAAACGCAGTTTCTTTGCAGGCCTGATCTGGCTGAAGTAGAACTTATGCTCTGAGTGTGCCACACTGCCCTAGACCTGAAAGCTACAACGTGCAGTCTCCTTTCCAGTGTGCGAGTTGGGCCCAGAGCATCTTGCTTCCAGCTCTTTGGGAAGCTAAGAAACAACTCGCTCTGCACAGTGCTCTTACAGCCTACCGGGAACATCTCTTACAAAGGCCTGTGAAACACGGTTACCTTGCAGGCCTGATCTGGCTGAAGTAGAACTTCTGCCCTGGGTGTGCCACATTGCCCTAGAGCTGAAAGGCACAACGTGCAGGCTTCTTCACAAAGGGCGAGTTGGGCCCCAGAGCAGCTTGCTTCCAGCTCTTTGGTAAGCTAAGAAACAACTCGCCCTGCACAGTGCTCTTACAGCCTAAGGGGAACATCTCTTACAAATGCCTGTGAAATGCAGTTTCTTTGCAGTCCTGATCTGGCTGAAGTAGAACTTCTGCCCTGGGTGTGCCACATTGCCCTATAGCTGAAAGGCACAACGTTCAGGCTTCTTAACAAAGCGCGAGTTGGGCCCCAGAGCATCTTGCTTCCAGCTCTTTGGGAAGCTAAGAAAAAACTCGCTCTGCACCGGGCTCTTACAGCCTACCGGGAACATCTCTTACAAAGGCCTGTGAAACGCAGTTTCTTTGCAGGCCTGATCAGGCTGAAGTAGAACTTCTGACATGGGTGTGGCACATTGCCCTAGAGCTGAAAGGCACAACGTGCAGGCTTCTTAACAAAGGGCAAGTTTTGCCCCAGAGCATCTTGCTTCCAGCTCTTTGGGAAGCTAAGAAGCAACTCGCTCTGCACAGTGCTCTTACAGCCTACCGGGAACATCTCTTACAAAGGCCTGTGTGATGCACTTTCTTTGCTGGCCTCATCTGGCTGCAGTAGAACTTCTGCCCTGGGTGTGCTACTTTGCCCTCGAGCTGAAAGGCACAACGTGCAGGCTTCTTTCCAAAGGGCGAGTTGGGCCCCACAGCATCTTGCTTACAGCTCTTTGGGAAGCTAAGAAACAACTCTCTCTGCACAGTGCTCTTACAGCCTAGTGGGATCATCTCTTCCAAAGGCCTGTGAAACGCAGTTTCTTTGCAGGCCTGATCTGGCTGAAGTAGGACTTCTGCTCTGGGTGTGCTACTTTGCCCTAGAGCTGAAAGGCACAACGTGCAGGCTTCTTTCCAAAGGGCGAGTTGGGCCCCACAGCATCTTGCTTCCAGCTCTTTGGGAAGCTAAGAAACAACTCGCTCTGCACAGGGCTCTTACAGCCTACCGGGAGCATCTCTTCCAAAGGCCTGTGAAACGCAGTTTCTTTGCAGGCCTGATCTGGCCGAAGTAGGACTTCTGCTCTGGGTGTGCTACTTTGCCCTAGAGCTGAAAGGCACAACGTGCAGGCTTCTTTCCAAAGGGCGAGTTGGGCCCCACAGCATCTTGCTTCCAGCTCTTTGGGAAGCTAAGAAACAACTCGCTCTGCACAGTGATCTTACAGCCTACTGGGAACATCTCTTCCAAAGGCCTGTGAAACGCAGTTTCTTTGCAGTACTGATCTGGCTGAAGTAGGACTTCTGCTCTTGGTGTGCTACTTTGCCCTAGAGCTGAAAGGCACAACGTGCAGGCTTCTTTCCAAAGGGCGAGTTGGGCCCCACAGCATCTTGCTTCCAGCTCTTTGGGAAGCTAAGAAACAACTCGCTCTGCACAGTGCTCTTACAGCCTAGTGGGAACATCTCTTCGAAAGGCCTGTGAAACGCAGTTTCTTTGCAGGCCTGATCTGGCTGAAGTAGGACTTCTGCTCTGGGTATGCTACTTTGCCCTAGAGCTGAAACGCACAACGTGCAGGCTTCTTTCCAAAGGGCGAGTTGGGCACCACAGCATCTTGCTTCCAGCTCTTTGGGAAGCTAAGAAACAACTCGCTCTGCACAGTGCTCTTACAGCCTAGTGGGAACATCTCTTCCATAGGCCTGTGAAACGCAGTTTCTTTGCAGGCCTGATCTGGCTGAAGTAGGACTTCTGCTCTGGGTGTGCTACTTTGCCCTAGAGCTGAAAGGCACAACGTGCAGGCTTCTTTCCAAAGGGCGAGTTGGGCCCCACAGCATCTTGCTTCCAGCTCTTTGGGAAGCTAAGAAACAACTCGCTCTGCACAGTGCTCTTATAGCCTAGTGGGAAATCTCTTCCAAAGTCCTGTGAAACGCAGTTTCTTTGCAGGCCTGATCTGGCTGAAGTAGGACTTCTGCTCTGGGTGTGCTACTTTGCCCTAGAGCTGAAAGGCACAGCGTGCAGGCTTCTTTCCAAAGGGCGAGTTGGGCCCCACAGCATCTTGCTTCCAGCTTTTTGGGAAGCTAAGAAACAACTCGCTCTGCACAGTGCTCTTACAGCCTACCGGGAACATCTCTTACAAAGGCCTGTGAAACGCAGTTTCTTTGCAGGCCTGATCTGGCTGAAGTAGGACTTCTGCTCTGGGTGTGCTACTTTGCCCTAGAGCTGAAAGGCACAACGTGCAGGCTTCTTTCCAAAGGGCGAGTTGGGCCCCACAGCATCTTGCTTCCAGCTCTTTGGGAAGCTAAGAAACAACTCGCTCTGCACAGTGCTCTTACAGCCTAGTGGGAACATCTCTTCCAAAGGCCTGTGAAACGCAGTTTCTTTGCAGACCTGATGTAGCTGAAGTAGGACTTCTGCTCTAGGTGTGCTACTTTGCCCTAGAGCTGAAAGGCACAACGTGCAGGCTTCTTTCCAAAGGGCGAGTTGGGCCCCACAGCATCTTGCTTCCTTCTCTTTGGGAAGCTAAGAAACAACTCGCTCTGCACAGTGCTCCTACAGCCTAGTGGGAACATCTCTTCCAAAGGCCTGTGAAACGCAGTTTCTTTGCAGGCCTGATCTGGTTGAAGTAGGACTTCTGCTCTGGGTGTGCTACTTTGCCCTAGAGCTGAAAGGCACAACGTGCAGGCTTCTTTCCAAAGGGCGAGTTGGGCCCCACAGCATCTTGCTTCCAGCTCTTTGGGAAGCTAAGAAACAACTCGCTCTGCACAGTGCTCTTACAGCCTACCGGGAACATCTCTTCCAAAGGCCTGTGAAACGCAGTTTCTTTGCAGGCCTGATCTGGCTGAAGTAGGACTTCTGCTCTGGGTGTGCTACTTTGCCCTAGAGCTGAAAGGCACAACGTGCAGGCTTCTTTCCAAAGGGCGAGTTGGGCCCCACAGCATCTTGCTTCCAGCTCTTTGGGAAGCTAAGAAACAACTCGCTCTGCACAGTGCTCTTACAGCCTAGTGGGAACATCTCTTCCAAAGGCCTGTGAAACGCAGTTTCTTTGCAGGCCTGATGTAGCTGAAGTAGGACTTCTGCTCTAGGTGTGCTACTTTGCCCTAGAGCTGAAAGGCACAACGTGCAGGCTTCTTTCCAAAGGGCGAGTTGGGCCCCACAGCATCTTGCTTCCTTCTCTTTGGGAAGCTAAGAAACAACTCGCTCTGCACAGTGCTCCTACAGCCTAGTGGGAACATCTCTTCCAAAGGCCTGTGAAACGCAGTTTCTTTGCAGGCCTGATCTGGCTGAAGTAGGACTTCTGCTCTGGGTGTGCTACTTTGCCCTAGAGCTGAAAGGCACAACGTGCAGGCTTCTTTCCAAAGGGCGAGTTGGGCCCCACAGCATCTTGCTTCCAGCTTTTTGGGAAGCTAAGAAACAACTCGCTCTGCACAGTGCTCTTACAGCCTACCGGGAACATCTCTTACAAAGGCCTGTGAAACGCAGTTTCTTTGCAGGCCTGATCTGGCTGAAGTAGGACTTCTGCTCTGGGTGTGCTACTTTGCCCTAGAGCTGAAAGGCACAACGTGCAGGCTTCTTTCCAAAGGGCGAGTTGGGCCCCACAGCATCTTGCTTCCAGCTCTTTGGGAAGCTAAGAAACAACTCGCTCTGCACAGTGCTCTTACAGCCTAGTGGGAACATCTCTTCCAAAGGCCTGTGAAACGCAGTTTCTTTGCAGACCTGATGTAGCTGAAGTAGGACTTCTGCTCTAGGTGTGCTACTTTGCCCTAGAGCTGAAAGGCACAACGTGCAGGCTTCTTTCCAAAGGGCGAGTTGGGCCCCACAGCATCTTGCTTCCTTCTCTTTGGGAAGCTAAGAAACAACTCGCTCTGCACAGTGCTCCTACAGCCTAGTGGGAACATCTCTTCCAAAGGCCTGTGAAACGCAGTTTCTTTGCAGGCCTGATCTGGCTGAAGTAGGACTTCTGCTCTGGGTGTGCTACTTTGCCCTAGAGCTGAAAGGCACAACGTGCAGGCTTCTTTCCAAAGGGCGAGTTGGGCCCCACAGCATCTTGCTTCCAGCTCTTTGGGAAGCTAAGAAACAACTCGCTCTGCACAGTGCTCTTACAGCCTAGTGGGAACATCTCTTCCATAGGCCTGTGAAACGCAGTTTCTTTGCAGGCCTGATCTGGCTGAAGTAGGACTTCTGCTCTGGGTGTGCTACTTTGCCCTAGAGCTGAAAGGCACAACGTGCAGGCTTCTTTCCAAAGGGCGAGTTGGGCCCCACAGCATCTTGCTTCCAGCTCTTTGGGAAGCTAAGAAACAACTCGCTCTGCACAGTGCTCTTACAGCCTACCGGGAACATCTCTTCCAAAGGCCTGTGAAACGCAGTTTCTTTGCAGGCCTGATCTGGCTGAAGTAGGACTTCTGCTCTGGGTGTGCTACTTTGCCCTAGAGCTGAAAGGCACAACGTGCAGGCTTCTTTCCAAAGGGCGAGTTGGGCCCCACAGCATCTTGCTTCCAGATTTTTGGGAAGCTAAGAAACAACTCGCTCTGCACAGTGCTCTTACAGCCTACCGGGAACATCTCTTAAAAAGGCCTGTGAAACACAGTTTCCTTGCAGGCCTGATCTGGCTGAAGTAGAACTTCTGCCCTGGGTGTGCCACATTGCCCTAGAGCTGAAAGGCAGAACGTGCAGGCTTCCTAACAAAGGGCGAGTTGGGCCCCAGAGCATCTTGCTTCCAGCCCTTTGGGAAGCTAAGAAACAACTCGCTCTGCACAGTGCTCTTACAGCCTACAGGGAACATCTCTTACAAAGGCCTGTGAAACGCAGTTTCTTTGCAGGCCTGATCTGGCTGAAGTAGAACTTATGCTCTGAGTGTGCCACACTGCCCTAGACCTGAAAGCTACAACGTGCAGTCTCCTTTCCAGTGTGCGAGTTGGGCCCAGAGCATCTTGCTTCCAGCTCTTTGGGAAGCTAAGAAACAACTCGCTCTGCACAGTGCTCTTACAGCCTACCGGGAACATCTCTTACAAAGGCCTGTGAAACACGGTTACCTTGCAGGCCTGATCTGGCTGAAGTAGAACTTCTGCCCTGGGTGTGCCACATTGCCCTAGAGCTGAAAGGCACAACGTGCAGGCTTCTTCACAAAGGGCGAGTTGGGCCCCAGAGCAGCTTGCTTCCAGCTCTTTGGTAAGCTAAGAAACAACTCGCCCTGCACAGTGCTCTTACAGCCTAAGGGGAACATCTCTTACAAATGCCTGTGAAATGCAGTTTCTTTGCAGTCCTGATCTGGCTGAAGTAGAACTTCTGCCCTGGGTGTGCCACATTGCCCTATAGCTGAAAGGCACAACGTTCAGGCTTCTTAACAAAGCGCGAGTTGGGCCCCAGAGCATCTTGCTTCCAGCTCTTTGGGAAGCTAAGAAAAAACTCGCTCTGCACCGGGCTCTTACAGCCTACCGGGAACATCTCTTACAAAGGCCTGTGAAACGCAGTTTCTTTGCAGGCCTGATCAGGCTGAAGTAGAACTTCTGACATGGGTGTGGCACATTGCCCTAGAGCTGAAAGGCACAACGTGCAGGCTTCTTAACAAAGGGCAAGTTTTGCCCCAGAGCATCTTGCTTCCAGCTCTTTGGGAAGCTAAGAAGCAACTCGCTCTGCACAGTGCTCTTACAGCCTACCGGGAACATCTCTTACAAAGGCCTGTGTGATGCACTTTCTTTGCTGGCCTCATCTGGCTGCAGTAGAACTTCTGCCCTGGGTGTGCTACTTTGCCCTCGAGCTGAAAGGCACAACGTGCAGGCTTCTTTCCAAAGGGCGAGTTGGGCCCCACAGCATCTTGCTTACAGCTCTTTGGGAAGCTAAGAAACAACTCTCTCTGCACAGTGCTCTTACAGCCTAGTGGGATCATCTCTTCCAAAGGCCTGTGAAACGCAGTTTCTTTGCAGGCCTGATCTGGCTGAAGTAGGACTTCTGCTCTGGGTGTGCTACTTTGCCCTAGAGCTGAAAGGCACAACGTGCAGGCTTCTTTCCAAAGGGCGAGTTGGGCCCCACAGCATCTTGCTTCCAGCTCTTTGGGAAGCTAAGAAACAACTCGCTCTGCACAGGGCTCTTACAGCCTACCGGGAGCATCTCTTCCAAAGGCCTGTGAAACGCAGTTTCTTTGCAGGCCTGATCTGGCCGAAGTAGGACTTCTGCTCTGGGTGTGCTACTTTGCCCTAGAGCTGAAAGGCACAACGTGCAGGCTTCTTTCCAAAGGGCGAGTTGGGCCCCACAGCATCTTGCTTCCAGCTCTTTGGGAAGCTAAGAAACAACTCGCTCTGCACAGTGATCTTACAGCCTACTGGGAACATCTCTTCCAAAGGCCTGTGAAACGCAGTTTCTTTGCAGTACTGATCTGGCTGAAGTAGGACTTCTGCTCTTGGTGTGCTACTTTGCCCTAGAGCTGAAAGGCACAACGTGCAGGCTTCTTTCCAAAGGGCGAGTTGGGCCCCACAGCATCTTGCTTCCAGCTCTTTGGGAAGCTAAGAAACAACTCGCTCTGCACAGTGCTCTTACAGCCTAGTGGGAACATCTCTTCGAAAGGCCTGTGAAACGCAGTTTCTTTGCAGGCCTGATCTGGCTGAAGTAGGACTTCTGCTCTGGGTATGCTACTTTGCCCTAGAGCTGAAACGCAAAACGTGCAGGCTTCTTTCCAAAGGGCGAGTTGGGCACCACAGCATCTTGCTTCCAGCTCTTTGGGAAGCTAAGAAACAACTCGCTCTGCACAGTGCTCTTACAGCCTAGTGGGAACATCTCTTCCATAGGCCTGTGAAACGCAGTTTCTTTGCAGGCCTGATCTGGCTGAAGTAGGACTTCTGCTCTGGGTGTGCTACTTTGCCCTAGAGCTGAAAGGCACAACGTGCAGGCTTCTTTCCAAAGGGCGAGTTGGGCCCCACAGCATCTTGCTTCCAGCTCTTTGGGAAGCTAAGAAACAACTCGCTCTGCACAGTGCTCTTATAGCCTAGTGGGAAATCTCTTCCAAAGTCCTGTGAAACGCAGTTTCTTTGCAGGCCTGATCTGGCTGAAGTAGGACTTCTGCTCTGTGTGTGCTACTTTGCCCTAGAGCTGAAAGGCACAGCGTGCAGGCTTCTTTCCAAAGGGCGAGTTGGGCCCCACAGCATCTTGCTTCCAGCTTTTTGGGAAGCTAAGAAACAACTCGCTCTGCACAGTGCTCTTACAGCCTACCGGGAACATCTCTTACAAAGGCCTGTGAAACGCAGTTTCTTTGCAGGCCTGATCTGGCTGAAGTAGGACTTCTGCTCTGGGTGTGCTACTTTGCCCTAGAGCTGAAAGGCACAACGTGCAGGCTTCTTTCCAAAGGGCGAGTTGGGCACCACAGCATCTTGCTTCCAGCTCTTTGGGAAGCTAAGAAACAACTCGCTCTGCACAGTGCTCTTACAGCCTAGTGGGAACATCTCTTCCAAAGGCCTGTGAAACGCAGTTTCTTTGCAGACCTGATGTAGCTGAAGTAGGACTTCTGCTCTAGGTGTGCTACTTTGCCCTAGAGCTGAAAGGCACAACGTGCAGGCTTCTTTCCAAAGGGCGAGTTGGGCCCCACAGCATCTTGCTTCCTTCTCTTTGGGAAGCTAAGAAACAACTCGCTCTGCACAGTGCTCCTACAGCCTAGTGGGAACATCTCTTCCAAAGGCCTGTGAAACGCAGTTTCTTTGCAGGCCTGATCTGGTTGAAGTAGGACTTCTGCTCTGGGTGTGCTACTTTGCCCTAGAGCTGAAAGGCACAACGTGCAGGCTTCTTTCCAAAGGGCGAGTTGGGCCCCACAGCATCTTGCTTCCAGCTCTTTGGGAAGCTAAGAAACAACTCGCTCTGCACAGTGCTCTTACAGCCTAGTGGGAACATCTCTTCCATAGGCCTGTGAAACGCAGTTTCTTTGCAGGCCTGATCTGGCTGAAGTAGGACTTCTGCTCTGGGTGTGCTACTTTGCCCTAGAGCTGAAAGGCACAACGTGCAGGCTTCTTTCCAAAGGGCGAGTTGGGCCCCACAGCATCTTGCTTCCAGCTCTTTGGGAAGCTAAGAAACAACTCGCTCTGCACAGTGCTCTTACAGCCTACCGGGAACATCTCTTCCAAAGGCCTGTGAAACGCAGTTTCTTTGCAGGCCTGATCTGGCTGAAGTAGGACTTCTGCTCTGGGTGTGCTACTTTGCCCTAGAGCTGAAAGGCACAACGTGCAGGCTTCTTTCCAAAGGGCGAGTTGGGCCCCACAGCATCTTGCTTCCAGCTCTTTGGGAAGCTAAGAAACAACTCGCTCTGCACAGTGCTCTTACAGCCTAGTGGGAACATCTCTTCCAAAGGCCTGTGAAACGCAGTTTCTTTGCAGGCCTGATGTAGCTGAAGTAGGACTTCTGCTCTAGGTGTGCTACTTTGCCCTAGAGCTGAAAGGCACAACGTGCAGGCTTCTTTCCAAAGGGCGAGTTGGGCCCCACAGCATCTTGCTTCCTTCTCTTTGGGAAGCTAAGAAACAACTCGCTCTGCACAGTGCTCCTACAGCCTAGTGGGAACATCTCTTCCAAAGGCCTGTGAAACGCAGTTTCTTTGCAGGCCTGATCTGGCTGAAGTAGGACTTCTGCTCTGGGTGTGCTACTTTGCCCTAGAGCTGAAAGGCACAACGTGCAGGCTTCTTTCCAAAGGGCGAGTTGGGCCCCACAGCATCTTGCTTCCAGCTCTTTGGGAAGCTAAGAAACAACTCGCTCTGCACAGTGCTCTTACAGCCTAGTGGGAACATCTCTTCCATAGGCCTGTGAAACGCAGTTTCTTTGCAGGCCTGATCTGGCTGAAGTAGGACTTCTGCTCTGGGTGTGCTACTTTGCCCTAGAGCTGAAAGGCACAACGTGCAGGCTTCTTTCCAAAGGGCGAGTTGGGCCCCACAGCATCTTGCTTCCAGCTCTTTGGGAAGCTAAGAAACAACTCGCTCTGCACAGTGCTCTTACAGCCTACCGGGAACATCTCTTCCAAAGGCCTGTGAAACGCAGTTTCTTTGCAGGCCTGATCTGGCTGAAGTAGGACTTCTGCTCTGGGTGTGCTACTTTGCCCTAGAGCTGAAAGGCACAACGTGCAGGCTTCTTTCCAAAGGGCGAGTTGGGCCCCACAGCATCTTGCTTCCAGCTCTTTGGGAAGCTAAGAAACAACTCGCTCTGCACAGTGCTCTTACAGCCTAGTGGGAACATCTCTTCCAAAGGCCTGTGAAACGCAGTTTCTTTGCAGGCCTGATGTAGCTGAAGTAGGACTTCTGCTCTAGGTGTGCTACTTTGCCCTAGAGCTGAAAGGCACAACGTGCAGGCTTCTTTCCAAAGGGCGAGTTGGGCCCCACAGCATCTTGCTTCCTTCTCTTTGGGAAGCTAAGAAACAACTCGCTCTGCACAGTGCTCCTACAGCCTAGTGGGAACATCTCTTCCAAAGGCCTGTGAAACGCAGTTTCTTTGCAGGCCTGATCTGGCTGAAGTAGGACTTCTGCTCTGGGTGTGCTACTTTGCCCTAGAGCTGAAAGGCACAACGTGCAGGCTTCTTTCCAAAGGGCGAGTTGGGCCCCACAGCATCTTGCTTCCAGCTTTTTGGGAAGCTAAGAAACAACTCGCTCTGCACAGTGCTCTTACAGCCTACCGGGAACATCTCTTACAAAGGCCTGTGAAACGCAGTTTCTTTGCAGGCCTGATCTGGCTGAAGTAGGACTTCTGCTCTGGGTGTGCTACTTTGCCCTAGAGCTGAAAGGCACAACGTGCAGGCTTCTTTCCAAAGGGCGAGTTGGGCCCCACAGCATCTTGCTTCCAGCTCTTTGGGAAGCTAAGAAACAACTCGCTCTGCACAGTGCTCTTACAGCCTAGTGGGAACATCTCTTCCAAAGGCCTGTGAAACGCAGTTTCTTTGCAGACCTGATGTAGCTGAAGTAGGACTTCTGCTCTAGGTGTGCTACTTTGCCCTAGAGCTGAAAGGCACAACGTGCAGGCTTCTTTCCAAAGGGCGAGTTGGGCCCCACAGCATCTTGCTTCCTTCTCTTTGGGAAGCTAAGAAACAACTCGCTCTGCACAGTGCTCCTACAGCCTAGTGGGAACATCTCTTCCAAAGGCCTGTGAAACGCAGTTTCTTTGCAGGCCTGATCTGGCTGAAGTAGGACTTCTGCTCTGGGTGTGCTACTTTGCCCTAGAGCTGAAAGGCACAACGTGCAGGCTTCTTTCCAAAGGGCGAGTTGGGCCCCACAGCATCTTGCTTCCAGCTCTTTGGGAAGCTAAGAAACAACTCGCTCTGCACAGTGCTCTTACAGCCTAGTGGGAACATCTCTTCCATAGGCCTGTGAAACGCAGTTTCTTTGCAGGCCTGATCTGGCTGAAGTAGGACTTCTGCTCTGGGTGTGCTACTTTGCCCTAGAGCTGAAAGGCACAACGTGCAGTCTCCTTTCCAGTGTGCGAGTTGGGCCCCAGAGCATCTTGCTTCCAGCTCTTTGGGAAGCTACGAAACAACTCGCTCTGCACAGTGCTCTTACAGCCTACCGGGAACATGTCTTACAAAGGCCTGTGAAACACGGTTACCTTGCAGGCCTGATCTGGCTGAAGTAGAACTTCTGCCCTGGGTGTGCCACATTGCCCTAGAGCTGAAAGGCACAACGTGCAGGCTTCTTCACAAAGGGCGAGTTGGGCCCCAGAGAAGCTTGCTTCCAGCTCTTTGGTAAGCTAAGAAACAACTCGCCCTGCACAGTGCTCTTACAGCCTAAGGGGAACATCTCTTACAAATGCATGTGAAATGCAGTTTCTTTGCAGTCCTGATCTGGCTGAAGTAGAACTTCTGCCCTGGGTGTGCCACATTGCCGTATAGCTGAAAGGCACAACGTTCAGGATTCTTAACAAAGCGCGAGTTGGGCCCCAGAGCATCTTGCTTCCAGCTCTTTGGGAAGCTAAGAAACAACTCGCTCTGCACCGGGCTCTTACAGCCTACCGGGAACATCTCTTACAAAGGCCTGTGAAACGCAGTTTCTTTGCAGGCCTGATCAGGCTGAAGTAGAACTTCTGCCATGGGTGTGGCACATTGCCCTAGAGCTGAAAGGCACAACGTGCAGGCTTCTTAACAAAGGGCAAGTTTTGCCCCAGAGCATCTTGCTTCCAGCTCTTTGGGAAGCTAAGAAACAACTCGCTCTGCACAGTGCTCTTACAGCCTACCGGGAGCATCTCTTCCAAAGGCCTGTGAAACGCAGTTTCTTTGCAGGCCTGATCTGGCTGAAGTAGGACTTCTGCTCTGGGTGTGCTACTTTGCCCTAGAGCTGAAAGGCACAACGTGCAGGCTTCCTAACAAAGGGCACGTTGGGCCCCAGAGCATCTTGCTTCCAGCTCTTTGGGAAGCTAAGAAACAGCTCGCTCTGCACAGTGCTCTTACAGCCTACCGGGAACATCTCTTACAAAGGCCTGTGTGATGCAGTTTCTTTGCAGGCCTGATCTGGCTGCAGTAGAACTTCTGCTCTGGTTGCGCCACATTGCCTTAGAGATGAAAGGCACAACGTGCAGGCTTCTTAACAAAGGGCGAGTTGGGCCCCACAGCATCTTGCTTCCAGCTCTTTGGGAAGCTAAGAAACAACTCGCTCTGCACAGTGCTCTTACAGCCTACCGGGAACATCTCTTACAAAGGCCTGTGAAACGCAGTTTCTTGGCAGGCCTGATCTGGCTGAAGTAGAACTTCTGCCCTGGGTGTGCCACATTGCCCTAGAGCTGAAAGGCACAACGTGGAGGCTTCTTAACAAAGGGCGAGTTGGGCCCCAGAGCATCTTGCTTCCAGCTCTTTGGGAAGCTAAGAAACAACTCGCTCTGCACAGTGCTCTTACAGCCTACCGGGAACATCTCTTACAAAGGCCTGTGAAACGCAGTTTCTTTGCAGGCCTGATCTGGCTGAAGTAGAACTTCTGCTCTGGGTGTGCCACACTGCCCTAGACATGAAAGCTACAACGTGCAGTCTCCTTTGCAATGTGCGAGTTGGGCCCCAGAGCATCTTGCTTCCAGCTCTTTGGGAAGCTAAGAAACAACTCGCTCTGCACAGTGCTCTTACAGCCTACCGGGAACATGTCTTACAAAGGCCTGTGAAACACGGTTACCTTGCAGGCCTGATCTGGCTGAAGTAGAACTTCTGACCTGGGTGTGCCACATTGCCCTAGAGCTGAAAGGCACAACGTGCAGGCTTCTTCACAAAGGGCGAGTTGGGCCCCAGAGCAGCTTGCTTCCAGCTCTTTGGTAAGCTAAGAAACAACTCGCCCTGCACAGTGCTCTTACAGCCTAAGGGGAACATCTCTTACAAATGCCTGTGAAATGCAGTTTCTTTGCAGTCCTGATCTGGCTGAAGTAGAACTTCTGCCCTGGGTGTGTCACATTGCCCTATAGCTGAAAGGCACAACGTTCAGGCTTCTTAACAAAGCGCGAGTTGGGCCCCAGAGCATCTTGCTTCCAGCTCTTTGGGAAGCTAAGAAAAAACTCGCTCTGCACAGGGCTCTTACAGCCTACCGGGAACATCTCTTCCAAAGGCCTGTGAAACGCAGTTTCTTTGCAGGCCTGATCTGGCTGAAGTAGGACTTCTGCTCTGGGTGTGATACTTTGCCCTAGAGCTGAAAGGCACAACGTGCAGGCTTCTTTCCAAAGGGCGAGTTGGGCCCCACAGCATCTTGCTTCCAGCTCTTTGGGAAGCTAAGAAACAACTCGCTCTGCACAGTGCTCTTACAGCCTACCGGGAATATCTCTTCCAAAGGCCTGTGAAACGCAGTTTCTTTGCAGGCCTGATCTGGCTGAAGTAGGACTTCTGCTCTGGGTGTGCTACTTTGCCGTAGAGCTGAAAGGCACAACGTGCAGGCTTCTTTCCAAAGGGCGAGTTGGGCCCCACAGCATCTTGCTTCCAGCTCTTTGGGAAGCTAAGAAACAACTCGCTCTGCACAGTGCTCTTATAGCCTAGTGGGGAAATCTCTTCCAAAGTCCTGTGAAACGCAGTTTCTTTGCAGGCCTGATCTGGCTGAAGTAGGACTTCTGCTCTGGGTGTGCTACTTTGCCCTAGAGCTGAAAGGCACAACGTGCAGGCTTCTTAACAAAGGGCGAGTTGGGCCCCACAGCATCTTGCTTCCAGCTCTTTGGGAAGCTAAGAAACAACTCGCTCTGCACAGTGCTCTTACAGCCTAGTGGGAACATCTCTTCCATAGGCCTGTGAAACGCAGTTTCTTTGCAGGCCTGATCTGGCTGAAGTAGGACTTCTGCTCTGGGTGTGCTACTTTGCCCTAGAGCTGAAAGGCACAACGTGCAGGCTTCTTTCCAAAGGGCGAGTTGGGCCCCACAGCATCTTGCTTCCAGCTCTTTGGGAAGCTAAGAAACAACTCGCTCTGCACAGTGCTCTTACAGCCTACCGGGAACATCTCTTCCAAAGGCCTGTGAAACGCAGTTTCTTTGCAGGCCTGATCTGGCTGAAGTAGGACTTCTGCTCTGGGTGTGCTACTTTGCCCTAGAGCTGAAAGGCACAACGTGCAGGCTTCTTTCCAAAGGGCGAGTTGGGCCCCACAGCATCTTGCTTCCAGCTCTTTGGGAAGCTAAGAAACAACTCGCTCAGCACAGTGCTCTTACAGCCTAGTGGGAACATCTCTTCCAAAGGCCTGTGAAACGCAGTTTCTTTGCAGGCCTGATGTAGCTGAAGTAGGACTTCTGCTCTAGGTGTGCTACTTTGCCCTAGAGCTGAAAGGCACAACGTGCAGGCTTCTTTCCAAAGGGCGAGTTGGGCCCCACAGCATCTTGCTTCCTTCTCTTTGGGAAGCTAAGAAACAACTCGCTCTGCACAGTGCTCCTACAGCCTAGTGGGAACATCTCTTCCAAAGGCCTGTGAAACGCAGTTTCTTTGCAGGCCTGATCTGGCTGAAGTAGGACTTCTGCTCTGGGTGTGCTACTTTGCCCTAGAGCTGAAAGGCACAACGTGCAGGCTTCTTTCCAAAGGGCGAGTTGGGCCCCACAGCATCTTGCTTCCAGCTCTTTGGGAAGCTAAGAAACAACTCGCTCTGCTCAGTGCTCTTACAGCCTACCGGGAACATCTCTTACAAAGGCCTGTGAAACACGGTTACCTTGCAGGCCTGATCTGGCTGAAGTAGAACTTCTGCCCTGGGTGTGCCACATTGCCCTAGAGCTGAAAGGCACAACGTGCAGGCTTCTTCACAAAGGGCGAGTTGGGCCCTAGAGCAGCTTGCTTCCAGCTCTTTGGTAAGCTAAGAAACAACTCGCCCTGCACAGTGCTCTTACAGCCTACCGGGAACATCTCTTACAAATGCCTGTGAAATGCAGTTTCTTTGCAGTCCTGATCTGGCTGAAGTAGAACTTCTGCCCTGGGTGTGCCACATTGCCCTATAGCTGAAAGGCACAACGTTCAGGCTTCTTAACAAAGCGCAAGTTCTGCCCCAGAGCATCTTGCTTCCAGCTCTTTGGGAAGCTAAGAAACAACTCGCTCTGCACAGTGCTCTTACAGCCTACCGGGAACATCTCTTACAAAGGCCTGTGAAACGCAGTTTCTTTGCAGGCATGATCTGGCTGAAGTAGAACTTCTGCCCTGGGTGTGCCACATTGCCCTAGAGCTGAAAGGCACAACGTGCAGGCTTCTTAACAAAGGGCGAGTTGGGCCCCAGAGCTTCTTGCTTCCAGCTCTTTGGGAAGCTAAGAAACAACTCGCTCTGCACAGTGCTCTTACAGCCTACCGGGAACATCTCTTACAAAGGCCTGTGAAACGCAGTTTCTTTGCAGGCCTGATCTGGCTGAAGTAGAACTTCTGCCCTGGGTGTGCCACATTGCCCAGAGCTGAAAGGCACAACGTGCAGGCTTCTTAACAAAGGGCGAGTTGGCCCCAGAGCATCTTGCTTCCAGCTCTTTGGGAAGCTAAGAAACAACTCGCTCTGCACAGTGCTCTTACAGCCTACCGGGAACATCTCTTACAAAGGCCTGTGAGACACAGTTTCTTTGCAGGCCTGATCTGGCTGAAGTAGAACTTCTGCTCTGGGTGTGCCACACTGCCCTAGAACTGAAAGCTACAACGTGCAATCTGCTTTCCAATGTGCGAGTTGGGCCCCAGAGCATTTTGCTTCCAGCTCTTTGGGAAGCTAAGAAACAACTCGCTCTGCACAGTGCTCTTACAGCCTACCGGGAACATCTCTTACAAAGGCCTGTGAAACACGGTTACCTTGCAGGCCTGATCTGGCTGAAGTAGAACTTCTGCCCTGGGTGTGCCACATTGCCCTAGAGCTGAAAGGCACAACGTGCAGGCTTCTTCACAAAGGGCGAGTTGGAGCCCAGAGCAGCTTGCTTCCAGCTCTTTGGTAAGCTAAGAAACAACTCGCCCTGCACAGTGCTCTTACAGCCTAAGGGGAACATCTCTTACAAATGCCTGTGAAATGCAGTTTCTTTGCAGTCCTGATCTGGCTGAAGTAGAACTTCTGCCCTGGGTGTGTCACATTGCCCTATAGCTGAAAGGCAAAACGTTCAGGCTTCTTAACAAAGCGCGAGTTGGTCCCCAGAGCATCTTGCTTCCAGCTCTTTGGGAAGCTAAGAAAAAACTCGCTCTGCACAGGGATCTTACAGCCTACCGGGAACATCTCTTACAAAGGCCTGTGAAACGCAGTTTCTTTGCAGGCCTGATCTGGCTGAAGTAGAACATCTGCCCTGGGTGTGCCACATTGACCTAGAGCTGAAAGGCACAACGTGCAGGCTTCTTCACAAAGGGCGAGTTGGGCCCCAGAGCATCTTGCTTCCAGCTCTTTGGGAAGCTAAGAAACAACTCGCTCTGCACAGTGCTCTTACAGCCTACCGGGAACATCTCTTACAAAGGCCTCTGAGACGCAGTTTCTTTGCAGGCCTGATCTGGCTGAAGTAGAACATCTGCCCTGGGTGTGCCACATTGCCCTAGAGCTGAAAGGCACAACGTGCAGGCTTCTTAACAAAGGGCGAGTTGGGTCCCAGACCATCTTGCTTCCAGCTCTTTGGGAAGCTAAGAAACAACTCGCTCTGCACAGTGCTCTTACAGCCTACCGGGAACATCTCTTACAAAGGCCTGTGAAACGCAGTTTCTTTGCAGGCCTGATCTGGATGAAGTAGAACTTCTGCCCAGGGTGTGGCACCTAGCCCTAGAGCTGAAAGACACAACGTGCAGTCAGCATTCGAAAGGGCGAGTTGGGCGCCAGAGCATCTTGCTTCCAGCTCTTTGGGAAGCTAAGAAACAACTCGCTCTGCACAGTGCTCTTACAGCCTACAGGGAACATCTCTTACAAAGGCCTGTGAAACAGAGTTTCCTTGCAGGCCTGATCTGGCTGAAGTAGAACTTCTGCCCTGGGTTTGCCACATTGCCCTAGAGCTGAAAGGCACAACGTGCAGGCTTCCTAACAAAGGGCGAGTTCGGCCCAAGAGCAGCTTGCTTCCAGCTCTTTGGGAAGCTAAGAAACAACTCGCTCTGCACAGTGCTCTTACAGCCTACCGGGAACATCTCTTACAAAGGCCTGTGAAACGCAGTTTCATTGCAGGCCTGATCAGGCTGAAGTAGAACTTCTGCCCTGGGTGTGGCACATTGCCCTAGAGCTGAAAGGGACAACGTGCAGGCTTCCTAACAAAGGGCACGTTGGGCCCCAGAGCATCTTGCTTCCAGCTCTTTGGGAAGCTAAGAAACAGCTCGCTCTGCACAGTGCTCTTACAGCCTACCGGGAACATCTCTTACAAAGGCCTGTGTGATGCAGTTTCTTTGCAGGCCTGATTTGGCTGCAGTAGAACTTCTGCTCTGGTTGCGCCACATTGCCTTAGAGATGAAAGGCACAACGTGCAGGCTTCTTAACAAAGGGCGAGTTGGGCCCCAGAGCATCTTGCTTCCAGCTCTTTGGGAAGCTAAGAAACAACTCGCTCTGCACAGTGCTCTTACAGCCTACCGGGAACATCTCTTACAAAGGCCTGTGAAACGCAGTTTCTTGGCAGGCCTGATCTGGCTGAAGTAGAACTTCTGCCCTGGGTGTGCCACATTGCCCTAGAGCTGAAAGGCACAACGTGGAGGCTTCTTAACAAAGGGCGAGTTGGGCCCCAGAGCATCTTGCTTCCAGCTCTTTGGGAAGCTAAGAAACAACTCGCTCTGCACAGTGCTCTTACAGCCTACCGGGAACATCTCTTACAAAGGCCTGTGAAACGCAGTTTCTTTGCAGGCCTGATCTGGCTGAAGTAGAACTTCTGCTCTGGGTGTGCCACACTGCCCTAGACATGAAAGCTACAACGTGCAGTCTCCTTTGCAATGTGCGAGTTGGGCCCCAGAGCATCTTGCTTCCAGCTCTTTGGGAAGCTAAGAAACAACTCGCTCTGCACAGTGCTCTTACAGCCTACCGGGAACATCTCTTACAAAGGCCTGTGAAACGCAGGTTCTTTGCAGGCCTGATCTGGCTGAAGTAGAACTTCTGCCTTGGGTGTGCCACACTGCCCTAGAGCTGAAAGGCACAACGGCAGGCTTCTTAACAAAGGGCGAGTTGGGCCCCAGAGCATCTTGCTTCCAGCTCTTTGGGAAGCTAAGAAACAACTCGCTCTGCACAGTGCTCTTACAGCCTACCGGGAACATCTCTTACAAAGGCCTGTGAAACGCAGTTTCTTTGCAGGCCTGATCTGGCTGAAGTAGAACTTCTGCCCTGGGTGTGCCACATTGCCCTAGAGCTGAAAGGCACAACGTGCAGGCTTCTTAACAAAGGGCGAGTTGGGCCCCAGAGCATCTTGCTTCCAGCTCTTTGGGAAGCTAAGAAACAACTCACTCTGCACAGTGCTCTTACAGCCTACTGGGAACATCTCTTACAAAGGCCTGTGAAACGCAGTTTCTTTGCAGGCCTGATCTGGATGAAGTAGAACTTCTGCCCTGGGTGTGGCACCTAGCCCTAGAGCTGAAAGGCACAACGTGCAGTCTGCATTCGAAAGGGCGAGTTGGCCGCCAGAGCTTCTTGCTTCCAGCTCTTTGGGAAGCTACGAAACAACTCGCTCTGCACAGTGCTCTTACAGCCTACCGGGAACATGTCTTACAAAGGCCTGTGAAACACGGTTACCTTGCAGGCCTGATCTGGCTGAAGTAGAACTTCTGACCTGGGTGTGCCACATTGCCCTAGAGCTGAAAGGCACAACGTGCAGGCTTCTTCACAAAGGGCGAGTTGGGCCCCAGAGCAGCTTGCTTCCAGCTCTTTGGTAAGCTAAGAAACAACTCGCCCTGCACAGTGCTCTTACAGCCTAAGGGGAACATCTCTTACAAATGCCTGTGAAATGCAGTTTCTTTGCAGTCCTGATCTGGCTGAAGTAGAACTTCTGCCCTGGGTGTGTCACATTGCCCTATAGCTGAAAGGCACAACGTTCAGGCTTCTTAACAAAGCGCGAGTTGGGCCCCAGAGCATCTTGCTTCCAGCTCTTTGGGAAGCTAAGAAAAAACTCGCTCTGCACAGGGCTCTTACAGCCTACCGGGAACATCTCTTCCAAAGGCCTGTGAAACGCAGTTTCTTTGCAGGCCTGATCTGGCTGAAGTAGGACTTCTGCTCTGGGTGTGATACTTTGCCCTAGAGCTGAAAGGCACAACGTGCAGGCTTCTTTCCAAAGGGCGAGTTGGGCCCCACAGCATCTTGCTTCCAGCTCTTTGGGAAGCTAAGAAACAACTCGCTCTGCACAGTGCTCTTACAGCCTACCGGGAATATCTCTTCCAAAGGCCTGTGAAACGCAGTTTCTTTGCAGGCCTGATCTGGCTGAAGTAGGACTTCTGCTCTGGGTGTGCTACTTTGCCGTAGAGCTGAAAGGCACAACGTGCAGGCTTCTTTCCAAAGGGCGAGTTGGGCCCCACAGCATCTTGCTTCCAGCTCTTTGGGAAGCTAAGAAACAACTCGCTCTGCACAGTGCTCTTATAGCCTAGTGGGGAAATCTCTTCCAAAGTCCTGTGAAACGCAGTTTCTTTGCAGGCCTGATCTGGCTGAAGTAGGACTTCTGCTCTGGGTGTGCTACTTTGCCCTAGAGCTGAAAGGCACAACGTGCAGGCTTCTTTCCAAAGGGCGAGTTGGGCCCCACAGCATCTTGCTTCCAGCTCTTTGGGAAGCTAAGAAACAACTCGCTCTGCACAGTGCTCTTACAGCCTAGTGGGAACATCTCTTCCATAGGCCTGTGAAACGCAGTTTCTTTGCAGGCCTGATCTGGCTGAAGTAGGACTTCTGCTCTGGGTGTGCTACTTTGCCCTAGAGCTGAAAGGCACAACGTGCAGGCTTCTTTCCAAAGGGCGAGTTGGGCCCCACAGCATCTTGCTTCCAGCTCTTTGGGAAGCTAAGAAACAACTCGCTCTGCACAGTGCTCTTACAGCCTACCGGGAACATCTCTTCCAAAGGCCTGTGAAACGCAGTTTCTTTGCAGGCCTGATCTGGCTGAAGTAGGACTTCTGCTCTGGGTGTGCTACTTTGCCCTAGAGCTGAAAGGCACAACGTGCAGGCTTCTTTCCAAAGGGCGAGTTGGGCCCCACAGCATCTTGCTTCCAGCTCTTTGGGAAGCTAAGAAACAACTCGCTCTGCACAGTGCTCTTACAGCCTAGTGGGAACATCTCTTCCAAAGGCCTGTGAAACGCAGTTTCTTTGCAGGCCTGATGTAGCTGAAGTAGGACTTCTGCTCTAGGTGTGCTACTTTGCCCTAGAGCTGAAAGGCACAACGTGCAGGCTTCTTTCCAAAGGGCGAGTTGGGCCCCACAGCATCTTGCTTCCTTCTCTTTGGGAAGCTAAGAAACAACTCGCTCTGCACAGTGCTCCTACAGCCTAGTGGGAACATCTCTTCCAAAGGCCTGTGAAACGCAGTTTCTTTGCAGGCCTGATCTGGCTGAAGTAGGACTTCTGCTCTGGGTGTGCTACTTTGCCCTAGAGCTGAAAGGCACAACGTGCAGGCTTCTTCCCAAAGGGCGAGTTGGGCCCCACAGCATCTTGCTTCCAGCTCTTTGGGAAGCTAAGAAACAACTCGCTCTGCTCAGTGCTCTTACAGCCTACCGGGAACATCTGTTACAAAGGCCTGTGAAACACGGTTACCTTGCAGGCCTGATCTGGCTGAAGTAGAACTTCTGCCCTGGGTGTGCCACATTGCCCTAGAGCTGAAAGGCACAACGTGCAGGCTTCTTCACAAAGGGCGAGTTGGGCCCTAGAGCAGCTTGCTTCCAGCTCTTTGGTAAGCTAAGAAACAACTCGCCCTGCACAGTGCTCTTACAGCCTACCGGGAACATCTCTTACAAATGCCTGTGAAATGCAGTTTCTTTGCAGTCCTGATCTGGCTGAAGTAGAACTTCTGCCCTGGGTGTGCCACATTGCCCTATAGCTGAAAGGCACAACGTTCAGGCTTCTTAACAAAGCGCAAGTTCTGCCCCAGAGCATCTTGCTTCCAGCTCTTTGGGAAGCTAAGAAACAACTCGCTCTGCACAGTGCTCTTACAGCCTACCGGGAACATCTCTTACAAAGGCCTGTGAAACGCAGTTTCTTTGCAGGCATGATCTGGCTGAAGTAGAACTTCTGCCCTGGGTGTGCCACATTGCCCTAGAGCTGAAAGGCACAACGTGCAGGCTTCTTAACAAAGGGCGAGTTGGGCCCCAGAGCTTCTTGCTTCCAGCTCTTTGGGAAGCTAAGAAACAACTCGCTCTGCACAGTGCTCTTACAGCCTACCGGGAACATCTCTTACAAAGGCCTGTGAAACGCAGTTTCTTTGCAGGCCTGATCTGGCTGAAGTAGAACTTCTGCCCTGGGTGTGCCACATTGCCCAGAGCTGAAAGGCACAACGTGCAGGCTTCTTAACAAAGGGCGAGTTGGCCCCAGAGCATCTTGCTTCCAGCTCTTTGGGAAGCTAAGAAACAACTCGCTCTGCACAGTGCTCTTACAGCCTACCGGGAACATCTCTTACAAAGGCCTGTGAGACACAGTTTCTTTGCAGGCCTGATCTGGCTGAAGTAGAACTTCTGCTCTGTGTGTGCCACACTGCCCTAGAACTGAAAGCTACAACGTGCAATCTGCTTTCCAATGTGCGAGTTGGGCCCCAGAGCATTTTGCTTCCAGCTCTTTGGGAAGCTAAGAAACAACTCGCTCTGCACAGTGCTCTTACAGCCTACCGGGAACATCTCTTACAAAGGCCTGTGAAACACGGTTACCTTGCAGGCCTGATCTGGCTGAAGTAGAACTTCTGCCCTGGGTGTGCCACATTGCCCTAGAGCTGAAAGGCACAACGTGCAGGCTTCTTCACAAAGGGCGAGTTGGAGCCCAGAGCAGCTTGCTTCCAGCTCTTTGGTAAGCTAAGAAACAACTCGCCCTGCACAGTGCTCTTACAGCCTAAGGGGAACATCTCTTACAAATGCCTGTGAAATGCAGTTTCTTTGCAGTCCTGATCTGGCTGAAGTAGAACTTCTGCCCTGGGTGTGCCACATTGCCCTATAGCTGAAAGGCAAAACGTTCAGGCTTCTTAACAAAGCGCGAGTTGGTCCCCAGAGCATCTTGCTTCCAGCTCTTTGGGAAGCTAAGAAAAAACTCGCTCTGCACAGGGCTCTTACAGCCTACCGGGAACATCTCTTACAAAGGCCTGTGAAACGCAGTTTCTTTGCAGGCCTGATCTGGCTGAAGTAGAACATCTGCCCTGGGTGTGCCACATTGACCTAGAGCTGAAAGGCACAACGTGCAGGCTTCTTCACAAAGGGCGAGTTGGGCCCCAGAGCATCTTGCTTCCAGCTCTTTGGGAAGCTAAGAAACAACTCGCTCTGCACAGTGCTCTTACAGCCTACCGGGAACATCTCTTACAAAGGCCTCTGAGACGCAGTTTCTTTGCAGGCCTGATCTGGCTGAAGTAGAACATCTGCCCTGGGTGTGCCACATTGCCCTAGAGCTGAAAGGCACAACGTGCAGGCTTCTTAACAAAGGGCGAGTTGGGTCCCAGACCATCTTGCTTCCAGCTCTTTGGGAAGCTAAGAAACAACTCGCTCTGCACAGTGCTCTTACAGCCTACAGGGAACATCTCTTACAAAGGCCTGTGAAACAGAGTTTCCTTGCAGGCCTGATCTGGCTGAAGTAGAACTTCTGCCCTGGGTTTGCCACATTGCCCTAGAGCTGAAAGGCACAACGTGCAGGCTTCCTAACAAAGGGCGAGTTCGGCCCAAGAGCAGCTTGCTTCCAGCTCTTTGGGAAGCTAAGAAACAACTCGCTCTGCCCAGTGCTCTTACAGCCTACCGGGAACATCTCTTACAAAGGCCTGTGAAACGCAGTTTCATTGCAGGCCTGATCAGGCTGAAGTAGAACTTCTGCCCTGGGTGTGGCACATTGCCCTAGAGCTGAAAGGGACAACGTGCAGGCTTCCTAACAAAGGGCACGTTGGGCCCCAGAGCATCTTGCTTCCAGCTCTTTGGGAAGCTAAGAAACAGCTCGCTCTGCACAGTGCTCTTACAGCCTACCGGGAACATCTCTTACAAAGGCCTGTGTGATGCAGTTTCTTTGCAGGCCTGATCTGGCTGCAGTAGAACTTCTGCTCTGGTTGCGCCACATTGCCTTAGAGATGAAAGGCACAACGTGCAGGCTTCTTAACAAAGGGCGAGTTGGGCCCCAGAGCATCTTGCTTCCAGCTCTTTGGGAAGCTAAGAAACAACTCGCTCTGCACAGTGCTCTTACAGCCTACCGGGAACATCTCTTCCAAAGGCCTGTGAAACACAGTTTCTTTGCAGGCCTGATCTGGCTGAAGTAGGACTTCTGCTCTGGGTGTGCTACTTTGCCCTAGAGCTGAAAGGCACAACGTGCAGGCTTCTTTCCAAAGGGCGAGTTGGGCCCCACAGCATCTTGCTTCCAGCTCTTTGGGAAGCTAAGAAACAACTCGCTCTGCACAGTGCTCTTACAGCCTAGTGGGAACATCTCTTCCAAAGGCCTGTGAAACGCAGTTTCTTTGCAGGCCTGATGTAGCTGAAGTAGGACTTCTGCTCTA
This sequence comes from Equus caballus, assembly GCF_041296265.1. Taxonomy (NCBI): domain Eukaryota; kingdom Metazoa; phylum Chordata; class Mammalia; order Perissodactyla; family Equidae; genus Equus; species Equus caballus. Next base: position 44,644,383 of record NC_091692.1, read on the forward strand.
GGTGTGCTACTTTGCCCTAGAGCTGAAAGGCACAACGTGCAGGCTTCTTTCCAAAGGGCGAGTTGGGCCCCACAGCATCTTGCTTCCTTCTCTTTGGGAAGCTAAGAAACATCTCGCTCTGCACAGTGCTCCTACAGCCTAGTGGGAACATCTCTTCCAAAGGCCTGTGAAACGCAGTTTCTTTGCAGGCCTGATCTGGCTGAAGTAGGACTTCTGCTCTGGGTGTGCTACTTTGCCCTAGAGCTGAAAGGCACAACGTGCAGGCTTCTTTCCAAAGGGCGAGTTGGGCCCCACAGCATCTTGCTTCCAGCTCTTTGGGAAGCTAAGAAACAACTCGCTCTGCACAGTGCTCTTACAGCCTAGTGGGAACATGTCTTCCAAAGGCCTCTGAAACGCAGTTTCTTTGCAGGCCTGATCTGGCTGAAGTAGGACTTCTGCTCTGGGTGTGCTACTTTGCCCTAGAGCTGAAAGGCACAACGTGCAGGCTTCTTTCCAAAGGGCGAGTTGGGCCCCACAGCATCTTGCTTCCAGCTCTTTGGGAAGCTAAGAAACAACTCGCTCTGCACAGTGCTCTTACAGCCTACCGGGAACATGTCTTCCAAAGACCTGTGAAACGCAGTTTCTTTGCAGGCCTGATCTGGCTGAAGTAGGACTTCTGCTCTGGGTGTGCTACTTTGCCCTAGAGCTGAAAGGCACAACGTGCAGGCTTCTTTCCAAAGGGGGAGTTGGGCCCCACAGCATCTTGCTTCCAGCTCTTTGGGAAGCTAAGAAACAACTCGCTCTGCACAGTGCTCTTACAGCCTACCGGGAACATCTATTCCAAAGGTCTGTGAAACGCAGTTTCTTTGCAGGCCTGATCTGGCTGAAGTAGGACTTCTGCTCTGGGTTTGTTACTTTGCCCTAGAGCTGAAAGGCACAACGTGCAGGCTTCTTTCCAAAGGGGGAGTTGGGCCCCACAGCATCTTGCTTCCAGCTCTTTGGGAAGCTAAGAAACAACTCGCTCTGCACAGTGCTCTTACAGCCTAGTGGGAACATCTCTTCCAAAGGCCTGTGAAACGCAGTTTCTTTGCAGGCCTGAACTGGCTGAAGTAGACTTCTGCTCTGGGTGTGCTACATTGCCCTAGAGCTGAAAGGCACAACGTGCAGGCTTCTTTCCAAAGGGCGAGTTGGGCCCCACAGCATCTTGCTTCCAGCTCTTTGGGAAGCTAAGAAACAACTCGCTCTGCACAGTGCTGTTACAGCCTACCGGGAACATCTCTTCCAAAGGCCTGTGAAACGCAGTTTCTTTGCAGGCCTGATCTGGCTGAAGTAGGACTTCTGCTCTGGGTGTGCTACTTTGCCCTAGAGCTGAAAGGCACAACGTGCAGGCTTCTTTCCAAAGGGCGAGTTGGGCCCCACAGCATCTTGCTTCCAGCTCTTTGGGAAGCTAAGAAACAACTCGCTCTGCACAGTGCTCTTACAGCCTACCGGGAACATCACTTCCAAAGGCCTGTGAAACGCAGTTTCTTTGCAGGCCTGATCTGGCTGAAGTAGGACTTCTGCTCTGGGTGTGCTACTTTGCCCTAGAGCTGAAAGGCACAACATGCAGGCTTCTTTCCAAGGGGCGAGTTGGGCCCCACAGCATCTTGCTTCCAGCTCTTTGGGAAGCTAAGAAACAACTCGCTCTGCACAGTGCTCTTACAGCCTACCGGGAACATCTCTTCCAAAGGCCTGTGAAACGCAGTTTCTTTGCAGGCCTGATCTGGCTGAAGTAGGACTTCTGCTCGGGGTGTGCTACTTTGCCCTAGAGCTGAAAGGCACAACGTGCAGGCTTCTTTCCAAAGGGCGAGTTGGGCCCCACAGCATCTTGCTTCCATCTCTTTGGGAAGCTAAGATACAACTCGCTCTGCACAGTGCTCTTACAGCCTACCGGGAACATCTCTTCCAAAGACCTGTGAAACGCAGTTTCTTTGCAGGCCTGATCTGGCTGAAGTAGGGCTTCTCCTTTGGGTGTGCTACTTTGCCCTAGAGCTGAAAGGCACAACGTGCAGGCTTCTTTCCAAAGGGCGAGTTGGGCCCCACAGCATCTTGCTTCCAGCTCTTTGGGAAGCTAAGAAACAACTCGCTCTGCACAGTGCTCTTACAGCCTACCGGGAACATCTCTTCCAAAGGCCTGTGAAACGCAGTTTCTTTGCAGGCCTGATCTGGCTGAAGTAGGACTTCTGCTCTGGGTGTGCTACTTTGCCCTAGAGCTGAAAGGCACAACGTGCAGGCTTCTTTCCAAAGGGCGAGTTGGGACCCACAGCATCTTGCTTCCAGCTCTTTGGGAAGCTAAGAAACAACTCGCTCTTCTCAGTGCTCTTACAGCCTACCGGGAACGTCTCTTCCAAAGGCCTGTGAAACGCAGTTTCTTTGCAGGCCTGATCTGGCTGAAGTAGGACTTGTGCTCTGGGTGTGCTAATTTGCCCTAGAGCTGAAAGGCACAACGTGCAGGCTTCTTTCCAAAGAGCGAGTTGGGCCCCACAGCATCTTGCTTCCAGCTCTTTGGGAAGCTAAGAAACAACTCGCTCTGCACAGTGCTCTTAGAGCCTACGGGGAACATCTCTTCCATAGACCTGTGAAACGCAGTTTCTTTGCAGGCCTGATCTGGCTGAAGTAGGACTTCTGCTCTGGGTGTGCTACTTTGCCCTAGAGCTGAAAGGCACAACGTGCAGGCTTCTTTCCAAAGGGCGAGTTGGGCCCCACAGGATCTTGCTTCCAGCTCTTTGGGAAGCTAAGAAACAACTCGCTCTGCACAGTGCTCTTACAGCCTAGTGGGAAGATCTCTTCCAAAGGCCTGTGAAACGCAGTTTCTTTGCAGGCCTGATCTGGCTGAAGTAGGACTTCTGCTCTGGGTGTGCTACTTTGCCCTAGAGCTGAAAGGCACAACGTGCAGGCTTCTTTCCAAAGGGCGAGTTGGGCCCCACAGCATCTTGCTTCCATCTCTTTGGGAAGCTAAGAAACAACTCGCTCTGCACAGTGCTCTTACAGCCTAGTGGGAACATGTCTTCCAAAGGCCTGTGAAACGCAGTTTCTTTGCAGGCCTGATCTGGCTGAAGTAGGACTTCTGCTCTGGGTGTGCTACTTTGCCCTAGAGCTGAAAGGCACAACGTGCAGGCTTCTTTCCAAAGGGCGAGTTGGGCCCCACAGCATCTTGCTTCCAGCTCTTTGGGAAGCTAAGAAACAACTCGCTCTGCACAGTGCTCTTACAGCCTACCGGGAACATGTCTTCCAAAGACCTGTGAAACGCAGTTTCTTTGCAGGCCTGATCTGGCTGAAGTAGGACTTCTGCTCTGGGTGTGCTACTTTGCCCTAGAGCTGAAAGGCACAACGTGCAGGCTTCTTTCCAAAGGGCGAGTTGGGCCCCACAGCATCTTCCTTCCAGCTCTTTGGGAAGCTAAGAAACAACTCGCTCTGCACAGTGCTCTTACAGACTACCGGGAACATGTCTTCCAAAGGCCTGTGAAACGCAGTTTCTTTGCAGGCCTGATCTGGCTGAAGTAGGACTTCTGCTCTGGGTGTGCTACTTTGCCCTAGAGCTGAAAGGCACAACGTGCAGGCTTCTTTCCAAAGGGCGAGTTGGGCCCCACAGCATCTTGCTTCCAGCTCTTTGGGAAGCTAAGAAACAACTCGCTCTGCTCAGTGCTCTTACAGCCTACCGGGAACGTCTCTTCCAAAGGCCTGTGAAACGCAGTTTCTTTGCAGGCCTGATCTGGCTGAAGTAGGACTTGTGCTCTGGGTGTGCTAATTTGCCCTAGAGCTGAAAGGCACAACGTGCAGGCTTCTTTCCAAAGAGCGAGTTGGGCCCCACAGCATCTTGCTTCCAGCTCTTTGGGAAGCTAAGAAACAACTCGCTCTGCACAGTGCTCTTAGAGCCTACGGGGAACATCTCTTCCATAGACCTGTGAAACGCAGTTTCTTTGCAGGCCTGATCTGGCTGAAGTAGGACTTCTGCTCTGGGTGTGCTACTTTGCCCTAGAGCTGAAAGGCACAACGTGCAGGCTTCTTTCCAAAGGGCGAGTTGGGCCCCACAGCATCTTGCTTCCAGCTCTTTGGGAAGCTAAGAAACAACTCGCTCTGCACAGTGCTCTTACAGCCTACAGGGAACATCTCTTACAAAGGCCTGTGAAACGCAGTTTCTTTGCAGGCCTGATCTGGCTGAAGTAGGACTTCTGCTCTGGGTGTGCTACTTTGCCCTAGAGCTGAAAGGCACAACGTGCAGGCTTCTTTCCAAAGGGCGAGTTGGGCCCCACAGGATCTTGCTTCCAGCTCTTTGGGAAGCTAAGAAACAACTCGCTCTGCACAGTGCTCTTACAGCCTAGTGGGAAGATCTCTTCCAAAGGCCTGTGAAACGCAGTTTCTTTGCAGGCCTGAACTGGCTGAAGTAGGACTTCTGCTCTGGGTGTGCTACTTTGCCCTAGAGCTGAAAGGCACAACGTGCAGGCTTCTTTCCAAAGGGCGAGTTCGGCCCCACAGCATCTTGCTTCCAGCTCTTTGGGAAGCTAAGAAACAACTCGCTCTGCACAGTGCTCTTACAGCCTACCGGGAATATCTCTTCCAAAGGCCTGTGAAACGCAGTTTCTTTGCAGGCCTGATCTGGCTGAAGTAGGACTTCTGCTCTGGGTGTGCTACTTTGCCCTAGAGCTGAAAGGCACAACGTGCAGGCTTCTTTCCAAAGGGCGAGTTGGGCCCCACAGCATCTTGCTTCCAGCTCTTTGGGAAGCTAAGAAACAACTCGCTCTGCACAGTGCTCTTATAGCCTAGTGGGGAAATCTCTTCCAAAGGCCTGTGAAACGCAGTTTCTTTGCAGGCCTGATCTGGCTGAAGTAGGACTTCTGCTCTGGGTGTGCTACTTTGCCCTAGAGCTGAAAGGCACAACGTGCAGGCTTCTTTCCAAAGGGCGAGTTGGGCGCCACAGCATCTTGCTTCCAGCTCTTTGGGAGGCTAAGAAACAACTCGCTCTGCTCAGTGCTCTTACAGCCTACCGGGAACGTCTCTTCCAAAGGCCTGTGAAACGCAGTTTCTTTGCAGGCCTGATCTGGCTGAAGTAGGACTTGTGCTCTGGGTGTGCTACTTTGCCCTAGAGCTGAAAGGCACAACGTGCAGGCTTCTTTCCAAAGGGCGAGTTGGGCCCCACAGCATCTTGCTTCCAGCTCTTTGGGAAGCTAAGAAACAACTCGCTCTGCACAGTGCTCTTAGAGCCTACGGGGAACATCTCTTCCATAGACCTTTGAAACGCAGTTTCTTTGCAGGCCTGATCTGGCTGAAGTAGGACTTCTGCTCTGGGTGTGCTACTTTGCCCTAGAGCTGAAAGGCACAACGTGCAGGCTTCTTTCCAAAGGGCGAGTTGGGCCCCACAGCATCTTGCTTCCAGCTCTTTGGGAAGCTAAGAAACAACTCGCTCTGCACAGTGCTCTTAGAGCCTACGGGGAACATCTCTTCCATAGACCTGTGAAACGCAGTTTCTTTGCAGGCCTGATCTGGCTGAAGTAGGACTTCTGCTCTGGGTGTGCTACTTTGCCCTAGAGCTGAAAGGCACAACGTGCAGGCTTCTTTCCAAAGGGCGAGTTGGGCCCCACAGGATCTTGCTTCCAGCTCTTTGGGAAGCTAAGAAACAACTCGCTCTGCACAGTGCTCTTACAGCCTAGTGGGAAGATCTCTTCCAAAGGCCTGTGAAACACAGTTTCTTTGCAGGCCTGATCTGGCTGAAGTAGGACTTCTGCTCTGGGTGTGCTACTTTGCCCTAGAGCTGAAAGGCACAACGTGCAGGCTTCTTTCCAAAGGGCGAGTTGGGCCCCACAGCATCTTGCTTCCAGCTCTTTGGGAAGCTAAGAAACAACTCGCTCTGCACAGTGCTCTTACAGCCTACCGGGAACATCTCTTCCAAAGGCCTGTGAAACGCAGTTTCTTTGCAGGCCTGATCTGGCTGAAGTAGGACTTCTGCTCTGGGTGTGCTACTTTGCCCTAGAGCTGAAAGGCACAACGTGCAGGCTTCTTTCCAAAGGGCGAGTTGGGCCCCACAGCATCTTGCTTCCTTCTCTTTGGGAAGCTAAGAAACAACTCTCTCTGCACAGTGCTCTTACAGCCTAGTGGGAACATCTCTTCCAAAGGCCTGTGAAACGCAGTTTCTTTGCAGGCCTGATCTGGCTGAAGTAGGACTTCTGCTCTGGGTGTGCTACTTTGCCCTAGAGCTGAAAGGCACAACGTGCAGGCTTCTTTCCAAAGGGCGAGTTGGGCCCCACAGCATCTTGCTTCCATCTCTTTGGGAAGCTAAGAAACAACTCGCTCTGCTCAGTGCTCTTACCGCCTACCGGGAACGTCTCTTCCAAAGGCCTGTGAAACGCAGTTTCTTTGCAGGCCTGATCTGGCTGAAGTAGGACTTCTGCTCTGGGTGTGCTACTTTGCCCTAGAGCTGAAAGGCACAACGTGCAGGCTTCTTTCCAAAGGGCGAGTTGGGCCCCACAGCATCTTGCTTCCATCTCTTTGGGAAGCTAAGAAACAACTCGCTCTGCACAGTGCCCTTACAGCCTAGTGGGAACATCTCTTCCAAAGGCCTGTGAAACGCAGTTTCTTTGCAGGCCTGATCTGGCTGAAGTAGGACTTCTGCTCTGGGTGTGCTACTTTGCCCTAGAGCTGAAAGGCACAACGTGCAGGCTTCTTTCCAAAGGGCGAGTTGGGCCCCACAGCATCTTGCTTCCAGCTCTTTGGGAAGCTAAGAAACAACTCGCTCTGCACAGTGCTCTTACAGCCTACCGGGAACATCTCTTCCAAAGGCCTGTGAAACGCAGTTTCTTTGCAGGCCTGATCTGGCTGAAGTAGGACTTCTGCTCTGGGTGTGCTACTTTGCCCTAGAGCTGAAAGGCACAACGTGCAGGCTTCTTTCCAAAGGGCGAGTTGGGCCCCACAGCATCTTGCTTCCAGCTCTTTGGGAAGCTAAGAAACAACTCGCTCTGCACAGTGCTCTTACAGCCTAGTGGGAACATGTCTTCCAAAGGCCTGTGAAACGCAGTTTCTTGCAGGCCTGATCTGGCTGAAGTAGGACTTCTGCTCTGGGTGTGCTACTTTGCCCTAGATCTGAAAGGCACAACGTGCAGGCTTCTTTCCAAAGGGCGAGTTGGGGCCCACAGCATCTTGCTTCCAGCTCTTTGGGTATCTAAGAAACAACTCGCTCTGCACAGTGCTCTTAGAGCCTACGGGGAACATCTCTTCCATAGACCTGTGAAACGCAGTTTCTTTGCAGGCCTGATCTGGCTGAAGTAGGACTTCTGCTCTGGGTGTGCTACTTTGCCCTAGAGCTGAAAGGCACAACGTGCAGGCTTCTTTCCAAAGGGCGAGTTGGGCCCCACAGCATCTTGCTTCCAGCTCTTTGGGAAGCTAAGAAACAACTCGCTCTGCACAGTGCTCTTACAGCCTAGTGGGAAGATCTCTTCCAAAGGCCTGTGAAACGCAGTTTCTTTGCAGGCCTGATCTGGCTGAAGTAGGACTTCTGCTCTGGGTGTGCTACTTTGCCCTAGAGCTGAAAGGCACAACGTGCAGGCTTCTTTCCAAAGGGCGAGTTGGGCCCCACAGCATCTTGCTTCCAGCTCTTTGGGAAGCTAAGAAACAACTCGCTCTGCACAGTGCTCTTACAGCCTAGTGGGAACATGTCTTCCAAAGGCCTGTGAAACGCAGTTTCTTTGCAGGCCTGATCTGGCTGAAGTAGGACTTCTGCTCTGGGTGTGCTACTTTGCCCTAGAGCTGAAAGGCACAACGTGCAGGCTTCTTTCCAAAGGGCGAGTTGGGCCCCACAGCATCTTGCTTCCAGCTCTTTGGGAAGCTAAGAAACAACTCGCTCTGCACAGTGCTCTTACAGCCTACCGGGAACATCTCTTCCAAAGGCCTGTGAAACGCAGTTTCTTTGCAGGCCTGATCTGGCTGAAGTAGGACTTCTGCTCTGGGTGTGCTACTTTGCCCTAGAGCTGAAAGGCACAACGTGCAGGCTTCTTTCCAAAGGGCGAGTTGGGCCCCACAGCATCTTGCTTCCTTCTCTTTGGGAAGCTAAGAAACAACTCTCTCTGCACAGTGCTCTTACAGCCTAGTGGGAACATCTCTTCCAAAGGCCTGTGAAACGCAGTTTCTTTGCAGGCCTGATCTGGCTGAAGTAGGACTTCTGCTCTGGGTGTGCTACTTTGCCCTAGAGCTGAAAGGCACAACGTGCAGGCTTCTTTCCAAAGGGCGAGTTGGGCCCCACAGCATCTTGCTTCCATCTCTTTGGGAAGCTAAGAAACAACTCGCTCTGCTCAGTGCTCTTACCGCCTACCGGGAACGTCTCTTCCAAAGGCCTGTGAAACGCAGTTTCTTTGCAGGCCTGATCTGGCTGAAGTAGGACTTCTGCTCTGGGTGTGCTACTTTGCCCTAGAGCTGAAAGGCACAACGTGCAGGCTTCTTTCCAAAGGGCGAGTTGGGCCCCACAGCATCTTGCTTCCAGCTCTTTGGGAAGCTAAGAAACAACTCGCTCTGCACAGTGCTCTTACAGCCTAGTGGGAACATGTCTTCCAAAGGCCTGTGAAACGCAGTTTCTTTGCAGGCCTGATCTGGCTGAAGTAGGACTTCTGCTCTGGGTGTGCTACTTTGCCCTAGAGCTGAAAGGCACAACGTGCAGGCTTCTTTCCAAAGGGCGAGTTGGGCCCCACAGCATCTTGCTTCCAGCTCTTTGGGAAGCTAAGAAACAACTCGCTCTGCACAGTGCTCTTACAGCCTACCGGGAACATCTCTTCCAAAGGCCTGTGAAACGCAGTTTCTTTGCAGGCCTGATCTGGCTGAAGTAGGACTTCTGCTCTGGGTGTGCTACTTTGCCCTAGAGCTGAAAGGCACAACGTGCAGGCTTCTTTCCAAAGGGCGAGTTGGGCCCCACAGCATCTTGCTTCCTTCTCTTTGGGAAGCTAAGAAACAACTCTCTCTGCACAGTGCTCTTACAGCCTAGTGGGAACATCTCTTCCAAAGGCCTGTGAAACGCAGTTTCTTTGCAGGCCTGATCTGGCTGAAGTAGGACTTCTGCTCTGGGTGTGCTACTTTGCCCTAGAGCTGAAAGGCACAACGTGCAGGCTTCTTTCCAAAGGGCGAGTTGGGCCCCACAGCATCTTGCTTCCATCTCTTTGGGAAGCTAAGAAACAACTCGCTCTGCTCAGTGCTCTTACCGCCTACCGGGAATGTCTCTTCCAAAGGCCTGTGAAACGCAGTTTCTTTGCAGGCCTGATCTGGCTGAAGTAGGACTTCTGCTCTGGGTGTGCTACTTTGCCCTAGAGCTGAAAGGCACAACGTGCAGGCTTCTTTGCAAAGGGCGAGTTGGGCCCCACAGCATCTTGCTTCCATCTCTTTGGGAAGCTAAGAAACAACTCGCTCTGCACAGTGCTCTTACAGCCTAGTGGGAACATCTCTTCCAAAGGCCTGTGAAACGCAGTTTCTTTGCAGGCTTGATCTGGCTGAAGTAGGACTTCTGCTCTGGGTGTGCTACTTTGCCCTAGAGCTGAAAGGCACAACGTGCAGGCTTCTTTCCAAAGGGCGAGTTGGGCCCCACAGCATCTTGCTTCCAGCTCTTTGGGAAGCTAAGAAACAACTCGCTCTGCACAGTGCTCTTACAGCCTACCGGGAACATCTCTTCCAAAGGCCTGTGAAACACAGTTTCTTTGCAGGCCTGATCTGGCTGAAGTAGGACTTCTGCTCTGGGTGTGCTACTTTGCCCTAGAGCTGAAAGGCACAACGTGCAGGCTTCTTTCCAAAGGGCGAGTTGGGCCCCACAGCATCTTGCTTCCTTCTCTTTGGGAAGCTAAGAAACAACTCTCTCTGCACAGTGCTCTTACAGCCTAGTGGGAACATCTCTTCCAAAGGCCTGTGAAACGCAGTTTCTTTGCAGGCCTGATCTGGCTGAAGTAGGACTTCTGCTCTGGGTGTGCTACTTTGCCCTAGAGCTGAAAGGCACAACGTGCAGGCTTCTTTCCAAAGGGCGAGTTGGGCCCCACAGCATCTTGCTTCCATCTCTTTGGGAAGCTAAGAAACAACTCGCTCTGCTCAGTGCTCTTACCGCCTACCGGGAACGTCTCTTCCAAAGGCCTGTGAAACGCAGTTTCTTTGCAGGCCTGATCTGGCTGAAGTAGGACTTCTGCTCTGGGTGTGCTACTTTGCCCTAGAGCTGAAAGGCACAACGGGCAGGCTTCTTTCCAAAGGGCGAGTTGGGCCCCACAGCATCTTGCTTCCAGCTCTTTGGGAAGCTAAGAAACAACTCGCTCTGCACAGTGCTCTTACAGCCTACCGGGAACATGTCTTCCAAAGGCCTGTGAAACGCAGTTTCTTTGCAGGCCTGATCTGGCTGAAGTAGGACTTCTGCTCTGGGTGTGCTACTTTGCCCTAGAGCTGAAAGGCACAACGTGCAGGCTTCTTTCCAAAGGGCGAGTTGGACCCCACAGCATCTTGCTTCCAGCTCTTTGGGAAGCTAAGAAACAACTCGCTCTGCACAGTGCTCTTACAGCCTTTCGGGAACATGTCTTCCAAAGGCCTGTGAAACGCAGTTTCTTTGCAGGCCTGATCTGGCTGAAGTAGGACTTCTGCTCTGGGTGTGCTACTTTGCCCTAGAGCTGAAAGGCACAACGTGCAGGCTTCTTTCCAAAGGGCGAGTTGGGCCCCACAGCATCTTGCTTCCAGCTCTTTGGGAAGCTAAGAAACAACTCGCTCTGCACAGTGCTCTTACAGCCTAGTGGGAAGATCTCTTCCAAAGGCCTGTGAAACGCAGTTTCTTTGCAGGCCTGATCTGGCTGAAGTAGGACTTCTGCTCTGGGTGTGCTACTTTGCCCTAGAGCTGAAAGGCACAACGTGCAGGCTTCTTTCCAAAGGGCGAGTTGGGCCCGACAGCATCTTGCTTCCAGCTCTTTGGGAAGCTAAGAAACAACTCGCTCTGCACAGTGCTCTTACAGCCTTTCGGGAACATGTCTTCCAAAGGCCTGTGAAACGCAGTTTCTTTGCAGGCCTGATCTGGCTGAAGTAGGACTTCTGCTCTGGGTGTGCTACTTTGCCCTAGAGCTGAAAGGCACAACGTGCAGGCTTCTTTCCAAAGGGCGAGTTGGGCCCCACAGCATCTTGCTTCCAGCTCTTTGGGAAGCTAAGAAACAACTCGCTCTGCACAGTGCTCTTACAGCCTAGTGGGAAGATCTCTTCCAAAGGCCTGTGAAACGCAGTTTCTTTGCAGGCCTGATCTGGCTGAAGTAGGACTTCTGCTCTGGGTGTGCTACTTTGCCCTAGAGCTGAAAGGCACAACGTGCAGGCTTCTTTCCAAAGGGCGAGTTGGGCCCCACAGCATCTTGCTTCCAGCTCTTTGGGAAGCTAAGAAACAACTCGCTCTGCACAGTGCTCTTACAGCCTAGTGGGAACATCTCTTCCAAAGGCCTGTGAAACGCAGTTTCTTTGCAGGCCTGATCTGGCTGAAGTAGGACTTCTGCTCTGGGTGTGCTACTTTGCCCTAGAGCTGAAAGGCACAACGTGCAGGCTTCTTTCCAAAGGGCGAGTTGGGCCCCACAGCATCTTGCTTCCTTCTCTTTGGGAAGCTAAGAAACAACTCTCTCTGCACAGTGCTCTTACAGCCTAGTGGGAACATCTCTTCCAAAGGCCTGTGAAACGCAGTTTCTTTGCAGGCCTGATCTGGGTGAAGTAGGACTTCTGCTCTGGGTGTGCTACTTTGCCCTAGAGCTGAAAGGCACAACGTGCAGGCTTCTTCCAAAGGGCGAGTTGGGCCCCACAGCATCTTGCTTCCATCTCTTTGGGAAGCTAAGAAACAACTCGCTCTGCTCAGTGCTCTTACCGCCTACCGGGAACGTCTCTTCCAAAGGCCTGTGAAACGCAGTTTCTTTGCAGGCCTGATCTGGCTGAAGTAGGACTTCTGCTCTGGGTGTGCTACTTTGCCCTAGAGCTGAAAGGCACAACGTGCAGGCTTCTTTCCAAAGGGCGAGTTGGGCCCCACAGCATCTTGCTTCCATCTCTTCGGGAAGCTAAGAAACAACTCGCTCTGCACAGTGCTCTTACAGCCTAGTGGGAACATCTCTTCCAAAGGCCTGTGAAACGCAGTTTCTTTGCAGGCTTGATCTGGCTGAAGTAGGACTTCTGCTCTGGGTGTGCTACTTTGCCCTAGAGCTGAAAGGCACAACGTGCAGGCTTCTTTCCAAAGGGCGAGTTGGGCCCCACAGCATCTTGCTTCCAGCTCTTTGGGAAGCTAAGAAACAACTCGCTCTGCACAGTGCTCTTACAGCCTACTTGGAACATCTCTTCCAAAGGCCTGTGAAACGCAGTTTCTTTGCAGGCCTGATCTGGCTGAAGTAGGACTTCTGCTCTGGGTGTGCTACTTTGCCCTAGAGCTGAAAGGCACAACGTGCAGGCTTCTTTCCAAAGGGCGAGTTGGGCCCCACAGCATCTTGCTTCCAGCTCTTTGGGAAGCTAAGAAACAACTCGCTCTGCACAGTGCTCTTACAGCCTAGTGGGAACATCTCTTCCAAAGGCCTGTGAAACGCAGTTTCTTTGCAGGCCTGATCTGGCTGAAGTAGGACTTCTGCTCTGGGTGTGCTACTTTGCCCTAGAGCTGAAAGGCACAACGTGCAGGCTTCTTTCCAAAGGGCGAGTTGGGCCCCACAGCATCTTGCTTCCAGCTCTTTGGGAAGCTAAGAAACAACTCGCTCTGCACAGTGCTCTTACAGCCTTTCGGGAACATGTCTTCCAAAGGCCTGTGAAACGCAGTTTCTTTGCAGGCCTGATCTGGCTGAAGTAGGACTTCTGCTCTGGGTGTGCTACTTTGCCCTAGAGCTGAAAGGCACAACGTGCAGGCTTCTTTCCAAAGGGCGAGTTGGGCCCCACAGCATCTTGCTTCCAGCTCTTTGGGAAGCTAAGAAACAACTCGCTCTGCACAGTGCTCTTACAGCCTACCGGGAACATCTCTTACAAAGGCCTGTGAAACGCAGTTTCTTTGCAGGCCTGATCTGGCTGAAGTAGAACTTCTGCCCTGGGTGTGCCACATTGCCCAGAGCTGAAAGGCACAACGTGCAGGCTTCTTAACAAAGGGCGAGTTGGCCCCAGAGCATCTTGCTTCCAGCTCTTTGGGAAGCTAAGAAACAACTCGCTCTGCACAGTGCTCTTACAGCCTACCGGGAACATCTCTTACAAAGGCCTGTGAGACACAGTTTCTTTGCAGGCCTGATCTGGCTGAAGTAGAACTTCTGCTCTGGGTGTGCCACACTGCCCTAGAACTGAAAGCTACAACGTGCAATCTGCTTTCCAATGTGCGAGTTGGGCCCCAGAGCATTTTGCTTCCAGCTCTTTGGGAAGCTAAGAAACAACTCGCTCTGCACAGTGCTCTTACAGCCTACCGGGAACATCTCTTACAAAGGCCTGTGAAACACGGTTACCTTGCAGGCCTGATCTGGCTGAAGTAGAACTTCTGCCCTGGGTGTGCCACATTGCCCTAGAGCTGAAAGGCACAACGTGCAGGCTTCTTCACAAAGGGCGAGTTGGAGCCCAGAGCAGCTTGCTTCCAGCTCTTTGGTAAGCTAAGAAACAACTCGCCCTGCACAGTGCTCTTACAGCCTAAGGGGAACATCTCTTACAAATGCCTGTGAAACGCAGTTTCTTTGCAGTCCTGATCTGGCTGAAGTAGAACTTCTGCCCTGGGTGTGCCACATTGCCCTATAGCTGAAAGGCAAAACGTTCAGGCTTCTTAACAAAGCGCGAGTTGGTCCCCAGAGCATCTTGCTTCCAGCTCTTTGGGAAGCTAAGAAAAAACTCGCTCTGCACAGGGCTCTTACAGCCTACCGGGAACATCTCTTACAAAGGCCTGTGAAACGCAGTTTCTTTGCAGGCCTGATTTGGCTGAAGTAGAACATCTGCCCTGGGTGTGCCACATTGACCTAGAGCTGAAAGGCACAACGTGCAGGCTTCTTCACAAAGGGCGAGTTGGGCCCCAGAGCATCTTGCTTCCAGCTCTTTGGGAAGCTAAGAAACAACTCGCTCTGCACAGTGCTCTTACAGACTACCGGGAACATCTCTTACAAAGGCCTCTGAGACGCAGTTTCTTTGCAGGCCTGATCTGGCTGAAGTAGAACATCTGCCCTGGGTGTGCCACATTGCCCTAGAGCTGAAAGGCACAACGTGCAGGCTTCTTAACAAAGGGCGAGTTGGGTCCCAGACCATCTTGCTTCCAGCTCTTTGGGAAGCTAAGAAACAACTCGCTCTGCACAGTGCTCTTACAGCCTACCGGGAACATCTCTTACAAAGGCCTGTGAAACGCAGTTTCTTTGCAGGCCTGATCTGGATGAAGTAGAACTTCTGCCCTGGGTGTGGCACCTAGCCCTAGAGCTGAAAGACACAACGTGCAGTCTGCATTCGAAAGGGCGAGTTGGGCGCCAGAGCATCTTGCTTCCAGCTCTTTGGGAAGCTAAGAAACAACTCGCTCTGCACAGTGCTCTTAGAGCCTACGGGGAACATCTCTTCCATAGACCTGTGAAACGCAGTTTCTTTGCAGGCCTGATCTGGCTGAAGTAGGACTTCTGCTCTGGGTGTGCTACTTTGCCCTAGAGCTGAAAGGCACAACGTGCAGGCTTCTTTCCAAAGGGCGAGTTGGGCCCCACAGGATCTTGCTTCCAGCTCTTTGGGAAGCTAAGAAACAACTCGCTCTGCACAGTGCTCTTACAGCCTAGTGGGAAGATCTCTTCCAAAGGCCTGTGAAACACAGTTTCTTTGCAGGCCTGATCTGGCTGAAGTAGGACTTCTGCTCTGGGTGTGCTACTTTGCCCTAGAGCTGAAAGGCACAACGTGCAGGCTTCTTTCCAAAGGGCGAGTTGGGCCCCACAGCATCTTGCTTCCAGCTCTTTGGGAAGCTAAGAAACAACTCGCTCTGCACAGTGCTCTTACAGCCTACCGGGAACATCTCTTCCAAAGGCCTGTGAAACGCAGTTTCTTTGCAGGCCTGATCTGGCTGAAGTAGGACTTCTGCTCTGGGTGTGCTACTTTGCCCTAGAGCTGAAAGGCACAACGTGCAGGCTTCTTTCCAAAGGGCGAGTTGGGCCCCACAGCATCTTGCTTCCTTCTCTTTGGGAAGCTAAGAAACAACTCTCTCTGCACAGTGCTCTTACAGCCTAGTGGGAACATCTCTTCCAAAGGCCTGTGAAACGCAGTTTCTTTGCAGGCCTGATCTGGCTGAAGTAGGACTTCTGCTCTGGGTGTGCTACTTTGCCCTAGAGCTGAAAGGCACAACGTGCAGGCTTCTTTCCAAAGGGCGAGTTGGGCCCCACAGCATCTTGCTTCCATCTCTTTGGGAAGCTAAGAAACAACTCGCTCTGCTCAGTGCTCTTACCGCCTACCGGGAACGTCTCTTCCAAAGGCCTGTGAAACGCAGTTTCTTTGCAGGCCTGATCTGGCTGAAGTAGGACTTCTGCTCTGGGTGTGCTACTTTGCCCTAGAGCTGAAAGGCACAACGTGCAGGCTTCTTTCCAAAGGGCGAGTTGGGCCCCACAGCATCTTGCTTCCATCTCTTTGGGAAGCTAAGAAACAACTCGCTCTGCACAGTGCCCTTACAGCCTAGTGGGAACATCTCTTCCAAAGGCCTGTGAAACGCAGTTTCTTTGCAGGCCTGATCTGGCTGAAGTAGGACTTCTGCTCTGGGTGTGCTACTTTGCCCTAGAGCTGAAAGGCACAACGTGCAGGCTTCTTTCCAAAGGGCGAGTTGGGCCCCACAGCATCTTGCTTCCAGCTCTTTGGGAAGCTAAGAAACAACTCGCTCTGCACAGTGCTCTTACAGCCTACCGGGAACATCTCTTCCAAAGGCCTGTGAAACGCAGTTTCTTTGCAGGCCTGATCTGGCTGAAGTAGGACTTCTGCTCTGGGTGTGCTACTTTGCCCTAGAGCTGAAAGGCACAACGTGCAGGCTTCTTTCCAAAGGGCGAGTTGGGCCCCACAGCATCTTGCTTCCAGCTCTTTGGGAAGCTAAGAAACAACTCGCTCTGCACAGTGCTCTTACAGCCTAGTGGGAACATGTCTTCCAAAGGCCTGTGAAACGCAGTTTCTTGCAGGCCTGATATGGCTGAAGTAGGACTTCTGCTCTGGGTGTGCTACTTTGCCCTAGATCTGAAAGGCACAACGTGCAGGCTTCTTTCCAAAGGGCGAGTTGGGGCCCACAGCATCTTGCTTCCAGCTCTTTGGGTATCTAAGAAACAACTCGCTCTGCACAGTGCTCTTAGAGCCTACGGGGAACATCTCTTCCATAGACCTGTGAAACGCAGTTTCTTTGCAGGCCTGATCTGGCTGAAGTAGGACTTCTGCTCTGGGTGTGCTACTTTGCCCTAGAGCTGAAAGGCACAACGTGCAGGCTTCTTTCCAAAGGGCGAGTTGGGCCCCACAGCATCTTGCTTCCAGCTCTTTGGGAAGCTAAGAAACAACTCGCTCTGCACAGTGCTCTTACAGCCTAGTGGGAAGATCTCTTCCAAAGGCCTGTGAAACGCAGTTTCTTTGCAGGCCTGATCTGGCTGAAGTAGGACTTCTGCTCTGGGTGTGCTACTTTGCCCTAGAGCTGAAAGGCACAACGTGCAGGCTTCTTTCCAAAGGGCGAGTTGGGCCCCACAGCATCTTGCTTCCAGCTCTTTGGGAAGCTAAGAAACAACTCGCTCTGCACAGTGCTCTTACAGCCTAGTGGGAACATGTCTTCCAAAGGCCTGTGAAACGCAGTTTCTTTGCAGGCCTGATCTGGCTGAAGTAGGACTTCTGCTCTGGGTGTGCTACTTTGCCCTAGAGCTGAAAGGCACAACGTGCAGGCTTCTTTCCAAAGGGCGAGTTGGGCCCCACAGCATCTTGCTTCCAGCTCTTTGGGAAGCTAAGAAACAACTCGCTCTGCACAGTGCTCTTACAGCCTACCGGGAACATCTCTTCCAAAGGCCTGTGAAACGCAGTTTCTTTGCAGGCCTGATCTGGCTGAAGTAGGACTTCTGCTCTGGGTGTGCTACTTTGCCCTAGAGCTGAAAGGCACAACGTGCAGGCTTCTTTCCAAAGGGCGAGTTGGGCCCCACAGCATCTTGCTTCCTTCTCTTTGGGAAGCTAAGAAACAACTCTCTCTGCACAGTGCTCTTACAGCCTAGTGGGAACATCTCTTCCAAAGGCCTGTGAAACGCAGTTTCTTTGCAGGCCTGATCTGGCTGAAGTAGGACTTCTGCTCTGGGTGTGCTACTTTGCCCTAGAGCTGAAAGGCACAACGTGCAGGCTTCTTTCCAAAGGGCGAGTTGGGCCCCACAGCATCTTGCTTCCATCTCTTTGGGAAGCTAAGAAACAACTCGCTCTGCTCAGTGCTCTTACCGCCTACCGGGAACGTCTCTTCCAAAGGCCTGTGAAACGCAGTTTCTTTGCAGGCCTGATCTGGCTGAAGTAGGACTTCTGCTCTGGGTGTGCTACTTTGCCCTAGAGCTGAAAGGCACAACGTGCAGGCTTCTTTGCAAAGGGCGAGTTGGGCCCCACAGCATCTTGCTTCCATCTCTTTGGGAAGCTAAGAAACAACTCGCTCTGCACAGTGCTCTTACAGCCTAGTGGGAACATCTCTTCCAAAGGCCTGTGAAACGCAGTTTCTTTGCAGGCTTGATCTGGCTGAAGTAGGACTTCTGCTCTGGGTGTGCTACTTTGCCCTAGAGCTGAAAGGCACAACGTGCATGCTTCTTTCCAAAGGGCGAGTTGGGCCCCACAGCATCTTGCTTCCAGCTCTTTGGGAAGCTAAGAAACAACTCGCTCTGCACAGTGCTCTTACAGCCTACCGGGAACATCTCTTCCAAAGGCCTGTGAAACGCAGTTTCTTTGCAGGCCTGATCTGGCTGAAGTAGGACTTCTGCTCTGGGTGTGCTACTTTGCCCTAGAGCTGAAAGGCACAACGTGCAGGCTTCTTTCCAAAGGGCGAGTTGGGCCCCACAGCATCTTGCTTCCTTCTCTTTGGGAAGCTAAGAAACAACTCTCTCTGCACAGTGCTCTTACAGCCTAGTGGGAACATCTCTTCCAAAGGCCTGTGAAACGCAGTTTCTTTGCAGGCCTGATCTGGCTGAAGTAGGACTTCTGCTCTGGGTGTGCTACTTTGCCCTAGAGCTGAAAGGCACAACGTGCAGGCTTCTTTCCAAAGGGCGAGTTGGGCCCCACAGCATCTTGCTTCCATCTCTTTGGGAAGCTAAGAAACAACTCGCTCTGCTCAGTGCTCTTACCGCCTACCGGGAACGTCTCTTCCAAAGGCCTGTGAAACGCAGTTTCTTTGCAGGCCTGATCTGGCTGAAGTAGGACTTCTGCTCTGGGTGTGCTACTTTGCCCTAGAGCTGAAAGGCACAACGGGCAGGCTTCTTTCCAAAGGGCGAGTTGGGCCCCACAGCATCTTGCTTCCAGCTCTTTGGGAAGCTAAGAAACAACTCGCTCTGCACAGTGCTCTTACAGCCTACCGGGAACATGTCTTCCAAAGGCCTGTGAAACGCAGTTTCTTTGCAGGCCTGATCTGGCTGAAGTAGGACTTCTGCTCTGGGTGTGCTACTTTGCCCTAGAGCTGAAAGGCACAACGTGCAGGCTTCTTTCCAAAGGGCGAGTTGGACCCCACAGCATCTTGCTTCCAGCTCTTTGGGAAGCTAAGAAACAACTCGCTCTGCACAGTGCTCTTACAGCCTTTCGGGAACATGTCTTCCAAAGGCCTGTGAAACGCAGTTTCTTTGCAGGCCTGATCTGGCTGAAGTAGGACTTCTGCTCTGGGTGTGCTACTTTGCCCTAGAGCTGAAAGGCACAACGTGCAGGCTTCTTTCCAAAGGGCGAGTTGGGCCCCACAGCATCTTGCTTCCAGCTCTTTGGGAAGCTAAGAAACAACTCGCTCTGCACAGTGCTCTTACAGCCTAGTGGGAAGATCTCTTCCAAAGGCCTGTGAAACGCAGTTTCTTTGCAGGCCTGATCTGGCTGAAGTAGGACTTCTGCTCTGGGTGTGCTACTTTGCCCTAGAGCTGAAAGGCACAACGTGCAGGCTTCTTTCCAAAGGGCGAGTTGGGCCCGACAGCATCTTGCTTCCAGCTCTTTGGGAAGCTAAGAAACAACTCGCTCTGCACAGTGCTCTTACAGCCTTTCGGGAACATGTCTTCCAAAGGCCTGTGAAACGCAGTTTCTTTGCAGGCCTGATCTGGCTGAAGTAGGACTTCTGCTCTGGGTGTGCTACTTTGCCCTAGAGCTGAAAGGCACAACGTGCAGGCTTCTTTCCAAAGGGCGAGTTGGGCCCCACAGCATCTTGCTTCCAGCTCTTTGGGAAGCTAAGAAACAACTCGCTCTGCACAGTGCTCTTACAGCCTAGTGGGAAGATCTCTTCCAAAGGCCTGTGAAACGCAGTTTCTTTGCAGGCCTGATCTGGCTGAAGTAGGACTTCTGCTCTGGGTGTGCTACTTTGCCCTAGAGCTGAAAGGCACAACGTGCAGGCTTCTTTCCAAAGGGCGAGTTGGGCCCCACAGCATCTTGCTTCCAGCTCTTTGGGAAGCTAAGAAACAACTCGCTCTGCACAGTGCTCTTACAGCCTAGTGGGAACATCTCTTCCAAAGGCCTGTGAAACGCAGTTTCTTTGCAGGCCTGATCTGGCTGAAGTAGGACTTCTGCTCTGGGTGTGCTACTTTGCCCTAGAGCTGAAAGGCACAACGTGCAGGCTTCTTTCCAAAGGGCGAGTTGGGCCCCACAGCATCTTGCTTCCTTCTCTTTGGGAAGCTAAGAAACAACTCTCTCTGCACAGTGCTCTTACAGCCTAGTGGGAACATCTCTTCCAAAGGCCTGTGAAACGCAGTTTCTTTGCAGGCCTGATCTGGGTGAAGTAGGACTTCTGCTCTGGGTGTGCTACTTTGCCCTAGAGCTGAAAGGCACAACGTGCAGGCTTCTTCCAAAGGGCGAGTTGGGCCCCACAGCATCTTGCTTCCATCTCTTTGGGAAGCTAAGAAACAACTCGCTCTGCTCAGTGCTCTTACCGCCTACCGGGAACGTCTCTTCCAAAGGCCTGTGAAACGCAGTTTCTTTGCAGGCCTGATCTGGCTGAAGTAGGACTTCTGCTCTGGGTGTGCTACTTTGCCCTAGAGCTGAAAGGCACAACGTGCAGGCTTCTTTCCAAAGGGCGAGTTGGGCCCCACAGCATCTTGCTTCCATCTCTTCGGGAAGCTAAGAAACAACTCGCTCTGCACAGTGCTCTTACAGCCTAGTGGGAACATCTCTTCCAAAGGCCTGTGAAACGCAGTTTCTTTGCAGGCTTGATCTGGCTGAAGTAGGACTTCTGCTCTGGGTGTGCTACTTTGCCCTAGAGCTGAAAGGCACAACGTGCAGGCTTCTTTCCAAAGGGCGAGTTGGGCCCCACAGCATCTTGCTTCCAGCTCTTTGGGAAGCTAAGAAACAACTCGCTCTGCACAGTGCTCTTACAGCCTACTTGGAACATCTCTTCCAAAGGCCTGTGAAACGCAGTTTCTTTGCAGGCCTGATCTGGCTGAAGTAGGACTTGTGCTCTGGGTGTGCTACTTTGCCCTAGAGCTGAAAGGCACAACGTGCAGGCTTCTTTCCAAAGGGCGAGTTGGGCCCCAGAGCATCTTGCTTCCAGCTCTTTGGGAAGCTAAGAAACAACTCGCTCTGCACAGTGCTCTTACAGCCTAGTGGGAACATCTCTTCCAAAGGCCTGTGAAACGCAGTTTCTTTGCAGGCCTGATCTGGCTGAAGTAGGACTTCTGCTCTGGGTGTGCTACTTTGCCCTAGAGCTGAAAGGCACAACGTGCAGGCTTCTTTCCAAAGGGCGAGTTGGGCCCCACAGCATCTTGCTTCCAGCTCTTTGGGAAGCTAAGAAACAACTCGCTCTGCACAGTGCTCTTACAGCCTTTCGGGAACATGTCTTCCAAAGGCCTGTGAAACGCAGTTTCTTTGCAGGCCTGATCTGGCTGAAGTAGGACTTCTGCTCTGGGTGTGCTACTTTGCCCTAGAGCTGAAAGGCACAACGTGCAGGCTTCTTTCCAAAGGGCGAGTTGGGCCCCACAGCATCTTGCTTCCAGCTCTTTGGGAAGCTAAGAAACAACTCGCTCTGCACAGTGCTCTTACAGCCTACCGGGAACATCTCTTACAAAGGCCTGTGAAACGCAGTTTCTTTGCAGGCCTGATCTGGCTGAAGTAGAACTTCTGCCCTGGGTGTGCCACATTGCCCAGAGCTGAAAGGCACAACGTGCAGGCTTCTTAACAAAGGGCGAGTTGGCCCCAGAGCATCTTGCTTCCAGCTCTTTGGGAAGCTAAGAAACAACTCGCTCTGCACAGTGCTCTTACAGCCTACCGGGAACATCTCTTACAAAGGCCTGTGAGACACAGTTTCTTTGCAGGCCTGATCTGGCTGAAGTAGAACTTCTGCTCTGGGTGTGCCACACTGCCCTAGAACTGAAAGCTACAACGTGCAATCTGCTTTCCAATGTGCGAGTTGGGCCCCAGAGCATTTTGCTTCCAGCTCTTTGGGAAGCTAAGAAACAACTCGCTCTGCACAGTGCTCTTACAGCCTACCGGGAACATCTCTTACAAAGGCCTGTGAAACACGGTTACCTTGCAGGCCTGATCTGGCTGAAGTAGAACTTCTGCCCTGGGTGTGCCACATTGCCCTAGAGCTGAAAGGCACAACGTGCAGGCTTCTTCACAAAGGGCGAGTTGGAGCCCAGAGCAGCTTGCTTCCAGCTCTTTGGTAAGCTAAGAAACAACTCGCCCTGCACAGTGCTCTTACAGCCTAAGGGGAACATCTCTTACAAATGCCTGTGAAACGCAGTTTCTTTGCAGTCCTGATCTGGCTGAAGTAGAACTTCTGCCCTGGGTGTGCCACATTGCCCTATAGCTGAAAGGCAAAACGTTCAGGCTTCTTAACAAAGCGCGAGTTGGTCCCCAGAGCATCTTGCTTCCAGCTCTTTGGGAAGCTAAGAAAAAACTCGCTCTGCACAGGGCTCTTACAGCCTACCGGGAACATCTCTTACAAAGGCCTGTGAAACGCAGTTTCTTTGCAGGCCTGATTTGGCTGAAGTAGAACATCTGCCCTGGGTGTGCCACATTGACCTAGAGCTGAAAGGCACAACGTGCAGGCTTCTTCACAAAGGGCGAGTTGGGCCCCAGAGCATCTTGCTTCCAGCTCTTTGGGAAGCTAAGAAACAACTCGCTCTGCACAGTGCTCTTACAGACTACCGGGAACATCTCTTACAAAGGCCTCTGAGACGCAGTTTCTTTGCAGGCCTGATCTGGCTGAAGTAGAACATCTGCCCTGGGTGTGCCACATTGCCCTAGAGCTGAAAGGCACAACGTGCAGGCTTCTTAACAAAGGGCGAGTTGGGTCCCAGACCATCTTGCTTCCAGCTCTTTGGGAAGCTAAGAAACAACTCGCTCTGCACAGTGCTCTTACAGCCTACCGGGAACATCTCTTACAAAGGCCTGTGAAACGCAGTTTCTTTGCAGGCCTGATCTGGATGAAGTAGAACTTCTGCCCTGGGTGTGGCACCTAGCCCTAGAGCTGAAAGACACAACGTGCAGTCTGCATTCGAAAGGGCGAGTTGGGCGCCAGAGCATCTTGCTTCCAGCTCTTTGGGAAGCTAAGAAACAACTCGCTCTGCACAGTGCTCTTACAGCCTACAGGGAACATCTCTTACAAAGGCCTGTGAAACAGAGTTTCCTTGCAGGCCTGATCTGGCTGAAGTAGAACTTCTGCCCTGGGTTTGCCACATTGCCCTAGAGCTGAAAGGCACAACGTGCAGGCTTCCTAACAAAGGGCGAGTTCGGCCCAAGAGCAGCTTGCTTCCAGCTCTTTGGGAAGCTAAGAAACAACTCGCTCTGCACAGTGCTCTTACAGCCTACCGGGAACATCTCTTACAAAGGCCTGTGAAACGCAGTTTCATTGCAGGCCTGATCAGGCTGAAGTAGAACTTCTGCCCTGGGTGTGGCACATTGCCCTAGAGCTGAAAGGGACAACGTGCAGGCTTCCTAACAAAGGGCACGTTGGGCCCCAGAGCATCTTGCTTCCAGCTCTTTGGGAAGCTAAGAAACAGCTCGCTCTGCACAGTGCTCTTACAGCCTACCGGGAACATCTCTTACAAAGGCCTGTGTGATGCAGTTTCTTTGCAGGCCTGATCTGGCTGCAGTAGAACTTCTGCTCTGGTTGCGCCACATTGCCTTAGAGATGAAAGGCACAACGTGCAGGCTTCTTAACAAAGGGCGAGTTGGGCCCCAGAGCATCTTGCTTCCAGCTCTTTGGGAAGCTAAGAAACAACTCGCTCTGCACAGTGCTCTTACAGCCTACCGGGAACATCTCTTACAAAGGCCTGTGAAACGCAGTTTCTTGGCAGGCCTGATCTGGCTGAAGTAGAACTTCTGCCCTGGGTGTGCCACATTGCCCTAGAGCTGAAAGGCACAACGTGGAGGCTTCTTAACAAAGGGCGAGTTGGGCCCCAGAGCATCTTGCTTCCAGCTCTTTGGGAAGCTAAGAAACAACTCGCTCTGCACAGTGCTCTTACAGCCTACCGGGAACATCTCTTACAAAGGCCTGTGAAACGCAGTTTCTTTGCAGGCCTGATCTGGCTGAAGTAGAACTTCTGCTCTGGGTGTGCCACACTGCCCTAGACATGAAAGCTACAACGTGCAGTCTCCTTTGCAATGTGCGAGTTGGGCCCCAGAGCATCTTGCTTCCAGCTCTTTGGGAAGCTAAGAAACAACTCGCTCTGCACAGTGCTCTTACAGCCTACCGGGAACATCTCTTACAAAGGCCTGTGAAACGCAGGTTCTTTGCAGGCCTGATCTGGCTGAAGTAGAACTTCTGCCTTGGGTGTGCCACACTGCCCTAGAGCTGAAAGGCACAACGGCAGGCTTCTTAACAAAGGGCGAGTTGGGCCCCAGAGCATCTTGCTTCCAGCTCTTTGGGAAGCTAAGAAACAACTCGCTCTGCACAGTGCTCTTACAGCCTACCGGGAACATCTCTTACAAAGGCCTGTGAAACGCAGTTTCTTTGCAGGCCTGATCTGGCTGAAGTAGAACTTCTGCCCTGGGTGTGCCACATTGCCCTAGAGCTGAAAGGCACAACGTGCAGGCTTCTTAACAAAGGGCGAGTTGGGCCCCAGAGCATCTTGCTTCCAGCTCTTTGGGAAGCTAAGAAACAACTCACTCTGCACAGTGCTCTTACAGCCTACTGGGAACATCTCTTACAAAGGCCTGTGAAACGCAGTTTCTTTGCAGGCCTGATCTGGATGAAGTAGAACTTCTGCCTTGGGTGTGGCACCTAGCCCTAGAGCTGAAAGGCACAACGTGCAGTCTGCATTCGAAAGGGCGAGTTGGGCGCCAGAGCTTCTTGCTTCCAGCTCTTTGGGAAGCTAAGAAACAACTCGCTCTGCACAGTGCTCTTACAGCCTACCGGGAACATGTCTTACAAAGGCCTGTGAAACACGGTTACCTTGCAGGCCTGATCTGGCTGAAGTAGAACTTCTGACCTGGGTGTGCCACATTGCCCTATAGCTGAAAGGCACAACGTGCAGGCTTCTTCACAAAGGGCGAGTTGGGCCCCAGAGCAGCTTGCTTCCAGCTCTTTGGTAAGCTAAGAAACAACTCGCCCTGCACAGTGCTCTTACAGCCTACCGGGAACATCTCTTACAAATGCCTGTGAAATGCAGTTTCTTTGCAGTCCTGATCTGGCTGAAGTAGAACTTCTGCCCTGGGTGTGTCACATTGCCCTATAGCTGAAAGGCACAACGTTCAGGCTTCTTAACAAAGCGCGAGATGGGCCCCAGAGCATCTTGCTTCCAGCTCTTTGGGAAGCTAAGAAAAAACTCGCTCTGCACAGGGCTCTTACAGCCTACCGGGAACATCTCTTACAAAGGCCTGTGAAACGCAGTTTCTTTGCAGGCCTGATCTGGCTGAAGTAGGACTTCTGCTCTGGGTGTGATACTTTGCCCTAGAGCTGAAAGGCACAACGTGCAGGCTTCTTTCCAAAGGGCGAGTTGGGCCCCACAGCATCTTGCTTCCAGCTCTTTGGGAAGCTAAGAAACAACTCGCTCTGCACAGTGCTCTTACAGCCTACCGGGAATATCTCTTCCAAAGGCCTGTGAAACGCAGTTTCTTTGCAGGCCTGATCTGGCTGAAGTAGGACTTCTGCTCTGGGTGTGCTACTTTGCCCTAGAGCTGAAAGGCACAACGTGCAGGCTTCTTTCCAAAGGGCGAGTTGGGCCCCACAGCATCTTGCTTCCAGCTCTTTGGGAAGCTAAGAAACAACTCGCTCTGCACAGTGCTCTTATAGCCTAGTGGGGAAATCTCTTCCAAAGTCCTGTGAAACGCAGTTTCTTTGCAGGCCTGATCTGGCTGAAGTAGGACTTCTGCTCTGGGTGTGCTACTTTGCCCTAGAGCTGAAAGGCACAACGTGCAGGCTTCTTTCCAAAGGGCGAGTTGGGCCCCACAGCATCTTGCTTCCAGCTCTTTGGGAAGCTAAGAAACAACTCGCTCTGCACAGTGCTCTTACAGCCTAGTGGGAACATCTCTTCCATAGGCCTGTGAAACGCAGTTTCTTTGCAGGCCTGATCTGGCTGAAGTAGGACTTCTGCTCTGGGTGTGCTACTTTGCCCTAGAGCTGAAAGGCACAACGTGCAGGCTTCTTTCCAAAGGGCGAGTTGGGCCCCACAGCATCTTGCTTCCAGCTCTTTGGGAAGCTAAGAAACAACTCGCTCTGCACAGTGCTCTTACAGCCTACCGGGAACATCTCTTCCAAAGGCCTGTGAAACGCAGTTTCTTTGCAGGCCTGATCTGGCTGAAGTAGGACTTCTGCTCCGGGTGTGCTACTTTGCCCTAGAGCTGAAAGGCACAACGTGCAGGCTTCTTTCCAAAGGGCGAGTTGGGCCCCACAGCATCTTGCTTCCAGCTCTTTGGGAAGCTAAGAAACAACTCGCTCTGCACAGTGCTCTTACAGCCTAGTGGGAACATCTCTTCCAAAGGCCTGTGAAACGCAGTTTCTTTGCAGGCCTGATGTAGCTGAAGTAGGACTTCTGCTCTAGGTGTGCTACTTTGCCCTAGAGCTGAAAGGCACAACGTGCAGGCTTCTTTCCAAAGGGCGAGTTGGGCCCCACAGCATCTTGCTTCCTTCTCTTTGGGAAGCTAAGAAACAACTCGCTCTGCACAGTGCTCCTACAGCCTAGTGGGAACATCTCTTCCAAAGGCCTGTGAAACGCAGTTTCTTTGCAGGCCTGATCTGGCTGAAGTAGGACTTCTGCTCTGGGTGTGCTACTTTGCCCTAGAGCTGAAAGGCACAACGTGCAGGCTTCTTTCCAAAGGGCGAGCTGGGCCCCACAGCATCTTGCTTCCAGCTCTTTGGGAAGCTAAGAAACAACTCGCTCTGCTCAGTGCTCTTACAGCCTACCGGGAACATCTCTTACAAAGGCCTGTGAAACACGGTTACCTTGCAGGCCTGATCTGGCTGAAGTAGAACTTCTGCCCTGGGTGTGCCACATTGCCCTAGAGCTGAAAGGCACAACGTGCAGGCTTCTTCACAAAGGGCGAGTTGGGCCCTAGAGCAGCTTGCTTCCAGCTCTTTGGTAAGCTAAGAAACAACTCGCCCTGCACAGTGCTCTTACAGCCTACCGGGAACATCTCTTAAAAATGCCTGTGAAATGCAGTTTCTTTGCAGTCCTGATCTGGCTGAAGTAGAACTTCTGCCCTGGGTGTGCCACATTGCCCTATAGCTGAAAGGCACAACGTTCAGGCTTCTTAACAAAGCGCAAGTTCTGCCCCAGAGCATCTTGCTTCCAGCTCTTTGGGAAGCTAAGAAACAACTCGCTCTGCACAGTGCTCTTACAGCCTACCGGGAACATCTCTTACAAAGGCCTGTGAAACGCAGTTTCTTTGCAGGCATGATCTGGCTGAAGTAGAACTTCTGCCCTGGGTGTGCCACATTGCCCTAGAGCTGAAAGGCACAACGTGCAGGCTTCTTAACAAAGGGCGAGTTGGGCCCCAGAGCTTCTTGCTTCCAGCTCTTTGGGAAGCTAAGAAACAACTCGCTCTGCACAGTGCTCTTACAGCCTACCGGGAACATCTCTTACAAAGGCCTGTGAAACGCAGTTTCTTTGCAGGCCTGATCTGGCTGAAGTAGAACTTCTGCCCTGGGTGTGCCACATTGCCCAGAGCTGAAAGGCACAACGTGCAGGCTTCTTAACAAAGGGCGAGTTGGCCCCAGAGCATCTTGCTTCCAGCTCTTTGGGAAGCTAAGAAACAACTCGCTCTGCACAGTGCTCTTACAGCCTACCGGGAACATCTCTTACAAAGGCCTGTGAGACACAGTTTCTTTGCAGGCCTGATCTGGCTGAAGTAGAACTTCTGCTCTGGGTGTGCCACACTGCCCTAGAACTGAAAGCTACAACGTGCAATCTGCTTTCCAATGTGCGAGTTGGGCCCCAGAGCATTTTGCTTCCAGCTCTTTGGGAAGCTAAGAAACAACTCGCTCTGCACAGTGCTCTTACAGCCTACCGGGAACATCTCTTACAAAGGCCTGTGAAACACGGTTACCTTGCAGGCCTGATCTGGCTGAAGTAGAACTTCTGCCCTGGGTGTGCCACATTGCCCTAGAGCTGAAAGGCACAACGTGCAGGCTTCTTCACAAAGGGCGAGTTGGAGCCCAGAGCAGCTTGCTTCCAGCTCTTTGGTAAGCTAAGAAACAACTCGCCCTGCACAGTGCTCTTACAGCCTAAGGGGAACATCTCTTACAAATGCCTGTGAAATGCAGTTTCTTTGCAGTCCTGATCTGGCTGAAGTAGAACTTCTGCCCTGGGTGTGCCACATTGCCCTATAGCTGAAAGGCAAAACGTTCAGGCTTCTTAACAAAGCGCGAGTTGGTCCCCAGAGCATCTTGCTTCCAGCTCTTTGGGAAGCTAAGAAAAAACTCGCTCTGCACAGGGCTCTTACAGCCTACCGGGAACATCTCTTACAAAGGCCTGTGAAACGCAGTTTCTTTGCAGGCCTGATCTGGCTGAAGTAGAACATCTGCCCTGGGTGTGCCACATTGACCTAGAGCTGAAAGGCACAACGTGCAGGCTTCTTCACAAAGGGCGAGTTGGGCCCCAGAGCATCTTGCTTCCAGCTCTTTGGGAAGCTAAGAAACAACTCGCTCTGCACAGTGCTCTTACAGCCTACCGGGAACATCTCTTACAAAGGCCTCTGAGACGCAGTTTCTTTGCAGGCCTGATCTGGCTGAAGTAGAACATCTGCCCTGGGTGTGCCACATTGCCCTAGAGCTGAAAGGCACAACGTGCAGGCTTCTTAACAAAGGGCGAGTTGGGTCCCAGACCATCTTGCTTCCAGCTCTTTGGGAAGCTAAGAAACAACTCGCTCTGCACAGTGCTCTTACAGCCTACCGGGAACATCTCTTACAAAGGCCTGTGAAACGCAGTTTCTTTGCAGGCCTGATCTGGATGAAGTAGAACTTCTGCCCTGGGTGTGGCACCTAGCCCTAGAGCTGAAAGACACAACGTGCAGTCTGCATTCGAAAGGGCGAGTTGGGCGCCAGAGCATCTTGCTTCCAGCTCTTTGGGAAGCTAAGAAACAACTCGCTCTGCACAGTGCTCTTACAGCCTACAGGGAACATCTCTTACAAAGGCCTGTGAAACAGAGTTTCCTTGCAGGCCTGATCTGGCTGAAGTAGAACTTCTGCCCTGGGTTTGCCACATTGCCCTAGAGCTGAAAGGCACAACGTGCAGGCTTCCTAACAAAGGGCGAGTTCGGCCCAAGAGCAGCTTGCTTCCAGCTCTTTGGGAAGCTAAGAAACAACTCGCTCTGCACAGTGCTCTTACAGCCTACCGGGAACATCTCTTACAAAGGCCTGTGAAACGCAGTTTCATTGCAGGCCTGATCAGGCTGAAGTAGAACTTCTGCCCTGGGTGTGGCACATTGCCCTAGAGCTGAAAGGGACAACGTGCAGGCTTCCTAACAAAGGGCACGTTGGGCCCCAGAGCATCTTGCTTCCAGCTCTTTGGGAAGCTAAGAAACAGCTCGCTCTGCACAGTGCTCTTACAGCCTACCGGGAACATCTCTTACAAAGGCCTGTGTGATGCAGTTTCTTTGCAGGCCTGATCTGGCTGCAGTAGAACTTCTGCTCTGGTTGCGCCACATTGCCTTAGAGATGAAAGGCACAACGTGCAGGCTTCTTAACAAAGGGCGAGTTGGGCCCCAGAGCATCTTGCTTCCAGCTCTTTGGGAAGCTAAGAAACAACTCGCTCTGCACAGTGCTCTTACAGCCTACCGGGAACATCTCTTACAAAGGCCTGTGAAACGCAGTTTCTTGGCAGGCCTGATCTGGCTGAAGTAGAACTTCTGCCCTGGGTGTGCCACATTGCCCTAGAGCTGAAAGGCACAACGTGGAGGCTTCTTAACAAAGGGCGAGTTGGGCCCCAGAGCATCTTGCTTCCAGCTCTTTGGGAAGCTAAGAAACAACTCGCTCTGCACAGTGTTCTTACAGCCTACCGGGAACATCTCTTACAAAGGCCTGTGAAACGCAGTTTCTTGGCAGGCCTGATCTGGCTGAAGTAGAACTTCTGCTCTGGGTGTGCCACACTGCCCTAGACATGAAAGCTACAACGTGCAGTCTCCTTTGCAATGTGCGAGTTGGGCCCCAGAGCATCTTGCTTCCAGCTCTTTGGGAAGCTAAGAAACAACTCGCTCTGCACAGTGCTCTTACAGCCTACCGGGAACATCTCTTACAAAGGCCTGTGAAACGCAGGTTCTTTGCAGGCCTGATCTGGCTGAAGTAGAACTTCTGCCTTGGGTGTGCCACACTGCCCTAGAGCTGAAAGGCACAACGGCAGGCTTCTTAACAAAGGGCGAGTTGGGCCCCAGAGCATCTTGCTTCCAGCTCTTTGGGAAGCTAAGAAACAACTCGCTCTGCACAGTGCTCTTACAGCCTACCGGGAACATCTCTTACAAAGGCCTGTGAAACGCAGTTTCTTTGCAGTCCTGATCTGGCTGAAGTAGAACTTCTGCCCTGGGTGTGTCACATTGCCCTATAGCTGAAAGGCACAACGTTCAGGCTTCTTAACAAAGCGCGAGTTGGGCCCCAGAGCATCTTGCTTCCAGCTCTTTGGGAAGCTAAGAAAAAACTCGCTCTGCACAGGGCTCTTACAGCCTACCGGGAACATCTCTTACAAAGGCCTGTGAAACGCAGTTTCTTTGCATGCCTGATCAGGCTGAAGTACAACTTCTGCAGTGTGTGTGCCACATTGCCCTAGAGCTGAAAGGCACAACGTGCAGGCTTCTTAACAAAGGGCAAGTTTTGCCCCAGAGCATCTTGCTTCCAGCTCTTTGGGAACCTAAGAAACAACTCGCTCTGCACAGTGCTCTTACAGCCTACCGGGAACATGTCTTACCAAGGCCTGTGAAACGCAGTTTCTTTGCAGGCCTGATTTGGCTGAAGTAGAACTTCTGCCCTGGGTGTGCCACATTGCCCTAGAGCTGAAAGGCACAACGTGCAGGCTTCTTAACAAAGGGCGAGTTGGGCCCCAGAGCTTCTTGCTTTCAGCTCTTTGGGAAGCTAAGAAACAACTCGCTCTGCACAGTGCTCTTACAGCCTACCGGGAACATCTCTTACAAAGGCCTGTGAAACACAATTTCCTTGCAGGCCTGATCTGGCTGAAGTAGAACTTCTGCCCTGGGTGTGGCACCTAGCCCTAGAGCTGAA
Source organism: Equus caballus (assembly GCF_041296265.1). NCBI lineage: Eukaryota > Metazoa > Chordata > Mammalia > Perissodactyla > Equidae > Equus > Equus caballus. The sequence goes on from NC_091692.1 coordinate 44,675,116, forward strand.
AGGCACCACGGGCAGTCTGCATTCCAAAGGGCGAGTTGGGCGCCAGAGCATCTTGCTTCCAGCTCTTTGGGAAGCTAAGAAACAAGTCGCTCTGCACAGTGCTCTTACAGCCTACCGGGAACATCTCTTAAAAAGGCCTGTGAAACACAGTTTCCTTGCAGGCCTGATCTGGCTGAAGTAGAACTTCTGCCCTGGGTGTGCCACATTGCCCTAGAGCTGAAAGGCAGAACGTGCAGGCTTCCTAACAAAGGGCGAGTTGGGCCCCAGAGCATCTTGCTTCCAGCTCTTTCTGAAGCTAAGAAACAACTCGCTCTGCACAGTGCTCTTACAGCCTACCGGGAACATCTCTTACAAAGGCCTGTGAAACGCAGTTTCTTTGCAGGCCTGATCTGGCTGAAGTAGAACTTATGCTCTGGGTGTGCCACACTGCCCTAGACCTGAAAGCTACAACGTGCAGTCTCCTTTCCAGTGTGCGAGTTGGGCCCCAGAGCATCTTGCTTCCAGCTCTTTGGGAAGCTACGAAACAACTCGCTCTGCACAGTGCTCTTACAGCCTACCGGGAACATGTCTTACAAAGGCCTGTGAAACACGGTTACCTTGCAGGCCTGATCTGGCTGAAGTAGAACTTCTGCCCTGGGTGTGCCACATTGCCCTAGAGCTGAAAGGCACAACGTGCAGGCTTCTTCACAAAGGGCGAGTTGGGCCCCAGAGCAGCTTGCTTCCAGCTCTTTGGTAAGCTAAGAAACAACTCGCCCTGCACAGTGCTCTTACAGCCTAAGGGGAACATCTCTTACAAATGCATGTGAAATGCAGTTTCTTTGCAGTCCTGATCTGGCTGAAGTACAACTTCTGCCCTGGGTGTGCCACATTGCCGTATAGCTGAAAGGCACAACGTTCAGGATTCTTAACAAAGCGCGAGTTGGGCCCCAGAGCATCTTGCTTCCAGCTCTTTGGGAAGCTAAGAAACAACTCGCTCTGCACCGGGCTCTTACAGCCTACCGGGAACATCTCTTACAAAGGCCTGTGAAACGCAGTTTCTTTGCAGGCCTGATCTGGCTGAAGTAGAACTTCTGCCATGGGTGTGGCACATTGCCCTAGAGCTGAAAGGCACAACGTGCAGGCTTCTTAACAAAGGGCAAGTTTTGCCCCAGAGCATCTTGCTTCCAGCTCTTTGGGAAGCTAAGAAGCAACTCGCTCTGCACAGTGCTCTTACAGCCTACCGGGAACATCTCTTACAAAGGCCTGTGTGATGCACTTTCTTTGCAGGCCTCATCTGGCTGCAGTAGACCTTCTGCCCTGGGTGTGCTACTTTGCCCTCGAGCTGAAAGGCACAACGTGCAGGCTTCTTTCCAAAGGCGAGTTGGGCCCCACAGCATCTTGCTTCCAGCTCTTTGGGAAGCTAAGAAACAACTCGCTCTGCACAGTGCTCTTACAGCCTACCGGGAACATCTCTTCCAAAGGCCTGTGAAACGCAGTTTCTTTGCAGGCCTGATCTGGCTGAAGTAGGACTTCTGTTCTGGGTGTGCTACTTTGCCCTAGAGCTGAAAGGCACAACGTGCAGGCTTCTTTCCAAAGGGCGAGTTGGTCCCCACAGCATCTTGCTTCCAGCTCTTTGGGAAGCTAAGAAACAACTCGCTCTGCACAGTGCTCTTACAGCCTACCGGGAACATCTCTTACAAAGGCCTGTGAAACGCAGTTTCTTTGCAGTACTGATCTGGCTGAAGTAGGACTTCTGCTCTGGGTGTGATACTTTGCCCTAGAGCTGAAAGGCACAACGTGCAGGCTTCTTTCCAAAGGGCGAGTTCGGCCACACAGCATCTTGCTTCCAGCTCTTTGGGAAGCTAAGAAACAACTCGCTCTGCACAGTGCTCTTACAGCCTAGTGGGAACATCTCTTCCAAAGGCCTGTGAAACGCAGTTTCTTTGCACGCCTGATCTGGCTGAAGTAGGACTTCTGCTCTGGGTGTGCTACTTTGCCCTAGAGCTGAAAGGCACAACGTGCAGGCTTCTTTCCAAAGGGCGAGTTGGGCACCACAGCATCTTGCTTCCAGCTCTTTGGGAAGCTAAGAAACAACTCGCTCTGCACAGTGCTCTTACAGCCTAGTGGGAACATCTCTTCCAAAGGCCTGTGAAACGCAGTTTCTTTGCAGGCCTGATCTGGCTGAAGTAGGACTTCTGCTCTGGGTGTGCTACTTTGCCCTAGAGCTGAAAGGCACAACGTGCAGGCTTCTTTCCAAAGGGCGAGTTGGGCCCCACAGCATCTTGCTTCCAGCTCTTTGGGAAGCTAAGAAACAACTCGCTCTGCACAGTGCTCTTACAGACTACCGGGAACATGTCTTCCAAAGGGCTGTGAAACGCAGTTTCTTTGCAGGCCTTATCTGGCTGAAGTAGGACTTCTGCCCTGGGTGTGCTACTTTGCCCTAGAGCTGAAAGGCACAACGTGCAGGCTTCTTTCCAAAGGGCGAGTTGGGCCCCACAGCATCTTGCTTCCAGCTCTTTGGGAAGCTAAGAAACAACTCGCTCTGCACAGTGCTCTTACAGCCTACCGGGAACATCTCTTACAAAGGCCTGTGTGATGCACTTTCTTTGCAGGCCTCATCTGGCTGCAGTAGAACTTCTGCTCTGGGTGTGCCACATTGCCCTAGAGCTGAAAGCTACAACGTGCCGTCTGCTTTCCAAAGGGCGAGTTGGGCCCCAGAGCATCTTGCTTCCAGCTCTTTGGGAAGCTAAGAAACAACTCGCTCTGCACAGTGCTCTTACAGCCTACAGGGAACATCTCTTACAAAGGCCTGTGAAACGCACTTTCTTTGCAGGCCTGATCAGGCTGAAGTAGAACTTCTGCCCTGGGTGTGGCACCTAGCCCTAGATCTGAAAGGCACAACGTGCAGGCTTCTTAACAAAGGGCGAGTTGGGCCCCACAGCATCTTGCTTCCAGCTCTTTGGGAAGCTAAGAAACAACTCGCTCTGCACAGTGCTCTTACAGCCTACCAGGAACATCTCTTACAAAGGCCTGTGAAACGCAGTTTCTTTGCAGGCCTGATCTGGCTGAAGTAGAACTTCTGCCCTGGGTGTGCCACATTGCCCTAGAGCTGAAAGGCACAACGTGCAGGCTTCTTAACAAAGGGCGAGTTGGGCCCCAGAGCATCTTGCTTCCAGCTCTTTGGGAAGCTAAGAAACAACTCGCTCTGCACAGCGCTCTTACAGCCTACTGGGAACATCTCTTACAAAGGCCTGTGAAACGCAGTTTCTTTGCAGGCCTGATCTGGATGAAGTAGAACTTCTGCCCTGGGTGTGGCACCTAGCCCTAGAGCGGAAAGGCACAACGTGCAGTCTGCATTCGAAAGGGCGAGTTGGGCGCCAGAGCATCTTGCTTCCAGCTCTTTGGGAACCTAAGAAACAACTCGCTCTGCACAGTGCTCTTACAGCCTACCGGGAACATCTCTTAAAAAGGCCTGTGAAACGCAGTTTCTTTGCAGGCCTGATCTGGCTGAAGTAGAACTTCTGCCCTGGGTGTGCCACATTGCCCTAGAGCTGAAAGGCACAACGTGCAGGCTTCTTAACAAAGGGCGAGTTGGCCCCAGAGCATCTTGCTTCCAGCTCTTTGGGAAGCTAAGAAACAACTCGCTCTGCACAGTGCTCTTACAGCCTACCGGGAACATCTCTTACAAAGGCCTGTGAAACGCAGTTTCTTTGCAGGCCTGATCTGGCTGAAGTAGAACTTCTGCCTTGGGTGTGCCACACTGCCCTAGAGCTGAAAGGCACAACGGCAGGCTTCTTAACAAAGGGCGAGTTGGGCCCCAGAGCATCTTGCTTCCAGCTCTTTGGGAAGCTAAGAAACAACTCGCTCTGCACAGTGCTCTTACAGCCTACCGGGAACATCTCTTACAAAGGCCTGTGAAACGCAGTTTCTTTGCAGGCCTGATCTGGCTGAAGTAGAACTTCTGCCCTGGGTGTGCCACATTGCCCTAGAGCTGAAAGGCACAACGTGCAGGCTTCTTAACAAAGGGCGAGTTGGGCCCCAGAGCATCTTGCTTCCAGCTCTTTGGGAAGCTAAGAAACAACTCACTCTGCACAGTGCTCTTACAGCCTACTGGGAACATCTCTTACAAAGGCCTGTGAAACGCAGTTTCTTTGCAGGCCTGATCTGGATGAAGTAGAACTTCTGCCCTGGGTGTGGCACCTAGCCCTAGAGCTGAAAGGCACAACGTGCAGTCTGCATTCGAAAGGGCGAGTTGGGCGCCAGAGCTTCTTGCTTCCAGCTCTTTGGGAAGCTACGAAACAACTCGCTCTGCACAGTGCTCTTACAGCCTACCGGGAACATGTCTTACAAAGGCCTGTGAAACACGGTTACCTTGCAGGCCTGATCTGGCTGAAGTAGAACTTCTGACCTGGGTGTGCCACATTGCCCTAGAGCTGAAAGGCACAACGTGCAGGCTTCTTCACAAAGGGCGAGTTGGGCCCCAGAGCAGCTTGCTTCCAGCTCTTTGGTAAGCTAAGAAACAACTCGCCCTGCACAGTGCTCTTACAGCCTAAGGGGAACATCTCTTACAAATGCATGTGAAATGCAGTTTCTTTGCAGTCCTGATCTGGCTGAAGTAGAACTTCTGCCCTGGGTGTGCCACATTGCCGTATAGCTGAAAGGCACAACGTTCAGGATTCTTAACAAAGCGCGAGTTGGGCCCCAGAGCATCTTGCTTCCAGCTCTTTGGGAAGCTAAGAAACAACTCGCTCTGCACCGGGCTCTTACAGCCTACCGGGAACATCTCTTACAAAGGCCTGTGAAACGCAGTTTCTTGGCAGGCCTGATCTGGCTGAAGTAGAACTTCTGCCATGGGTGTGGCACATTGCCCTAGAGCTGAAAGGCACAACGTGCAGGCTTCTTAACAAAGGGCAAGTTTTGCCCCAGAGCATCTTGCTTCCAGCTCTTTGGGAAGCTAAGAAGCAACTCGCTCTGCACAGTGCTCTTACAGCCTACCGGGAACATCTCTTACAAAGGCCTGTGTGATGCACTTTCTTTGCAGGCCTCATCTGGCTGCAGTAGACCTTCTGCCCTGGGTGTGCTACTTTGCCCTCGAGCTGAAAGGCACAACGTGCAGGCTTCTTTCCAAAGGCGAGTTGGGCCCCACAGCATCTTGCTTCCAGCTCTTTGGGAAGCTAAGAAACAACTCGCTCTGCATAGTGCTCTTACAGCCTACCTGGAACATGTCTTCCAAAGGCCTGTGAAACGCAGTTTCTTTGCAGACCTGATCTGGCTGAAGTAGGACTTCTGCTCTGGGTGTGCTACTTTGCCCTAGAGCTGAAAGGCACAACGTGCAGACTTCTTTCCAAAGGGCGAATTGGGCCCCACAGCATCTTGCTTCCAGCTCTTTGGGAAGCTAAGAAACAACTCGCTCTGCACAGTGCTCTTACAGCCTACCGGGAACCTCTCTTCCAAAGGCCTGTGAAACGCAGTTTCTTTGCAGGCCTGATCTGGCTGAAGTAGGACTTCTGTTCTGGGTGTGCTACTTTGCCCTAGAGCTGAAAGGCACAACGTGCAGGCTTCTTTCCAAAGGGCGACTTGGTCCCCACAGCATCTTGCTTCCAGCTCTTTGGGAAGCTAAGAAACAACTCGCTCTGCACAGTGCTCTTACAGCCTACCGGGAACATCTCTTACAAAGGCCTGTGAAACGCAGTTTCTTTGCAGTACTGATCTGGCTGAAGTAGGACTTCTGCTCTGGGTGTGATACTTTGCCCTAGAGCTGAAAGGCACAACGTGCAGGCTTCTTTCCAAAGGGCGAGTTCGGCCACACAGCATCTTGCTTCCAGCTCTTTGGGAAGCTAAGAAACAACTCGCTCTGCACAGTGCTCTTACAGCCTAGTGGGAACATCTCTTCCAAAGGCCTGTGAAACGCAGTTTCTTTGCACGCCTGATCTGGCTGAAGTAGGACTTCTGCTCTGGGTGTGCTACTTTGCCCTAGAGCTGAAAGGCACAACGTGCAGGCTTCTTTCCAAAGGGCGAGTTGGGCACCACAGCATCTTGCTTCCAGCTCTTTGGGAAGCTAAGAAACAACTCGCTCTGCACAGTGCTCTTACAGCCTAGTGGGAACATCTCTTCCAAAGGCCTGTGAAACGCAGTTTCTTTGCAGGCCTGATCTGGCTGAAGTAGGACTTCTGCTCTGGGTGTGCTACTTTGCCCTAGAGCTGAAAGGCACAACGTGCAGGCTTCTTTCCAAAGGGCGAGTTGGGCCCCACAGCATCTTGCTTCCAGCTCTTTGGGAAGCTAAGAAACAACTCGCTCTGCACAGTGCTCTTACAGACTACCGGGAACATGTCTTCCAAAGGGCTGTGAAACGCAGTTTCTTTGCAGGCCTTATCTGGCTGAAGTAGGACTTCTGCCCTGGGTGTGCTACTTTGCCCTAGAGCTGAAAGGCACAACGTGCAGGCTTCTTTCCAAAGGGCGAGTTGGGCCCCACAGCATCTTGCTTCCAGCTCTTTGGGAAGCTAAGAAACAACTCGCTCTGCACAGTGCTCTTACAGCCTACCGGGAACATCTCTTACAAAGGCCTGTGTGATGCACTTTCTTTGCAGGCCTCATCTGGCTGCAGTAGAACTTCTGCTCTGGGTGTGCCACATTGCCCTAGAGCTGAAAGCTACAACGTGCCGTCTGCTTTCCAAAGGGCGAGTTGGGCCCCAGAGCATCTTGCTTCCAGCTCTTTGGGAAGCTAAGAAACAACTCGCTCTGCACAGTGCTCTTACAGCCTACAGGGAACATCTCTTACAAAGGCCTGTGAAACGCACTTTCTTTGCAGGCCTGATCAGGCTGAAGTAGAACTTCTGCCCTGGGTGTGGCACCTAGCCCTAGATCTGAAAGGCACAACGTGCAGGCTTCTTAACAAAGGGCGAGTTGGGCCCCACAGCATCTTGCTTCCAGCTCTTTGGGAAGCTAAGAAACAACTCGCTCTGCACAGTGCTCTTACAGCCTACCAGGAACATCTCTTACAAAGGCCTGTGAAACGCAGTTTCTTTGCAGGCCTGATCTGGCTGAAGTAGAACTTCTGCCCTGGGTGTGCCACATTGCCCTAGAGCTGAAAGGCACAACGTGCAGGCTTCTTAACAAAGGGCGAGTTGGGCCCCAGAGCATCTTGCTTCCAGCTCTTTGGGAAGCTAAGAAACAACTCGCTCTGCACAGCGCTCTTACAGCCTACTGGGAACATCTCTTACAAAGGCCTGTGAAACGCAGTTTCTTTGCAGGCCTGATCTGGATGAAGTAGAACTTCTGCCCTGGGTGTGGCACCTAGCCCTAGAGCGGAAAGGCACAACGTGCAGTCTGCATTCGAAAGGGCGAGTTGGGCGCCAGAGCATCTTGCTTCCAGCTCTTTGGGAACCTAAGAAACAACTCGCTCTGCACAGTGCTCTTACAGCCTACCGGGAACATCTCTTAAAAAGGCCTGTGAAACGCAGTTTCTTTGCAGGCCTGATCTGGCTGAAGTAGAACTTCTGCCCTGGGTGTGCCACATTGCCCTAGAGCTGAAAGGCACAACGTGCAGGCTTCTTAACAAAGGGCGAGTTGGCCCCAGAGCATCTTGCTTCCAGCTCTTTGGGAAGCTAAGAAACAACTCGCTCTGCACAGTGCTCTTACAGCCTACCGGGAACATCTCTTACAAAGGCCTGTGAAACGCAGTTTCTTTGCAGGCCTGATCTGGCTGAAGTAGAACTTCTGCCTTGGGTGTGCCACACTGCCCTAGAGCTGAAAGGCACAACGGCAGGCTTCTTAACAAAGGGCGAGTTGGGCCCCAGAGCATCTTGCTTCCAGCTCTTTGGGAAGCTAAGAAACAACTCGCTCTGCACAGTGCTCTTACAGCCTACCGGGAACATCTCTTACAAAGGCCTGTGAAACGCAGTTTCTTTGCAGGCCTGATCTGGCTGAAGTAGAACTTCTGCCCTGGGTGTGGCACCTAGCCCTAGAGCTGAAAGGCACAACGTGCAGGCTTCTTAACAAAGGGCGAGTTGGGCCCCAGAGCATCTTGCTTCCAGCTCTTTGGGAAGCTAAGAAACAACTCACTCTGCACAGTGCTCTTACAGCCTACTGGGAACATCTCTTACAAAGGCCTGTGAAACGCAGTTTCTTTGCAGGCCTGATCTGGATGAAGTAGAACTTCTGCCCTGGGTGTGGCACCTAGCCCTAGAGCTGAAAGGCACAACGTGCAGTCTGCATTCGAAAGGGCGAGTTGGGCGCCAGAGCTTCTTGCTTCCAGCTCTTTGGGAAGCTACGAAACAACTCGCTCTGCACAGTGCTCTTACAGCCTACCGGGAACATGTCTTACAAAGGCCTGTGAAACACGGTTACCTTGCAGGCCTGATCTGGCTGAAGTAGAACTTCTGACCTGGGTGTGCCACATTGCCCTAGAGCTGAAAGGCACAACGTGCAGGCTTCTTCACAAAGGGCGAGTTGGGCCCCAGAGCAGCTTGCTTCCAGCTCTTTGGTAAGCTAAGAAACAACTCGCCCTGCACAGTGCTCTTACAGCCTAAGGGGAACATCTCTTACAAATGCCTGTGAAATGCAGTTTCTTTGCAATCCTGATCTGGCTGAAGTAGAACTTCTGCCCTGGGTGTGTCACATTGCCCTATAGCTGAAAGGCACAACGTTCAGGCTTCTTAACAAAGCGCGAGTTGGGCCCCAGAGCATCTTGCTTCCAGCTCTTTGGGAAGCTAAGAAAAAACTCGCTCTGCACAGGGCTCTTACAGCCTACCGGGAACATCTCTTAAAAGGCCTGTGAAACGCAGTTTCTTTGCATGCCTGATCAGGCTGAAGTACAACTTCTGCAGTGTGTGTGCCACATTGCCCTAGAGCTGAAAGGCACAACGTGCAGGCTTCTTAACAAAGGGCAAGTTTTGCCCCAGAGCATCTTGCTTCCAGCTCTTTGGGAACCTAAGAAACAACTCGCTCTGCACAGTGCTCTTACAGCCTACCGGGAACATGTCTTACCAAGGCCTGTGAAACGCAGTTTCTTTGCAGGCCTGATTTGGCTGAAGTAGAACTTCTGCCCTGGGTGTGCCACATTGCCCTAGAGCTGAAAGGCACAACGTGCAGGCTTCTTAACAAAGGGCGAGTTGGGCCCCAGAGCTTCTTGCTTTCAGCTCTTTGGGAAGCTAAGAAACAACTCGCTCTGCACAGTGCTCTTACAGCCTACCGGGAACATCTCTTACAAAGGCCTGTGAAACACAATTTCCTTGCAGGCCTGATCTGGCTGAAGTAGAACTTCTGCCCTGGGTGTGGCACCTAGCCCTAGAGCTGAAAGGCACCACGGGCAGTCTGCATTCCAAAGGGCGAGTTGGGCGCCAGAGCATCTTGCTTCCAGCTCTTTGGGAAGCTAAGAAACAAGTCGCTCTGCACAGTGCTCTTACAGCCTACCGGGAACATCTCTTAAAAAGGCCTGTGAAACACAGTTTCCTTGCAGGCCTGATCTGGCTGAAGTAGAACTTCTGCCCTGGGTGTGCCACATTGCCCTAGAGCTGAAAGGCAGAACGTGCAGGCTTCCTAACAAAGGGCGAGTTGGGCCCCAGAGCATCTTGCTTCCAGCTCTTTCTGAAGCTAAGAAACAACTCGCTCTGCACAGTGCTCTTACAGCCTACCGGGAACATCTCTTACAAAGGCCTGTGAAACGCAGTTTCTTTGCAGGCCTGATCTGGCTGAAGTAGAACTTATGCTCTGGGTGTGCCACACTGCCCTAGACCTGAAAGCTACAACGTGCAGTCTCCTTTCCAGTGTGCGAGTTGGGCCCCAGAGCATCTTGCTTCCAGCTCTTTGGGAAGCTACGAAACAACTCGCTCTGCACAGTGCTCTTACAGCCTACCGGGAACATGTCTTACAAAGGCCTGTGAAACACGGTTACCTTGCAGGCCTGATCTGGCTGAAGTAGAACTTCTGCCCTGGGTGTGCCACATTGCCCTAGAGCTGAAAGGCACAACGTGCAGGCTTCTTCACAAAGGGCGAGTTGGGCCCCAGAGCAGCTTGCTTCCAGCTCTTTGGTAAGCTAAGAAACAACTCGCCCTGCACAGTGCTCTTACAGCCTAAGGGGAACATCTCTTACAAATGCATGTGAAATGCAGTTTCTTTGCAGTCCTGATCTGGCTGAAGTAGAACTTCTGCCCTGGGTGTGCCACATTGCCGTATAGCTGAAAGGCACAACGTTCAGGATTCTTAACAAAGCGCGAGTTGGGCCCCAGAGCATCTTGCTTCCAGCTCTTTGGGAAGCTAAGAAGCAACTCGCTCTGCACAGTGCTCTTACAGCCTACCGGGAACATCTCTTACAAAGGCCTGTGAAACGCAGTTTCTTTGCAGGCCTGATCTGGCTGAAGTAGAACTTCTGCCCTGGGTGTGCCACATTGCCCTAGAGCTGAAAGGCACAACGTGCAGGCTTCTTAACAAAGGGCGAGTTGGGCCCCAGAGCATCTTGCTTCCAGCTCTTTGGGAAGCTAAGAAACAACTCACTCTTCACAGTGCTCTTACAGCCTACTGGGAACATCTCTTACAAAGGCCTGTGAAACGCAGTTTCTTTGCAGGCCTGATCTGGATGAAGTAGAACTTCTGCCCTGGGTGTGGCACCTAGCCCTAGAGCTGAAAGGCACAACGTGCAGTCTGCATTCGAAAGGGCGAGTTGGGCGCCAGAGCTTCTTGCTTCCAGCTCTTTGGGAAGCTAAGAAACAACTCGCTCTGCACAGTGCTCTTACAGCCTACCGGGAACATCTCTTACAAAGGCCTGTGAAACACAGTTTCCTTGCAGGCGTGATCTGGCTGAAGTAGAACTTCTGCCCTGGGTGTGGCACCTAGCCCTAGAGCTGAAAGGCACAATGGGCAGTCTGCATTCCAAAGGGCAAGTTGGGCGCCAGAGCATCTTGCTTCCAGCTCTTTGGGAAGCTAAGAAACAACTCGCTCTGCACAGTGCTCTTACAGCCTACCGGGAACATCTCTTAAAAAGGCCTGTGAAACACAGTTTCCTTGCAGGCCTGATCTGGCTGAAGTAGAACTTCTGCCCTGGGTGTGCCACATTGCCCTAGAGCTGAAAGGCACAACGTGCAGGCTTCCTAACAAAGGGCGAGTTGGGCCCCAGAGCAGCTTGCTTCCAGCTCTTTGGGAAGCTAAGAAACAACTCGCTCTGCACAGTGCTCTTACAGCCTACCGGGAACATCTCTTCCAAAGGCCTGTGAAACGCAGTTTCTTTGCAGGCCTGATCTGGCTGAAGTAGGACTTGTGCCCTGGGTGTGCCACATTGCCCTAGAGCTGAAAGGCACTACGTGCAGGCTTCTTAGAAAAGGGCGAGTTGGGCCCCAGAGCATCTTGCTTCCAGCTCTTTGGGAAGCTAAGAAACAACTCGCTCTGCACAGTGCTCTTACAGCCTACCGGGAACATCTCTTACAAAGGCCTGTGAAACGCAGTTTCTTTGCAGGCCTGATCTGGCAGAAGTAGAACTTCTGCCCTGGGTGTGCCACATTGTCCTAGAGCTGAAAGGCACAACGTGCAGGCTTCTTTCCAAAGGGCGAGTTGGGCCCCACAGCATCTTGCTTCCAGCTCTTTGGGAAGCTAAGAAACAACTCGCTCTGCACAGTGCTCTTACAGACTACCGGGAACATGTCTTCCAAAGGGCTGTGAAACGCAGTTTCTTTGCAGGCCTTATCTGGCTGAAGTAGGACTTCTGCCCTGGGTGTGCTACTTTGCCCTAGAGCTGAAAGGCACAACGTGCAGGCTTCTTTCCAAAGGGCGAGTTGGGCCCCACAGCATCTTGCTTCCAGCTCTTTGGGAAGCTAAGAAACAACTCGCTCTGCACAGTGCTCTTACAGCCTACCGGGAACATCTCTTCCAAAGGCCTGTGAAACGCAGTTTCTTTGCAGGCCTGATCTGGCTGAAGTAGGACTTCTGCTCTGGGTGTGCTACTTTGCCCTAGAGCTGAAAGGCACAACGTGCAGGCTTCTTTCCAAAGGGCGAGTTGGGCCCCACAGCATCTTGCTTCCAGCTCTTTGGGAAGCTAAGAAACAACTCGCTCTGCACAGTGCTCTTACAGCCTAGTGGGAACATCTCTTCCAAAGGCCTGTGAAATGCAGTTTCTTTGCAGGCCTGATCTGGCTGAAGTAGGACTTCTGCTCTGGGTGTGCTACTTTGCCCTAGAGCTGAAAGGCACAACGTGCAGGCTTCTTTCCAAAGGGCGAGTTGGGCCCCACAGCATCTTGCTTCCAGCTCTTTGGGAAGCTAAGAAACAACTCGCTCTGCACAGTGCTCTTACAGCCTAGTGGGAACATCTCTTCCATAGGCCTGTGAAACGCAGTTTCTTTGCAGGCCTGATCTGGCTGAAGTAGAACTTCTGCCCTGGGTGTGCCACATTGCCCTATAGCAGAAAGGCACAACGTTCAGGCTTCTTAACAAAGCGCGAGTTGGGCCCCAGAGCATCTTGCTTCCAGCTCTTTGGGAAGCTAAGAAACAACTCGCTCTGCACATGGCTCTAACAACCTACCGGGAACATCTCTTACAAAGGCCTGTGAAACGCAGTTTCTTTGCAGGCCTGATCAGGCTGAAGTAGAACTTCTGCCATGGGTGTGGCAATTGCCCTAGAGCTGAAAGGCACAACGTGCAGGCTTCTTAACAAAGGGCAAGTTTTGCCCCAGAGCATCTTGCTTCCAGCTCTTTGGGAAGCTAAGAAACAACTCGCTCTGCACAGTGCTCTTACAGCCTACCGGGAACATCTCTTACAAAGGCCTGTGTGATGCACTTTCTTTGCAGGCCTCATCTGGCTGCAGTAGAACTTCTGCTCTGGGTGTGCCACATTGCCCTAGAGCTGAAAGCTACAACGTGCCGTCTGCTTTCCAAAGGGCGAGTTGGGCCCCAGAGCATCTTGCTTCCAGCTCTTTGGGAAGCTAAGAAACAACTCGCTCTGCACAGTGCTCTTACAGCCTACAGGGAACATCTCTTACAAAGGCCTGTGAAACGCACTTTCTTTGCAGGCCTGATCAGGCTGAAGTAGAACTTCTGCCCTGGGTGTGGCACCTAGCCCTAGAGCTGAAAGGCACAACGTGCAGGCTTCTTAACAAAGGGCGAGTTGGGCCCCACAGCATCTTGCTTCCAGCTCTTTGGGAAGCTAAGAAACAACTCGCTCTGCACAGTGCTCTTACAGCCTACCAGGAACATCTCTTACAAAGGCCTGTGAAACGCAGTTTCTTTGCAGGCCAGATCTGGCTGAAGTAGAACTTCTGCCCTGGGTGTGCCACATTGCCCTAGAGCTGAAAGGCACAACGTGCAGGCTTCTTAACAAAGGGCGAGTTGGGCCCCAGAGCATTTTGCTTCCAGCTCTTTTGGAAGCTAAGAAACAACTCGCTCTGCACAGTGCTCTTACAGCCTACTGGGAACATCTCTTACAAAGGCCTGTGAAACGCAGTTTCTTTGCAGGCCTGATCTGGATGAAGTAGAACTTCTGCCCTGGGTGTGGCACCTAGCCCTAGAGCGGAAAGGCACAACGTGCAGTCTACATTCGAAAGGGCGAGTTGGGCGCCAGAGCATCTTGCTTCCAGCTCTTTGGGAACCTAAGAAACAACTCGCTCTGCACAGTGCTCTTACAGCCTACCGGGAACATCTCTTAAAAAGGCCTGTGAAACGCAGTTTCTTTGCAGGCCTGATAAGGCTGAAGTAGAACTTCTGCCCTGGGTGTGCCACATTGCCCTAGAGCTGAAAGGCACAACGTGCAGGCTTCTTAACAAAGGGCGAGTTGGGCCCCAGAGCATATTCCTTCCAGCTCTTTGGGAAGCTAAGAAACAACTCGCTCTGCACAGTGCTCTTACAGCCTACCGGGAACATCTCTTACAAAGGCCTGTGAAACGCAGTTTCTTTGCAGGCCTGATCTGGCTGAAGTAGAACTTCTGCCCTGGGTGTGCCACATTGCCGTAGAGCTGAAAGGCACAACGTGCAGGCTTCTTAACAAACGGCGAGTTGGCCCCAGAGCATCTTGCTTCCAGCTCTTTGGGAAGCTAAGAAACAACTCGCTCTGCACAGTGCTCTTACAGCCTACCGGGAACATCTCTTACAAAGGCCTGTGAAACGCAGTTTCTTGGCAGGCCTGATCTGGCTGAAGTAGAACTTCTGCCCTGGGTGTGCCACATTGCCCTAGAGCTGAAAGGCACAACGTGGAGGCTTCTTAACAAAGGGCGAGTTGGGCCCCAGAGCATCTTGCTTCCAGCTCTTTGGGAAGCTAAGAAACAACTCGCTCTGCACAGTGCTCTTACAGCCTACCGGGAACATCTCTTACAAAGGCCTGTGAAACGCAGTTTCTTTGCAGGCCTGATGTGGATGAAGTAGAACTTCTGCTCTGGGTGTGCCACACTGCCCTAGACCTGAAAGCTACAACGTGCAGTCTCCTTTCCAATGTGCGAGTTGGGCCCCAGAGCATCTGGCTTCCAGCTCTTTGGGAAGCTAAGAAACAACTCGCTCTGCACAGTGCTCTTACAGACTACCGGTAACATCTCTTACAAAGGCCTGTGAAACGCAGGTTCTTTGCAGGCCTGATCTGGCTGAAGTAGAACTTCTGCCGTGGGTGTGCCACATTGCCCTAGAGCTGAAAGGCACAACGGCAGGCTTCTTAACAAAGGGCGAGTTGGGCCCCACAGCATCTTGCTTCCAGCTCTTTGGGAAGCTAAGAAACAACTCGCTCTGCACAGTGCTCTTACAGCCTACCGGGAACATCTCTTACAAAGGCCTGTGAAACGCAGTTTCTTTGCAGGCCTGATCTGGCTGAAGTAGAACTTCTGCCCTGGGTGTGCCACATTGCCCTAGAGCTGAAAGGCACAACGTGCAGGCTTCTTTCCAAACGGCGAGTTGGGCCCCACAGCATCTTGCTTCCAGCTCTTTGGGAAGCTAAGAAACAACTCGCTCTGCACAGTGCTCTTACAGCCTACCGGGAACATCTCTTCCAAAGGCCTGTGAAACGCAGTTTCTTTGCAGGCCTGATCTGGCTGAAGTAGGACTTCTGCTCTGGGTGTGCTACTTTGCCCTAGAGCTGAAAGGCACAACGTGCAGGCTTCTTTCCAAAGGGCGAGTTGGGCCCCACAGCATCTTGCTTCCAGCTCTTTGGGAAGCTAAGAAACAACTCGCTCTGCACAGTGCTCTTACAGCCTAGTGGGAACATCTCTTCCAAAGGCCTGTGAAATGCAGTTTCTTTGCAGGCCTGATCTGGCTGAAGTAGGACTTCTGCTCTGGGTGTGCTACTTTGCCCTAGAGCTGAAAGGCACAACGTGCAGGCTTCTTTCCAAAGGGCGAGTTGGGCCCCACAGCATCTTGCTTCCAGCTCTTTGGGAAGCTAAGAAACAACTCGCTCTGCACAGTGCTCTTACAGCCTAGTGGGAACATCTCTTCCATAGGCCTGTGAAACGCAGTTTCTTTGCAGGCCTGATCTGGCTGAAGTAGAACTTCTGCCCTGGGTGTGCCACATTGCCCTATAGCTGAAAGGCACAACGTTCAGGCTTCTTAACAAAGCGCGAGTTGGGCCCCAGAGCATCTTGCTTCCAGCTCTTTGGGAAGCTAAGAAACAACTCGCTCTGCACATGGCTCTAACAGCCTACCGGGAACATCTCTTACAAAGGCCTGTGAAACGCAGTTTCTTTGCAGGCCTGATCAGGCTGAAGTAGAACTTCTGCCATGGGTGTGGCAATTGCCCTAGAGCTGAAAGGCACAACGTGCAGGCTTCTTAACAAAGGGCAAGTTTTGCCCCAGAGCATCTTGCTTCCAGCTCTTTGGGAAGCTAAGAAACAACTCGCTCTGCACAGTGCTCTTACAGCCTACCGGGAACATCTCTTACAAAGGCCTGTGTGATGCACTTTCTTTGCAGGCCTCATCTGGCTGCAGTAGAACTTCTGCTCTGGGTGTGCCACATTGCCCTAGAGCTGAAAGCTACAACGTGCCGTCTGCTTTCTAAAGGGCGAGTTGGGCCCCAGAGCATCTTGCTTCCAGCTCTTTGGGAAGCTAAGAAACAACTCGCTCTGCACAGTGCTCTTACAGCCTACTGGGAACATCTCTTACAAAGGCCTGTGAAACGCAGTTTCTTTGCAGGCCTGATCTGGATGAAGTAGAACTTCTGCCCTGGGTGTGGCACCTAGCACTAGAGCTGAAAGGCACAACGTGCAGGCTTCTTAACAAAGGGCGAGTTGGGCCCCATAGCATCTTGCTTCCAGCTCTTTGGGAAGCTAAGAAACAACTCGCTCTGCACAGTGCTCTTACAGCCTACCAGGAACATCTCTTACAAAGGCCTGTGAAACGCAGTTTCTTTGCAGGCCTGATCTGGCTGAAGTAGAACTTCTGCCCTGGGTGTGCCACATTGCCCTAGAGCTGAAAGGCACAACGTGCAGGCTTCTTAACAAAGGGCGAGTTGGGCCCCAGAGCATTTTGCTTCCAGCTCTTTGGGAAGCTAAGAAACAACTCGCTCTGCACAGTGCTCTTACAGCCTACTGGGAACATCTCTTACAAAGGCCTGTGAAACGCAGTTTCTTTGCAGGCCTGATCTGGATGAAGTAGAACTTCTGCCCTGGGTGTGGCACCTAGCCCTAGAGCGGAAAGGCACAACGTGCAGTCTGCATTCGAAAGGGCGAGTTGGGCGCCAGAGCATCTTGCTTCCAGCTCTTTGGGAACCTAAGAAACAACTCGCTCTGCACAGTGCTCTTACAGCTTACCGGGAACATCTCTTACAAAGGCCTGTGAAACGCAGTTTCTTTGCAGGCCTGATCTGGCTGAAGTAGAACTTCTGCCCTGGGTGTGCCACATTGCCCTAGAGCTGAAAGGCACAACGTGCAGGCTTCTTAACAAAGGGCGAGTTGGCCCCAGAGCATCTTGCTTCCAGCTCTTTGGGAAGCTAAGAAACAACTCGCTCTGCACAGTGCTCTTACAGCCTACCGGGAACATCTCTTACAAAGGCCTGTGAAACGCAGTTTCTTGGCAGGCCTGATCTGGCTGAAGTAGAACTTCTGCCCTGGGTGTGCCACATTGCCCTAGAGCTGAAAGGCACAACGTGGAGGCTTCTTAACAAAGGGCGAGTTGGGCCCCAGAGCATCTTGCTTCCAGCTCTTTGGGAAGCTAAGAAACAACTCGCTCTGCACAGTGCTCTTACAGCCTACCGGGAACATCTCTTACAAAGGCCTGTGAAACGCAGTTTCTTTGCAGGCCTGATCTGGCTGAAGTAGAACTTCTGCTCAGGGTGTGCCACACTGCCCTAGACCTGAAAGCTACAACGTGCAGACTCCTTTCCAATGTGCGAGTTGGGCCCCAGAGCATCTTGCTTCCAGCTCTTTGGGAAGCTAAGAAACAACTCGCTCTGCACAGTGCTCTTACAGACTACCGGGAACATCTCTTACAAAGGCCTGTGAAACGCAGGTTCTTTGCAGGCCTGATCTGGCTGAAGTAGAACTTCTGCCGTGGGTGTGCCACATTGCCCTAGAGCTGAAAGGCACAACGGCAGGCTTCTTAACAAAGGGCGAGTTGGGCCCCAGAGCATCTTGCTTCCAGCTCTTTGGGAAGCTAAGAAACAACTCGCTCTGCACAGTGCTCTTACAGCCTACCGGGAACATCTCTTACAAAGGCCTGTGAAACGCAGTTTCTTTGCAGGCCTGATCTGGCTGAAGTAGAACTTCTGCCCTGGGTGTGCCACATTGCCCTAGAGCTGAAAGGCACAACGTGCAGGCTTCTTAACAAAGGGCGAGTTGGGCCCCAGAGCATCTTGCTTCCAGCTCTTTGGGAAGCTAAGAAACAACTCACTCTTCACAGTGCTCTTACAGCCTACTGGGAACATCTCTTACAAAGGCCTGTGAAACGCAGTTTCTTTGCAGGCCTGATCTGGATGAAGTAGAACTTCTGCCCTGGGTGTGGCACCTAGCCCTAGAGCTGAAAGGCACAACGTGCAGTCTGCATTCGAAAGGGCGAGTTGCGCGACAGAGCTTCTTGCTTCCAGCTCTTTGGGAAGCTAAGAAACAACTCGCTCTGCACAGTGCTCTTACAGCCTACCGGGAACATCTCTTACAAAGGCCTGTGAAACACAGTTTCCTTGCAGGCGTGATCTGGCTGAAGTAGAACTTCTGCCCTGGGTGTGGCACCTAGCCCTAGAGCTGAAAGGCACAACGGGCAGTCTGCATTCCAAAGGGCGAGTTGGGCGCCAGAGCATCTTGCTTCCAGCTCTTTGGGAAGCTAAGAAACAACTCGCTCTGCACAGTGCTCTTACAGCCTACCGGGAACTTCTCTTAAAAAGGCCTGTGAAACACAGTTTCCTTGCAGGCCTGATCTTGCTGAAGTAGAACTTCTGCCCTGGGTGTGCCACATTGCCCTAGAGCTGAAAGGCACAACGTGCAGGCTTCCTAACAAAGGGCGAGTTGGGCCCCAGAGCAGCTTGCTTCCAGCTCTTTGGGAAGCTAAGAAACAACTCGCTCTGCACAGTGCTCTTACAGCCTACCGGGAACATCTCTTACAAAGGCTTGTGAAACGCAGTTTCTTTGCAGGCCTGATCAGGCTGAAGTAGAACTTCTGCCCTGGGTGTGCCACATTGCCCTAGAGCTGAAAGGCACAACGTGCAGGCTTCTTAGAAAAGGGCGAGTTGGGCCCCAGAGCATCTTGCTTCCAGCTGTTTGGGAAGCTAAGAAACAACTCGGTCTGCACAGTGCTCTTACAGCCTACTGGGAACATCTCTTACATAGGCCTGTGAAACGCAGTTTCTTTGCAGGCCTGATCTGGCTGAAGTAGAACTTCTGCCCTGGGTGTGCCACATTGCCCTAGAGCTGAAAGGCACAACGGCAGGCTTCTTAACAAAGGGCGAGTTGGGCCCCAGAGCAGCTTCCTTCCAGCTCTTTGGGAAGCTAAGAAACAACTCGCTCTGCACAGTGCTCTTACAGCCTACCGGGAACATCTCTTACAAAGGCCTGTGAAACGCAGTTTCTTTGCAGGCCTGATCTGGCTGAAGTAGAACTTCTGCCCTGGGTGTGCCACATTGCCCTAGAGCTGAAAGGCACAACGTGCAGGCTTCTTAACAAAGGGCGAGTTGGGCCCCAGAGCATCTTGCTTCCAGCTCTTTGGGAAGCTAAGAAACAACTCGCTCTGCACAGTGCTCTTACAGCCTACCGGGAACATCTCTTCCAAAGGCCTGTGAAACGCAGTTTCTTTGCAGGCCTGAACTGGCTGAAGTAGGACTTCTGCTCTGGGTGTGCTACTTTGCCCTAGAGCTGAAAGGCACAACGTGCAGGCTTCTTTCCAAAGGGCGAGTTGGGCCCCACTGCATCTTGCTTCCAGCTCTTTGGGAAGCTAAGAAACAACTCGCTCTGCACAGTGCTCTTACAGCCTAGTGGGAACATCTCTTCCAAAGGCCTGTGAAATGCAGTTTCTTTGCAGGCCTGATCTGGCTGAAGTAGGACTTCTGCTCTGGGTGTGCTACTTTGCCCTAGAGCTGAAAGGCACAACGTGCAGGCTTCTTTCCAAAGGGCGAGTTGGGCCCCACAGCATCTTGCTTCCAGCTCTTTGGGAAGCTAAGAAACAACTCGCTCTGCACAGTGCTCTTACAGCCTAGTGGGAACATCTCTTCCATAGGCCTGTGAAACGCAGTTTCTTTGCAGGCCTGATCTGGCTGAAGTAGAACTTCTGCCCTGGGTGTGCCACATTGCCCTATAGCTGAAAGGCACAACGTTCAGGCTTCTTAACAAAGCGCGAGTTGGGCCCCAGAGCATCTTGCTTCCAGCTCTTTGGGAAGCTAAGAAACAACTCGCTCTGCACATGGCTCTAACAGCCTACCGGGAACATCTCTTACAAAGGCCTGTGAAACGCAGTTTCTTTGCAGGCCTGATCAGGCTGAAGTAGAACTTCTGCCATGGGTGTGGCAATTGCCCTAGAGCTGAAAGGCACAACGTGCAGGCTTCTTAACAAAGGGCAAGTTTTGCCCCAGAGCATCTTGCTTCCAGCTCTTTGGGAAGCTAAGAAACAACTCGCTCTGCACAGTGCTCTTACAGCCTACCGGGAACATCTCTTACAAAGGCCTGTGTGATGCACTTTCTTTGCAGGCCTCATCTGGCTGCAGTAGAACTTCTGCTCTGGGTGTGCCACATTGCCCTAGAGCTGAAAGCTACAACGTGCCGTCTGCTTTCTAAAGGGCGAGTTGGGCCCCAGAGCATCTTGCTTCCAGCTCTTTGGGAAGCTAAGAAACAACTCGCTCTGCACAGTGCTCTTACAGCCTACTGGGAACATCTCTTACAAAGGCCTGTGAAACGCAGTTTCTTTGCAGGCCTGATCTGGATGAAGTAGAACTTCTGCCCTGGGTGTGGCACCTAGCCCTAGAGCTGAAAGGCACAACGTGCAGGCTTCTTAACAAAGGGCGAGTTGGGCCCCATAGCATCTTGCTTCCAGCTCTTTGGGAAGCTAAGAAACAACTCGCTCTGCACAGTGCTCTTACAGCCTACCAGGAACATCTCTTACAAAGGCCTGTGAAACGCAGTTTCTTTGCAGGCCTGATCTGGCTGAAGTAGAACTTCTGCCCTGGGTGTGCCACATTGCCCTAGAGCTGAAAGGCACAACGTGCAGGCTTCTTAACAAAGGGCGAGTTGGGCCCCAGAGCATTTTGCTTCCAGCTCTTTGGGAAGCTAAGAAACAACTCGCTCTGCACAGTGCTCTTACAGCCTACTGGGAACATCTCTTACAAAGGCCTGTGAAACGCAGTTTCTTTGCAGGCCTGATCTGGATGAAGTAGAACTTCTGCCCTGGGTGTGGCACCTAGCCCTAGAGCGGAAAGGCACAACGTGCAGTCTGCATTCGAAAGGGCGAGTTGGGCGCCAGAGCATCTTGCTTCCAGCTCTTTGGGAACCTAAGAAACAACTCGCTCTGCACAGTGCTCTTACAGCTTACCGGGAACATCTCTTACAAAGGCCTGTGAAACGCAGTTTCTTTGCAGGCCTGATCTGGCTGAAGTAGAACTTCTGCCCTGGGTGTGCCACATTGCCCTAGAGCTGAAAGGCACAACGTGCAGGCTTCTTAACAAAGGGCGAGTTGGCCCCAGAGCATCTTGCTTCCAGCTCTTTGGGAAGCTAAGAAACAACTCGCTCTGCACAGTGCTCTTACAGCCTACCGGGAACATCTCTTACAAAGGCCTGTGAAACGCAGTTTCTTGGCAGGCCTGATCTGGCTGAAGTAGAACTTCTGCCCTGGGTGTGCCACATTGCCCTAGAGCTGAAAGGCACAACGTGGAGGCTTCTTAACAAAGGGCGAGTTGGGCCCCAGAGCATCTTGCTTCCAGCTCTTTGGGAAGCTAAGAAACAACTCGCTCTGCACAGTGCTCTTACAGCCTACCGGGAACATCTCTTACAAAGGCCTGTGAAACGCAGTTTCTTTGCAGGCCTGATGTGGATGAAGTAGAACTTCTGCTCTGGGTGTGCCACACTGCCCTAGACCTGAAAGCTACAACGTGCAGTCTCCTTTCCAATGTGCGAGTTGGGCCCCAGAGCATCTTGCTTCCAGCTCTTTGGGAAGCTAAGAAACAACTCGCTCTGCACAGTGCTCTTACAGCCTACCGGGAACATCTCTTACAAAGGCCTGTGAAATGCAGGTTCTTTGCAGGCCTGATCTGGCTGAAGTAGAACTTCTGCCGTGGGTGTGCCACATTGCCCTAGAGCTGAAAGGCACAACGGCAGGCTTCTTAACAAAGGGCGAGTTGGGCCCCAGAGCATCTTGCTTCCAGCTCTTTGGGAAGCTAAGAAACAACTCGCTCTGCACAGTGCTCTTACAGCCTACCGGGAACATCTCTTACAAAGGCCTGTGAAACGCAGTTTCTTTGCAGGCCTGATCTGGCTGAAGTAGAACTTCTGCCCTGGGTGTGCCACATTGCCCTAGAGCTGAAAGGCACAACGTGCAGGCTTCTTAACAAAGGGCGAGTTGGGCCCCAGAGCATCTTGCTTCCAGCTCTTTGGGAAGCTAAGAAACAACTCACTCTTCACAGTGCTCTTACAGCCTACTGGGAACATCTCTTACAAAGGCCTGTGAAACGCAGTTTCTTTGCAGGCCTGATCTGGATGAAGTAGAACTTCTGCCCTGGGTGTGGCACCTAGCCCTAGAGCTGAAAGGCACAACGTGCAGTCTGCATTCGAAAGGGCGAGTTGCGCGACAGAGCTTCTTGCTTCCAGCTCTTTGGGAAGCTAAGAAACAACTCGCTCTGCACAGTGCTCTTACAGCCTACCGGGAACATCTCTTACAAAGGCCTGTGAAACACAGTTTCCTTGCAGGCGTGATCTGGCTGAAGTAGAACTTCTGCCCTGGGTGTGGCACCTAGCCCTAGAGCTGAAAGGCACAACGGGCAGTCTGCATTCCAAAGGGCGAGTTGGGCGCCAGAGCATCTTGCTTCCAGCTCTTTGGGAAGCTAAGAAACAACTCGCTCTGCACAGTGCTCTTACAGCCTACCGGGAACTTCTCTTAAAAAGGCCTGTGAAACACAGTTTCCTTGCAGGCCTGATCTTGCTGAAGTAGAACTTCTGCCCTGGGTGTGCCACATTGCCCTAGAGCTGAAAGGCACAACGTGCAGGCTTCCTAACAAAGGGCGAGTTGGGCCCCAGAGCAGCTTGCTTCCAGCTCTTTGGGAAGCTAAGAAACAACTCGCTCTGCACAGTGCTCTTACAGCCTACCGGGAACATCTCTTACAAAGGCTTGTGAAACGCAGTTTCTTTGCAGGCCTGATCAGGCTGAAGTAGAACTTCTGCCCTGGGTGTGCCACATTGCCCTAGAGCTGAAAGGCACAACGTGCAGGCTTCTTAGAAAAGGGCGAGTTGGGCCCCAGAGCATCTTGCTTCCAGCTGTTTGGGAAGCTAAGAAACAACTCGGTCTGCACAGTGCTCTTACAGCCTACTGGGAACATCTCTTACATAGGCCTGTGAAACGCAGTTTCTTTGCAGGCCTGATCTGGCTGAAGTAGAACTTCTGCCCTGGGTGTGCCACATTGCCCTAGAGCTGAAAGGCACAACGGCAGGCTTCTTAACAAAGGGCGAGTTGGGCCCCAGAGCAGCTTCCTTCCAGCTCTTTGGGAAGCTAAGAAACAACTCGCTCTGCACAGTGCTCTTACAGCCTACCGGGAACATCTCTTACAAAGGCCTGTGAAACGCAGTTTCTTTGCAGGCCTGATCTGGCTGAAGTAGAACTTCTGCCCTGGGTGTGCCACATTGCCCTAGAGCTGAAAGGCACAACGTGCAGGCTTCTTAACAAAGGGCGAGTTGGGCCCCAGAGCATCTTGCTTCCAGCTCTTTGGGAAGCTAAGAAACAACTCGCTCTGCACAGTGCTCTTACAGCCTACCGGGAACATCTCTTCCAAAGGCCTGTGAAACGCAGTTTCTTTGCAGGCCTGAACTGGCTGAAGTAGGACTTCTGCTCTGGGTGTGCTACTTTGCCCTAGAGCTGAAAGGCACAACGTGCAGGCTTCTTTCCAAAGGGCGAGTTGGGCCCCACAGCATCTTGCTTCCAGCTCTTTGGGAAGCTAAGAAACAACTCGCTCTGCACAGTGCTCTTACAGCCTAGTGGGAACATCTCTTCCAAAGGCCTGTGAAATGCAGTTTCTTTGCAGGCCTGATCTGGCTGAAGTAGGACTTCTGCTCTGGGTGTGCTACTTTGCCCTAGAGCTGAAAGGCACAACGTGCAGGCTTCTTTCCAAAGGGCGAGTTGGGCCCCACAGCATCTTGCTTCCAGCTCTTTGGGAAGCTAAGTAACAACTCGCTCTGCACAGTGCTCTTACAGCCTAGTGGGAACATCTCTTCCATAGGCCTGTGAAACGCAGTTTCTTTGCAGGCCTGATCTGGCTGAAGTAGAACTTCTGCCCTGGGTGTGCCACATTGCCCTATAGCTGAAAGGCACAACGTTCAGGCTTCTTAACAAAGCGCGAGTTGGGCCCCAGAGCATCTTGCTTCCAGCTCTTTGGGAAGCTAAGAAACAACTCGCTCTGCACATGGCTCTAACAGCCTACCGGGAACATCTCTTACAAAGGCCTGTGAAACGCAGTTTCTTTGCAGGCCTGATCAGGCTGAAGTAGAACTTCTGCCATGGGTGTGGCAATTGCCCTAGAGCTGAAAGGCACAACGTGCAGGCTTCTTAACAAAGGGCAAGTTTTGCCCCAGAGCATCTTGCTTCCAGCTCTTTGGGAAGCTAAGAAACAACTCGCTCTGCACAGTGCTCTTACAGCCTACCGGGAACATCTCTTACAAAGGCCTGTGTGATGCACTTTCTTTGCAGGCCTCATCTGGCTGCAGTAGAACTTCTGCTCTGGGTGTGCCACATTGCCCTAGAGCTGAAAGCTACAACGTGCCGTCTGCTTTCTAAAGGGCGAGTTGGGCCCCAGAGCATCTTGCTTCCAGCTCTTTGGGAAGCTAAGAAACAACTCGCTCTGCACAGTGCTCTTACAGCCTACCGGGAACATCTCTTAAAAAGGCCTGTGAAACGCAGTTTCTTTGCAGGCCTGATAAGGCAGAAGTAGAACTTCTGCCCTGGGTGTGCCACATTGCCCTAGAGCTGAAAGGCACAACGTGCAGGCTTCTTAACAAAGGGCGAGTTGGGCCCCAGAGCATATTCCTTCCAGCTCTTTGGGAAGCTAAGAAACAACTCGCTCTGCACAGTGCTCTTACAGCCTACCGGGAACATCTCTTACAAAGGCCTGTGAAACGCAGTTTCTTTGCAGGCCTGATCTGGCTGAAGTAGAACTTCTGCCCTGGGTGTGCCACATTGCCCTAGAGCTGAAAGGCACAACGTGCAGGCTTCTTAACAAAGGGCGAGTTGGCCCCAGAGCATCTTGCTTCCAGCTCTTTGGGAAGCTAAGAAACAACTCGCTCTGCACAGTGCTCTTACAGCCTACTGGGAACATCTCTTACAAAGGCCTGTGAAACGCAGTTTCTTGGCAGGCCTGATCTGGCTGAAGTAGAACTTCTGCCCTGGGTGTGCCACATTGCCCTAGAGCTGAAAGGCACAACGTGGAGGCTTCTTAACAAAGGGCGAGTTGGGCCCCAGAGCATCTTGCTTCCAGCTCTTTGGGAAGCTAAGAAACAACTCGCTCTGCACAGTGCTCTTACAGCCTACCGGGAACATCTCTTACAAAGGCCTGTGAAACGCAGTTTCTTTGCAGGCCTGATGTGGATGAAGTAGAACTTCTGCTCTGGGTGTGCCACACTGCCCTAGACCTGAAAGCTACAACGTGCAGTCTCCTTTCCAATGTGCGAGTTGGGCCCCAGAGCATCTTGCTTCCAGCTCTTTGGGAAGCTAAGAAACAACTCGCTCTGCACAGTGCTCTTACAGACTACCGGGAACATCTCTTACAAAGGCCTGTGAAACGCAGGTTCTTTGCAGGCCTGATCTGGCTGAAGTAGAACTTCTGCCGTGGGTGTGCCACATTGCCCTAGAGCTGAAAGGCACAACGGCAGGCTTCTTAACAAAGGGCGAGTTGGGCCCCAGAGCATCTTGCTTCCAGCTCTTTGGGAAGCTAAGAAACAACTCGCTCTGCACAGTGCTCTTACAGCCTACCGGGAACATCTCTTACAAAGGCCTGTGAAACGCAGTTTCTTTGCAGGCCTGATCTGGCTGAAGTAGAACTTCTGCCCTGGGTGTGCCACATTGCCCTAGAGCTGAAAGGCACAACGTGCAGGCTTCTTAACAAAGGGCGAGTTGGGCCCCAGAGCATCTTGCTTCCAGCTCTTTGGGAAGCTAAGAAACAACTCACTCTTCACAGTGCTCTTACAGCCTACTGGGAACATCTCTTACAAAGGCCTGTGAAACGCAGTTTCTTTGCAGGCCTGATCTGGATGAAGTAGAACTTCTGCCCTGGGTGTGGCACCTAGCCCTAGAGCTGAAAGGCACAACGTGCAGTCTGCATTCGAAAGGGCGAGTTGGGCGCCAGAGCTTCTTGCTTCCAGCTCTTTGGGAAGCTAAGAAACAACTCGCTCTGCACAGTGCTCTTACAGCCTACCGGGAACATCTCTTACAAAGGCCTGTGAAACACAGTTTCCTTGCAGGCGTGATCTGGCTGAAGTAGAACTTCTGCCCTGGGTGTGGCACCTAGCCCTAGAGCTGAAAGGCACAACGGGCAGTCTGCATTCCAAAGGGCGAGTTGGGCGCCAGAGCATCTTGCTTCCAGCTCTTTGGGAAGCTAAGAAACAACTCGCTCTGCACAGTGCTCTTACAGCCTACCGGGAACATCTCTTAAAAAGGCCTGTGAAACACAGTTTCCTTGCAGGCCTGATCTGGCTGAAGTAGAACTTCTGCCCTGGGTGTGCCACATTGCCCTAGAGCTGAAAGGCACAACGTGCAGGCTTCTTAACAAAGGGCGAGTTGGGCCCCAGAGCATTTTGCTTCCAGCTCTTTGGGAAGCTAAGAAACAACTCGCTCTGCACAGTGCTCTTACAGCCTACTGGGAACATCTCTTACAAAGGCCTGTGAAACGCAGTTTCTTTGCAGGCCTGATCTGGATGAAGTAGAACTTCTGCCCTGGGTGTGGCACCTAGCCCTAGAGCGGAAAGGCACAACGTGCAGTCTGCATTCGAAAGGGCGAGTTGGGCGCCAGAGCATCTTGCTTCCAGCTCTTTGGGAACCTAAGAAACAACTCGCTCTGCACAGTGCTCTTACAGCCTACCGGGAACATCTCTTACAAAGGCCTGTGAAACGCAGTTTCTTTGCAGGCCTGATCTGGCTGAAGTAGAACTTCTGCCCTGGGTGTGCCACATTGCCCTAGAGCTGAAAGGCACAACGTGCAGGCTTCTTAACAAAGGGCGAGTTGGCCCCAGAGCATCTTGCTTCCAGCTCTTTGGGAAGCTAAGAAACAACTCGCTCTGCACAGTGCTCTTACAGCCTACCGGGAACATCTCTTACAAAGGCCTGTGAAACGCAGTTTCTTGGCAGGCCTGATCTGGCTGAAGTAGAACTTCTGCCCTGGGTGTGCCACATTGCCCTAGAGCTGAAAGGCACAACGTGGAGGCTTCTTAACAAAGGGCGAGTTGGGCCCCAGAGCATCTTGCTTCCAGCTCTTTGGGAAGCTAAGAAACAACTCGCTCTGCACAGTGCTCTTACAGCCTACCGGGAACATCTCTTACAAAGGCCTGTGAAACGCAGTTTCTTTGCAGGCCTGATGTGGATGAAGTAGAACTTCTGCTCTGGGTGTGCCACACTGCCCTAGACCTGAAAGCTACAACGTGCAGTCTCCTTTCCAATGTGCGAGTTGGGCCCCAGAGCATCTTGCTTCCAGCTCTTTGGGAAGCTAAGAAACAACTCGCTCTGCACAGTGCTCTTACAGCCTACCGGGAACATCTCTTACAAAGGCCTGTGAAATGCAGGTTCTTTGCAGGCCTGATCTGGCTGAAGTAGAACTTCTGCCGTGGGTGTGCCACATTGCCCTAGAGCTGAAAGGCACAACGGCAGGCTTCTTAACAAAGGGCGAGTTGGGCCCCAGAGCATCTTGCTTCCAGCTCTTTGGGAAGCTAAGAAACAACTCGCTCTGCACAGTGCTCTTACAGCCTACCGGGAACATCTCTTACAAAGGCCTGTGAAACGCAGTTTCTTTGCAGGCCTGATCTGGCTGAAGTAGAACTTCTGCCCTGGGTGTGCCACATTGCCCTAGAGCTGAAAGGCACAACGTGCAGGCTTCTTAACAAAGGGCGAGTTGGGCCCCAGAGCATCTTGCTTCCAGCTCTTTGGGAAGCTAAGAAACAACTCACTCTTCACAGTGCTCTTACAGCCTACTGGGAACATCTCTTACAAAGGCCTGTGAAACGCAGTTTCTTTGCAGGCCTGATCTGGATGAAGTAGAACTTCTGCCCTGGGTGTGGCACCTAGCCCTAGAGCTGAAAGGCACAACGTGCAGTCTGCATTCGAAAGGGCGAGTTGCGCGACAGAGCTTCTTGCTTCCAGCTCTTTGGGAAGCTAAGAAACAACTCGCTCTGCACAGTGCTCTTACAGCCTACCGGGAACATCTCTTACAAAGGCCTGTGAAACACAGTTTCCTTGCAGGCGTGATCTGGCTGAAGTAGAACTTCTGCCCTGGGTGTGGCACCTAGCCCTAGAGCTGAAAGGCACAACGGGCAGTCTGCATTCCAAAGGGCGAGTTGGGCGCCAGAGCATCTTGCTTCCAGCTCTTTGGGAAGCTAAGAAACAACTCGCTCTGCACAGTGCTCTTACAGCCTACCGGGAACTTCTCTTAAAAAGGCCTGTGAAACACAGTTTCCTTGCAGGCCTGATCTTGCTGAAGTAGAACTTCTGCCCTGGGTGTGCCACATTGCCCTAGAGCTGAAAGGCACAACGTGCAGGCTTCCTAACAAAGGGCGAGTTGGGCCCCAGAGCAGCTTGCTTCCAGCTCTTTGGGAAGCTAAGAAACAACTCGCTCTGCACAGTGCTCTTACAGCCTACCGGGAACATCTCTTACAAAGGCTTGTGAAACGCAGTTTCTTTGCAGGCCTGATCAGGCTGAAGTAGAACTTCTGCCCTGGGTGTGCCACATTGCCCTAGAGCTGAAAGGCACAACGTGCAGGCTTCTTAGAAAAGGGCGAGTTGGGCCCCAGAGCATCTTGCTTCCAGCTGTTTGGGAAGCTAAGAAACAACTCGGTCTGCACAGTGCTCTTACAGCCTACTGGGAACATCTCTTACATAGGCCTGTGAAACGCAGTTTCTTTGCAGGCCTGATCTGGCTGAAGTAGAACTTCTGCCCTGGGTGTGCCACATTGCCCTAGAGCTGAAAGGCACAACGGCAGGCTTCTTAACAAAGGGCGAGTTGGGCCCCAGAGCAGCTTCCTTCCAGCTCTTTGGGAAGCTAAGAAACAACTCGCTCTGCACAGTGCTCTTACAGCCTACCGGGAACATCTCTTACAAAGGCCTGTGAAACGCAGTTTCTTTGCAGGCCTGATCTGGCTGAAGTAGAACTTCTGCCCTGGGTGTGCCACATTGCCCTAGAGCTGAAAGGCACAACGTGCAGGCTTCTTAACAAAGGGCGAGTTGGGCCCCAGAGCATCTTGCTTCCAGCTCTTTGGGAAGCTAAGAAACAACTCGCTCTGCACAGTGCTCTTACAGCCTACCGGGAACATCTCTTCCAAAGGCCTGTGAAACGCAGTTTCTTTGCAGGCCTGAACTGGCTGAAGTAGGACTTCTGCTCTGGGTGTGCTACTTTGCCCTAGAGCTGAAAGGCACAACGTGCAGGCTTCTTTCCAAAGGGCGAGTTGGGCCCCACAGCATCTTGCTTCCAGCTCTTTGGGAAGCTAAGAAACAACTCGCTCTGCACAGTGCTCTTACAGCCTAGTGGGAACATCTCTTCCAAAGGCCTGTGAAATGCAGTTTCTTTGCAGGCCTGATCTGGCTGAAGTAGGACTTCTGCTCTGGGTGTGCCACTTTGCCCTACAGCTGAAAGGCACAACGTGCAGGCTTCTTTCCAAAGGGCGAGTTGGGCCCCACAGCATCTTGCTTCCAGCTCTTTGGGAAGCTAAGAAACAACTCGCTCTGCACAGTGCTCTTACAGCCTAGTGGGAACATCTCTTCCATAGGCCTGTGAAACGCAGTTTCTTTGCAGGCCTGATCTGGCTGAAGTAGAACTTCTGCCCTGGGTGTGCCACATTGCCCTATAGCTGAAAGGCACAACGTTCAGGCTTCTTAACAAAGCGCGAGTTGGGCCCCAGAGCATCTTGCTTCCAGCTCTTTGGGAAGCTAAGAAACAACTCGCTCTGCACATGGCTCTAACAGCCTACCGGGAACATCTCTTACAAAGGCCTGTGAAACGCAGTTTCTTTGCAGGCCTGATCAGGCTGAAGTAGAACTTCTGCCATGGGTGTGGCAATTGCCCTAGAGCTGAAAGGCACAACGTGCAGGCTTCTTAACAAAGGGCAAGTTTTGCCCCAGAGCATCTTGCTTCCAGCTCTTTGGGAAGCTAAGAAACAACTCGCTCTGCACAGTGCTCTTACAGCCTACCGGGAACATCTCTTACAAAGGCCTGTGTGATGCACTTTCTTTGCAGGCCTCATCTGGCTGCAGTAGAACTTCTGCTCTGGGTGTGCCACATTGCCCTAGAGCTGAAAGCTACAACGTGCCGTCTGCTTTCTAAAGGGCGAGTTGGGCCCCAGAGCATCTTGCTTCCAGCTCTTTGGGAAGCTAAGAAACAACTCGCTCTGCACAGTGCTCTTACAGCCTACCGGGAACATCTCTTAAAAAGGCCTGTGAAACGCAGTTTCTTTGCAGGCCTGATAAGGCTGAAGTAGAACTTCTGCCCTGGGTGTGCCACATTGCCCTAGAGCTGAAAGGCACAACGTGCAGGCTTCTTAACAAAGGGCGAGTTGGGCCCCAGAGCATATTCCTTCCAGCTCTTTGGGAAGCTAAGAAACAACTCGCTCTGCACAGTGCTCTTACAGCCTACCGGGAACATCTCTTACAAAGGCCTGTGAAACGCAGTTTCTTTGCAGGCCTGATCTGGCTGAAGTAGAACTTCTGCCCTGGGTGTGCCACATTGCCCTAGAGCTGAAAGGCACAACGTGCAGGCTTCTTAACAAAGGGCGAGTTGGCCCCAGAGCATCTTGCTTCCAGCTCTTTGGGAAGCTAAGAAACAACTCGCTCTGCACAGTGCTCTTACAGCCTACTGGGAACATCTCTTACAAAGGCCTGTGAAACGCAGTTTCTTGGCAGGCCTGATCTGGCTGAAGTAGAACTTCTGCCCTGGGTGTGCCACATTGCCCTAGAGCTGAAAGGCACAACGTGGAGGCTTCTTAACAAAGGGCGAGTTGGGCCCCAGAGCATCTTGCTTCCAGCTCTTTGGGAAGCTAAGAAACAACTCGCTCTGCACAGTGCTCTTACAGCCTACCGGGAACATCTCTTACAAAGGCCTGTGAAACGCAGTTTCTTTGCAGGCCTGATGTGGATGAAGTAGAACTTCTGCTCTGGGTGTGCCACACTGCCCTAGACCTGAAAGCTACAACGTGCAGTCTCCTTTCCAATGTGCGAGTTGGGCCCCAGAGCATCTTGCTTCCAGCTCTTTGGGAAGCTAAGAAACAACTCGCTCTGCACAGTGCTCTTACAGACTACCGGGAACATCTCTTACAAAGGCCTGTGAAACGCAGGTTCTTTGCAGGCCTGATCTGGCTGAAGTAGAACTTCTGCCGTGGGTGTGCCACATTGCCCTAGAGCTGAAAGGCACAACGGCAGGCTTCTTAACAAAGGGCGAGTTGGGCCCCAGAGCATCTTGCTTCCAGCTCTTTGGGAAGCTAAGAAACAACTCGCTCTGCACAGTGCTCTTACAGCCTACCGGGAACATCTCTTAAAAAGGCCTGTGAAACGCAGTTTCTTTGCAGGCCTGATCTGGCTGAAGTAGAACTTCTGCCCTGGGTGTGCCACATTGCCCTAGAGCTGAAAGGCACAACGTGCAGGCTTCTTAACAAAGGGCGAGTTGGGCCCCAGAGCATCTTGCTTCCAGCTCTTTGGGAAGCTAAGAAACAACTCACTCTTCACAGTGCTCTTACAGCCTACTGGGAACATCTCTTACAAAGGCCTGTGAAACGCAGTTTCTTTGCAGGCCTGATCTGGATGAAGTAGAACTTCTGCCCTGGGTGTGGCACCTAGCCCTAGAGCTGAAAGGCACAACGTGCAGTCTGCATTCGAAAGGGCGAGTTGGGCCCCAGAGCATCTTGCTTCCAGCTCTTTGGGAAGCTAAGAAACAACTCGCTCTGCACAGTGCTCTTACAGCCTACCGGGAACATCTCTTACAAAGGCCTGTGAAACACAGTTTCCTTGCAGGCGTGATCTGGCTGAAGTAGGACTTCTGCCCTGGGTGTGGCACCTAGCCCTAGAGCTGAAAGGCACAACGGGCAGTCTGCATTCCAAAGGGCGAGTTGGGCGCCAGAGCATCTTGCTTCCAGCTCTTTGGGAAGCTAAGAAACAACTCGCTCTGCACAGTGCTCTTACAGCCTACCGGGAACATCTCTTAAAAAGGCCTGTGAAACACAGTTTCCTTGCAGGCCTGATCTGGCTGAAGTAGAACTTCTGCCCTGGGTGTGCCACATTGCCCTAGAGCTGAAAGGCACAACGTGCAGGCTTCCTAACAAAGGGCGAGTTGGGCCCCAGAGCAGCTTGCTTCCAGCTCTTTGGTAAGCTAAGAAACAACTCGCTCTGCACAGTGCTCTTACAGCCTACCGGGAACATCTCTTACAAAGGCTTGTGAAACGCAGTTTCTTTGCAGGTCTGATCAGGCTGAAGTAGAACTCCTGCCCTGGGTGTGCCACATTGCCCTAGAGCTGAAAGGCACAACGTGCAGGCTTCTTAGAAAAGGGCGAGTTGGGCCCCAGAGCATCTTGCTTCCAGCTGTTTGGGAAGCTAAGAAACAACTCGGTCTGCACAGTGCTCTTACAGCCTACTGGGAACATCTCTTACATAGGCCTGTGAAACGCAGTTTCTTTGCAGGCCTGATAAGGCTGAAGTAGAACTTCTGCCCTGGGTGTGCCACATTGCCCTAGAGCTGAAAGGCACAACGTGCAGGCTTCTTAACAAAGGGCGAGTTGGGCCCCAGAGCTTCTTGCTTCCAGCTCTTTGGGAAGCTAAGAAACAACTCGCTCTGCACAGTGCTCTTACAGCCTACCGGGAACATCTCTTACAAAGGCCTGTGAAACGCAGTTTCTTTGCAGGCCTGATCTGGCTGAAGTAGAACTTCTGCCCTGGGTGTGCCACATTGCCCAGAGCTGAAAGGCACAACGTGCAGGCTTCTTAGAAAAGGGCGAGTTGGCCCCAGAGCATCTTGCTTCCAGCTCTTTGGGAAGCTAAGAAACAACTCGCTCTGCACAGTGCTCTTGCAGCCTACCGGGAACATCTCTTACAAAGGCCTGTGAAACGCAGTTTCTTTGCAGGCCTGATCTGGCTGAAGTAGAACTTCTGCCCTGGGTGTGCCACATTGTCCTAGAGCTGAAAGGCACAACGTGCAGGATTCTTTCCAAAGGGCGAGTTGGGCCCCACAGCATCTTGCTTCCAGCTCTTTGGGAAGCTAAGAAACAACTCGCTCTGCACAGTGCTCTTACAGACTACCGGGAACATGTCTTCCAAAGGGCTGTGAAACGCAGTTTCTTTGCAGGCTTTATCTGGCTGAAGTAGGACTTCTGCCCTGGGTGTGCTACTTTGCCCTAGAGCTGAAAGGCACAACGTGCAGGCTTCTTTCCAAAGGGCGAGTTGGGCCCCACAGCATCTTGCTTCCAGCTCTTTGGGAAGCTAAGAAACAACTCGCTCTGCACAGTGCTCTTACAGCCTAGTGGGAACATGTCTTCCAAAGGCCTGTGAAACGCAGTTTCTTTGCAGGCCTGATCTGGCTGAAGTAGGACTTCTGCTCTGGGTGTGCTACTTTGCCCTAGAGCTGAAAGGCACAACGTGCAGGCTTCTTTCCAAAGGGCGAGTTGGGCCCCACAGCATCTTGCTTCCAGCTCTTTGGGAAGCTAAGAAACAACTCGCTCTGCACAGTGCTCTTACAGCCTAGTGGGAACATCTCTTCCAAAGGCCTGTGAAACGCAGTTTCTTTGCAGGCCTGATCTGGCTGAAGTAGGACTTCTGCTCTGGGTGTGCTACTTTGCCCTAGAGCTGAAAGGCACAACGTGCAGGCTTCTTTCCAAAGGGCGAGTTGGACCCCACAGCATCTTGCTTCCAGCTCTTTGGTAAGCTAAGAAACAACTCGCTCTGCACATGGCTCTAACAGCCTACCGGGAACATCTCTTACAAAGGCCTGTGAAACGCAGTTTCTTTGCAGGCCTGATCAGGCTGAAGTAGAACTTCTGCCATGGGTGTGGCAATTGCCCTAGAGCTGAAAGGCACAACGTGCAGGCTTCTTAACAAAGGGCAAGTTTTGCCCCAGAGCATCTTGCTTCCAGCTCTTTGGGAAGCTAAGAAACAACTAGCTCTGCACAGTGCTCTTACAGCCTACCGGGAACATCTCTTACAAAGGCCTGTGTGATGCACTTTCTTTGCAGGCCTCATCTGGCTGCAGTAGAACTTCTGCTCTGGGTGTGCCACATTGCCCTAGAGCTGAAAGCTACAACGTGCCGTCTGCTTTCCAAAGGGCGAGTTGGGCCCCAAAGCATCTTGCTTCCAGCTCTTTGGGAAGCTAAGAAACAACTCGCTCTGCACAGTGCTCTTACAGCCTACCGGGAACATCTCTTACAAAGGCCTGTGAAACGCAGTTTCTTGGCAGGCCTGATCTGGCTGAAGTAGAACTTCTGCCCTGGGTGTGCCACATTGCCCTAGAGCTGAAAGGCACAACGTGGAGGCTTCTTAACAAAGGGCGAGTTGGGCCCCAGAGCATCTTGCTTCCAGCTCTTTGGGAAGCTAAGAAACAACTCGCTCTGCACAGTGCTCTTACAGCCTACCGGGAACATCTCTTACAAAGGCCTGTGAAACGCAGTTTCTTTGCAGGCCTGATGTGGATGAAGTAGAACTTCTGCTCTGGGTGTGCCACACTGCCCTAGACCTGAAAGCTACAACGTGCAGTCTCCTTTCCAATGTGCGAGTTGGGCCCCAGAGCATCTTGCTTCCAGCTCTTTGGGAAGCTAAGAAACAACTCGCTCTGCACAGTGCTCTTACAGCCTACCGGGAACATCTCTTACAAAGGCCTGTGAAACGCAGGTTCTTTGCAGGCCTGATCTGGCTGAAGTAGAACTTCTGCCGTGGGTGTGCCACATTGCCCTAGAGCTGAAAGGCACAACGGCAGGCTTCTTAACAAAGGGCGAGTTGGCCCCAGAGCATCTTGCTTCCAGCTCTTTGGGAAGCTAAGAAACAACTCGCTCTGCACAGTGCTCTTACAGCCTACCGGGAACATCTCTTACAAAGGCCTGTGAAACGCAGTTTCTTTGCAGGCCTGATCTGGCTGAAGTAGAACTTCTGCCCTGGGTGTGCCACATTGCCCTAGAGCTGAAATGCACAACGTGCAGGCTTCTTAACAAAGGGCGAGTTGGGCCCCAGAGCATCTTGCTTCCAGCTCTTTGGGAAGCTAAGAAACAACTCACTCTTCACAGTGCTCTTACAGCCTACTGGGAACATCTCTTACAAAGGCCTGTGAAACGCAGTTTCTTTGCAGGCCTGATCTGGATGAAGTAGAACTTCTGCCCTGGGTGTGGCACCTAGCCCTAGAGCTGAAAGGCACAACGTGCAGTCTGCATTCGAAAGGGCGAGTTGGGCGCCAGAGCTTCTTGCTTCCAGCTCTTTGGGAAGCTAAGAAACAACTCGCTCTGCACAGTGCTCTTACAGCCTACCGGGAACATCTCTTACAAAGCCCTGTGAAACACAGTTTCCTTGCAGGCGTGATCTGGCTGAATTAGAACTTCTGCCCTGGGTGTGGCACCTAGCCCTAGAGCTGAAAGGCACAACGGGCAGTCTGCATTCCAAAGGGCGAGTTGGGCGCCAGAGCATCTTGCTTCCAGCTCTTTGGGAAGCTAAGAAACAACTCGCTCTGCACAGTGCTCTTACAGCCTACCGGGAACATCTCTTAAAAAGGCCTGTGAAACACAGTTTCCTTGCAGGCCTGATCTGGCTGAAGTAGAACTTCTGCCCTGGGTGTGGCACCTAGCCCTAGAGCTGAAAGGCACAACGTGCAGGCTTCCTAACAAAGGGCGAGTTGGGCCCCAGAGCAGCTTGCTTCCAGCTCTTTGGGAAGCTAAGAAACAACTCGCTCTGCACAGTGCTCTTACAGCCTACCGGGAACATCTCTTACAAAGGCTTGTGAAACGCAGTTTCTTTGCAGGCCTGATCAGGCTGAAGTAGAACTTCTGCCCTGGGTGTGCCACATTGCCCTAGAGCTGAAAGGCACAACGTGCAGGCTTCTTAGAAAAGGGCGAGTTGGGCCCCACAGCATCTTGCTTCCAGCTGTTTGGGAAGCTAAGAAACAACTCGGTCTGCACAGTGCTCTTACAGCCTACTGGGAACATCTCTTACATAGGCCTGTGAAACGCAGTTTCTTTGCAGGCCTGATCTGGCTGAAGTAGAACTTCTGCCCTGGGTGTGGCACCTAGCCCTAGAGCTGAAAGGCACAACGTGCAGGCTTCTTAACAAAGGGCGAGTTGGGCCCCAGAGCTTCTTGCTTCCAGCTCTTTGGGAAGCCAAGAAACAACTCGCTCTGCACAGTGCTCTTACAGCCTACCGGGAACATCTCTTACAAAGGCCTGTGAAACGCAGTTTCTTGGCAGGCCTGATCTGGCTGAAGTAGAACTTCTGCCCTGGGTGTGCCACATTGCCCTAGAGCTGAAAGGCACAACGTGGAGGCTTCTTAACAAAGGGCGAGTTGTGCCCCAGAGCATCTTGCTTCCAGCTCTTTGGGAAGCTAAGAAACAACTCGCTCTGCACAGTGCTCTTACAGCCTACCGGGAACATCTCTTACAAAGGCCTGTGAAACGCAGTTTCTTTGCAGGCCTGATGTGGATGAAGTAGAACTTCTGCTCTGGGTGTGCCACACTGCCCTAGACCTGAAAGCTACAACGTGCAGTCTCCTTTCCAATGTGCGAGTTGGGCCCCAGAGCATCTTGCTTCCAGCTCTTTGGGAAGCTAAGAAACAACTCGCTCTGCACAGTGCTCTTACAGCCTACCGGGAACATCTCTTACAAAGGCCTGTGAAACGCAGGTTCTTTGCAGGCCTGATCTGGCTGAAGTAGAACTTCTGCCGTGGGTGTGCCACATTGCCCTAGAGCTGAAAGGCACAACGGCAGGCTTCTTAACAAAGGGCGAGTTGGCCCCAGAGCATCTTGCTTCCAGCTCTTTGGGAAGCTAAGAAACAACTCGCTCTGCACAGTGCTCTTACAGCCTACCGGGAACATCTCTTACAAAGGCCTGTGAAACGCAGTTTCTTTGCAGGCCTGATCTGGCTGAAGTAGAACTTCTGCCCTGGGTGTGCCACATTGCCCTAGAGCTGAAATGCACAACGTGCAGGCTTCTTAACAAAGGGCGAGTTGGGCCCCAGAGCATCTTGCTTCCAGCTCTTTGGGAAGCTAAGAAACAACTCACTCTTCACAGTGCTCTTACAGCCTACTGGGAACATCTCTTACAAAGGCCTGTGAAACGCAGTTTCTTTGCAGGCCTGATCTGGATGAAGTAGAACTTCTGCCCTGGGTGTGGCACCTAGCCCTAGAGCTGAAAGGCACAACGTGCAGTCTGCATTCGAAAGGGCGAGTTGGGCGCCAGAGCTTCTTGCTTCCAGCTCTTTGGGAAGCTAAGAAACAACTCGCTCTGCACAGTGCTCTTACAGCCTACCGGGAACATCTCTTACAAAGCCCTGTGAAACACAGTTTCCTTGCAGGCGTGATCTGGCTGAAGTAGAACTTCTGCCCTGGGTGTGGCACCTAGCCCTAGAGCTGAAAGGCACAACGGGCAGTCTGCATTCCAAAGGGCGAGTTGGGCGCCAGAGCATCTTGCTTCCAGCTCTTTGGGAAGCTAAGAAACAACTCGCTCTGCACAGTGCTCTTACAGCCTACCGGGAACATCTCTTAAAAAGGCCTGTGAAACACAGTTTCCTTGCAGGCCTGATCTGGCTGAAGTAGAACTTCTGCCCTGGGTGTGGCACCTAGCCCTAGAGCTGAAAGGCACAACGTGCAGGCTTCCTAACAAAGGGCGAGTTGGGCCCCAGAGCAGCTTGCTTCCAGCTCTTTGGGAAGCTAAGAAACAACTCGCTCTGCACAGTGCTCTTACAGCCTACCGGGAACATCTCTTACAAAGGCTTGTGAAACGCAGTTTCTTTGCAGGCCTGATCAGGCTGAAGTAGAACTTCTGCCCTGGGTGTGCCACATTGCCCTAGAGCTGAAAGGCACAACGTGCAGGCTTCTTAGAAAAGGGCGAGTTGGGCCCCAGAGCATCTTGCTTCCAGCTGTTTGGGAAGCTAAGAAACAACTCGGTCTGCACAGTGCTCTTACAGCCTACCGGGAACATCTCTTACATAGGCCTGTGAAACGCAGTTTCTTTGCAGGCCTGATCTGGCTGAAGTAGAACTTCTGCCCTGGGTGTGGCACCTAGCCCTAGAGCTGAAAGGCACAACGTGCAGGCTTCTTAACAAAGGGCGAGTTGGGCCCCAGAGCTCTTGCTTCCAGCTCTTTGGGAAGCCAAGAAACAACTCGCTCTGCACAGTGCTCTTACAGCCTACCTGGAACATCTCTTACAAAGGCCTGTGAAATGCAGTTTCTTTGCAGGCCTGATCTGGCTGAAGTAGAACTTCTGCCCTGGGTGTGCCACATTGCCCAGAGCTGAAAGGCACAACGTGCAGGCTTCTTAACAAAGGGCGAGTTGGCCCCAGAGCATCTTGCTTCCAGCTCTTTGGGAAGCTAAGAAACAACTCGCTCTGCACAGTGCTCTTACAGCCTACCGGGAACATCTCTTACAAAGGCCTGTGAAACGCAGTTTCTTTGCAGGCCTGATCTGGCTGAAGTAGAACTTCTGCCCTGGGTGCGCCACATTGCCCTATAGCTGAAAGGCACAACGTGCAGTCTTCTTAACAAAGGGCGAGTTGGGCCCCAGAGCATCTTGCTTCCAGCTCTTTGGGAAGCTAAGAAACAACTCGCTCTGCACAGTGCTCTTACAGCCTACCGGGAACATCTCTTACAAAGGCCTGTGAAACGCAGTTTCTTTGCAGGCCTGATCTGGCTGAAGTAGAACTTATGCTCTGGGTGTGCCACACTGCCCTAGACCTGAAAGCTACAACGTGCAGTCTCCTTTCCAGTGTGCGAGTTGGGCCCCTGAGCATCTTGCTTCCAGCTCTTTGGGAAGCTAAGAAACAACTCGCTCTGCACAGTGCTCTTACAGCCTACCGGGAACATCTCTTACAAAGGCCTGTGAAACACGGTTACCTTGCAGGCCTGATCTGGCTGAAGTAGAACTTCTGCCCTGGGTGCGCCACATTGCCCTAGAGCTGAAAGGCACAACGTGCAGGCTTCTTAACAAAGGGCGAGTTGGGCCCCACAGCATCTTGCTTCCAGCTCTTTGGGAAGCTAAGAAACAACTCGCTCTGCACAGTGCTCTTACAGCCTACCAGGAACATCTCTTACAAAGGCCTGTGAAACGCAGTTTCTTTGCAGGCCTGATCTGGCTGAAGTAGAACTTCTGCCCTGGGTGTGCCACATTGCCCTAGAGCTGAAAGGCACAACGTGCAGGCTTCTTAACAAAGGGCGAGTTGGGCCCCAGAGCATCTTGCTTCCAGCTCTTTGGGAAGCTAAGAAACAACTCGCTCTGCACAGTGCTCTTACAGCCTACTGGGAACATCTCTTACAAAGGCCTGTGAAACGTAGTTTCTTTGCAGGCCTGATCTGGATGAAGTAGAACTCCTCCCTGGGTGTGGCACCTAGCCCTAGAGCGGAAAGGCACAACGTGCAGTCTGCATTCGAAAGGGCGAGTTGGGCGCCAGAGCATCTTGCTTCCAGATCTTTGGGAACCTAAGAAACAACTCGCACTGCACAGTGCTCTTACAGCCTACCGGGAACATCTCTTAAAAAGGCCTGTGAAACGCAGTTTCTTTGCAGGCCTGATAAGGCTGAAGTAGAACTTCTGCCCTGGGTGTGCCACATTGCCCTAGAGCTGAAAGGCACAACGTGGAGGCTTCTTAACAAAGGGCGAGTTGGGCCCCAGAGCATCTTGCTTCCAGCTCTTTGGGAAGCTAAGAAACAACTCGCTCTGCACAGTGCTCTTACAGCCTACCGGGAACATCTCTTACAAAGGCCTGTGAAACGCAGTTTCTTTGCAGGCCTGATGTGGATGAAGTAGAACTTCTGCTCTGGGTGTGACACACTGCCCTAGACCTGAAAGCTACAACGTGCAGTCTCCTTTGCAATGTGCGAGTTGGGACCCAGAGCATCTTGCTTCCAGCTCTTTGGGAAGCTAAGAAACAACTCGCTCTGCACAGTGCTCTTACAGACTACCGGGAACATCTCTTACAAAGGCCTGTGAAACGCAGGTTCTTTGCAGGCCTGATCTGGCTGAAGTAGAACTTCTGCCGTGGGTGTGCCACATTGCCCTAGAGCTGAAAGGCACAACGGCAGGCTTCTTAACAAAGGGCGAGTTGGGCCCCAGAGCATCTTGCTTCCAGCTCTTTGGGAAGCTAAGAAACAACTCGCTCTGCACAGTGCTCTTACAGCCTACCGGGAACATCTCTTACAAAGGCCTGTGAAACGCAGTTTCTTTGCAGGCCTGATCTGGCTGAAGTAGAACTTCTGCTCTGGGTGTGCCACACTGCCCTAGACCTGAAAGCTACAACGTGCAGTCTCCTTTCCAATGTGCGAGTTGGGCCCCAGAGCATCTTGCTTCCAGCTCTTTGGGAAGCTAAGAAACAACTCGCTCTGCACAGTGCTCTTACAGACTACCGGGAACATCTCTTACAAAGGCCTGTGAAACGCAGGTTCTTTGCAGGCCTGATCTGGCTGAAGTAGAACTTCTGCCCTGGGTGTGCCACATTGCCCTAGAGCTGAAAGGCACAACGTGCAGTCTGCATTCGAAAGGGCGAGTTGGGCGCCAGAGCTTCTTGCTTCCAGCTCTTTGGGAAGCTAAGAAACAACTCGCTCTGCACAGTGCTCTTACAGCCTACCGGGAACATCTCTTACAAAGGCCTGTGAAACACAGTTTCCTTGCAGGCGTGATCTGGCTGAAGTAGAACTTCTGCCCTGGGTGTGGCACCTAGCCCTAGAGCTGAAAGGCACAACGGGCAGTCTGCATTCCAAAGGGCGAGTTGGGCGCCAGAGCATCTTGCTTCCAGCTCTTTGGGAAGCTAAGAAACAACTCGCTCTGCACAGTGCTCTTACAGCCTACTGGGAACATCTCTTCCATAGGCCTGTGAAACGCAGTTTCTTTGCAGGCCTTATCTGGCTGAAGTAGGACTTCTGCCCTGGGTGTGCTACTTTGCCCTAGAGCTGAAAGGCACAACGTGCAGGCTTCTTTCCAAAGGGCGAGTTGGGCCCCACAGCATCTTGCTTCCAGCTCTTTGGGAAGCTAAGAAACAACTCGCTCTGCACAGTGCTCTTACAGCCTAGTGGGAACATGTCTTCCAAAGGCCTGTGAAACGCAGTTTCTTTGCAGGCCTGATCTGGCTGAAGTAGGACTTCTGCTCTGGGTGTGCTACTTTGCCCTAGAGCTGAAAGGCACAACGTGCAGGCTTCTTTCCAAAGGGCGAGTTGGGCCCCACA
Organism: Equus caballus; assembly: GCF_041296265.1. Taxonomy (NCBI): domain Eukaryota; kingdom Metazoa; phylum Chordata; class Mammalia; order Perissodactyla; family Equidae; genus Equus; species Equus caballus. Next base: position 44,716,230 of record NC_091692.1, read on the forward strand.
GCATCTTGCTTCCAGCTCTTTGGGAAGCTAAGAAACAACTCGCTCTGCACAGTGCTCTTACAGCCTAGTGGGAACATCTCTTCCAAAGGCCTGTGAAACGCAGTTTCTTTGCAGGCCTGATCTGGCTGAAGTAGGACTCCTGCTCTGGGTGTGCTACTTTGCCCTAGAGCTGAAAGGCACAATGTGCAGGCTTCTTTCCAAAGGGCGAGTTGGGCCCCACAGCATCTTGCTTCCAGCTCTTTGGTAAGCTAAGAAACAACTCGCTCTGCACATGGCTCTAACAGCCTACCGGGAACATCTCTTACAAAGGCCTGTGAAACGCAGTTTCTTTGCAGGCCTGATCAGGCTGAAGTAGAACTTCTGCCATGGGTGTGGCAATTGCCCTAGAGCTGAAAGGCACAACGTGCAGGCTTCTTAACAAAGGGCAAGTTGTGCCCCAGAGCATCTTGCTTCCAGCTCTTTGGGAAGCTAAGAAACAACTCGCTCTGCACAGTGCTCTTACAGCCTACCGGGAACATCTCTTACAAAGGCCTGTGTGATGCACTTTCTTTGCAGGCCTCATCTGGCTGCAGTAGAACTTCTGCTCTGGGTGTGCCACATTGCCCTAGAGCTGAAAGCTACAACGTGCCGTCTGCTTTCCAAAGGGCGAGTTGGGCCCCAGAGCATCTTGCTTCCAGCTCTTTGGGAAGCTAAGAAACAACTCGCTCTGCACAGTGCTCTCACAGCCTACCGGGAACATCTCTTACAAAGGCCTGTGAAACGCAGTTTCTTGGCAGGCCTGATCTGGCTGAAGTAGAACTTCTGCCCTGGGTGTGCCACATTGCCCTAGAGCTGAAAGGCACAACGTGGAGGCTTCTTAACAAAGGGCGAGTTGGGCCCCACAGCATCTTGCTTCCAGCTCTTTGGGAAGCTAAGAAACAACTCGCTCTGCACAGTGCTCTTACAGCCTACCGGGAACATCTCTTACAAAGGCCTGTGAAACGCAGTTTCTTTGCAGGCCTGATGTGGATGAAGTAGAACTTCTGCTCTGGGTGTGCCACACTGCCCTAGACCTGAAAGCTACAACGTGCAGTCTCCTTTCCAATGTGCGAGTTGGGCCCCAGAGCATCTTGCTTCCAGCTCTTTGGGAAGCTAAGAAACAACTCGCTCTGCACAGTGCTCTTACAGCCTACCGGGAACATCTCTTACAAAGGCCTGTGAAACGCAGGTTCTTTGCAGGCCTGATCTGGCTGAAGTAGAACTTCTGCCGTGGGTGTGCCACATTGCCCTAGAGCTGAAAGGCACAACGGCAGGCTTCTTAACAAAGGGCGAGTTGGCCCCAGAGCATCTTGCTTCCAGCTCTTTGGGAAGCTAAGAAACAACTCGCTCTGCACAGTGCTCTTACAGCCTACCGGGAACATCTCTTACAAAGGCCTGTGAAACGCAGTTTCTTTGCAGGCCTGATCTGGCTGAAGTAGAACTTCTGCCCTGGGTGTGCCACATTGCCCTAGAGCTGAAATGCACAACGTGCAGGCTTCTTAACAAAGGGCGAGTTGGGCCCCAGAGCATCTTGCTTCCAGCTCTTTGGGAAGCTAAGAAACAACTCACTCTTCACAGTGCTCTTACAGCCTACTGGGAACATCTCTTACAAAGGCCTGTGAAACGCAGTTTCTTTGCAGGCCTGATCTGGATGAAGTAGAACTTCTGCCCTGGGTGTGGCACCTAGCCCTAGAGCTGAAAGGCACAACGTGCAGTCTGCATTCGAAAGGGCGAGTTGGGCGCCAGAGCTTCTTGCTTCCAGCTCTTTGGGAAGCTAAGAAACAACTCGCTCTGCACAGTGCTCTTACAGCCTACCGGGAACATCTCTTACAAAGGCCTGTGAAACACAGTTTCCTTGCAGGCGTGATCTGGCTTAAGTAGAACTTCTGCCCTGGGTGTGGCACCTAGCCCTAGAGCTGAAAGGCACAACGGGCAGTCTGCATTCCAAAGGGCGAGTTGGGCGCCAGAGCATCTTGCTTCCAGCTCTTTGGGAAGCTAAGAAACAACTCGCTCTGCACAGTGCTCTTACAGCCTACCGGGAACATCTCTTAAAAAGGCCTGTGAAACACAGTTTCCTTGCAGGCCTGATCTGGCTGAAGTAGAACTTCTGCCCTGGGTGTGCCACATTGCCCTAGAGCTGAAAGGCACAACGTGCAGGCTTCCTAACAAAGGGCGAGTTGGGCCCCAGAGCAGCTTGCTTCCAGCACTTTGGGAAGCTAAGAAACAACTCGCTCTGCACAGTGCTCTTACAGCCTACCGGGAACATCTCTTACAAAGGCTTGTGAAACGCAGTTTCTTTGCAGGCCTGATCAGGCTGAAGTAGAACTTCTGCCCTGGGTGTGCCACATTGCCCTAGAGCTGAAAGGCACAACGTGCAGGCTTCTTAGAAAAGGGCGAGTTGGGCCCCACAGCATCTTGCTTCCAGCTGTTTGGGAAGCTAAGAAACAACTCGGTCTGCACAGTGCTCTTACAGCCTTCTGGGAACATCTCTTACATAGGCCTGTGAAACGCAGTTTCTTTGCAGGCCTGATCTGGCTGAAGTAGAACTTCTGCCCTGGGTGTGGCACCTAGCCCTAGAGCTGAAAGGCACAACGTGCAGGCTTCTTAACAAAGGGCGAGTTGGGCCCCAGAGCTTCTTGCTTCCAGCTCTTTGGGAAGCCAAGAAACAACTCGCTCTGCACAGTGCTCTTACAGCCTACCGGGAACATCTCTTACAAAGGCCTGTGAAACGCAGTTTCTTGGCAGGCCTGATCTGGCTGAAGTAGAACTTCTGCCCTGGGTGTGCCACATTGCCCAGAGCTGAAAGGCACAACGTGCAGGCTTCTTAACAAAGGGCGAGTTGGCCCCAGAGCATCTTGCTTCCAGCTCTTTGGGAAGCTAAGAAACAACTCGCTCTGCACAGTGCTCTTACAGCCTACCGGGAACATCTCTTACAAAGGCCTGTGAAACGCAGTTTCTTTGCAGGCCTGATCTGGCTGAAGTAGAACTTCTGCCCTGGGTGTGCCACATTGCCCTATAGCTGAAAGGCACAACGTGCAGTCTTCTTAACAAAGGGCGAGTTGGGCCCCAGAGCATCTTGCTTCCAGCTCTTTGGGAAGCTAAGAAACAACTCGCTCTGCACAGTGCTCTTACAGCCTACCGGGAACATCTCTTACAAAGGCCTGTGAAACGCAGTTTCTTTGCAGGCCTGATCTGGCTGAAGTAGAACTTATGCTCTGGGTGTGCCACACTGCCCTAGACCTGAAAGCTACAACGTGCAGTCTCCTTTCCAGTGTGCGAGTTGGGCCCCTGAGCATCTTGCTTCCAGCTCTTTGGGAAGCTAAGAAACAACTCGCTCTGCACAGTGCTCTTACAGCCTACCGGGAACATCTCTTACAAAGGCCTGTGAAACACGGTTACCTTGCAGGCCTGATCTGGCTGAAGTAGAACTTCTGCCCTGGGTGCGCCACATTGCCCTAGAGCTGAAAGGCACAACGTGCAGGCTTCTTAACAAAGGGTGAGTTGGGCCCCACAGCATCTTGCTTCCAGCTCTTTGGGAAGCTAAGAAACAACTCGCTCTGCACAGTGCTCTTACAGCCTACCAGGAACATCTCTTACAAAGGCCTGTGAAACGCAGTTTCTTTGCAGGCCTGATCTGGCTGAAGTAGAACTTCTGCCCTGGGTGTGCCACATTGCCCTAGAGCTGAAAGGCACAACGTGCAGGCTTCTTAACAAAGGGCGAGTTGGGCCCCAGAGCATCTTGCTTCCAGCTCTTTGGGAAGCTAAGAAGCAACTCGCTCTGCACAGTGCTCTTACAGCCTACTGGGAACATCTCTTACAAAGGCCTGTGAAACGCAGTTTCTTTGCAGGCCTGATCTGGATGAAGTAGAACTTCTGGCCTGGGTGTGGCACCTAGCCCTAGAGCGGAAAGGCACAACGTGCAGTCTGCATTCGAAAGGGCGAGTTGGGCGCCAGAGCATCTTGCTTCCAGCTCTTTGGGAACCTAAGAAACAACTCGCTCTGCACAGTGCTCTTACAGCCTACCGGGAACATCTCTTAAAAAGGCCTGTGAAACGCAGTTTCTTTGCAGGCCTGATAAGGCTGAAGTAGAACTTCTGCCCTGGGTGTGCCACATTGCCCTAGAGCTGAAAGGCACAACGTGGAGGCTTCTTAACAAAGGGCGAGTTGGGCCCCAGAGCATCTTGCTTCCAGCTCTTTGGGAAGCTAAGAAACAACTCGCTCTGCACAGTGCTCTTATAGCCTACCGGGAACATCTCTTACAAAGGCCTGTGAAACGCAGTTTCTTTGCAGGCCTGATGTGGATGAAGTAGAACTTCTGCTCTGGGTGTGCCACACTGCCCTAGACCTGAAAGCTACAACGTGCAGTCTCCTTTGCAATGTGCGAGTTGGGACCCAGAGCATCTTGCTTCCAGCTCTTTGGGAAGCTAAGAAACAACTCGCTCTGCACAGTGCTCTTACAGACTACCGGGAGCATCTCTTACAAAGGCCTGTGAAACGCAGGTTCTTTGCAGGCCTGATCTGGCTGAAGTAGAACTTCTGCCGTGGGTGTGCCACATTGCCCTAGAGCTGAAAGGCACAACGGCAGGCTTCTTAACAAAGGGCGAGTTGGGCCCCAGAGCATCTTGCTTCCAGCTCTTTGGGAAGCTAAGAAACAACTCGCTCTGCACAGTGCTCTTACAGCCTACCGGGAACATCTCTTACAAAGGCCTGTGAAACGCAGTTTCTTTGCAGGCCTGATCTGGCTGAAGTAGAACTTCTGCCCTGGGTGTGCCACATTGCCCTAGAGCTGAAAGGCACAACGTGCAGGCTTCTTTCCAAAGGGCGAGTTGGGCCCCACAGCATCTTGCTTCCAGCTCTTTGGGAAGCTAAGAAACAACTCGCTCTGCACAGTGCTCTTACAGCCTACCGGGAACATCTCTTCCAAAGGCCTGTGAAACGCAGTTTCTTTGCAGGCCTGATCTGGCTGAAGTAGGACTTCTGCTCTGGGTGTGCTACTTTGCCCTAGAGCTGAAAGGCACAACGTGCAGGCTTCTTTCCAAAGGGCGAGTTGGGCCCCACAGCATCTTGATTCCAGCTCTTTGAGAAGCTAAGAAACAACTCGCTCTGCACAGTGCTCTTACAGCCTAGTGGGAACATCTCTTCCAAAGGCCTGTGAAATGCAGTTTCTTTGCAGGCCTGATCTGGCTGAAGTAGGACTTCTGCTCTGGGTGTGCTACTTTGCCCTAGAGCTGAAAGGCACAACGTGCAGGCTTCTTTCCAAAGGGCGAGTTGGGCCCCACAGCATCTTGCTTCCAGCTCTTTGGGAAGCTAAGAAACAACTCGCTCTGCACAGTGCTCTTACAGCCTAGTGGGAACATCTCTTCCATAGGCCTGTGAAACGCAGTTTCTTTGCAGGCCTGATCTGGCTGAAGTAGAACTTCTGCCCTGGGTGTGCCACATTGCCCTATAGCTGAAAGGCACAACGTTCAGGCTTCTTAACAAAGCGCGAGTTGGGCCCCAGAGCATCTTGCTTCCAGCTCTTTGGGAAGCTAAGAAACAACTCGCTCTGCACAGTGCTCTTACAGCCTACCGGGAACATCTCTTACAAAGGCCTGTGTGATGCAATTTCTTTGCAGGCCTCATCTGGCTGCAGTAGAACTTCTGCTCTGGGTGTGCCACATTGCCCTAGAGCTGAAAGGCACAACGTGCAGGCTTCTTAACAAAGGGCAAGTTTTGCCCCAGAGCATCTTGCTTCCAGCTCTTTGGGAAGCTAAGAAACAACTCGCTCTGCACAGTGCTCTTACAGCCTACCGGGAACATCTCTTACAAAGGCCTGTGTGATGCACTTTCTTTGCAGGCCTCATCTGGCTGCAGTAGAACTTCTGCTCTGGGTGTGCCACATTGCCCTAGAGCTGAAAGCTACAACGTGCCGTCTGCTTTCTAAAGGGCGAGTTGGGCCCCAGAGCATCCTGCTTCCAGCTCTTTGGGAAGCTAAGAAACAACTCGCTCTGCACAGTGCTCTTACAGCCTACAGGGAACATCTCTTACAAAGGCCTGTGAAACGCACTTTGTTTGCAGGCCTGATCAGGCTGAAGTAGAACTTCTGCCCTGGGTGTGGCACCTAGCCCTAGAGCTGAAAGGCACAACGTGCAGGCTTCTTAACAAAGAGCGAGTTGGGCCCCACAGCATCTTGCTTCCAGCTCTTTGGGAAGCTAAGAAACAACTCGCTCTGCACAGTGCTCTTACAGCCTACCAGGAACATCTCTTACAAAGGCCTGTGAAACGCAGTTTCTTTGCAGGCCTGATCTGGCTGAAGTAGAACTTCTGCCCTGGGTGTGCCACATTGCCCTAGAGCTGAAAGGCACAACGTGCAGGCTTCTTAACAAAGGGCGTGTTGGGCCCCAGAGCATTTTGCTTCCAGCTCTTTTGGAAGCTAAGAAACAACTCGCTCTGCACAGTGCTCTTACAGCCTACTGGGAACATCTCTTACAAAGGCCTGTGAAACGCAGTTTCTTTGCAGGCCTGATCTGGATGAAGTAGAACTTCTGCCCTGGGTGTGGCACCTAGCCCTAGAGCGGAAAGGCACAACGTGCAGTCTGCATTCGAAAGGGCGAGTTGGGCGCCAGAGCATCTTGCTTCCAGCTCTTTGGGAACCTAAGAAACAACTCGCTCTGCACAGTGCTCTTACAGCCTACCGGGAACATCTCTTAAAAAGGCCTGTGAAACGCAGTTTCTTTGCAGGCCTGATAAGGCTGAAGTAGAACTTCTGCCCTGGGTGTGCCACATTGCCCTAGAGCTGAAAGGCACAACGTGCAGGCTTCTTAACAAAGGGCGAGTTGGGCCCCAGAGCATATTCCTTCCAGCTCTTTGGGAAGCTAAGAAACAACTCGCTCTGCACAGTGCTCTTACAGCCTACCGGGAACATCTCTTACAAAGGCCTGTGAAACGCAGTTTCTTTGCAGGCCTGATCTGGCTGAAGTAGAACTTCTGCCCTGGGTGTGCCACATTGCCCTAGAGCTGAAAGGCACAACGTGCAGGCTTCTTAACAAAGGGCGAGTTGGCCCCAGAGCATCTTGCTTCCAGCTCTTTGGGAAGCTAAGAAACAACTCGCTCTGCACAGTGCTCTTACAGCCTACTGGGAACATCTCTTACAAAGGCCTGTGAAACGCAGTTTCTTGGCAGGCCTGATCTGGCTGAAGTAGAACTTCTGCCCTGGGTGTGCCACATTGCCCTAGAGCTGAAAGGCACAACGTGGAGGCTTCTTAACAAAGGGCGAGTTGGGCCCCAGAGCATCTTGCTTCCAGCTCTTTGGGAAGCTAAGAAACAACTCGCTCTGCACAGTGCTCTTACAGCCTACCGGGAACATCTCTTACAAAGGCCTGTGAAACGCAGTTTCTTTGCAGGCCTGATGTGGATGAAGTAGAACTTCTGCTCTGGGTGTGCCACACTGCCCTAGACCTGAAAGCTACAACGTGCAGTCTCCTTTCCAATGTGCGAGTTGGGCCCCAGAGCATCTTGCTTCCAGCTCTTTGGGAAGCTAAGAAACAACTCGCTCTGCACAGTGCTCTTACAGACTACCGGGAACATCTCTTACAAAGGCCTGTGAAACGCAGGTTCTTTGCAGGCCTGATCTGGCTGAAGTAGAACTTCTGCCGTGGATGTGCCACATTGCCCTAGAGCTGAAAGGCACAACGGCAGGCTTCTTAACAAAGGGCGAGTTGGGCCCCAGAGCATCTTGCTTCCAGCTCTTTGGGAAGCTAAGAAACAACTCGCTCTGCACAGTGCTCTTACAGCCTACCGGGAACATCTCTTACAAAGGCCTGTGAAACGCAGTTTCTTTGCAGGCCTGATCTGGCTGAAGTAGAACTTCTGCCCTGGGTGTGCCACATTGCCCTAGAGCTGAAAGGCACAACGTGCAGGCTTCTTAACAAAGGGCGAGTTGGGCCCCAGAGCATCTTGCTTCCAGCTCTTTGGGAAGCTAAGAAACAACTCACTCTTCACAGTGCTCTTACAGCCTACTGGGAACATTTCTTACAAAGGCCTGTGAAACGCAGTTTCTTTGCAGGCCTGATCTGGATGAAGTAGAACTTCTGCCCTGGGTGTGGCACCTAGCCCTAGAGCTGAAAGGCACAACGTGCAGACTGCATTCGAAAGGGCGAGTTGGGCGCCAGAGCTTCTTGCTTCCAGCTCTTTGGGAAGCTAAGAAACAGCTCGCTCTGCACAGTGCTCTTACAGCCTACCGGGAACATCTCTTACAAAGGCCTGTGAAACACAGTTTCCTTGCAGGCGTGATCTGGCTGAAGTAGAACTTCTGCCCTGGGTGTGGCACCTAGCCCTAGAGCTGAAAGGCACAACGGGCAGTCTGCATTCCAAAGGGCGAGTTGGGCGCCAGAGCATCTTGCTTCCAGCTCTTTGGGAACCTAAGAAACAACTCGCTCTGCACAGTGCTCTTACAGCCTACCGGGAACATCTCTTAAAAAGGCCTGTGAAACACAGTTTCCTTGCAGGCCTGATCTGGCTGAAGTAGAACTTCTGCCCTGGGTGTGCCACATTGCCCTAGAGCTGAAAGGCACAACGTGCAGGCTTCCTAACAAAGGGCGAGTTGGGCCCCAGAGCAGCTTGCTTCCAGCTCTTTGGGAAGCTAAGAAACAACTCGCTCTGCACAGTGCTCTTACAGCCTACCGGGAACATCTCTTACAAAGGCCTGTGAAACGCAGTTTCTTTGCAGGCCTGATCTGGCTGAAGTAGAACTTCTGCCCTGGGTGTGCCACATTGCCCTATAGCTGAAAGGCACAACGTGCAGTCTTCTTAACAAAGGGCGAGTTGGGCCCCAGAGCATCTTGCTTCCAGCTCTTTGGGAAGCTAAGAAACAACTCGCTCTGCACAGTGCTCTTACAGCCTACCGGGAACATCTCTTACAAAGGCCTGTGAAACGCAGTTTCTTTGCAGGCCTGATCTGGCTGAAGTAGAACTTATGCTCTGGGTGTGCCACACTGCCCTAGACCTGAAAGCTACAACGTGCAGTCTCCTTTCCAGTGTGCGAGTTGGGCCCCTGAGCATCTTGCTTCCAGCTCTTTGGGAAGCTAAGAAACAACTCGCTCTGCACAGTGCTCTTACAGCCTACCGGGAACATCTCTTACAAAGGCCTGTGAAACACGGTTACCTTGCAGGCCTGATCTGGCTGAAGTAGAACTTCTGCCCTGGGTGCGCCACATTGCCCTAGAGCTGAAAGGCACAACGTGCAGGCTTCTTAACAAAGGGCGAGTTGGGCCCCACAGCATCTTGCTTCCAGCTCTTTGGGAAGCTAAGAAACAACTCGCTCTGCACAGTGCTCTTACAGCCTACCAGGAACATCTCTTACAAAGGCCTGTGAAACGCAGTTTCTTTGCAGGCCTGATCTGGCTGAAGTAGAACTTCTGCCCTGGGTGTGCCACATTGCCCTAGAGCTGAAAGGCACAACGTGCAGGCTTCTTAACAAAGGGCGAGTTGGGCCCCAGAGCATCTTGCTTCCAGCTCTTTGGGAAGCTAAGAAACAACTCGCTCTGCACAGTGCTCTTACAGCCTACTGGGAACATCTCTTACAAAGGCCTGTGAAACGCAGTTTCTTTGCAGGCCTGATCTGGATGAAGTAGAACTTCTGCCCTGGGTGTGGCACCTAGCCCTAGAGCGGAAAGGCACAACGTGCAGTCTGCATTCGAAAGGGCGAGTTGGGCGCCAGAGCATCTTGCTTCCAGCTCTTTGGGAACCTAAGAAACAACTCGCTCTGCACAGTGCTCTTACAGCCTACCGGGAACATCTCTTAAAAAGGCCTGTGAAACGCAGTTTCTTTGCAGGCCTGATAAGGCTGAAGTAGAACTTCTGCCCTGGGTGTGCCACATTGCCCTAGAGCTGAAAGGCACAACGTGGAGGCTTCTTAACAAAGGGCGAGTTGGGCCCCAGAGCATCTTGCTTCCAGCTCTTTGGGAAGCTAAGAAACAACTCGCTCTGCACAGTGCTCTTATAGCCTACCGGGAACATCTCTTACAAAGGCCTGTGAAACGCAGTTTCTTTGCAGGCCTGATGTGGATGAAGTAGAACTTCTGCTCTTGGTGTGCCACACTGCCCTAGACCTGAAAGCTACAACGTGCAGTCTCCTTTGCAATGTGCGAGTTGGGACCCAGAGCATCTTGCTTCCAGCTCTTTGGGAAGCTAAGAAACAACTCGCTCTGCACAGTGCTCTTACAGACTACCGGGAGCATCTCTTACAAAGGCCTGTGAAACGCAGGTTCTTTGCAGGCCTGATCTGGCTGAAGTAGAACTTCTGCCGTGGGTGTGCCACATTGCCCTAGAGCTGAAAGGCACAACGGCAGGCTTCTTAACAAAGGGCGAGTTGGGCCCCAGAGCATCTTGCTTCCAGCTCTTTGGGAAGCTAAGAAACAACTCGCTCTGCACAGTGCTCTTACAGCCTACTGGGAACATCTCTTACAAAGGCCTGTGAAACGCAGTTTCTTTGCAGGCCTGATCTGGCTGAAGTAGAACTTCTGCCCTGGGTGTGCCACATTGCCCTAGAGCTGAAAGGCACAACGTGCAGGCTTCTTAACAAAGGGCGAGTTGGGCCCCAGAGCATCTTGCTTCCAGCTCTTTGGGAAGCTAAGAAACAACTCGCTCTGCACAGTGCTCTTACAGCCTACCGGGAACATCTCTTCCAAAGGCCTGTGAAACGCAGTTTCTTTGCAGGCCTGATCTGGCTGAAGTAGGACTTCTGCTCTGGGTGTGCTACTTTGCCCTAGAGCTGAAAGGCACAACGTGCAGGCTTCTTTCCAAAGGGCGAGTTGGGCCCCACAGCATCTTGATTCCAGCTCTTTGGGAAGCTAAGAAACAACTCGCTCTGCACAGTGCTCTTACAGCCTACTGGGAACATCTCTTACATAGGCCTGTGAAACGCAGTTTCTTTGCAGGCCTGATAAGGCTGAAGTAGAACTTCTGCCCTGGGTGTGCCACATTGCCCTAGAGCTGAAAGGCACAACGTGCAGGCTTCTTAACAAAGGGCGAGTTGGGCCCCAGAGCTTCTTGCTTCCAGCTCTTTGGGAAGCTAAGAAACAACTCGCTCTGCACAGTGCTCTTACAGCCTACCGGGAACATCTCTTACAAAGGCCTGTGAAACGCAGTTTCTTTGCAGGCCTGATCTGGCTGAAGTAGAACTTCTGCCCTGGGTGTGCCACATTGCCCAGAGCTGAAAGGCACAACGTGCAGGCTTCTTAGAAAAGGGCGAGTTGGCCCCAGAGCATCTTGCTTCCAGCTCTTTGGGAAGCTAAGAAACAACTCGCTCTGCACAGTGCTCTTGCAGCCTACCGGGAACATCTCTTACAAAGGCCTGTGAAACGCAGTTTCTTTGCAGGCCTGATCTGGCTGAAGTAGAACTTCTGCCCTGGGTGTGCCACATTGTCCTAGAGCTGAAAGGCACAACGTGCAGGATTCTTTCCAAAGGGCGAGTTGGGCCCCACAGCATCTTGCTTCCAGCTCTTTGGGAAGCTAAGAAACAACTCGCTCTGCACAGTGCTCTTACAGACTACCGGGAACATGTCTTCCAAAGGGCTGTGAAACGCAGTTTCTTTGCAGGCCTTATCTGGCTGAAGTAGGACTTCTGCCCTGGGTGTGCTACTTTGCCCTAGAGCTGAAAGGCACAACGTGCAGGCTTCTTTCCAAAGGGCGAGTTGGGCCCCACAGCATCTTGCTTCCAGCTCTTTGGGAAGCTAAGAAACAACTCGCTCTGCACAGTGCTCTTACAGCCTAGTGGGAACATGTCTTCCAAAGGCCTGTGAAACGCAGTTTCTTTGCAGGCCTGATCTGGCTGAAGTAGGACTTCTGCTCTGGGTGTGCTACTTTGCCCTAGAGCTGAAAGGCACAACGTGCAGGCTTCTTTCCAAAGGGCGAGTTGGGCCCCACAGCATCTTGCTTCCAGCTCTTTGGGAAGCTAAGAAACAACTCGCTCTGCACAGTGCTCTTACAGCCTAGTGGGAACATCTCTTCCAAAGGCCTGTGAAACGCAGTTTCTTTGCAGGCCTGATCTGGCTGAAGTAGGACTTCTGCTCTGGGTGTGCTACTTTGCCCTAGAGCTGAAAGGCACAACGTGCAGGCTTCTTTCCAAAGGGCGAGTTGGACCCCACAGCATCTTGCTTCCAGCTCTTTGGTAAGCTAAGAAACAACTCGCTCTGCACATGGCTCTAACAGCCTACCGGGAACATCTCTTACAAAGGCCTGTGAAACGCAGTTTCTTTGCAGGCCTGATCAGGCTGAAGTAGAACTTCTGCCATGGGTGTGGCAATTGCCCTAGAGCTGAAAGGCACAACGTGCAGGCTTCTTAACAAAGGGCAAGTTTTGCCCCAGAGCATCTTGCTTCCAGCTCTTTGGGAAGCTAAGAAACAACTAGCTCTGCACAGTGCTCTTACAGCCTACCGGGAACATCTCTTACAAAGGCCTGTGTGATGCACTTTCTTTGCAGGCCTCATCTGGCTGCAGTAGAACTTCTGCTCTGGGTGTGCCACATTGCCCTAGAGCTGAAAGCTACAACGTGCCGTCTGCTTTCCAAAGGGCGAGTTGGGCCCCAAAGCATCTTGCTTCCAGCTCTTTGGGAAGCTAAGAAACAACTCGCTCTGCACAGTGCTCTTACAGCCTACCGGGAACATCTCTTACAAAGGCCTGTGAAACGCAGTTTCTTGGCAGGCCTGATCTGGCTGAAGTAGAACTTCTGCCCTGGGTGTGCCACATTGCCCTAGAGCTGAAAGGCACAACGTGGAGGCTTCTTAACAAAGGGCGAGTTGGGCCCCAGAGCATCTTGCTTCCAGCTCTTTGGGAAGCTAAGAAACAACTCGCTCTGCACAGTGCTCTTACAGCCTACCGGGAACATCTCTTACAAAGGCCTGTGAAACGCAGTTTCTTTGCAGGCCTGATGTGGATGAAGTAGAACTTCTGCTCTGGGTGTGCCACACTGCCCTAGACCTGAAAGCTACAACGTGCAGTCTCCTTTCCAATGTGCGAGTTGGGCCCCAGAGCATCTTGCTTCCAGCTCTTTGGGAAGCTAAGAAACAACTCGCTCTGCACAGTGCTCTTACAGCCTACCGGGAACATCTCTTACAAAGGCCTGTGAAACGCAGGTTCTTTGCAGGCCTGATCTGGCTGAAGTAGAACTTCTGCCGTGGGTGTGCCACATTGCCCTAGAGCTGAAAGGCACAACGGCAGGCTTCTTAACAAAGGGCGAGTTGGCCCCAGAGCATCTTGCTTCCAGCTCTTTGGGAAGCTAAGAAACAACTCGCTCTGCACAGTGCTCTTACAGCCTACCGGGAACATCTCTTACAAAGGCCTGTGAAACGCAGTTTCTTTGCAGGCCTGATCTGGCTGAAGTAGAACTTCTGCCCTGGGTGTGCCACATTGCCCTAGAGCTGAAATGCACAACGTGCAGGCTTCTTAACAAAGGGCGAGTTGGGCCCCAGAGCATCTTGCTTCCAGCTCTTTGGGAAGCTAAGAAACAACTCACTCTTCACAGTGCTCTTACAGCCTACTGGGAACATCTCTTACAAAGGCCTGTGAAACGCAGTTTCTTTGCAGGCCTGATCTGGATGAAGTAGAACTTCTGCCCTGGGTGTGGCACCTAGCCCTAGAGCTGAAAGGCACAACGTGCAGTCTGCATTCGAAAGGGCGAGTTGGGCGCCAGAGCTTCTTGCTTCCAGCTCTTTGGGAAGCTAAGAAACAACTCGCTCTGCACAGTGCTCTTACAGCCTACCGGGAACATCTCTTACAAAGCCCTGTGAAACACAGTTTCCTTGCAGGCGTGATCTGGCTGAATTAGAACTTCTGCCCTGGGTGTGGCACCTAGCCCTAGAGCTGAAAGGCACAACGGGCAGTCTGCATTCCAAAGGGCGAGTTGGGCGCCAGAGCATCTTGCTTCCAGCTCTTTGGGAAGCTAAGAAACAACTCGCTCTGCACAGTGCTCTTACAGCCTACCGGGAACATCTCTTAAAAAGGCCTGTGAAACACAGTTTCCTTGCAGGCCTGATCTGGCTGAAGTAGAACTTCTGCCCTGGGTGTGGCACCTAGCCCTAGAGCTGAAAGGCACAACGTGCAGGCTTCCTAACAAAGGGCGAGTTGGGCCCCAGAGCAGCTTGCTTCCAGCTCTTTGGGAAGCTAAGAAACAACTCGCTCTGCACAGTGCTCTTACAGCCTACCGGGAACATCTCTTACAAAGGCTTGTGAAACGCAGTTTCTTTGCAGGCCTGATCAGGCTGAAGTAGAACTTCTGCCCTGGGTGTGCCACATTGCCCTAGAGCTGAAAGGCACAACGTGCAGGCTTCTTAGAAAAGGGCGAGTTGGGCCCCACAGCATCTTGCTTCCAGCTGTTTGGGAAGCTAAGAAACAACTCGGTCTGCACAGTGCTCTTACAGCCTACTGGGAACATCTCTTACATAGGCCTGTGAAACGCAGTTTCTTTGCAGGCCTGATCTGGCTGAAGTAGAACTTCTGCCCTGGGTGTGGCACCTAGCCCTAGAGCTGAAAGGCACAACGTGCAGGCTTCTTAACAAAGGGCGAGTTGGGCCCCAGAGCTTCTTGCTTCCAGCTCTTTGGGAAGCCAAGAAACAACTCGCTCTGCACAGTGCTCTTACAGCCTACCGGGAACATCTCTTACAAAGGCCTGTGAAACGCAGTTTCTTGGCAGGCCTGATCTGGCTGAAGTAGAACTTCTGCCCTGGGTGTGCCACATTGCCCTAGAGCTGAAAGGCACAACGTGGAGGCTTCTTAACAAAGGGCGAGTTGGGCCCCAGAGCATCTTGCTTCCAGCTCTTTGGGAAGCTAAGAAACAACTCGCTCTGCACAGTGCTCTTACAGCCTACCGGGAACATCTCTTACAAAGGCCTGTGAAACGCAGTTTCTTTGCAGGCCTGATGTGGATGAAGTAGAACTTCTGCTCTGGGTGTGCCACACTGCCCTAGACCTGAAAGCTACAACGTGCAGTCTCCTTTCCAATGTGCGAGTTGGGCCCCAGAGCATCTTGCTTCCAGCTCTTTGGGAAGCTAAGAAACAACTCGCTCTGCACAGTGCTCTTACAGCCTACCGGGAACATCTCTTACAAAGGCCTGTGAAACGCAGGTTCTTTGCAGGCCTGATCTGGCTGAAGTAGAACTTCTGCCGTGGGTGTGCCACATTGCCCTAGAGCTGAAAGGCACAACGGCAGGCTTCTTAACAAAGGGCGAGTTGGCCCCAGAGCATCTTGCTTCCAGCTCTTTGGGAAGCTAAGAAACAACTCGCTCTGCACAGTGCTCTTACAGCCTACCGGGAACATCTCTTACAAAGGCCTGTGAAACGCAGTTTCTTTGCAGGCCTGATCTGGCTGAAGTAGAACTTCTGCCCTGGGTGTGCCACATTGCCCTAGAGCTGAAATGCACAACGTGCAGGCTTCTTAACAAAGGGCGAGTTGGGCCCCAGAGCATCTTGCTTCCAGCTCTTTGGGAAGCTAAGAAACAACTCACTCTTCACAGTGCTCTTACAGCCTACTGGGAACATCTCTTACAAAGGCCTGTGAAACGCAGTTTCTTTGCAGGCCTGATCTGGATGAAGTAGAACTTCTGCCCTGGGTGTGGCACCTAGCCCTAGAGCTGAAAGGCACAACGTGCAGTCTGCATTCGAAAGGGCGAGTTGGGCGCCAGAGCTTCTTGCTTCCAGCTCTTTGGGAAGCTAAGAAACAACTCGCTCTGCACAGTGCTCTTACAGCCTACCGGGAACATCTCTTACAAAGCCCTGTGAAACACAGTTTCCTTGCAGGCGTGATCTGGCTGAAGTAGAACTTCTGCCCTGGGTGTGGCACCTAGCCCTAGAGCTGAAAGGCACAACGGGCAGTCTGCATTCCAAAGGGCGAGTTGGGCGCCAGAGCATCTTGCTTCCAGCTCTTTGGGAAGCTAAGAAACAACTCGCTCTGCACAGTGCTCTTACAGCCTACCGGGAACATCTCTTAAAAAGGCCTGTGAAACACAGTTTCCTTGCAGGCCTGATCTGGCTGAAGTAGAACTTCTGCCCTGGGTGTGGCACCTAGCCCTAGAGCTGAAAGGCACAACGTGCAGGCTTCCTAACAAAGGGCGAGTTGGGCCCCAGAGCAGCTTGCTTCCAGCTCTTTGGGAAGCTAAGAAACAACTCGCTCTGCACAGTGCTCTTACAGCCTACCGGGAACATCTCTTACAAAGGCTTGTGAAACGCAGTTTCTTTGCAGGCCTGATCAGGCTGAAGTAGAACTTCTGCCCTGGGTGTGCCACATTGCCCTAGAGCTGAAAGGCACAACGTGCAGGCTTCTTAGAAAAGGGCGAGTTGGGCCCCACAGCATCTTGCTTCCAGCTGTTTGGGAAGCTAAGAAACAACTCGGTCTGCACAGTGCTCTTACAGCCTACCGGGAACATCTCTTACATAGGCCTGTGAAACGCAGTTTCTTTGCAGGCCTGATCTGGCTGAAGTAGAACTTCTGCCCTGGGTGTGGCACCTAGCCCTAGAGCTGAAAGGCACAACGTGCAGGCTTCTTAACAAAGGGCGAGTTGGGCCCCAGAGCTCTTGCTTCCAGCTCTTTGGGAAGCCAAGAAACAACTCGCTCTGCACAGTGCTCTTACAGCCTACCTGGAACATCTCTTACAAAGGCCTGTGAAATGCAGTTTCTTTGCAGGCCTGATCTGGCTGAAGTAGAACTTCTGCCCTGGGTGTGCCACATTGCCCAGAGCTGAAAGGCACAACGTGCAGGCTTCTTAACAAAGGGCGAGTTGGCCCCAGAGCATCTTGCTTCCAGCTCTTTGGGAAGCTAAGAAACAACTCGCTCTGCACAGTGCTCTTACAGCCTACCGGGAACATCTCTTACAAAGGCCTGTGAAACGCAGTTTCTTTGCAGGCCTGATCTGGCTGAAGTAGAACTTCTGCCCTGGGTGCGCCACATTGCCCTATAGCTGAAAGGCACAACGTGCAGTCTTCTTAACAAAGGGCGAGTTGGGCCCCAGAGCATCTTGCTTCCAGCTCTTTGGGAAGCTAAGAAACAACTCGCTCTGCACAGTGCTCTTACAGCCTACCGGGAACATCTCTTACAAAGGCCTGTGAAACGCAGTTTCTTTGCAGGCCTGATCTGGCTGAAGTAGAACTTATGCTCTGGGTGTGCCACACTGCCCTAGACCTGAAAGCTACAACGTGCAGTCTCCTTTCCAGTGTGCGAGTTGGGCCCCTGAGCATCTTGCTTCCAGCTCTTTGGGAAGCTAAGAAACAACTCGCTCTGCACAGTGCTCTTACAGCCTACCGGGAACATCTCTTACAAAGGCCTGTGAAACACGGTTACCTTGCAGGCCTGATCTGGCTGAAGTAGAACTTCTGCCCTGGGTGCGCCACATTGCCCTAGAGCTGAAAGGCACAACGTGCAGGCTTCTTAACAAAGGGCGAGTTGGGCCCCACAGCATCTTGCTTCCAGCTCTTTGGGAAGCTAAGAAACAACTCGCTCTGCACAGTGCTCTTACAGCCTACCAGGAACATCTCTTACAAAGGCCTGTGAAACGCAGTTTCTTTGCAGGCCTGATCTGGCTGAAGTAGAACTTCTGCCCTGGGTGTGCCACATTGCCCTAGAGCTGAAAGGCACAACGTGCAGGCTTCTTAACAAAGGGCGAGTTGGGCCCCAGAGCATCTTGCTTCCAGCTCTTTGGGAAGCTAAGAAACAACTCGCTCTGCACAGTGCTCTTACAGCCTACTGGGAACATCTCTTACAAAGGCCTGTGAAACGTAGTTTCTTTGCAGGCCTGATCTGGATGAAGTAGAACTCCTCCCTGGGTGTGGCACCTAGCCCTAGAGCGGAAAGGCACAACGTGCAGTCTGCATTCGAAAGGGCGAGTTGGGCGCCAGAGCATCTTGCTTCCAGATCTTTGGGAACCTAAGAAACAACTCGCACTGCACAGTGCTCTTACAGCCTACCGGGAACATCTCTTAAAAAGGCCTGTGAAACGCAGTTTCTTTGCAGGCCTGATAAGGCTGAAGTAGAACTTCTGCCCTGGGTGTGCCACATTGCCCTAGAGCTGAAAGGCACAACGTGGAGGCTTCTTAACAAAGGGCGAGTTGGGCCCCAGAGCATCTTGCTTCCAGCTCTTTGGGAAGCTAAGAAACAACTCGCTCTGCACAGTGCTCTTACAGCCTACCGGGAACATCTCTTACAAAGGCCTGTGAAACGCAGTTTCTTTGCAGGCCTGATGTGGATGAAGTAGAACTTCTGCTCTGGGTGTGACACACTGCCCTAGACCTGAAAGCTACAACGTGCAGTCTCCTTTGCAATGTGCGAGTTGGGACCCAGAGCATCTTGCTTCCAGCTCTTTGGGAAGCTAAGAAACAACTCGCTCTGCACAGTGCTCTTACAGACTACCGGGAACATCTCTTACAAAGGCCTGTGAAACGCAGGTTCTTTGCAGGCCTGATCTGGCTGAAGTAGAACTTCTGCCGTGGGTGTGCCACATTGCCCTAGAGCTGAAAGGCACAACGGCAGGCTTCTTAACAAAGGGCGAGTTGGGCCCCAGAGCATCTTGCTTCCAGCTCTTTGGGAAGCTAAGAAACAACTCGCTCTGCACAGTGCTCTTACAGCCTACCGGGAACATCTCTTACAAAGGCCTGTGAAACGCAGTTTCTTTGCAGGCCTGATCTGGCTGAAGTAGAACTTCTGCTCTGGGTGTGCCACACTGCCCTAGACCTGAAAGCTACAACGTGCAGTCTCCTTTCCAATGTGCGAGTTGGGCCCCAGAGCATCTTGCTTCCAGCTCTTTGGGAAGCTAAGAAACAACTCGCTCTGCACAGTGCTCTTACAGACTACCGGGAACATCTCTTACAAAGGCCTGTGAAACGCAGGTTCTTTGCAGGCCTGATCTGGCTGAAGTAGAACTTCTGCCCTGGGTGTGCCACATTGCCCTAGAGCTGAAAGGCACAACGTGCAGTCTGCATTCGAAAGGGCGAGTTGGGCGCCAGAGCTTCTTGCTTCCAGCTCTTTGGGAAGCTAAGAAACAACTCGCTCTGCACAGTGCTCTTACAGCCTACCGGGAACATCTCTTACAAAGGCCTGTGAAACACAGTTTCCTTGCAGGCGTGATCTGGCTGAAGTAGAACTTCTGCCCTGGGTGTGGCACCTAGCCCTAGAGCTGAAAGGCACAACGGGCAGTCTGCATTCCAAAGGGCGAGTTGGGCGCCAGAGCATCTTGCTTCCAGCTCTTTGGGAAGCTAAGAAACAACTCGCTCTGCACAGTGCTCTTACAGCCTACTGGGAACATCTCTTCCATAGGCCTGTGAAACGCAGTTTCTTTGCAGGCCTTATCTGGCTGAAGTAGGACTTCTGCCCTGGGTGTGCTACTTTGCCCTAGAGCTGAAAGGCACAACGTGCAGGCTTCTTTCCAAAGGGCGAGTTGGGCCCCACAGCATCTTGCTTCCAGCTCTTTGGGAAGCTAAGAAACAACTCGCTCTGCACAGTGCTCTTACAGCCTAGTGGGAACATGTCTTCCAAAGGCCTGTGAAACGCAGTTTCTTTGCAGGCCTGATCTGGCTGAAGTAGGACTTCTGCTCTGGGTGTGCTACTTTGCCCTAGAGCTGAAAGGCACAACGTGCAGGCTTCTTTCCAAAGGGCGAGTTGGGCCCCACAGCATCTTGCTTCCAGCTCTTTGGGAAGCTAAGAAACAACTCGCTCTGCACAGTGCTCTTACAGCCTAGTGGGAACATCTCTTCCAAAGGCCTGTGAAACGCAGTTTCTTTGCAGGCCTGATCTGGCTGAAGTAGGACTCCTGCTCTGGGTGTGCTACTTTGCCCTAGAGCTGAAAGGCACAATGTGCAGGCTTCTTTCCAAAGGGCGAGTTGGGCCCCACAGCATCTTGCTTCCAGCTCTTTGGTAAGCTAAGAAACAACTCGCTCTGCACATGGCTCTAACAGCCTACCGGGAACATCTCTTACAAAGGCCTGTGAAACGCAGTTTCTTTGCAGGCCTGATCAGGCTGAAGTAGAACTTCTGCCATGGGTGTGGCAATTGCCCTAGAGCTGAAAGGCACAACGTGCAGGCTTCTTAACAAAGGGCAAGTTGTGCCCCAGAGCATCTTGCTTCCAGCTCTTTGGGAAGCTAAGAAACAACTCGCTCTGCACAGTGCTCTTACAGCCTACCGGGAACATCTCTTACAAAGGCCTGTGTGATGCACTTTCTTTGCAGGCCTCATCTGGCTGCAGTAGAACTTCTGCTCTGGGTGTGCCACATTGCCCTAGAGCTGAAAGCTACAACGTGCCGTCTGCTTTCCAAAGGGCGAGTTGGGCCCCAGAGCATCTTGCTTCCAGCTCTTTGGGAAGCTAAGAAACAACTCGCTCTGCACAGTGCTCTCACAGCCTACCGGGAACATCTCTTACAAAGGCCTGTGAAACGCAGTTTCTTGGCAGGCCTGATCTGGCTGAAGTAGAACTTCTGCCCTGGGTGTGCCACATTGCCCTAGAGCTGAAAGGCACAACGTGGAGGCTTCTTAACAAAGGGCGAGTTGGGCCCCACAGCATCTTGCTTCCAGCTCTTTGGGAAGCTAAGAAACAACTCGCTCTGCACAGTGCTCTTACAGCCTACCGGGAACATCTCTTACAAAGGCCTGTGAAACGCAGTTTCTTTGCAGGCCTGATGTGGATGAAGTAGAACTTCTGCTCTGGGTGTGCCACACTGCCCTAGACCTGAAAGCTACAACGTGCAGTCTCCTTTCCAATGTGCGAGTTGGGCCCCAGAGCATCTTGCTTCCAGCTCTTTGGGAAGCTAAGAAACAACTCGCTCTGCACAGTGCTCTTACAGCCTACCGGGAACATCTCTTACAAAGGCCTGTGAAACGCAGGTTCTTTGCAGGCCTGATCTGGCTGAAGTAGAACTTCTGCCGTGGGTGTGCCACATTGCCCTAGAGCTGAAAGGCACAACGGCAGGCTTCTTAACAAAGGGCGAGTTGGCCCCAGAGCATCTTGCTTCCAGCTCTTTGGGAAGCTAAGAAACAACTCGCTCTGCACAGTGCTCTTACAGCCTACCGGGAACATCTCTTACAAAGGCCTGTGAAACGCAGTTTCTTTGCAGGCCTGATCTGGCTGAAGTAGAACTTCTGCCCTGGGTGTGCCACATTGCCCTAGAGCTGAAATGCACAACGTGCAGGCTTCTTAACAAAGGGCGAGTTGGGCCCCAGAGCATCTTGCTTCCAGCTCTTTGGGAAGCTAAGAAACAACTCACTCTTCACAGTGCTCTTACAGCCTACTGGGAACATCTCTTACAAAGGCCTGTGAAACGCAGTTTCTTTGCAGGCCTGATCTGGATGAAGTAGAACTTCTGCCCTGGGTGTGGCACCTAGCCCTAGAGCTGAAAGGCACAACGTGCAGTCTGCATTCGAAAGGGCGAGTTGGGCGCCAGAGCTTCTTGCTTCCAGCTCTTTGGGAAGCTAAGAAACAACTCGCTCTGCACAGTGCTCTTACAGCCTACCGGGAACATCTCTTACAAAGGCCTGTGAAACACAGTTTCCTTGCAGGCGTGATCTGGCTGAAGTAGAACTTCTGCCCTGGGTGTGGCACCTAGCCCTAGAGCTGAAAGGCACAACGGGCAGTCTGCATTCCAAAGGGCGAGTTGGGCGCCAGAGCATCTTGCTTCCAGCTCTTTGGGAAGCTAAGAAACAACTCGCTCTGCACAGTGCTCTTACAGCCTACCGGGAACATCTCTTAAAAAGGCCTGTGAAACACAGTTTCCTTGCAGGCCTGATCTGGCTGAAGTAGAACTTCTGCCCTGGGTGTGCCACATTGCCCTAGAGCTGAAAGGCACAACGTGCAGGCTTCCTAACAAAGGGCGAGTTGGGCCCCAGAGCAGCTTGCTTCCAGCACTTTGGGAAGCTAAGAAACAACTCGCTCTGCACAGTGCTCTTACAGCCTACCGGGAACATCTCTTACAAAGGCTTGTGAAACGCAGTTTCTTTGCAGGCCTGATCAGGCTGAAGTAGAACTTCTGCCCTGGGTGTGCCACATTGCCCTAGAGCTGAAAGGCACAACGTGCAGGCTTCTTAGAAAAGGGCGAGTTGGGCCCCACAGCATCTTGCTTCCAGCTGTTTGGGAAGCTAAGAAACAACTCGGTCTGCACAGTGCTCTTACAGCCTTCTGGGAACATCTCTTACATAGGCCTGTGAAACGCAGTTTCTTTGCAGGCCTGATCTGGCTGAAGTAGAACTTCTGCCCTGGGTGTGGCACCTAGCCCTAGAGCTGAAAGGCACAACGTGCAGGCTTCTTAACAAAGGGCGAGTTGGGCCCCAGAGCTTCTTGCTTCCAGCTCTTTGGGAAGCCAAGAAACAACTCGCTCTGCACAGTGCTCTTACAGCCTACCGGGAACATCTCTTACAAAGGCCTGTGAAACGCAGTTTCTTGGCAGGCCTGATCTGGCTGAAGTAGAACTTCTGCCCTGGGTGTGCCACATTGCCCAGAGCTGAAAGGCACAACGTGCAGGCTTCTTAACAAAGGGCGAGTTGGCCCCAGAGCATCTTGCTTCCAGCTCTTTGGGAAGCTAAGAAACAACTCGCTCTGCACAGTGCTCTTACAGCCTACCGGGAACATCTCTTACAAAGGCCTGTGAAACGCAGTTTCTTTGCAGGCCTGATCTGGCTGAAGTAGAACTTCTGCCCTGGGTGTGCCACATTGCCCTATAGCTGAAAGGCACAACGTGCAGTCTTCTTAACAAAGGGCGAGTTGGGCCCCAGAGCATCTTGCTTCCAGCTCTTTGGGAAGCTAAGAAACAACTCGCTCTGCACAGTGCTCTTACAGCCTACCGGGAACATCTCTTACAAAGGCCTGTGAAACGCAGTTTCTTTGCAGGCCTGATCTGGCTGAAGTAGAACTTATGCTCTGGGTGTGCCACACTGCCCTAGACCTGAAAGCTACAACGTGCAGTCTCCTTTCCAGTGTGCGAGTTGGGCCCCTGAGCATCTTGCTTCCAGCTCTTTGGGAAGCTAAGAAACAACTCGCTCTGCACAGTGCTCTTACAGCCTACCGGGAACATCTCTTACAAAGGCCTGTGAAACACGGTTACCTTGCAGGCCTGATCTGGCTGAAGTAGAACTTCTGCCCTGGGTGCGCCACATTGCCCTAGAGCTGAAAGGCACAACGTGCAGGCTTCTTAACAAAGGGTGAGTTGGGCCCCACAGCATCTTGCTTCCAGCTCTTTGGGAAGCTAAGAAACAACTCGCTCTGCACAGTGCTCTTACAGCCTACCAGGAACATCTCTTACAAAGGCCTGTGAAACGCAGTTTCTTTGCAGGCCTGATCTGGCTGAAGTAGAACTTCTGCCCTGGGTGTGCCACATTGCCCTAGAGCTGAAAGGCACAACGTGCAGGCTTCTTAACAAAGGGCGAGTTGGGCCCCAGAGCATCTTGCTTCCAGCTCTTTGGGAAGCTAAGAAACAACTCGCTCTGCACAGTGCTCTTACAGCCTACTGGGAACATCTCTTACAAAGGCCTGTGAAACGCAGTTTCTTTGCAGGCCTGATCTGGATGAAGTAGAACTTCTGGCCTGGGTGTGGCACCTAGCCCTAGAGCGGAAAGGCACAACGTGCAGTCTGCATTCGAAAGGGCGAGTTGGGCGCCAGAGCATCTTGCTTCCAGCTCTTTGGGAACCTAAGAAACAACTCGCTCTGCACAGTGCTCTTACAGCCTACCGGGAACATCTCTTAAAAAGGCCTGTGAAACGCAGTTTCTTTGCAGGCCTGATAAGGCTGAAGTAGAACTTCTGCCCTGGGTGTGCCACATTGCCCTAGAGCTGAAAGGCACAACGTGGAGGCTTCTTAACAAAGGGCGAGTTGGGCCCCAGAGCATCTTGCTTCCAGCTCTTTGGGAAGCTAAGAAACAACTCGCTCTGCACAGTGCTCTTATAGCCTACCGGGAACATCTCTTACAAAGGCCTGTGAAACGCAGTTTCTTTGCAGGCCTGATGTGGATGAAGTAGAACTTCTGCTCTGGGTGTGCCACACTGCCCTAGACCTGAAAGCTACAACGTGCAGTCTCCTTTGCAATGTGCGAGTTGGGACCCAGAGCATCTTGCTTCCAGCTCTTTGGGAAGCTAAGAAACAACTCGCTCTGCACAGTGCTCTTACAGACTACCGGGAGCATCTCTTACAAAGGCCTGTGAAACGCAGGTTCTTTGCAGGCCTGATCTGGCTGAAGTAGAACTTCTGCCGTGGGTGTGCCACATTGCCCTAGAGCTGAAAGGCACAACGGCAGGCTTCTTAACAAAGGGCGAGTTGGGCCCCAGAGCATCTTGCTTCCAGCTCTTTGGGAAGCTAAGAAACAACTCGCTCTGCACAGTGCTCTTACAGCCTACCGGGAACATCTCTTACAAAGGCCTGTGAAACGCAGTTTCTTTGCAGGCCTGATCTGGCTGAAGTAGAACTTCTGCCCTGGGTGTGCCACATTGCCCTAGAGCTGAAAGGCACAACGTGCAGGCTTCTTTCCAAAGGGCGAGTTGGGCCCCACAGCATCTTGCTTCCAGCTCTTTGGGAAGCTAAGAAACAACTCGCTCTGCACAGTGCTCTTACAGCCTACCGGGAACATCTCTTCCAAAGGCCTGTGAAACGCAGTTTCTTTGCAGGCCTGATCTGGCTGAAGTAGGACTTCTGCTCTGGGTGTGCTACTTTGCCCTAGAGCTGAAAGGCACAACGTGCAGGCTTCTTTCCAAAGGGCGAGTTGGGCCCCACAGCATCTTGATTCCAGCTCTTTGAGAAGCTAAGAAACAACTCGCTCTGCACAGTGCTCTTACAGCCTAGTGGGAACATCTCTTCCAAAGGCCTGTGAAATGCAGTTTCTTTGCAGGCCTGATCTGGCTGAAGTAGGACTTCTGCTCTGGGTGTGCTACTTTGCCCTAGAGCTGAAAGGCACAACGTGCAGGCTTCTTTCCAAAGGGCGAGTTGGGCCCCACAGCATCTTGCTTCCAGCTCTTTGGGAAGCTAAGAAACAACTCGCTCTGCACAGTGCTCTTACAGCCTAGTGGGAACATCTCTTCCATAGGCCTGTGAAACGCAGTTTCTTTGCAGGCCTGATCTGGCTGAAGTAGAACTTCTGCCCTGGGTGTGCCACATTGCCCTATAGCTGAAAGGCACAACGTTCAGGCTTCTTAACAAAGCGCGAGTTGGGCCCCAGAGCATCTTGCTTCCAGCTCTTTGGGAAGCTAAGAAACAACTCGCTCTGCACATGGCTCTAACGGCCTACGGGGAACATCTCTTACAAAGGCCTGTGAAACGCAGTTTCTTTGCAGGCCTGATCAGGCTGAAGTAGAACTTCTGCCATGGGTGTGGCAATTGCCCTAGAGCTGAAAGGCACAACGTGCAGGCTTCTTTCCAAAGGGCAAGTTTTGCCCCAGAGCATCTTGCTTCCAGCTCTTTGGGAAGCTAAGAAACAACTCGCTCTGCACAGTGCTCTTACAGCCTACCGGGAACATCTCTTACAAAGGCCTGTGTGATGCAATTTCTTTGCAGGCCTCATCTGGCTGCAGTAGAACTTCTGCTCTGGGTGTGCCACATTGCCCTAGAGCTGAAAGGCACAACGTGCAGGCTTCTTAACAAAGGGCAAGTTTTGCCCCAGAGCATCTTGCTTCCAGCTCTTTGGGAAGCTAAGAAACAACTCGCTCTGCACAGTGCTCTTACAGCCTACCGGGAACATCTCTTACAAAGGCCTGTGTGATGCACTTTCTTTGCAGGCCTCATCTGGCTGCAGTAGAACTTCTGCTCTGGGTGTGCCACATTGCCCTAGAGCTGAAAGCTACAACGTGCCGTCTGCTTTCTAAAGGGCGAGTTGGGCCCCAGAGCATCCTGCTTCCAGCTCTTTGGGAAGCTAAGAAACAACTCGCTCTGCACAGTGCTCTTACAGCCTACAGGGAACATCTCTTACAAAGGCCTGTGAAACGCACTTTGTTTGCAGGCCTGATCAGGCTGAAGTAGAACTTCTGCCCTGGGTGTGGCACCTAGCCCTAGAGCTGAAAGGCACAACGTGCAGGCTTCTTAACAAAGAGCGAGTTGGGCCCCACAGCATCTTGCTTCCAGCTCTTTGGGAAGCTAAGAAACAACTCGCTCTGCACAGTGCTCTTACAGCCTACCAGGAACATCTCTTACAAAGGCCTGTGAAACGCAGTTTCTTTGCAGGCCTGATCTGGCTGAAGTAGAACTTCTGCCCTGGGTGTGCCACATTGCCCTAGAGCTGAAAGGCACAACGTGCAGGCTTCTTAACAAAGGGCGTGTTGGGCCCCAGAGCATTTTGCTTCCAGCTCTTTGGGAAGCTAAGAAACAACTCGCTCTGCACAGTGCTCTTACAGCCTACTGGGAACATCTCTTACAAAGGCCTGTGAAACGCAGTTTCTTTGCAGGCCTGATCTGGATGAAGTAGAACTTCTGCCCTGGGTGTGGCACCTAGCCCTAGAGCGGAAAGGCACAACGTGCAGTCTGCATTCGAAAGGGCGAGTTGGGCGCCAGAGCATCTTGCTTCCAGCTCTTTGGGAACCTAAGAAACAACTCGCTCTGCACAGTGCTCTTACAGCCTACCGGGAACATCTCTTAAAAAGGCCTGTGAAACGCAGTTTCTTTGCAGGCCTGATAAGGCTGAAGTAGAACTTCTGCCCTGGGTGTGCCACATTGCCCTAGAGCTGAAAGGCACAACGTGCAGGCTTCTTAACAAAGGGCGAGTTGGGCCCCAGAGCATATTCCTTCCAGCTCTTTGGGAAGCTAAGAAACAACTCGCTCTGCACAGTGCTCTTACAGCCTACCGGGAACATCTCTTACAAAGGCCTGTGAAACGCAGTTTCTTTGCAGGCCTGATCTGGCTGAAGTAGAACTTCTGCCCTGGGTGTGCCACATTGCCCTAGAGCTGAAAGGCACAACGTGCAGGCTTCTTAACAAAGGGCGAGTTGGCCCCAGAGCATCTTGCTTCCAGCTCTTTGGGAAGCTAAGAAACAACTCGCTCTGCACAGTGCTCTTACAGCCTACTGGGAACATCTCTTACAAAGGCCTGTGAAACGCAGTTTCTTGGCAGGCCTGATCTGGCTGAAGTAGAACTTCTGCCCTGGGTGTGCCACATTGCCCTAGAGCTGAAAGGCACAACGTGGAGGCTTCTTAACAAAGGGCGAGTTGGGCCCCAGAGCATCTTGCTTCCAGCTCTTTGGGAAGCTAAGAAACAACTCGCTCTGCACAGTGCTCTTACAGCCTACCGGGAACATCTCTTACAAAGGCCTGTGAAACGCAGTTTCTTTGCAGGCCTGATGTGGATGAAGTAGAACTTCTGCTCTGGGTGTGCCACACTGCCCTAGACCTGAAAGCTACAACGTGCAGTCTCCTTTCCAATGTGCGAGTTAGGCCCCAGAGCATCTTGCTTCCAGCTCTTTGGGAAGCTAAGAAACAACTCGCTCTGCACAGTGCTCTTACAGACTACCGGGAACATCTCTTACAAAGGCCTGTGAAACGCAGGTTCTTTGCAGGCCTGATCTGGCTGAAGTAGAACTTCTGCCGTGGATGTGCCACATTGCCCTAGAGCTGAAAGGCACAACGGCAGGCTTCTTAACAAAGGGCGAGTTGGGCCCCAGAGCATCTTGCTTCCAGCTCTTTGGGAAGCTAAGAAACAACTCGCTCTGCACAGTGCTCTTACAGCCTACCGGGAACATCTCTTACAAAGGCCTGTGAAACGCAGTTTCTTTGCAGGCCTGATCTGGCTGAAGTAGAACTTCTGCCCTGGGTGTGCCACATTGCCCTAGAGCTGAAAGGCACAACGTGCAGGCTTCTTAACAAAGGGCGAGTTGGGCCCCAGAGCATCTTGCTTCCAGCTCTTTGGGAAGCTAAGAAACAACTCACTCTTCACAGTGCTCTTACAGCCTACTGGGAACATTTCTTACAAAGGCCTGTGAAACGCAGTTTCTTTGCAGGCCTGATCTGGATGAAGTAGAACTTCTGCCCTGGGTGTGGCACCTAGCCCTAGAGCTGAAAGGCACAACGTGCAGACTGCATTCGAAAGGGCGAGTTGGGCGCCAGAGCTTCTTGCTTCCAGCTCTTTGGGAAGCTAAGAAACAACTCGCTCTGCACAGTGCTCTTACAGCCTACCGGGAACATCTCTTACAAAGGCCTGTGAAACACAGTTTCCTTGCAGGCGTGATCTGGCTGAAGTAGAACTTCTGCCCTGGGTGTGGCACCTAGCCCTAGAGCTGAAAGGCACAACGGGCAGTCTGCATTCCAAAGGGCGAGTTGGGCGCCAGAGCATCTTGCTTCCAGCTCTTTGGGAACCTAAGAAACAACTCGCTCTGCACAGTGCTCTTACAGCCTACCGGGAACATCTCTTAAAAAGGCCTGTGAAACACAGTTTCCTTGCAGGCCTGATCTGGCTGAAGTAGAACTTCTGCCCTGGGTGTGCCACATTGCCCTAGAGCTGAAAGGCACAACGTGCAGCCTTCCTAACAAAGGGCGAGTTGGGCCCCAGAGCAGCTTGCTTCCAGCTCTTTGGGAAGCTAAGAAACAACTCGCTCTGCACAGTGCTCTTACAGCCTACCGGGAACATCTCTTACAAAGGCCTGTGAAACGCAGTTTCTTTGCAGGCCTGATCTGGCTGAAGTAGAACTTCTGCCCTGGGTGTGCCACATTGCCCTATAGCTGAAAGGCACAACGTGCAGTCTTCTTAACAAAGGGCGAGTTGGGCCCCAGAGCATCTTGCTTCCAGCTCTTTGGGAAGCTAAGAAACAACTCGCTCTGCACAGTGCTCTTACAGCCTACCGGGAACATCTCTTACAAAGGCCTGTGAAACGCAGTTTCTTTGCAGGCCTGATCTGGCTGAAGTAGAACTTATGCTCTGGGTGTGCCACACTGCCCTAGACCTGAAAGCTACAACGTGCAGTCTCCTTTCCAGTGTGCGAGTTGGGCCCCTGAGCATCTTGCTTCCAGCTCTTTGGGAAGCTAAGAAACAACTCGCTCTGCACAGTGCTCTTACAGCCTACCGGGAACATCTCTTACAAAGGCCTGTGAAACACGGTTACCTTGCAGGCCTGATCTGGCTGAAGTAGAACTTCTGCCCTGGGTGCGCCACATTGCCCTAGAGCTGAAAGGCACAACGTGCAGGCTTCTTAACAAAGGGCGAGTTGGGCCCCACAGCATCTTGCTTCCAGCTCTTTGGGAAGCTAAGAAACAACTCGCTCTGCACAGTGCTCTTACAGCCTACCAGGAACATCTCTTACAAAGGCCTGTGAAACGCAGTTTCTTTGCAGGCCTGATCTGGCTGAAGTAGAACTTCTGCCCTGGGTGTGCCACATTGCCCTAGAGCTGAAAGGCACAACGTGCAGGCTTCTTAACAAAGGGCGAGTTGGGCCCCAGAGCATCTTGCTTCCAGCTCTTTGGGAAGCTAAGAAACAACTCGCTCTGCACAGTGCTCTTACAGCCTACTGGGAACATCTCTTACAAAGGCCTGTGAAACGCAGTTTCTTTGCAGGCCTGATCTGGATGAAGTAGAACTTCTGCCCTGGGTGTGGCACCTAGCCCTAGAGCGGAAAGGCACAACGTGCAGTCTGCATTCGAAAGGGCGAGTTGGGCGCCAGAGCATCTTGCTTCCAGCTCTTTGGGAACCTAAGAAACAACTCGCTCTGCACAGTGCTCTTACAGCCTACCGGGAACATCTCTTAAAAAGGCCTGTGAAACGCAGTTTCTTTGCAGGCCTGATAAGGCTGAAGTAGAACTTCTGCCCTGGGTGTGCCACATTGCCCTAGAGCTGAAAGGCACAACGTGGAGGCTTCTTAACAAAGGGCGAGTTGGGCCCCAGAGCATCTTGCTTCCAGCTCTTTGGGAAGCTAAGAAACAACTCGCTCTGCACAGTGCTCTTATAGCCTACCGGGAACATCTCTTACAAAGGCCTGTGAAACGCAGTTTCTTTGCAGGCCTGATGTGGATGAAGTAGAACTTCTGCTCTTGGTGTGCCACACTGCCCTAGACCTGAAAGCTACAACGTGCAGTCTCCTTTGCAATGTGCGAGTTGGGACCCAGAGCATCTTGCTTCCAGCTCTTTGGGAAGCTAAGAAACAACTCGCTCTGCACAGTGCTCTTACAGACTACCGGGAGCATCTCTTACAAAGGCCTGTGAAACGCAGGTTCTTTGCAGGCCTGATCTGGCTGAAGTAGAACTTCTGCCGTGGGTGTGCCACATTGCCCTAGAGCTGAAAGGCACAACGGCAGGCTTCTTAACAAAGGGCGAGTTGGGCCCCAGAGCATCTTGCTTCCAGCTCTTTGGGAAGCTAAGAAACAACTCGCTCTGCACAGTGCTCTTACAGCCTACTGGGAACATCTCTTACAAAGGCCTGTGAAACGCAGTTTCTTTGCAGGCCTGATCTGGCTGAAGTAGAACTTCTGCCCTGGGTGTGCCACATTGCCCTAGAGCTGAAAGGCACAACGTGCAGGCTTCTTAACAAAGGGCGAGTTGGGCCCCAGAGCATCTTGCTTCCAGCTCTTTGGGAAGCTAAGAAACAACTCGCTCTGCACAGTGCTCTTACAGCCTACCGGGAACATCTCTTCCAAAGGCCTGTGAAACGCAGTTTCTTTGCAGGCCTGATCTGGCTGAAGTAGGACTTCTGCTCTGGGTGTGCTACTTTGCCCTAGAGCTGAAAGGCACAACGTGCAGGCTTCTTTCCAAAGGGCGAGTTGGGCCCCACAGCATCTTGATTCCAGCTCTTTGGGAAGCTAAGAAACAACTCGCTCTGCACAGTGCTCTTACAGCCTAGTGGGAACATCTCTTCCAAAGGCCTGTGAAATGCAGTTTCTTTGCAGGCCTGATCTGGCTGAAGTAGGACTTCTGCTCTGGGTGTGCTACTTTGCCCTAGAGCTGAAAGGCACAACGTGCAGGCTTCTTTCCAAAGGGCGAGTTGGGCCCCACAGCATCTTGCTTCCAGCTCTTTGGGAAGCTAAGAAACAACTCGCTCTGCACAGTGCTCTTACAGCCTAGTGGGAACATCTCTTCCATAGGCCTGTGAAACGCAGTTTCTTTGCAGGCCTGATCTGGCTGAAGTAGAACTTCTGCCCTGGGTGTGCCACATTGCCCTATAGCTGAAAGGCACAACGTTCAGGCTTCTTAACAAAGCGCGAGTTGGGCCCCAGAGCATCTTGCTTCCAGCTCTTTGGGAAGCTAAGAAACAAATCGCTCTGCACATGGCTCTAACGGCCTACGGGGAACATCTCTTACAAAGGCCTGTGAAACGCAGTTTCTTTGCAGGCCTGATCAGGCTGAAGTAGAACTTCTGCCATGGGTGTGGCAATTGCCCTAGAGCTGAAAGGCACAACGTGCAGGCTTCTTAACAAAGGGCAAGTTTTGCCCCAGAGCATCTTGCTTCCAGCTCTTTGGGAAGCTAAGAAACAACTCGCTCTGCACAGTGCTCTTACAGCCTACCGGGAACATCTCTTACAAAGGCCTGTGTGATGCAATTTCTTTGCAGGCCTCATCTGGCTGCAGTAGAACTTCTGCTCTGGGTGTGCCACATTGCCCTAGAGCTGAAAGGCACAACGTGCAGGCTTCTTAACAAAGGGCAAGTTTTGCCCCAGAGCATCTTGCTTCCAGCTCTTTGGGAAGCTAAGAAACAACTCGCTCTGCACAGTGCTCTTACAGCCTACCGGGAACATCTCTTACAAAGGCCTGTGTGATGCACTTTCTTTGCAGGCCTCATCTGGCTGCAGTAGAACTTCTGCTCTGGGTGTGCCACATTGCCCTAGAGCTGAAAGCTACAACGTGCCGTCTGCTTTCTAAAGGGCGAGTTGGGCCCCAGAGCATCTTGCTTCCAGCTCTTTGGGAAGCTAAGAAACAACTCGCTCTGCACAGTGCTCTTACAGCCTACAGGGAACATCTCTTACAAAGGCCTGTGAAACGCACTTTCTTTGCAGGCCTGATCAGGCTGAAGTAGAACTTCTGCCCTGGGTGTGGCACCTAGCCCTAGAGCTGAAAGGCACAACGTGCAGGCTTCTTAACAAAGGGCGAGTTGGGCCCCACAGCATCTTGCTTCCAGCTCTTTGGGAAGCTAAGAAACAACTCGCTCTGCACAGTGCTCTTACAGCCTACCAGGAACATCTCTTACAAAGGCCTGTGAAACGCAGTTTCTTTGCAGGCCTGATCTGGCTGAAGTAGAACTTCTGCCCTGGGTGTGCCACATTGCCCTAGAGCTGAAAGGCACAACGTGCAGGCTTCTTAACAAAGGGCGAGTTGGGCCCCAGAGCATTTTGCTTCCAGCTCTTTGGGAAGCTAAGAAACAACTCGCTCTGCACAGTGCTCTTACAGCCTACTGGGAACATCTCTTACAAAGGCCTGTGAAACGCAGTTTCTTTGCAGGCCTGATCTGGATGAAGTAGAACTTCTGCCCTGGGTGTGGCACCTAGCCCTAGAGCGGAAAGGCACAACGTGCAGTCTGCATTCGAAAGGGCGAGTTGGGCGCCACAGCATCTTGCTTCCAGCTCTTTGGGAACCTAAGAAACAACTCGCTCTGCACAGTGCTCTTACAGCCTACCGGGAACATCTCTTAAAAAGGCCTGTGAAACGCAGTTTCTTTGCAGGCCTGATAAGGCTGAAGTAGAACTTCTGCCCTGGGTGTGCCACATTGCCCTAGAGCTGAAAGGCACAACGTGCAGGCTTCTTAACAAAGGGCGAGTTGGGCCCCAGAGCATATTCCTTCCAGCTCTTTGGGAAGCTAAGAAACAACTCGCTCTGCACAGTGCTCTTACAGCCTACCGGGAACATCTCTTACAAAGGCCTGTGAAACGCAGTTTCTTTGCAGGCCTGATCTGGCTGAAGTAGAACTTCTGCCCTGGGTGTGCCACATTGCCCTAGAGCTGAAAGGCACAACGTGCAGGCTTCTTAACAAAGGGCGAGTTGGCCCCAGAGCATCTTGCTTCCAGCTCTTTGGGAAGCTAAGAAACAACTCGCTCTGCACAGTGCTCTTACAGCCTACCGGGAACATCTCTTACAAAGGCCTGTGAAACGCAGTTTCTTGGCAGGCCTGATCTGGCTGAAGTAGAACTTCTGCCCTGGGTGTGCCACATTGCCCTAGAGCTGAAAGGCACAACGTGGAGGCTTCTTAACAAAGGGCGAGTTGGGCCCCAGAGCATCTTGCTTCCAGCTCTTTGGGAAGCTAAGAAACAACTCGCTCTGCACAGTGCTCTTACAGCCTACCGGGAACATCTCTTACAAAGGCCTGTGAAACGCAGTTTCTTTGCAGGCCTGATGTGGATGAAGTAGAACTTCTGCTCTGGGTGTGCCACACTGCCCTAGACCTGAAAGCTACAACGTGCAGTCTCCTTTCCAATGTGCGAGTTGGGCCCCAGAGCATCTTGCTTCCAGCTCTTTGGGAAGCTAAGAAACAACTCGCTCTGCACAGTGCTCTTACAGACTACCGGGAACATCTCTTACAAAGGCCTGTGAAACGCAGGTTCTTTGCAGGCCTGATCTGGCTGAAGTAGAACTTCTGCCGTGGGTGTGCCACATTGCCCTAGAGCTGAAAGGCACAACGGCAGGCTTCTTAACAAAGGGCGAGTTGGGCCCCAGAGCATCTTGCTTCCAGCTCTTTGGGAAGCTAAGAAACAACTCGCTCTGCACAGTGCTCTTACAGCCTACCGGGAACATCTCTTAAAAAGGCCTGTGAAACGCAGTTTCTTTGCAGGCCTGATCTGGCTGAAGTAGAACTTCTGCCCTGGGTGTGCCACATTGCCCTAGAGCTGAAAGGCACAACGTGCAGGCTTCTTAACAAAGGGCGAGTTGGGCCCCAGAGCATCTTGCTTCCAGCTCTTTGGGAAGCTAAGAAACAACTCACTCTTCACAGTGCTCTTACAGCCTACTGGGAACATCTCTTACAAAGGCCTGTGAAACGCAGTTTCTTTGCAGGCCTGATCTGGATGAAGTAGAACTTCTGCCCTGGGTGTGGCACCTAGCCCTAGAGCTGAAAGGCACAACGTGCAGTCTGCATTCGAAAGGGCGAGTTGGGCGCCAGAGCTTCTTGCTTCCAGCTCTTTGGGAAGCTAAGAAACAACTCGCTCTGCACAGTGCTCTTACAGCCTACCGGGAACATCTCTTACAAAGGCCTGTGAAACACAGTTTCCTTGCAGGCGTGATCTGGCTGAAGTAGAACTTCTGCCCTGGGTGTGGCACCTAGCCCTAGAGCTGAAAGGCACAACGGGCAGTCTGCATTCCAAAGGGCGAGTTGGGCGCCAGAGCATCTTGCTTCCAGCTCTTTGGGAAGCTAAGAAACAACTCGCTCTGCACAGTGCTCTTACAGCCTACCGGGAACATCTCTTAAAAAGGCCTGTGAAACACAGTTTCCTTGCAGGCCTGATCTGGCTGAAGTAGAACTTCTGCCCTGGGTGTGCCACATTGCCCTAGAGCTGAAAGGCACAACGTGCAGGCTTCCTAACAAAGGGCGAGTTGGGCCCCAGAGCAGCTTGCTTCCAGCTCTTTGGTAAGCTAAGAAACAACTCGCTCTGCACAGTGCTCTTACAGCCTACCGGGAACATCTCTTACAAAGGCTTGTGAAACGCAGTTTCTTTGCAGGCCTGATCAGGCTGAAGTAGAACTTCTGCCCTGGGTGTGCCACATTGCCCTAGAGCTGAAAGGCACAACGTGCAGGCTTCTTAGAAAAGGGCGAGTTGGGCCCCAGAGCATCTTGCTTCCAGCTGTTTGGGAAGCTAAGAAACAACTCGGTCTGCACAGTGCTCTTACAGCCTACTGGGAACATCTCTTACATAGGCCTGTGAAACGCAGTTTCTTTGCAGGCCTGATAAGGCTGAAGTAGAACTTCTGCCCTGGGTGTGCCACATTGCCCTAGAGCTGAAAGGCACAACGTGCAGGCTTCTTAACAAAGGGCGAGTTGGGCCCCAGAGCTTCTTGCTTCCAGCTCTTTGGGAAGCTAAGAAACAACTCGCTGTGCACAGTGCTCTTACAGCCTACCGGGAACATCTCTTACAAAGGCCTGTGAAACGCAGTTTCTTTGCAGGCCTGATCTGGCTGAAGTAGAACTTCTGCCCTGGGTGTGCCACATTGCCCAGAGCTGAAAGGCACAACGTGCAGGCTTCTTAGAAAAGGGCGAGTTGGCCCCAGAGCATCTTGCTTCCAGCTCTTTGGGAAGCTAAGAAACAACTCGCTCTGCACAGTGCTCTTGCAGCCTACCGGGAACATCTCTTACAAAGGCCTGTGAAACGCAGTTTCTTTGCAGGCCTGATCTGGCTGAAGTAGAACTTCTGCCCTGGGTGTGCCACATTGTCCTAGAGCTGAAAGGCACAACGTGCAGGCTTCTTTCCAAAGGGCGAGTTGGGCCCCACAGCATCTTGCTTCCAGCTCTTTGGGAAGCTAAGAAACAACTCGCTCTGCACAGTGCTCTTACAGACTACCGGGAGCATGTCTTCCAAAGGGCTGTGAAACGCAGTTTCTTTGCAGGCCTTATCTGGCTGAAGTAGGACTTCTGCCCTGGGTGTGCTACTTTGCCCTAGAGCTGAAAGGCACAACGTGCAGGCTTCTTTCCAAAGGGCGAGTTGGGCCCCACAGCATCTTGCTTCCAGCTCTTTGGGAAGCTAAGAAACAACTCGCTCTGCACAGTGCTCTTACAGCCTAGTGGGAACATGTCTTCCAAAGGCCTGTGAAACGCAGTTTCTTTGCAGGCCTGATCTGGCTGAAGTAGAACTTCTGCCCTGGGTGTGCCACATTGCCCTAGAGCTGAAATGCACAACGTGCAGGCTTCTTAACAAAGGGCGAGTTGGGCCCCAGAGCATCTTGCTTCCAGCTCTTTGGGAAGCTAAGAAACAACTCACTCTTCACAGTGCTCTTACAGCCTACTGGGAACATCTCTTACAAAGGCCTGTGAAACGCAGTTTCTTTGCAGGCCTGATCTGGATGAAGTAGAACTTCTGCCCTGGGTGTGGCACCTAGCCCTAGAGCTGAAAGGCACAACGTGCAGTCTGCATTCGAAGGGGCGAGTTGGGCGCCAGAGCTTCTTGCTTCCAGCTCTTTGGGAAGCTAAGAAACAACTCGCTCTGCACAGTGCTCTTACAGCCTACCGGGAACATCTCTTACAAAGCCCTGTGAAACACAGTTTCCTTGCAGGCGTGATCTGGCTGAATTAGAACTTCTGCCCTGGGTGTGGCACCTAGCCCTAGAGCTGAAAGGCACAACGGGCAGTCTGCATTCCAAAGGGCGAGTTGGGCGCCAGAGCATCTTGCTTCCAGCTCTTTGGGAAGCTAAGAAACAACTCGCTCTGCACAGTGCTCTTACAGCCTACCGGGAACATCTCTTAAAAAGGCCTGTGAAACACAGTTTCCTTGCAGGCCTGATCTGGCTGAAGTAGAACTTCTGCCCTGGGTGTGGCACCTAGCCCTAGAGCTGAAAGGCACAACGTGCAGGCTTCCTAACAAAGGGCGAGTTGGGCCCCAGAGCAGCTTGCTTCCAGCTCTTTGGGAAGCTAAGAAACAACTCGCTCTGCACAGTGCTCTTACAGCCTACCGGGAACATCTCTTACAAAGGCTTGTGAAACGCAGTTTCTTTGCAGGCCTGATCAGGCTGAAGTAGAACTTCTGCCCTGGGTGTGCCACATTGCCCTAGAGCTGAAAGGCACAACGTGCAGGCTTCTTAGAAAAGGGCGAGTTGGGCCCCACAGCATCTTGCTTCCAGCTGTTTGGGAAGCTAAGAAACAACTCGGTCTGCACAGTGCTCTTACAGCCTACTGGGAACATCTCTTACATAGGCCTGTGAAACGCAGTTTCTTTGCAGGCCTGATCTGGCTGAAGTAGAACTTCTGCCCTGGGTGTGGCACCTAGCCCTAGAGCTGAAAGGCACAACGTGCAGGCTTCTTAACAAAGGGCGAGTTGGGCCCCAGAGCTTCTTGCTTCCAGCTCTTTGGGAAGCCAAGAAACAACTCGCTCTGCACAGTGCTCTTACAGCCTACCGGGAACATCTCTTACAAAGGCCTGTGAAACGCAGTTTCTTGGCAGGCCTGATCTGGCTGAAGTAGAACTTCTGCCCTGGGTGTGCCACATTGCCCTAGAGCTGAAAGGCACAACGTGGAGGCTTCTTAACAAAGGGCGAGTTGTGCCCCAGAGCATCTTGCTTCCAGCTCTTTGGGAAGCTAAGAAACAACTCGCTCTGCACAGTGCTCTTACAGCCTACCGGGAACATCTCTTACAAAGGCCTGTGAAACGCAGTTTCTTTGCAGGCCTGATGTGGATGAAGTAGAACTTCTGCTCTGGGTGTGCCACACTGCCCTAGACCTGAAAGCTACAACGTGCAGTCTCCTTTCCAATGTGCGGGTTGGGCCCCAGAGCATCTTGCTTCCAGCTCTTTGGGAAGCTAAGAAACAACTCGCTCTGCACAGTGCTCTTACAGCCTACCGGGAACATCTCTTACAAACGCCTGTGAAACGCAGGTTCTTTGCAGGCCTGATCTGGCTGAAGTAGAACTTCTGCCGTGGGTGTGCCACATTGCCCTAGAGCTGAAAGGCACAACGGCAGGCTTCTTAACAAAGGGCGAGTTGGCCCCAGAGCATCTTGCTTCCAGCTCTTTGGGAAGCTAAGAAACAACTCGCTCTGCACAGTGCTCTTACAGCCTACCGGGAACATCTCTTACAAAGGCCTGTGAAACGCAGTTTCTTTGCAGGCCTGATCTGGCTGAAGTAGAACTTCTGCCCTGGGTGTGCCACATTGCCCTAGAGCTGAAATGCACAACGTGCAGGCTTCTTAACAAAGGGCGAGTTGGGCCCCAGAGCATCTTGCTTCCAGCTCTTTGGGAAGCTAAGAAACAACTCACTCTTCACAGTGCTCTTACAGCCTACTGGGAACATCTCTTCCAAAGGCCTGTGAAACGCAGTTTCTTTGCAGGCCTGATCTGGATGAAGTAGAACTTCTGCCCTGGGTGTGGCACCTAGCCCTAGAGCTGAAAGGCACAACGTGCAGTCTGCATTCGAAAGGGCGAGTTGGGCGCCAGAGCTTCTTGCTTCCAGCTCTTTGGGAAGCTAAGAAACAACTCGCTCTGCACAGTGCTCTTACAGCCTACCGGGAACATCTCTTACAAAGGCCTGTGAAACACAGTTTCCTTGCAGGCGTGATCTGGCTGAAGTAGAACTTCTGCCCTGGGTGTGGCACCTAGCCCTAGAGCTGAAAGGCACAACGGGCAGTCTGCATTCCAAAGGGCGAGTTGGGCGCCAGAGCATCTTGCTTCCAGCTCTTTGGGAAGCTAAGAAACAACTCGCTCTGCACAGTGCTCTTACAGCCTACCGGGAACATCTCTTAAAAAGGCCTGTGAAACACAGTTTCCTTGCAGGCCTGATCTGGCTGAAGTAGAACTTCTGCCCTGGGTGTGGCACCTAGCCCTAGAGCTGAAAGGCACAACGTGCAGGCTTCCTAACAAAGGGCGAGTTGGGCCCCAGAGCAGCTTGCTTCCAGCTCTTTGGGAAGCTAAGAAACAACTCGCTCTGCACAGTGCTCTTACAGCCTACCGGGAACATCTCTTACAAAGGCTTGTGAAACGCAGTTTCTTTGCAGGCCTGATCAGGCTGAAGTAGAACTTCTGCCCTGGGTGTGCCACATTGCCCTAGAGCTGAAAGGCACAACGTGCAGGCTTCTTAGAAAAGGGCGAGTTGGGCCCCACAGCATCTTGCTTCCAGCTGTTTGGGAAGCTAAGAAACAACTCGGTCTGCACAGTGCTCTTACAGCCTACTGGGAACATCTCTTACATAGGCCTGTGAAACGCAGTTTCTTTGCAGGCCTGATCTGGCTGAAGTAGAACTTCTGCCCTGGGTGTGGCACCTAGCCCTAGAGCTGAAAGGCACAACGTGCAGGCTTCTTAACAAAGGGCGAGTTGGGCCCCAGAGCTTCTTGCTTCCAGCTCTTTGGGAAGCCAAGAAACAACTCGCTCTGCACAGTGCTCTTACAGCCTACCGGGAACATCTCTTACAAAGGCCTGTGAAACGCAGTTTCTTGGCAGGCCTGATCTGGCTGAAGTAGAACTTCTGCCCTGGGTGTGCCACATTGCCCTAGAGCTGAAAGGCACAACGTGGAGGCTTCTTAACAAAGGGCGAGTTGTGCCCCAGAGCATCTTGCTTCCAGCTCTTTGGGAAGCTAAGAAACAACTCGCTCTGCACAGTGCTCTTAC
Source organism: Equus caballus (assembly GCF_041296265.1). Taxonomy (NCBI): domain Eukaryota; kingdom Metazoa; phylum Chordata; class Mammalia; order Perissodactyla; family Equidae; genus Equus; species Equus caballus. The sequence goes on from NC_091692.1 coordinate 44,755,370, forward strand.
AGCCTACCGGGAACATCTCTTACAAAGGCCTGTGAAACGCAGTTTCTTTGCAGGCCTGATGTGGATGAAGTAGAACTTCTGCTCTGGGTGTGCCACACTGCCCTAGACCTGAAAGCTACAACGTGCAGTCTCCTTTCCAATGTGCGGGTTGGGCCCCAGAGCATCTTGCTTCCAGCTCTTTGGGAAGCTAAGAAACAACTCGCTCTGCACAGTGCTCTTACAGCCTACCGGGAACATCTCTTACAAACGCCTGTGAAACGCAGGTTCTTTGCAGGCCTGATCTGGCTGAAGTAGAACTTCTGCCGTGGGTGTGCCACATTGCCCTAGAGCTGAAAGGCACAACGGCAGGCTTCTTAACAAAGGGCGAGTTGGCCCCAGAGCATCTTGCTTCCAGCTCTTTGGGAAGCTAAGAAACAACTCGCTCTGCACAGTGCTCTTACAGCCTACCGGGAACATCTCTTACAAAGGCCTGTGAAACGCAGTTTCTTTGCAGGCCTGATCTGGCTGAAGTAGAACTTCTGCCCTGGGTGTGCCACATTGCCCTAGAGCTGAAATGCACAACGTGCAGGCTTCTTAACAAAGGGCGAGTTGGGCCCCAGAGCATCTTGCTTCCAGCTCTTTGGGAAGCTAAGAAACAACTCACTCTTCACAGTGCTCTTACAGCCTACTGGGAACATCTCTTCCAAAGGCCTGTGAAACGCAGTTTCTTTGCAGGCCTGATCTGGATGAAGTAGAACTTCTGCCCTGGGTGTGGCACCTAGCCCTAGAGCTGAAAGGCACAACGTGCAGTCTGCATTCGAAAGGGCGAGTTGGGCGCCAGAGCTTCTTGCTTCCAGCTCTTTGGGAAGCTAAGAAACAACTCGCTCTGCACAGTGCTCTTACAGCCTACCGGGAACATCTCTTACAAAGGCCTGTGAAACACAGTTTCCTTGCAGGCGTGATCTGGCTGAAGTAGAACTTCTGCCCTGGGTGTGGCACCTAGCCCTAGAGCTGAAAGGCACAACGGGCAGTCTGCATTCCAAAGGGCGAGTTGGGCGCCAGAGCATCTTGCTTCCAGCTCTTTGGGAAGCTAAGAAACAACTCGCTCTGCACAGTGCTCTTACAGCCTACCGGGAACATCTCTTAAAAAGGCCTGTGAAACACAGTTTCCTTGCAGGCCTGATCTGGCTGAAGTAGAACTTCTGCCCTGGGTGTGGCACCTAGCCCTAGAGCTGAAAGGCACAACGTGCAGGCTTCCTAACAAAGGGCGAGTTGGGCCCCAGAGCAGCTTGCTTCCAGCTCTTTGGGAAGCTAAGAAACAACTCGCTCTGCACAGTGCTCTTACAGCCTACCGGGAACATCTCTTACAAAGGCTTGTGAAACGCAGTTTCTTTGCAGGCCTGATCAGGCTGAAGTAGAACTTCTGCCCTGGGTGTGCCACATTGCCCTAGAGCTGAAAGGCACAACGTGCAGGCTTCTTAGAAAAGGGCGAGTTGGGCCCCACAGCATCTTGCTTCCAGCTGTTTGGGAAGCTAAGAAACAACTCGGTCTGCACAGTGCTCTTACAGCCTACTGGGAACATCTCTTACATAGGCCTGTGAAACGCAGTTTCTTTGCAGGCCTGATCTGGCTGAAGTAGAACTTCTGCCCTGGGTGTGGCACCTAGCCCTAGAGCTGAAAGGCACAACGTGCAGGCTTCTTAACAAAGGGCGAGTTGGGCCCCAGAGCTTCTTGCTTCCAGCTCTTTGGGAAGCCAAGAAACAACTCGCTCTGCACAGTGCTCTTACAGCCTACCGGGAACATCTCTTACAAAGGCCTGTGAAACGCAGTTTCTTGGCAGGCCTGATCTGGCTGAAGTAGAACTTCTGCCCTGGGTGTGCCACATTGCCCTAGAGCTGAAAGGCACAACGTGGAGGCTTCTTAACAAAGGGCGAGTTGTGCCCCAGAGCATCTTGCTTCCAGCTCTTTGGGAAGCTAAGAAACAACTCGCTCTGCACAGTGCTCTTACAGCCTACCGGGAACATCTCTTACAAAGGCCTGTGAAACGCAGTTTCTTTGCAGGCCTGATGTGGATGAAGTAGAACTTCTGCTCTGGGTGTGCCACACTGCCCTAGACCTGAAAGCTACAACGTGCAGTCTCCTTTCCAATGTGCGGGTTGGGCCCCAGAGCATCTTGCTTCCAGCTCTTTGGGAAGCTAAGAAACAACTCGCTCTGCACAGTGCTCTTACAGCCTACCGGGAACATCTCTTACAAACGCCTGTGAAACGCAGGTTCTTTGCAGGCCTGATCTGGCTGAAGTAGAACTTCTGCCGTGGGTGTGCCACATTGCCCTAGAGCTGAAAGGCACAACGGCAGGCTTCTTAACAAAGGGCGAGTTGGCCCCAGAGCATCTTGCTTCCAGCTCTTTGGGAAGCTAAGAAACAACTCGCTCTGCACAGTGCTCTTACAGCCTACCGGGAACATCTCTTACAAAGGCCTGTGAAACGCAGTTTCTTTGCAGGCCTGATCTGGCTGAAGTAGAACTTCTGCCCTGGGTGTGCCACATTGCCCTAGAGCTGAAATGCACAACGTGCAGGCTTCTTAACAAAGGGCGAGTTGGGCCCCAGAGCATCTTGCTTCCAGCTCTTTGGGAAGCTAAGAAACAACTCACTCTTCACAGTGCTCTTACAGCCTACTGGGAACATCTCTTACAAAGGCCTGTGAAACGCAGTTTCTTTGCAGGCCTGATCTGGATGAAGTAGAACTTCTGCCCTGGGTGTGGCACCTAGCCCTAGAGCTGAAAGGCACAACGTGCAGTCTGCATTCGAAAGGGCGAGTTGGGCGCCAGAGCTTCTTGCTTCCAGCTCTTTGGGAAGCTAAGAAACAACTCGCTCTGCACAGTGCTCTTACAGCCTACCGGGAACATCTCTGACAAAGGCCTGTGAAACACAGTTTCCTTGCAGGCGTGATCTGGCTGAAGTAGAACTTCTGCCCTGGGTGTGGCACCTAGCCCTAGAGCTGAAAGGCACAACGGGCAGTCTGCATTCCAAAGGGCGAGTTGGGCGCCAGAGCATCTTGCTTCCAGCTCTTTGGGAAGCTAAGAAACAACTCGCTCTGCACAGTGCTCTTACAGCCTACCGGGAACATCTCTTAAAAAGGCCTGTGAAACACAGTTTCCTTGCAGGCCTGATCTGGCTGAAGTAGAACTTCTGCCCTGGGTGTGGCACCTAGCCCTAGAGCTGAAAGGCACAACGTGCAGGCTTCCTAACAAAGGGCGAGTTGGGCCCCAGAGCAGCTTGCTTCCAGCTCTTTGGGAAGCTAAGAAACAACTCGCTCTGCACAGTGCTCTTACAGCCTACCGGGAACATCTCTTACAAAGGCTTGTGAAACGCAGTTTCTTTGCAGGCCTGATCAGGCTGAAGTAGAACTTCTGCCCTGGGTGTGCCACATTGCCCTAGAGCTGAAAGGCACAACGTGCAGGCTTCTTAGAAAAGGGCGAGTTGGGCCCCACAGCATCTTGCTTCCAGCTGTTTGGGAAGCTAAGAAACAACTCGGTCTGCACAGTGCTCTTACAGCCTACCGGGAACATCTCTTACATAGGCCTGTGAAACGCAGTTTCTTTGCAGGCCTGATCTGGCTGAAGTAGAACTTCTGCCCTGGGTGTGGCACCTAGCCCTAGAGCTGAAAGGCACAACGTGCAGGCTTCTTAACAAAGGGCGAGTTGGCCCCCAGAGCTTCTTGCTTCCAGCTCTTTGGGAAGCCAAGAAACAACTCGCTCTGCACAGTGCTCTTACAGCCTACCGGGAACATCTCTTACAAAGGCCTGTGAAATGCAGTTTCTTTGCAGGCCTGATCTGGCTGAAGTAGAACTTCTGCCCTGGGTGTGCCACATTGCCCAGAGCTGAAAGGCACAACGTGCAGGCTTCTTAACAAAGGGCGAGTTGGCCCCAGAGCATCTTGCTTCCAGCTCTTTGGGAAGCTAAGAAACAACTCGCTCTGCACAGTGCTCTTACAGCCTACCGGGAACATCTCTTACAAAGGCCTGTGAAACGCAGTTTCTTTGCAGGCCTGATCTGGCTGAAGTAGAACTTCTGCCCTGGGTGTGCCACATTGCCCTATAGCTGAAAGGCACAACGTGCAGTCTTCTTAACAAAGGGCGAGTTGGGCCCCAGAGCATCTTGCTTCCAGCTCTTTGGGAAGCTAAGAAACAACTCGCTCTGCACAGTGCTCTTACAGCCTACCGGGAACATCTCTTACAAAGGCCTGTGAAACGCAGTTTCTTTGCAGGCCTGATCTGGCTGAAGTAGAACTTATGCTCTGGGTGTGCCACACTGCCCTAGACCTGAAAGCTACAACGTGCAGTCTCCTTTCCAGTGTGCGAGTTGGGCCCCTGAGCATCTTGCTTCCAGCTCTTTGGGAAGCTAAGAAACAACTCGCTCTGCACAGTGCTCTTACAGCCTACCGGGAACATCTCTTACAAAGGCCTGTGAAACACGGTTACCTTGCAGGCCTGATCTGGCTGAAGTAGAACTTCTGCCCTGGGTGCGCCACATTGCCCTAGAGCTGAAAGGCACAACGTGCAGGCTTCTTAACAAAGGGCGAGTTGGGCCCCACAGCATCTTGCTTCCAGCTCTTTGGGAAGCTAAGAAACAACTCGCTCTGCACAGTGCTCTTACAGCCTACCAGGAACATCTCTTACAAAGGCCTGTGAAACGCAGTTTCTTTGCAGGCCTGATCTGGCTGAAGTAGAACTTCTGCCCTGGGTGTGCCACATTGCCCTAGAGCTGAAAGGCACAACGTGCAGGCTTCTTAACAAAGGGCGAGTTGGGCCCCAGAGCATCTTGCTTCCAGCTCTTTGGGAAGCTAAGAAACAACTCGCTCTGCACCGTGCTCTTACAGCCTAGTGGGAACATCTCTTCCAAAGGCCTGTGAAACGCAGTTTCTTTGCAGGCCTGATCTGGCTGAAGTAGGACTTCTGCTCTGGGTGTGCTACTTTGCCCTAGAGCTGAAAGGCACAACGTGCAGGCTTCTTTCCAAAGGGCGAGTTGGACCCCACAGCATCTTGCTTCCAGCTCTCTGGTAAGCTAAGAAACAACTCGCTCTGCACATGGCTCTAACAGCCTACCGGGAACATCTCTTACAAAGGCCTGTGAAACGCAGTTTCTTTGCAGGCCTGATCAGGCTGAAGTAGAACTTCTGCCATGGGTGTGGCAATTGCCCTAGAGCTGAAAGGCACAACGTGCAGGCTTCTTAACAAAGGGCAAGTTTTGCCCCAGAGCATCTTGCTTCCAGCTCTTTGGGAAGCTAAGAAACAACTAGCTCTGCACAGTGCTCTTACAGCCTACCGGGAACATCTCTTACAAAGGCCTGTGTGATGCACTTTCTTTGCAGGCCTCATCTGGCTGCAGTAGAACTTCTGCTCTGGGTGTGCCACATTGCCCTAGAGCTGAAAGCTACAACGTGCCGTCTGCTTTCCAAAGGGCGAGTTGGGCCCCAAAGCATCTTGCTTCCAGCTCTTTGGGAAGCTAAGAAACAACTCGCTCTGCACAGTGCTCTTACAGCCTACCGGGAACATCTCTTACAAAGGCCTGTGAAACGCAGTTTCTTGGCAGGCCTGATCTGGCTGAAGTAGAACTTCTGCCCTGGGTGTGCCACATTGCCCTAGAGCTGAAAGGCACAACGTGGAGGCTTCTTAACAAAGGGCGAGTTGGGCCCCAGAGCATCTTGCTTCCAGCTCTTTGGGAAGCTAAGAAACAACTCGCTCTGCACAGTGCTCTTACAGCCTACCGGGAACATCTCTTACAAAGGCCTGTGAAACGCAGTTTCTTTGCAGGCCTGATGTGGATGAAGTAGAACTTCTGCTCTGGGTGTGCCACACTGCCCTAGACCTGAAAGCTACAACGTGCAGTCTCCTTTCCAATGTGCGAGTTGGGCCCCAGAGCATCTTGCTTCCAGCTCTTTGGGAAGCTAAGAAACAACTCGCTCTGCACAGTGCTCTTACAGCCTACCGGGAACATCTCTTACAAAGGCCTGTGAAACGCAGGTTCTTTGCAGGCCTGATCTGGCTGAAGTAGAACTTCTGCCGTGGGTGTGCCACATTGCCCTAGAGCTGAAAGGCACAACGGCAGGCTTCTTAACAAAGGGCGAGTTGGCCCCAGAGCATCTTGCTTCCAGCTCTTTGGGAAGCTAAGAAACAACTCGCTCTGCACAGTGCTCTTACAGCCTACCGGGAACATCTCTTACAAAGGCCTGTGAAACGCAGTTTCTTTGCAGGCCTGATCTGGCTGAAGTAGAACTTCTGCCCTGGGTGTGCCACATTGCCCTAGAGCTGAAATGCACAACGTGCAGGCTTCTTAACAAAGGGCGAGTTGGGCCCCAGAGCATCTTGCTTCCAGCTCTTTGGGAAGCTAAGAAACAACTCACTCTTCACAGTGCTCTTACAGCCTACTGGGAACATCTCTTACAAAGGCCTGTGAAACGCAGTTTCTTTGCAGGCCTGATCTGGATGAAGTAGAACTTCTGCCCTGGGTGTGGCACCTAGCCCTAGAGCTGAAAGGCACAACGTGCAGTCTGCATTCGAAAGGGCGAGTTGGGCGCCAGAGCTTCTTGCTTCCAGCTCTTTGGGAAGCTAAGAAACAACTCGCTCTGCACAGTGCTCTTACAGCCTACCGGGAACATCTCTTACAAAGCCCTGTGAAACACAGTTTCCTTGCAGGCGTGATCTGGCTGAAGTAGAACTTCTGCCCTGGGTGTGGCACCTAGCCCTAGAGCTGAAAGGCACAACGGGCAGTCTGCATTCCAAAGGGCGAGTTGGGCGCCAGAGCATCTTGCTTCCAGCTCTTTGGGAAGCTAAGAAACAACTCGCTCTGCACAGTGCTCTTACAGCCTACCGGGAACATCTCTTAAAAAGGCCTGTGAAACACAGTTTCCTTGCAGGCCTGATCTGGCTGAAGTAGAACTTCTGCCCTGGGTGTGGCACCTAGCCCTAGAGCTGAAAGGCACAACGTGCAGGCTTCCTAACAAAGGGCGAGTTGGGCCCCAGAGCAGCTTGCTTCCAGCTCTTTGGGAAGCTAAGAAACAACTCGCTCTGCACAGTGCTCTTACAGCCTACCGGGAACATCTCTTACAAAGGCTTGTGAAACGCAGTTTCTTTGCAGGCCTGATCAGGCTGAAGTAGAACTTCTGCCCTGGGTGTGCCACATTGCCCTAGAGCTGAAAGGCACAACGTGCAGGCTTCTTAGAAAAGGGCGAGTTGGGCCCCACAGCATCTTGCTTCCAGCTGTTTGGGAAGCTAAGAAACAACTCGGTCTGCACAGTGCTCTTACAGCCTACTGGGAACATCTCTTACATAGGCCTGTGAAACGCAGTTTCTTTGCAGGCCTGATCTGGCTGAAGTAGAACTTCTGCCCTGGGTGTGGCACCTAGCCCTAGAGCTGAAAGGCACAACGTGCAGGCTTCTTAACAAAGGGCGAGTTGGGCCCCAGAGCTTCTTGCTTCCAGCTCTTTGGGAAGCCAAGAAACAACTCGCTCTGCACAGTGCTCTTACAGCCTACCGGGAACATCTCTTACAAAGGCCTGTGAAACGCAGTTTCTTGGCAGGCCTGATCAGGCTGAAGTAGAACTTCTGCCCTGGGTGTGCCACATTGCCCTAGAGCTGAAAGGCACAACGTGGAGGCTTCTTAACAAAGGGCGAGTTGTGCCCCAGAGCATCTTGCTTCCAGCTCTTTGGGAAGCTAAGAAACAACTCGCTCTGCACAGTGCTCTTACAGCCTACCGGGAACATCTCTTACAAAGGCCTGTGAAACGCAGTTTCTTTGCAGGCCTGATGTGGATGAAGTAGAACTTCTGCTCTGGGTGTGCCACACTGCCCTAGACCTGAAAGCTACAACGTGCAGTCTCCTTTCCAATGTGCGGGTTGGGCCCCAGAGCATCTTGCTTCCAGCTCTTTGGGAAGCTAAGAAACAACTCGCTCTGCACAGTGCTCTTACAGCCTACCGGGAACATCTCTTACAAAGGCCTGTGAAACGCAGGTTCTTTGCAGGCCTGATCTGGCTGAAGTAGAACTTCTGCCGTGGGTGTGCCACATTGCCCTAGAGCTGAAAGGCACAACGGCAGGCTTCTTAACAAAGGGCGAGTTGGCCCCAGAGCATCTTGCTTCCAGCTCTTTGGGAAGCTAAGAAACAACTCGCTCTGCACAGTGCTCTTACAGCCTACCGGGAACATCTCTTACAAAGGCCTGTGAAACGCAGTTTCTTTGCAGGCCTGATCTGGCTGAAGTAGAACTTCTGCCCTGGGTGTGCCACATTGCCCTAGAGCTGAAATGCACAACGTGCAGGCTTCTTAACAAAGGGCGAGTTGGGCCCCAGAGCATCTTGCTTCCAGCTCTTTGGGAAGCTAAGAAACAACTCACTCTTCACAGTGCTCTTACAGCCTACTGGGAACATCTCTTACAAAGGCCTGTGAAACGCAGTTTCTTTGCAGGCCTGATCTGGATGAAGTAGAACTTCTGCCCTGGGTGTGGCACCTAGCCCTAGAGCTGAAAGGCACAACGTGCAGTCTGCATTCGAAAGGGCGAGTTGGGCGCCAGAGCTTCTTGCTTCCAGCTCTTTGGGAAGCTAAGAAACAACTCGCTCTGCACAGTGCTCTTACAGCCTACCGGGAACATCTCTGACAAAGGCCTGTGAAACACAGTTTCCTTGCAGGCGTGATCTGGCTGAAGTAGAACTTCTGCCCTGGGTGTGGCACCTAGCCCTAGAGCTGAAAGGCACAACGGGCAGTCTGCATTCCAAAGGGCGAGTTGGGCGCCAGAGCATCTTGCTTCCAGCTCTTTGGGAAGCTAAGAAACAACTCGCTCTGCACAGTGCTCTTACAGCCTACCGGGAACATCTCTTAAAAAGGCCTGTGAAACACAGTTTCCTTGCAGGCCTGATCTGGCTGAAGTAGAACTTCTGCCCTGGGTGTGGCACCTAGCCCTAGAGCTGAAAGGCACAACGTGCAGGCTTCCTAACAAAGGGCGAGTTGGGCCCCAGAGCAGCTTGCTTCCAGCTCTTTGGGAAGCTAAGAAACAACTCGCTCTGCACAGTGCTCTTACAGCCTACCGGGAACATCTCTTACAAAGGCTTGTGAAACGCAGTTTCTTTGCAGGCCTGATCAGGCTGAAGTAGAACTTCTGCCCTGGGTGTGCCACATTGCCCTAGAGCTGAAAGGCACAACGTGCAGGCTTCTTAGAAAAGGGCGAGTTGGGCCCCACAGCATCTTGCTTCCAGCTGTTTGGGAAGCTAAGAAACAACTCGGTCTGCACAGTGCTCTTACAGCCTACCGGGAACATCTCTTACATAGGCCTGTGAAACGCAGTTTCTTTGCAGGCCTGATCTGGCTGAAGTAGAACTTCTGCCCTGGGTGTGGCACCTAGCCCTAGAGCTGAAAGGCACAACGTGCAGGCTTCTTAACAAAGGGCGAGTTGGGCCCCAGAGCTTCTTGCTTCCAGCTCTTTGGGAAGCCAAGAAACAACTCGCTCTGCACAGTGCTCTTACAGCCTACCGGGAACATCTCTTACAAAGGCCTGTGAAATGCAGTTTCTTTGCAGGCCTGATCTGGCTGAAGTAGAACTTCTGCCCTGGGTGTGCCACATTGCCCAGAGCTGAAAGGCACAACGTGCAGGCTTCTTAACAAAGGGCGAGTTGGCCCCAGAGCATCTTGCTTCCAGCTCTTTGGGAAGCTAAGAAACAACTCGCTCTGCACAGTGCTCTTACAGCCTACCGGGAACATCTCTTACAAAGGCCTGTGAAACGCAGTTTCTTTGCAGGCCTGATCTGGCTGAAGTAGAACTTCTGCCCTGGGTGTGCCACATTGCCCTATAGCTGAAAGGCACAACGTGCAGTCTTCTTAACAAAGGGCGAGTTGGGCCCCAGAGCATCTTGCTTCCAGCTCTTTGGGAAGCTAAGAAACAACTCGCTCTGCACAGTGCTCTTACAGCCTACCGGGAACATCTCTTACAAAGGCCTGTGAAACGCAGTTTCTTTGCAGGCCTGATCTGGCTGAAGTAGAACTTATGCTCTGGGTGTGCCACACTGCCCTAGACCTGAAAGCTACAACGTGCAGTCTCCTTTCCAGTGTGCGAGTTGGGCCCCTGAGCATCTTGCTTCCAGCTCTTTGGGAAGCTAAGAAACAACTCGCTCTGCACAGTGCTCTTACAGCCTACCGGGAACATCTCTTACAAAGGCCTGTGAAACACGGTTACCTTGCAGGCCTGATCTGGCTGAAGTAGAACTTCTGCCCTGGGTGCGCCACATTGCCCTAGAGCTGAAAGGCACAACGTGCAGGCTTCTTAACAAAGGGCGAGTTGGGCCCCACAGCATCTTGCTTCCAGCTCTTTGGGAAGCTAAGAAACAACTCGCTCTGCACAGTGCTCTTACAGCCTACCAGGAACATCTCTTACAAAGGCCTGTGAAACGCAGTTTCTTTGCAGGCCTGATCTGGCTGAAGTAGAACTTCTGCCCTGGGTGTGCCACATTGCCCTAGAGCTGAAAGGCACAACGTGCAGGCTTCTTAACAAAGGGCGAGTTGGGCCCCAGAGCATCTTGCTTCCAGCTCTTTGGGAAGCTAAGAAACAACTCGCTCTGCACAGTGCTCTTACAGCCTACTGGGAACATCTCTTACAAAGGCCTGTGAAACGCAGTTTCTTTGCAGGCCTGATCTGGATGAAGTAGAACTTCTGGCCTGGGTGTGGCACCTAGCCCTAGAGCGGAAAGGCACAACGTGCAGTCTGCATTCGAAAGGGCGAGTTGGGCGCCAGAGCATCTTGCTTCCAGATCTTTGGGAACCTAAGAAACAACTCGCACTGCACAGTGCTCTTACAGCCTACCGGGAACATCTCTTAAAAAGGCCTGTGAAACGCAGTTTCTTTGCAGGCCTGATAAGGCTGAAGTAGAACTTCTGCCCTGGGTGTGCCACATTGCCCTAGAGCTGAAAGGCACAACGTGGAGGCTTCTTAACAAAGGGCGAGTTGGGCCCCAGAGCATCTTGCTTCCAGCTCTTTGGGAAGCTAAGAAACAACTCGCTCTGCACAGTGCTCTTACAGCCTACCGGGAACATCTCTTACAAAGGCCTGTGAAACGCAGTTTCTTTGCAGGCCTGATGTGGATGAAGTAGAACTTCTGCTCTGGGTGTGACACACTGCCCTAGACCTGAAAGCTACAACGTGCAGTCTCCTTTGCAATGTGCGAGTTGGGACCCAGAGCATCTTGCTTCCAGCTCTTTGGGAAGCTAAGAAACAACTCGCTCTGCACAGTGCTCTTACAGACTACCGGGAACATCTCTTACAAAGGCCTGTGAAACGCAGGTTCTTTGCAGGCCTGATCTGGCTGAAGTAGAACTTCTGCCGTGGGTGTGCCACATTGCCCTAGAGCTGAAAGGCACAACGACAGGCTTCTTAACAAAGGGCGAGTTGGGCCCCAGAGCATCTTGCTTCCAGCTCTTTGGGAAGCTAAGAAACAACTCGCTCTGCACAGTGCTCTTACAGCCTACCGGGAACATCTCTTACAAAGGCCTGTGAAACGCAGTTTCTTTGCAGGCCTGATCTGGCTGAAGTAGAACTTCTGCTCTGGGTGTGCCACACTGCCCTAGACCTGAAAGCTACAACGTGCAGTCTCCTTTCCAATGTGCGAGTTGGGCCCCAGAGCATCTTGCTTCCAGCTCTTTGGGAAGCTAAGAAACAACTCGCTCTGCACAGTGCTCTTACAGACTACCGGGAACATCTCTTACAAAGGCCTGTGAAACGCAGGTTCTTTGCAGGCCTGATCTGGCTGAAGTAGAACTTCTGCCGTGGGTGTGCCACATTGCCCTAGAGCTGAAAGGCACAACGGCAGGCTTCTTAACAAAGGGCGAGTTGGGCCCCAGAGCATCTTGCTTCCAGCTCTTTGGGAAGCTAAGAAACAACTCGCTCTGCACAGTGCTCTTACAGCCTACCGGGAACATCTCTTACAAAGGCCTGTGAAACGCAGTTTCTTTGCAGGCCTGATCTGGCTGAAGTAGAACTTCTGCCCTGGGTGTGCCACATTGCCCTAGAGCTGAAAGGCACAACGTGCAGGCTTCTTAACAAAGGGCGAGTTGGGCCCCAGAGCATCTTGCTTCCAGCTCTTTGGGAAGCTAAGAAACAACTCACTCTTCACAGTGCTCTTACAGCCTACTGGGAACATCTCTTACAAAGGCCTGTGAAACGCAGTTTCTTTGCAGGCCTGATCTGGATGAAGTAGAACTTCTGCCCTGGGTGTGGCACCTAGCCCTAGAGCTGAAAGGCACAACGTGCAGTCTGCATTCGAAAGGGCGAGTTGGGCGCCAGAGCTTCTTGCTTCCAGCTCTTTGGGAAGCTAAGAAACAACTCGCTCTGCACAGTGCTCTTACAGCCTACCGGGAACATCTCTTACAAAGGCCTGTGAAACACAGTTTCCTTGCAGGCGTGATCTGGCTGAAGTAGAACTTCTGCCCTGGGTGTGGCACCTAGCCCTAGAGCTGAAAGGCACAACGGGCAGTCTGCATTCCAAAGGGCGAGTTGGGCGCCAGAGCATCTTGCTTCCAGCTCTTTGGGAAGCTAAGAAACAACTCGCTCTGCACAGTGCTCTTACAGCCTACTGGGAACATCTCTTCCATAGGCCTGTGAAACGCAGTTTCTTTGCAGGCCTGATCTGGCTGAAGTAGAACTTCTGCCCTGGGTGTGCCACATTGCCCTAGAGCTGAAAGGCACAACGTGCAGGCTTCTTAACAAAGGGCGAGTTGGGCCCCAGAGCTTCTTGCTTCCAGCTCTTTGGGAAGCTAAGAAACAACTCGCTCTGCACAGTGCTCTTACAGCCTACCGGGAACATCTCTTACAAAGGCCTGTGAAACGCAGTTTCTTTGCAGGCCTGATCTGGCTGAAGTAGAACTTCTGCCCTGGGTGTGCCACATTGCCCAGAGCTGAAAGGCACAACGTGCAGGCTTCTTAGAAAAGGGCGAGTTGGCCCCAGAGCATCTTGCTTCCAGCTCTTTGGGAAGCTAAGAAACAACTCGCTCTGCACAGTGCTCTTACAGCCTACCGGGAACATCTCTTACAAAGGCCTGTGACACGCAGTTTCTTTGCAGGCCTGATCTGGCTGAAGTAGAACTTCTGCCCTGGGTGTGCCACATTGTCCTAGAGCTGAAAGGCACAACGTGCAGGCTTCTTTCCAAAGGGCGAGTTGGGCCCCACAGCATCTTGCTTCCAGCTCTTTGGGAAGCTAAGAAACAACTCGCTCTGCACAGTGCTCTTACAGACTACCGGGAACATGTCTTCCAAAGGGCTGTGAAACGCAGTTTCTTTGCAGGCCTTATCTGGCTGAAGTAGGACTTCTGCCCTGGGTGTGCTACTTTGCCCTAGAGCTGACAGGCACAACGTGCAGGCTTCTTTCCAAAGGGCGAGTTGGGCCCCACAGCATCTTGCTTCCAGCTCTTTGGGAAGCTAAGAAACAACTCGCTCTGCACAGTGCTCTTACAGCCTAGTGGGAACATGTCTTCCAAAGGCCTGTGAAACGCAGTTTCTTTGCAGGCCTGATCTGGCTGAAGTAGGACTTCTGCTCTGGGTGTGCTACTTTGCCCTAGAGCTGAAAGGCACAACGTGCAGGCTTCTTTCCAAAGGGCGAGTTGGGCCCCACAGCATCTTGCTTCCAGCTCTTTGGGAAGCTAAGAAACAACTCGCTCTGCACAGTGCTCTTACAGCCTAGTGGGAACATCTCTTCCAAAGGCCTGTGAAACGCAGTTTCTTTGCAGGCCTGATCTGGCTGAAGTAGGACTCCTGCTCTGGGTGTGCTACTTTGCCCTAGAGCTGAAAGGCACAATGTGCAGGCTTCTTTCCAAAGGGCGAGTTGTGCCCCACAGCATCTTGCTTCCAGCTCTTTGGTAAGCTAAGAAACAACTCGCTCTGCACATGGCTCTAACAGCCTACCGGGAACATCTCTTACAAAGGCCTGTGAAACGCAGTTTCTTTGCAGGCCTGATCAGGCTGAAGTAGAACTTCTGCCATGGGTGTGGCAATTGCCCTAGAGCTGAAAGGCACAACGTGCAGGCTTCTTAACAAAGGGCAAGTTGTGCCCCAGAGCATCTTGCTTCCAGCTCTTTGGGAAGCTAAGAAACAACTCGCTCTGCACAGTGCTCTTACAGCCTACCGGGAACATCTCTTACAAAGGCCTGTGTGATGCACTTTCTTTGCAGGCCTCATCTGGCTGCAGTAGAACTTCTGCTCTGGGTGTGCCACATTGCCCTAGAGCTGAAAGCTACAACGTGCCGTCTGCTTTCCAAAGGGCGAGTTGGGCCCCAGAGCATCTTGCTTCCAGCTCTTTGGGAAGCTAAGAAACAACTCGCTCTGCACAGTGCTCTTACAGCCTACCGGGAACATCTCTTACAAAGGCCTGTGAAACGCAGTTTCTTGGCAGGCCTGATCTGGCTGAAGTAGAACTTCTGCCCTGGGTGTGCCACATTGCCCTAGAGCTGAAAGGCACAACGTGGAGGCTTCTTAACAAAGGGCGAGTTGGGCCCCAGAGCATCTTGCTTCCAGCTCTTTGGGAAGCTAAGAAACAACTCGCTCTGCACAGTGCTCTTACAGCCTACCGGGAACATCTCTTACAAAGGCCTGTGAAACGCAGTTTCTTTGCAGGCCTGATGTGGATGAAGTAGAACTTCTGCTCTGGGTGTGCCACACTGCCCTAGACCTGAAAGCTACAACGTGCAGTCTCCTTTCCAATGTGCGAGTTGGGCCCCAGAGCATCTTGCTTCCAGCTCTTTGGGAAGCTAAGAAACAACTCGCTCTGCACAGTGCTCTTACAGCCTACCGGGAACATCTCTTACAAAGGCCTGTGAAACGCAGGTTCTTTGCAGGCCTGATCTGGCTGAAGTAGAACTTCTGCCGTGGGTGTGCCACATTGCCCTAGAGCTGAAAGGCACAACGGCAGGCTTCTTAACAAAGGGCGAGTTGGCCCCAGAGCATCTTGCTTCCAGCTCTTTGGGAAGCTAAGAAACAACTCGCTCTGCACAGTGCTCTTACAGCCTACCGGGAACATCTCTTACAAAGGCCTGTGAAACGCAGTTTCTTGGCAGGCCTGATCTGGCTGAAGTAGAACTTCTGCCCTGGGTGTGCCACATTGCCCTAGAGCTGAAATGCACAACGTGCAGGCTTCTTAACAAAGGGCGAGTTGGGCCCCAGAGCATCTTGCTTCCAGCTCTTTGGGAAGCTAAGAAACAACTCACTCTTCACAGTGCTCTTACAGCCTACTGGGAACATCTCTTACAAAGGCCTGTGAAACGCAGTTTCTTTGCAGGCCTGATCTGGATGAAGTAGAACTTCTGCCCTGGGTGTGGCACCTAGCCCTAGAGCTGAAAGGCACAACGTGCAGTCTGCATTCGAAAGGGCGAGTTGGGCGCCAGAGCTTCTTGCTTCCAGCTCTTTGGGAAGCTAAGAAACAACTCGCTCTGCACAGTGCTCTTACAGCCTACCGGGAACATCTCTTACAAAGGCCTGTGAAACACAGTTTCCTTGCAGGCGTGATCTGGCTGAAGTAGAACTTCTGCCCTGGGTGTGGCACCTAGCCCTAGAGCTGAAAGGCACAACGGGCAGTCTGCATTCCAAAGGGCGAGTTGGGCGCCAGAGCATCTTGCTTCCAGCTCTTTGGGAAGCTAAGAAACAACTCGCTCTGCACAGTGCTCTTACAGCCTACCGGGAACATCTCTTAAAAAGGCCTGTGAAACACAGTTTCCTTGCAGGCCTGATCTGGCTGAAGTAGAACTTCTGCCCTGGGTGTGGCACCTAGCCCTAGAGCTGAAAGGCACAACGTGCAGGCTTCCTAACAAAGGGCGAGTTGGGCCCCAGAGCAGCTTGCTTCCAGCTCTTTGGGAAGCTAAGAAACAACTCGCTCTGCACAGTGCTCTTACAGCCTACCGGGAACATCTCTTACAAAGGCTTGTGAAACGCAGTTTCTTTGCAGGCCTGATCAGGCTGAAGTAGAACTTCTGCCCTGGGTGTGCCACATTGCCCTAGAGCTGAAAGGCACAACGTGCAGGCTTCTTAGAAAAGGGCGAGTTGGGCCCCACAGCATCTTGCTTCCAGCTGTTTGGGAAGCTAAGAAACAACTCGGTCTGCACAGTGCTCTTACAGCCTACTGGGAACATCTCTTACATAGGCCTGTGAAACGCAGTTTCTTTGCAGGCCTGATCTGGCTGAAGTAGAACTTCTGCCCTGGGTGTGGCACCTAGCCCTAGAGCTGAAAGGCACAACGTGCAGGCTTCTTAACAAAGGGCGAGTTGGGCCCCAGAGCTTCTTGCTTCCAGCTCTTTGGGAAGCCAAGAAACAACTCGCTCTGCACAGTGCTCTTACAGCCTACCGGGAACATCTCTTACAAAGGCCTGTGAAACGCAGTTTCTTGGCAGGCCTGATCTGGCTGAAGTAGAACTTCTGCCCTGGGTGTGCCACATTGCCCAGAGCTGAAAGGCACAACGTGCAGGCTTCTTAACAAAGGGCGAGTTGGCCCCAGAGCATCTTGCTTCCAGCTCTTTGGGAAGCTAAGAAACAACTCGCTCTGCACAGTGCTCTTACAGCCTACCGGGAACATCTCTTACAAAGGCCTGTGAAACGCAGTTTCTTTGCAGGCCTGATCTGGCTGAAGTAGAACTTCTGCCCTGGGTGTGCCTCATTGCCCTATAGCTGAAAGGCACAACGTGCAGTCTTCTTAACAAAGGGCGAGTTGGGCCCCAGAGCATCTTGCTTCCAGCTGTTTGGGAAGCTAAGAAACAACTCGCTCTGCACAGTGCTCTTACAGCCTACCGGGAACATCTCTTACAAAGGCCTGTGAAACGCAGTTTCTTTGCAGGCCTGATCTGGCTGAAGTAGAACTTATGCTCTGGGTGTGCCACACTGCCCTAGACCTGAAAGCTACAACGTGCAGTCTCCTTTCCAGTGTGCGAGTTGGGCCCCTGAGCATCTTGCTTCCAGCTCTTTGGGAAGCTAAGAAACAACTCGCTCTGCACAGTGCTCTTACAGCCTACCGGGAACATCTCTTACAAAGGCCTGTGAAACACGGTTACCTTGCAGGCCTGATCTGGCTGAAGTAGAACTTCTGCCCTGGGTGCGCCACATTGCCCTAGAGCTGAAAGGCACAACGTGCAGGCTTCTTAACAAAGGGCGAGTTGGGCCCCACAGCATCTTGCTTCCAGCTCTTTGGGAAGCTAAGAAACAACTCGCTCTGCACAGTGCTCTTACAGCCTACAGGGAACATCTCTTACAAAGGCCTGTGAAACGCAGTTTCTTTGCAGGCCTGATCTGGCTGAAGTAGAACTTCTGCCCTGGGTGTGCCACATTGCCCTAGAGCTGAAAGGCACAACGTGCAGGCTTCTTAACAAAGGGCGAGTTGGGCCCCAGAGCATCTTGCTTCCAGCTCTTTGGGAAGCTAAGAAACAACTCGCTCTGCACAGTGCTCTTACAGCCTACTGGGAACATCTCTTACAAAGGCCTGTGTAACGCAGTTTCTTTGCAGGCCTGATCTGGATGAAGTAGAACTTCTGCCCTGGGTGTGGCACCTAGCCCTAGAGCGGAAAGGCACAACGTGCAGTCTGCATTCGAAAGGGCGAGTTGGGCGCCAGAGCATCTTGCTTCCAGCTCTTTGGGAAGCTAAGAAACAACTCGGTCTGCACAGTGCTCTTACAGCCTACTGGGAACATCTCTTCCATAGGCCTGTGAAACGCAGTTTCTTTGCAGGCCTGATCTGGCTGAAGTAGAACTTCTGCCCTGGGTGTGTCACATTGCCCTAGAGCTGAAAGGCACAACGTGCAGGCTTCTTAACAAAGGGCGAGTTGGGCCCCAGAGCTTCTTGCTTCCAGCTCTTTGGGAAGCTAAGAAACAACTCGCTCTGCACAGTGCTCTTACAGCCTACCGGGAACATCTCTTACAAAGGCCTGTGAAACGCAGTTTCTTTGCAGGCCTGATCTGGCTGAAGTAGAACTTCTGCCCTGGGTGTGCCACATTGCCAAGAGCTGAAAGGCACAACGTGCAGGCTTCTTAGAAAAGGGCGAGTTGGCCCCAGAGCATCTTGCTTCCAGCTCTTTGGGAAGCTAAGAAACAACTCGCTCTGCACAGTGCTCTTACAGCCTACCGGGAACATCTCTTACAAAGGCCTGTGAAACGCAGTTTCTTTGCAGGCCTGATCTGGCTGAAGTAGAACTTCTGCCCTGGGTGTGCCACATTGTCCTAGAGCTGAAAGGCACAACGTGCAGGCTTCTTTCCAAAGGGCGAGTTGGGCCCCACAGCATCTTGCTTCCAGCTCTTTGGGAAGCTAAGAAACAACTCGCTCTGCACAGTGCTCTTACAGACTACCGGGAACATGTCTTCCAAAGGGCTGTGAAACGCAGTTTCTTTGCAGGCCTTATCTGGCTGAAGTAGGACTTCTGCCCTGGGTGTGCTACTTTGCCCTAGAGCTGAAAGGCACAACGTGCAGGCTTCTTTCCAAAGGGCGAGTTGGGCCCCACAGCATCTTGCTTCCAGCTCTTTGGGAAGCTAAGAAACAACTCGCTCTGCACAGTGCTCTTACAGCCTAGTGGGAACATGTCTTCCAAAGGCCTGTGAAACGCAGTTTCTTTGCAGGCCTGATCTGGCTGAAGTAGGACTTCTGCTCTGGGTGTGCTACTTTGCCCTAGAGCTGAAAGGCACAACGTGCAGGCTTCTTTCCAAAGGGCGAGTTGGGCCCCAGAGCATCTTGCTTCCAGCTCTTTGGGAAGCTAAGAAACAACTCGCTCTGCACATGGCTCTAACAGCCTACCGGGAACATCTCTTACAAAGGCCTGTGAAACGCAGTTTCTTTGCAGGCCTGATCAGGCTGAAGTAGAACTTCTGCCATGGGTGTGGCAATTGCCCTAGAGCTGAAAGGCACAACGTGCAGGCTTCTTAACAAAGGGCAAGTTGTGCCCCAGAGCATCTTGCTTCCAGCTCTTTGGGAAGCTAAGAAACAACTCGCTCTGCACAGTGCTCTTACAGCCTACCGGGAACATCTCTTACAAAGGCCTGTGTGATGCACTTTCTTTGCAGGCCTCATCTGGCTGCAGTAGAACTTCTGCTCTGGGTGTGCCACATTGCCCTAGAGCTGAAAGCTACAACGTGCCGTCTGCTTTCCAAAGGGCGAGTTGGGCCCCAGAGCATCTTGCTTCCAGCTCTTTGGGAAGCTAAGAAACAACTCGCTCTGCACAGTGCTCTTACAGCCTACCGGGAACATCTCTTACAAAGGCCTGTGAAACGCAGTTTCTTGGCAGGCCTGATCTGGCTGAAGTAGAACTTCTGCCCTGGGTGTGCCACATTGCCCTAGAGCTGAAAGGCACAACGTGGAGGCTTCTTAACAAAGGGCGAGTTGGGCCCCAGAGCATCTTGCTTCCAGCTCTTTGGGAAGCTAAGAAACAACTCGCTCTGCACAGTGCTCTTACAGCCTACCGGGAACATCTCTTACAAAGGCCTGTGAAACGCAGTTTCTTTGCAGGCCTGATGTGGATGAAGTAGAACTTCTGCTCTGGGTGTGCCACACTGCCCTAGACCTGAAAGCTACAACGTGCAGTCTCCTTTCCAGTGTGCGAGTTGGGCCCCTGAGCATCTTGCTTCCAGCTCTTTGGGAAGCTAAGAAACAACTCGCTCTGCACAGTGCTCTTACAGCCTACCGGGAACATCTCTTACAAAGGCCTGTGAAACACGGTTACCTTGCAGGCCTGATCTGGCTGAAGTAGAACTTCTGCCCTGGGTGCGCCACATTGCCCTAGAGCTGAAAGGCACAACGTGCAGGCTTCTTAACAAAGGGCGAGTTGGGCCCCACAGCATCTTGCTTCCAGCTCTTTGGGAAGCTAAGAAACAACTCGCTCTGCACAGTGCTCTTACAGCCTACCAGGAACATCTCTTACAAAGGCCTGTGAAACGCAGTTTCTTTGCAGGCCTGATCTGGCTGAAGTAGAACTTCTGCCCTGGGTGTGCCACATTGCCCTAGAGCTGAAAGGCACAACGTGCAGGCTTCTTAACAAAGGGCGAGTTGGGCCCCAGAGCATCTTGCTTCCAGCTCTTTGGGAAGCTAAGAAACAACTCGCTCTGCACAGTGCTCTTACAGCCTACTGGGAACATCTCTTACAAAGGCCTGTGAAACGCAGTTTCTTTGCAGGCCTGATCTGGATGAAGTAGAACTTCTGGCCTGGCTGTGGCACCTAGCCCTAGAGCGGAAAGGCACAACGTGCAGTCTGCATTCGAAAGGGCGAGTTGGGCGCCAGAGCATCTTGCTTCCAGCTCTTTGGGAACCTAAGAAACAACTCGCTCTGCACAGTGCTCTTACAGCCTACCGGGAACATCTCTTAAAAAGGCCTGTGAAACGCAGTTTCTTTGCAGGCCTGATAAGGCTGAAGTAGAACTTCTGCCCTGGGTGTGCCACATTGCCCTAGAGCTGAAAGGCACAACGTGGAGGCTTCTTAACAAAGGGCGAGTTGGGCCCCAGAGCATCTTGCTTCCAGCTCTTTGGGAAGCTAAGAAACAACTCGCTCTGCACAGTGCTCTTATAGCCTACCGGGAACATCTCTTACAAAGGCCTGTGAAACGCAGTTTCTTTGCAGGCCTGATGTGGATGAAGTAGAACTTCTGCTCTGGGTGTGCCACACTGCCCTAGACCTGAAAGCTACAACGTGCAGTCTCCTTTGCAATGTGCGAGTTGGGACCCAGAGCATCTTGCTTCCAGCTCTTTGGGAAGCTAAGAAACAACTCGCTCTGCACAGTGCTCTTACAGACTACCGGGAGCATCTCTTACAGAGGCCTGTGAAACGCAGGTTCTTTGCAGGCCTGATCTGGCTGAAGTAGAACTTCTGCCGTGGGTGTGCCACATTGCCCTAGAGCTGAAAGGCACAACGGCAGGCTTCTTAACAAAGGGCGAGTTGGGCCCCAGAGCATCTTGCTTCCAGCTCTTTGGGAAGCTAAGAAACAACTCGCTCTGCACAGTGCTCTTACAGCCTACCGGGAACATCTCTTACAAAGGCCTGTGAAACGCAGTTTCTTTGCAGGCCTGATCTGGCTGAAGTAGAACTTCTGCCCTGGGTGTGCCACATTGCCCTAGAGCTGAAAGGCACAACGTGCAGGCTTCTTAACAAAGGGCGAGTTGGGCCCCAGAGCATCTTGCTTCCAGCTCTTTGGGAAGCTAAGAAACAACTCGCTCTGCACAGTGCTCTTACAGCCTACCGGGAACATCTCTTCCAAAGGCCTGTGAAACGCAGTTTCTTTGCAGGCCTGATCTGGCTGAAGTAGGACTTCTGCTCTGGGTGTGCTACTTTGCCCTAGAGCTGAAAGGCACAACGTGCAGGCTTCTTTCCAAAGGGCGAGTTGGGCCCCACAGCATCTTGATTCCAGCTCTTTGGGAAGCTAAGAAACAACTCGCTCTGCACAGTGCTCTTACAGCCTAGTGGGAACATCTCTTCCAAAGGCCTGTGAAATGCAGTTTCTTTGCAGGCCTGATCTGGCTGAAGTAGGACTTCTGCTCTGGGTGTGCTACTTTGCCCTAGAGCTGAAAGGCACAACGTGCAGGCTTCTTTCCAAAGGGCGAGTTGGGCCCCACAGCATCTTGCTTCCAGCTCTTTGGGAAGCTAAGAAACAACTCGCTCTGCACAGTGCTCTTACAGCCTAGTGGGAACATCTCTTCCATAGGCCTGTGAAACGCAGTTTCTTTGCAGGCCTGATCTGGCTGAAGTAGAACTTCTGCCCTGGGTGTGCCACATTGCCCTATAGCTGAAAGGCACAACGTTCAGGCTTCTTAACAAAGCGCGAGTTGGGCCCCAGAGCATCTTGCTTCCAGCTCTTTGGGAAGCTAAGAAACAACTCGCTCTGCACATGGCTCTAACGGCCTACGGGGAACATCTGTTACAAAGGCCTGTGAAACGCAGTTTCTTTGCAGGCCTGATCAGGCTGAAGTAGAACTTCTGCCATGGGTGTGGCAATTGCCCTAGAGCTGAAAGGCACAACGTGCAGGCTTCTTAGAAAAGGGCGAGTTGGGCCCCAGAGCATCTTGCTTCCAGCTCTTTGGGAAGCTAAGAAACAACTCGCTCTGCACAGTGCTCTTACAGCCTACCGGGAACATCTCTTACAAAGGCCTGTGTGATGCAATTTCTTTGCAGGCCTCATCTGGCTGCAGTAGAACTTCTGCTCTGGGTGTGCCACATTGCCCTAGAGCTGAAAGCTACAACGTGCCGTCTTCTTTCTAAAGGGCGAGTTGGGCCCCAGAGCATCTTGCTTCCAGCTCTTTGGGAAGCTAAGAAACAACTCGCTCTGCACAGTGCTCTTACAGCCTACAGGGAACATCTCTTACAAAGGCCTGTGAAACGCACTTTCTTTGCAGGCCTGATCAGGCTGAAGTAGAACTTCTGCCCTGGGTGTGGCACCTAGCCCTAGAGCTGAAAGGCACAACGTGCAGGCTTCTTAACAAAGGGCGAGTTGGGCCCCAGAGCATCTTGCTTCCAGCTCTTTGGGAAGCTAAGAAACAACTCGCTCTGCACAGTGCTCTTACAGCCTACCAGGAACATCTCTTACAAAGGCCTGTGAAACGCAGTTTCTTTGCAGGCCTGATCTGGCTGAAGTAGAACTTCTGCCCTGGGTGTGCCACATTGCCCTAGAGCTGAAAGGCACAATGTGCAGGCTTCTTAACAAAGGGCGAGTTGGGCCCCAGAGCATTTTGCTTCCAGCTCTTTGGGAAGCTAAGAAACAACTCGCTCTGCACAGTGCTCTTACAGCCTACTGGGAACATCTCTTACAAAGGCCTGTGAAACGCAGTTTCTTTGCAGGCCTGATCTGGATGAAGTAGAACTTCTGCCCTGGGTGTGGCACCTAGCCCTAGAGTGGAAAGGCACAACGTGCAGTCTGCATTCGAAAGGGCGAGTTGGGCGCCAGAGCATCTTGCTTCCAGCTCTTTGGGAACCTAAGAAACAACTCGCTCTGCACAGTGCTCTTACAGCCTACCGGGAACATCTCTTAAAAAGGCCTGTGAAACGCAGTTTCTTTGCAGGCCTGATAAGGCTGAAGTAGAACTTCTGCCCTGGGTGTGCCACATTGCCCTAGAGCTGAAAGGCACAACGTGCAGGCTTCTTAACAAAGGGCGAGTTGGGCCCCAGAGCATATTCCTTCCAGCTCTTTGGGAAGCTAAGAAACAACTCGCTCTGCACAGTGCTCTTACAGCCTACCGGGAACATCTCTTACAAAGGCCTGTGAAACGCAGTTTCTTTGCAGGCCTGATCTGGCTGAAGTAGAACTTCTGCCCTGGGTGTGCCACATTGCCCTAGAGCTGAAAGGCACAACGTGCAGGCTTCTTAACAAAGGGCGAGTTGGCCCCAGAGCATCTTGCTTCCAGCTCTTTGGGAAGCTAAGAAACAACTCGCTCTGCACAGTGCTCTTACAGCCTACCGGGAACATCTCTTACAAAGGCCTGTGAAACGCAGTTTCTTGGCAGGCCTGATCTGGCTGAAGTAGAACTTCTGCCCTGGGTGTGCCACATTGCCCTAGAGCTGAAAGGCACAACGTGGAGGCTTCTTAACAAAGGGCGAGTTGGGCCCCAGAGCATCTTGCTTCCAGCTCTTTGGGAAGCTAAGAAACAACTCGCTCTGCACAGTGCTCTTACAGCCTACCGGGAACATCTCTTACAAAGGCCTGTGAAACGCAGTTTCTTTGCAGGCCTGATGTGGATGAAGTAGAACTTCTGCTCTGGGTGTGCCACACTGCCCTAGACCTGAAAGCTACAACGTGCAGTCTCCTTTCCAATGTGCGAGTTGGGCCCCAGAGCATCTTGCTTCCAGCTATTTGGGAAGCTAAGAAACAACTCGCTCTGCACACTGCTCTTACAGCCTACCGGGAACATCTCTTACAAAGGCCTGTGAAACGCAGGTTCTTTGCAGGCCTGATCTGGCTGAAGTAGAACTTCTGCCGTGGGTGTGCCACATTGCCCTAGAGCTGAAAGGCACAACGGCAGGCTTCTTAACAAAGGGCGAGTTGGGCCCCAGAGCATCTTGCTTCCAGCTCTTTGGGAAGCTAAGAAACAACTCGCTCTGCACAGTGCTCTTACAGCCTACCGGGAACATCTCTTACAAAGGCCTGTGAAACGCAGTTTCTTTGCAGGCCTGATCTGGCTGAAGTAGAACTTCTGCCCTGGGTGTGCCACATTGCCCTAGAGCTGAAAGGCACAACGTGCAGGCTTCTTAACAAAGGGCGAGTTGGGCCCCAGAGCATCTTGCTTCCAGCTCTTTGGGAAGCTAAGAAACAACTCACTCTTCACAGTGCTCTTACAGCCTACTGGGAACATCTCTTACAAAGGCCTGTGAAACGCAGTTTCTTGGCAGGCCTGATCTGGATGAAGTAGAACTTCTGCCCTGGGTGTGGCACCTAGCCCTAGAGCTGAAAGGCACAACGTGCAGTCTGCATTCGAAAGGGCGAGTTGGGCGCCAGAGCTTCTTGCTTCCAGCTCTTTGGGAAGCTAAGAAACAACTCGCTCTGCACAGTGCTCTTACAGCCTACCGGGAACATCTCTTACAAAGGCCTGTGAAACACAGTTTCCTTGCAGGCGTGATCTGGCTGAAGTAGAACTTCTGCCCTGGGTGTGGCACCTAGCCCTAGAGCTGAAAGGCACAACGGGCAGTCTGCATTCCAAAGGGCGAGTTGGGCGCCAGAGCATCTTGCTTCCAGCTCTTTGGGAAGCTAAGAAACAACTCGCTCTGCACAGTGCTCTTACAGCCTACAGGGAACATCTCTTAAAAAGGCCTGTGAAACACAGTTTCCTTGCAGGCCTGATCTGGCTGAAGTAGAACTTCTGCCCTGGGTGTGCCACATTGCCCTAGAGCTGAAAGGCACAACGTGCAGGCTTCCTAACAAAGGGCGAGTTGGGCCCCAGAGCAGCTTGCTTCCAGCTCTTTGGGAAGCTAAGAAACAACTCGCTCTGCACAGTGCTCTTACAGCCTACCGGGTACATCTCTTACAAAGGCTTGTGAAACGCAGTTTCTTTGCAGGCCTGATCAGGCTGAAGTAGAACTTCTGCCCTGGGTGTGCCACATTGCCCTAGAGCTGAAAGGCACAACGTGCCGGCTTCTTAGAAAAGGGCGAGTTGGGCCCCAGAGCATCTTGCTTCCAGCTGTTTGGGAAGCTAAGAAACAACTCGCTCTGCACAGTGCTCTTACAGCCTACCGGGAACATCTCTTACAAAGGCCTGTGAAACGCAGTTTCTTTGCAGGCCTGATCTGGCTGAAGTAGAACTTCTGCCCTGGGTGTGCCACATTGCCCAGAGCTGAAAGGCACAACGTGCAGGCTTCTTAGAAAAGGGCGAGTTGGCCCCAGAGCATCTTGCTTCCAGCTCTTTGGGAAGCTAAGAAACAACTCGCTCTGCACAGTGCTCTTACAGCCTACCGGGAACATCTCTTACAAAGGCCTGTGAAACGCAGTTTCTTTGCAGGCCTGATCTGGATGAAGTAGAACTTCTGCCCTGGGTGTGCCACATTGTCCTAGAGCTGAAAGGCACAACGTGCAGGCTTCTTTCCAAAGGGCGAGTTGGGCCCCAGAGCATCTTGCTTCCAGCTCTTTGGGAAGCTAAGAAACAACTCGCTCTGCACAGTGCTCTTACAGACTACCGGGAACATGTCTTCCAAAGGGCTGTGAAACGCAGTTTCTTTGCAGGCCTTATCTGGCTGAAGTAGGACTTCTGCCCTGGGTGTGCTACTTTGCCCTAGAGCTGAAAGGCACAACGTGCAGGCTTCTTTCCAAAGGGCGAGTTGGGCCCCACAGCATCTTGCTTCCAGCTCTTTGGGAAGCTAAGAAACAACTCGCTCTGCACAGTGCTCTTACAGCCTAGTGGGAACATGTCTTCCAAAGGCCTGTGAAACGCAGTTTCTTTGCAGGCCTGATCTGGCTGAAGTAGGACTTCTGCTCTGGGTGTGCTACTTTGCCCTAGAGCTGAAAGGCACAACGTGCAGGCTTCTTTCCAAAGGGCGAGTTGGGCCCCACAGCATCTTGCTTCCAGCT
Organism: Equus caballus; assembly: GCF_041296265.1. NCBI lineage: Eukaryota > Metazoa > Chordata > Mammalia > Perissodactyla > Equidae > Equus > Equus caballus. Next base: position 44,781,373 of record NC_091692.1, read on the forward strand.
CTTTGGGAAGCTAAGAAACAACTCGCTCTGCACAGTGCTCTTACAGCCTAGTGGGAACATCTCTTCCAAAGGCCTGTGAAACGCAGTTTCTTTGCAGGCCTGATCTGGCTGAAGTAGGACTTCTGCTCTGGGTGTGCTACTTTGCCCTAGAGCTGAAAGGCACAACGTGCAGGCTTCTTTCCAAAGGGCGAGTTGGGCCCCACAGCATCTTGCTTCCAGCTCTTTGGTAAGCTAAGAAACAACTCGCTCTGCACATGGCTCTAACAGCCTACCGGGAACATCTCTTACAAAGGCCTGTGAAACGCAGTTTCTTTGCAGGCCTGATCAGGCTGAAGTAGAACTTATGCCATGGGTGTGGCAATTGCCCTAGAGCTGAAAGGCACAACGTGCAGGCTTCTTAACAAAGGGCAAGTTTTGCCCCAGAGCATCTTGCTTCCAGCTCTTTGGGAAGCTAAGAAACAACTCGCTCTGCACAGTGCTCTTACAGCCTACCGGGAACATCTCTTACAAAGGCCTGTGTGATACACTTTCTCTGCAGGCCTCATCTGGCTGCAGTAGAACTTCTGCTCTGGGTGTGCCACATTGCCCTAGAGCTGAAAGCTACAACGTGCCGTCTGCTTTCCAAAGGGCGAGTTGGGCCCCAGAGCATCTTGCTTCCAGCTCTTTGGGAAGCTAAGAAACAACTCGCTCTGCACAGTGCTCTTACAGCCTACCGGGAACATCTCTTACAAAGGCCTGTGAAACGCAGTTTCTTGGCAGGCCTGATCTGGCTGAAGTAGAACTTCTGCCCTGGGTGTGCCACATTGCCCTAGAGCTGAAAGGCACAACGTGGAGGCTTCTTAACAAAGGGCGAGTTGGGCCCCAGAGCATCTTGCTTCCAGCTCTTTGGGAAGCTAAGAAACAACTCGCTCTGCACAGTGCTCTTACAGCCTACCGGGAACATCTCTTACAAAGGCCTGTGAAACGCAGTTTCTTTGCAGGCCTGATCAGGCTGAAGTAGAACTTCTGCTCTGGGTGTGCCACACTGCCCTAGACCTGAAAGCTACAACGTGCAGTCTCCTTTCCAATGTGCGAGTTGGGCCCCAGAGCATCTTGCTTCCAGCTCTTTGGGAAGCTAAGAAACAACTCGCTCTGCACAGTGCTCTTACAGCCTACCGGGAACATCTCTTACAAAGGCCTGTGAAACGCAGGTTCTTTGCAGGCCTGATCTGGCTGAAGTAGAACTTCTGCCGTGGGTGTGCCACATTGCCCTAGAGCTGAAAGGCACAACGGCAGGCTTCTTAACAAAGGGCGAGTTGGCCCCAGAGCATCTTGCTTCCAGCTCTTTGGGAAGCTAAGAAACAACTCGCTCTGCACAGTGCTCTTACAGCCTACCGGGAACATCTCTTACAAAGGCCTGTGAAACGCAGTTTCTTTGCAGGCCTGATCTGGCTGAAGTAGAACTTCTGCCCTGGGTGTGCCACATTGCCCTAGAGCTGAAATGCACAACGTGCAGGCTTCTTAACAAAGGGCGAGTTGGGCCCCAGAGCATCTTGCTTCCAGCTCTTTGGGAAGCTATGAAACAACTCACTCTTCACAGTGCTCTTACAGCCTACTGGGAACATCTCTTACAAAGGCCTGTGAAACGCAGTTTCTTTGCAGGCCTGATCTGGATGAAGTAGAACTTCTGCCCTGGGTGTGGCACCTAGCCCTAGAGCTGAAAGGCACAACGTGCAGTCTGCATTCGAAAGGGCGAGTTGGGCGCCAGAGCTTCTTGCTTCCAGCTCTTTGGGAAGCTAAGAAACAACTCGCTCTGCACAGTGCTCTTACAGCCTACCGGGAACATCTCTTACAAAGGCCTGTGAAACACAGTTTCCTTGCAGGCGTGATCTGGCTGAAGTAGAACTTCTGCCCTGGGTGTGGCACCTAGCCCTAGAGCTGAAAGGCACAACGGGCAGTCTGCATTCCAAAGGGCGAGTTGGGCGCCAGAGCATCTTGCTTCCAGCTCTTTGGGAAGCTAAGAAACAACTCGCTCTGCACAGTGCTCTTACAGCCTACCGGGAACATCTCTTAAAAAGGCCTGTGAAACACAGTTTCCTTGCAGGCCTGATCTGGCTGAAGTAGAACTTCTGCCCTGGGTGTGCCACATTGCCCTAGAGCTGAAAGGCACAACGTGCAGGCTTCCTAACAAAGGGCGAGTTGGGCCCCAGAGCAGCTTGCTTCCAGCTCTTTGGGAAGCTAAGAAACAACTCGCTCTGCACAGTGCTCTTACAGCCTACCGGGAACATCTCTTACAAAGGCTTGTGAAACGCAGTTTCTTTGCAGGCCTGATCAGGCTGAAGTAGAACTTCTGCCCTGGGTGTGCCACATTGCCCTAGAGCTGAAAGGCACAACGTGCAGGCTTCTTAGAAAAGGGCGAGTTGGGCCCCACAGCATCTTGCTTCCAGCTGTTTGGGAAGCTAAGAAACCACTCGGTCTGCACAGTGCTCTTACAGCCTACTGGGAACATCTCTTACATAGGCCTGTGAAACGCAGTTTCTTTGCAGGCCTGATCTGGCTGAAGTAGAACTTCTGCCCTGGGTGTGGCACCTAGCCCTAGAGCTGAAAGGCACAACGTGCAGGCTTCTTAACAAAGGGCGAGTTGGGCCCCAGAGCTTCTTGCTTCCAGCTCTTTGGGAAGCCAAGAAACAACTCGCTCTGCACAGTGCTCTTACAGCCTACCGGGAACATCTCTTACAAAGGCCTGTGAAACGCAGTTTCTTTGCAGGCCTGATCTGGCTGAAGTAGAACTTCTGCCCTGGGTGTGCCACATTGCCCAGAGCTGAAAGGCACAACGTGCAGGCTTCTTAACAAAGGGCGAGTTGGCCCCAGAGCATCTTGCTTCCAGCTCTTTGGGAAGCTAAGAAACAACTCGCTCTGCACAGTGCTCTTACAGCCTACCGGGAACATCTCTTACAAAGGCCTGTGAAACGCAGTTTCTTTGCAGGCCTGATCTGGCTGAAGTAGAACTTCTGCCCTGGGTGTGCCACATTGCCCTATAGCTGAAAGGCACAACGTGCAGTCTTCTTAACAAAGGGCGAGTTGGGCCCCAGAGCATCTTGCTTCCAGCTCTTTGGGAAGCTAAGAAACAACTCGCTCTGCACAGTGCTCTTACAGCCTACCGGGAACATCTCTTACAAAGGCCTGTGAAACGCAGTTTCTTTGCAGGCCTGATGTGGATGAAGTAGAACTTCTGCTCTGGGTGTGCCACACTGCCCTAGACCTGAAAGCTACAACGTGCAGTCTCCTTTGCAATGTACGAGTTGGGACCCAGAGCATCTTGCTTCCAGCTCTTTGGGAAGCTAAGAAACAACTCGCTCTGCACAGTGCTCTTACAGCCTACCGGGAACATCTCTTCCAAAGGCCTGTGAAACGCAGTTTCTTTGCAGGCCTGATCTGGCTGAAGTAGGACTTCTGCTCTGGGTGTGCTACTTTGCCCTAGAGCTGAAAGGCACAACGTGCAGGCTTCTTTCAAAAGGGCGAGTTGGGCCCCACAGCATCTTGCTTCCAGCTCTTTGGGAAGCTAAGAAACAACTCGCTCTGCACAGTGCTCTTACAGCCTAGTGGGAGCATCTCTTCCAAAGGCCTGTGAAACGCAGTTTCTTTGCAGGCCTGATCTGGCTGAAGTAGGACTTCTGCTCTGGGTGTGCTACTTTGCCCTAGAGCTGAAAGGCACAACGTGCAGGCTTCTTTCCAAAGGGCGAGTTGGGCCCCACAGCATCTTGCTTCCAGCTCTTTGGGAAGCTAAGAAACAACTCGCTCTGCACAGTGCTCTTACAGCCTACCAGGAACATCTCTTACAAAGGCCTGTGAAACGCAGTTTCTTTGCAGGCCTGATCTGGCTGAAGTAGAACTTCTGCCCTGGTTGTGCCACATTGCCCTAGAGCTGAAAGGCACAACGTGCAGGCTTCTTAACAAAGGGCGAGTTGGGCCCCAGAGCATCTTGCTTCCAGCTCTTTGGGAAGCTAAGAAACAACTCGCTCTGCACAGTGCTCTTACAGCCTACTGGGAACATCTCTTACAAAGGCCTGTGAAACGCAGTTACTTTGCAGGCCTGATCTGGATGAAGTAGAACTTCTGCCCTGGGTGTGGCACCTAGCCCTAGAGCGGAAAGGCACAACGTGCAGTCTGCATTCGAAAGGGCGAGTTGGGCGCCAGAGCATCTTGCTTCCAGCTCTTTGGGAACCTAAGAAACAACTCGCTCTGCACAGTGCTCTTACAGCCTACCGGGAACATCTCTTAAAAAGGCCTGTGAAACGCAGTTTCTTTGCAGGCCTGATAAGGCTGAAGTAGAACTTCTGCCATGGGTGTGCCACATTGCCCTAGAGCTGAAAGGCACAAGGTGCAGGCTTCTTAACAAAGGGCGAGTTGGGCCCCAGAGCATATTCCTTCCAGCTCTTTGGGAAGCTAAGAAACAACTCGCTCTGCACAGTGCTCTTACAGCCTACCGGGAACATCTCTTACAAAGGCCTGTGAAACGCAGTTTCTTTGCAGGCCTGATCTGGCTGAAGTAGAACTTCTGCCCTGGGTGTGCCACATTGCCCTAGAGCTGAAAGGCACAACGTGCAGGCTTCTTAACAAAGGGCGAGTTGGCCCCAGAGCATCTTGCTTCCAGCTCTTTGGGAACCTAAGAAACAACTCGCTCTGCACAGTGCTCTTACAGCCTACCGGGAACATCTCTTACAAAGGCCTGTGAAACGCAGTTTCTTGGCAGGCCTGGTCTGGCTGAAGTAGAACTTCTGCCCTGGGTGTGCCACATTGCCCTAGAGCTGAAAGGCACAACGTGGAGGCTTTTTAACAAAGGGCGAGTTGGGCCCCAGAGCATCTTGCCTCCAGCTCTTTGGGAAGCTAAGAAACAACTCGCTCTGCACAGTGCTCTTACAGCCTACCGGGAACATCTCTTACCAAGGCCTGTGAAACGCAGTTTCTTTGCAGGCCTGATGTGGATGAAGTAGAACTTCTGCTCTGGGTGTGCCACACTGCCCTAGACCTGAAAGCTACAACGTGCAGTCTCCTTTCCAATGTGCGAGTTGGGCCCCAGAGCATCTTGCTTCCAGCTCTTTGGGAAGCTAAGAAACAACTCGCTCTGCACAGTGCTCTTACAGCCTACCGGGACCATCTCTTACAAAGGCCTGTGAAACACAGTTTCCTTGCAGGCGTGATCTGGCTGAAGTAGAACTTCTGCCCTGGGTGTGGCACCTAGCCCTAGAGCTGAAAGGCACAACGGGCAGTCTGCATTCCAAAGGGCGAGTTGGGCGCCAGAGCTTCTTGCTTCCAGCTCTTTGGGAAGCTAAGAAACAACTCGCTCTGCACATTGCTCTTACAGCCTACCGGGAACATCTCTTACAAAGGCCTGTGAAACGCAGTTTCTTTGCAGGCCTGATCTGGCTGAAGTAGAACTTCTGCCCTGGGTGTGCCCCATTGCCCTAGAGCTGAAAGGCACAACGTTCAGGATTCTTAACAAAGGGAGAGTTGGGCCCCAGAGCATCTTGCTTCCAGCTCTTTGGGAAGCTAAGAAACAACTCGCTCTGCACAGTGCTCTTACAGCCTACCGGGAACATCTCTTACAAAGGCCTGTGAGACACAGTTTCTTTGCAGGCCTGATCTGGCTGAAGTAGAACTTCTGCTCTGGTTGCGCCACATTGGCCTAGAACTGAAAGCTACAACGTGCAATCTGCTTTCCAAAGTGCGAGTTGGGCCCCAGAGCAACTTGCTTCCAGCTCTTTGGTAAGCTAAGAAACAACTCGCTCTGCACAGTGCTCTTACAGCCTACCGGGAACATCTCTTACAAAGGCCTGTGAAACGCAGTTTCTTTGCAGGCCTGATCTGGCTGAAGTAGAACTTCTGCCCTGGGAGTGCCACATTGCCCTAGAGCTGAAAGGCACAACGTGGGGGCTTCTTGACAAAGGGCGAGTTGGGCCCCAGAGCATCTTGCTTCCAGCTCTTTGGGAAGCTAAGAAACAACTCGCTCTGCACAGTGCTCTTACAGCCTACCGGGAACATCTCTTACAAAGGCCTGTGAAACGCAGTTTCTTTGCAGGCCTGATCTGGCTGAAGTAGAACTTCTGCCCTGGGTGTGTCACATTGCCCTAGAGCTGAAAGGCACAACGTGCAGGCTTCTTAACAAAGGGCGAGTTGGGCCCCACAGCATCTTGCTTCCAGCTCTTTGGGAAGCTAAGAAACAACTCGCTCTGGACAGTGCTCTTACAGCCTACCGGGAACATCTCTTACAAAGGCCTGTGAAACGCAGTTTCTTTGCAGGCCTGATCTGGCTGAAGTAGAACTTATGCTCTGGGTGTGCCACACTGCCCTAGACCTGAAAGCTACAACGTGCAGTCTCCTTTCCAATGTGCGAGTTGGGCCCCAGAGCATTTTGCTTCCAGCTCTTTGGGAAGCTAAGAAACAACTCGCTCTGCACAGTGCTCTTACAGCCTACCGGGAACATCTCTTACAAAGGCCTGTGAAACACGGTTACCTTGCAGGCCTGATCTGGCTGAAGTAGAACTTCTGCCCTGGGTGTGCCACATTGCCCTAGAGCTGAAAGGCACAACGTGCAGGCTTCTTCACAAAGGGCGAGTTGGGCCCCAGAGCAGCTTGCTTCCAGCTCTTTGGTAAGCTAAGAAACAACTCGCCCTGCACAGTGCTCTTACAGCCTAAGGGGAACATCTCTTACAAATGCCTGTGAAATGCAGTTTCTTTGCAGTCCTGATCTGGCTGAAGTAGAACTTCTGCCCTGGGTGTGCTACTTTGCCCTAGAGCTGAAAGGCACAACGTTCAGGCTTCTTAACAAAGCACGAGTTGGGCGCCAGAGCATCTTGCTTCCAGCTCTTTGGGAAGCTAAGAAAAAACTCGCTCTGCACAGGGCTCTTACAGCCTCCCGGGAACATCTCTTACAAAGGCCTGTGAAACGCAGTTTCTTTGCAGGCCTGATCAGGCTGAAGTAGAACTTCTGCAGTGTGTGTGCCACATTGCCCTAGAGCTGAAAGGCACAACGTGCAGGCTTCTTAACAAAGGGCAAGTTGGGCCCCAGAGCATCTTGCTTCCAGCTCTTTGGGAAGCTAAGAAACAACTCGCTCTGCACAGTGCTCTTACAGCCTACCGGGAACATCTCTTACAAAGGCCTGTGAAACGCAGTTTCTTTGCAGGCCTGATCTGGCTGAAGTAGAACTTCTGCCCTGGGAGTGCCACATTGCCCTAGAGCTGAAAGGCACAACATGGGGGCTTCTTGACAAAGGGCGAGTTGGGCCCCAGAGCATCTTGCTTCCAGCTCTTTGGGAAGCTAAGAAACAACTCGCTCTGCACAGTGCTCTTACAGCCTACCGGGAACATCTCTTACAAAGGCCTGTGAAACGCAGTTTCTTTGCAGGCCTGATCTGGCTGAAGTAGAACTTCTGCCCTGGGTGTGTCACATTGCCCTAGAGCTGAAAGGCACAACGTGCAGGCTTCTTAACAAAGGGCGAGTTGGGCCCCAGAGCATCTTGCTTCCAGCTCTTTGGGAAGCTAAGAAACAACTCGCTCTGGTCAGTGCTCTTACAGCCTACCGGGAACATCTCTTACAAAGGCCTGTGAAACGCAGTTTCTTTGCAGGCCTGATCTGGCTGAAGTAGAACTTCTGCTCTGGGTGTGCCACACTGCCCTAGACCTGAAAGCTACAGCGTGCAGTCTCCTTTCCCATGTGCGAGTTGGGCCCCAGAGCATTTTGCTTCCAGCTCTTTGGGAAGCTAAGAAACAACTCGCTCTGCACAGTGCTCTTACAGCCTACCGGGAACATCTCTTACAAAGGCCTGTGAAACACGGTTACCTTGCAGGCCTGATCTGGCTGAAGTAGAACTTCTGCCCTGGGTGTGCCACATTGCCCTAGAGCTGAAAGGCACAACGTGCAGGCTTCTTCACAAAGGGCGAGTTGGGCCCCAGAGCAGCTTGCTTCCAGCTCTTTGGTAAGCTAAGAAACAACTCGCCCTGCACAGTGCTCTTACAGCCTAAGGGGAACATCTCTTACAAATGCCTGTGAAATGCAGTTTCTTTGCAGTCCTGATCTGGCTGCAGTAGAACTTCTGCCCTGGGTGTGCCACATTGCCCTATAGCTGAAAGGCACAACGTTCAGGCTTCTTAACAAAGGGCGAGTTGTGCGCCAGAGCATCTTGCTTCCAGCTCTTTGGGAAGCTAAGAAAAAACTCGCTCTGCACAGGGCTCTTACAGCCTACTGGGAACATCTCTTACAAAGGCCTGTGAAACGCAGTTTCTTTGCAGGCCTGATCTGGCTGAAGTAGAACTTCTGCCCTGGGTGTGCCACATTGCCCTAGAGCTGAAAGGCACAACGTGCAGTCTTCTTAACAAAGGGCGAGTTGGGCCCCAGAGCATCTTGCTTCCAGCTCTTTGGGAAGCTAAGAAACAACTCGCTCTGCACAGTGCTCTTACAGCCTACCGGGAACATCTCTTACAAAGGCCTCTGAGACGCAGTTTCTTTGCAGGCCTGATCTGGCTGAAGTAGAACTTCTGCTCTGGTTGCGCCACATTGGCCTAGAACTGAAAGCTACAACGTGCAATCTGCTTTCCAAAGTGCGAGTTGGGCCCCAGAGCATCTTGCTTCCAGCTCTATGGGAAGCTAAGAAACAACTCGCTCTGCACAGTGCTCTTACAGCCTACCGGGAACATCTCTTACAAAGGCCTGTGAAACGCAGTTTCTTTGCAGGCCTGATCTGGCTGAAGTAGAACTTCTGCCCTGGGTGTGCCACATTGCCCTAGAGCTGAAAGGCACAACGTGCAGGCTTCTTAACAAAGGGCGAGTTGGGTCCCAGACCATCTTGCTTCCAGCTCTTTGGGAAGCTAAGAAACAACTCGCTCTGCACAGTGCTCTTACAGCCTAACGGGAACATCTCTTACAAAGGCCTGTGAAACGCAGTTTCTTTGCAGGCCTGATTTGGCTGAAGTAGAACTTCTGCCCTGGGTGTGCCACATTGACCTAGAGCTGAAAGGCACAACGTGCAGGCTTCTTAACAAAGGGCGAGTTGGGCCCCAGAGCATCTTACTTCCAGCTCTTTGGGAAGCTAAGAAACAACTCGCTCTGCACAGTGCTCTTACAGCCTACCGGGAACATCTCTTACAAAGGCCTCTGAGACGCAGTTTCTTTGCAGGCCTGATCTGGCTGAAGTAGAACTTCTGCTCTGGTTGCGCCACATTGGCCTAGAACTGAAAGCTACAACGTGCAATCTGCTTTCCAAAGTGCGAGTTGGGCCCCAGAGCATCTTGCTTCCAGCTCTATGGGAAGCTAAGAAACAACTCGCTCTGCACAGTGCTCTTACAGCCTACCGGGAACATCTCTTACAAAGGCCTGTGAAACGCAGTTTCTTGCAGGCCTGATCTGGCTGAAGTAGAACTTCTGCCCTGGGTGTGCCACATTGCCCTAGAGCTGAAAGGCACAACGTGCAGGCTTCTTAACAAAGGGCGAGTTGGGTCCCAGGCCATCTTGCTTCCAGCTCTTTGGGAAGCTAAGAAACAACTCGCTCTGCACAGTGCTCTTACAGCCTAACGGGAACATCTCTTACAAAGGCCTGTGAAACGCAGTTTCTTTGCAGGCCTGATCTGGATGAAGTAGAACTTCTGCCCTGGGTGTGGCACCTAGCCCTAGAGCGGAAAGGCACAACGTGCAGTCTGCATTCGAAAGGGCGAGTTGGGCACCAGAGCATCTTGCTTCCAGCTCTTTGGGAAGCTAAGAAACAACTCGCTCTGCACAGTGCTCTTACAGCCTACCGGGAACATCTCTTACAAAGGCCTGTGAAACACAGTTTCCTTGCAGGCCTGATCTGGCTGAAGTAGAACTTCTGCCCTGGGTTTGCCACATTGCCCTAGAGCTGAAAGGCACAACGTGCAGGCTTCCTAACAAAGGGCGAGTTCGGCCCCAGAGCAGCTTGCTTCCAGCTCTTTGGGAAGCTAAGAAACAACTCGCTCTGCACAGTGCTCTTACAGCCTACCGGGAACATCTCTTACAAAGGCCTGTGAAACGCAGTTTCTTTGCAGGCGTGATCAGGCTGAAGTAGAACTTCTGCCCTGGGTGTGGCACATTGCCCTAGAGCTGAAAGGGACAACGTACAGGCTTCCTAACAAAGGGCACGTTGGGCCCCAGAGCATCTTGCTTCCAGCTCTTTGGGAAGCTAAGAAACAACTCGCTCTGCACAGTGCTCTTACAGCCTACCGGGAACATCTCTTACAAAGGCCTGTGTGATGCAGTTTCTTTGCAGGCCTGATCTGGCTGCAATAGAACTTCTGCTCTGGTTGCGACACATTGCCTTAGAGATGAAAGGCACAACGTGCAGGCTTCTTAACAAAGGGCGAGTTGGGCCCCAGAGCATCTTGCTTCCAGCTCATTGGGAAGCTAAGAAACAACTCGCTCTGCACAGTGCTCTTACAGCCTACCGGAAACATCTCTTACAAAGGCCTGTGAAACGCAGTTTCTTTGCAGGCCTGATCTGGCTGAAGTAGAACTTCTGCCCTGGGTGTGCCACATTGCCCTAGAGCTGAAAGGCACAACGTGCGGGCTTCTTAACAAAGGGCGAGTTGGGCCCCAGAGCATCTTGCTTCCAGCTCTTTGGAAAGCTAAGAAACAACTCGCTCTGCACAGTGCTCTTACAGCCTACCGGGAACATCTCTTACAAAGGCCTGTGAAACGCAGTTTCTTGGCAGGCCTGATCTGGCTGAAGTAGAACTTCTGCCCTGGGTGTGCCACATTGCCCTAGAGCTGAAAGGCACAACGTGGAGGCTTCTTAACAAAGGGCGAGTTGGGCCCCACAGCATCTTGCTTCCAGCTCTTTGGGAAGCTAAGAAACAACTCGCTCTGCACAGTGCTCTTACAGCCTACCGGGAACATCTCTTACAAAGGCCTGTGAAACGCAGTTTCTTTGCAGGCCTGATCAGGCTGAAGTAGAACTTCTGCTCTGGGTGTGCCACACTGCCCTAGACCTGAAAGCTACAACGTGCAGTCTCCTTTCCAATGTGCGAGTTGGGCCCCAGAGCATCTTGCTTCCAGCTCTTTGGGAAGCTAAGAAACAACTCGCTCTGCACAGTGCTCTTACAGCCTACCGGGAACATCTCTTACAAAGGCCTGTGAAACGCAGTTTCTTTGCAGGCCTGATCTGGATTAAGTAGAACTTCTGCCCTGGGTGTGGCACCTAGCCCTAGAGCTGAAAGGCACAACGTGCAGTCTGCATTCGAAAGGGCGAGTTGGGCGCCAGAGCATCTTGCTTCCAGCTCTTTGGGAAGCTAAGAAACAACTCGCTCTGCACAGTGCTCTTACAGCCTACCGGGAACATCTCTTACAAAGGCCTGTGAAACACAGTTTCCTTGCAGGCCTGATCTGGCTGAAGTAGAACTTCTGCCCTGGGTGTGCCACATTGCCCTAGAGCTGAAAGGCACAACGTGCAGGCTTCCTAACAAAGGGCGAGTTCGACCCCAGAGCAGCTTGCTTCCAGCTCTTTGGGAAGCTAAGAAACAACTCGCTCTGCACAGTGCTCTTACAGCCTACCGGGAACATCTCTTACAAAGGCCTGTGAAACGCAGTTTCTTTGCAGGCCTGATCTGGCTGAAGTAGAACTTCTGCCCTGGGTGTGGCACATTGCCCTAGAGCTGAAAGGGACAACGTGCAGGCTTCCTAACAAAGGGCACGTTGGGCCCCAGAGCATCTTGCTTCCAGCTCTTTGGGAAGCTAAGAAACAACTCGCTCTGCACAGTGCTCTTACAGCCTACCGGGAACATCTCTTACAAAGGCCTGTGTGATGCAGTTTCTTTGCAGGCCTGATCTTGCTGCAGTAGAACTTCTGCTCTGGTTGCGCCACATTGCCTTAGAGATGAAAGGCACAACGTGCAGGCTTCTTAACAAAGGGCGAGTTGGGCCCCAGAGCATCTTGCTTCCAGCTCATTGGGAAGCTAAGAAACAACTCGCTCTGCACAGTGCTCTTACAGCCTACCGGAAACATCTCTTACAAAGGCCTGTGAAACGCAGTTTCTTTGCAGGCCTGATCTGGCTGAAGTAGAACTTCTGCCCTGGGTGTGCCACATTGCCCTAGAGCTGAAAGGCACAACGTGCGGGCTTCTTAACAAAGGGAGAGTTGGGCCCCAGAGCATCTTGCTTCCAGCTCTTTGGGAAGCTAAGAAACAACTCGCTCTGCACAGTGCTCTTAAAGCCTACCGGGAACATCTCTTACAAAGGCCTGTGAAACGCAGTTTCTTGGCAGGCCTGATCTGGCTGAAGTAGAACTTCTGCCCTGGGTGTGCCACATTGCCCTAGAGCTGAAAGGCACAACGTGGAGGCTTCTTAACAAAGGGCGAGTTGGGCCCCAGAGCATCTTGCTTCCAGCTCTTTGGGAAGCTAAGAAACAACTCGCTCTGCACAGTGCTCTTACAGCCTACCGGGAACATCTCTTACAAAGGCCTGTGAAACGCAGTTTCTTTGCAGGCCTGATCAGGCTGAAGTAGAACTTCTGCTCTGGGTGTGCCACACTGCCCTAGACCTGAAAGCTACAACGTGCAGTCTCCTTTCCAATGTGCGAGTTGGGCCCCAGAGCATCTTGCTTCCAGCTCTTTGGGAAGCTAAGATACAACTCGCTCTGCACAGTGCTCTTACAGCCTACCGGGAACATCTCTTACAAAGGCCTGTGAAACGCAGTTTCTTTGCAGGCCTGATCTGGCTGAAGTAGAACTTCTGCCGTGGGTGTGCCACATTGCCCTAGAGCTGAAAGGCACAACGTGCAGGCTTCTTAACAAAGGGCGAGTTGGGCCCCAGAGCATCTTGCTTCCAGCTCTTTGGGAAGCTAAGAAACAACTCGCTCTGCACAGTGCTCTTACAGCCTACCGGGAACATCTCTTACAAAGGCCTGTGAAACGCAGTTTCTTTGCAGGCCTGATCTGGATGAAGTAGAACTTCTGCCCTGGGTGTGGCACCTAGCCCTAGAGCTGAAAGGCACAACGTGCAGGCTTCTTAACAAAGGGCGAGTTGGGCCCCAGAGCATCTTGCTTCCAGCTCTTTGGGAAGCTAAGAAACAACTCGCTCTGCACAGTGCTCTTACAGCCTACCGGGAACATCTCTTACAAAGGCCTGTGAAACGCAGTTTCTTTGCAGGCCTGATCTGGATGAAGTAGAACTTCTGCCCTGGGTGTGGCACCTAGCCCTCGAGCTGAAAGGCACAACGTGCAGTCTGCATTAGAAAGGGCGAGTTGGGCGCCAGAGCTTCTTGCTTCCAGCTCTTTGGGAAGCTAAGAAACAACTCGCTCTGCACAGTGCTCTTACAGCCTACCGGGAACATCTCTTACAAAGGCCTGTGAAACACAGTTTCCTTGCAGGCGTGATCTGGCTGAAGTAGAACTTCTGCCCTGGGTGTGGCACCTAGCCCTAGAGCTGAAAGGCACAACGGGCAGTCTGCATTCCAAAGGGCGAGTTGGGCGCCAGAGCATCTTGCTTCCAGCTCTTTGGGAAGCTAAGAAACAACTCGCTCTGCACAGTGCTCTTACAGCCTACCGGGAACATCTCTTAAAAAGGCCTGTGAAACACAGTTTCCTTGCAGGCCTGATCTGGCTGAAGTAGAACTTCTGCCCTGGGTGTGCCACATTGCCCTAGAGCTGAAAGGCACAACGTGCAGGCTTCCTAACAAAGGGCGAGTTGGGCCCCAGAGCAGCTTGCTTCCAGCTCTTTGGGAAGCTAAGAAACAACTCGCTCTGCACAGTGCTCTTACAGCCTACCGGGAACATCTCTTACAAAGGCTTGTGAAACGCAGTTTCTTTGCAGGCCTGATCAGGCTGAAGTAGAACTTCTGCCCTGGGTGTGCCACATTGCCCTAGAGCTGAAAGGCACAACGTGCAGGCTTCTTAGAAAAGGGCGAGTTGGGCCCCAGAGCAACTTGCTTCCAGCTGTTTGGGAAGCTAAGAAACAACTCGCTCTGCACAGTGCTCTTACAACCTACTGGGAACATCTCTTACAAAGGCCTGTGAAACGCAGTTTCTTTGCAGGCCTGATCTGGCTGAAGTAGAACTTCTGCCCTGGGTGTGCCACATTGCCCTAGAGCTGAAAGGCACAACGTGCAGGCTTCTTAACAAAGGGCGAGTTGGGCCCGAGAGCTTCTTGCTTCCAGCTCTTTGGGAAGCTAAGAAACAACTCGCTCTGCACACTGCTCTTACAGCCTACCGGGAACATCTCTTACAAAAGCCTGTGAAACGCAGTTTCTTTGCAGGCCTGATCTGGCTGAAGTAGAACTTCTGCCCTGGGTGTGCCACATTTCCCAGAGCTGAAAGGCACAACGTGCAGGCTTCTTAACAAAGGGCGAGTTGGCCCCAGAGCATCTTGCTTCCAGCTTTTTGGGAAGCTAAGAAACAACTCGCTCTGCACAGTGCTCTTACAGCCTACCGGGAACATCTCTTACAAAGGCCTGTGAAATGCAGTTTCTTTGCAGGCCTGATCTGGCTGAAGTAGAACTTCTGCCCTGGGTGTGCCACATTGCCCTAGAGCTGAAAGGCACAACGTGCAGTCTTCTTAACAAAGGGCGAGTTGGGCCCCAGAGCATCTTGCTTCCAGCTCTTTGGGAAGCTAAGAAACAACTCGCTCTGCACAGTGCTCTTACAGCCTACCGGGAACATCTCTTACAAAGGCCTGTGAGACGCAGTTTCTTTGCAGGCCTGATCTGGCTGAAGTAGAACTTCTGCTCTGGTTGCGCCACATTGGCCTAGAACTGAAAGCTACAACGTGCAATCTGCTTTCCAAAGTGCGAGTTGGGCCCCAGAGCATCTTGCTTCCAGCTCTTTGTGAAGCTAAGAAACAACTCGCTCTGCACAGTGCTCTTACAGCCTACCGGGAACATCTCTTACAAAGGCCTGTGAAACGCAGTTTCTTTGCAGGCCTGATCTGGCTGAAGTAGAACTTCTGCCCTGGGTGTGCCACATTGCCCTAGAGCTGAAAGGCACAACGTGCGGGCTTCTTGACAAAGGGCGAGTTGGGCCCCAGAGCATCTTGCTTCCAGCTCTTTGGGAAGCTAAGAAACAACTCGCTCTGCACAGTGCTCTTACAGCCTACCGGGAACATCTCTTACAAAGGCCTGTGAAACGCAGTTTCTTTGCAGGCCTGATCTGGCTGAAGTAGAACTTCTGCTCTGGGTGTGCCACACTGCCCTAGACCTGAAAGCTACAACGTGCAGTCTCCTTTCCAATGTGCGAGTTGGGCCCCAGAGCATCTTGCTTCCAGCTCTTTGGGAAGCTAAGAAACAACTCGCTCTGCACAGTGCTCTTACAGCCTACCTGGAACATCTCTTACAAAGGCCTGTGAAACACGGTTACCTTGCAGGCCTGATCAGGCTGAAGTAGAACTTCTGCCCTGGGTGTGCCACATTGCCCTAGAGCTGAAAGGCACAACGTGCAGGCTTCTTCACAAAGGGCGAGTTGGGCCCCAGAGCAGCTTGCTTCCAGCTCTTTGGGAAGCTAAGAAACAACTCGCCCTGCACAGTGCTCTTACAGCCTAAGGGGAACATCTCTTACAAATGCCTGTGAAATGCAGTTTCTTTGCAGTCCTGATCTGGCTGAAGTAGAACTTCTGCCCTGGGTGTGTCACATTGCCCTATAGCTGAAAGGCACAACGTTCAGGCTTCTTAACAAAGCGCGAGTTGGGCCCCAGAGCATCTTGCTTCCAGCTCTTTGGGAAGCTAAGAAAAAACTCGCTCTGCACAGGGCTCTTACAGCCTACCGGGAACATCTCTTACAAAGGCCTGTGAAACGCAGTTTCTTTGCATGCCTGATCAGGCTGAAGTAGAACTTCTGCAGTGTGTGTGCCACATTGCCCTAGAGCTGAAAGGCACAACGTGCAGGCTTCTTAACAAAGGGCAAGTTGGGCCCCAGAGCATCTTGCTTCCAGCTCTTTGGGAAGCTAAGAAACAACTCGCTCTGCACAGTGCTCTTACAGCCTACCGGGAACATGTCTTACCAAGGCCTGTGAAACGCAGTTTCTTTGCAGGCCTGATTTGGCTGAAGTAGAACTTCTGCCCTGGGTGTGCCACATTGCCCTAGAGCTGAAAGGCACAACGTGCAGGCTTCTTAACAAAGGGCGAGTTGGGCCCCAGAGCTTCTTGCTTCCAGCTCTTTGGCAAGCTAAGAAACAACTCGCTCTGCACAGTGCTCTTACAGCCTACCGGGAACATCTCTTACAAAGGCCTGTGAAACACAGTTTCCTTGCAGGCCTGATCTGGCAGAAGTAGAACTTCTGCCCTGGGTGTGGCACCTAGCCCTAGAGCTGAAAGGCACAACGGGCAGTCTGCATTCCAAAGGGCGAGTTGGGCGCCAGAGCATCTTGCTTCCAGCTCTTTGGGAAGCTAAGAAACAACTCGCTCTGCACAGTGCTCTTACAGCCTACCGGGAACATCTCTTAAAAAGGCATGTGAAACACAGTTTCCTTGCAGGCCTGATCTGGCTGAAGTAGAACTTCTGCCCTGGGTGTGCCACATTGCCCTAGAGCTGAAAGGCAGAACGTGCAGGCTTCCTAACAAAGGGCGAGTTGGGATCCAGAGCATCTTGCTTCCAGCTCTTTGGGAAGCTAAGAAACAACTCGCTCTGCACAGTGCTCTTACAGCCTACCGGGAACATCTCTTCCAAAGGCCTGTGAAACGCAGTTTCTTTGCAGTACTGATCTGGCTGAAGGAGGACTTCTGCTCTGGGTGTGCTACTTTGCCCTAGAGCTGAAAGGCACAACGTGCAGGCTTCTTTCCAAAGGGCGAGTTGGGCCCCACAGCATCTTGCTTCCAGCTCTTTGGGAAGCTAAGAAACAACTCGCTCTGCACAGTGCTCTTACAGCCTACCGGGAACATCTCTTACAAAGGCCTGTGAAACGCAGTTTCTTTGCAGGCCTGATCTGGCTGAAGTAGAACTTATGCTCTGGGTGTGCCACACTGCCCTAGACCTGAAAGCTACAACGTGCAGTCTCCTTTCCAGTGTGCGAGTTGGGCCCCAGAGCATTTTGCTTCCAGCTCTTTGGGAAGCTAAGAAACAACTCGCTCTGCACAGTGCTCTTACAGCCTACCGGGAACATCTCTTACAAAGGCCTGTGAAACACGGTTTCCTTGCAGGCCTGATCTGGCTGAAGTAGAACTTCTGCCCTGGGTGTGCCACATTGCCCTAGAGCTGAAAGGCACAACGTGCAGGCTTCTTCACAAAGGGCGAGTTGGGCCCCAGAGCAGCTTGCTTCCAGCTCTTTGGTAAGCTAAGAAACAACTCGCCCTGCACAGTGCTCTTACAGCCTAAGGGGAACATCTCTTACAAATGCCTGTGAAATACAGTTTCTTTGCAGTCCTGATCTGGCTGAAGTAGAACTTCTGCCCTGGGTGTGCCACATTGCCCTATAGCTGAAAGGCACAACGTTCAGGCTTCTTAACAAAGCGCGAGTTGGGCGCCAGAGCATCTTGCTTCCAGCTCTTTGGGAAGCTAAGAAAAAACTCGCTCTGCACAGGGCTCTTACAGCCTACCGGGAACATCTCTTACAAAGGCCTGTGAAACGCAGTTTCTTTGCAGGCCTGATCAGGCTGAAGTAGAACTTCTGCAGTGTGTGTGCCACATTGCCCTAGAGCTGAAAGGCACAACGTGCAGGCTTCTTAACAAAGGGCAAGTTGGGCCCCAGAGCATCTTGCTTCCAGCTCTTTGGGAAGCTAATAAACAACTCGCTCTGCACAGTGCTCTTACAGCCTAGCGGGAACATCTCTTACAAAGGCCTGTGAAACGCAGTTTCTTTGCAGGCCTGATTTGGCTGAAGTAGAACTTCTGCCCTGGGTGTGCCACATTGCCCTAGAGCTGAAAGGCACAACGTGCAGGCTTCTTAACAAAGGGCGAGTTGGGCCCCAGAGCTTCTTGCTTCCAGCTCTTTGGGAAGCTAAGAAACAACTCGCTCTGCACAGTGCTCTTACAGCCTACCGGGAACATCTCTTACAAAGGCCTGTGAAACGCAGTTTCTTTGCAGGCCTGATCTGGCTGAAGTAGAACTTCTGCCCCGGGTGTGCCACATTGCCCTAGAGCTGAAAGGCACAACGTGCAGGCTTCTTAACAAAGGGCGAGTTGACCCCAGAGCGTCTTGCTTCCAGCTCTTTGGGAAGCTAAGAAACAACTCGCTCTGCACAGTGCTCTTACAGCCTACCGGGAACATCTCTTACAAAGGAATGTGAAACGCAGTTTCTTTGCAGGCCTGATCTGGCTGAAGTAGAACTTCTGCCCTGGGTGTGCCACATTGACCTAGAGCTGAAAGGCACAACGTGCAGGCTTCTTAACAAAGGGCGAGTTGGGCCCCAGAGCATCTTGCTTCCAGCTCTTTGGGAAGCTAAGAAACAACTCGCTCTGCACAGTGCTCTTACAGCCTACCGGGAACATCTCTTACAAAGGCCTCTGAGACACAGTTTCTTTGCAGGCCTGATCTGGCTGAAGTAGAACTTCTGCTCTGGTTGCGCCACATTGGCCTAGAACTGAAAGCTACAACGTGCAATCTGCTTTCCAAAGTGTGAGTTGGGACCCAGAGCATCTTGCTTCCAGGTCTATGGGAAGCTAAGAAACAACTCGCTCTGCACAGTGCTCTTACAGCCTACCGGGAACATCTCTTACAAAGGCCTGTGAAACGCATTTTCTTTGCAGGCCTGATCTGGCTGAAGTAGAACTTCTGCCCTGGGTGTGCCACATTGCCCTAGAGCTGAAAGGCACAACGTGCAGGCTTCTTAACAAAGGGCGAGTTGGGTCCCAGACCATCTTGCTTCCAGCTCTTTGGGAAGCTAAGAAACAACTCGCTCTGCACAGTGCTCTTACAGCCTACCGGGAACATCTCTTACAAAGGCCTGTGAAACACAGTTTCCTTGCAGGCCTGATCTGGCTGAAGTAGAACTTCTGCCCTGGGTGTGGCACCTAGCCCTAGAGCTGAAAGGCACAACGGGCAGTCTGCATTCCAAAGGGCGAGTTGGGCGCCAGAGCATCTTGCTTCCAGCTCTTTGGGAAGCTAAGAAACAACTCGCTCTGCACAGTGCTCTTACAGCCTACCGGGAACATCTCTTAAAAAGGCCTGTGAAACACAGTTTCCTTGCAGGCCTGATCTGGCTGAAGTAGAACTTCTGCCCTGGGTGTGCCACATTGCCCTAGAGCTGAAAGGGACAACGTGCAGGCTTCCTAACAAAGGGCGAGTTGGGCCCCAGAGCATCTTGCTTCCAGCTGTTTGGGAAGCTAAGAAACAACTCGCTCTGCACAGTGCTCTTACAGCCTACCGGGAACATCTCTTACAAAGGCCTGTGAAACGCAGTTTCTTTGCAGGCCTGATCTGGCTGAAGTAGAACTTATGCTCTGGGTGTGCCACACTGCCCTAGACCTGAAAGCTACAACGTGCAGTCTCCTTTCCAGTGTGCGAGTTGGGCCCCAGAGCATCTTGCTTCCAGCTCTTTGGAAAGCTAAGAAACAACTCGCCCTGCACAGTGCTCTTACAGCCTAAGGGGAACATCTCTTACAAATGCCTGTGAAATGCAGTTTCTTTGCAGTCCTGATCTGGCTGAAGTAGAACTTCTGCCCTGGGTGTGCCACATTGCCCTATAGCTGAAAGGCACAACGTTCAGGCTTCTTAACATAGCGCGAGTTGGGCCCCAGAGCATCTTGCTTCCAGCTCTTTGGGAAGCTAAGAAACAACTCGCTCTGCACCGGGCTCTTACAGCCTAGTGGGAACATCTCTTCCAAAGGCCTGTGAAACGCAGTTTCTTTGCAGGCCTGATCTGGCTGAAGTAGAACTTATGCTCTGGGTGTGCCACACTGCCCTAGACCTGAAAGCTACAACGTGCAGTCTCCTTTCCAATGTGCGAGTTGGGCCCCAGAGCATTTTGCTTCCAGCTCTTTGGGAAGCTAAGAAACAACTCGCTCTGCACAGTGCTCTTACAGCCTACCGGGAACATCTCTTACAAAGGCCTGTGAAACACGGTTACCTTGCAGGCCTGATCTGGCTGAAGTAGAACTTCTGCCCTGGGTGTGCCACATTGCCCTAGAGCTGAAAGGCACAACGTGCAGGCTTCTTCACAAAGGGCGAGTTGGGCCCCAGAGCAGCTTGCTTCCAGCTCTTTGGTAAGCTAAGAAACAACTCGCCCTGCACAGTGCTCTTACAGCCTAAGGGGAACACCTCTTACAAATGCCTGTGAAATGCAGTTTCTTTGCAGTCCTATTCTGGCTGAAGTAGAACTTCTGCCCTGGGTGTGCCACATTGCCCTATAGCTGAAAGGCACAACGTTCAGGCTTCTTAACAAAGCACGAGTTGGGCGCCAGAGCATCTTGCTTCCAGCTCTTTGGGAAGCTAAGAAAAAACTCGCTCTGCACAGGGCTCTTACAGCCTACCGGGAACATCTCTTACAAAGGCCTGTGAAACGCAGTTTCTTTGCAGGCCTGATCAGGCTGAAGTAGAACTTCTGCAGTGTGTGTGCCACATTGCCCTAGAGCTGAAAGGCACAACGTGCAGGCTTCTTAACAAAGGGCAAGTTGGGCCCCAGAGCATCTTGCTTCCAGCTCTTTGGGAAGCTAAGAAACAACTCGCTCTGCACAGTGCTCTTACAGCCTACCGGGAACATCTCTTACAAAGGCCTGTGAAACGCAGTTTCTTTGCAGGCCTGATCTGGCTGAAGTAGAACTTCTGCCCTGGGAGTGCCACATTGCCCTAGAGCTGAAAGGCACAACATGGGGGCTTCTTGACAAAGGGCGAGTTGGGCCCCAGAGCATCTTGCTTCCAGCTCTTTGGGAAGCTAAGAAACAACTCGCTCTGCACAGTGCTCTTACAGCCTACCGGGAACATCTCTTACAAAGGCCTGTGAAATGCAGTTTCTTTGCAGGCCTGATCTGGCTGAAGTAGAACTTCTGCCCTGGGTGTGTCACATTGCCCTAGAGCTGAAAGGCACAACGTGCAGGCTTCTTAACAAAGGGCGAGTTGGGCCCCAGAGCATCTTGCTTCCAGCTCTTTGGGAAGCTAAGAAACAACTCGCTCTGGTCAGTGCTCTTACAGCCTACCGGGAACATCTCTTACAAAGGCCTGTGAAACGCAGTTTCTTTGCAGGCCTGATCTGGCTGAAGTAGAACTTCTGCTCTGGGTGTGCCACACTGCCCTAGACCTGAAAGCTACAACGTGCAGTCTCCTTTCCAATGTGCGAGTTGGGCCCCAGAGCATTTTGCTTCCAGCTCTTTGGGAAGCTAAGAAACAACTCGCTCTGCACAGTGCTCTTACAGCCTACCGGGAACATCTCTTACAAAGGCCTGTGAAACACGGTTACCTTGCAGGCCTGATCTGGCTGAAGTAGAACTTCTGCCCTGGGTGTGCCACATTGCCCTAGAGCTGAAAGGCACAACGTGCAGGCTTCTTCACAAAGGGCGAGTTGGGCCCCAGAGCAGCTTGCTTCCAGCTCTTTGGTAAGCTAAGAAACAACTCGCCCTGCACAGTGCTCTTACAGCCTAAGGGGAACATCTCTTACAAATGCCTGTGAAATGCAGTTTCTTTGCAGTCCTGATCTGGCTGCAGTAGAACTTCTGCCCTGGGTGTGCCACATTGCCCTATAGCTGAAAGGCACAACGTTCAGGCTTCTTAACAAAGCGCGAGTTGTGCGCCAGAGCATCTTGCTTCCAGCTCTTTGGGAAGCTAAGAAAAAACTCGCTCTGCACAGGGCTCTTACAGCCTACTGGGAACATCTCTTACAAAGGCCTGTGAAACGCAGTTTCTTTGCAGGCCTGATCTGGCTGAAGTAGAACTTCTGCCCTGGGTGTGCCACATTGCCCTAGAGCTGAAAGGCACAACGTGCAGTCTTCTTAACAAAGGGCGAGTTGGGCCCCAGAGCATCTTGCTTCCAGCTCTTTGGGAAGCTAAGAAACAACTCGCTCTGCACAGTGCTCTTACAGCCTACCGGGAACATCTCTTACAAAGGCCTCTGAGACGCAGTTTCTTTGCAGGCCTGATCTGGCTGAAGTAGAACTTCTGCTCTGGTTGCGCCACATTGGCTAGAACTGAAAGCTACAACGTGCAATCTGCTTTCCAAAGTGCGAGTTGGGCCCCAGAGCATCTTGCTTCCAGCTCTAAGGGAAGCTAAGAAACAACTCGCTCTGCACAGTGCTCTTACAGCCTACCGGGAACATCTCTTACAAAGGCCTGTGAAACGCAGTTTCTTTGCAGGCCTGATCTGGCTGAAGTAGAACTTCTGCCCTGGGTGTGCCACATTGCCCTAGAGCTGAAAGGCACAACGTGCAGGCTTCTTAACAAAGGGCGAGTTGGGTCCCAGACCATCTTGCTTCCAGCTCTTTGGGAAGCTAAGAAACAACTCGCTCTGCACAGTGCTCTTACAGCCTAACGGGAACATCTCTTACAAAGGCCTGTGAAACGCAGTTTCTTTGCAGGCCTGATTTGGCTGAAGTAGAACTTCTGCCCTGGGTGTGCCACATTGACCTAGAGCTGAAAGGCACAACGTGCAGGCTTCTTAACAAAGGGCGAGTTGGGCCCCAGAGCATCTTACTTCCAGCTCTTTGGGAAGCTAAGAAACAACTCGCTCTGCACAGTGCTCTTACAGCCTACCGGGAACATCTCTTACAAAGGCCTCTGAGACGCAGTTTCTTTGCAGGCCTGATCTGGCTGAAGTAGAACTTCTGCTCTGGTTGCGCCACATTGGCCTAGAACTGAAAGCTACAACGTGCAATCTGCTTTCCAAAGTGCGAGTTGGGCCCCAGAGCATCTTGCTTCCAGCTCTATGGGAAGCTAAGAAACAACTCGCTCTGCACAGTGCTCTTACAGCCTACCGGGAACATCTCTTACAAAGGCCTGTGAAACGCAGTTTCTTGCAGGCCTGATCTGGCTGAAGTAGAACTTCTGCCCTGGGTGTGCCACATTGCCCTAGAGCTGAAAGGCACAACGTGCAGGCTTCTTAACAAAGGGCGAGTTGGGTCCCAGGCCATCTTGCTTCCAGCTCTTTGGGAAGCTAAGAAACAACTCGCTCTGCACAGTGCTCTTACAGCCTAACGGGAACATCTCTTACAAAGGCCTGTGAAACGCAGTTTCTTTGCAGGCCTGATCTGGATGAAGTAGAACTTCTGCCCTGGGTGTGGCACCTAGCCCTAGAGCGGAAAGGCACAACGTGCAGTCTGCATTCGAAAGGGCGAGTTGGGCGCCAGAGCATCTTGCTTCCAGCTCTTTGGGAAGCTAAGAAACAACTCGCTCTGCACAGTGCTCTTACAGCCTACCGGGAACATCTCTTACAAAGGCCTGTGAAACACAGTTTCCTTGCAGGCCTGATCTGGCTGAAGTAGAACTTCTGCCCTGGGTTTGCCACATTGCCCTAGAGCTGAAAGGCACAACGTGCAGGCTTCCTAACAAAGGGCGAGTTCGGCCCCAGAGCAGCTTGCTTCCAGCTCTTTGGGAAGCTAAGAAACAACTCGCTCTGCACAGTGCTCTTACAGCCTACCGGGAACATCTCTTACAAAGGCCTGTGAAACGCAGTTTCTTTGCAGGCCTGATCAGGCTGAAGTAGAACTTCTGCCCTGGGTGTGGCACATTGCCCTAGAGCTGAAAGGGACAACGTACAGGCTTCCTAACAAAGGGCACGTTGGGCCCCAGAGCATCTTGCTTCCAGCTCTTTGGGAAGCTAAGAAACAACTCGCTCTGCACAGTGCTCTTACAGCCTACCGGGAACATCTCTTACAAAGGCCTGTGTGATGCAGTTTCTTTGCAGGCCTGATCTGGCTGCAATAGAACTTCTGCTCTGGTTGCGCCACATTGCCTTAGAGATGAAAGGCACAACGTGCAGGCTTCTTAACAAAGGGCGAGTTGGGCCCCAGAGCATCTTGCTTCCAGCTCATTGGGAAGGTAAGAAACAACTCGCTCTGCACAGTGCTCTTACAGCCTACCGGAAACATCTCTTACAAAGGCCTGTGAAACGCAGTTTCTTTGCAGGCCTGATCTGGCTGAAGTAGAACTTCTGCCCTGGGTGTGCCACATTGCCCTAGAGCTGAAAGGCACAACGTGCGGGCTTCTTAACAAAGGGCGAGTTGGGCCCCAGAGCATCTTGCTTCCAGCTCTTTGGAAAGCTAAGAAACAACGAGCTCTGCACAGTGCTCTTACAGCCTACCGGGAACATCTCTTACAAAGGCCTGTGAAACGCAGTTTCTTGGCAGGCCTGATCTGGCTGAAGTAGAACTTCTGCCCTGGGTGTGCCACATTGCCCTAGAGCTGAAAGGCACAACGTGGAGGCTTCTTAACAAAGGGCGAGTTGGGCCCCACAGCATCTTGCTTCCAGCTCTTTGGGAAGCTAAGAAACAACTCGCTCTGCACAGTGCTCTTACAGCCTACCGGGAACATCTCTTACAAAGGCCTGTGAAACGCAGTTTCTTTGCAGGCCTGATCAGGCTGAAGTAGAACTTCTGCTCTGGGTGTGCCACACTGCCCTAGACCTGAAAGCTACAACGTGCAGTCTCCTTTCCAATGTGCGAGTTGGGCCCCAGAGCATCTTGCTTCCAGCTCTTTGGGAAGCTAAGAAACAACTCGCTCTGCACAGTGCTCTTACAGCCTACCGGGAACATCTCTTACAAAGGCCTGTGAAACGCAGTTTCTTTGCAGGCCTGATCTGGATTAAGTAGAACTTCTGCCCTGGGTGTGGCACCTAGCCCTAGAGCTGAAAGGCACAACGTGCAGTCTGCATTCGAAAGGGCGAGTTGGGCGCCAGAGCATCTTGCTTCCAGCTCTTTGGGAAGCTAAGAAACAACTCGCTCTGCACAGTGCTCTTACAGCCTACCGGGAACATCTCTTACAAAGGCCTGTGAAACACAGTTTCCTTGCAGGCCTGATCTGGCTGAAGTAGAACTTCTGCCCTGGGTGTGCCACATTGCCCTAGAGCTGAAAGGCACAACGTGCAGGCTTCCTAACAAAGGGCGAGTTCGACCCCAGAGCAGCTTGCTTCCAGCTCTTTGGGAAGCTAAGAAACAACTCGCTCTGCACAGTGCTCTTACAGCCTACCGGGAACATCTCTTACAAAGGCCTGTGAAACGCAGTTTCTTTGCAGGCCTGATCTGGCTGAAGTAGAACTTCTGCCCTGGGTGTGGCACATTGCCCTAGAGCTGAAAGGGACAACGTGCAGGCTTCCTAACAAAGGGCACGTTGGGCCCCAGAGCATCTTGCTTCCAGCTCTTTGGGAAGCTAAGAAACAACTCGCTCTGCACAGTGCTCTTACAACCTACTGGGAACATCTCTTACAAAGGCCTGTGAAACGCAGTTTCTTTGCAGGCCTGATCTGGCTGAAGTAGAACTTCTGCCCTGGGTGTGCCACATTGCCCTAGAGCTGAAAGGCACAACGTGCAGGCTTCTTAACAAAGGGCGAGTTGGGCCCGAGAGCTTCTTGCTTCCAGCTCTTTGGGAAGCTAAGAAACAACTCGCTCTGCACACTGCTCTTACAGCCTACCGGGAACATCTCTTACAAAAGCCTGTGAAACGCAGTTTCTTTGCAGGCCTGATCTGGCTGAAGTAGAACTTCTGCCCTGGGTGTGCCACATTTCCCAGAGCTGAAAGGCACAACGTGCAGGCTTCTTAACAAAGGGCGAGTTGGCCCCAGAGCATCTTGCTTCCAGCTTTTTGGGAAGCTAAGAAACAACTCGCTCTGCACAGTGCTCTTACAGCCTACCGGGAACATCTCTTACAAAGGCCTGTGAAATGCAGTTTCTTTGCAGGCCTGATCTGGCTGAAGTAGAACTTCTGCCCTGGGTGTGCCACATTGCCCTAGAGCTGAAAGGCACAACGTGCAGTCTTCTTAACAAAGGGCGAGTTGGGCCCCAGAGCATCTTGCTTCCAGCTCTTTGGGAAGCTAAGAAACAACTCGCTCTGCACAGTGCTCTTACAGCCTACCGGGAACATCTCTTACAAAGGCCTGTGAGACGCAGTTTCTTTGCAGGCCTGATCTGGCTGAAGTAGAACTTCTGCTCTGGTTGCGCCACATTGGCCTAGAACTGAAAGCTACAACGTGCAATCTGCTTTCCAAAGTGCGAGTTGGGCCCCAGAGCATCTTGCTTCCAGCTCTTTGTGAAGCTAAGAAACAACTCGCTCTGCACAGTGCTCTTACTGCCTACCGGGAACATCTCTTACAAAGGCCTGTGAAACGCAGTTTCTTTGCAGGCCTGATCTGGCTGAAGTAGAACTTCTGCCCTGGGTGTGCCACATTGCCCTAGAGCTGAAAGGCACAACGTGCGGGCTTCTTGACAAAGGGCGAGTTGGGCCCCAGAGCATCTTGCTTCCAGCTCTTTGGGAAGCTAAGAAACAACTCGCTCTGCACAGTGCTCTTACAGCCTACCGGGAACATCTCTTACAAAGGCCTGTGAAACGCAGTTTCTTTGCAGGCCTGATCTGGCTGAAGTAGAACTTCTGCTCTGGGTGTGCCACACTGCCCTAGACCTGAAAGCTACAACGTGCAGTCTCCTTTCCAATGTTCGAGTTGGGCCCCAGAGCATCTTGCTTCCAGCTCTTTGGGAAGCTAAGAAACAACTCACTCTGCACAGTGCTCTTACAGCCTACCGGGAACATCTCTTACAAAGGCCTGTGAAACACGGTTACCTTGCAGGCCTGATCAGGCTGAAGTAGAACTTCTGCCCTGGGTGTGCCACATTGCCCTAGAGCTGAAAGGCACAACGTGCAGGCTTCTTCACAAAGGGCGAGTTGGGCCCCAGAGCAGCTTGCTTCCAGCTCTTTGGGAAGCTAAGAAACAACTCGCCCTGCACAGTGCTCTTACAGCCTAAGGGGAACATCTCTTACAAATGCCTGTGAAATGCAGTTTCTTTGCAGTCCTGATCTGGCTGAAGTAGAACTTCTGCCCTGGGTGTGTCACATTGCCCTATAGCTGAAAGGCACAACGTTCAGGCTTCTTAACAAAGCGCGAGTTGGGCCCCAGAGCATCTTGCTTCCAGCTCTTTGGGAAGCTAAGAAAAAACTCGCTCTGCACAGGGCTCTTACAGCCTACCGGGAACATCTCTTACAAAGGCCTGTGAAACGCAGTTTCTTTGCATGCCTGATCAGGCTGAAGTAGAACTTCTGCAGTGTGTGTGCCACATTGCCCTAGAGCTGAAAGGCACAACGTGCAGGCTTCTTAACAAAGGGCAAGTTGGGCCCCAGAGCATCTTGCTTCCAGCTCTTTGGGAAGCTAAGAAACAACTCGCTCTGCACAGTGCTCTTACAGCCTACCGGGAACATGTCTTACCAAGGCCTGTGAAACGCAGTTTCTTTGCAGGCCTGATTTGGCTGAAGTAGAACTTCTGCCCTGGGTGTGCCACATTGCCCTAGAGCTGAAAGGCACAACGTGCAGGCTTCTTAACAAAGGGCGAGTTGGGCCCCAGAGCTTCTTGCTTCCAGCTCTTTGGGAAGCTAAGAAACAACTCGCTCTGCACAGTGCTCTTACAGCCTACCGGGAACATCTCTTACAAAGGCCTGTGAAACACAGTTTCCTTGCAGGCCTGATCTGGCAGAAGTAGAACTTCTGCACTGGGTGTGGCACCTAGCCCTAGAGCTGAAAGGCACAACGGGCAGTCTGCATTCCAAAGGGCGAGTTGGGCGCCAGAGCATCTTGCTTCCAGCTCTTTGGGAAGCTAAGAAACAACTCGCTCTGCACAGTGCTCTTACAGCCTACCGGGAACATCTCTTAAAAAGGCATGTGAAACACAGTTTCCTTGCAGGCCTGATCTGGCTGAAGTAGAACTTCTGCCCTGGGTGTGCCACATTGCCCTAGAGCTGAAAGGCAGAACGTGCAGGCTTCCTAACAAAGGGCGAGTTGGGATCCAGAGCATCTTGCTTCCAGCTCTTTGGGAAGCTAAGAAACAACTCGCTCTGCACAGTGCTCTTACAGCCTACCGGGAACATCTCTTCCAAAGGCCTGTGAAACGCAGTTTCTTTGCAGTACTGATCTGGCTGAAGGAGGACTTCTGCTCTGGGTGTGCTACTTTGCCCTAGAGCTGAAAGGCACAACGTGCAGGCTTCTTTCCAAAGGGCGAGTTGGGCCCCACAGCATCTTGCTTCCAGCTCTTTGGGAAGCTAAGAAACAACTCGCTCTGCACAGTGCTCTTACAGCCTACCGGGAACATCTCTTACAAAGGCCTGTGAAACGCAGTTTCTTTGCAGGCCTGATCTGGCTGAAGTAGAACTTATGCTCTGGGTGTGCCACACTGCCCTAGACCTGAAAGCTACAACGTGCAGTCTCCTTTCCAGTGTGCGAGTTGGGCCCCAGAGCATTTTGCTTCCAGCTCTTTGGGAAGCTAAGAAACAACTCGCTCTGCACAGTGCTCTTACAGCCTACCGGGAACATCTCTTACAAAGGCCTGTGAAACACGGTTTCCTTGCAGGCCTGATCTGGCTGAAGTAGAACTTCTGCCCTGGGTGTGCCACATTGCCCTAGAGCTGAAAGGCACAACGTGCAGGCTTCTTCACAAAGGGCGAGTTGGGCCCCAGAGCAGCTTGCTTCCAGCTCTTTGGTAAGCTAAGAAACAACTCGCCCTGCACAGTGCTCTTACAGCCTAAGGGGAACATCTCTTACAAATGCCTGTGAAATACAGTTTCTTTGCAGTCCTGATCTGGCTGAAGTAGAACTTCTGCCCTGGGTGTGCCACATTGCCCTATAGCTGAAAGGCACAACGTTCAGGCTTCTTAACAAAGCGCGAGTTGGGCGCCAGAGCATCTTGCTTCCAGCTCTTTGGGAAGCTAAGAAAAAACTCGCTCTGCACAGGGCTCTTACAGCCTACCGGGAACATCTCTTACAAAGGCCTGTGAAACGCAGTTTCTTTGCAGGCCTGATCAGGCTGAAGTAGAACTTCTGCAGTGTGTGTGCCACATTGCCCTAGAGCTGAAAGGCACAACGTGCAGGCTTCTTAACAAAGGGCAAGTTGGGCCCCAGAGCATCTTGCTTCCAGCTCTTTGGGAAGCTAATAAACAACTCGCTCTGCACAGTGCTCTTACAGCCTAGCGGGAACATCTCTTACAAAGGCCTGTGAAACGCAGTTTCTTTGCAGGCCTGATTTGGCTGAAGTAGAACTTCTGCCCTGGGTGTGCCACATTGCCCTAGAGCTGAAAGGCACAACGTGCAGGCTTCTTAACAAAGGGCGAGTTGGGCCCCAGAGCTTCTTGCTTCCAGCTCTTTGGGAAGCTAAGAAACAACTCGCTCTGCACAGTGCTCTTACAGCCTACCGGGAACATCTCTTACAAAGGCCTGTGAAACGCAGTTTCGTTGCAGGCCTGATCTGGCTGAAGTAGAACTTCTGCCCCGGGTGTGCCACATTGCCCTAGAGCTGAAAGGCACAACGTGCAGGCTTCTTAACAAAGGGCGAGTTGACCCCAGAGCGTCTTGCTTCCAGCTCTTTGGGAAGCTAAGAAACAACTCGCTCTGCACAATGCTCTTACAGCCTACCGGGAACATCTCTTACAAAGGCCTGTGAAACGCAGTTTCTTTGCAGGCCTGATCTGGCTGAAGTAGAACTTCTGCCCTGGGTGTGCCACATTGACCTAGAGCTGAAAGGCACAACGTGCAGGCTTCTTAACAAAGGGCGAGTTGGGCCCCAGAGCATCTTGCTTCCAGCTCTTTGGGAAGCTAAGAAACAACTCGCTCTGCACAGTGCTCTTACAGCCTACCGGGAACATCTCTTACAAAGGCCTCTGAGACACAGTTTCTTTGCAGGCCTGATCTGGCTGAAGTAGAACTTCTGCTCTGGTTGCGCCACATTGGCCTAGAACTGAAAGCTACAACGTGCAATCTGCTTTCCAAAGTGTGAGTTGGGACCCAGAGCATCTTGCTTCCAGGTCTATGGGAAGCTAAGAAACAACTCGCTCTGCACAGTGCTCTTACAGCCTACCGGGAACATCTCTTACAAAGGCCTGTGAAACGCAGTTTCTTTGCAGGCCTGATCTGGCTGAAGTAGAACTTCTGCCCTGGGTGTGCCACATTGCCCTAGAGCTGAAAGGCACAACGTGCAGGCTTCTTAACAAAGGGCGAGTTGGGCCCCAGAGCATCTTGCTTCCAGCTCTTTGGGAAGCTAAGAAACAACTCGCTCTGCACAGTGCTCTTACAGCCTACCGGGAACATCTCTTACAAAGGCCTCTGAGACGCAGTTTCTTTGCAGGCCTGATCTGGCTGAAGTAGAACTTCTGCTCTGGTTGCGCCACATTGGCCTAGAACTGACAGCTACAACGTGCAATCTGCTTTCCAAAGTGTGAGTTGGGACCCAGAGCATCTTGCTTCCAGGTCTATGGGAAGCTAAGAAACAACTCGCTCTGCACAGTGCTCTTACAGCCTACCGGGAACATCTCTTACAAAGGCCTGTGAAACGCAGTTTCTTTGCAGGCCTGATCTGGCTGAAGTAGAACTTCTGCCCTGGGTGTGCCACATTGCCCTAGAGCTGAAAGGCACAACGTGCAGGCTTCTTAACAAAGGGCGAGTTGGGTCCCAGACCATCTTGCTTCCAGCTCTTTGGGAAGCTAAGAAACAACTCGCTCTGCACAGTGCTCTTACAGCCTACCGGGAACATCTCTTACAAAGGCCTGTGAAACACAGTTTCCTTGCAGGCCTGATCTGGCTGAAGTAGAACTTCTGCCCTGGGTGTGGCACCTAGCCCTAGAGCTGAAAGGCACAACGGGCAGTCTGCATTCCAAAGGGCGAGTTGGGCGCCAGAGCATCTTGCTTCCAGCTCTTTGGGAAGCTAAGAAACAACTCGCTCTGCACAGTGCTCTTACAGCCTACCGGGAACATCTCTTAAAAAGGCCTGTGAAACACAATTTCCTTGCAGGCCTGATCTGGCTGAAGTAGAACTTCTGCCCTGGGTGTGCCACATTGCCCTAGAGCTGAAAGGCAGAACGTGCAGGCTTCCTAACAAAGGGCGAGTTGGGCCCCAGAGCATCTTGCTTCCAGCTGTTTGGGAAGCTAAGAAACAACTCGCTCTGCACAGTGCTCTTACAGCCTACCGGGAACATCTCTTACAAAGGCCTGTGAAACGCAGTTTCTTTGCAGGCCTGATCTGGCTGAAGTAGAACTTATGCTCTGGGTGTGCCACACTGCCCTAGACCTGAAAGCTACAACGTGCAGTCTCCTTTCCAGTGTGCGAGTTGGGCCCCAGAGCATCTTGCTTCCAGCTCTTTGGGAAGCTAAGAAACAACTCGCCCTGCACAGTGCTCTTACAGCCTAAGGGGAACATCTCTTACAAATGCCTGTGAAATGCAGTTTCTTTGCAGTCCTGATCTGGCTGAAGTAGAACTTCTGCCCTGGGTGTGCCACATTGCCCTATAGCTGAAAGGCACAACGTTCAGGCTTCTTAACAAAGCGCGAGTTGGGCCCCAGAGCATCTTGCTTCCAGCTCTTTGGGAAGCTAAGAAACAACTCGCTCTGCACCGGGCTCTTACAGCCTACCGGGAACATCTCTTCCAAAGGCCTGTGAAACGCAGTTTCTTTGCAGGCCTGATCTGGCTGAAGTAGAACTTCTGCCCTGGGTGTGCCACATTGCCCTAGAGCTGAAAGGCACAACGTGCAGGCTTCTTAACAAAGGGCGAGTTGGGTCCCAGACCATCTTGCTTCCAGCTCTTTGGGAAGCTAAGAAACAACTCGCTCTGCACAGTGCTCTTACAGCCTACCGGGAACATCTCTTACAAAGGCCTGTGAAACACAGTTTCCTTGCAGGCCTGATCTGGCTGAAGTAGAACTTCTGCCCTGGGTGTGGCACCTAGCCCTAGAGCTGAAAGGCACAACGGGCAGTCTGCATTCCAAAGGGCGAGTTGGGCGCCAGAGCATCTTGCTTCCAGCTCTTTGGGAAGCTAAGAAACAACTCGCTCTGCACAGTGCTCTTACAGCCTACCGGGAACATCTCTTAAAAAGGCCTGTGAAACACAGTTTCCTTGCAGGCCTGATCTGGCTGAAGTAGAACTTCTGCCCTGGGTGTGCCACATTGCCCTAGAGCTGAAAGGCAGAACGTGCAGGCTTCCTAACAAAGGGCGAGTTGGGCCCCAGAGCATCTTGCTTCCAGCTGTTTGGGAAGCTAAGAAACAACTCGCTCTGCACAGTGCTCTTACAGCCTACCGGGAACATCTCTTACAAAGGCCTGTGAAACGCAGTTTCTTTGCAGGCCTGATCTGGCTGAAGTAGAACTTATGCTCTGGGTGTGCCACACTGCCCTAGACCTGAAAGCTACAACGTGCAGTCTCCTTTCCAGTGTGCGAGTTGGGCCCCAGAGCATCTTGCTTCCAGCTCTTTGGGAAGCTAAGAAACAACTCGCCCTGCACAGTGCTCTTACAGCCTAAGGGGAACATCTCTTACAAATGCCTGTGAAATGCAGTTTCTTTGCAGTCCTGATCTGGCTGAAGTAGAACTTCTGCCCTGGGTGTGCCACATTGCCCTAGAGCTGAAAGGCACAACGTGCAGGCTTCTTAACAAAGGGCGTGTTGGGCCCCAGAGCATCTTGCTTCCAGCTCTTTGAGAAGCTAAGAAACAACTCGCTCTGGACAGTGCTCTTACTGCCTACCGGGAACATCTCTTACAAAGGCCTGTGAAACGCAGTTTCTTTGCAGGCCTGATCTGGCTGAAGTAGAACTTATGCTCTGGGTGTGCCACACTGCCCTAGACCTGAAAGCTACAACGTGCAGTCTCCTTTCCAATGTGCGAGTTGGGCCCCAGAGCATTTTGCTTCCAGCTCTTTGGGAAGCTAAGAAACAACTCGCTCTGCACAGTGCTCTTACAGCCTACCGGGAACATCTCTTACAAAGGCCTGTGAAACACGGTTACCTTGCAGGCCTGATCAGGCTGAAGTAGAACTTCTGCCCTGGGTGTGCCACATTGCCCTAGAGCTGAAAGGCACAACGTGCAGGCTTCTTCACAAAGGGCGAGTTGGGCCCCAGAGCAGCTTGCTTCCAGCTCTTTGGTAAGCTAAGAAACAACTCGCCCTGCACAGTGCTCTTACAGCCTACCGGGAACATCTCTTACAAAGGCCTCTGAGACGCAGTTTCTTTGCAGGCCTGATCTGGCTGAAGTAGAACTTCTGCTCTGGTTGCGCCACATTGGCCTAGAACTGAAAGTTACAACGTGCAATCTGCTTTCCAAAGTGCGAGTTGGGCCCCAGAGCATCTTGCTTCCAGCTCTATGGGAAGCTAAGAAACAACTCGCTCTGCACAGTGCTCTTACAGCCTACCGGGAACATCTCTTACAAAGGCCTGTGAAACGCAGTTTCTTTGCAGGCCTGATCTGGCTGAAGTAGAACTTCTGTCCTGGGTGTGCCACATTGCCCTAGAGCTGAAAGGCACAACGTGCAGGCTTCTTAACAAAGGGCGAGTTGGGTCCCAGGCCATCTTGCTTCCAGCTCTTTGGGAAGCTAAGAAACAACTCGCTCTGCACAGTGCTCTTACAGCCTACCGGGAACATCTCTTACAAAGGCCTGTGAAACGCAGTTTCTTTGCAGGCCTGATCTGGATGAAGTAGAACTTCTGCCCTGGGTGTGGCACCTAGCCCTAGAGCGGAAAGGCACAACGTGCAGTCTGCATTCGAAAGGGCGAGTTGGGCGCCAGAGCATCTTGCTTCCAGCTCTTTGGGAAGCTAAGAAACAACTCGCTCTGCACAGTGCTCTTACAGCCTACCGGGAACATCTCTTACAAAGGCCTGTGAAACACAGTTTCCTTGCAGGCCTGATCTGGCTGAAGTAGAACTTCTGCCCTGGGTTTGCCACATTGCCCTAGAGCTGAAAGGCACAACGTGCAGGCTTCCTAACAAAGGGCGAGTTCAGCCCCAGAGCAGCTTGCTTCCAGCTCTTTGGGAAGCTAAGAAACAACTCGCTCTGCACAGTGCTCTTACAGCCTACCGGGAACATCTCTTACAAAGGCCTGTGTGATGCAGTTTCTTTGCAGGCCTGATCTGGCTGCAGTAGAACTTCTGCTCTGGTTGCGCCACATTGCCTTAGAGATGAAAGGCACAACGTGCAGGCTTCTTAACAAAGGGCGAGTTGGGCCCCAGAGCATCTTGCTTCCAGCTCATTGGGAAGCTAAGAAACATCTCGCTCTGCACAGTGCTCTTACAGCCTACCGGAAACATCTCTTACAAAGGCCTGTGAAACGCAGTTTCTTTGCAGGCCTGATCTGGCTGAAGTAGAACTTCTGCCCTGGGTGTGCCACATTGCCCTAGAGCTTAAAGGCACAACGTGCGGGCTTCCTAACAAAGGGCGAGTTGGGCCCCAGAGCATCTTGCTTCCAGCTCTTTGGAAAGCTAAGAAACAACTCGCTCTGCACAGTGCTCTTACAGCCTACCGGGAACATCTCTTACAAAGGCCTGTGAAACGCAGTTTCTTGGCAGGCCTGATCTGGCTGAAGTAGAACTTCTGCCCTGGGTGTGCCACATTGCCCTAGAGCTGAAAGGCACAACGTGGAGGCTTCTTAACAAAGGGCGAGTTGGGCAACAGAGCATCTTGCTTCCAGCTCTTTGGGAAGCTAAGAAACAACTCGCTCTGCACAGTGCTCTTACAGCCTACCGGGAACATCTCTTACAAAGGCCTGTGAAACGCAGTTTCTTTGCAGGCCTGATCAGGCTGAAGTAGAACTTCTGCTCTGGGCGTGCCACACTGCCCTAGACCTGAAAGATACAACGTGCCGTCTCCTTTCCAATGTGCGAGTTGGGCCCCAGAGCATCTTGCTTCCAGCTCTTTGGGAAGCTAAGAAACAACTCGCTCTGCACAGTGCTCTTACAGCCTACCGGGAACATCTCTTACAAAGGCCTGTGAAACGCAGCTTCTTTGCAGGCCTGATCTGGCTGAAGTAGAACTTCTGCCGTGGGTGTGCCACATTGCCCTAGAGCTGAAAGGCACAACGTGCAGGCTTCTTAACAAAGGGCGAGTTGGGCCCCAGAGCATCTTGCTTCCAGCTCTTTGGGAAGCTAAGAAACAACTCG
Source organism: Equus caballus (assembly GCF_041296265.1). NCBI lineage: Eukaryota > Metazoa > Chordata > Mammalia > Perissodactyla > Equidae > Equus > Equus caballus. The sequence goes on from NC_091692.1 coordinate 44,816,301, forward strand.
CTCTGCACAGTGCTCTTACAGCCTACCGGGAACATCTCTTACAAAGGCCTGTGAAACGCAGTTTCTTTGCAGGCCTGATCTGGATGAAGTAGAACTTCTGCCCTGGATGTGGCACCTAGCCCTAGAGCTGAAAGGCACAACGTGCAGTCTGCATTCGAAAGGGCGAGTTGGGCGCCAGAGCTTCTTGCTTCCAGCTCTTTGGGAAGCTAAGAAACAACTCGCTCTGCACAGTGCTCTTACAGCCTACCGGGAACATCTCTTACAAAGGAATGTGAAACGCAGTTTCTTTGCAGGCCTGATCTGGCTGAAGTAGAACTTCTGCCCTGGGTGTGCCACATTGACCTAGAGCTGAAAGGCACAACGTGCAGGCTTCTTAACAAAGGGCGAGTTGGGCCCCAGAGCATCTTGCTTCCAGCTCTTTGGGAAGCTAAGAAAAAACTCGCTCTGCACAGTGCTCTTACAGCCTACCGGGAACATCTCTTACAAAGGCCTCTGAGACGCAGTTTCTTTGCAGGCCTGATCTGGCTGAAGTAGAACTTCTGCTCTGGTTGCGCCACATTGGCCTAGAACTGAAAGCTACAACGTGCAATCTGCTTTCCAAAGTGTGAGTTGGGACCCAGAGCATCTTGCTTCCAGGTCTATGGGAAGCTAAGAAACAACTCGCTCTGCACAGTGCTCTTACAGCCTACCGGGAACATCTCTTACAAAGGCCTGTGAAACGCAGTTTCTTTGCAGGCCTGATCTGGCTGAAGTAGAACTTCTGCCCTGGGTGTGCCACATTGCCCTAGAGCTGAAAGGCACAACGTGCAGGCTTCTTAACAAAGGGCGAGTTGGGTCCCAGACCATCTTGCTTCCAGCTCTTTGGGAAGCTAAGAAACAACTCGCTCTGCACAGTGCTCTTACAGCCTACCGGGAACATCTCTTACAAAGGCCTGTGAAACACAGTTTCCTTGCAGGCCTGATCTGGCTGAAGTAGAACTTCTGCCCTGGGTGTGGCACCTAGCCCTAGAGCTGAAAGGCACAACGGGCAGTCTGCATTCCAAAGGGCGAGTTGGGCGCCAGAGCATCTTGCTTCCAGCTCTTTGGTAAGCTAAGAAACAACTCGCCCTGCACAGTGCTCTTACAGCCTAAGGGGAACATCTCTTACAAATGCCTGTGAAATACAGTTTCTTTGCAGTCCTGATCTGGCTGAAGTAGAACTTCTGCCCTGGGTGTGCCACATTGCCCTATAGCTGAAAGGCACAACGTTCAGGCTTCTTAACAAAGCGCGAGTTGGGCGCCAGAGCATCTTGCTTCCAGCTCTTTGGGAAGCTAAGAAAAAACTCGCTCTGCACAGGGCTCTTACAGCCTACCGGGAACATCTCTTACAAAGGCCTGTGAAACGCAGTTTCTTTGCAGGCCTGATCAGGCTGAAGTAGAACTTCTGCAGTGTGTGTGCCACATTGCCCTAGAGCTGAAAGGCACAACGTGCAGGCTTCTTAACAAAGGGCAAGTTGGGCCCCAGAGCATCTTGCTTCCAGCTCTTTGGGAAGCTAATAAACAACTCGCTCTGCACAGTGCTCTTACAGCCTAGCGGGAACATCTCTTACAAAGGCCTGTGAAACGCAGTTTCTTTGCAGGCCTGATTTGGCTGAAGTAGAACTTCTGCCCTGGGTGTGCCACATTGCCCTAGAGCTGAAAGGCACAACGTGCAGGCTTCTTAACAAAGGGCGAGTTGGGCCCCAGAGCTTCTTGCTTCCAGCTCTTTGGGAAGCTAAGAAACAACTCGCTCTGCACAGTGCTCTTACAGCCTACCGGGAACATCTCTTACAAAGGCCTGTGAAACGCAGTTTCGTTGCAGGCCTGATCTGGCTGAAGTAGAACTTCTGCCCCGGGTGTGCCACATTGCCCTAGAGCTGAAAGGCACAACGTGCAGGCTTCTTAACAAAGGGCGAGTTGACCCCAGAGCGTCTTGCTTCCAGCTCTTTGGGAAGCTAAGAAACAACTCGCTCTGCACAATGCTCTTACAGCCTACCGGGAACATCTCTTACAAAGGCCTGTGAAACGCAGTTTCTTTGCAGGCCTGATCTGGCTGAAGTAGAACTTCTGCCCTGGGTGTGCCACATTGACCTAGAGCTGAAAGGCACAACGTGCAGGCTTCTTAACAAAGGGCGAGTTGGGCCCCAGAGCATCTTGCTTCCAGCTCTTTGGGAAGCTAAGAAACAACTCGCTCTGCACAGTGCTCTTACAGCCTACCGGGAACATCTCTTACAAAGGCCTCTGAGACACAGTTTCTTTGCAGGCCTGATCTGGCTGAAGTAGAACTTCTGCTCTGGTTGCGCCACATTGGCCTAGAACTGAAAGCTACAACGTGCAATCTGCTTTCCAAAGTGTGAGTTGGGACCCAGAGCATCTTGCTTCCAGGTCTATGGGAAGCTAAGAAACAACTCGCTCTGCACAGTGCTCTTACAGCCTACCGGGAACATCTCTTACAAAGGCCTGTGAAACGCAGTTTCTTTGCAGGCCTGATCTGGCTGAAGTAGAACTTCTGCCCTGGGTGTGCCACATTGCCCTAGAGCTGAAAGGCACAACGTGCAGGCTTCTTAACAAAGGGCGAGTTGGGCCCCAGAGCATCTTGCTTCCAGCTCTTTGGGAAGCTAAGAAACAACTCGCTCTGCACAGTGCTCTTACAGCCTACCGGGAACATCTCTTACAAAGGCCTCTGAGACGCAGTTTCTTTGCAGGCCTGATCTGGCTGAAGTAGAACTTCTGCTCTGGTTGCGCCACATTGGCCTAGAACTGACAGCTACAACGTGCAATCTGCTTTCCAAAGTGTGAGTTGGGACCCAGAGCATCTTGCTTCCAGGTCTATGGGAAGCTAAGAAACAACTCGCTCTGCACAGTGCTCTTACAGCCTACCGGGAACATCTCTTACAAAGGCCTGTGAAACGCAGTTTCTTTGCAGGCCTGATCTGGCTGAAGTAGAACTTCTGCCCTGGGTGTGCCACATTGCCCTAGAGCTGAAAGGCACAACGTGCAGGCTTCTTAACAAAGGGCGAGTTGGGTCCCAGACCATCTTGCTTCCAGCTCTTTGGGAAGCTAAGAAACAACTCGCTCTGCACAGTGCTCTTACAGCCTACCGGGAACATCTCTTACAAAGGCCTGTGAAACACAGTTTCCTTGCAGGCCTGATCTGGCTGAAGTAGAACTTCTGCCCTGGGTGTGGCACCTAGCCCTAGAGCTGAAAGGCACAACGGGCAGTCTGCATTCCAAAGGGCGAGTTGGGCGCCAGAGCATCTTGCTTCCAGCTCTTTGGGAAGCTAAGAAACAACTCGCTCTGCACAGTGCTCTTACAGCCTACCGGGAACATCTCTTAAAAAGGCCTGTGAAACACAATTTCCTTGCAGGCCTGATCTGGCTGAAGTAGAACTTCTGCCCTGGGTGTGCCACATTGCCCTAGAGCTGAAAGGCAGAACGTGCAGGCTTCCTAACAAAGGGCGAGTTGGGCCCCAGAGCATCTTGCTTCCAGCTGTTTGGGAAGCTAAGAAACAACTCGCTCTGCACAGTGCTCTTACAGCCTACCGGGAACATCTCTTACAAAGGCCTGTGAAACGCAGTTTCTTTGCAGGCCTGATCTGGCTGAAGTAGAACTTATGCTCTGGGTGTGCCACACTGCCCTAGACCTGAAAGCTACAACGTGCAGTCTCCTTTCCAGTGTGCGAGTTGGGCCCCAGAGCATCTTGCTTCCAGCTCTTTGGGAAGCTAAGAAACAACTCGCCCTGCACAGTGCTCTTACAGCCTAAGGGGAACATCTCTTACAAATGCCTGTGAAATGCAGTTTCTTTGCAGTCCTGATCTGGCTGAAGTAGAACTTCTGCCCTGGGTGTGCCACATTGCCCTATAGCTGAAAGGCACAACGTTCAGGCTTCTTAACAAAGCGCGAGTTGGGCCCCAGAGCATCTTGCTTCCAGCTCTTTGGGAAGCTAAGAAACAACTCGCTCTGCACCGGGCTCTTACAGCCTACCGGGAACATCTCTTCCAAAGGCCTGTGAAACGCAGTTTCTTTGCAGGCCTGATCTGGCTGAAGTAGAACTTCTGCCCTGGGTGTGCCACATTGCCCTAGAGCTGAAAGGCACAACGTGCAGGCTTCTTAACAAAGGGCGAGTTGGGTCCCAGACCATCTTGCTTCCAGCTCTTTGGGAAGCTAAGAAACAACTCGCTCTGCACAGTGCTCTTACAGCCTACCGGGAACATCTCTTACAAAGGCCTGTGAAACACAGTTTCCTTGCAGGCCTGATCTGGCTGAAGTAGAACTTCTGCCCTGGGTGTGGCACCTAGCCCTAGAGCTGAAAGGCACAACGGGCAGTCTGCATTCCAAAGGGCGAGTTGGGCGCCAGAGCATCTTGCTTCCAGCTCTTTGGGAAGCTAAGAAACAACTCGCTCTGCACAGTGCTCTTACAGCCTACCGGGAACATCTCTTAAAAAGGCCTGTGAAACACAGTTTCCTTGCAGGCCTGATCTGGCTGAAGTAGAACTTCTGCCCTGGGTGTGCCACATTGCCCTAGAGCTGAAAGGCAGAACGTGCAGGCTTCCTAACAAAGGGCGAGTTGGGCCCCAGAGCATCTTGCTTCCAGCTGTTTGGGAAGCTAAGAAACAACTCGCTCTGCACAGTGTTCTTACAGCCTACCGGGAACATCTCTTACAAAGGCCTGTGAAACGCAGTTTCTTTGCAGGCCTGATCTGGCTGAAGTAGAACTTATGCTCTGGGTGTGCCACACTGCCCTAGACCTGAAAGCTACAACGTGCAGTCTCCTTTCCAGTGTGCGAGTTGGGCCCCAGAGCATCTTGCTTCCAGCTCTTTGGGAAGCTAAGAAACAACTCGCCCTGCACAGTGCTCTTACAGCCTAAGGGGAACATCTCTTACAAATGCCTGTGAAATGCAGTTTCTTTGCAGTCCTGATCTGGCTGAAGTAGAACTTCTGCCCTGGGTGTGCCACATTGCCCTAGAGCTGAAAGGCACAACGTGCAGGCTTCTTAACAAAGGGCGTGTTGGGCCCCAGAGCATCTTGCTTCCAGCTCTTTGAGAAGCTAAGAAACAACTCGCTCTGGACAGTGCTCTTACTGCCTACCGGGAACATCTCTTACAAAGGCCTGTGAAACGCAGTTTCTTTGCAGGCCTGATCTGGCTGAAGTAGAACTTATGCTCTGGGTGTGCCACACTGCCCTAGACCTGAAAGCTACAACGTGCAGTCTCCTTTCCAATGTGCGAGTTGGGCCCCAGAGCATTTTGCTTCCAGCTCTTTGGGAAGCTAAGAAACAACTCGCTCTGCACAGTGCTCTTACAGCCTACCGGGAACATCTCTTACAAAGGCCTGTGAAACACGGTTACCTTGCAGGCCTGATCAGGCTGAAGTAGAACTTCTGCCCTGGGTGTGCCACATTGCCCTAGAGCTGAAAGGCACAACGTGCAGGCTTCTTCACAAAGGGCGAGTTGGGCCCCAGAGCAGCTTGCTTCCAGCTCTTTGGTAAGCTAAGAAACAACTCGCCCTGCACAGTGCTCTTACAGCCTACCGGGAACATCTCTTACAAAGGCCTCTGAGACGCAGTTTCTTTGCAGGCCTGATCTGGCTGAAGTAGAACTTCTGCTCTGGTTGCGCCACATTGGCCTAGAACTGAAAGTTACAACGTGCAATCTGCTTTCCAAAGTGCGAGTTGGGCCCCAGAGCATCTTGCTTCCAGCTCTATGGGAAGCTAAGAAACAACTCGCTCTGCACAGTGCTCTTACAGCCTACCGGGAACATCTCTTACAAAGGCCTGTGAAACGCAGTTTCTTTGCAGGCCTGATCTGGCTGAAGTAGAACTTCTGTCCTGGGTGTGCCACATTGCCCTAGAGCTGAAAGGCACAACGTGCAGGCTTCTTAACAAAGGGCGAGTTGGGTCCCAGGCCATCTTGCTTCCAGCTCTTTGGGAAGCTAAGAAACAACTCGCTCTGCACAGTGCTCTTACAGCCTACCGGGAACATCTCTTACAAAGGCCTGTGAAACGCAGTTTCTTTGCAGGCCTGATCTGGATGAAGTAGAACTTCTGCCCTGGGTGTGGCACCTAGCCCTAGAGCGGAAAGGCACAACGTGCAGTCTGCATTCGAAAGGGCGAGTTGGGCGCCAGAGCATCTTGCTTCCAGCTCTTTGGGAAGCTAAGAAACAACTCGCTCTGCACAGTGCTCTTACAGCCTACCGGGAACATCTCTTACAAAGGCCTGTGAAACACAGTTTCCTTGCAGGCCTGATCTGGCTGAAGTAGAACTTCTGCCCTGGGTTTGCCACATTGCCCTAGAGCTGAAAGGCACAACGTGCAGGCTTCCTAACAAAGGGCGAGTTCAGCCCCAGAGCAGCTTGCTTCCAGCTCTTTGGGAAGCTAAGAAACAACTCGCTCTGCACAGTGCTCTTACAGCCTACCGGGAACATCTCTTACAAAGGCCTGTGTGATGCAGTTTCTTTGCAGGCCTGATCTGGCTGCAGTAGAACTTCTGCTCTGGTTGCGCCACATTGCCTTAGAGATGAAAGGCACAACGTGCAGGCTTCTTAACAAAGGGCGAGTTGGGCCCCAGAGCATCTTGCTTCCAGCTCATTGGGAAGCTAAGAAACATCTCGCTCTGCACAGTGCTCTTACAGCCTACCGGAAACATCTCTTACAAAGGCCTGTGAAACGCAGTTTCTTTGCAGGCCTGATCTGGCTGAAGTAGAACTTCTGCCCTGGGTGTGCCACATTGCCCTAGAGCTTAAAGGCACAACGTGCGGGCTTCCTAACAAAGGGCGAGTTGGGCCCCAGAGCATCTTGCTTCCAGCTCTTTGGAAAGCTAAGAAACAACTCGCTCTGCACAGTGCTCTTACAGCCTACCGGGAACATCTCTTACAAAGGCCTGTGAAACGCAGTTTCTTGGCAGGCCTGATCTGGCTGAAGTAGAACTTCTGCCCTGGGTGTGCCACATTGCCCTAGAGCTGAAAGGCACAACGTGGAGGCTTCTTAACAAAGGGCGAGTTGGGCAACAGAGCATCTTGCTTCCAGCTCTTTGGGAAGCTAAGAAACAACTCGCTCTGCACAGTGCTCTTACAGCCTACCGGGAACATCTCTTACAAAGGCCTGTGAAACGCAGTTTCTTTGCAGGCCTGATCAGGCTGAAGTAGAACTTCTGCTCTGGGCGTGCCACACTGCCCTAGACCTGAAAGATACAACGTGCCGTCTCCTTTCCAATGTGCGAGTTGGGCCCCAGAGCATCTTGCTTCCAGCTCTTTGGGAAGCTAAGAAACAACTCGCTCTGCACAGTGCTCTTACAGCCTACCGGGAACATCTCTTACAAAGGCCTGTGAAACGCAGCTTCTTTGCAGGCCTGATCTGGCTGAAGTAGAACTTCTGCCGTGGGTGTGCCACATTGCCCTAGAGCTGAAAGGCACAACGTGCAGGCTTCTTAACAAAGGGCGAGTTGGGCCCCAGAGCATCTTGCTTCCAGCTCTTTGGGAAGCTAAGAAACAACTCGCTCTGCACAGTGCTCTTACAGCCTACCGGGAACATCTCTTACAAAGGCCTGTGAAACGCAGTTTCTTTGCAGGCCTGATCTGGATGAAGTAGAACTTCTGCCCTGGATGTGGCACCTAGCCCTAGAGCTGAAAGGCACAACGTGCAGTCTGCATTCGAAAGGGCGAGTTGGGCGCCAGAGCTTCTTGCTTCCAGCTCTTTGGGAAGCTAAGAAACAACTCGCTCTGCACAGTGCTCTTACAGCCTACCGGGAACATCTCTTACAAAGGAATGTGAAACGCAGTTTCTTTGCAGGCCTGATCTGGCTGAAGTAGAACTTCTGCCCTGGGTGTGCCACATTGACCTAGAGCTGAAAGGCACAACGTGCAGGCTTCTTAACAAAGGGCGAGTTGGGCCCCAGAGCATCTTGCTTCCAGCTCTTTGGGAAGCTAAGAAACAACTCGCTCTGCACAGTGCTCTTACAGCCTACCGGGAACATCTCTTACAAAGGCCTCTGAGACGCAGTTTCTTTGCAGGCCTGATCTGGCTGAAGTAGAACTTCTGCTCTGGTTGCGCCACATTGGCCTAGAACTGAAAGCTACAACGTGCAATCTGCTTTCCAAAGTGTGAGTTGGGACCCAGAGCATCTTGCTTCCAGGTCTATGGGAAGCTAAGAAACAACTCGCTCTGCACAGTGCTCTTACAGCCTACCGGGAACATCTCTTACAAAGGCCTGTGAAACGCAGTTTCTTTGCAGGCCTGATCTGGCTGAAGTAGAACTTCTGCCCTGGGTGTGCCACATTGCCCTAGAGCTGAAAGGCACAACGTGCAGGCTTCTTAACAAAGGGCGAGTTGGGTCCCAGACCATCTTGCTTCCAGCTCTTTGGGAAGCTAAGAAACAACTCGCTCTGCACAGTGCTCTTACAGCCTACCGGGAACATCTCTTACAAAGGCCTGTGAAACACAGTTTCCTTGCAGGCCTGATCTGGCTGAAGTAGAACTTCTGCCCTGGGTGTGGCACCTAGCCCTAGAGCTGAAAGGCACAACGGGCAGTCTGCATTCCAAAGGGCGAGTTGGGCGCCAGAGCATCTTGCTTCCAGCTCTTTGGGAAGCTAAGAAACAACTCGCTCTGCACAGTGCTCTTACAGCCTACCGGGAACATCTCTTAAAAAGGCCTGTGAAACACAGTTTCCTTGCAGGCCTGATCTGGCTGAAGTAGAACTTCTGCCCTGGGTGTGCCACATTGCCCTAGAGCTGAAAGGCAGAACGTGCAGGCTTCCTAACAAAGGGCGAGTTGGGCCCCAGAGCATCTTGCTTCCAGCTGTTTTGGAAGCTAAGAAACAACTCGCTCTGCACAGTGCTCTTACAGCCTACCGGGAACATCTCTTACAAAGGCCTGTGAAACGCAGTTTCTTTGCAGGCCTGATCTGGCTGAAGTAGAACTTATGCTCTGGGTGTGCCACACTGCCCTAGACCTGAAAGCTACAACGTGCAGTCTCCTTTCCAGTGTGCGAGTTGGGCCCCAGAGCATCTTGCTTCCAGCTCTTTGGGAAGCTAAGAAACAACTCGCCCTGCACAGTGCTCTTACAGCCTAAGGGGAACATCTCTTACAAATGCCTGTGAAATGCAGTTTCTTTCCAGTCCTGATCTGGCTGAAGTAGAACTTCTGCCCTGGGTGTGCCACATTGCCCTATAGCTGAAAGGCACAACGTTCAGGCTTCTTAACAAAGCGCGAGTTGGGCCCCAGAGCATCTTGCTTCCAGCTCTTTGGGAAGCTAAGAAACAACTCGCTCTGCACCGGGCTCTTACAGCCTACCGGGAACATCTCTTCCAAAGGCCTGTGAAACGCAGTTTCTTTGCAGGCCTGATCTGGCTGAAGTAGAACTTCTGCCCTGGGTGTGCCACATTGCCCTAGAGCTGAAAGGCACAACGTGCAGGCTTCTTAACAAAGGGCGAGTTGGGTCCCAGACCATCTTGCTTCCAGCTCTTTGGGAAGCTAAGAAACAACTCGCTCTGCACAGTGCTCTTACAGCCTACCGGGAACATCTCTTACAAAGGCCTGTGAAACACAGTTTCCTTGCAGGCCTGATCTGGCTGAAGTAGAACTTCTGCCCTGGGTGTGGCACCTAGCCCTAGAGCTGAAAGGCACAACGGGCAGTCTGCATTCCAAAGGGCGAGTTGGGCGCCAGAGCATCTTGCTTCCAGCTCTTTGGGAAGCTAAGAAACAACTCGCTCTGCACAGTGCTCTTACAGCCTACCGGGAACATCTCTTAAAAAGGCCTGTGAAACACAGTTTCCTTGCAGGCCTGATCTGGCTGAAGTAGAACTTCTGCCCTGGGTGTGCCACATTGCCCTAGAGCTGAAAGGCAGAACGTGCAGGCTTCCTAACAAAGGGCGAGTTGGGCCCCAGAGCATCTTGCTTCCAGCTGTTTGGGAAGCTAAGAAACAACTCGCTCTGCACAGTGCTCTTACAGCCTACCGGGAACATCTCTTACAAAGGCCTGTGAAACGCAGTTTCTTTGCAGGCCTGATCTGGCTGAAGTAGAACTTATGCTCTGGGTGTGCCACACTGCCCTAGACCTGAAAGCTACAACGTGCAGTCTCCTTTCCAGTGTGCGAGTTGGGCCCCAGAGCATCTTGCTTCCAGCTCTTTGGGAAGCTAAGAAACAACTCGCCCTGCACAGTGCTCTTACAGCCTAAGGGGAACATCTCTTACAAATGCCTGTGAAATACAGTTTCTTTGCAGTCCTGATCTGGCTGAAGTAGAACTTCTGCCCTGGGTGTGCCACATTGCCCTAGAGCTGAAAGGCACAACGTGCAGGCTTCTTAACAAAGGGCGTGTTGGGCCTCAGAGCATCTTGCTTCCAGCTCTTTGAGAAGCTAAGAAACAACTCGCTCTGGACAGTGCTCTTACTGCCTACCGGGAACATCTCTTACAAAGGCCTGTGAAACGCAGTTTCTTTGCAGGCCTGATCTGGCTGAAGTAGAACTTATGCTCTGGGTGTGCCACACTGCCCTAGACCTGAAAGCTACAACGTGCAGTCTCCTTTCCAATGTGCGAGTTGGGCCCCAGAGCATTTTGCTTCCAGCTCTTTGGGAAGCTAAGAAACAACTCGCTCTGCACAGTGCTCTTACAGCCTACCGGGAACATCTCTTACAAAGGCCTGTGAAACACGGTTACCTTGCAGGCCTGATCAGGCTTAAGTAGAACTTCTGCCCTGGGTGTGCCACATTGCCCTAGAGCTGAAAGGCACAACGTGCAGGCTTCTTCACAAAGGGCGATTTGGGCCCCAGAGCAGCTTGCTTCCAGCTCTTTGGTAAGCTAAGAAACAACTCGCCCTGCACAGTGCTCTTACAGCCTACCGGGAACATCTCTTACAAAGGCCTCTGAGACGCAGTTTCTTTGCAGGCCTGATCTGGCTGAAGTAGAACTTCTGCTCTGGTTGCGCCACATTGGCCTAGAACTGAAAGTTACAACGTGCAATCTGCTTTCCAAAGTGCGAGTTGGGCCCCAGAGCATCTTGCTTCCAGCTCTATGGGAAGCTAAGAAACAACTCGCTCTGCACAGTGCTCTTACAGCCTACCGGGAACATCTCTTACAAAGGCCTGTGAAACGCAGTTTCTTTGCAGGCCTGATCTGGCTGAAGTAGAACTTCTGTCCTGGGTGTGCCACATTGCCCTAGAGCTGAAAGGCACAACGTGCAGGCTTCTTAACAAAGGGCGAGTTGGGTCCCAGGCCATCTTGCTTCCAGCTCTTTGGGAAGCTAAGAAACAACTCGCTCTGCACAGTGCTCTTACAGCCTACCGGGAACATCTCTTACAAAGGCCTGTGAAACGCAGTTTCTTTGCAGGCCTGATCTGGATGAAGTAGAACTTCTGCCCTGGGTGTGGCACCTAGCCCTAGAGCGGAAAGGCACAACGTGCAGTCTGCATTCGAAAGGGCGAGTTGGGCGCCAGAGCATCTTGCTTCCAGCTCTTTGGGAAGCTAAGAAACAACTCGCTCTGCACAGTGCTCTTACAGCCTACCGGGAACATCTCTTACAAAGGCCTGTGAAACACAGTTTCCTTGCAGGCCTGATCTGGCTGAAGTAGAACTTCTGCCCTGGGTTTGCCACATTGCCCTAGAGCTGAAAGGCACAACGTGCAGGCTTCCTAACAAAGGGCGAGTTCAGCCCCAGAGCAGCTTGCTTCCAGCTCTTTGGGAAGCTAAGAAACAACTCGCTCTGCACAGTGCTCTTACAGCCTACCGGGAACATCTCTTACAAAGGCCTGTGTGATGCAGTTTCTTTGCAGGCCTGATCTGGCTGCAGTAGAACTTCTGCTCTGGTTGCGCCACATTGCCTTAGAGATGAAAGGCACAACGTGCAGGCTTCTTAACAAAGGGCGAGTTGGGCCCCAGAGCATCTTGCTTCCAGCTCATTGGGAAGCTAAGAAACATCTCGCTCTGCACAGTGCTCTTACAGCCTACCGGAAACATCTCTTACAAAGGCCTGTGAAACGCAGTTTCTTTGCAGGCCTGATCTGGCTGAAGTAGAACTTCTGCCCTGGGTGTGCCACATTGCCCTAGAGCTTAAAGGCACAACGTGCGGGCTTCCTAACAAAGGGCGAGTTGGGCCCCAGAGCATCTTGCTTCCAGCTCTTTGGAAAGCTAAGAAACAACTCGCTCTGCACAGTGCTCTTACAGCCTACCGGGAACATCTCTTACAAAGGCCTGTGAAACGCAGTTTCTTGGCAGGCCTGATCTGGCTGAAGTAGAACTTCTGCCCTGGGTGTGCCACATTGCCCTAGAGCTGAAAGGCACAACGTGGAGGCTTCTTAACAAAGGGCGAGTTGGGCAACAGAGCATCTTGCTTCCAGCTCTTTGGGAAGCTAAGAAACAACTCGCTCTGCACAGTGCTCTTACAGCCTACCGGGAACATCTCTTACAAAGGCCTGTGAAACGCAGTTTCTTTGCAGGCCTGATCAGGCTGAAGTAGAACTTCTGCTCTGGGCGTGCCACACTGCCCTAGACCTGAAAGCTACAACGTGCCGTCTCCTTTCCAATGTGCGAGTTGGGCCCCAGAGCATCTTGCTTCCAGCTCTTTGGGAAGCTAAGAAACAACTCGCTCTGCACAGTGCTCTTACAGCCTACCGGGAACATCTCTTACAAAGGCCTGTGAAACGCAGCTTCTTTGCAGGCCTGATCTGGCTGAAGTAGAACTTCTGCCGTGGGTGTGCCACATTGCCCTAGAGCTGAAAGGCACAACGTGCAGGCTTCTTAACAAAGGGCGAGTTGGGCCCCAGAGCATCTTGCTTCCAGCTCTTTGGGAAGCTAAGAAACAACTCGCTCTGCACAGTGCTCTTACAGCCTACCGGGAACATCTCTTACAAAGGCCTGTGAAACGCAGTTTCTTTGCAGGCCTGATCTGGATGAAGTAGAACTTCTGCCCTGGATGTGGCACCTAGCCCTAGAGCTGAAAGGCACAACGTGCAGTCTGCATTCGAAAGGGCGAGTTGGGCGCCAGAGCTTCTTGCTTCCAGCTCTTTGGGAAGCTAAGAAACAACTCGCTCTGCACAGTGCTCTTACAGCCTACCGGGAACATCTCTTACAAAGGCCTGTGAAACACAGTTTCCTTGCAGGCGTGATCTGGCTGAAGTAGAACTTCTGCCCTGGGTATGGCACCTAGCCCTAGAGCTGAAAGGCACAACGGGCAGTCTGCATTCCAAAGGGCGAGTTGGGCGCCAGAGCATCTTGCTTCCAGCTCTTTGGGAAGCTAAGAAACAACTCGCTCTGCACACTGCTCTTACAGCCTACCGGGAACATCTCTTCAAAAGGCCTGTGAAACACAGTTTCCTTGCAGGCCTGATCTGGCTGAAGTAGAACTTCTGCCCTGGGTGTGCCACATTGCCCTAGAGCTGAAAGGCACAACGTGCAGGCTTCCTAACAAAGGGCGAGTTGGGCCCCAGAGCAGCTTGCTTCCAGCTCTTTGGGAAGCTAAGAAACAACTCGCTCTGCACAGTGCTCTTACAGCCTACCGGGAACATCTCTTACAAAGGCTTGTGAAACGCAGTTTCTTTGCAGGCCTGATCAGGCTGAAGTAGAACTTCTGCCCTGGGTGTGCCACATTGCCCTAGAGCTGAAAGGCACAACGTGCAGGCTTCTTAGAAAAGGGCGAGTTGGGCCCCAGAGCATCTTGCTTCCAGCTGTTTGGGAAGCTAAGAAACAACTCGCTCTGCACAGTGCTCTTACAGCCTACTGGGAACATCTCTTACAAAGGCCTGTGAAACGCAGTTTCTTTGCAGGCCTGATCTGGCTGAAGTAGAACTTCTGCCCTGGGTGTGACACATTGCCCTAGAGCTGAAAGGCACAACGTGCAGGCTTCTTAACAAAGGGCGAGTTGGGCCCCAGAGCTTCTTGCTTCCAGCTCTTTGGGAAGCTAAGAAACAACTCGCTCTGCACAGTGCTCTTACAGCCTACCGGGAACATCTCTTACAAAGGCCTGTGAAACGCAGTTTCTTTGAAGGCCTGATCTGGCTGAAGTAGAACTTCTGCCCTGGGTGTGCCACATTGCCCAGAGCTGAAAGGCACAACGTGCAGGCTTCTTAACAAAGGGCGAGTTGGGCCCCAGAGCTTCTTGCTTCCAGCTCTTTGGGAAGCTAAGAAACAAGTCTCTCTGCACAGTGCTCTTACAGCCTAGTGGGAACATCTCTTCCAAAGGCCTGTGAAACGCAGTTTCTTTGCAGGCCTGATCTGGCTGAAGTAGGACTTCTGCTCTGGGTGTGCTACTTTGCCCTAGAGCTGAAAGGCACAACGTGCAGGCTTCTTTCCCAAGGGCGAGTTGGGCCCCACAGCATCTTGCTTCCAGCTCTTTGGAAAGCTAAGATACAACTCGCTCTGGACAGTGCTCTTACAGACTACCGGGAACATGTCTTCCAAAGGCCTGTGAAACGCAGTTTCTTTGCAGGCCTGATCTGGCTGAAGTAGGACTTCTGCTCTGGGTGTGCTACTTTGCCCTAGAGCTGAAAGGCACAACGTGCAGGCTTCTTTCCAAAGGGCGAGTTGGGACCCACAGCATCTTGCTTCCAGCTCTTTGGGAAGCTAAGAAACAACTCGCTCTGCTCAGTGCTCTTACAGCCTACCGGGAACGTCTCTTCCAAAGGCCTGTGAAACGCAGTTTCTTTGCAGGCCTGATCTGGCTGAAGTAGGACTTGTGCTCTGGGTGTGCTAATTTGCCCTAGAGCTGAAAGGCACAACGTGCAGGCTTCTTTCCAAAGAGCGAGTTGGGCCCCACAGCATCTTGCTTCCAGCTCTTTGGGAAGCTAAGAAACAACTCGCTCTGCACAGTGCTCTTAGAGCCTACGGGGAACATCTCTTCCATAGACCTGTGAAACGCAGTTTCTTTGCAGGCCTGATCTGGCTGAAGTAGGACTTCTGCTCTGGGTGTGCTACTTTGCCCTAGAGCTGAAAGGCACAACGTGCAGGCTTCTTTCCAAAGGGCGAGTTGGGCCCCACAGCATCTTGCTTCCAGCTCTTTGGGAAGCTAAGAAACAACTCGCTCTGCACAGTGCTCTTACAGCCTACCGGGAACATCTCTTCCAAAGGCCTGTGAAACGCAGTTTCTTTGCAGGCCTGATCTGGCTGAAGTAGGACTTCTGCTCTGGGTGTGCTACTTTGCCCTAGAGCTGAAAGGCACAACGTGCAGGCTTCTTTCCAAAGGGCGAGTTGGGCCCCACAGCATCTTGCTTCCAGCTCTTTGGGAAGCTAAGAAACAACTCGCTCTGCACAGTGCTCTTACAGCCTAGTGGGAACATGTCTTCCAAAGGCCTGTGAAACGCAGTTTCTTTGCAGGCCTGATCTGGCTGAAGTAGGACTTCTGCTCTGGGTGTGCTACTTTGCCCTAGAGCTGAAAGGCACAACGTGCAGGCTTCTTTCCAAAGGGCGAGTTGGGCCCCACAGCATCTTGCTTCCAGCTCTTTGGGAAGCTAAGAAACAACTCGCTCTGCACAGTGCTCTTACAGCCTACCGGGAACATCTCTTCCAAAGGCCTGTGAAACGCAGTTTCTTTGCAGGCCTGATCTGGCTGAAGTAGGACTTGTGCTCTGGGTGTGCTACTTTGCCCTAGAGCTGAAAGGCACAACGTGCAGGCTTCTTTCCAAAGGGCGAGTTGGGCCCCACAGCATCTTGCTTCCTTCTCTTTGGGAAGCTAAGAAACAACTCTCTCTGCACAGTGCTCTTACAGCCTAGTGGGAACATCTCTTCCAAAGGCCTGTGAAACGCAGTTTCTTTGCAGGCCTGATCTGGCTGAAGTAGGACTTCTGCTCTGGGTGTGCTACTTTGCCCTAGAGCTGAAAGGCACAACGTGCAGGCTTCTTTCCAAAGGGCGAGTTGGGCCCCACAGCATCTTGCTTCCATCTCTTTGGGAAGCTAAGAAACAACTCGCTCTGCTCAGTGCTCTTACCGCTTACCGGGAACGTCTCTTCCAAAGGCCTGTGAAACGCAGTTTCTTTGCAGGCCTGATCTGGCTGAAGTAGGACTTCTGCTCTGGGTGTGCTACTTTGCCCTAGAGCTGAAAGGCACAACGTGCAGGCTTCTTTCCAAAGGGCGAGTTGGGCCCCACAGCATCTTGCTTCCATCTCTTTGGGAAGCTAAGAAACAACTCGCTCTGCACAGTGCTCTTACAGCCTAGTGGGAACATCTCTTCCAAAGGCCTGTGAAACGCAGTTTCTTTGCAGGCCTGATCTGGCTGAAGTAGGACTTCTGCTCTGGGTGTGCTACTTTGCCCTAGAGCTGAAAGGCACAACGTGCAGGCTTCTTTCGAAAGGGCGAGTTGGGCCCCACAGCATCTTGCTTCCAGCTCTTTGGGAAGCTAAGAAACAACTCGCTCTGCACAGTGCTCTTACAGCCTAGTGGGAACATCTCTTCCATAGGCCTGTGAAACGCAGTTTCTTTGCAGGCCTGATCTGGCTGAAGTAGGACTTCTGCTCTGGGTGTGCTACTTTGCCCTAGAGCTGAAAGGCACAACGTGCAGGCTTCTTTCCAAAGGGCGAGTTGGGCCCCTCAGCATCTTGCTTCCAGCTCTTTGGGAAGCTAAGAAACAACTCGCTCTGCACAGTGCTCTTACAGCCTAGTGGGAAGATCTCTTCCAAAGGCCTGTGAAACGCAGTTTCTTTGCAGGCCTGATCTGGCTGAAGTAGGACTTCTGCTCTGGGTGTGCTACTTTGCCCTAGAGCTGAAAGGCACAACGTGCAGGCTTCTTTCCAAAGGGCGAGTTGGGCCCCACAGCATCTTGCTTCCAGCTCTTTGGGAAGCTAAGAAACAACTCGCTCTGCACAGTGCTCTTACAGCCTAGTGGGAACATGTCTTCCAAAGGCCTGTGAAACGCAGTTTCTTTGCAGGCCTGATCTGGCTGAAGTAGGACTTCTGCTCTGGGTGTGCTACTTTGCCCTAGAGCTGAAAGGCACAACGTGCAGGCTTCTTTCCAAAGGGCGAGTTGGGCCCCACAGCATCTTGCTTCCAGCTCTTTGGGAAGCTAAGAAACAACTCGCTCTGCACAGTGCTCTTACAGCCTACCGGGAACATCTCTTCCAAAGGCCTGTGAAACGCAGTTTCTTTGCAGGCCTGATCTGGCTGAAGTAGGACTTCTGCTCTGGGTGTGCTACTTTGCCCTAGAGCTGAAAGGCACAACGTGCAGGCTTCTTTCCAAAGGGCGAGTTGGGCCCCACAGAATCTTGCTTCCTTCTCTTTGGGAAGCTAAGAAACAACTCTCTCTGCACAGTGCTCTTACAGCCTAGTGGGAACATCTCTTCCAAAGGCCTGTGAAACGCAGTTTCTTTGCAGGCCTGATCTGGCTGAAGTAGGACTTCTGCTCTGGGTGTGCTACTTTGCCCTAGAGCTGAAAGGCACAACGTGCAGGCTTCTTTCCAAAGAACGAGTTGGGCCCCACAGCATCTTGCTTCCATCTCTTTGGGAAGCTAAGAAACAACTCGCTCTGCTCAGTGCTCTTACCGCCTACCGGGAACGTCTCTTCCAAAGGCCTGTGAAACGCAGTTTCTTTGCAGGCCTGATCTGGCTGAAGTAGGACTTGTGCTCTGGGTGTGCTACTTTGCCCTAGAGCTGAAAGGCACAACGTGCAGGCTTCTTTCCCAAGGGCGAGTTGGGCCCCACAGCATCTTGCTTCCATCTCTTTGGGAAGCTAAGAAAC
The DNA here is from genome assembly GCF_041296265.1 of Equus caballus. NCBI lineage: Eukaryota > Metazoa > Chordata > Mammalia > Perissodactyla > Equidae > Equus > Equus caballus. The sequence continues at coordinate 44,833,973 of NC_091692.1, forward strand.
AACTCGCTCTGCACAGTGCTCTTACAGCCTAGTGGGAACATCTCTTCCAAAGGCCTGTGAAACGCAGTTTCTTTGCAGGCCTGATCTGGCTGAAGTAGGACTTCTGCTCTGGGTGTGCTACTTTGCCCTAGAGCTGAAAGGCACAACGTGCAGGCTTCTTTCCAAAGGGCGAGTTGGGCCCCACAGCATCTTGCTTCCAGCTCTTTGGGAAGCTAAGAAACAACTCGCTCTGCACAGTGCTCTTACAGCCTAGCGGGAACATCTCTTCCAAAGGCCTGTGAAACGCAGTTTCTTTGCAGGCCTGATCTGGCTGAAGTAGGACTTCTGCTCTGGGTGTGCTACTTTGCCCTAGAGCTGAAAGGCACAACGTGCAGGCTTCTTTCCAAAGGGCGAGTTGGGCCCCACAGCATCTTGCTTCCAGCTCTTTGGGAAGCTAAGAAACAACTCGCTCTGCACAGTGCTCTTACAGCCTTTCGGGAACATGTCTTCCAAAGGCCTGTGAAACGCAGTTTCTTTGCAGGCCTGATCTGGCTGAAGTAGGACTTCTGCTCTGGGTGTGCTACTTTGCCCTAGAGCTGAAAGGCACAACGTGCAGGCTTCTTTCCAAAGGGCGAGTTGGGCCCCACAGCATCTTGCTTCCAGCTCTTTGGGAAGCTAAGAAACAACTCGCTCTGCACAGTGCTCTTACAGCCTACCGGGAACATCTCTTCCAAAGGCCTGTGAAACGCAGTTTCTTTGCAGGCCTGATGTAGCTGAAGTAGGACTTCTGCTCTAGGTGTGCTACTTTGCCCTAGAGCTGAAAGGCACAACGTGCAGGCTTCTTTCCAAAGGGCGAGTTGGTCCCCACAGCGTCTTGCTTCCTTCTCTTTCGGAAGCTAAGAAACAACTCTCTCTGCACAGTGCTCTTACAGCCTAGTGGGAACATCTCTTCCAAAGGCCTGTGAAACGCAGTTTCTTTGCAGGCCTGATCTGGCTGAAGTAGGACTTCTGCTCTGGGTGTGCTACTTTGCCCTAGAGCTGAAAGGCACAACGTGCAGGCTTCTTTCCAAAGGGCGAGTTGGGCCGCACAGCATCTTGCTTCCAGCTCTTTGGGAAGCTAAGAAACAACTCGCTCTGCACAGTGCTCTTACAGCCTACCGGGAACATGTCTTCCAAAGGCCTGTGAAACGCTGTTTCTTTGCAGGCCTGATCTGGCTGAAGTAGGACTTCTGCTCTGGGTGTGCTACTTTGCCCTAGAGCTGAAAGGCACAACGTGCAGGCTTCTTTCCAAAGGGCGAGTTGGGCCCCACAGCATCTTGCTTCCATCTCTTTGGGAAGCTAAGAAACAACTCGCTCTGCACAGTGCTCTTACAGCCTAGAGGGAACATGTCTTCCAAAGGCCTGTGAAACGCAGTTTCTTTGCAGGCCTGATCTGGCTGAAGTAGGACTTCTGCTCTGGGTGTGCTACTTTGCCCTAGAGCTGAAAGGCACAACGTGCAGGCTTCTTTCCAAAGGGCGAGTTGGGCCCCACAGCATCTTGCTTCCAGCTCTTTGGGAAGCTAAGAAACAACTCGCTCTGCACAGTGCTCTTACAGCCTAGTGGGAACATCTCTTCCATAGGCCTGCGAAACGCAGTTTCTTTGCAGGCCTGATCTGGCTGAAGTAGGACTTCTGCTCTGGGTGTGCTACTTTGCCCTAGAGCTGAAAGGCACAACGTGCAGGCTTCTTTCCAAAGGGCGAGTTGGGCCCCACAGCATCTTGCTTCCAGCTCTTTGGGAAGCTAAGAAACAACTCGCTCTGCACAGTGCTCTTACAGCCTTTCGGGAACATGTCTTCCAAAGGCCTGTGAAACGCAGTTTCTTTGCAGGCCTTATCTGGCTGAAGTAGGACTTCTGCTCTGGGTGTGCTACTTTGCCCTAGAGCTGAAAGGCACAACGTGCAGGCTTCTTTCCAAAGGGCGAGTTGGGCCCCACAGCATCTTGCTTCCAGCTCTTTGGGAAGCTAAGAAACAACTCGCTCTGCACAGTGCTCTTACAGCCTACCGGGAACATCTCTTCCAAAGGCCTGTGAAACGCAGTTTCTTTGCAGGCCTGATGTAGCTGAAGTAGGACTTCTGCTCTAGGTGTGCTACTTTGCCCTAGAGCTGAAAGGCACAACGTGCAGGCTTCTTTCCAAAGGGCGAGTTGGGCCCCACAGCATCTTGCTTCCTTCTCTTTCGGAAGCTAAGAAACAACTCTCTCTGCACAGTGCTCTTACAGCCTAGTGGGAACATCTCTTCCAAAGGCCTGTGAAACGCAGTTTCTTTGCAGGCCTGATCTGGCTGAAGTAGGACTTCTGCTCTGGGTGTGCTACTTTGCCCTAGAGCTGAAAGGCACAACGTGCAGGCTTCTTTCCAAAGGGCGAGTTGGGCCGCACAGCATCTTGCTTCCAGCTCTTTGGGAAGCTAAGAAACAACTCGCTCTGCACAGTGCTCTTACAGCCTACCGGGAACATGTCTTCCAAAGGCCTGTGAAACGCTGTTTCTTTGCAGGCCTGATCTGGCTGAAGTAGGACTTCTGCTCTGGGTGTGCTACTTTGCCCTAGAGCTGAAAGGCACAACGTGCAGGCTTCTTTCCAAAGGGCGAGTTGGGCCCCACAGCATCTTGCTTCCATCTCTTTGGGAAGCTAAGAAACAACTCGCTCTGCACAGTGCTCTTACAGCCTAGAGGGAACATCTCTTCCAAAGGCCTGTGAAACGCAGTTTCTTTGCAGGCCTGATCTGGCTGAAGTAGGACTTCTGCTCTGGGTGTGCTACTTTGCCCTAGAGCTGAAAGGCACAACGTGCAGGCTTCTTTCCAAAGGGCGAGTTGGGCCCCACAGCATCTTGCTTCCAGCTCTTTGGGAAGCTAAGAAACAACTCGCTCTGCACAGTGCTCTTACAGCCTAGTGGGAACATCTCTTCCATAGGCCTGCGAAACGCAGTTTCTTTGCAGGCCTGATCTGGCTGAAGTAGGACTTCTGCTCTGGGTGTGCTACTTTGCCCTAGAGCTGAAAGGCACAACGTGCAGGCTTCTTTCCAAAGGGCGAGTTGGGCCCCACAGCATCTTGCTTCCAGCTCTTTGGGAAGCTAAGAAACAACTCGCTCTGCACAGTGCTCTTACAGCCTAGTGGGAACATGTCTTCCAAAGGCCTGTGAAACGCAGTTTCTTTGCAGGCCTGATCTGGCTGAAGTAGGACTTCTGCTCTGGGTGTGCTACTTTGCCCTAGAGCTGAAAGGCACAACGTGCAGGCTTCTTTCCAAAGGGCGAGTTGGGCCCCACAGCATCTTGCTTCCAGCTCTTTGGGAAGCTAAGAAACAACTCGCTCTGCACAGTGCTCTTACAGCCTACCGGGAACATCTCTTCCAAAGGCCTGTGAAACGCAGTTTCTTTGCAGGCCTGATCTGGCTGAAGTAGGACTTCTGCTCTGGGTGTGCTACTTTGCCCTAGAGCTGAAAGGCACAACGTGCAGGCTTCTTTCCAAAGGGCGAGTTGGGCCCCACAGCATCTTGCTTCCTTCTCTTTGGGAAGCTAAGAAACAACTCTCTCTGCACAGTGCTCTTACAGCCTAGTGGGAACATCTCTTCCAAAGGCCTGTGAAACGCAGTTTCTTTGCAGGCCTGATCTGGCTGAAGTAGGACTTCTGCTCTGGGTGTGCTACTTTGCCCTAGAGCTGAAAGGCACAACGTGCAGGCTTCTTTCCAAAGGACGAGTTGGGCCCCACAGCATCTTGCTTCCATCTCTTTGGGAAGCTAAGAAACAACTTGCTCTGCACAGTGCTCTTACAGCCTAGAGGGAACATCTCTTCCATAGGCCTGCGAAACGCAGTTTCTTTGCAGGCCTGATCTGGCTGAAGTAGGACTTCTGCTCTGGGTGTGCTACTTTGCCCTAGAGCTGAAAGGCACAACGTGCAGGCTTCTTTCCAAAGGGCGAGTTGGGCCCCACAGCATCTTGCTTCCAGCTCTTTGGGAAGCTAAGAAACAACTCGCTCTGCACAGTGCTCTTACAGCCTACCGGGAACATCTCTTCCAAAGGCCTGTGAAACGCAGTTTCTTTGCAGGCCTGATCTGGCTGAAGTAGGACTTCTGCTCTGGGTGTGCTACTTTGCCCTAGAGCTGAAAGGCACAACGTGCAGGCTTCTTTCCAAAGGGCGAGTTGGGCCCCACAGCATCTTGCTTCCAGCTCTTTGGGAAGCTAAGAAACAACTCGCTCTGCACAGTGCTCTTACAGCCTAGTGGGAACATGTCTTCCAAAGGCCTGTGAAACGCAGTTTCTTTGCAGGCCTGATCTGGCTGAAGTAGGACTTCTGCTCTGGGTGTGCTACTTTGCCCTAGAGCTGAAAGGCACAACGTGCAGGCTTCTTTCCAAAGGGCGAGTTGGGCCCCACAGCATCTTGCTTCCAGCTCTTTGGGAAGCTAAGAAACAACTCGCTCTGCACAGTGCTCTTACAGCCTACCGGGAACATCTCTTCCAAAGGCCTGTGAAACGCAGTTTCTTTGCAGGCCTGATCTGGCTGAAGTAGGACTTCTGCTCTGGGTGTGCTACTTTGCCCTAGAGCTGAAAGGCACAACGTGCAGGCTTCTTTCCAAAGGGCGAGTTGGGCCCCACAGCATCTTGCTTCCTTCTCTTTGGGAAGCTAAGAAACAACTCTCTCTGCACAGTGCTCTTACAGCCTAGTGGGAACATCTCTTCCAAAGGCCTGTGAAACGCAGTTTCTTTGCAGGCCTGATCTGGCTGAAGTAGGACTTCTGCTCTGGGTGTGCTACTTTGCCCTAGAGCTGAAAGGCACAACGTCCAGGCTTCTTTCCAAAGGACGAGTTGGGCCCCACAGCATCTTGCTTCCATCTCTTTGGGAAGCTAAGAAACAACTCGCTCTGCACAGTGCTCTTACAGCCTAGAGGGAACATCTCTTCCAAAGGCCTGTGAAACGCAGTTTCTTTGCAGGCCTGATCTGGCTGAAGTAGGACTTCTGCTCTGGGTGTGCTACTTTGCCCTAGAGCTGAAAGGCACAACGTGCAGGCTTCTTTCCAAAGGGCGAGTTGGGCCCCACAGCATCTAGCTTCCAGCTCTTTGGGAAGCTAAGAAACAACTCGCTCTGCACAGTGCTCTTACAGCCTAGTGGGAACATCTCTTCCATAGGCCTGCGAAACGCAGTTTCTTTGCAGGCCTGATCTGGCTGAAGTAGGACTTCTGCTCTGGGTGTGCTACTTTGCCCTAGAGCTGAAAGGCACAACGTGCAGGCTTCTTTCCAAAGGGCGAGTTGGGCCGCACAGCATCTTGCTTCCAGCTCTTTGGGAAGCTAAGAAACAACTCGCTCTGCACAGTGCTCTTACAGCCTACCGGGAACATGTCTTCCAAAGGCCTGTGAAACGCTGTTTCTTTGCAGGCCTGATCTGGCTGAAGTAGGACTTCTGCTCTGGGTGTGCTACTTTGCCCTAGAGCTGAAAGGCACAACGTGCAGGCTTCTTTCCAAAGGGCGAGTTGGGCCCCACAGCATCTTGCTTCCAGCTCTTTGGGAAGCTAAGAAACAACTCGCTCTGCACAGTGCTCTTACAGCCTACCGGGAACATGTCTTCCAAAGGCCTGTGAAACGCAGTTTCTTTGCAGGCCTGATCTGGCTGAAGTAGGACTTCTGCTCTGGGTGTGCTACTTTGCCCTAGAGCTGAAAGGCACAACGTGCAGGCTTCTTTCCAAAGGGCGAGTTGGGCCCCACAGCATCTTGCTTCCAGCTCTTTGGGAAGCTAAGAAACAACTCGCTCTGCACAGTGCTCTTACAGCCTAGTGGGAACATGTCTTCCAAAGGCCTGTGAAACGCAGTTTCTTTGCAGGCCTGATCTGGCTGAAGTAGGACTTCTGCTCTGGGTGTGCTACTTTGCCCTAGAGCTGAAAGGCACAACGTGCAGGCTTCTTTCCAAAGGGCGAGTTGGGCCCCACAGCATCTTGCTTCCAGCTCTTTGGGAAGCTAAGAAACAACTCGCTCTGCACAGTGCTCTTACAGCCTACCGGGAACATCTCTTCCAAAGGCCTGTGAAACGCAGTTTCTTTGCAGGCCTGATCTGGCTGAAGTAGGACTTCTGCTCTGGGTGTGCTACTTTGCCCTAGAGCTGAAAGGCACAACGTGCAGGCTTCTTTCCAAAGGGCGAGTTGGGCCCCACAGCATCTTGCTTCCAGCTCTTTGGGAAGCTAAGAAACAACTCGCTCTGCACAGTGCTCTTACAGCCTAGTGGGAACATGTCTTCCAAAGGCCTGTGAAACGCAGTTTCTTTGCAGGCCTGATCTGGCTGAAGTAGGACTTCTGCTCTGGGTGTGCTACTTTGCCCTAGAGCTGAAAGGCACAACGTGCAGGCTTCTTTCCAAAGGGCGAGTTGGGCCCCACAGCATCTTGCTTCCAGCTCTTTGGGAAGCTAAGAAACAACTCGCTCTGCACAGTGCTCTTACAGCCTACCGGGAACATCTCTTCCAAAGGCCTGTGAAACGCAGTTTCTTTGCAGGCCTGATCTGGCTGAAGTAGGACTTCTGCTCTGGGTGTGCTACTTTGCCCTAGAGCTGAAAGGCACAACGTGCAGGCTTCTTTCCAAAGGGCGAGTTGGGCCCCACAGCATCTTGCTTCCTTCTCTTTGGGAAGCTAAGAAACAACTCTCTCTGCACAGTGCTCTTACAGCCTAGTGGGAACATCTCTTCCAAAGGCCTGTGAAACGCAGTTTCTTTGCAGGCCTGATCTGGCTGAAGTAGGACTTCTGCTCTGGGTGTGCTACTTTGCCCTAGAGCTGAAAGGCACAACGTCCAGGCTTCTTTCCAAAGGACGAGTTGGGCCCCACAGCATCTTGCTTCCATCTCTTTGGGAAGCTAAGAAACAACTCGCTCTGCACAGTGCTCTTACAGCCTAGAGGGAACATCTCTTCCAAAGGCCTGTGAAACGCAGTTTCTTTGCAGGCCTGATCTGGCTGAAGTAGGACTTCTGCTCTGGGTGTGCTACTTTGCCCTAGAGCTGAAAGGCACAACGTGCAGGCTTCTTTCCAAAGGGCGAGTTGGGCCCCACAGCATCTTGCTTCCAGCTCTTTGGGAAGCTAAGAAACAACTCGCTCTGCACAGTGCTCTTACAGCCTAGTGGGAACATCTCTTCCATAGGCCTGCGAAACGCAGTTTCTTTGCAGGCCTGATCTGGCTGAAGTAGGACTTCTGCTCTGGGTGTGCTACTTTGCCCTAGAGCTGAAAGGCACAACGTGCAGGCTTCTTTCCAAAGGGCGAGTTGGGCCGCACAGCATCTTGCTTCCAGCTCTTTGGGAAGCTAAGAAACAACTCGCTCTGCACAGTGCTCTTACAGCCTACCGGGAACATGTCTTCCAAAGGCCTGTGAAACGCTGTTTCTTTGCAGGCCTGATCTGGCTGAAGTAGGACTTCTGCTCTGGGTGTGCTACTTTGCCCTAGAGCTGAAAGGCACAACGTGCAGGCTTCTTTCCAAAGGGCGAGTTGGGCCCCACAGCATCTTGCTTCCAGCTCTTTGGGAAGCTAAGAAACAACTCGCTCTGCACAGTGCTCTTACAGCCTACCGGGAACATGTCTTCCAAAGGCCTGTGAAACGCAGTTTCTTTGCAGGCCTGATCTGGCTGAAGTAGGACTTCTGCTCTGGGTGTGCTACTTTGCCCTAGAGCTGAAAGGCACAACGTGCAGGCTTCTTTCCAAAGGGCGAGTTGGGCCCCACAGCATCTTGCTTCCAGCTCTTTGGGAAGCTAAGAAACAACTCGCTCTGCACAGTGCTCTTACAGCCTAGTGGGAACATGTCTTCCAAAGGCCTGTGAAACGCAGTTTCTTTGCAGGCCTGATCTGGCTGAAGTAGGACTTCTGCTCTGGGTGTGCTACTTTGCCCTAGAGCTGAAAGGCACAACGTGCAGGCTTCTTTCCAAAGGGCGAGTTGGGCCCCACAGCATCTTGCTTCCAGCTCTTTGGGAAGCTAAGAAACAACTCGCTCTGCACAGTGCTCTTACAGCCTACCGGGAACATCTCTTCCAAAGGCCTGTGAAACGCAGTTTCTTTGCAGGCCTGATCTGGCTGAAGTAGGACTTCTGCTCTGGGTGTGCTACTTTGCCCTAGAGCTGAAAGGCACAACGTGCAGGCTTCTTTCCAAAGGGCGAGTTGGGCCCCACAGCATCTTGCTTCCTTCTCTTTGGGAAGCTAAGAAACAACTCTCTCTGCACAGTGCTCTTACAGCCTAGTGGGAACATCTCTTCCAAAGGCCTGTGAAACGCAGTTTCTTTGCAGGCCTGATCTGGCTGAAGTAGGACTTCTGCTGTGGGTGTGCTACTTTGCCCTAGAGCTGAAAGGCACAACGTGCAGGCTTCTTTCCAAAGGACGAGTTGGGCCCCACAGCATCTTGCTTCCATCTCTTTGGGAAGCTAAGAAACAACTCGCTCTGCACAGTGCTCTTACAGCCTAGAGGGAACATCTCTTCCATAGGCCTGCGAAACGCAGTTTCTTTGCAGGCCTGATCTGGCTGAAGTAGGACTTCTGCTCTGGGTGTGCTACTTTGCCCTAGAGCTGAAAGGCACAACGTGCAGGCTTCTTTCCAAAGGGCGAGTTGGGCCCCACAGCATCTTGCTTCCAGCTCTTTGGGAAGCTAAGAAACAACTCGCTCTGCACAGTGCTCTTACAGCCTACCGGGAACATCTCTTCCAAAGGCCTGTGAAACGCAGTTTCTTTGCAGGCCTGATCTGGCTGAAGTAGGACTTCTGCTCTGGGTGTGCTACTTTGCCCTAGAGCTGAAAGGCACAACGTGCAGGCTTCTTTCCAAAGGGCGAGTTGGGCCCCACAGCATCTTGCTTCCAGCTCTTTGGGAAGCTAAGAAACAACTCGCTCTGCACAGTGCTCTTACAGCCTAGTGGGAACATGTCTTCCAAAGGCCTGTGAAACGCAGTTTCTTTGCAGGCCTGATCTGGCTGAAGTAGGACTTCTGCTCTGGGTGTGCTACTTTGCCCTAGAGCTGAAAGGCACAACGTGCAGGCTTCTTTCCAAAGGGCGAGTTGGGCCCCACAGCATCTTGCTTCCAGCTCTTTGGGAAGCTAAGAAACAACTCGCTCTGCACAGTGCTCTTACAGCCTAGTGGGAACATGTCTTCCAAAGGCCTGCGAAACGCAGTTTCTTTGCAGGCCTGATCTGGCTGAAGTAGGACTTCTGCTCTGGGTGTGCTACTTTGCCCTAGAGCTGAAAGGCACAACGTGCAGGCTTCTTTCCAAAGGGCGAGTTGGGCCGCACAGCATCTTGCTTCCAGCTCTTTGGGAAGCTAAGAAACAACTCGCTCTGCACAGTGCTCTTACAGCCTACCGGGAACATGTCTTCCAAAGGCCTGTGAAACGCTGTTTCTTTGCAGGCCTGATCTGGCTGAAGTAGGACTTCTGCTCTGGGTGTGCTACTTTGCCCTAGAGCTGAAAGGCACAACGTGCAGGCTTCTTTCCAAAGGGCGAGTTGGGCCCCACAGCATCTTGCTTCCATCTCTTTGGGAAGCTAAGAAACAACTCGCTCTGCACAGTGCTCTTACAGCCTAGAGGGAACATGTCTTCCAAAGGCCTGTGAAACGCAGTTTCTTTGCAGGCCTGATCTGGCTGAAGTAGGACTTCTGCTCTGGGTGTGCTACTTTGCCCTAGAGCTGAAAGGCACAACGTGCAGGCTTCTTTCCAAAGGGCGAGTTGGGCCCCACAGCATCTTGCTTCCAGCTCTTTGGGAAGCTAAGAAACAACTCGCTCTGCACAGTGCTCTTACAGCCTAGTGGGAACATCTCTTCCATAGGCCTGCGAAACGCAGTTTCTTTGCAGGCCTGATCTGGCTGAAGTAGGACTTCTGCTCTGGGTGTGCTACTTTGCCCTAGAGCTGAAAGGCACAACGTGCAGGCTTCTTTCCAAAGGGCGAGTTGGGCCCCACAGCATCTTGCTTCCAGCTCTTTGGGAAGCTAAGAAACAACTCGCTCTGCACAGTGCTCTTACAGCCTTTCGGGAACATGTCTTCCAAAGGCCTGTGAAACGCAGTTTCTTTGCAGGCCTTATCTGGCTGAAGTAGGACTTCTGCTCTGGGTGTGCTACTTTGCCCTAGAGCTGAAAGGCACAACGTGCAGGCTTCTTTCCAAAGGGCGAGTTGGGCCCCACAGCATCTTGCTTCCAGCTCTTTGGGAAGCTAAGAAACAACTCGCTCTGCACAGTGCTCTTACAGCCTACCGGGAACATCTCTTCCAAAGGCCTGTGAAACGCAGTTTCTTTGCAGGCCTGATGTAGCTGAAGTAGGACTTCTGCTCTAGGTGTGCTACTTTGCCCTAGAGCTGAAAGGCACAACGTGCAGGCTTCTTTCCAAAGGGCGAGTTGGGCCCCACAGCATCTTGCTTCCTTCTCTTTCGGAAGCTAAGAAACAACTCTCTCTGCACAGTGCTCTTACAGCCTAGTGGGAACATCTCTTCCAAAGGCCTGTGAAACGCAGTTTCTTTGCAGGCCTGATCTGGCTGAAGTAGGACTTCTGCTCTGGGTGTGCTACTTTGCCCTAGAGCTGAAAGGCACAACGTGCAGGCTTCTTTCCAAAGGGCGAGTTGGGCCGCACAGCATCTTGCTTCCAGCTCTTTGGGAAGCTAAGAAACAACTCGCTCTGCACAGTGCTCTTACAGCCTACCGGGAACATGTCTTCCAAAGGCCTGTGAAACGCTGTTTCTTTGCAGGCCTGATCTGGCTGAAGTAGGACTTCTGCTCTGGGTGTGCTACTTTGCCCTAGAGCTGAAAGGCACAACGTGCAGGCTTCTTTCCAAAGGGCGAGTTGGGCCCCACAGCATCTTGCTTCCATCTCTTTGGGAAGCTAAGAAACAACTCGCTCTGCACAGTGCTCTTACAGCCTAGAGGGAACATCTCTTCCAAAGGCCTGTGAAACGCAGTTTCTTTGCAGGCATGATCTGGCTGAAGTAGGACTTCTGCTCTGGGTGTGCTACTTTGCCCTAGAGCTGAAAGGCACAACGTGCAGGCTTCTTTCCAAAGGGCGAGTTGGGCCCCACAGCATCTTGCTTCCAGCTCTTTGGGAAGCTAAGAAACAACTCGCTCTGCACAGTGCTCTTACAGCCTAGTGGGAACATCTCTTCCATAGGCCTGCGAAACGCAGTTTCTTTGCAGGCCTGATCTGGCTGAAGTAGGACTTCTGCTCTGGGTGTGCTACTTTGCCCTAGAGCTGAAAGGCACAACGTGCAGGCTTCTTTCCAAAGGGCGAGTTGGGCCCCACAGCATCTTGCTTCCAGCTCTTTGGGAAGCTAAGAAACAACTCGCTCTGCACAGTGCTCTTACAGCCTACCGGGAACATCTCTTCCAAAGGCCTGTGAAACGCAGTTTCTTTGCAGGCCTGATCTGGCTGAAGTAGGACTTCTGCTCTGGGTGTGCTACTTTGCCCTAGAGCTGAAAGGCACAACGTGCAGGCTTCTTTCCAAAGGGCGAGTTGGGCCCCACAGCATCTTGCTTCCAGCTCTTTGGGAAGCTAAGAAACAACTCGCTCTGCACAGTGCTCTTACAGCCTAGTGGGAACATGTCTTCCAAAGGCCTGTGAAACGCAGTTTCTTTGCAGGCCTGATCTGGCTGAAGTAGGACTTCTGCTCTGGGTGTGCTACTTTGCCCTAGAGCTGAAAGGCACAACGTGCAGGCTTCTTTCCAAAGGGCGAGTTGGGCCCCACAGCATCTTGCTTCCAGCTCTTTGGGAAGCTAAGAAACAACTCGCTCTGCACAGTGCTCTTACAGCCTACCGGGAACATCTCTTCCAAAGGCCTGTGAAACGCAGTTTCTTTGCAGGCCTGATCTGGCTGAAGTAGGACTTCTGCTCTGGGTGTGCTACTTTGCCCTAGAGCTGAAAGGCACAACGTGCAGGCTTCTTTCCAAAGGGCGAGTTGGGCCCCACAGCATCTTGCTTCCTTCTCTTTGGGAAGCTAAGAAACAACTCTCTCTGCACAGTGCTCTTACAGCCTAGTGGGAACATCTCTTCCAAAGGCCTGTGAAACGCAGTTTCTTTGCAGGCCTGATCTGGCTGAAGTAGGACTTCTGCTCTGGGTGTGCTACTTTGCCCTAGAGCTGAAAGGCACAACGTGCAGGCTTCTTTCCAAAGGACGAGTTGGGCCCCACAGCATCTTGCTTCCATCTCTTTGGGAAGCTAAGAAACAACTCGCTCTGCACAGTGCTCTTACAGCCTAGAGGGAACATCTCTTCCATAGGCCTGCGAAACGCAGTTTCTTTGCAGGCCTGATCTGGCTGAAGTAGGACTTCTGCTCTGGGTGTGCTACTTTGCCCTAGAGCTGAAAGGCACAACGTGCAGGCTTCTTTCCAAAGGGCGAGTTGGGCCCCACAGCATCTTGCTTCCAGCTCTTTGGGAAGCTAAGAAACAACTCGCTCTGCACAGTGCTCTTACAGCCTACCGGGAACATCTCTTCCAAAGGCCTGTGAAACGCAGTTTCTTTGCAGGCCTGATCTGGCTGAAGTAGGACTTCTGCTCTGGGTGTGCTACTTTGCCCTAGAGCTGAAAGGCACAACGTGCAGGCTTCTTTCCAAAGGGCGAGTTGGGCCCCACAGCATCTTGCTTCCAGCTCTTTGGGAAGCTAAGAAACAACTCGCTCTGCACAGTGCTCTTACAGCCTAGTGGGAACATGTCTTCCAAAGGCCTGTGAAACGCAGTTTCTTTGCAGGCCTGATCTGGCTGAAGTAGGACTTCTGCTCTGGGTGTGCTACTTTGCCCTAGAGCTGAAAGGCACAACGTGCAGGCTTCTTTCCAAAGGGCGAGTTGGGCCCCACAGCATCTTGCTTCCAGCTCTTTGGGAAGCTAAGAAACAACTCGCTCTGCACAGTGCTCTTACAGCCTAGTGGGAACATCTCTTACAAAGGCCTGTGAAACGCAGTTTCTTTGCAGGCCTGATGTAGCTGAAGTAGGACTTCTGCTTTGGTGTGCTACTTTGCCCTAGAGCTGAAAGGCACAACGTGCAGGCTTCTTTCCAAAGGGCGAGTTGGGCCCCAGAGCATCTTGCTTCCTTCTCTTTGGGAAGCTAAGAAACAAGTCTCTCTGCACAGTGCTCTTACAGCCTAGTGGGAACATCTCTTCCAAAGGCCTGTGAAACGCAGTTTCTTTGCAGGCCTGATCTGGCTGAAGTAGGACTTCTGCTCTGGGTGTGCTACTTTGCCCTAGAGCTGAAAGGCACAACGTGCAGGCTTCTTTCCCAAGGGCGAGTTGGGCCCCACAGCATCTTGCTTCCAGCTCTTTGGAAAGCTAAGATACAACTCGCTCTGGACAGTGCTCTTACAGACTACCGGGAACATGTCTTCCAAAGGCCTGTGAAACGCAGTTTCTTTGCAGGCCTGATCTGGCTGAAGTAGGACTTCTGCTCTGGGTGTGCTACTTTGCCCTAGAGCTGAAAGGCACAACGTGCAGGCTTCTTTCCAAAGGGCGAGTTGGGACCCACAGCATCTTGCTTCCAGCTCTTTGGGAAGCTAAGAAACAACTCGCTCTGCTCAGTGCTCTTACAGCCTACCGGGAACGTCTCTTCCAAAGGCCTGTGAAACGCAGTTTCTTTGCAGGCCTGATCTGGCTGAAGTAGGACTTGTGCTCTGGGTGTGCTAATTTGCCCTAGAGCTGAAAGGCACAACGTGCAGGCTTCTTTCCAAAGAGCGAGTTGGGCCCCACAGCATCTTGCTTCCAGCTCTTTGGGAAGCTAAGAAACAACTCGCTCTGCACAGTGCTCTTAGAGCCTACGGGGAACATCTCTTCCATAGACCTGTGAAACGCAGTTTCTTTGCAGGCCTGATCTGGCTGAAGTAGGACTTCTGCTCTGGGTGTGCTACTTTGCCCTAGAGCTGAAAGGCACAACGTGCAGGCTTCTTTCCAAAGGGCGAGTTGGGCCCCACAGCATCTTGCTTCCAGCTCTTTGGGAAGCTAAGAAACAACTCGCTCTGCACAGTGCTCTTACAGCCTACCGGGAACATCTCTTCCAAAGGCCTGTGAAACGCAGTTTCTTTGCAGGCCTGATCTGGCTGAAGTAGGACTTCTGCTCTGGGTGTGCTACTTTGCCCTAGAGCTGAAAGGCACAACGTGCAGGCTTCTTTCCAAAGGGCGAGTTGGGCCCCACAGCATCTTGCTTCCAGCTCTTTGGGAAGCTAAGAAACAACTCGCTCTGCACAGTGCTCTTACAGCCTAGTGGGAACATGTCTTCCAAAGGCCTGTGAAACGCAGTTTCTTTGCAGGCCTGATCTGGCTGAAGTAGGACTTCTGCTCTGGGTGTGCTACTTTGCCCTAGAGCTGAAAGGCACAACGTGCAGGCTTCTTTCCAAAGGGCGAGTTGGGCCCCACAGCATCTTGCTTCCAGCTCTTTGGGAAGCTAAGAAACAACTCGCTCTGCACAGTGCTCTTACAGCCTACCGGGAACATCTCTTCCAAAGGCCTGTGAAACGCAGTTTCTTTGCAGGCCTGATCTGGCTGAAGTAGGACTTCTGCTGTGGGTGTGCTACTTTGCCCTAGAGCTGAAAGGCACAACGTGCAGGCTTCTTTCCAAAGGGCGAGTTGGGCCCCACAGCATCTTGCTTCCTTCTCTTTGGGAAGCTAAGAAACAACTCTCTCTGCACAGTGCTCTTACAGCCTAGTGGGAACATCTCTTCCAAAGGCCTGTGAAACGCAGTTTCTTTGCAGGCCTGATCTGGCTGAAGTAGGACTTCTGCTCTGGGTGTGCTACTTTGCCCTAGAGCTGAAAGGCACAACGTGCAGGCTTCTTTCCAAAGGGCGAGTTGGGCCCCACAGCATCTTGCTTCCATCTCTTTGGGAAGCTAAGAAACAACTCGCTCTGCTCAGTGCTCTTACCGCCTACCGGGAACGTCTCTTCCAAAGGCCTGTGAAACGCAGTTTCTTTGCAGGCCTGATCTGGCTGAAGTAGGACTTCTGCTCTGGGTGTGCTACTTTGCCCTAGAGCTGAAAGGCACAACGTGCAGGCTTCTTTCCAAAGGGCGAGTTGGGCCCCACAGCATCTTGCTTCCATCTCTTTGGGAAGCTAAGAAACAACTCGCTCTGCACAGTGCTCTTACAGCCTAGTGGGAACATCTCTTCCAAAGGCCTGTGAAACGCAGTTTCTTTGCAGGCCTGATCTGGCTGAAGTAGGACTTCTGCTCTGGGTGTGCTACTTTGCCCTAGAGCTGAAAGGCACAACGTGCAGGCTTCTTTCGAAAGGGCGAGTTGGGCCCCACAGCATCTTGCTTCCAGCTCTTTGGGAAGCTAAGAAACAACTCGCTCTGCACAGTGCTCTTACAGCCTAGTGGGAACATCTCTTCCATAGGCCTGTGAAACGCAGTTTCTTTGCAGGCCTGATCTGGCTGAAGTAGGACTTCTGCTCTGGGTGTGCTACTTTGCCCTAGAGCTGAAAGGCACAACGTGCAGGCTTCTTTCCAAAGGGCGAGTTGGGCCCCTCAGCATCTTGCTTCCAGCTCTTTGGGAAGCTAAGAAACAACTCGCTCTGCACAGTGCTCTTACAGCCTAGTGGGAAGATCTCTTCCAAAGGCCTGTGAAACGCAGTTTCTTTGCAGGCCTGATCTGGCTGAAGTAGGACTTCTGCTCTGGGTGTGCTACTTTGCCCTAGAGCTGAAAGGCACAACGTGCAGGCTTCTTTCCAAAGGGCGAGTTGGGCCCCACAGCATCTTGCTTCCAGCTCTTTGGGAAGCTAAGAAACAACTCGCTCTGCACAGTGCTCTTACAGCCTAGTGGGAACATGTCTTCCAAAGGCCTGTGAAACGCAGTTTCTTTGCAGGCCTGATCTGGCTGAAGTAGGACTTCTGCTCTGGGTGTGCTACTTTGCCCTAGAGCTGAAAGGCACAACGTGCAGGCTTCTTTCCAAAGGGCGAGTTGGGCCCCACAGCATCTTGCTTCCAGCTCTTTGGGAAGCTAAGAAACAACTCGCTCTGCACAGTGCTCTTACAGCCTACCGGGAACATCTCTTCCAAAGGCCTGTGAAACGCAGTTTCTTTGCAGGCCTGATCTGGCTGAAGTAGGACTTCTGCTCTGGGTGTGCTACTTTGCCCTAGAGCTGAAAGGCACAACGTGCAGGCTTCTTTCCAAAGGGCGAGTTGGGCCCCACAGCATCTTGCTTCCAGCTCTTTGGGAAGCTAAGAAACAACTCGCTCTGCACAGTGCTCTTACAGCCTACCGGGAACATCTCTTCCAAAGGCCTGTGAAACGCAGTTTCTTTGCAGGCCTGATGTAGCTGAAGTAGGACTTCTGCTCTAGGTGTGCTACTTTGCCCTAGAGCTGAAAGGCACAACGTGCAGGCTTCTTTCCAAAGGGCGAGTTGGGCCCCACAGCATCTTGCTTCCAGCTCTTTCGGAAGCTAAGAAACAACTCTCTCTGCACAGTGCTCTTACAGCCTAGTGGGAACATCTCTTCCAAAGGCCTGTGAAACGCAGTTTCTTTGCAGGCCTGATCTGGCTGAAGTAGGACTTCTGCTCTGGGTGTGCTACTTTGCCCTAGAGCTGAAAGGCACAACGTGCAGGCTTCTTTCCAAAGGGCGAGTTGGGCCCCACAGCATCTTGCTTCCAGCTCTTTGGGAAGCTAAGAAACAACTCGCTCTGCACAGTGCTCTTACAGCCTACCGGGAACATCTCTTCCAAAGGCCTGTGAAACGCAGTTTCTTTGCAGGCCTGATCTGGCTGAAGTAGGACTTCTGCTCTGGGTGTGCTACTTTGCCCTAGAGCTGAAAGGCACAACGTGCAGGCTTCTTTCCAAAGGGCGAGTTGGGCCCCACAGCATCTTGCTTCCAGCTCTTTGGGAAGCTAAGAAACAACTCGCTCTGCACAGTGCTCTTACAGCCTACCGGGAACATCTCTTCCAAAGGCCTGTGAAACGCAGTTTCTTTGCAGGCCTGATGTAGCTGAAGTAGGACTTCTGCTCTAGGTGTGCTACTTTGCCCTAGAGCTGAAAGGCACAACGTGCAGGCTTCTTTCCAAAGGGCGAGTTGGGCCCCACAGCATCTTGCTTCCTTCTCTTTCGGAAGCTAAGAAACAACTCTCTCTGCACAGTGCTCTTACAGCCTAGTGGGAACATCTCTTCCAAAGGCCTGTGAAACGCAGTTTCTTTGCAGGCCTGATCTGGCTGAAGTAGGACTTCTGCTCTGGGTGTGCTACTTTGCCCTAGAGCTGAAAGGCACAACGTGCAGGCTTCTTTCCAAAGGGCGAGTTGGGCCGCACAGCATCTTGCTTCCAGCTCTTTGGGAAGCTAAGAAACAACTCGCTCTGCACAGTGCTCTTACAGCCTACCGGGAACATGTCTTCCAAAGGCCTGTGAAACGCTGTTTCTTTGCAGGCCTGATCTGGCTGAAGTAGGACTTCTGCTCTGGGTGTGCTACTTTGCCCTAGAGCTGAAAGGCACAACGTGCAGGCTTCTTTCCAAAGGGCGAGTTGGGCCCCACAGCATCTTGCTTCCATCTCTTTGGGAAGCTAAGAAACAACTCGCTCTGCACAGTGCTCTTACAGCCTAGAGGGAACATGTCTTCCAAAGGCCTGTGAAACGCAGTTTCTTTGCAGGCCTGATCTGGCTGAAGTAGGACTTCTGCTCTGGGTGTGCTACTTTGCCCTAGAGCTGAAAGGCACAACGTGCAGGCTTCTTTCCAAAGGGCGAGTTGGGCCCCACAGCATCTTGCTTCCAGCTCTTTGGGAAGCTAAGAAACAACTCGCTCTGCACAGTGCTCTTACAGCCTAGTGGGAACATCTCTTCCATAGGCCTGCGAAACGCAGTTTCTTTGCAGGCCTGATCTGGCTGAAGTAGGACTTCTGCTCTGGGTGTGCTACTTTGCCCTAGAGCTGAAAGGCACAACGTGCAGGCTTCTTTCCAAAGGGCGAGTTGGGCCCCACAGCATCTTGCTTCCAGCTCTTTGGGAAGCTAAGAAACAACTCGCTCTGCACAGTGCTCTTACAGCCTTTCGGGAACATGTCTTCCAAAGGCCTGTGAAACGCAGTTTCTTTGCAGGCCTTATCTGGCTGAAGTAGGACTTCTGCTCTGGGTGTGCTACTTTGCCCTAGAGCTGAAAGGCACAACGTGCAGGCTTCTTTCCAAAGGGCGAGTTGGGCCCCACAGCATCTTGCTTCCAGCTCTTTGGGAAGCTAAGAAACAACTCGCTCTGCACAGTGCTCTTACAGCCTACCGGGAACATCTCTTCCAAAGGCCTGTGAAACGCAGTTTCTTTGCAGGCCTGATGTAGCTGAAGTAGGACTTCTGCTCTAGGTGTGCTACTTTGCCCTAGAGCTGAAAGGCACAACGTGCAGGCTTCTTTCCAAAGGGCGAGTTGGGCCCCACAGCATCTTGCTTCCTTCTCTTTCGAAAGCTAAGAAACAACTCTCTCTGCACAGTGCTCTTACAGCCTAGTGGGAACATCTCTTCCAAAGGCCTGTGAAACGCAGTTTCTTTGCAGGCCTGATCTGGCTGAAGTAGGACTTCTGCTCTGGGTGTGCTACTTTGCCCTAGAGCTGAAAGGCACAACGTGCAGGCTTCTTTCCAAAGGGCGAGTTGGGCCGCACAGCATCTTGCTTCCAGCTCTTTGGGAAGCTAAGAAACAACTCGCTCTGCACAGTGCTCTTACAGCCTACCGGGAACATGTCTTCCAAAGGCCTGTGAAACGCTGTTTCTTTGCAGGCCTGATCTGGCTGAAGTAGGACTTCTGCTCTGGGTGTGCTACTTTGCCCTAGAGCTGAAAGGCACAACGTGCAGGCTTCTTTCCAAAGGGCGAGTTGGGCCCCACAGCATCTTGCTTCCATCTCTTTGGGAAGCTAAGAAACAACTCGCTCTGCACAGTGCTCTTACAGCCTAGAGGGAACATCTCTTCCAAAGGCCTGTGAAACGCAGTTTCTTTGCAGGCCTGATCTGGCTGAAGTAGGACTTCTGCTCTGGGTGTGCTACTTTGCCCTAGAGCTGAAAGGCACAACGTGCAGGCTTCTTTCCAAAGGGCGAGTTGGGCCCCACAGCATCTTGCTTCCAGCTCTTTGGGAAGCTAAGAAACAACTCGCTCTGCACAGTGCTCTTACAGCCTAGTGGGAACATCTCTTCCATAGGCCTGCGAAACGCAGTTTCTTTGCAGGCCTGATCTGGCTGAAGTAGGACTTCTGCTCTGGGTGTGCTACTTTGCCCTAGAGCTGAAAGGCACAACGTGCAGGCTTCTTTCCAAAGGGCGAGTTGGGCCCCACAGCATCTTGCTTCCAGCTCTTTGGGAAGCTAAGAAACAACTCGCTCTGCACAGTGCTCTTACAGCCTACCGGGAACATGTCTTCCAAAGGCCTGTGAAACGCAGTTTCTTTGCAGGCCTGATCTGGCTGAAGTAGGACTTCTGCTCTGGGTGTGCTACTTTGCCCTAGAGCTGAAAGGCACAACGTGCAGGCTTCTTTCCAAAGGGCGAGTTGGGCCCCACAGCATCTTGCTTCCAGCTCTTTGGGAAGCTAAGAAACAACTCGCTCTGCACAGTGCTCTTACAGCCTAGTGGGAACATCTCTTCCAAAGGCCTGTGAAACGCAGTTTCTTTGCAGGCCTGATGTAGCTGAAGTAGGACTTCTGCTTTGGTGTGCTACTTTGCCCTAGAGCTGAAAGGCACAACGTGCAGGCTTCTTTCCAAAGGGCGAGTTGGGCCCCAGAGCATCTTGCTTCCTTCTCTTTGGGAAGCTAAGAAACAAGTCTCTCTGCACAGTGCTCTTACAGCCTAGTGGGAACATCTCTTCCAAAGGCCTGTGAAACGCAGTTTCTTTGCAGGCCTGATCTGGCTGAAGTAGGACTTCTGCTCTGGGTGTGCTACTTTGCCCTAGAGCTGAAAGGCACAACGTGCAGGCTTCTTTCCCAAGGGCGAGTTGGGCCCCACAGCATCTTGCTTCCAGCTCTTTGGAAAGCTAAGATACAACTCGCTCTGGACAGTGCTCTTACAGACTACCGGGAACATGTCTTCCAAAGGCCTGTGAAACGCAGTTTCTTTGCAGGCCTGATCTGGCTGAAGTAGGACTTCTGCTCTGGGTGTGCTACTTTGCCCTAGAGCTGAAAGGCACAACGTGCAGGCTTCTTTCCAAAGGGCGAGTTGGGACCCACAGCATCTTGCTTCCAGCTCTTTGGGAAGCTAAGAAACAACTCGCTCTGCTCAGTGCTCTTACAGCCTACCGGGAACGTCTCTTCCAAAGGCCTGTGAAACGCAGTTTCTTTGCAGGCCTGATCTGGCTGAAGTAGGACTTGTGCTCTGGGTGTGCTAATTTGCCCTAGAGCTGAAAGGCACAACGTGCAGGCTTCTTTCCAAAGAGCGAGTTGGGCCCCACAGCATCTTGCTTCCAGCTCTTTGGGAAGCTAAGAAACAACTCGCTCTGCACAGTGCTCTTAGAGCCTACGGGGAACATCTCTTCCATAGACCTGTGAAACGCAGTTTCTTTGCAGGCCTGATCTGGCTGAAGTAGGACTTCTGCTCTGGGTGTGCTACTTTGCCCTAGAGCTGAAAGGCACAACGTGCAGGCTTCTTTCCAAAGGGCGAGTTGGGCCCCACAGCATCTTGCTTCCAGCTCTTTGGGAAGCTAAGAAACAACTCGCTCTGCACAGTGCTCTTACAGCCTACCGGGAACATCTCTTCCAAAGGCCTGTGAAACGCAGTTTCTTTGCAGGCCTGATCTGGCTGAAGTAGGACTTCTGCTCTGGGTGTGCTACTTTGCCCTAGAGCTGAAAGGCACAACGTGCAGGCTTCTTTCCAAAGGGCGAGTTGGGCCCCACAGCATCTTGCTTCCAGCTCTTTGGGAAGCTAAGAAACAACTCGCTCTGCACAGTGCTCTTACAGCCTAGTGGGAACATGTCTTCCAAAGGCCTGTGAAACGCAGTTTCTTTGCAGGCCTGATCTGGCTGAAGTAGGACTTCTGCTCTGGGTGTGCTACTTTGCCCTAGAGCTGAAAGGCACAACGTGCAGGCTTCTTTCCAAAGGGCGAGTTGGGCCCCACAGCATCTTGCTTCCAGCTCTTTGGGAAGCTAAGAAACAACTCGCTCTGCACAGTGCTCTTACAGCCTACCGGGAACATCTCTTCCAAAGGCCTGTGAAACGCAGTTTCTTTGCAGGCCTGATCTGGCTGAAGTAGGACTTCTGCTCTGGGTGTGCTACTTTGCCCTAGAGCTGAAAGGCACAACGTGCAGGCTTCTTTCCAAAGGGCGAGTTGGGCCCCACAGCATCTTGCTTCCTTCTCTTTGGGAAGCTAAGAAACAACTCTCTCTGCACAGTGCTCTTACAGCCTAGTGGGAACATCTCTTCCAAAGGCCTGTGAAACGCAGTTTCTTTGCAGGCCTGATCTGGCTGAAGTAGGACTTCTGCTCTGGGTGTGCTACTTTGCCCTAGAGCTGAAAGGCACAACGTGCAGGCTTCTTTCCAAAGGGCGAGTTGGGCCCCACAGCATCTTGCTTCCATCTCTTTGGGAAGCTAAGAAACAACTCGCTCTGCTCAGTGCTCTTACCGCCTACTGGGAACGTCTCTTCCAAAGGCCTGTGAAACGCAGTTTCTTTGCAGGCCTGATCTGGCTGAAGTAGGACTTCTGCTCTGGGTGTGCTACTTTGCCCTAGAGCTGAAAGGCACAACGTGCAGGCTTCTTTCCAAAGGGCGAGTTGGGCCCCACAGCATCTTGCTTCCATCTCTTTGGGAAGCTAAGAAACAACTCGCTCTGCACAGTGCTCTTACAGCCTAGTGGGAACATCTCTTCCAAAGGCCTGTGAAACGCAGTTTCTTTGCAGGCCTGATCTGGCTGAAGTAGGACTTCTGCTCTGGGTGTGCTACTTTGCCCTAGAGCTGAAAGGCACAACGTGCAGGCTTCTTTCGAAAGGGCGAGTTGGGCCCCACAGCATCTTGCTTCCAGCTCTTTGGGAAGCTAAGAAACAACTCGCTCTGCACAGTGCTCTTACAGCCTAGTGGGAACATCTCTTCCATAGGCCTGTGAAACGCAGTTTCTTTGCAGGCCTGATCTGGCTGAAGTAGGACTTCTGCTCTGGGTGTGCTACTTTGCCCTAGAGCTGAAAGGCACAACGTGCAGGCTTCTTTCCAAAGGGCGAGTTGGGCCCCTCAGCATCTTGCTTCCAGCTCTTTGGGAAGCTAAGAAACAACTCGCTCTGCACAGTGCTCTTACAGCCTACCGGGAACATCTCTTCCAAAGGCCTGTGAAACGCAGTTTCTTTGCAGGCCTGATCTGGCTGAAGTAGGACTTCTGCTCTGGGTGTGCTACTTTGCCCTAGAGCTGAAAGGCACAACGTGCAGGCTTCTTTCCAAAGGGCGAGTTGGGCCCCACAGCATCTTGCTTCCAGCTCTTTGGGAAGCTAAGAAACAACTCGCTCTGCACAGTGCTCTTACAGCCTAGTGGGAACATGTCTTCCAAAGGCCTGTGAAACGCAGTTTCTTTGCAGGCCTGATCTGGCTGAAGTAGGACTTCTGCTCTGGGTGTGCTACTTTGCCCTAGAGCTGAAAGGCACAACGTGCAGGCTTCTTTCCAAAGGGCGAGTTGGGCCCCACAGCATCTTGCTTCCAGCTCTTTGGGAAGCTAAGAAACAACTCGCTCTGCACAGTGCTCTTACAGCCTACCGGGAACATCTCTTCCAAAGGCCTGTGAAACGCAGTTTCTTTGCAGGCCTGATCTGGCTGAAGTAGGACTTCTGCTCTGGGTGTGCTACTTTGCCCTAGAGCTGAAAGGCACAACGTGCAGGCTTCTTTCCAAAGGGCGAGTTGGGCCCCACAGAATCTTGCTTCCTTCTCTTTGGGAAGCTAAGAAACAACTCTCTCTGCACAGTGCTCTTACAGCCTAGTGGGAACATCTCTTCCAAAGGCCTGTGAAACGCAGTTTCTTTGCAGGCCTGATCTGGCTGAAGTAGGACTTCTGCTCTGGGTGTGCTACTTTGCCCTAGAGCTGAAAGGCACAACGTGCAGGCTTCTTTCCAAAGAACGAGTTGGGCCCCACAGCATCTTGCTTCCATCTCTTTGGGAAGCTAAGAAACAACTCGCTCTGCTCAGTGCTCTTACCGCCTACCGGGAACGTCTCTTCCAAAGGCCTGTGAAACGCAGTTTCTTTGCAGGCCTGATCTGGCTGAAGTAGGACTTGTGCTCTGGGTGTGCTACTTTGCCCTAGAGCTGAAAGGCACAACGTGCAGGCTTCTTTCCCAAGGGCGAGTTGGGCCCCACAGCATCTTGCTTCCATCTCTTTGGGAAGCTAAGAAACAACTCGCTCTGCACAGTGCTCTTACAGCCTAGTGGGAACATCTCTTCCAAAGGCCTGTGAAACGCAGTTTCTTTGCAGGCCTGATCTGGCTGAAGTAGGACTTCTGCTCTGGGTGTGCTACTTTGCCCTAGAGCTGAAAGGCACAACGTGCAGGCTTCTTTCCAAAGGGCGAGTTGGGCCCCACAGCATCTTGCTTCCAGCTCTTTGGGAAGCTAAGAAACAACTCGCTCTGCACAGTGCTCTTACAGCCTTTCGGGAACATGTCTTCCAAAGGCCTGTGAAACGCAGTTTCTTTGCAGGCCTGATCTGGCTGAAGTAGGACTTCTGCTCTGGGTGTGCTACTTTGCCCTAGAGCTGAAAGGCACAACGTGCAGGCTTCTTTCCAAAGGGCGAGTTGGGCCCCACAGCATCTTGCTTCCAGCTCTTTGGGAAGCTAAGAAACAACTCGCTCTGCACAGTGCTCTTACAGCCTACCGGGAACATCTCTTCCAAAGGCCTGTGAAACGCAGTTTCTTTGCAGGCCTGATGTAGCTGAAGTAGGACTTCTGCTCTAGGTGTGCTACTTTGCCCTAGAGCTGAAAGGCACAACGTGCAGGCTTCTTTCCAAAGGGCGAGTTGGGCCCCACAGCATCTTGCTTCCATCTCTTTGGGAGGCTAAGAAACAACTCTCTCTGCACAGTGCTCTTACAGCCTAGTGGGAACATCTCTTCCAAAGGCCTGTGAAACGCAGTTTCTTTGCAGGCCTGATCTGGCTGAAGTAGGACTTCTGCTCTGGGTGTGCTACTTTGCCCTAGAGCTGAAAGGCACAACGTGCAGGCTTCTTTCCAAAGGGCGAGTTGGGCCGCACAGCATCTTGCTTCCAGCTCTTTGGGAAGCTAAGAAACAACTCGCTCTGCACAGTGCTCTTACAGCCTACCGGGAACATGTCTTCCAAAGGCCTGTGAAACGCTGTTTCTTTGCAGGCCTGATCTGGCTGAAGTAGGACTTCTGCTCTGGGTGTGCTACTTTGCCCTAGAGCTGAAAGGCACAACGTGCAGGCTTCTTTCCAAAGGGCGAGTTGGGCCCCACAGCATCTTGCTTCCATCTCTTTGGGAAGCTAAGAAACAACTCGCTCTGCACAGTGCTCTTACAGCCTAGAGGGAACATGTCTTCCAAAGGCCTGTGAAACGCAGTTTCTTTGCAGGCCTGATCTGGCTGAAGTAGGACTTCTGCTCTGGGTGTGCTACTTTGCCCTAGAGCTGAAAGGCACAACGTGCAGGCTTCTTTCCAAAGGGCGAGTTGGGCCCCACAGCATCTTGCTTCCAGCTCTTTGGGAAGCTAAGAAACAACTCGCTCTGCACAGTGCTCTTACAGCCTACCGGGAACATCTCTTCCAAAGGCCTGTGAAACGCAGTTTCTTTGCAGGCCTGATGTAGCTGAAGTAGGACTTCTGCTCTAGGTGTGCTACTTTGCCCTAGAGCTGAAAGGCACAACGTGCAGGCTTCTTTCCAAAGGGCGAGTTGGGCCCCACAGCATCTTGCTTCCATCTCTTTGGGAAGCTAAGAAACAACTCTCTCTGCACAGTGCTCTTACAGCCTAGTGGGAACATCTCTTCCAAAGGCCTGTGAAACGCAGTTTCTTTGCAGGCCTGATCTGGCTGAAGTAGGACTTCTGCTCTGGGTGTGCTACTTTGCCCTAGAGCTGAAAGGCACAACGTGCAGGCTTCTTTCCAAAGGGCGAGTTGGGCCGCACAGCATCTTGCTTCCAGCTCTTTGGGAAGCTAAGAAACAACTCGCTCTGCACAGTGCTCTTACAGCCTACCGGGAACATGTCTTCCAAAGGCCTGTGAAACGCTGTTTCTTTGCAGGCCTGATCTGGCTGAAGTAGGACTTCTGCTCTGGGTGTGCTACTTTGCCCTAGAGCTGAAAGGCACAACGTGCAGGCTTCTTTCCAAAGGGCGAGTTGGGCCCCACAGCATCTTGCTTCCATCTCTTTGGGAAGCTAAGAAACAACTCGCTCTGCACAGTGCTCTTACAGCCTAGAGGGAACATGTCTTCCAAAGGCCTGTGAAACGCAGTTTCTTTGCAGGCCTGATCTGGCTGAAGTAGGACTTCTGCTCTGGGTGTGCTACTTTGCCCTAGAGCTGAAAGGCACAACGTGCAGGCTTCTTTCCAAAGGGCGAGTTGGGCCCCACAGCATCTTGCTTCCAGCTCTTTGGGAAGCTAAGAAACAACTCGCTCTGCACAGTGCTCTTACAGCCTAGTGGGAACATCTCTTCCATAGGCCTGCGAAACGCAGTTTCTTTGCAGGCCTGATCTGGCTGAAGTAGGACTTCTGCTCTGGGTGTGCTACTTTGCCCTAGAGCTGAAAGGCACAACGTGCAGGCTTCTTTCCAAAGGGCGAGTTGGGCCCCTCAGCATCTTGCTTCCAGCTCTTTGGGAAGCTAAGAAACAACTCGCTCTGCACAGTGCTCTTACAGCCTTTCGGGAACATGTCTTCCAAATGCCTGTGAAACGCAGTTTCTTTGCAGGCCTTATCTGGCTGAAGTAGGACTTCTGCTCTGGGTGTGCTACTTTGCCCTAGAGCTGAAAGGCACAACGTGCAGGCTTCTTTCGAAAGGGCGAGTTGGGCCCCACAGCATCTTGCTTCCAGCTCTTTGGGAAGCTAAGAAACAACTCGCTCTGCACAGTGCTCTTACAGCCTACCGGGAACATCTCTTCCAAAGGCCTGTGAAACGCAGTTTCTTTGCAGGCCTGATGTAGCTGAAGTAGGACTTCTGCTCTAGGTGTGCTACTTTGCCCTAGAGCTGAAAGGCACAACGTGCAGGCTTCTTTCCAAAGGGCGAGTTGGGCCCCACAGCATCTTGCTTCCTTCTCTTTCGGAACCTAAGAAACAACTCTCTCTGCACAGTGCTCTTACAGCCTAGTGGGAACATCTCTTCCAAAGGCCTGTGAAACGCAGTTTCTTTGCAGGCCTGATCTGGCTGAAGTAGGACTTCTGCTCTGGGTGTGCTACTTTGCCCTAGAGCTGAAAGGCACAACGTGCAGGCTTCTTTCCAAAGGGCGAGTTGGGCCGCACAGCATCTTGCTTCCAGCTCTTTGGGAGCTAAGAAACAACTCGCTCTGCACAGTGCTCTTACAGCCTACCGGGAACATGTCTTCCAAAGGCCTGTGAAACGCTGTTTCTTTGCAGGCCTGATCTGGCTGAAGTAGGACTTCTGCTCTGGGTGTGCTACTTTGCCCTAGAGCTGAAAGGCACAACGTGCAGGCTTCTTTCCAAAGGGCGAGTTGGGCCCCACAGCATCTTGCTTCCATCTCTTTGGGAAGCTAAGAAACAACTCGCTCTGCACAGTGCTCTTACAGCCTAGAGGGAACATCTCTTCCAAAGGCCTGTGAAACGCAGTTTCTTTGCAGGCCTGATCTGGCTGAAGTAGGACTTCTGCTCTGGGTGTGCTACTTTGCCCTAGAGCTGAAAGGCACAACGTGCAGGCTTCTTTCCAAAGGGCGAGTTGGGCCCCACAGCATCTTGCTTCCAGCTCTTTGGGAAGCTAAGAAACAACTCGCTCTGCACAGTGCTCTTACAGCCTAGTGGGAACATCTCTTCCATAGGCCTGCGAAACGCAGTTTCTTTGCAGGCCTGATCTGGCTGAAGTAGGACTTCTGCTCTGGGTGTGCTACTTTGCCCTAGAGCTGAAAGGCACAACGTGCAGGCTTCTTTCCAAAGGGCGAGTTGGGCCCCACAGCATCTTGCTTCCAGCTCTTTGGGAAGCTAAGAAACAACTCGCTCTGCACAGTGCTCTTACAGCCTACCGGGAACATGTCTTCCAAAGGCCTGTGAAACGCAGTTTCTTTGCAGGCCTGATCTGGCTGAAGTAGGACTTCTGCTCTGGGTGTGCTACTTTGCCCTAGAGCTGAAAGGCACAACGTGCAGGCTTCTTTCCAAAGGGCGAGTTGGGCCCCACAGCATCTTGCTTCCAGCTCTTTGGGAAGCTAAGAAACAACTCGCTCTGCACAGTGCTCTTACAGCCTAGTGGGAACATGTCTTCCAAAGGCCTGTGAAACGCAGTTTCTTTGCAGGCCTGATCTGGCTGAAGTAGGACTTCTGCTCTGGGTGTGCTACTTTGCCCTAGAGCTGAAAGGCACAACGTGCAGGCTTCTTTCCAAAGGGTGAGTTGGGCCCCACAGCATCTTGCTTCCAGCTCTTTGGGAAGCTAAGAAACAACTCGCTCTGCACAGTGCTCTTACAGCCTACCGGGAACATCTCTTCCAAAGGCCTGTGAAACGCAGTTTCTTTGCAGGCCTGATCTGGCTGAAGTAGGACTTCTGCTCTGGGTGTGCTACTTTGCCCTAGAGCTGAAAGGCACAACGTGCAGGCTTCTTTCCAAAGGGCGAGTTGGGCCCCACAGCATCTTGCTTCCTTCTCTTTGGGAAGCTAAGAAACAACTCTCTCTGCACAGTGCTCTTACAGCCTAGTGGGAACATCTCTTCCAAAGGCCTGTGAAACGCAGTTTCTTTGCAGGCCTGATCTGGCTGAAGTAGGACTTCTGCTCTGGGTGTGCTACTTTGCCCTAGAGCTGAAAGGCACAACGTGCAGGCTTCTTTCCAAAGGACGAGTTGGGCCCCACAGCATCTTGCTTCCATCTCTTTGGGAAGCTAAGAAACAACTCGCTCTGCACAGTGCTCTTACAGCCTAGAGGGAACATCTCTTCCATAGGCCTGCGAAACGCAGTTTCTTTGCAGGCCTGATCTGGCTGAAGTAGGACTTCTGCTCTGGGTGTGCTACTTTGCCCTAGAGCTGAAAGGCACAACGTGCAGGCTTCTTTCCAAAGGGCGAGTTGGGCCCCACAGCATCTTGCTTCCAGCTCTTTGGGAAGCTAAGAAACAACTCGCTCTGCACAGTGCTCTTACAGCCTACCGGGAACATCTCTTCCAAAGGCCTGTGAAACGCAGTTTCTTTGCAGGCCTGATCTGGCTGAAGTAGGACTTCTGCTCTGGGTGTGCTACTTTGCCCTAGAGCTGAAAGGCACAACGTGCAGGCTTCTTTCCAAAGGGCGAGTTGGGCCCCACAGCATCTTGCTTCCAGCTCTTTGGGAAGCTAAGAAACAACTCGCTCTGCACAGTGCTCTTACAGCCTAGTGGGAACATGTCTTCCAAAGGCCTGTGAAACGCAGTTTCTTTGCAGGCCTGATCTGGCTGAAGTAGGACTTCTGCTCTGGGTGTGCTACTTTGCCCTAGAGCTGAAAGGCACAACGTGCAGGCTTCTTTCCAAAGGGCGAGTTGGGCCCCACAGCATCTTGCTTCCAGCTCTTTGGGAAGCTAAGAAACAACTCGCTCTGCACAGTGCTCTTACAGCCTACCGGGAACATCTCTTCCAAAGGCCTGTGAAACGCAGTTTCTTTGCAGGCCTGATCTGGCTGAAGTAGGACTTCTGCTCTGGGTGTGCTACTTTGCCCTAGAGCTGAAAGGCACAACGTGCAGGCTTCTTTCCAAAGGGCGAGTTGGGCCCCACAGCATCTTGCTTCCTTCTCTTTGGGAAGCTAAGAAACAACTCTCTCTGCACAGTGCTCTTACAGCCTAGTGGGAACATCTCTTCCAAAGGCCTGTGAAACGCAGTTTCTTTGCAGGCCTGATCTGGCTGAAGTAGGACTTCTGCTCTGGGTGTGCTACTTTGCCCTAGAGCTGAAAGGCACAACGTGCAGGCTTCTTTCCAAAGGGCGAGTTGGGCCCCACAGCATCTTGCTTCCATCTCTTTGGGAAGCTAAGAAACAACTCGCTCTGCACAGTGCTCTTACAGCCTACCGGGAACATCTCTTCCAAAGGCCTGTGAAACGCAGTTTCTTTGCAGGCCTGATCTGGCTGAAGTAGGACTTCTGCTCTGGGTGTGCTACTTTGCCCTAGAGCTGAAAGGCACAACGTGCAGGCTTCTTTCCAAAGGGCGAGTTGGACCCCACAGCATCTTGCTTCCTTCTCTTTGGGAAGCTAAGAAACAACTCTCTCTGCACAGTGCTCTTACAGCCTAGTGGGAACATCTCTTCCAAAGGCCTGTGAAACGCAGTTTCTTTGCAGGCCTGATCTGGCTGAAGTAGGACTTCTGCTCTGGGTGTGCTACTTTGCCCTAGAGCTGAAAGGCACAACGTGCAGGCTTCTTTCCAAAGGACGAGTTGGGCCCCACAGCATCTTGCTTCCATCTCTTTGGGAAGCTAAGAAACAACTCGCTCTGCACAGTGCTCTTACAGCCTAGAGGGAACATCTCTTCCATAGGCCTGCGAAACGCAGTTTCTTTGCAGGCCTGATCTGGCTGAAGTAGGACTTCTGCTCTGGGTGTGCTACTTTGCCCTAGAGCTGAAAGGCACAACGTGCAGGCTTCTTTCCAAAGGGCGAGTTGGGCCCCACAGCATCTTGCTTCCAGCTCTTTGGGAAGCTAAGAAACAACTCGCTCTGCACAGTGCTCTTACAGCCTACCGGGAACATCTCTTCCAAAGGCCTGTGAAACGCAGTTTCTTTGCAGGCCTGATCTGGCTGAAGTAGGACTTCTGCTCTGGGTGTGCTACTTTGCCCTAGAGCTGAAAGGCACAACGTGCAGGCTTCTTTCCAAAGGGCGAGTTGGGCCCCACAGCATCTTGCTTCCAGCTCTTTGGGAAGCTAAGAAACAACTCGCTCTGCACAGTGCTCTTACAGCCTAGTGGGAACATGTCTTCCAAAGGCCTGTGAAACGCAGTTTCTTTGCAGGCCTGATCTGGCTGAAGTAGGACTTCTGCTCTGGGTGTGCTACTTTGCCCTAGAGCTGAAAGGCACAACGTGCAGGCTTCTTTCCAAAGGGCGAGTTGGGCCCCACAGCATCTTGCTTCCAGCTCTTTGGGAAGCTAAGAAACAACTCGCTCTGCACAGTGCTCTTACAGCCTACCGGGAACATCTCTTCCAAAGGCCTGTGAAACGCAGTTTCTTTGCAGGCCTGATCTGGCTGAAGTAGGACTTCTGCTCTGGGTGTGCTACTTTGCCCTAGAGCTGAAAGGCACAACGTGCAGGCTTCTTTCCAAAGGGCGAGTTGGGCCCCACAGCATCTTGCTTCCTTCTCTTTGGGAAGCTAAGAAACAACTCTCTCTGCACAGTGCTCTTACAGCCTAGTGGGAACATCTCTTCCAAAGGCCTGTGAAACGCAGTTTCTTTGCAGGCCTGATCTGGCTGAAGTAGGACTTCTGCTCTGGGTGTGCTACTTTGCCCTAGAGCTGAAAGGCACAACGTGCAGGCTTCTTTCCAAAGGACGAGTTGGGCCCCACAGCATCTTGCTTCCATCTCTTTGGGAAGCTAAGAAACAACTCGCTCTGCACAGTGCTCTTACAGCCTAGAGGGAACATCTCTTCCAAAGGCCTGTGAAACGCAGTTTCTTTGCAGGCCTGATCTGGCTGAAGTAGGACTTCTGCTCTGGGTGTGCTACTTTGCCCTAGAGCTGAAAGGCACAACGTGCAGGCTTCTTTCCAAAGGGCGAGTTGGGCCCCACAGCATCTTGCTTCCAGCTCTTTGGGAAGCTAAGAAACAACTCGCTCTGCACAGTGCTCTTACAGCCTAGTGGGAACATCTCTTCCATAGGCCTGCGAAACGCAGTTTCTTTGCAGGCCTGATCTGGCTGAAGTAGGACTTCTGCTCTGGGTGTGCTACTTTGCCCTAGAGCTGAAAGGCACAACGTGCAGGCTTCTTTCCAAAGGGCGAGTTGGGCCGCACAGCATCTTGCTTCCAGCTCTTTGGGAAGCTAAGAAACAACTCGCTCTGCACAGTGCTCTTACAGCCTACCGGGAACATGTCTTCCAAAGGCCTGTGAAACGCTGTTTCTTTGCAGGCCTGATCTGGCTGAAGTAGGACTTCTGCTCTGGGTGTGCTACTTTGCCCTAGAGCTGAAAGGCACAACGTGCAGGCTTCTTTCCAAAGGGCGAGTTGGGCCCCACAGCATCTTGCTTCCATCTCTTTGGGAAGCTAAGAAACAACTCGCTCTGCACAGTGCTCTTACAGCCTAGAGGGAACATGTCTTCCAAAGGCCTGTGAAACGCAGTTTCTTTGCAGGCCTGATCTGGCTGAAGTAGGACTTCTGCTCTGGGTGTGCTACTTTGCCCTAGAGCTGAAAGGCACAACGTGCAGGCTTCTTTCCAAAGGGCGAGTTGGGCCCCACAGCATCTTGCTTCCAGCTCTTTGGGAAGCTAAGAAACAACTCGCTCTGCACAGTGCTCTTACAGCCTAGTGGGAACATCTCTTCCATAGGCCTGCGAAACGCAGTTTCTTTGCAGGCCTGATCTGGCTGAAGTAGGACTTCTGCTCTGGGTGTGCTACTTTGCCCTAGAGCTGAAAGGCACAACGTGCAGGCTTCTTTCCAAAGGGCGAGTTGGGCCCCACAGCATCTTGCTTCCAGCTCTTTGGGAAGCTAAGAAACAACTCGCTCTGCACAGTGCTCTTACAGCCTTTCGGGAACATGTCTTCCAAAGGCCTGTGAAACGCAGTTTCTTTGCAGGCCTTATCTGGCTGAAGTAGGACTTCTGCTCTGGGTGTGCTACTTTGCCCTAGAGCTGAAAGGCACAACGTGCAGGCTTCTTTCCAAAGGGCGAGTTGGGCCCCACAGCATCTTGCTTCCAGCTCTTTGGGAAGCTAAGAAACAACTCGCTCTGCACAGTGCTCTTACAGCCTACCGGGAACATCTCTTCCAAAGGCCTGTGAAACGCAGTTTCTTTGCAGGCCTGATGTAGCTGAAGTAGGACTTCTGCTCTAGGTGTGCTACTTTGCCCTAGAGCTGAAAGGCACAACGTGCAGGCTTCTTTCCAAAGGGCGAGTTGGGCCCCACAGCATCTTGCTTCCTTCTCTTTCGGAAGCTAAGAAACAACTCTCTCTGCACAGTGCTCTTACAGCCTAGTGGGAACATCTCTTCCAAAGGCCTGTGAAACGCAGTTTCTTTGCAGGCCTGATCTGGCTGAAGTAGGACTTCTGCTCTGGGTGTGCTACTTTGCCCTAGAGCTGAAAGGCACAACGTGCAGGCTTCTTTCCAAAGGGCGAGTTGGGCCGCACAGCATCTTGCTTCCAGCTCTTTGGGAAGCTAAGAAACAACTCGCTCTGCACAGTGCTCTTACAGCCTACCGGGAACATGTCTTCCAAAGGCCTGTGAAACGCTGTTTCTTTGCAGGCCTGATCTGGCTGAAGTAGGACTTCTGCTCTGGGTGTGCTACTTTGCCCTAGAGCTGAAAGGCACAACGTGCAGGCTTCTTTCCAAAGGGCGAGTTGGGCCCCACAGCATCTTGCTTCCAGCTCTTTGGGAAGCTAAGAAACAACTCGCTCTGCACAGTGCTCTTACAGCCTAGTGGGAACATCTCTTCCATAGGCCTGCGAAACGCAGTTTCTTTGCAGGCCTGATCTGGCTGAAGTAGGACTTCTGCTCTGGGTGTGCTACTTTGCCCTAGAGCTGAAAGGCACAACGTGCAGGCTTCTTTCCAAAGGGCGAGTTGGGCCCCACAGCATCTTGCTTCCAGCTCTTTGGGAAGCTAAGAAACAACTCGCTCTGCACAGTGCTCTTACAGCCTACCGGGAACATCTCTTCCAAAGGCCTGTGAAACGCAGTTTCTTTGCAGGCCTGATCTGGCTGAAGTAGGACTTCTGCTCTGGGTGTGCTACTTTGCCCTAGAGCTGAAAGGCACAACGTGCAGGCTTCTTTCCAAAGGGCGAGTTGGGCCCCACAGCATCTTGCTTCCAGCTCTTTGGGAAGCTAAGAAACAACTCGCTCTGCACAGTGCTCTTACAGCCTAGTGGGAACATGTCTTCCAAAGGCCTGTGAAACGCAGTTTCTTTGCAGGCCTGATCTGGCTGAAGTAGGACTTCTGCTCTGGGTGTGCTACTTTGCCCTAGAGCTGAAAGGCACAACGTGCAGGCTTCTTTCCAAAGGGCGAGTTGGGCCCCACAGCATCTTGCTTCCTTCTCTTTGGGAAGCTAAGAAACAACTCTCTCTGCACAGTGCTCTTACAGCCTAGTGGGAACATCTCTTCCAAAGGCCTGTGAAACGCAGTTTCTTTGCAGGCCTGATCTGGCTGAAGTAGGACTTCTGCTCTGGGTGTGCTACTTTGCCCTAGAGCTGAAAGGCACAACGTGCAGGCTTCTTTCCAAAGGACGAGTTGGGCCCCACAGCATCTTGCTTCCATCTCTTTGGGAAGCTAAGAAACAACTCGCTCTGCACAGTGCTCTTACAGCCTAGAGGGAACATCTCTTCCAAAGGCCTGTGAAACGCAGTTTCTTTGCAGGCCTGATCTGGCTGAAGTAGGACTTCTGCTCTGGGTGTGCTACTTTGCCCTAGAGCTGAAAGGCACAACGTGCAGGCTTCTTTCCAAAGGGCGAGTTGGGCCCCACAGCATCTTGCTTCCAGCTCTTTGGGAAGCTAAGAAACAACTCGCTCTGCACAGTGCTCTTACAGCCTAGTGGGAACATCTCTTCCATAGGCCTGCGAAACGCAGTTTCTTTGCAGGCCTGATCTGGCTGAAGTAGGACTTCTGCTCTGGGTGTGCTACTTTGCCCTAGAGCTGAAAGGCACAACGTGCAGGCTTCTTTCCAAAGGGCGAGTTGGGCCGCACAGCATCTTGCTTCCAGCTCTTTGGGAAGCTAAGAAACAACTCGCTCTGCACAGTGCTCTTACAGCCTACCGGGAACATGTCTTCCAAAGGCCTGTGAAACGCTGTTTCTTTGCAGGCCTGATCTGGCTGAAGTAGGACTTCTGCTCTGGGTGTGCTACTTTGCCCTAGAGCTGAAAGGCACAACGTGCAGGCTTCTTTCCAAAGGGCGAGTTGGGCCCCACAGCATCTTGCTTCCAGCTCTTTGGGAAGCTAAGAAACAACTCGCTCTGCACAGTGCTCTTACAGCCTAGAGGGAACATGTCTTCCAAAGGCCTGTGAAACGCAGTTTCTTTGCAGGCCTGATCTGGCTGAAGTAGGACTTCTGCTCTGGGTGTGCTACTTTGCCCTAGAGCTGAAAGGCACAACGTGCAGGCTTCTTTCCAAAGGGCGAGTTGGGCCCCACAGCATCTTGCTTCCAGCTCTTTGGGAAGCTAAGAAACAACTCGCTCTGCACAGTGCTCTTACAGCCTAGTGGGAACATCTCTTCCATAGGCCTGCGAAACGCAGTTTCTTTGCAGGCCTGATCTGGCTGAAGTAGGACTTCTGCTCTGGGTGTGCTACTTTGCCCTAGAGCTGAAAGGCACAACGTGCAGGCTTCTTTCCAAAGGGCGAGTTGGGCCCCACAGCATCTTGCTTCCAGCTCTTTGGGAAGCTAAGAAACAACTCGCTCTGCACAGTGCTCTTACAGCCTTTCGGGAACATGTCTTCCAAAGGCCTGTGAAACGCAGTTTCTTTGCAGGCCTTATCTGGCTGAAGTAGGACTTCTGCTCTGGGTGTGCTACTTTGCCCTAGAGCTGAAAGGCACAACGTGCAGGCTTCTTTCCAAAGGGCGAGTTGGGCCCCACAGCATCTTGCTTCCAGCTCTTTGGGAAGCTAAGAAACAACTCGCTCTGCACAGTGCTCTTACAGCCTACCGGGAACATCTCTTCCAAAGGCCTGTGAAACGCAGTTTCTTTGCAGGCCTGATGTAGCTGAAGTAGGACTTCTGCTCTAGGTGTGCTACTTTGCCCTAGAGCTGAAAGGCACAACGTGCAGGCTTCTTTCCAAAGGGCGAGTTGGGCCCCACAGCATCTTGCTTCCTTCTCTTTCGGAAGCTAAGAAACAACTCTCTCTGCACAGTGCTCTTACAGCCTAGTGGGAACATCTCTTCCAAAGGCCTGTGAAACGCAGTTTCTTTGCAGGCCTGATCTGGCTGAAGTAGGACTTCTGCTCTGGGTGTGCTACTTTGCCCTAGAGCTGAAAGGCACAACGTGCAGGCTTCTTTCCAAAGGGCGAGTTGGGCCGCACAGCATCTTGCTTCCAGCTCTTTGGGAAGCTAAGAAACAACTCGCTCTGCACAGTGCTCTTACAGCCTACCGGGAACATGTCTTCCAAAGGCCTGTGAAACGCTGTTTCTTTGCAGGCCTGATCTGGCTGAAGTAGGACTTCTGCTCTGGGTGTGCTACTTTGCCCTAGAGCTGAAAGGCACAACGTGCAGGCTTCTTTCCAAAGGGCGAGTTGGGCCCCACAGCATCTTGCTTCCATCTCTTTGGGAAGCTAAGAAACAACTCGCTCTGCACAGTGCTCTTACAGCCTAGAGGGAACATCTCTTCCAAAGGCCTGTGAAACGCAGTTTCTTTGCAGGCCTGATCTGGCTGAAGTAGGACTTCTGCTCTGGGTGTGCTACTTTGCCCTAGAGCTGAAAGGCACAACGTGCAGGCTTCTTTCCAAAGGGCGAGTTGGGCCCCACAGCATCTTGCTTCCAGCTCTTTGGGAAGCTAAGAAACAACTCGCTCTGCACAGTGCTCTTACAGCCTAGTGGGAACATCTCTTCCATAGGCCTGCGAAACGCAGTTTCTTTGCAGGCCTGATCTGGCTGAAGTAGGACTTCTGCTCTGGGTGTGCTACTTTGCCCTAGAGCTGAAAGGCACAACGTGCAGGCTTCTTTCCAAAGGGCGAGTTGGGCCCCACAGCATCTTGCTTCCAGCTCTTTGGGAAGCTAAGAAACAACTCGCTCTGCACAGTGCTCTTACAGCCTACCGGGAACATCTCTTCCAAAGGCCTGTGAAACGCAGTTTCTTTGCAGGCCTGATCTGGCTGAAGTAGGACTTCTGCTCTGGGTGTGCTACTTTGCCCTAGAGCTGAAAGGCACAACGTGCAGGCTTCTTTCCAAAGGGCGAGTTGGGCCCCACAGCATCTTGCTTCCAGCTCTTTGGGAAGCTAAGAAACAACTCGCTCTGCACAGTGCTCTTACAGCCTAGTGGGAACATGTCTTCCAAAGGCCTGTGAAACGCAGTTTCTTTGCAGGCCTGATCTGGCTGAAGTAGGACTTCTGCTCTGGGTGTGCTACTTTGCCCTAGAGCTGAAAGGCACAACGTGCAGGCTTCTTTCCAAAGGGCGAGTTGGGCCCCACAGCATCTTGCTTCAAGCTCTTTGGGAAGCTAAGAAACAACTCGCTCTGCACAGTGCTCTTACAGCCTACCGGGAACATCTCTTCCAAAGGCCTGTGAAACGCAGTTTCTTTGCAGGCCTGATCTGGCTGAAGTAGGACTTCTGCTCTGGGTGTGCTACTTTGCCCTAGAGCTGAAAGGCACAACGTGCAGGCTTCTTTCCAAAGGGCGAGTTGGGCCCCACAGCATCTTGCTTCCTTCTCTTTGGGAAGCTAAGAAACAACTCTCTCTGCACAGTGCTCTTACAGCCTAGTGGGAACATCTCTTCCAAAGGCCTGTGAAACGCAGTTTCTTTGCAGGCCTGATCTGGCTGAAGTAGGACTTCTGCTCTGGGTGTGCTACTTTGCCCTAGAGCTGAAAGGCACAACGTGCAGGCTTCTTTCCAAAGGACGAGTTGGGCCCCACAGCATCTTGCTTCCATCTCTTTGGGAAGCTAAGAAACAACTCGCTCTGCACAGTGCTCTTACAGCCTAGAGGGAACATCTCTTCCATAGGCCTGCGAAACGCAGTTTCTTTGCAGGCCTGATCTGGCTGAAGTAGGACTTCTGCTCTGGGTGTGCTACTTTGCCCTAGAGCTGAAAGGCACAACGTGCAGGCTTCTTTCCAAAGGGCGAGTTGGGCCCCACAGCATCTTGCTTCCAGCTCTTTGGGAAGCTAAGAAACAACTCGCTCTGCACAGTGCTCTTACAGCCTACCGGGAACATCTCTTCCAAAGGCCTGTGAAACGCAGTTTCTTTGCAGGCCTGATCTGGCTGAAGTAGGACTTCTGCTCTGGGTGTGCTACTTTGCCCTAGAGCTGAAAGGCACAACGTGCAGGCTTCTTTCCAAAGGGCGAGTTGGGCCCCACAGCATCTTGCTTCCAGCTCTTTGGGAAGCTAAGAAACAACTCGCTCTGCACAGTGCTCTTACAGCCTAGTGGGAACATGTCTTCCAAAGGCCTGTGAAACGCAGTTTCTTTGCAGGCCTGATCTGGCTGAAGTAGGACTTCTGCTCTGGGTGTGCTACTTTGCCCTAGAGCTGAAAGGCACAACGTGCAGGCTTCTTTCCAAAGGGCGAGTTGGGCCCCACAGCATCTTGCTTCCAGCTCTTTGGGAAGCTAAGAAACAACTCGCTCTGCACAGTGCTCTTACAGCCTACCGGGAAC
Source organism: Equus caballus (assembly GCF_041296265.1). NCBI lineage: Eukaryota > Metazoa > Chordata > Mammalia > Perissodactyla > Equidae > Equus > Equus caballus. The sequence continues at coordinate 44,871,358 of NC_091692.1, forward strand.
ATCTCTTCCAAAGGCCTGTGAAACGCAGTTTCTTTGCAGGCCTGATCTGGCTGAAGTAGGACTTCTGCTCTGGGTGTGCTACTTTGCCCTAGAGCTGAAAGGCACAACGTGCAGGCTTCTTTCCAAAGGACGAGTTGGGCCCCACAGCATCTTGCTTCCATCTCTTTGGTAAGCGAAGAAACAACTCGCTCTGCACAGTGCTCTTACAGCCTAGAGGGAACATCTCTTCCAAAGGCCTGTGAAACGCAGTTTCTTTGCAGGCCTGATCTGGCTGAAGTAGGACTTCTGCTCTTGGTGTGCTACTTTGCCCTAGAGCTGAAAGGCACAACGTGCAGGCTTCTTTCCAAAGGGCGAGTTGGGCCCCACAGCATCTTGCTTCCAGCTCTTTGGGAAGCTAAGAAACAACTCGCTCTGCACAGTGCTCTTACAGCCTAGTGGGAACATCTCTTCCATAGGCCTGCGAAACGCAGTTTCTTTGCAGGCCTGATCTGGCTGAAGTAGGACTTCTGCTCTGGGTGTGCTACTTTGCCCTAGAGCTGAAAGGCACAACGTGCAGGCTTCTTTCCAAAGGGCGAGTTGGGCCCCACAGCATCTTGCTTCCAGCTCTTTGGGAAGCTAAGAAACAACTCGCTCTGCACAGTGCTCTTACAGCCTTTCGGGAACATGTCTTCCAAAGGCCTGTGAAACGCAGTTTCTTTGCAGGCCTTATCTGGCTGAAGTAGGACTTCTGCTCTGGGTGTGCTACTTTGCCCTAGAGCTGAAAGGCACAACGTGCAGGCTTCTTTCCAAAGGGCGAGTTGGGCCCCACAGCATCTTGCTTCCAGCTCTTTGGGAAGCTAAGAAACAACTCGCTCTGCACAGTGCTCTTACAGCCTACCGGGAACATCTCTTCCAAAGGCCTGTGAAACGCAGTTTCTTTGCAGGCCTGATGTAGCTGAAGTAGGACTTCTGCTCTAGGTGTGCTACTTTGCCCTAGAGCTGAAAGGCACAACGTGCAGGCTTCTTTCCAAAGGGCGAGTTGGGCCCCACAGCATCTTGCTTCCTTCTCTTTCGGAAGCTAAGAAACAACTCTCTCTGCACAGTGCTCTTACAGCCTAGTGGGAACATCTCTTCCAAAGGCCTGTGAAACGCAGTTTCTTTGCAGGCCTGATCTGGCTGAAGTAGGACTTCTGCTCTGGGTGTGCTACTTTGCCCTAGAGCTGAAAGGCACAACGTGCAGGCTTCTTTCCAAAGGGCGAGTTGGGCCGCACAGCATCTTGCTTCCAGCTCTTTGGGAAGCTAAGAAACAACTCGCTCTGCACAGTGCTCTTACAGCCTACCGGGAACATGTCTTCCAAAGGCCTGTGAAACGCTGTTTCTTTGCAGGCCTGATCTGGCTGAAGTAGGACTTCTGCTCTGGGTGTGCTACTTTGCCCTAGAGCTGAAAGGCACAACGTGCAGGCTTCTTTCCAAAGGGCGAGTTGGGCCCCACAGCATCTTGCTTCCATCTCTTTGGGAAGCTAAGAAACAACTCGCTCTGCACAGTGCTCTTACAGCCTAGAGGGAACATCTCTTCCAAAGGCCTGTGAAACGCAGTTTCTTTGCAGGCATGATCTGGCTGAAGTAGGACTTCTGCTCTGGGTGTGCTACTTTGCCCTAGAGCTGAAAGGCACAACGTGCAGGCTTCTTTCCAAAGGGCGAGTTGGGCCCCACAGCATCTTGCTTCCAGCTCTTTGGGAAGCTAAGAAACAACTCGCTCTGCACAGTGCTCTTACAGCCTAGTGGGAACATCTCTTCCATAGGCCTGCGAAACGCAGTTTCTTTGCAGGCCTGATCTGGCTGAAGTAGGACTTCTGCTCTGGGTGTGCTACTTTGCCCTAGAGCTGAAAGGCACAACGTGCAGGCTTCTTTCCAAAGGGCGAGTTGGGCCCCACAGCATCTTGCTTCCAGCTCTTTGGGAAGCTAAGAAACAACTCGCTCTGCACAGTGCTCTTACAGCCTAGTGGGAAGATCTCTTCCAAAGGCCTGTGAAACGCAGTTTCTTTGCAGGCCTGATCTGGCTGAAGTAGGACTTCTGCTCTGGGTGTGCTACTTTGCCCTAGAGCTGAAAGGCACAACGTGCAGGCTTCTTTCCAAAGGGCGAGTTGGGCCCCACAGCATCTTGCTTCCAGCTCTTTGGGAAGCTAAGAAACAACTCGCTCTGCACAGTGCTCTTACATTCTACCGGGAACATCTATTCCAAAGGCCTGTGAAACGCAGTTTCTTTGCAGGCCTGATCTGGCTGAAGTAGGACTTCTGCTCTGGGTGTGTTACTTTGCCCCAGAGCTGAAAGGCACAACGTGCAGGCTTCTTTCCAAAGGGCGAGTTGGGCCCCACAGCATCTTGCTTCCTTCTCTTTGGGAAGCTAAGAAACAACTCTCTCTGCACAGTGCTCTTACAGCCTAGTGGGAACATCTCTTCCAAAGGCCTGTGAAACGCAGTTTCTTTGCAGGCCTGATCTGGCTGAAGTAGGACTTCTGCTCTGGGTGTGCTACTTTGCCCTAGAGCTGAAAGGCACAACGTGCAGGCTTCTTTCCAAAGGGCGAGTTGGGCCGCACAGCATCTTGCTTCCAGCTCTTTGGGAAGCTAAGAAACAACTCGCTCTGCACAGTGCTCTTACAGCCTACCGGGAACATGTCTTCCAAAGGCCTGTGAAACGCTGTTTCTTTGCAGGCCTGATCTGGCTGAAGTAGGACTTCTGCTCTGGGTGTGCTACTTTGCCCTAGAGCTGAAAGGCACAACGTGCAGGCTTCTTTCCAAAGGGCGAGTTGGGCCCCACAGCATCTTGCTTCCAGCTCTTTGGGAAGCTAAGAAACAACTCGCTCTGCACAGTGCTCTTACAGCCTAGAGGGAACATCTCTTCCAAAGGCCTGTGAAACGCAGTTTCTTTGCAGGCCTGATCTGGCTGAAGTAGGACTTCTGCTCTGGGTGTGCTACTTTGCCCTAGAGCTGAAAGGCACAACGTGCAGGCTTCTTTCCAAAGGGCGAGTTGGGCCCCACAGCATCTTGCTTCCAGCTCTTTGGGAAGCTAAGAAACAACTCGCTCTGCACAGTGCTCTTACAGCCTAGTGGGAACATCTCTTCCATAGGCCTGCGAAACGCAGTTTCTTTGCAGGCCTGATCTGGCTGAAGTAGGACTTCTGCTCTGGGTGTGCTACTTTGCCCTAGAGCTGAAAGGCACAACGTGCAGGCTTCTTTCCAAAGGGCGAGTTGGGCCCCACAGCATCTTGCTTCCAGCTCTTTGGGAAGCTAAGAAACAACTCGCTCTCCACAGTGCTCTTACAGCCTACCGGGAACATCTCTTCCAAAGGCCTGTGAAACGCAGTTTCTTTGCAGGCCTGATCTGGCTGAAGTAGGACTTCTGCTCTGGGTGTGCTACTTTGCCCTAGAGCTGAAAGGCACAACGTGCAGGCTTCTTTCCAAAGGGCGAGTTGGGCCCCACAGCATCTTGCTTCCAGCTCTTTGGGAAGCTAAGAAACAACTCGCTCTGCACAGTGCTCTTACAGCCTAGTGGGAACATGTCTTCCAAAGGCCTGTGAAACGCAGTTTCTTTGCAGGCCTGATCTGGCTGAAGTAGGACTTCTGCTCTGGGTGTGCTACTTTGCCCTAGAGCTGAAAGGCACAACGTGCAGGCTTCTTTCCAAAGGGCGAGTTGGGCCCCACAGCATCTTGCTTCCAGCTCTTTGGGAAGCTAAGAAACAACTCGCTCTGCACAGTGCTCTTACAGCCTACCGGGAACATCTCTTCCAAAGGCCTGTGAAACGCAGTTTCTTTGCAGGCCTGATCTGGCTGAAGTAGGACTTCTGCTCTGTGTGTGCTACTTTGCCCTAGAGCTGAAAGGCACAACGTGCAGGCTTCTTTCCAAAGGGCGAGTTGGGCCCCACAGCATCTTGCTTCCTTCTCTTTGGGAAGCTAAGAAACAACTCTCTCTGCACAGTGCTCTTACAGCCTAGTGGGAACATCTCTTCCAAAGGCCTGTGAAACGCAGTTTCTTTGCAGGCCTGATCTGGCTGAAGTAGGACTTCTGCTCTGGGTGTGCTACTTTGCCCTAGAGCTGAAAGGCACAACGTGCAGGCTTCTTTCCAAAGGACGAGTTGGGCCCCACAGCATCTTGCTTCCATCTCTTTGGGAAGCTAAGAAACAACTCGCTCTGCTCAGTGCTCTTACCGCCTACCGGGAACGTCTCTTCCAAAGGCCTGTGAAACGCAGTTTCTTTGCAGGCCTGATCTGGCTGAAGTAGGACTTCTGCTCTGGGTGTGCTACTTTGCCCTAGAGCTGAAAGGCACAACGTGCAGGCTTCTTTCCCAAGGGCGAGTTGGGCCCCACAGCATCTTGCTTCCATCTCTTTGGGAAGCTAAGAAACAACTCGCTCTGCACAGTGCTCTTACAGCCTAGTGGGAACATCTCTTCCAAAGGCCTGTGAAACGCAGTTTCTTTGCAGGCCTGATCTGGCTGAAGTAGGACTTCTGCTCTGGGTGTGCTACTTTGCCCTAGAGCTGAAAGGCACAACGTGCAGGCTTCTTTCCAAAGGGCGAGTTGGGCCCCACAGCATCTTGCTTCCAGCTCTTTGGGAAGCTAAGAAACAACTCGCTCTGCACAGTGCTCTTACAGCCTAGCGGGAACATCTCTTCCAAAGGCCTGTGAAACGCAGTTTCTTTGCAGGCCTGATCTGGCTGAAGTAGGACGTCTGCTCTGGGTGTGCTACTTTGCCCTAGAGCTGAAAGGCACAACGTGCAGGCTTCTTTCCAAAGGGCGAGTTGGGCCCCACAGCATCTTGCTTCCAGCTCTTTGGGAAGCTAAGAAACAACTCGCTCTGCACAGTGCTCTTACAGCCTTTCGGGAACATGTCTTCCAAAGGCCTGTGAAACGCAGTTTCTTTGCAGGCCTGATCTGGCTGAAGTAGGACTTCTGCTCTGGGTGTGCTACTTTGCCCTAGAGCTGAAAGGCACAACGTGCAGGCTTCTTTCCAAAGGGCGAGTTGGGCCCCACAGCATCTTGCTTCCAGCTCTTTGGGAAGCTAAGAAACAACTCGCTCTGCACAGTGCTCTTACAGCCTACCGGGAACATCTCTTCCAAAGGCCTGTGAAACGCAGTTTCTTTGCAGGCCTGATGTAGCTGAAGTAGGACTTCTGCTCTGGGTGTGCTACTTTGCCCTAGAGCTGAAAGGCACAACGTGCAGGCTTCTTTCCAAAGGGCGAGTTGGGCCCCACAGCATCTTGCTTCCTTCTCTTTCGGAAGCTAAGAAACAACTCTCTCTGCACAGTGCTCTTACAGCCTAGTGGGAACATGTCTTCCAAAGGCCTGTGAAACGCAGTTTCTTTGCAGGCCTGATCTGGCTGAAGTAGGACTTCTGCTCTGGGTGTGCTACTTTGCCCTAGAGCTGAAAGGCACAACGTGCAGGCTTCTTTCCAAAGGGCGAGTTGGGCCGCACAGCATCTTGCTTCCAGCTCTTTGGGAAGCTAAGAAACAACTCGCTCTGCACAGTGCTCTTACAGCCTACCGGGAACATGTCTTCCAAAGGCCTGTGAAACGCTGTTTCTTTGCAGGCCTGATCTGGCTGAAGTAGGACTTCTGCTCTGGGTGTGCTACTTTGCCCTAGAGATGAAAGGCACAACGTGCAGGCTTCTTTCCAAAGGGCGAGTTGGGCCCCACAGCATCTTGCTTCCATCTCTTTGGGAAGCTAAGAAACAACTCGCTCTGCACAGTGCTCTTACAGCCTAGAGGGAACATCTCTTCCAAAGGCCTGTGAAACGCAGTTTCTTTGCAGGCCTGATCTGGCTGAAGTAGGACTTCTGCTCTGGGTGTGCTACTTTGCCCTAGAGCTGAAAGGCACAACGTGCAGGCTTCTTTCCAAAGGGCGAGTTGGGCCCCACAGCATCTTGCTTCCAGCTCTTTGGGAAGCTAAGAAACAACTCGCTCTGCACAGTGCTCTTACAGCCTAGTGGGAACATCTCTTCCATAGGCCTGCGAAACGCAGTTTCTTTGCAGGCCTGATCTGGCTGAAGTAGGACTTCTGCTCTGGGTGTGCTACTTTGCCCTAGAGCTGAAAGGCACAACGTGCAGGCTTCTTTCCAAAGGGCGAGTTGGGCCCCACAGCATCTTGCTTCCAGCTCTTTGGGAAGCTAAGAAACAACTCGCTCTGCACAGTGCTCTTACAGCCTTTCGGGAACATGTCTTCCAAAAGCCTGTGAAACGCAGTTTCTTTGCAGGCCTTATCTGGCTGAAGTAGGACTTCTGCTCTGGGTGTGCTACTTTGCCCTAGAGCTGAAAGGCACAACGTGCAGGCTTCTTTCCAAAGGGCGAGTTGGGCCCCACAGCATCTTGCTTCCAGCTCTTTGGGAAGCTAAGAAACAACTCGCTCTGCACAGTGCTCTTACAGCCTACCGGGAACATCTCTTCCAAAGGCCTGTGAAACGCAGTTTCTTTGCAGGCCTGATGTAGCTGAAGTAGGACTTCTGCTCTAGGTGTGCTACTTTGCCCTAGAGCTGAAAGGCACAACGTGCAGGCTTCTTTCCAAAGGGCGAGTTGGGCCCCACAGCATCTTGCTTCCTTCTCTTTAGGAAGCTAAGAAACAACTCTCTCTGCACAGTGCTCTTACAGCCTAGTGGGAACATCTCTTCCAAAGGCCTGTGAAACGCAGTTTCTTTGCAGGCCTGATCTGGCTGAAGTAGGACTTCTGCTCTGGGTGTGCTACTTTGCCCTAGAGCTGAAAGGCACAACGTGCAGGCTTCTTTCCAAAGGGCGAGTTGGGCCGCACAGCATCTTGCTTCCAGCTCTTTGGGAAGCTAAGAAACAACTCGCTCTGCACAGTGCTCTTACAGCCTACCGGGAACATGTCTTCCAAAGGCCTGTGAAACGCTGTTTCTTTGCAGGCCTGATCTGGCTGAAGTAGGACTTCTGCTCTGGGTGTGCTACTTTGCCCTAGAGCTGAAAGGCACAACGTGCAGGCTTCTTTCCAAAGGGCGAGTTGGGCCCCACAGCATCTTGCTTCCATCTCTTTGGGAAGCTAAGAAACAACTCGCTCTGCACAGTGCTCTTACAGCCTAGAGGGAACATCTCTTCCAAAGGCCTGTGAAACGCAGTTTCTTTGCAGGCCTGATCTGGCTGAAGTAGGACTTCTGCTCTGGGTGTGCTACTTTGCCCTAGAGCTGAAAGGCACAACGTGCAGGCTTCTTTCCAAAGGGCGAGTTGGGCCCCACAGCATCTTGCTTCCAGCTCTTTGGGAAGCTAAGAAACAACTCGCTCTGCACAGTGCTCTTACAGCCTAGTGGGAACATCTCTTCCATAGGCCTGCGAAACGCAGTTTCTTTGCAGGCCTGATCTGGCTGAAGTAGGACTTCTGCTCTGTGTGTGCTACTTTGCCCTAGAGCTGAAAGGCACAACGTGCAGGCTTCTTTCCAAAGGGCGAGTTGGGTCCCACAGCATCTTGCTTCCAGCTCTTTGGGAAGCTAAGAAACAACTCGCTCTGCACAGTGCTCTTACAGCCTACCAGGAACATCTCTTCCAAAGGCCTGTGAAACGCAGTTTCTTTGCAGGCCTGATCTGGCTGAAGTAGGACTTCTGCTCTGGGTGTGCTACTTTGCCCTAGAGCTGAAAGGCACAACGTGCAGTCTTCTTTCCAAAGGGCGAGTTGGGCCCCACAGCATCTTGCTTCCAGCTCTTTGGGAAGCTAAGAAACAACTCGCTCTGCACAGTGCTCTTACAGCCTAGTGGGAAGATCTCTTCCAAAGGCCTGTGAAACGCAGTTTCTTTGCAGGCCTGATGTAGCTGAAGTAGGACTTCTGCTCTGGGTGTGCTACTTTGCCCTAGAGCTGAAAGGCACAACGTGCAGGCTTCTTTCCAAAGGGCGAGTTGGGCCCCACAGCATCTTGCTTCCTTCTCTTTGGGAAGCTAAGAAACAACTCGCTCTGCACAGTGCTCTTACAGCCTAGTGGGAACATGTCTTCCAAAGGCCTGTGAAACGCAGTTTCTTTGCAGGCCTGATCTGGCTGAAGTAGGACTTCTGCTCTGTGTGTGCTACTTTGCCCTAGAGCTGAAAGGCACAACGTGCAGGCTTCTTTCCAAAGGGCGAGTAGGGCCCCACAGCATCTTGCTTCCAGCTCTTTGGGAAGCTAAGAAACAACTCGCTCTGCACAGTGCTCTTAGAGCCTACGGGGAACATCTCTTCCATAGACCTGTGAAACGCAGTTTCTTTGCAGGCCTGATCTGGCTGAAGTAGGACTTCTGCTCTGGGTGTGCTACTTTGCCCTAGAGCTGAAAGGCACAACGTGCAGGCTTCTTTCCAAAGGGCGAGTTGGGCCCCACAGCATCTTGCTTCCAGCTCTTTGGGAAGCTAAGAAACAACTCGCTCTGCACAGTGCTCTTACAGCCTAGTGGGAACATCTCTTCCAAAGGCCTGTGAAACGCAGTTTCTTTGCAGGCCTGATCTGGCTGAAGTAGGACTTCTGCTCTGTGTGTGCTACTTTGCCCTAGAGCTGAAAGGCACAACGTGCAGGCTTCTTTCCAAAGGGCGAGTAGGGCCCCACAGCATCTTGCTTCCAGCTCTTTGGGAAGCTAAGAAACAACTCGCTCTGCACAGTGCTCTTAGAGCCTACGGGGAACATCTCTTCCATAGACCAGTGAAACGCAGTTTCTTTGCAGGCCTGATCTGGCTGAAGTAGGACTTCTGCTCTGGGTGTGCTACTTTGCCCTAGAGCTGAAAGGCACAACGTGCAGGCTTCTTTCCAAAGGGCGAGTTGGGCCCCACAGCATCTTGCTTCCAGCTCTTTGGGAAGCTAAGAAACAACTCGCTCTGCACTGTGCTCTTACAGCCTAGTGGGAAGATCTCTTCCAAAGGTCTGTGAAACGCAGTTTCTTTGCAGGCCTGATCTGGCTGAAGTAGGACTTCTGCTCTGGGTGTGCTACTTTGCCCTAGAGCTGAAAGGCACAACGTGCAGGCTTCTTTCCAAAGGGCGAGTTGGGCCCCACAGCATCTTGCTTCCAGCTCTTTGGGAAGCTAAGAAACAACTCGCTCTGCACAGTGCTCTTACATTCTACCGGGAACATCTATTCCAAAGGCCTGTGAAACGCAGTTTCTTTGCAGGCCTGATCTGGCTGAAGTAGGACTTCTGCTCTGGGTGTGTTACTTTGCCCCAGAGCTGAAAGGCACAACGTGCAGGCTTCTTTCCAAAGGGCGAGTTGGGCCCCACAGCATCTTGCTTCCAGCTCTTTGGGAAGCTAAGAAACAACTCGCTCTGCACAGTGCTCTTACAGCCTACCGGGAACATCTCTTCCAAAGGCCTGTGAAACGCAGTTTCTTTGCAGGCCTGAACTGGCTGAAGTAGACTTCTGCTCTGGGTGTGCTACATTTCCCTAGAGCTGAGAGGCACAACGTGCAGGCTTCTTTCCAAAGGGCGAGTTGCGCCCCACAGCATCTTGCTTCCAGCTCTTTGGGAAGCTAAGAAACAACTCGCTCTGCACAGTGCTCTTACAGCCTACCGGGAACATCTCTTCCAAAGGCCTGTGAAACGCAGTTTCTTTGCAGGCCTGATCTGGCTGAAGTAGGACTTCTGCTCTGGGTGTGCTACTTTGCCCTAGAGCTGAAAGGCACAACGTGCAGGCTTCTTTCCAAAGGGCGAGTTGGGCCCCACAGCATCTTGCTTCCAGCTCTTTGGGAAGCTAAGAAACAACTCGCTCTGCACAGTGCTCTTACAGCCTAGCGGGAACATCTCTTCCAAAGGCCTGTGAAACGCAGTTTCTTTGCAGGCCTGATCTGGCTGAAGTAGGACTTCTGCTCTGGGTGTGCTACTTTGCCCTAGAGCTGAAAGGCACAACGTGCAGGCTTCTTTCCAAAGGGCGAGTTGGGCCCCACAGCATCTTGCTTCCAGCTCTTTGGGAAGCTAAGAAACAACTCGCTCTGCACAGTGCTCTTACAGCCTAGTGGGAAGATCTCTTCCAAAGGCCTGTGAAACGCAGTTTCTTTGCAGGCCTGATCTGGCTGAAGTAGGACTTCTGCTCTGGGTGTGCTACTTTGCCCTAGAGCTGAAAGGCACAACGTGCAGGCTTCTTTCCAAAGGGCGAGTTGGGCCCCACAGCATCTTGCTTCCAGCTCTTTGGGAAGCTAAGAAACAACTCGCTCTGCACAGTGCTCTTACAGCCTAGCGGGAACATCTCTTCCAAAGGCCTGTGAAACGCAGTTTCTTTGCAGGCCTGATCTGGCTGAAGTAGGACGTCTGCTCTGGGTGTGCTACTTTGCCCTAGAGCTGAAAGGCACAACGTGCAGGCTTCTTTCCAAAGGGCGAGTTGGGCCCCACAGCATCTTGCTTCCAGCTCTTTGGGAAGCTAAGAAACAACTCGCTCTGCACAGTGCTCTTACAGCCTTTCGGGAACATGTCTTCCAAAGGCCTGTGAACGCAGTTTCTTTGCAGGCCTGATCTGGCTGAAGTAGGACTTCTGCTCTGGGTGTGCTACTTTGCCCTAGAGCTGAAAGGCACAACGTGCAGGCTTCTTTCCAAAGGGCGAGTTGGGCCCCACAGCATCTTGCTTCCAGCTCTTTGGGAAGCTAAGAAACAACTCGCTCTGCACAGTGCTCTTACAGCCTACCGGGAACATCTCTTCCAAAGGCCTGTGAAACGCAGTTTCTTTGCAGGCCTGATGTAGCTGAAGTAGGACTTCTGCTCTGGGTGTGCTACTTTGCCCTAGAGCTGAAAGGCACAACGTGCAGGCTTCTTTCCAAAGGGCGAGTTGGGCCCCACAGCATCTTGCTTCCTTCTCTTTCGGAAGCTAAGAAACAACTCGCTCTGCACAGTGCTCTTACAGCCTAGTGGGAACATGTCTTCCAAAGGCCTGTGAAACGCAGTTTCTTTGCAGGCCTGATCTGGCTGAAGTAGGACTTCTGCTCTGGGTGTGCTACTTTGCCCTAGAGCTGAAAGGCACAACGTGCAGGCTTCTTTCCAAAGGGCGAGTTGGGCCCCACAGCATCTTGCTTCCTTCTCTTTGGGAAGCTAAGAAACAACTCTCTCTGCACAGTGCTCTTACAGCCTAGTGGGAACATCTCTTCCAAAGGCCTGTGAAACGCAGTTTCTTTGCAGGCCTGATCTGGCTGAAGTAGGACTTCTGCTCTGGGTGTGCTACTTTGCCCTAGAGCTGAAAGGCACAACGTGCAGGCTTCTTTCCAAAGGACGAGTTGGGCCCCACAGCATCTTGCTTCCATCTCTTTGGGAAGCTAAGAAACAACTCGCTCTGCACAGTGCTCTTACAGCCTAGAGGGAACATCTCTTCCAAAGGCCTGTGAAACGCAGTTTCTTTGCAGGCCTGATCTGGCTGAAGTAGGACTTCTGCTCTGGGTGTGCTACTTTGCCCTAGAGCTGAAAGGCACAACGTGCAGGCTTCTTTCCAAAGGGCGAGTTGGGCCCCACAGCATCTTGCTTCCAGCTCTTTGGGAAGCTAAGAAACAACTCGCTCTGCACAGTGCTCTTACAGCCTAGTGGGAACATCTCTTCCATAGGCCTGCGAAACGCAGTTTCTTTGCAGGCCTGATCTGGCTGAAGTAGGACTTCTGCTCTGGGTGTGCTACTTTGCCCTAGAGCTGAAAGGCACAACGTGCAGGCTTCTTTCCAAAGGGCGAGTTGGGCCGCACAGCATCTTGCTTCCAGCTCTTTGGGAAGCTAAGAAACAACTCGCTCTGCACAGTGCTCTTACAGCCTACCGGGAACATGTCTTCCAAAGGCCTGTGAAACGCTGTTTCTTTGCAGGCCTGATCTGGCTGAAGTAGGACTTCTGCTCTGGGTGTGCTACTTTGCCCTAGAGCTGAAAGGCACAACGTGCAGGCTTCTTTCCAAAGGGCGAGTTGGGCCCCACAGCATCTTGCTTCCAGCTCTTTGGGAAGCTAAGAAACAACTCGCTCTGCACAGTGCTCTTACAGCCTAGAGGGAACATGTCTTCCAAAGGCCTGTGAAACGCAGTTTCTTTGCAGGCCTGATCTGGCTGAAGTAGGACTTCTGCTCTGGGTGTGCTACTTTGCCCTAGAGCTGAAAGGCACAACGTGCAGGCTTCTTTCCAAAGGGCGAGTTGGGCCCCACAGCATCTTGCTTCCAGCTCTTTGGGAAGCTAAGAAACAACTCGCTCTGCACAGTGCTCTTACAGCCTAGTGGGAACATCTCTTCCATAGGCCTGCGAAACGCAGTTTCTTTGCAGGCCTGATCTGGCTGAAGTAGGACTTCTGCTCTGGGTGTGCTACTTTGCCCTAGAGCTGAAAGGCACAACGTGCAGGCTTCTTTCCAAAGGGCGAGTTGGGCCCCACAGCATCTTGCTTCCAGCTCTTTGGGAAGCTAAGAAACAACTCGCTCTGCACAGTGCTCTTACAGCCTTTCGGGAACATGTCTTCCAAAGGCCTGTGAAACGCAGTTTCTTTGCAGGCCTTATCTGGCTGAAGTAGGACTTCTGCTCTGGGTGTGCTACTTTGCCCTAGAGCTGAAAGGCACAACGTGCAGGCTTCTTTCCAAAGGGCGAGTTGGGCCCCACAGCATCTTGCTTCCAGCTCTTTGGGAAGCTAAGAAACAACTCGCTCTGCACAGTGCTCTTACAGCCTACCGGGAACATCTCTTCCAAAGGCCTGTGAAACGCAGTTTCTTTGCAGGCCTGATGTAGCTGAAGTAGGACTTCTGCTCTAGGTGTGCTACTTTGCCCTAGAGCTGAAAGGCACAACGTGCAGGCTTCTTTCCAAAGGGCGAGTTGGGCCCCACAGCATCTTGCTTCCTTCTCTTTCGGAAGCTAAGAAACAACTCTCTCTGCACAGTGCTCTTACAGCCTAGTGGGAACATCTCTTCCAAAGGCCTGTGAAACGCAGTTTCTTTGCAGGCCTGATCTGGCTGAAGTAGGACTTCTGCTCTGGGTGTGCTACTTTGCCCTAGAGCTGAAAGGCACAACGTGCAGGCTTCTTTCCAAAGGGCGAGTTGGGCCGCACAGCATCTTGCTTCCAGCTCTTTGGGAAGCTAAGAAACAACTCGCTCTGCACAGTGCTCTTACAGCCTACCGGGAACATGTCTTCCAAAGGCCTGTGAAACGCTGTTTCTTTGCAGGCCTGATCTGGCTGAAGTAGGACTTCTGCTCTGGGTGTGCTACTTTGCCCTAGAGCTGAAAGGCACAACGTGCAGGCTTCTTTCCAAAGGGCGAGTTGGGCCCCACAGCATCTTGCTTCCATCTCTTTGGGAAGCTAAGAAACAACTCGCTCTGCACAGTGCTCTTACAGCCTAGAGGGAACATCTCTTCCAAAGGCCTGTGAAACGCAGTTTCTTTGCAGGCCTGATCTGGCTGAAGTAGGACTTCTGCTCTGGGTGTGCTACTTTGCCCTAGAGCTGAAAGGCACAACGTGCAGGCTTCTTTCCAAAGGGCGAGTTGGGCCCCACAGCATCTTGCTTCCAGCTCTTTGGGAAGCTAAGAAACAACTCGCTCTGCACAGTGCTCTTACAGCCTAGTGGGAACATCTCTTCCATAGGCCTGCGAAACGCAGTTTCTTTGCAGGCCTGATCTGGCTGAAGTAGGACTTCTGCTCTGGGTGTGCTACTTTGCCCTAGAGCTGAAAGGCACAACGTGCAGGCTTCTTTCCAAAGGGCGAGTTGGGCCCCACAGCATCTTGCTTCCAGCTCTTTGGGAAGCTAAGAAACAACTCGCTCTGCACAGTGCTCTTACAGCCTACCGGGAACATCTCTTCCAAAGGCCTGTGAAACGCAGTTTCTTTGCAGGCCTGATCTGGCTGAAGTAGGACTTCTGCTCTGGGTGTGCTACTTTGCCCTAGAGCTGAAAGGCACAACGTGCAGGCTTCTTTCCAAAGGGCGAGTTGGGCCCCACAGCATCTTGCTTCCAGCTCTTTGGGAAGCTAAGAAACAACTCGCTCTGCACAGTGCTCTTACAGCCTAGTGGGAACATGTCTTCCAAAGGCCTGTGAAACGCAGTTTCTTTGCAGGCCTGATCTGGCTGAAGTAGGACTTCTGCTCTGGGTGTGCTACTTTGCCCTAGAGCTGAAAGGCACAACGTGCAGGCTTCTTTCCAAAGGGCGAGTTGGGCCCCACAGCATCTTGCTTCAAGCTCTTTGGGAAGCTAAGAAACAACTCGCTCTGCACAGTGCTCTTACAGCCTACCGGGAACATCTCTTCCAAAGGCCTGTGAAACGCAGTTTCTTTGCAGGCCTGATCTGGCTGAAGTAGGACTTCTGCTCTGGGTGTGCTACTTTGCCCTAGAGCTGAAAGGCACAACGTGCAGGCTTCTTTCCAAAGGGCGAGTTGGGCCCCACAGCATCTTGCTTCCTTCTCTTTGGGAAGCTAAGAAACAACTCTCTCTGCACAGTGCTCTTACAGCCTAGTGGGAACATCTCTTCCAAAGGCCTGTGAAACGCAGTTTCTTTGCAGGCCTGATCTGGCTGAAGTAGGACTTCTGCTCTGGGTGTGCTACTTTGCCCTAGAGCTGAAAGGCACAACGTGCAGGCTTCTTTCCAAAGGACGAGTTGGGCCCCACAGCATCTTGCTTCCATCTCTTTGGGAAGCTAAGAAACAACTCGCTCTGCACAGTGCTCTTACAGCCTAGAGGGAACATCTCTTCCATAGGCCTGCGAAACGCAGTTTCTTTGCAGGCCTGATCTGGCTGAAGTAGGACTTCTGCTCTGGGTGTGCTACTTTGCCCTAGAGCTGAAAGGCACAACGTGCAGGCTTCTTTCCAAAGGGCGAGTTGGGCCCCACAGCATCTTGCTTCCAGCTCTTTGGGAAGCTAAGAAACAACTCGCTCTGCACAGTGCTCTTACAGCCTACCGGGAACATCTCTTCCAAAGGCCTGTGAAACGCAGTTTCTTTGCAGGCCTGATCTGGCTGAAGTAGGACTTCTGCTCTGGGTGTGCTACTTTGCCCTAGAGCTGAAAGGCACAACGTGCAGGCTTCTTTCCAAAGGGCGAGTTGGGCCCCACAGCATCTTGCTTCCAGCTCTTTGGGAAGCTAAGAAACAACTCGCTCTGCACAGTGCTCTTACAGCCTAGTGGGAACATGTCTTCCAAAGGCCTGTGAAACGCAGTTTCTTTGCAGGCCTGATCTGGCTGAAGTAGGACTTCTGCTCTGGGTGTGCTACTTTGCCCTAGAGCTGAAAGGCACAACGTGCAGGCTTCTTTCCAAAGGGCGAGTTGGGCCCCACAGCATCTTGCTTCCAGCTCTTTGGGAAGCTAAGAAACAACTCGCTCTGCACAGTGCTCTTACAGCCTACCGGGAACATCTCTTCCAAAGGCCTGTGAAACGCAGTTTCTTTGCAGGCCTGATCTGGCTGAAGTAGGACTTCTGCTCTGGGTGTGCTACTTTGCCCTAGAGCTGAAAGGCACAACGTGCAGGCTTCTTTCCAAAGGACGAGTTGGGCCCCACAGCATCTTGCTTCCATCTCTTTGGTAAGCGAAGAAACAACTCGCTCTGCACAGTGCTCTTACAGCCTAGAGGGAACATCTCTTCCAAAGGCCTGTGAAACGCAGTTTCTTTGCAGGCCTGATCTGGCTGAAGTAGGACTTCTGCTCTTGGTGTGCTACTTTGCCCTAGAGCTGAAAGGCACAACGTGCAGGCTTCTTTCCAAAGGGCGAGTTGGGCCCCACAGCATCTTGCTTCCAGCTCTTTGGGAAGCTAAGAAACAACTCGCTCTGCACAGTGCTCTTACAGCCTAGTGGGAACATCTCTTCCATAGGCCTGCGAAACGCAGTTTCTTTGCAGGCCTGATCTGGCTGAAGTAGGACTTCTGCTCTGGGTGTGCTACTTTGCCCTAGAGCTGAAAGGCACAACGTGCAGGCTTCTTTCCAAAGGGCGAGTTGGGCCCCACAGCATCTTGCTTCCAGCTCTTTGGGAAGCTAAGAAACAACTCGCTCTGCACAGTGCTCTTACAGCCTTTCGGGAACATGTCTTCCAAAGGCCTGTGAAACGCAGTTTCTTTGCAGGCCTTATCTGGCTGAAGTAGGACTTCTGCTCTGGGTGTGCTACTTTGCCCTAGAGCTGAAAGGCACAACGTGCAGGCTTCTTTCCAAAGGGCGAGTTGGGCCCCACAGCATCTTGCTTCCAGCTCTTTGGGAAGCTAAGAAACAACTCGCTCTGCACAGTGCTCTTACAGCCTACCGGGAACATCTCTTCCAAAGGCCTGTGAAACGCAGTTTCTTTGCAGGCCTGATGTAGCTGAAGTAGGACTTCTGCTCTAGGTGTGCTACTTTGCCCTAGAGCTGAAAGGCACAACGTGCAGGCTTCTTTCCAAAGGGCGAGTTGGGCCCCACAGCATCTTGCTTCCTTCTCTTTCGGAAGCTAAGAAACAACTCTCTCTGCACAGTGCTCTTACAGCCTAGTGGGAACATCTCTTCCAAAGGCCTGTGAAACGCAGTTTCTTTGCAGGCCTGATCTGGCTGAAGTAGGACTTCTGCTCTGGGTGTGCTACTTTGCCCTAGAGCTGAAAGGCACAACGTGCAGGCTTCTTTCCAAAGGGCGAGTTGGGCCGCACAGCATCTTGCTTCCAGCTCTTTGGGAAGCTAAGAAACAACTCGCTCTGCACAGTGCTCTTACAGCCTACCGGGAACATGTCTTCCAAAGGCCTGTGAAACGCTGTTTCTTTGCAGGCCTGATCTGGCTGAAGTAGGACTTCTGCTCTGGGTGTGCTACTTTGCCCTAGAGCTGAAAGGCACAACGTGCAGGCTTCTTTCCAAAGGGCGAGTTGGGCCCCACAGCATCTTGCTTCCAGCTCTTTGGGAAGCTAAGAAACAACTCGCTCTGCACAGTGCTCTTACAGCCTAGAGGGAACATCTCTTCCAAAGGCCTGTGAAACGCAGTTTCTTTGCAGGCCTGATCTGGCTGAAGTAGGACTTCTGCTCTGGGTGTGCTACTTTGCCCTAGAGCTGAAAGGCACAACGTGCAGGCTTCTTTCCAAAGGGCGAGTTGGGCCCCACAGCATCTTGCTTCCAGCTCTTTGGGAAGCTAAGAAACAACTCGCTCTGCACAGTGCTCTTACAGCCTAGTGGGAACATCTCTTCCATAGGCCTGCGAAACGCAGTTTCTTTGCAGGCCTGATCTGGCTGAAGTAGGACTTCTGCTCTGGGTGTGCTACTTTGCCCTAGAGCTGAAAGGCACAACGTGCAGGCTTCTTTCCAAAGGGCGAGTTGGGCCCCACAGCATCTTGCTTCCAGCTCTTTGGGAAGCTAAGAAACAACTCGCTCTGCAGAGTGCTCTTACAGCCTACCAGGAACATCTCTTCCAAAGGCCTGTGAAACGCAGTTTCTTTGCAGGCCTGATCTGGCTGAAGTAGGACTTCTGCTCTGGGTGTGCTACTTTGCCCTAGAGCTGAAAGGCACAACGTGCAGTCTTCTTTCCAAAGGGCGAGTTGGGCCCCACAGCATCTTGCTTCCAGCTCTTTGGGAAGCTAAGAAACAACTCGCTCTGCACAGTGCTCTTACAGCCTAGTGGGAAGATCTCTTCCAAAGGCCTGTGAAACGCAGTTTCTTTGCAGGCCTGATGTAGCTGAAGTAGGACTTCTGCTCTGGGTGTGCTACTTTGCCCTAGAGCTGAAAGGCACAACGTGCAGGCTTCTTTCCAAAGGGCGAGTTGGGCCCCACAGCATCTTACTTCCTTCTCTTTGGGAAGCTAAGAAACAACTCGCTCTGCACAGTGCTCTTACAGCCTAGTGGGAACATCTCTTCCAAAGGCCTGTGAAACGCAGTTTCTTTGCAGGCCTGATCTGGCTGAAGTAGGACTTCTTCTCTGTGTGTGCTACTTTGCCCTAGAGCTGAAAGGCACAACGTGCAGGCTTCTTTCCAAAGGGCGAGTTGGGCCCCACAGCATCTTGCTTCCAGCTCTTTGGGAAGCTAAGAAACAACTCGCTCTGCACAGTGCTCTTAGAGCCTACGGGGAACATCTCTTCCATAGACCTGTGAAACGCAGTTTCTTTGCAGGCCTGATCTGGCTGAAGTAGGACTTGTGCTCTGGGTGTGCTACTTTGCCCTAGAGCTGAAAGGCACAACGTGCAGGCTTCTTTCCAAAGGGCGAGTTGGGCCCCACAGCATCTTGCTTCCAGCTCTTTGGGAAGCTAAGAAACAACTCGCTCTGCACAGTGCTCTTACAGCCTAGTGGGAAGATCTCTTCCAAAGGCCTGTGAAACGCAGTTTCTTTGCAGGCCTGATCTGGCTGAAGTAGGACTTCTGCTCTGGGTGTGCTACTTTGCCCTAGAGCTGAAAGGCACAACGTGCAGGCTTCTTTCCAAAGGGCGAGTTGGGCCCCACAGCATCTTGCTTCCAGCTCTTTGGGAAGCTAAGAAACAACTCGCTCTGCACAGTGCTCTTACATTCTACCGGGAACATCTATTCCAAAGGCCTGTGAAACGCAGTTTCTTTGCAGGCCTGATCTGGCTGAAGTAGGACTTCTGCTCTGGGTGTGTTACTTTGCCCCAGAGCTGAAAGGCACAACGTGCAGGCTTCTTTCCAAAGGGCGAGTTGGGCCCCACAGCATCTTGCTTCCTTCTCTTTGGGAAGCTAAGAAACAACTCTCTCTGCACAGTGCTCTTACAGCCTAGTGGGAACATCTCTTCCAAAGGCCTGTGAAACGCAGTTTCTTTGCAGGCCTGATCTGGCTGAAGTAGGACTTCTGCTCTGGGTGTGCTACTTTGCCCTAGAGCTGAAAGGCACAACGTGCAGGCTTCTTTCCAAAGGGCGAGTTGGGCCGCACAGCATCTTGCTTCCAGCTCTTTGGGAAGCTAAGAAACAACTCGCTCTGCACAGTGCTCTTACAGCCTACCGGGAACATGTCTTCCAAAGGCCTGTGAAACGCTGTTTCTTTGCAGGCCTGATCTGGCTGAAGTAGGACTTCTGCTCTGGGTGTGCTACTTTGCCCTAGAGCTGAAAGGCACAACGTGCAGGCTTCTTTCCAAAGGGCGAGTTGGGCCCCACAGCATCTTGCTTCCAGCTCTTTGGGAAGCTAAGAAACAACTCGCTCTGCACAGTGCTCTTACAGCCTAGAGGGAACATCTCTTCCAAAGGCCTGTGAAACGCAGTTTCTTTGCAGGCCTGATCTGGCTGAAGTAGGACTTCTGCTCTGGGTGTGCTACTTTGCCCTAGAGCTGAAAGGCACAACGTGCAGGCTTCTTTCCAAAGGGCGAGTTGGGCCCCACAGCATCTTGCTTCCAGCTCTTTGGGAAGCTAAGAAACAACTCGCTCTGCACAGTGCTCTTACAGCCTAGTGGGAACATCTCTTCCATAGGCCTGCGAAACGCAGTTTCTTTGCAGGCCTGATCTGGCTGAAGTAGGACTTCTGCTCTGGGTGTGCTACTTTGCCCTAGAGCTGAAAGGCACAACGTGCAGGCTTCTTTCCAAAGGGCGAGTTGGGCCCCACAGCATCTTGCTTCCAGCTCTTTGGGAAGCTAAGAAACAACTCGCTCTCCACAGTGCTCTTACAGCCTACCGGGAACATCTCTTCCAAAGGCCTGTGAAACGCAGTTTCTTTGCAGGCCTGATCTGGCTGAAGTAGGACTTCTGCTCTGGGTGTGCTACTTTGCCCTAGAGCTGAAAGGCACAACGTGCAGGCTTCTTTCCAAAGGGCGAGTTGGGCCCCACAGCATCTTGCTTCCAGCTCTTTGGGAAGCTAAGAAACAACTCGCTCTGCACAGTGCTCTTACAGCCTAGTGGGAACATGTCTTCCAAAGGCCTGTGAAACGCAGTTTCTTTGCAGGCCTGATCTGGCTGAAGTAGGACTTCTGCTCTGGGTGTGCTACTTTGCCCTAGAGCTGAAAGGCACAACGTGCAGGCTTCTTTCCAAAGGGCGAGTTGGGCCCCACAGCATCTTGCTTCCAGCTCTTTGGGAAGCTAAGAAACAACTCGCTCTGCACAGTGCTCTTACATTCTACCGGAAACATCTATTCCAAAGGCCTGTGAAACGCAGTTTCTTTGCAGGCCTGATCTGGCTGAAGTAGGACTTCTGCTCTGGGTGTGTTACTTTGCCCCAGAGCTGAAAGGCACAACGTGCAGGCTTCTTTCCAAAGGGCGAGTTGGGCCCCACAGCATCTTGCTTCCTTCTCTTTGGGAAGCTAAGAAACAACTCTCTCTGCACAGTGCTCTTACAGCCTAGTGGGAACATCTCTTCCAAAGGCCTGTGAAACGCAGTTTCTTTGCAGGCCTGATCTGGCTGAAGTAGGACTTCTGCTCTGGGTGTGCTACTTTGCCCTAGAGCTGAAAGGCACAACGTGCAGGCTTCTTTCCAAAGGACGAGTTGGGCCCCACAGCATCTTGCTTCCATCTCTTTGGGAAGCTAAGAAACAACTCGCTCTGCTCAGTGCTCTTACCGCCTACCGGGAACGTCTCTTCCAAAGGCCTGTGAAACGCAGTTTCTTTGCAGGCCTGATCTGGCTGAAGTAGGACTTCTGCTCTGGGTGTGCTACTTTGCCCTAGAGCTGAAAGGCACAACGTGCAGGCTTCTTTCCCAAGGGCGAGTTGGGCCCCACAGCATCTTGCTTCCATCTCTTTGGGAAGCTAAGAAACAACTCGCTCTGCACAGTGCTCTTACAGCCTAGTGGGAACATCTCTTCCAAAGGCCTGTGAAACGCAGTTTCTTTGCAGGCCTGATCTGGCTGAAGTAGGACTTCTGCTCTGGGTGTGCTACTTTGCCCTAGAGCTGAAAGGCACAACGTGCAGGCTTCTTTCCAAAGGGCGAGTTGGGCCCCACAGCATCTTGCTTCCAGCTCTTTGGGAAGCTAAGAAACAACTCGCTCTGCACAGTGCTCTTACAGCCTAGCGGGAACATCTCTTCCAAAGGCCTGTGAAACGCAGTTTCTTTGCAGGCCTGATCTGGCTGAAGTAGGACGTCTGCTCTGGGTGTGCTACTTTGCCCTAGAGCTGAAAGGCACAACGTGCAGGCTTCTTTCCAAAGGGCGAGTTGGGCCCCACAGCATCTTGCTTCCAGCTCTTTGGGAAGCTAAGAAACAACTCGCTCTGCACAGTGCTCTTACAGCCTTTCGGGAACATGTCTTCCAAAGGCCTGTGAAACGCAGTTTCTTTGCAGGCCTGATCTGGCTGAAGTAGGACTTCTGCTCTGGGTGTGCTACTTTGCCCTAGAGCTGAAAGGCACAACGTGCAGGCTTCTTTCCAAAGGGCGAGTTGGGCCCCACAGCATCTTGCTTCCAGCTCTTTGGGAAGCTAAGAAACAACTCGCTCTGCACAGTGCTCTTACAGCCTACCGGGAACATCTCTTCCAAAGGCCTGTGAAACGCAGTTTCTTTGCAGGCCTGATGTAGCTGAAGTAGGACTTCTGCTCTGGGTGTGCTACTTTGCCCTAGAGCTGAAAGGCACAACGTGCAGGCTTCTTTCCAAAGGGCGAGTTGGGCCCCACAGCATCTTGCTTCCTTCTCTTTCGGAAGCTAAGAAACAACTCTCTCTGCACAGTGCTCTTACAGCCTAGTGGGAACATCTCTTCCAAAGGCCTGTGAAACGCAGTTTCTTTGCAGGCCTGATCTGGCTGAAGTAGGACTTCTGCTCTGGGTGTGCTACTTTGCCCTAGAGCTGAAAGGCACAACGTGCAGGCTTCTTTCCAAAGGGCGAGTTGGGCCGCACAGCATCTTGCTTCCAGCTCTTTGGGAAGCTAAGAAACAACTCGCTCTGCACAGTGCTCTTACAGCCTACCGGGAACATGTCTTCCAAAGGCCTGTGAAACGCTGTTTCTTTGCAGGCCTGATCTGGCTGAAGTAGGACTTCTGCTCTGGGTGTGCTACTTTGCCCTAGAGATGAAAGGCACAACGTGCAGGCTTCTTTCCAAAGGGCGAGTTGGGCCCCACAGCATCTTGCTTCCATCTCTTTGGGAAGCTAAGAAACAACTCGCTCTGCACAGTGCTCTTACAGCCTAGAGGGAACATCTCTTCCAAAGGCCTGTGAAACGCAGTTTCTTTGCAGGCCTGATCTGGCTGAAGTAGGACTTCTGCTCTGGGTGTGCTACTTTGCCCTAGAGCTGAAAGGCACAACGTGCAGGCTTCTTTCCAAAGGGCGAGTTGGGCCCCACAGCATCTTGCTTCCAGCTCTTTGGGAAGCTAAGAAACAACTCGCTCTGCACAGTGCTCTTACAGCCTAGTGGGAACATCTCTTCCATAGGCCTGCGAAACGCAGTTTCTTTGCAGGCCTGATCTGGCTGAAGTAGGACTTCTGCTCTGGGTGTGCTACTTTGCCCTAGAGCTGAAAGGCACAACGTGCAGGCTTCTTTCCAAAGGGCGAGTTGGGCCCCACAGCATCTTGCTTCCAGCTCTTTGGGAAGCTAAGAAACAACTCGCTCTGCACAGTGCTCTTACAGCCTTTCGGGAACATGTCTTCCAAAGGCCTGTGAAACGCAGTTTCTTTGCAGGCCTTATCTGGCTGAAGTAGGACTTCTGCTCTGGGTGTGCTACTTTGCCCTAGAGCTGAAAGGCACAACGTGCAGGCTTCTTTCCAAAGGGCGAGTTGGGCCCCACAGCATCTTGCTTCCAGCTCTTTGGGAAGCTAAGAAACAACTCGCTCTGCACAGTGCTCTTACAGCCTACCGGGAACATCTCTTCCAAAGGCCTGTGAAACGCAGTTTCTTTGCAGGCCTGATGTAGCTGAAGTAGGACTTCTGCTCTAGGTGTGCTACTTTGCCCTAGAGCTGAAAGGCACAACGTGCAGGCTTCTTTCCAAAGGGCGAGTTGGGCCCCACAGCATCTTGCTTCCTTCTCTTTAGGAAGCTAAGAAACAACTCTCTCTGCACAGTGCTCTTACAGCCTAGTGGGAACATCTCTTCCAAAGGCCTGTGAAACGCAGTTTCTTTGCAGGCCTGATCTGGCTGAAGTAGGACTTCTGCTCTGGGTGTGCTACTTTGCCCTAGAGCTGAAAGGCACAACGTGCAGGCTTCTTTCCAAAGGGCGAGTTGAGCCGCACAGCATCTTGCTTCCAGCTCTTTGGGAAGCTAAGAAACAACTCGCTCTGCACAGTGCTCTTACAGCCTACCGGGAACATGTCTTCCAAAGGCCTGTGAAACGCTGTTTCTTTGCAGGCCTGATCTGGCTGAAGTAGGACTTCTGCTCTGGGTGTGCTACTTTGCCCTAGAGCTGAAAGGCACAACGTGCAGGCTTCTTTCCAAAGGGCGAGTTGGGCCCCACAGCATCTTGCTTCCATCTCTTTGGGAAGCTAAGAAACAACTCGCTCTGCACAGTGCTCTTACAGCCTAGAGGGAACATCTCTTCCAAAGGCCTGTGAAACGCAGTTTCTTTGCAGGCCTGATCTGGCTGAAGTAGGACTTCTGCTCTGGGTGTGCTACTTTGCCCTAGAGCTGAAAGGCACAACGTGCAGGCTTCTTTCCAAAGGGCGAGTTGGGCCCCACAGCATCTTGCTTCCAGCTCTTTGGGAAGCTAAGAAACAACTCGCTCTGCACAGTGCTCTTACAGCCTAGTGGGAACATCTCTTCCATAGGCCTGCGAAACGCAGTTTCTTTGCAGGCCTGATCTGGCTGAAGTAGGACTTCTGCTCTGGGTGTGCTACTTTGCCCTAGAGCTGAAAGGCACAACGTGCAGGCTTCTTTCCAAAGGGCGAGTTGGGTCCCACAGCATCTTGCTTCCAGCTCTTTGGGAAGCTAAGAAACAACTCGCTCTGCACAGTGCTCTTACAGCCTACCAGGAACATCTCTTCCAAAGGCCTGTGAAACGCAGTTTCTTTGCAGGCCTGATCTGGCTGAAGTAGGACTTCTGCTCTGGGTGTGCTACTTTGCCCTAGAGCTGAAAGGCACAACGTGCAGTCTTCTTTCCAAAGGGCGAGTTGGGCCCCACAGCATCTTGCTTCCAGCTCTTTGGGAAGCTAAGAAACAACTCGCTCTGCACAGTGCTCTTACAGCCTAGTGGGAAGATCTCTTCCAAAGGCCTGTGAAACGCAGTTTCTTTGCAGGCCTGATGTAGCTGAAGTAGGACTTCTGCTCTGGGTGTGCTACTTTGCCCTAGAGCTGAAAGGCACAACGTGCAGGCTTCTTTCCAAAGGGCGAGTTGGGCCCCACAGCATCTTGCTTCCTTCTCTTTGGGAAGCTAAGAAACAACTCGCTCTGCACAGTGCTCTTACAGCCTAGAGGGAACATCTCTTCCAAAGGCCTGTGAAACGCAGTTTCTTTGCAGGCCTGATCTGGCTGAAGTAGGACTTCTGCTCTGTGTGTGCTACTTTGCCCTAGAGCTGAAAGGCACAACGTGCAGGCTTCTTTCCAAAGGGCGAGTAGGGCCCCACAGCATCTTGCTTCCAGCTCTTTGGGAAGCTAAGAAACAACTCGCTCTGCACAGTGCTCTTAGAGCCTACGGGGAACATCTCTTCCATAGACCTGTGAAACGCAGTTTCTTTGCAGGCCTGATCTGGCTGAAGTAGGACTTCTGCTCTGGGTGTGCTACTTTGCCCTAGAGCTGAAAGGCACAACGTGCAGGCTTCTTTCCAAAGGGCGAGTTGGGCCCCACAGCATCTTGCTTCCAGCTCTTTGGGAAGCTAAGAAACAACTCGCTCTGCACAGTGCTCTTACAGCCTAGTGGGAACATCTCTTCCAAAGGCCTGTGAAACGCAGTTTCTTTGCAGGCCTGATCTGGCTGAAGTAGGACTTCTGCTCTGTGTGTGCTACTTTGCCCTAGAGCTGAAAGGCACAACGTGCAGGCTTCTTTCCAAAGGGCGAGTAGGGCCCCACAGCATCTTGCTTCCAGCTCTTTGGGAAGCTAAGAAACAACTCGCTCTGCACAGTGCTCTTAGAGCCTACGGGGAACATCTCTTCCATAGACCAGTGAAACGCAGTTTCTTTGCAGGCCTGATCTGGCTGAAGTAGGACTTCTGCTCTGGGTGTGCTACTTTGCCCTAGAGCTGAAAGGCACAACGTGCAGGCTTCTTTCCAAAGGGCGAGTTGGGCCCCACAGCATCTTGCTTCCAGCTCTTTGGGAAGCTAAGAAACAACTCGCTCTGCACAGTGCTCTTACATTCTACCGGGAACATCTATTCCAAAGGCCTGTGAAACGCAGTTTCTTTGCAGGCCTGATCTGGCTGAAGTAGGACTTCTGCTCTGGGTGTGTTACTTTGCCCCAGAGCTGAAAGGCACAACGTGCAGGCTTCTTTCCAAAGGGCGAGTTGGGCCCCACAGCATCTTGCTTCCTTCTCTTTGGGAAGCTAAGAAACAACTCTCTCTGCACAGTGCTCTTACAGCCTAGTGGGAACATCTCTTCCAAAGGCCTGTGAAACGCAGTTTCTTTGCAGGCCTGATCTGGCTGAAGTAGGACTTCTGCTCTGGGTGTGCTACTTTGCCCTAGAGCTGAAAGGCACAACGTGCAGGCTTCTTTCCAAAGGGCGAGTTGGGCCGCACAGCATCTTGCTTCCAGCTCTTTGGGAAGCTAAGAAACAACTCGCTCTGCACAGTGCTCTTACAGCCTACCGGGAACATGTCTTCCAAAGGCCTGTGAAACGCTGTTTCTTTGCAGGCCTGATCTGGCTGAAGTAGGACTTCTGCTCTGGGTGTGCTACTTTGCCCTAGAGCTGAAAGGCACAACGTGCAGGCTTCTTTCCAAAGGGCGAGTTGGGCCCCACAGCATCTTGCTTCCAGCTCTTTGGGAAGCTAAGAAACAACTCGCTCTGCACAGTGCTCTTACAGCCTAGAGGGAACATCTCTTCCAAAGGCCTGTGAAACGCAGTTTCTTTGCAGGCCTGATCTGGCTGAAGTAGGACTTCTGCTCTGGGTGTGCTACTTTGCCCTAGAGCTGAAAGGCACAACGTGCAGGCTTCTTTCCAAAGGGCGAGTTGGGCCCCACAGCATCTTGCTTCCAGCTCTTTGGGAAGCTAAGAAACAACTCGCTCTGCACAGTGCTCTTACAGCCTAGTGGGAACATCTCTTCCATAGGCCTGCGAAACGCAGTTTCTTTGCAGGCCTGATCTGGCTGAAGTAGGACTTCTGCTCTGGGTGTGCTACTTTGCCCTAGAGCTGAAAGGCACAACGTGCAGGCTTCTTTCCAAAGGGCGAGTTGGGCCCCACAGCATCTTGCTTCCAGCTCTTTGGGAAGCTAAGAAACAACTCGCTCTCCACAGTGCTCTTACAGCCTACCGGGAACATCTCTTCCAAAGGCCTGTGAAACGCAGTTTCTTTGCAGGCCTGATCTGGCTGAAGTAGGACTTCTGCTCTGGGTGTGCTACTTTGCCCTAGAGCTGAAAGGCACAACGTGCAGGCTTCTTTCCAAAGGGCGAGTTGGGCCCCACAGCATCTTGCTTCCAGCTCTTTGGGAAGCTAAGAAACAACTCGCTCTGCACAGTGCTCTTACAGCCTAGTGGGAACATGTCTTCCAAAGGCCTGTGAAACGCAGTTTCTTTGCAGGCCTGATCTGGCTGAAGTAGGACTTCTGCTCTGGGTGTGCTACTTTGCCCTAGAGCTGAAAGGCACAACGTGCAGGCTTCTTTCCAAAGGGCGAGTTGGGCCCCACAGCATCTTGCTTCCAGCTCTTTGGGAAGCTAAGAAACAACTCGCTCTGCACAGTGCTCTTACATTCTACCGGGAACATCTATTCCAAAGGCCTGTGAAACGCAGTTTCTTTGCAGGCCTGATCTGGCTGAAGTAGGA
This sequence comes from Equus caballus, assembly GCF_041296265.1. Taxonomy (NCBI): domain Eukaryota; kingdom Metazoa; phylum Chordata; class Mammalia; order Perissodactyla; family Equidae; genus Equus; species Equus caballus. The sequence goes on from NC_091692.1 coordinate 44,897,937, forward strand.
CTTCTGCTCTGGGTGTGTTACTTTGCCCCAGAGCTGAAAGGCACAACGTGCAGGCTTCTTTCCAAAGGGCGAGTTGGGCCCCACAGCATCTTGCTTCCTTCTCTTTGGGAAGCTAAGAAACAACTCTCTCTGCACAGTGCTCTTACAGCCTAGTGGGAACATCTCTTCCAAAGGCCTGTGAAACGCAGTTTCTTTGCAGGCCTGATCTGGCTGAAGTAGGACTTCTGCTCTGGGTGTGCTACTTTGCCCTAGAGCTGAAAGGCACAACGTGCAGGCTTCTTTCCAAAGGACGAGTTGGGCCCCACAGCATCTTGCTTCCATCTCTTTGGGAAGCTAAGAAACAACTCGCTCTGCTCAGTGCTCTTACCGCCTACCGGGAACGTCTCTTCCAAAGGCCTGTGAAACGCAGTTTCTTTGCAGGCCTGATCTGGCTGAAGTAGGACTTCTGCTCTGGGTGTGCTACTTTGCCCTAGAGCTGAAAGGCACAACGTGCAGGCTTCTTTCCCAAGGGCGAGTTGGGCCCCACAGCATCTTGCTTCCATCTCTTTGGGAAGCTAAGAAACAACTCGCTCTGCACAGTGCTCTTACAGCCTAGTGGGAACATCTCTTCCAAAGGCCTGTGAAACGCAGTTTCTTTGCAGGCCTGATCTGGCTGAAGTAGGACTTCTGCTCTGGGTGTGCTACTTTGCCCTAGAGCTGAAAGGCACAACGTGCAGGCTTCTTTCCAAAGGGCGAGTTGGGCCCCACAGCATCTTGCTTCCAGCTCTTTGGGAAGCTAAGAAACAACTCGCTCTGCACAGTGCTCTTACAGCCTAGCGGGAACATCTCTTCCAAAGGCCTGTGAAACGCAGTTTCTTTGCAGGCCTGATCTGGCTGAAGTAGGACGTCTGCTCTGGGTGTGCTACTTTGCCCTAGAGCTGAAAGGCACAACGTGCAGGCTTCTTTCCAAAGGGCGAGTTGGGCCCCACAGCATCTTGCTTCCAGCTCTTTGGGAAGCTAAGAAACAACTCGCTCTGCACAGTGCTCTTACAGCCTTTCGGGAACATGTCTTCCAAAGGCCTGTGAAACGCAGTTTCTTTGCAGGCCTGATCTGGCTGAAGTAGGACTTCTGCTCTGGGTGTGCTACTTTGCCCTAGAGCTGAAAGGCACAACGTGCAGGCTTCTTTCCAAAGGGCGAGTTGGGCCCCACAGCATCTTGCTTCCAGCTCTTTGGGAAGCTAAGAAACAACTCGCTCTGCACAGTGCTCTTACAGCCTACCGGGAACATCTCTTCCAAAGGCCTGTGAAACGCAGTTTCTTTGCAGGCCTGATGTAGCTGAAGTAGGACTTCTGCTCTGGGTGTGCTACTTTGCCCTAGAGCTGAAAGGCACAACGTGCAGGCTTCTTTCCAAAGGGCGAGTTGGGCCCCACAGCATCTTGCTTCCTTCTCTTTCGGAAGCTAAGAAACAACTCTCTCTGCACAGTGCTCTTACAGCCTAGTGGGAACATCTCTTCCAAAGGCCTGTGAAACGCAGTTTCTTTGCAGGCCTGATCTGGCTGAAGTAGGACTTCTGCTCTGGGTGTGCTACTTTGCCCTAGAGCTGAAAGGCACAACGTGCAGGCTTCTTTCCAAAGGGCGAGTTGGGCCGCACAGCATCTTGCTTCCAGCTCTTTGGGAAGCTAAGAAACAACTCGCTCTGCACAGTGCTCTTACAGCCTACCGGGAACATGTCTTCCAAAGGCCTGTGAAACGCTGTTTCTTTGCAGGCCTGATCTGGCTGAAGTAGGACTTCTGCTCTGGGTGTGCTACTTTGCCCTAGAGATGAAAGGCACAACGTGCAGGCTTCTTTCCAAAGGGCGAGTTGGGCCCCACAGCATCTTGCTTCCATCTCTTTGGGAAGCTAAGAAACAACTCGCTCTGCACAGTGCTCTTACAGCCTAGAGGGAACATCTCTTCCAAAGGCCTGTGAAACGCAGTTTCTTTGCAGGCCTGATCTGGCTGAAGTAGGACTTCTGCTCTGGGTGTGCTACTTTGCCCTAGAGCTGAAAGGCACAACGTGCAGGCTTCTTTCCAAAGGGCGAGTTGGGCCCCACAGCATCTTGCTTCCAGCTCTTTGGGAAGCTAAGAAACAACTCGCTCTGCACAGTGCTCTTACAGCCTAGTGGGAACATCTCTTCCATAGGCCTGCGAAACGCAGTTTCTTTGCAGGCCTGATCTGGCTGAAGTAGGACTTCTGCTCTGGGTGTGCTACTTTGCCCTAGAGCTGAAAGGCACAACGTGCAGGCTTCTTTCCAAAGGGCGAGTTGGGCCCCACAGCATCTTGCTTCCAGCTCTTTGGGAAGCTAAGAAACAACTCGCTCTGCACAGTGCTCTTACAGCCTTTCGGGAACATGTCTTCCAAAGGCCTGTGAAACGCAGTTTCTTTGCAGGCCTTATCTGGCTGAAGTAGGACTTCTGCTCTGGGTGTGCTACTTTGCCCTAGAGCTGAAAGGCACAACGTGCAGGCTTCTTTCCAAAGGGCGAGTTGGGCCCCACAGCATCTTGCTTCCAGCTCTTTGGGAAGCTAAGAAACAACTCGCTCTGCACAGTGCTCTTACAGCCTACCGGGAACATCTCTTCCAAAGGCCTGTGAAACGCAGTTTCTTTGCAGGCCTGATGTAGCTGAAGTAGGACTTCTGCTCTAGGTGTGCTACTTTGCCCTAGAGCTGAAAGGCACAACGTGCAGGCTTCTTTCCAAAGGGCGAGTTGGGCCCCACAGCATCTTGCTTCCTTCTCTTTAGGAAGCTAAGAAACAACTCTCTCTGCACAGTGCTCTTACAGCCTAGTGGGAACATCTCTTCCAAAGGCCTGTGAAACGCAGTTTCTTTGCAGGCCTGATCTGGCTGAAGTAGGACTTCTGCTCTGGGTGTGCTACTTTGCCCTAGAGCTGAAAGGCACAACGTGCAGGCTTCTTTCCAAAGGGCGAGTTGGGCCGCACAGCATCTTGCTTCCAGCTCTTTGGGAAGCTAAGAAACAACTCGCTCTGCACAGTGCTCTTACAGCCTACCGGGAACATGTCTTCCAAAGGCCTGTGAAACGCTGTTTCTTTGCAGGCCTGATCTGGCTGAAGTAGGACTTCTGCTCTGGGTGTGCTACTTTGCCCTAGAGCTGAAAGGCACAACGTGCAGGCTTCTTTCCAAAGGGCGAGTTGGGCCCCACAGCATCTTGCTTCCATCTCTTTGGGAAGCTAAGAAACAACTCGCTCTGCACAGTGCTCTTACAGCCTAGAGGGAACATCTCTTCCAAAGGCCTGTGAAACGCAGTTTCTTTGCAGGCCTGATCTGGCTGAAGTAGGACTTCTGCTCTGGGTGTGCTACTTTGCCCTAGAGCTGAAAGGCACAACGTGCAGGCTTCTTTCCAAAGGGCGAGTTGGGCCCCACAGCATCTTGCTTCCAGCTCTTTGGGAAGCTAAGAAACAACTCGCTCTGCACAGTGCTCTTACAGCCTAGTGGGAACATCTCTTCCATAGGCCTGCGAAACGCAGTTTCTTTGCAGGCCTGATCTGGCTGAAGTAGGACTTCTGCTCTGGGTGTGCTACTTTGCCCTAGAGCTGAAAGGCACAACGTGCAGGCTTCTTTCCAAAGGGCGAGTTGGGTCCCACAGCATCTTGCTTCCAGCTCTTTGGGAAGCTAAGAAACAACTCGCTCTGCACAGTGCTCTTACAGCCTACCAGGAACATCTCTTCCAAAGGCCTGTGAAACGCAGTTTCTTTGCAGGCCTGATCTGGCTGAAGTAGGACTTCTGCTCTGGGTGTGCTACTTTGCCCTAGAGCTGAAAGGCACAACGTGCAGTCTTCTTTCCAAAGGGCGAGTTGGGCCCCACAGCATCTTGCTTCCAGCTCTTTGGGAAGCTAAGAAACAACTCGCTCTGCACAGTGCTCTTACAGCCTAGTGGGAAGATCTCTTCCAAAGGCCTGTGAAACGCAGTTTCTTTGCAGGCCTGATGTAGCTGAAGTAGGACTTCTGCTCTGGGTGTGCTACTTTGCCCTAGAGCTGAAAGGCACAACGTGCAGGCTTCTTTCCAAAGGGCGAGTTGGGCCCCACAGCATCTTGCTTCCTTCTCTTTGGGAAGCTAAGAAACAACTCGCTCTGCACAGTGCTCTTACAGCCTAGAGGGAACATCTCTTCCAAAGGCCTGTGAAACGCAGTTTCTTTGCAGGCCTGATCTGGCTGAAGTAGGACTTCTGCTCTGTGTGTGCTACTTTGCCCTAGAGCTGAAAGGCACAACGTGCAGGCTTCTTTCCAAAGGGCGAGTAGGGCCCCACAGCATCTTGCTTCCAGCTCTTTGGGAAGCTAAGAAACAACTCGCTCTGCACAGTGCTCTTAGAGCCTACGGGGAACATCTCTTCCATAGACCTGTGAAACGCAGTTTCTTTGCAGGCCTGATCTGGCTGAAGTAGGACTTCTGCTCTGGGTGTGCTACTTTGCCCTAGAGCTGAAAGGCACAACGTGCAGGCTTCTTTCCAAAGGGCGAGTTGGGCCCCACAGCATCTTGCTTCCAGCTCTTTGGGAAGCTAAGAAACAACTCGCTCTGCACAGTGCTCTTACAGCCTAGTGGGAACATCTCTTCCAAAGGCCTGTGAAACGCAGTTTCTTTGCAGGCCTGATCTGGCTGAAGTAGGACTTCTGCTCTGTGTGTGCTACTTTGCCCTAGAGCTGAAAGGCACAACGTGCAGGCTTCTTTCCAAAGGGCGAGTAGGGCCCCACAGCATCTTGCTTCCAGCTCTTTGGGAAGCTAAGAAACAACTCGCTCTGCACAGTGCTCTTAGAGCCTACGGGGAACATCTCTTCCATAGACCAGTGAAACGCAGTTTCTTTGCAGGCCTGATCTGGCTGAAGTAGGACTTCTGCTCTGGGTGTGCTACTTTGCCCTAGAGCTGAAAGGCACAACGTGCAGGCTTCTTTCCAAAGGGCGAGTTGGGCCCCACAGCATCTTGCTTCCAGCTCTTTGGGAAGCTAAGAAACAACTCGCTCTGCACTGTGCTCTTACAGCCTAGTGGGAAGATCTCTTCCAAAGGTCTGTGAAACGCAGTTTCTTTGCAGGCCTGATCTGGCTGAAGTAGGACTTCTGCTCTGGGTGTGCTACTTTGCCCTAGAGCTGAAAGGCACAACGTGCAGGCTTCTTTCCAAAGGGCGAGTTGGGCCCCACAGCATCTTGCTTCCAGCTCTTTGGGAAGCTAAGAAACAACTCGCTCTGCACAGTGCTCTTACATTCTACCGGGAACATCTATTCCAAAGGCCTGTGAAACGCAGTTTCTTTGCAGGCCTGATCTGGCTGAAGTAGGACTTCTGCTCTGGGTGTGTTACTTTGCCCCAGAGCTGAAAGGCACAACGTGCAGGCTTCTTTCCAAAGGGCGAGTTGGGCCCCACAGCATCTTGCTTCCAGCTCTTTGGGAAGCTAAGAAACAACTCGCTCTGCACAGTGCTCTTACAGCCTACCGGGAACATCTCTTCCAAAGGCCTGTGAAACGCAGTTTCTTTGCAGGCCTGAACTGGCTGAAGTAGACTTCTGCTCTGGGTGTGCTACATTTCCCTAGAGCTGAGAGGCACAACGTGCAGGCTTCTTTCCAAAGGGCGAGTTGCGCCCCACAGCATCTTGCTTCCAGCTCTTTGGGAAGCTAAGAAACAACTCGCTCTGCACAGTGCTCTTACAGCCTACCGGGAACATCTCTTCCAAAGGCCTGTGAAACGCAGTTTCTTTGCAGGCCTGATCTGGCTGAAGTAGGACTTCTGCTCTGGGTGTGCTACTTTGCCCTAGAGCTGAAAGGCACAACGTGCAGGCTTCTTTCCAAAGGGCGAGTTGGGCCCCACAGCATCTTGCTTCCAGCTCTTTGGGAAGCTAAGAAACAACTCGCTCTGCACAGTGCTCTTACAGCCTAGCGGGAACATCTCTTCCAAAGGCCTGTGAAACGCAGTTTCTTTGCAGGCCTGATCTGGCTGAAGTAGGACTTCTGCTCTGGGTGTGCTACTTTGCCCTAGAGCTGAAAGGCACAACGTGCAGGCTTCTTTCCAAAGGGCGAGTTGGGCCCCACAGCATCTTGCTTCCAGCTCTTTGGGAAGCTAAGAAACAACTCGCTCTGCACAGTGCTCTTACAGCCTAGTGGGAAGATCTCTTCCAAAGGCCTGTGAAACGCAGTTTCTTTGCAGGCCTGATCTGGCTGAAGTAGGACTTCTGCTCTGGGTGTGCTACTTTGCCCTAGAGCTGAAAGGCACAACGTGCAGGCTTCTTTCCAAAGGGCGAGTTGGGCCCCACAGCATCTTGCTTCCAGCTCTTTGGGAAGCTAAGAAACAACTCGCTCTGCACAGTGCTCTTACAGCCTAGCGGGAACATCTCTTCCAAAGGCCTGTGAAACGCAGTTTCTTTGCAGGCCTGATCTGGCTGAAGTAGGACGTCTGCTCTGGGTGTGCTACTTTGCCCTAGAGCTGAAAGGCACAACGTGCAGGCTTCTTTCCAAAGGGCGAGTTGGGCCCCACAGCATCTTGCTTCCAGCTCTTTGGGAAGCTAAGAAACAACTCGCTCTGCACAGTGCTCTTACAGCCTTTCGGGAACATGTCTTCCAAAGGCCTGTGAACGCAGTTTCTTTGCAGGCCTGATCTGGCTGAAGTAGGACTTCTGCTCTGGGTGTGCTACTTTGCCCTAGAGCTGAAAGGCACAACGTGCAGGCTTCTTTCCAAAGGGCGAGTTGGGCCCCACAGCATCTTGCTTCCAGCTCTTTGGGAAGCTAAGAAACAACTCGCTCTGCACAGTGCTCTTACAGCCTACCGGGAACATCTCTTCCAAAGGCCTGTGAAACGCAGTTTCTTTGCAGGCCTGATGTAGCTGAAGTAGGACTTCTGCTCTGGGTGTGCTACTTTGCCCTAGAGCTGAAAGGCACAACGTGCAGGCTTCTTTCCAAAGGGCGAGTTGGGCCCCACAGCATCTTGCTTCCTTCTCTTTCGGAAGCTAAGAAACAACTCTCTCTGCACAGTGCTCTTACAGCCTAGTGGGAACATCTCTTCCAAAGGCCTGTGAAACGCAGTTTCTTTGCAGGCCTGATCTGGCTGAAGTAGGACTTCTGCTCTGGGTGTGCTACTTTGCCCTAGAGCTGAAAGGCACAACGTGCAGGCTTCTTTCCAAAGGGCGAGTTGGGCCGCACAGCATCTTGCTTCCAGCTCTTTGGGAAGCTAAGAAACAACTCGCTCTGCACAGTGCTCTTACAGCCTACCGGGAACATGTCTTCCAAAGGCCTGTGAAACGCTGTTTCTTTGCAGGCCTGATCTGGCTGAAGTAGGACTTCTGCTCTGGGTGTGCTACTTTGCCCTAGAGATGAAAGGCACAACGTGCAGGCTTCTTTCCAAAGGGCGAGTTGGGCCCCACAGCATCTTGCTTCCATCTCTTTGGGAAGCTAAGAAACAACTCGCTCTGCACAGTGCTCTTACAGCCTAGAGGGAACATCTCTTCCAAAGGCCTGTGAAACGCAGTTTCTTTGCAGGCCTGATCTGGCTGAAGTAGGACTTCTGCTCTGGGTGTGCTACTTTGCCCTAGAGCTGAAAGGCACAACGTGCAGGCTTCTTTCCAAAGGGCGAGTTGGGCCCCACAGCATCTTGCTTCCAGCTCTTTGGGAAGCTAAGAAACAACTCGCTCTGCACAGTGCTCTTACAGCCTAGAGGGAACATGTCTTCCAAAGGCCTGTGAAACGCAGTTTCTTTGCAGGCCTTATCTGGCTGAAGTAGGACTTCTGCTCTGGGTGTGCTACTTTGCCCTAGAGCTGAAAGGCACAACGTGCAGGCTTCTTTCCAAAGGGCGAGTTGGGCCCCACAGCATCTTGCTTCCAGCTCTTTGGGAAGCTAAGAAACAACTCGCTCTGCACAGTGCTCTTACAGCCTACCGGGAACATCTCTTCCAAAGGCCTGTGAAACGCAGTTTCTTTGCAGGCCTGATGTAGCTGAAGTAGGACTTCTGCTCTAGGTGTGCTACTTTGCCCTAGAGCTGAAAGGCACAACGTGCAGGCTTCTTTCCAAAGGGCGAGTTGGGCCCCACAGCATCTTGCTTCCTTCTCTTTAGGAAGCTAAGAAACAACTCTCTCTGCACAGTGCTCTTACAGCCTAGAGGGAACATCTCTTCCAAAGGCCTGTGAAACGCAGTTTCTTTGCAGGCCTGATCTGGCTGAAGTAGGACTTCTGCTCTGGGTGTGCTACTTTGCCCTAGAGCTGAAAGGCACAACGTGCAGGCTTCTTTCCAAAGGGCGAGTTGGGCCGCACAGCATCTTGCTTCCAGCTCTTTGGGAAGCTAAGAAACAACTCGCTCTGCACAGTGCTCTTACAGCCTAGTGGGAACATCTCTTCCATAGGCCTGCGAAACGCAGTTTCTTTGCAGGCCTGATCTGGCTGAAGTAGGACTTCTGCTCTGGGTGTGCTACTTTGCCCTAGAGCTGAAAGGCACAACGTGCAGGCTTCTTTCCAAAGGGCGAGTTGGGCCCCACAGCATCTTGCTTCCAGCTCTTTGGGAAGCTAAGAAACAACTCGCTCTGCACAGTGCTCTTACAGCCTACCAGGAACATCTCTTCCAAAGGCCTGTGAAACGCAGTTTCTTTGCAGGCCTGATCTGGCTGAAGTAGGACTTCTGCTCTGGGTGTGCTACTTTGCCCTAGAGCTGAAAGGCACAACGTGCAGTCTTCTTTCCAAAGGGCGAGTTGGGCCCCACAGCATCTTGCTTCCAGCTCTTTGGGAAGCTAAGAAACAACTCGCTCTGCACAGTGCTCTTACAGCCTAGTGGGAAGATCTCTTCCAAAGGCCTGTGAAACGCAGTTTCTTTGCAGGTCTGATGTAGCTGAAGTAGGACTTCTGCTCTGGGTGTGCTACTTTGCCCTAGAGCTGAAAGGCACAACGTGCAGGCTTCTTTCCAAAGGGCGAGTTGGGCCCCACAGCATCTTGCTTCCTTCTCTTTGGGAAGCTAAGAAACAACTCGCTCTGCACAGTGCTCTTACAGCCTAGTGGGAACATCTCTTCCAAAGGCCTGTGAAACGCAGTTTCTTTGCAGGCCTGATCTGGCTGAAGTAGGACTTCTGCTCTGTGTGTGCTACTTTGCCCTAGAGCTGAAAGGCACAACGTGCAGGCTTCTTTCCAAAGGGCGAGTAGGGCCCCACAGCATCTTGCTTCCAGCTCTTTGGGAAGCTAAGAAACAACTCGCTCTGCACAGTGCTGTTAGAGCCTACGGGGAACATCTCTTCCATAGACCTGTGAAACGCAGTTTCTTTGCAGGCCTGATCTGGCTGAAGTAGGACTTCTGCTCTGGGTGTGCTACTTTGCCCTAGAGCTGAAAGGCACAACGTGCAGGCTTCTTTCCAAAGGGCGAGTTGGGCCCCACAGCATCTTGCTTCCAGCTCTTTGGGAAGCTAAGAAACAACTCGCTCTGCACAGTGCTCTTACAGCCTAGTGGGAACATCTCTTCCAAAGGCCTGTGAAACGCAGTTTCTTTGCAGGCCTGATCTGGCTGAAGTAGGACTTCTGCTCTGTGTGTGCTACTTTGCCCTAGAGCTGAAAGGCACAACGTGCAGGCTTCTTTCCAAAGGGCGAGTAGGGCCCCACAGCATCTTGCTTCCAGCTCTTTGGGAAGCTAAGAAACAACTCGCTCTGCACAGTGCTCTTAGAGCCTACGGGGAACATCTCTTCCATAGACCTGTGAAACGCAGTTTCTTTGCAGGCCTGATCTGGCTGAAGTAGGACTTCTGCTCTGGGTGTGCTACTTTGCCCTAGAGCTGAAAGGCACAACGTGCAGGCTTCTTTCCAAAGGGCGAGTTGGGCCCCACAGCATCTTGCTTCCAGCTCTTTGGGAAGCTAAGAAACAACTCGCTCTGCACAGTGCTCTTACAGCCTAGTGGGAAGATCTCTTCCAAAGGCCTGTGAAACGCAGTTTCTTTGCAGGCCTGATCTGGCTGAAGTAGGACTTCTGCTCTGGGTGTGCTACTTTGCCCTAGAGCTGAAAGGCACAACGTGCAGGCTTCTTTCCAAAGGGCGAGTTGGGCCCCACAGCATCTTGCTTCCAGCTCTTTGGGAAGCTAAGAAACAACTCGCTCTGCACAGTGCTCTTACATTCTACCGGGAACATCTATTCCAAAGGCCTGTGAAACGCAGTTTCTTTGCAGGCCTGATCTGGCTGAAGTAGGACTTCTGCTCTGGGTGTGTTACTTTGCCCCAGAGCTGAAAGGCACAACGTGCAGGCTTCTTTCCAAAGGGCGAGTTGGGCCCCACAGCATCTTGCTTCCAGCTCTTTGGGAAGCTAAGAAACAACTCGCTCTGCACAGTGCTCTTACAGCCTACCGGGAACATCTCTTCCAAAGGCCTGTGAAACGCAGTTTCTTTGCAGGCCTGAACTGGCTGAAGTAGACTTCTGCTCTGGGTGTGCTACATTTCCCTAGAGCTGAGAGGCACAACGTGCAGGCTTCTTTCCAAAGGGCGAGTTGCGCCCCACAGCATCTTGCTTCCAGCTCTTTGGGAAGCTAAGAAACAACTCGCTCTGCACAGTGCTCTTACAGCCTACCGGGAACATCTCTTCCAAAGGCCTGTGAAACACAGTTTCTTTGCAGGCCTGATCTGGCTGAAGTAGGACTTCTGCTCTGGGTGTGCTACTTTGCCCTAGAGCTGAAAGGCACAACGTGCAGGCTTCTTTCCAAAGGGCGAGTTGGGCCCCACAGCATCTTGCTTCCAGCTCTTTGGGAAGCTAAGAAACAACTCGCTCTGCACAGTGCTCTTACAGCCTAGCGGGAACATCTCTTCCAAAGGCCTGTGAAACGCAGTTTCTTTGCAGGCCTGATCTGGCTGAAGTAGGACTTCTGCTCTGGGTGTGCTACTTTGCCCTAGAGCTGAAAGGCACAACGTGCAGGCTTCTTTCCAAAGGGCGAGTTGGGCCCCACAGCATCTTGCTTCCAGCTCTTTGGGAAGCTAAGAAACAACTCGCTCTGCACAGTGCTCTTACAGCCTTTCGGGAACATGTCTTCCAAAGGCCTGTGAAACGCAGTTTCTTTGCAGGCCTTATCTGGCTGAAGTAGGACTTCTGCTCTGGGTGTGCTACTTTGCCCTAGAGCTGAAAGGCACAACGTGCAGGCTTCTTTCCAAAGGGCGAGTTGGGCCCCACAGCATCTTGCTTCCAGCTCTTTGGGAAGCTAAGAAACAACTCGCTCTGCACAGTGCTCTTACAGCCTACCGGGAACATCTCTTCCAAAGGCCTGTGAAACGCAGTTTCTTTGCAGGCCTGATGTAGCTGAAGTAGGACTTCTGCTCTAGGTGTGCTACTTTGCCCTAGAGCTGAAAGGCACAACGTGCAGGCTTCTTTCCAAAGGGCGAGTTGGGCCCCACAGCATCTTGCTTCCTTCTCTTTCGGAAGCTAAGAAACAACTCTCTCTGCACAGTGCTCTTACAGCCTAGTGGGAACATCTCTTCCAAAGGCCTGTGAAACGCAGTTTCTTTGCAGGCCTGATCTGGCTGAAGTAGGACTTCTGCTCTGGGTGTGCTACTTTGCCCTAGAGCTGAAAGGCACAACGTGCAGGCTTCTTTCCAAAGGGCGAGTTGGGCCGCACAGCATCTTGCTTCCAGCTCTTTGGGAAGCTAAGAAACAACTCGCTCTGCACAGTGCTCTTACAGCCTACCGGGAACATGTCTTCCAAAGGCCTGTGAAACGCTGTTTCTTTGCAGGCCTGATCTGGCTGAAGTAGGACTTCTGCTCTGGGTGTGCTACTTTGCCCTAGAGCTGAAAGGCACAACGTGCAGGCTTCTTTCCAAAGGGCGAGTTGGGCCCCACAGCATCTTGCTTCCATCTCTTTGGGAAGCTAAGAAACAACTCGCTCTGCACAGTGCTCTTACAGCCTAGAGGGAACATCTCTTCCAAAGGCCTGTGAAACGCAGTTTCTTTGCAGGCCTGATCTGGCTGAAGTAGGACTTCTGCTCTGGGTGTGCTACTTTGCCCTAGAGCTGAAAGGCACAACGTGCAGGCTTCTTTCCAAAGGGCGAGTTGGGCCCCACAGCATCTTGCTTCCAGCTCTTTGGGAAGCTAAGAAACAACTCGCTCTGCACAGTGCTCTTACAGCCTAGTGGGAACATCTCTTCCATAGGCCTGCGAAACGCAGTTTCTTTGCAGGCCTGATCTGGCTGAAGTAGGACTTCTGCTCTGGGTGTGCTACTTTGCCCTAGAGCTGAAAGGCACAACGTGCAGGCTTCTTTCCAAAGGGCGAGTTGGGCCCCACAGCATCTTGCTTCCAGCTCTTTGGGAAGCTAAGAAACAACTCGCTCTGCACAGTGCTCTTACAGCCTACCGGGAACATCTCTTCCAAAGGCCTGTGAAACGCAGTTTCTTTGCAGGCCTGATCTGGCTGAAGTAGGACTTCTGCTCTGGGTGTGCTACTTTGCCCTAGAGCTGAAAGGCACAACGTGCAGGCTTCTTTCCAAAGGGCGAGTTGGGCCCCACAGCATCTTGCTTCCAGCTCTTTGGGAAGCTAAGAAACAACTCGCTCTGCACAGTGCTCTTACAGCCTAGTGGGAACATGTCTTCCAAAGGCCTGTGAAACGCAGTTTCTTTGCAGGCCTGATCTGGCTGAAGTAGGACTTCTGCTCTGGGTGTGCTACTTTGCCCTAGAGCTGAAAGGCACAACGTGCAGGCTTCTTTCCAAAGGGCGAGTTGGGCCCCACAGCATCTTGCTTCAAGCTCTTTGGGAAGCTAAGAAACAACTCGCTCTGCACAGTGCTCTTACAGCCTACCGGGAACATCTCTTCCAAAGGCCTGTGAAACGCAGTTTCTTTGCAGGCCTGATCTGGCTGAAGTAGGACTTCTGCTCTGGGTGTGCTACTTTGCCCTAGAGCTGAAAGGCACAACGTGCAGGCTTCTTTCCAAAGGACGAGTTGGGCCCCACAGCATCTTGCTTCCATCTCTTTGGGAAGCTAAGAAACAACTCGCTCTGCACAGTGCTCTTACAGCCTAGAGGGAACATCTCTTCCATAGGCCTGCGAAACGCAGTTTCTTTGCAGGCCTGATCTGGCTGAAGTAGGACTTCTGCTCTGGGTGTGCTACTTTGCCCTAGAGCTGAAAGGCACAACGTGCAGGCTTCTTTCCAAAGGGCGAGTTGGGCCCCACAGCATCTTGCTTCCAGCTCTTTGGGAAGCTAAGAAACAACTCGCTCTGCACAGTGCTCTTACAGCCTACCGGGAACATCTCTTCCAAAGGCCTGTGAAACGCAGTTTCTTTGCAGGCCTGATCTGGCTGAAGTAGGACTTCTGCTCTGGGTGTGCTACTTTGCCCTAGAGCTGAAAGGCACAACGTGCAGGCTTCTTTCCAAAGGGCGAGTTGGGCCCCACAGCATCTTGCTTCCAGCTCTTTGGGAAGCTAAGAAACAACTCGCTCTGCACAGTGCTCTTACAGCCTAGTGGGAACATGTCTTCCAAAGGCCTGTGAAACGCAGTTTCTTTGCAGGCCTGATCTGGCTGAAGTAGGACTTCTGCTCTGGGTGTGCTACTTTGCCCTAGAGCTGAAAGGCACAACGTGCAGGCTTCTTTCCAAAGGGCGAGTTGGGCCCCACAGCATCTTGCTTCCAGCTCTTTGGGAAGCTAAGAAACAACTCGCTCTGCACAGTGCTCTTACAGCCTACCGGGAACATCTCTTCCAAAGGCCTGTGAAACGCAGTTTCTTTGCAGGCCTGATCTGGCTGAAGTAGGACTTCTGCTCTGGGTGTGCTACTTTGCCCTAGAGCTGAAAGGCACAACGTGCAGGCTTCTTTCCAAAGGGCGAGTTGGGCCCCACAGCATCTTGCTTCCAGCTCTTTGGGAAGCTAAGAAACAACTCGCTCTGCACAGTGCTCTTACAGCCTACCGGGAACATCTCTTCCAAAGGCCTGTGAAACGCAGTTTCTTTGCAGGCCTGATCTGGCTGAAGTAGGACTTCTGCTCTGGGTGTGCTACTTTGCCCTAGAGCTGAAAGGCACAACGTGCAGGCTTCTTTCCAAAGGGCGAGTTGGGCCCCACAGCATCTTGCTTCCAGCTCTTTGGGAAGCTAAGAAACAACTCGCTCTGCACAGTGCTCTTACAGCCTACCGGGAACATCTCTTCCAAAGGCCTGTGAAACGCAGTTTCTTTGCAGGCCTGATCTGGCTGAAGTAGGACTTCTGCTCTGGGTGTGCTACTTTGCCCTAGAGCTGAAAGGCACAACGTGCAGGCTTCTTTCCAAAGGACGAGTTGGGCCCCACAGCATCTTGCTTCCATCTCTTTGGTAAGCGAAGAAACAACTCGCTCTGCACAGTGCTCTTACAGCCTAGAGGGAACATCTCTTCCAAAGGCCTGTGAAACGCAGTTTCTTTGCAGGCCTGATCTGGCTGAAGTAGGACTTCTGCTCTTGGTGTGCTACTTTGCCCTAGAGCTGAAAGGCACAACGTGCAGGCTTCTTTCCAAAGGGCGAGTTGGGCCCCACAGCATCTTGCTTCCAGCTCTTTGGGAAGCTAAGAAACAACTCGCTCTGCACAGTGCTCTTACAGCCTAGTGGGAACATCTCTTCCATAGGCCTGCGAAACGCAGTTTCTTTGCAGGCCTGATCTGGCTGAAGTAGGACTTCTGCTCTGGGTGTGCTACTTTGCCCTAGAGCTGAAAGGCACAACGTGCAGGCTTCTTTCCAAAGGGCGAGTTGGGCCCCACAGCATCTTGCTTCCAGCTCTTTGGGAAGCTAAGAAACAACTCGCTCTGCACAGTGCTCTTACAGCCTTTCGGGAACATGTCTTCCAAAGGCCTGTGAAACGCAGTTTCTTTGCAGGCCTTATCTGGCTGAAGTAGGACTTCTGCTCTGGGTGTGCTACTTTGCCCTAGAGCTGAAAGGCACAACGTGCAGGCTTCTTTCCAAAGGGCGAGTTGGGCCCCACAGCATCTTGCTTCCAGCTCTTTGGGAAGCTAAGAAACAACTCGCTCTGCACAGTGCTCTTACAGCCTACCGGGAACATCTCTTCCAAAGGCCTGTGAAACGCAGTTTCTTTGCAGGCCTGATGTAGCTGAAGTAGGACTTCTGCTCTAGGTGTGCTACTTTGCCCTAGAGCTGAAAGGCACAACGTGCAGGCTTCTTTCCAAAGGGCGAGTTGGGCCCCACAGCATCTTGCTTCCTTCTCTTTCGGAAGCTAAGAAACAACTCTCTCTGCACAGTGCTCTTACAGCCTAGTGGGAACATCTCTTCCAAAGGCCTGTGAAACGCAGTTTCTTTGCAGGCCTGATCTGGCTGAAGTAGGACTTCTGCTCTGGGTGTGCTACTTTGCCCTAGAGCTGAAAGGCACAACGTGCAGGCTTCTTTCCAAAGGGCGAGTTGGGCCGCACAGCATCTTGCTTCCAGCTCTTTGGGAAGCTAAGAAACAACTCGCTCTGCACAGTGCTCTTACAGCCTACCGGGAACATGTCTTCCAAAGGCCTGTGAAACGCTGTTTCTTTGCAGGCCTGATCTGGCTGAAGTAGGACTTCTGCTCTGGGTGTGCTACTTTGCCCTAGAGCTGAAAGGCACAACGTGCAGGCTTCTTTCCAAAGGGCGAGTTGGGCCCCACAGCATCTTGCTTCCAGCTCTTTGGGAAGCTAAGAAACAACTCGCTCTGCACAGTGCTCTTACAGCCTAGAGGGAACATCTCTTCCAAAGGCCTGTGAAATGCAGTTTCTTTGCAGGCCTGATCTGGCTGAAGTAGGACTTCTGCTCTGGGTGTGCTACTTTGCCCTAGAGCTGAAAGGCACAACGTGCAGGCTTCTTTCCAAAGGGCGAGTTGGGCCCCACAGCATCTTGCTTCCAGCTCTTTGGGAAGCTAAGAAACAACTCGCTCTGCACAGTGCTCTTACAGCCTAGTGGGAACATCTCTTCCATAGGCCTGCGAAACGCAGTTTCTTTGCAGGCCTGATCTGGCTGAAGTAGGACTTCTGCTCTGGGTGTGCTACTTTGCCCTAGAGCTGAAAGGCACAACGTGCAGGCTTCTTTCCAAAGGGCGAGTTGGGCCCCACAGCATCTTGCTTCCAGCTCTTTGGGAAGCTAAGAAACAACTCGCTCTGCAGAGTGCTCTTACAGCCTACCAGGAACATCTCTTCCAAAGGCCTGTGAAACGCAGTTTCTTTGCAGGCCTGATCTGGCTGAAGTAGGACTTCTGCTCTGGGTGTGCTACTTTGCCCTAGAGCTGAAAGGCACAACGTGCAGTCTTCTTTCCAAAGGGCGAGTTGGGCCCCACAGCATCTTGCTTCCAGCTCTTTGGGAAGCTAAGAAACAACTCGCTCTGCACAGTGCTCTTACAGCCTAGTGGGAAGATCTCTTCCAAAGGCCTGTGAAACGCAGTTTCTTTGCAGGCCTGATGTAGCTGAAGTAGGACTTCTGCTCTGGGTGTGCTACTTTGCCCTAGAGCTGAAAGGCACAACGTGCAGGCTTCTTTCCAAAGGGCGAGTTGGGCCCCACAGCATCTTACTTCCTTCTCTTTGGGAAGCTAAGAAACAACTCGCTCTGCACAGTGCTCTTACAGCCTAGTGGGAACATCTCTTCCAAAGGCCTGTGAAACGCAGTTTCTTTGCAGGCCTGATCTGGCTGAAGTAGGACTTCTTCTCTGTGTGTGCTACTTTGCCCTAGAGCTGAAAGGCACAACGTGCAGGCTTCTTTCCAAAGGGCGAGTTGGGCCCCACAGCATCTTGCTTCCAGCTCTTTGGGAAGCTAAGAAACAACTCGCTCTGCACAGTGCTCTTAGAGCCTACGGGGAACATCTCTTCCATAGACCTGTGAAACGCAGTTTCTTTGCAGGCCTGATCTGGCTGAAGTAGGACTTGTGCTCTGGGTGTGCTACTTTGCCCTAGAGCTGAAAGGCACAACGTGCAGGCTTCTTTCCAAAGGGCGAGTTGGGCCCCACAGCATCTTGCTTCCAGCTCTTTGGGAAGCTAAGAAACAACTCGCTCTGCACAGTGCTCTTACAGCCTAGTGGGAAGATCTCTTCCAAAGGCCTGTGAAACGCAGTTTCTTTGCAGGCCTGATCTGGCTGAAGTAGGACTTCTGCTCTGGGTGTGCTACTTTGCCCTAGAGCTGAAAGGCACAACGTGCAGGCTTCTTTCCAAAGGGCGAGTTGGGCCCCACAGCATCTTGCTTCCAGCTCTTTGGGAAGCTAAGAAACAACTCGCTCTGCACAGTGCTCTTACATTCTACCGGGAACATCTATTCCAAAGGCCTGTGAAACGCAGTTTCTTTGCAGGCCTGATCTGGCTGAAGTAGGACTTCTGCTCTGGGTGTGTTACTTTGCCCCAGAGCTGAAAGGCACAACGTGCAGGCTTCTTTCCAAAGGGCGAGTTGGGCCCCACAGCATCTTGCTTCCTTCTCTTTGGGAAGCTAAGAAACAACTCTCTCTGCACAGTGCTCTTACAGCCTAGTGGGAACATCTCTTCCAAAGGCCTGTGAAACGCAGTTTCTTTGCAGGCCTGATCTGGCTGAAGTAGGACTTCTGCTCTGGGTGTGCTACTTTGCCCTAGAGCTGAAAGGCACAACGTGCAGGCTTCTTTCCAAAGGGCGAGTTGGGCCGCACAGCATCTTGCTTCCAGCTCTTTGGGAAGCTAAGAAACAACTCGCTCTGCACAGTGCTCTTACAGCCTACCGGGAACATGTCTTCCAAAGGCCTGTGAAACGCTGTTTCTTTGCAGGCCTGATCTGGCTGAAGTAGGACTTCTGCTCTGGGTGTGCTACTTTGCCCTAGAGCTGAAAGGCACAACGTGCAGGCTTCTTTCCAAAGGGCGAGTTGGGCCCCACAGCATCTTGCTTCCAGCTCTTTGGGAAGCTAAGAAACAACTCGCTCTGCACAGTGCTCTTACAGCCTAGAGGGAACATCTCTTCCAAAGGCCTGTGAAACGCAGTTTCTTTGCAGGCCTGATCTGGCTGAAGTAGGACTTCTGCTCTGGGTGTGCTACTTTGCCCTAGAGCTGAAAGGCACAACGTGCAGGCTTCTTTCCAAAGGGCGAGTTGGGCCCCACAGCATCTTGCTTCCAGCTCTTTGGGAAGCTAAGAAACAACTCGCTCTGCACAGTGCTCTTACAGCCTAGTGGGAACATCTCTTCCATAGGCCTGCGAAACGCAGTTTCTTTGCAGGCCTGATCTGGCTGAAGTAGGACTTCTGCTCTGGGTGTGCTACTTTGCCCTAGAGCTGAAAGGCACAACGTGCAGGCTTCTTTCCAAAGGGCGAGTTGGGCCCCACAGCATCTTGCTTCCAGCTCTTTGGGAAGCTAAGAAACAACTCGCTCTCCACAGTGCTCTTACAGCCTACCGGGAACATCTCTTCCAAAGGCCTGTGAAACGCAGTTTCTTTGCAGGCCTGATCTGGCTGAAGTAGGACTTCTGCTCTGGGTGTGCTACTTTGCCCTAGAGCTGAAAGGCACAACGTGCAGGCTTCTTTCCAAAGGGCGAGTTGGGCCCCACAGCATCTTGCTTCCAGCTCTTTGGGAAGCTAAGAAACAACTCGCTCTGCACAGTGCTCTTACAGCCTAGTGGGAACATGTCTTCCAAAGGCCTGTGAAACGCAGTTTCTTTGCAGGCCTGATCTGGCTGAAGTAGGACTTCTGCTCTGGGTGTGCTACTTTGCCCTAGAGCTGAAAGGCACAACGTGCAGGCTTCTTTCCAAAGGGCGAGTTGGGCCCCACAGCATCTTGCTTCCAGCTCTTTGGGAAGCTAAGAAACAACTCGCTCTGCACAGTGCTCTTACAGCCTACCGGGAACATCTCTTCCAAAGGCCTGTGAAACGCAGTTTCTTTGCAGGCCTGATCTGGCTGAAGTAGGACTTCTGCTCTGTGTGTGCTACTTTGCCCTAGAGCTGAAAGGCACAACGTGCAGGCTTCTTTCCAAAGGGCGAGTTGGGCCCCACAGCATCTTGCTTCCTTCTCTTTGGGAAGCTAAGAAACAACTCTCTCTGCACAGTGCTCTTACAGCCTAGTGGGAACATCTCTTCCAAAGGCCTGTGAAACGCAGTTTCTTTGCAGGCCTGATCTGGCTGAAGTAGGACTTCTGCTCTGGGTGTGCTACTTTGCCCTAGAGCTGAAAGGCACAACGTGCAGGCTTCTTTCCAAAGGACGAGTTGGGCCCCACAGCATCTTGCTTCCATCTCTTTGGGAAGCTAAGAAACAACTCGCTCTGCTCAGTGCTCTTACCGCCTACCGGGAACGTCTCTTCCAAAGGCCTGTGAAACGCAGTTTCTTTGCAGGCCTGATCTGGCTGAAGTAGGACTTCTGCTCTGGGTGTGCTACTTTGCCCTAGAGCTGAAAGGCACAACGTGCAGGCTTCTTTCCCAAGGGCGAGTTGGGCCCCACAGCATCTTGCTTCCATCTCTTTGGGAAGCTAAGAAACAACTCGCTCTGCACAGTGCTCTTACAGCCTAGTGGGAACATCTCTTCCAAAGGCCTGTGAAACGCAGTTTCTTTGCAGGCCTGATCTGGCTGAAGTAGGACTTCTGCTCTGGGTGTGCTACTTTGCCCTAGAGCTGAAAGGCACAACGTGCAGGCTTCTTTCCAAAGGGCGAGTTGGGCCCCACAGCATCTTGCTTCCAGCTCTTTGGGAAGCTAAGAAACAACTCGCTCTGCACAGTGCTCTTACAGCCTAGCGGGAACATCTCTTCCAAAGGCCTGTGAAACGCAGTTTCTTTGCAGGCCTGATCTGGCTGAAGTAGGACGTCTGCTCTGGGTGTGCTACTTTGCCCTAGAGCTGAAAGGCACAACGTGCAGGCTTCTTTCCAAAGGGCGAGTTGGGCCCCACAGCATCTTGCTTCCAGCTCTTTGGGAAGCTAAGAAACAACTCGCTCTGCACAGTGCTCTTACAGCCTTTCGGGAACATGTCTTCCAAAGGCCTGTGAAACGCAGTTTCTTTGCAGGCCTGATCTGGCTGAAGTAGGACTTCTGCTCTGGGTGTGCTACTTTGCCCTAGAGCTGAAAGGCACAACGTGCAGGCTTCTTTCCAAAGGGCGAGTTGGGCCCCACAGCATCTTGCTTCCAGCTCTTTGGGAAGCTAAGAAACAACTCGCTCTGCACAGTGCTCTTACAGCCTACCGGGAACATCTCTTCCAAAGGCCTGTGAAACGCAGTTTCTTTGCAGGCCTGATGTAGCTGAAGTAGGACTTCTGCTCTGGGTGTGCTACTTTGCCCTAGAGCTGAAAGGCACAACGTGCAGGCTTCTTTCCAAAGGGCGAGTTGGGCCCCACAGCATCTTGCTTCCTTCTCTTTCGGAAGCTAAGAAACAACTCTCTCTGCACAGTGCTCTTACAGCCTAGTGGGAACATCTCTTCCAAAGGCCTGTGAAACGCAGTTTCTTTGCAGGCCTGATCTGGCTGAAGTAGGACTTCTGCTCTGGGTGTGCTACTTTGCCCTAGAGCTGAAAGGCACAACGTGCAGGCTTCTTTCCAAAGGGCGAGTTGGGCCGCACAGCATCTTGCTTCCAGCTCTTTGGGAAGCTAAGAAACAACTCGCTCTGCACAGTGCTCTTACAGACTACCGGGAACATGTCTTCCAAAGGCCTGTGAAACGCTGTTTCTTTGCAGGCCTGATCTGGCTGAAGTAGGACTTCTGCTCTGGGTGTGCTACTTTGCCCTAGAGATGAAAGGCACAACGTGCAGGCTTCTTTCCAAAGGGCGAGTTGGGCCCCACAGCATCTTGCTTCCATCTCTTTGGGAAGCTAAGAAACAACTCGCTCTGCACAGTGCTCTTACAGCCTAGAGGGAACATCTCTTCCAAAGGCCTGTGAAACGCAGTTTCTTTGCAGGCCTGATCTGGCTGAAGTAGGACTTCTGCTCTGGGTGTGCTACTTTGCCCTAGAGCTGAAAGGCACAACGTGCAGGCTTCTTTCCAAAGGGCGAGTTGGGCCCCACAGCATCTTGCTTCCAGCTCTTTGGGAAGCTAAGAAACAACTCGCTCTGCACAGTGCTCTTACAGCCTAGTGGGAACATCTCTTCCATAGGCCTGCGAAACGCAGTTTCTTTGCAGGCCTGATCTGGCTGAAGTAGGACTTCTGCTCTGGGTGTGCTACTTTGCCCTAGAGCTGAAAGGCACAACGTGCAGGCTTCTTTCCAAAGGGCGAGTTGGGCCCCACAGCATCTTGCTTCCAGCTCTTTGGGAAGCTAAGAAACAACTCGCTCTGCACAGTGCTCTTACAGCCTTTCGGGAACATGTCTTCCAAAGGCCTGTGAAACGCAGTTTCTTTGCAGGCCTTATCTGGCTGAAGTAGGACTTCTGCTCTGGGTGTGCTACTTTGCCCTAGAGCTGAAAGGCACAACGTGCAGGCTTCTTTCCAAAGGGCGAGTTGGGCCCCACAGCATCTTGCTTCCAGCTCTTTGGGAAGCTAAGAAACAACTCGCTCTGCACAGTGCTCTTACAGCCTACCGGGAACATCTCTTCCAAAGGCCTGTGAAACGCAGT
Source organism: Equus caballus (assembly GCF_041296265.1). Classification (NCBI taxonomy): domain Eukaryota; kingdom Metazoa; phylum Chordata; class Mammalia; order Perissodactyla; family Equidae; genus Equus; species Equus caballus. Next base: position 44,919,339 of record NC_091692.1, read on the forward strand.
TTCTTTGCAGGCCTGATGTAGCTGAAGTAGGACTTCTGCTCTAGGTGTGCTACTTTGCCCTAGAGCTGAAAGGCACAACGTGCAGGCTTCTTTCCAAAGGGCGAGTTGGGCCCCACAGCATCTTGCTTCCTTCTCTTTAGGAAGCTAAGAAACAACTCTCTCTGCACAGTGCTCTTACAGCCTAGTGGGAACATCTCTTCCAAAGGCCTGTGAAACGCAGTTTCTTTGCAGGCCTGATCTGGCTGAAGTAGGACTTCTGCTCTGGGTGTGCTACTTTGCCCTAGAGCTGAAAGGCACAACGTGCAGGCTTCTTTCCAAAGGGCGAGTTGGGCCGCACAGCATCTTGCTTCCAGCTCTTTGGGAAGCTAAGAAACAACTCGCTCTGCACAGTGCTCTTACAGCCTACCGGGAACATGTCTTCCAAAGGCCTGTGAAACGCTGTTTCTTTGCAGGCCTGATCTGGCTGAAGTAGGACTTCTGCTCTGGGTGTGCTACTTTGCCCTAGAGCTGAAAGGCACAACGTGCAGGCTTCTTTCCAAAGGGCGAGTTGGGCCCCACAGCATCTTGCTTCCATCTCTTTGGGAAGCTAAGAAACAACTCGCTCTGCACAGTGCTCTTACAGCCTAGAGGGAACATCTCTTCCAAAGGCCTGTGAAACGCAGTTTCTTTGCAGGCCTGATCTGGCTGAAGTAGGACTTCTGCTCTGGGTGTGCTACTTTGCCCTAGAGCTGAAAGGCACAACGTGCAGGCTTCTTTCCAAAGGGCGAGTTGGGCCCCACAGCATCTTGCTTCCAGCTCTTTGGGAAGCTAAGAAACAACTCGCTCTGCACAGTGCTCTTACAGCCTAGTGGGAACATCTCTTCCATAGGCCTGCGAAACGCAGTTTCTTTGCAGGCCTGATCTGGCTGAAGTAGGACTTCTGCTCTGGGTGTGCTACTTTGCCCTAGAGCTGAAAGGCACAACGTGCAGTCTTCTTTCCAAAGGGCGAGTTGGGCCCCACAGCATCTTGCTTCCAGCTCTTTGGGAAGCTAAGAAACAACTCGCTCTGCACAGTGCTCTTACAGCCTAGTGGGAAGATCTCTTCCAAAGGCCTGTGAAACGCAGTTTCTTTGCAGGTCTGATGTAGCTGAAGTAGGACTTCTGCTCTGGGTGTGCTACTTTGCCCTAGAGCTGAAAGGCACAACGTGCAGGCTTCTTTCCAAAGGGCGAGTTGGGCCCCACAGCATCTTGCTTCCTTCTCTTTGGGAAGCTAAGAAACAACTCGCTCTGCACAGTGCTCTTACAGCCTAGTGGGAACATCTCTTCCAAAGGCCTGTGAAACGCAGTTTCTTTGCAGGCCTGATCTGGCTGAAGTAGGACTTCTGCTCTGTGTGTGCTACTTTGCCCTAGAGCTGAAAGGCACAACGTGCAGGCTTCTTTCCAAAGGGCGAGTAGGGCCCCACAGCATCTTGCTTCCAGCTCTTTGGGAAGCTAAGAAACAACTCGCTCTGCACAGTGCTCTTAGAGCCTACGGGGAACATCTCTTCCATAGACCTGTGAAACGCAGTTTCTTTGCAGGCCTGATCTGGCTGAAGTAGGACTTCTGCTCTGGGTGTGCTACTTTGCCCTAGAGCTGAAAGGCACAACGTGCAGGCTTCTTTCCAAAGGGCGAGTTGGGCCCCACAGCATCTTGCTTCCAGCTCTTTGGGAAGCTAAGAAACAACTCGCTCTGCACAGTGCTCTTACAGCCTAGTGGGAACATCTCTTCCAAAGGCCTGTGAAACGCAGTTTCTTTGCAGGCCTGATCTGGCTGAAGTAGGACTTCTGCTCTGTGTGTGCTACTTTGCCCTAGAGCTGAAAGGCACAACGTGCAGGCTTCTTTCCAAAGGGCGAGTAGGGCCCCACAGCATCTTGCTTCCAGCTCTTTGGGAAGCTAAGAAACAACTCGCTCTGCACAGTGCTCTTAGAGCCTACGGCGAACATCTCTTCCATAGACCTGTGAAACGCAGTTTCTTTGCAGGCCTGATCTGGCTGAAGTAGGACTTCTGCTCTGGGTGTGCTACTTTGCCCTAGAGCTGAAAGGCACAACGTGCAGGCTTCTTTCCAAAGGGCGAGTTGGGCCCCACAGCATCTTGCTTCCAGCTCTTTGGGAAGCTAAGAAACAACTCGCTCTGCACAGTGCTCTTACAGCCTACCGGGAACATCTCTTCCAAAGGCCTGTGAAACGCAGTTTCTTTGCAGGCCTGATCTGGCTGAAGTAGGACTTCTGCTCTGGGTGTGCTACTTTGCCCTAGAGCTGAAAGGCACAACGTGCAGGCTTCTTTCCAAAGGGCGAGTTGGGCCCCACAGCATCTTGCTTCCAGCTCTTTGGGAAGCTAAGAAACAACTCGCTCTGCACAGTGCTCTTACAGCCTACCGGGAACATCTATTAAAAAGGCCTGTGAAACGCAGTTTCTTTGCAGGCCTGATCTGGCTGAAGTAGGACTTCTGCTCTGGGTGTGTTACTTTGCCCTAGAGCTGAAAGGCACAACGTGCAGGCTTCTTTCCAAAGGGCGAGTTGGGCCCCACAGCATCTTGCTTCCAGCTCTTTGGGAAGCTAAGAAACAACTCGCTCTGCACAGTGCTCTTACAGCCTAGTGGGAACATCTCTTCCAAAGGCCTGTGAAACGCAGTTTCTTTGCAGGCCTGAACTGGCTGAAGTAGACTTCTGCTCTGGGTGTGCTACATTGCCATAGAGCTGAGAGGCACAACGTGCAGGCTTCTTTCCAAAGGGCGAGTTGGGCCCCACAGCATCTTGCTTCCAGCTCTTTGGGAAGCTAAGAAACAACTCGCTCTGCACAGTGCTCTTACAGCCTACCGGGAACATCTCTTCCAAAGGCCTGTGAAACGCAGTTTCTTTGCAGGCCTGATCTGGCTGAAGTAGGACTTCTGCTCTGGGTGTGCTACTTTGCCCTAGAGCTGAAAGGCACAACGTGCAGGCTTCTTTCCAAAGGGCGAGTTGGGCCCCACAGCATCTTGCTTCCAGCTCTTTGGGAAGCTAAGAAACAACTCGCTCTGCACAGTGCTCTTACAGCCTACCGGGAACATCTCTTCCAAAGGCCTGTGAAACGCAGTTTCTTTGCAGGCCTGATCTGGCTGAAGTAGGACTTCTGCTGTGGGTGTGCTACTTTGCCCTAGAGCTGAAAGGCACAACGTGCAGGCTTCTTTCCAAAGGGCGAGTTGGGCCCCACAGCATCTTGCTTCCTTCTCTTTGGGAAGCTAAGAAACAACTCTCTCTGCACAGTGCTCTTACAGCCTAGTGGGAACATCTCTTCCAAAGGCCTGTGAAACGCAGTTTCTTTGCAGGCCTGATCTGGCTGAAGTAGGACTTCTGCTCTGGGTGTGCTACTTTGCCCTAGAGCTGAAAGGCACAACGTGCAGGCTTCTTTCCCAAGGGCGAGTTGGGCCGCACAGCATCTTGCTTCCAGCTCTTTGGGAAGCTAAGATACAACTCGCTCTGGACAGTGCTCTTACAGACTACCGGGAACATGTCTTCCAAAGGCCTGTGAAACGCAGTTTCTTTGCAGGCCTGATCTGGCTGAAGTAGGACTTCTGCTCTGGGTGTGCTACTTTGCCCTAGAGCAGAAAGGCACAACGTGCAGGCTTCTTTCCAAAGGGCGAGTTGGGCCCCACAGCATCTTGCTTCCATCTCTTTGGGAAGCTAAGAAACAACTCGCTCTGCTCAGTGCTCTTACCGCCTACCGGGAACGTCTCTTCCAAAGGCCTGTGAAACGCAGTTTCTTTGCAGGCCTGATCTGGCTGAAGTAGGACTTGTGCTCTGGGTGTGCTAATTTGCCCTAGAGCTGAAAGGCACAACGTGCAGGCTTCTTTCCAAAGGGCGAGTTGGGCCCCACAGCATCTTGCTTCCAGCTCTTTGGGAAGCTAAGAAACAACTCGCTCTGCACAGTGCTCTTAGAGCCTACGGGGAACATCTATTCCATAGACCTGTGAAACGCAGTTTCTTTGCAGGCCTGATCTGGCTGAAGTAGGACTTCTGCTCTGGGTGTGCTACTTTGCCCTAGAGCTGAAAGGCACAACGTGCAGGCTTCTGTCCAAAGGGTGAGTTGGGCCCCACAGCATCTTGCTTCCATCTCTTTGGGAAGCTAAGAAACAACTCGCTCTGCACAGTGCTCTTACAGCCTACCGGGAACATCTCTTCCAAAGGCCTGTGAAACGCAGTTTCTTTGCAGGCCTTATCTGGCTGAAGTAGGACTTCTGCTCTGGGTGTGCTACTTTGCCCTACAGCTGAAAGGCACAACGTGCAGGCTTCTTTCCAAAGGGCTAGTTGGGCCCCACAGCATCTTGCTTCCAGCTCTTTGGGAAGCTAAGAAACAACTCGCTCTGCACAGTGCTCTTACAGCCTAGTGGGAACATGTCTTCCAAAGGCCTGTGAAACGCAGTTTCTTTGCAGGCCTGATCTGGCTGAAGTAGGACTTCTGCTCTGGGTGTGCTACTTTGCCCTAGAGCTGAAAGGCACAACGTGCAGGCTTCTTTCCAAAGGGCGAGTTGGGCCCCACAGCATCTTGCTTCCAGCTCTTTGGGAAGCTAAGAAACAACTCGCTCTGCACAGTGCTCTTACAGCCTACCGGGAACATGTCTTCCAAAGGCCTGTGAAAGGCAGTTTCTTTGCAGGCCTGATCTGGCTGAAGTAGGACTTGTGCTCTGGGTGTGCTACTTTGCCCTAGAGCTGAAAGGCACAACGTGCAGGCTTCTTTCCAAAGGGCGAGTTGGGCCCCACAGCATCTTGCTTCCAGCTCTTTGGGAAGCTAAGAAACAACTCGCTCTGCACAGTGCTCTTACAGCCTAGTGGGAACATCTCTTCCAAAGGCCTGTGAAACGCAGTTTCTTTGCTGGCCTGATGTAGCTGAAGTAGGACTTCTGCTCTAGGTGTGCTACTTTGCCCTAGAGCTGAAAGGCACAACGTGCAGGCTTCTTTCCAAAGGGCGAGTTGGGCCCCACAGCATCTTGCTTCCTTCTCTTTGGGAAGCTAAGAAACAACTCTCTCTGCACAGTGCTCTTACAGCCTAGTGGGAACATCTCTTCCAAAGGCCTGTGAAACGCAGTTTCTTTGCAGGCCTGATCTGGCTGAAGTAGGACTTCTGCTCTGGGTGTGCTACTTTGCCCTAGAGCTGAAAGGCACAACGTGCAGGCTTCTTTCCCAAGGGCGAGTTGGGCCGCACAGCATCTTGCTTCCAGCTCTTTGGGAAGCTAAGATACAACTCGCTCTGGACAGTGCTCTTACAGACTACCGGGAACATGTCTTCCAAAGGCCTGTGAAACGCAGTTTCTTTGCAGGCCTGATCTGGCTGAAGTAGGACTTCTGCTCTGGGTGTGCTACTTTGCCCTAGAGCTGAAAGGCACAACGTGCAGGCTTCTTTCCAAAGGGCGAGTTGGGCCCCACAGCATCTTGCTTCCAGCTCTTTGGGAAGCTAAGAAACAACTCGCTCTGCTCAGTGCTCTTACAGCCTACCGGGAACGTCTCTTCCAAAGGCCTGTGAAACGCAGTTTCTTTGCAGGCCTGATCTGGCTGAAGTAGGACTTGTTCTCTGGGTGTGCTACTTTGCCCTAGAGCTGAAAGGCACAACGTGCAGGCTTCTTAACAAAGGGTGAGTTGGGCCCCACAGCATCTTGCTTCCAGCTCTTTGGGAAGCTAAGAAACAACTCGCTCTGCACAGTGCTCTTAGAGCCTACGGGGAACATCTCTTCCATAGACCTGTGAAACGCAGTTTCTTTGCAGGCCTGATCTGGCTGAAGTAGGACTTCTGCTCTGGGTGTGTTACTTTGCCCTAGAGCTGAAAGGCACAACGTGCAGGCTTCTTTCCAAAGGGCGAGTTGGGCCCCACAGCATCTTGCTTCCAGCTCTTTGGGAAGCTAAGAAACAACTCGCTCTGCACAGTGCTCTTACAGCCTAGTGGGAACATCTCTTCCAAAGGCCTGTGAAACGCAGTTTCTTTGCAGGCCTGAACTGGCTGAAGTAGACTTCTGCTCTGGGTGTGCTACATTGCCCTAGAGCTGAGAGGCACAACGTGCAGGCTTCTTTCCAAAGGGCGAGTTGGGCCCCACAGCATCTTGCTTCCAGCTCTTTGGGAAGCTAAGAAACAACTCGCTCTGCACAGTGCTCTTACAGCCTACCGGGAACATCTCTTCCAAAGGCCTGTGAAACGCAGTTTCTTTGCAGGCCTGATCTGGCTGAAGTAGGACTTCTGCTCTGGGTGTGCTACTTTGCCCTAGAGCTGAAAGGCACAACGTGCAGGCTTCTTTCCAAAGGGCGAGTTGGGCCCCACAGCATCTTGCTTCCAGCTCTTTGGGAAGCTAAGAAACAACTCGCTCTGCACAGTGCTCTTACAGCCTACCGGGAACATGTCTTCCAAAGGCCTGTGAAACGCAGTTTCTTTGCAGGCCTGATCTGGCTGAAGTAGGACTTCTGCTGTGGGTGTGCTACTTTGCCCTAGAGCTGAAAGGCACAACGTGCAGGTTTCTTTCCAAAGGGCGAGTTGGGCCCCACAGCATCTTGCTTCCAGCTCTTTGGGAAGCTAAGAAACAACTCGCTCTGCACAGTGCTCTTACAGCCTACCGGGAACATCTATTCCAAAGGCCTGTGAAACGCACTTTCTTTGCAGGCCTGATCTGGCTGAAGTAGGACTTCTGCTCTGGGTGTGTTACTTTGCCCTAGAGCTGAAAGGCACAACGTGCAGGCTTCTTTCCAAAGGGCGAGTTGGGCCGCACAGCATCTTGCTTCCAGCTCTTTGGGAAGCTAAGAAACAACTCGCTCTGCACAGTGCTCTTAGAGCCTACGGGGAACATCTCTTCCATAGACCTGTGAAACGCAGTTTCTTTGCAGGCCTGATCTGGCTGAAGTAGGACTTCTGCTCTGGGTGTGCTACTTTGCCCTAGAGCTGAAAGGCACAACGTGCAGGCTTCTTTCCAAAGGGCGAGTTGGGCCCCACAGCATCTTGCTTCCAGCTCTTTGGGAAGCTAAGAAACAACTCGCTCTGCACAGTGCTCTTACAGCCTACCGGGAACATCTCTTCCAAAGGCCTGTGAAACGCAGTTTCTTTGCAGGCCTGATCTGGCTGAAGTAGGACTTCTGCTCTGGGTGTGCTACTTTGCCCTAGAGCTGAAAGGCACAACGTGCAGGCTTCTTTCCAAAGGGCGAGTTGGGCCCCACAGCATCTTGCTTCCAGCTCTTTGGGAAGCTAAGAAACAACTCGCTCTGCACAGTGCTCTTACAGCCTACCGGGAACATGTCTTCCAAAGGCCTGTGAAACGCAGTTTCTTTGCAGGCCTGATCTGGCTGAAGTAGGACTTCTGCTCTGGGTGTGCTACTTTGCCCTAGAGCTGAAAGGCACAACGTGCAGGCTTCTTTCCAAAGGGCGAGTTGGGCCCCACAGCATCTTGCTTCCAGCTCTTTGGGAAGCTAAGAAACAACTCGCTCTGCACAGTGCTCTTACAGCCTACCGGGAACATCTATTCCAAAGGCCTGTGAAACGCAGTTTCTTTGCAGGCCTGATCTGGCTGAAGTAGGACTTCTGCTCTGGGTGTGTTACTTTGCCCTAGAGCTGAAAGGCACAACGTGCAGGCTTCTTTCCAAAGGGCGAGTTGGGCCCCACAGCATCTTGCTTCCAGCTCTTTGGGAAGCTAAGAAACAACTCGCTCTGCACAGTGCTCTTACAGCCTAGTGGGAACATCTCTTCCAAAGGCCTGTGAAACGCAGTTTCTTTGCAGGCCTGAACTGGCTGAAGTAGACTTCTGCTCTGGGTGTGCTACATTGCCCTAGAGCTGAGAGGCACAACGTGCAGGCTTCTTTCCAAAGGGCGAGTTGGGCCCCACAGCATCTTGCTTCCAGCTCTTTGGGAAGCTAAGAAACAACTCGCTCTGCACAGTGCTCTTACAGCCTACCGGGAACATCTCTTCCAAAGGCCTGTGAAACGCAGTTTCTTTGCAGGCCTGATCTGGCTGAAGTAGGACTTCTGCTCTGGGTGTGCTACTTTGCCCTAGAGCTGAAAGGCACAACGTGCAGGCTTCTTTCCAAAGGGCGAGTTGGGCCCCACAGCATCTTGCTTCCAGCTCTTTGGGAAGCTAAGAAACAACTCGCTCTGCACAGTGCTCTTACAGCCTACCGGGAACATGTCTTCCAAAGGCCTGTGAAACGCAGATTCTTTGCAGGCCTGATCTGGCTGAAGTAGGACTTCTGCTGTGGGTGTGCTACTTTGCCCTAGAGCTGAAAGGCACAACGTGCAGGCTTCTTTCCAAAGGGCGAGTTGGGCCCCACAGCATCTTGCTTCCAGCTCTTTGGGAAGCTAAGAAACAACTCGCTCTGCACAGTGCTCTTACAGCCTACCGGGAACATCTATTCCAAAGGCCTGTGAAACGCACTTTCTTTGCAGGCCTGATCTGGCTGAAGTAGGACTTCTGCTCTGGGTGTGTTACTTTGCCCAAGAGCTGAAAGGCACAACGTGCAGGCTTCTTTCCAAAGGGCGAGTTGGGCCCCACAGCATCTTGCTTCCAGCTCTTTGGGAAGCTAAGAAACAACTCGCTCTGCACAGAGCTCTTACAGCCTACCGGGAACATCTATTACAAAGGCCTGTGAAACGCAGTTTCTTTGCAGGCCTGAACTGGCTGAAGTAGACTTCTGCTCTGGGTGTTCTACATTGCCCTAGAGCTGAGAGGCACAACGTGCAGGCTTCTTTCCAAAGGGCGAGTTGGGCCCCACAGCATCTTGCTTCCAGCTCTTTGGGAAGCTAAGAAACAACTCGCTCTGCACAGTGCTCTTACAGCCTACCGGGAACATCTCTTCCAAAGGCCTGTGAAACGCAGTTTCTTTGCAGGCCTGATCTGGCTGAAGTAGGACTTCTGCTCTGGGTGTGCTACTTTGCCCTAGAGCTGAAAGGCACAACGTGCAGGCTTCTTTCCAAAGGGCGAGTTGGGCCCCACAGCATCTTGCTTCCAGCTCTTTGGGAAGCTAAGAAACAACTCGCTCTGCACAGTGCTCTTACAGCCTACCGGGAACATCTCTTCCAAAGGCCTGTGAAACGCAGTTTCTTTGCAGGCCTGATCTGGCTGAAGTAGGACTTCTGCTCTGGGTGTGCTACTTTGCCCTAGAGCTGAAAGGCACAACGTGCAGGCTTCTTTCCAAAGGGCGAGTTGGGCCCCACAGCATCTTGCTTCCTTCTCTTTGGGAAGCTAAGAAACAACTCTCTCTGCACAGTGCTCTTACAGCCTAGTGGGAACATCTCTTCCAAAGGCCTGTGAAACGCAGTTTCTTTGCAGGCCTGATCTGGCTGAAGTAGGACTTCTGCTCTGGGTGTGCCACTTTGCCCTAGAGCTGAAAGGCACAACGTGCAGGCTTCTTTCCCAAGGGCGAGTTGGGCCGCACAGCATCTTGCTTCCAGCTCTTTGGGAAGCTAAGATACAACTCGCTCTGGACAGTGCTCTTACAGACTACCGGGAACATGTCTTCCAAAGGCCTGTGAAACGCAGTTTCTTTGCAGGCCTGATCTGGCTGAAGTAGGACTTCTGCTCTGGGTGTGCTACTTTGCCCTAGAGCTGAAAGGCACAACGTGCAGGCTTCTTTCCAAAGGGCGAGTTGGGCCCCACAGCATCTTGCTTCCAGCTCTTTGGGAAGCTAAGAAACAACTCGCTCTGCTCAGTGCACTTACAGCCTACCGGGAACGTCTCTTCCAAAGGCCTGTGAAACGCAGTTTCTTTGCAGGCCTGATCTGGCTGAAGTAGGACTTCTGCTCTGGGTGTGCTACTTTGCCCTAGAGCTGAAAGGCACAACGTGCAGGCTTCTTTCCAAAGGGCGAGTTGGGCCCCACAGCATCTTGCTTCCAGCTCTTTGGGAAGCTAAGAAACAACTCGCTCTGCACAGTGCTCTTACAGCCTACCGGGAACATCTCTTCCAAAGGCCTGTGAAACGCAGTTTCTTTGCAGGCCTGATCTGGCTGAAGTAGGACTTCTGCTCTGGGTGTGCTACTTTGCCCTAGAGCTGAAAGGCACAACGTGCAGGCTTCTTTCCAAAGGGCGAGTTGGGCCCCACAGCATCTTGCTTCCAGCTCTTTGGGAAGCTAAGAAACAACTCGCTCTGCACAGTGCTCTTACAGCCTACCGGGAACATGTCTTCCAAAGGCCTGTGAAACGCAGTTTCTTTGCAGGCCTGATCTGGCTGAAGTAGGACTTCTGCTCTGGGTGTGCTACTTTGCCCTAGAGCTGAAAGGCACAACGTGCAGGCTTCTTTCCAAAGGGCGAGTTGGGCCCCACAGCATCTTGCTTCCAGCTCTTTGGGAAGCTAAGAAACAACTCGCTCTGCACAGTGCTCTTACAGCCTACCGGGAACATCTATTCCAAAGGCCTGTGAAACGCAGTTTCTTTGCAGGCCTGATCTGGCTGAAGTAGGACTTCTGCTCTGGGTGTGTTACTTTGCCCTAGAGCTGAAAGGCACAACGTGCAGGCTTCTTTCCAAAGGGCGAGTTGGGCCCCACAGCATCTTGCTTCCAGCTCTTTGGGAAGCTAAGAAACAACTCGCTCTGCACAGTGCTCTTACAGCCTAGTGGGAACATCTCTTCCAAAGGCCTGTGAAACGCAGTTTCTTTGCAGGCCTGAACTGGCTGAAGTAGACTTCTGCTCTGGGTGTGCTACATTGCCATAGAGCTGAGAGGCACAACGTGCAGGCTTCTTTCCAAAGGGCGAGTTGGGCCCCACAGCATCTTGCTTCCAGCTCTTTGGGAAGCTAAGAAACAACTCGCTCTGCACAGTGCTCTTACAGCCTACCGGGAACATCTCTTCCAAAGGCCTGTGAAACGCAGTTTCTTTGCAGGCCTGATCTGGCTGAAGTAGGACTTCTGCTCTGGGTGTGCTACTTTGCCCTAGAGCTGAAAGGCACAACGTGCAGGCTTCTTTCCAAAGGGCGAGTTGGGCCCCACAGCATCTTGCTTCCAGCTCTTTGGGAAGCTAAGAAACAACTCGCTCTGCACAGTGCTCTTACAGCCTACCGGGAACATGTCTTCCAAAGGCCTGTGAAACGCAGTTTCTTTGCAGGCCTGATCTGGCTGAAGTAGGACTTCTGCTCTGGGTGTGCTACTTTGCCCTAGAGCTGAAAGGCACAACGTGCAGGCTTCTTTCCAAAGGGCGAGTTGGGCCCCACAGCATCTTGCTTCCAGCTCTTTGGGAAGCTAAGAAACAACTCGCTCTGCACAGTGCTCTTACAGCCTACCGGGAACATCTATTCCAAAGGCCTGTGAAACGCACTTTCTTTGCAGGCCTGATCTGGCTGAAGTAGGACTTCTGCTCTGGGTGTGTTACTTTGCCCTAGAGCTGAAAGGCACAACGTGCAGGCTTCTTTCCAATGGGCGAGTTGGGCCCCACAGCATCTTGCTTCCAGCTCTTTGGGAAGCTAAGAAACAACTCGCTCTGCATAGTGCTCTTACAGCCTACCGGGAACATCTATTCCAAAGGCCTGTGAAACGCAGTTTCTTTGCAGGCCTGATCTGGCTGAAGTAGGACTTCTGCTCTGGGTGTGTTACTTTGCCCTAGAGCTGAAAGGCACAACGTGCAGGCTTCTTTCCAAAGGGCGAGTTGGGCCCCACAGCATCTTGCTTCCAGCTCTTTGGGAAGCTAAGAAACAACTCGCTCTGCACAGTGCTCTTACAGCCTAGTGGGAACATCTCTTCCAAAGGCCTGTGAAACGCAGTTTCTTTGCAGGCCTGAACTGGCTGAAGTAGACTTCTGCTCTGGGTGTGCTACATTGCCATAGAGCTGAGAGGCACAACGTGCAGGCTTCTTTCCAAAGGGCGAGTTGGGCCCCACAGCATCTTGCTTCCAGCTCTTTGGGAAGCTAAGAAACAACTCGCTCTGCACAGTGCTCTTACAGCCTACCGGGAACATCTCTTCCAAAGGCCTGTGAAACGCAGTTTCTTTGCAGGCCTGATCTGGCTGAAGTAGGACTTCTGCTCTGGGTGTGCTACTTTGCCCTAGAGCTGAAAGGCACAACGTGCAGGCTTCTTTCCAAAGGGCGAGTTGGGCCCCACAGCATCTTGCTTCCAGCTCTTTGGGAAGCTAAGAAACAACTCGCTCTGCACAGTGCTCTTACAGCCTACCGGGAACATGTCTTCCAAAGGCCTGTGAAACGCAGTTTCTTTGCAGGCCTGATCTGGCTGAAGTAGGACTTCTGCTGTGGGTGTGCTACTTTGCCCTAGAGCTGAAAGGCACAACGTGCAGGCTTCTTTCCAAAGGGCGAGTTGGGCCCCACAGCATCTTGCTTCCAGCTCTTTGGGAAGCTAAGAAACAACTCGCTCTGCACAGTGCTCTTACAGCCTACCGGGAACATCTATTCCAAAGGCCTGTGAAACGCACTTTCTTTGCAGGCCTGATCTGGCTGAAGTAGGACTTCTGCTCTGGGTGTGTTACTTTGCCCTAGAGCTGAAAGGCACAACGTGCAGGCTTCTTTCCAAAGGGCGAGTTGGGCCCCACAGCATCTTGCTTCCAGCTCTTTGGGAAGCTAAGAAACAACTCGCTCTGCACAGTGCTCTTACAGCCTACCGGGAACATCTCTTCCAAAGGCCTGTGAAACGCAGTTTCTTTGCAGGCCTGAACTGGCTGAAGTAGACTTCTGCTCTGGGTGTTCTACATTGCCCTAGAGCTGAGAGGCACAACGTGCGGGCTTCTTTCCAAAGGGCGAGTTGGGCCCCACAGCATCTTGCTTCCAGCTCTTTGGGAAGCTAAGAAACAACTCGCTCTGCACAGTGCTCTTACAGCCTACCGGGAACATCTCTTCCAAAGGCCTGTGAAACGCAGTTTCTTTGCAGGCCTGATCTGGCTGAAGTAGGACTTCTGCTCTGGGTGTGCTACTTTGCCCTAGAGCTGAAAGGCACAACGTGCAGGCTTCTTTCCAAAGGGCGAGTTGGGCCCCACAGCATCTTGCTTCCAGCTCTTTGGGAAGCTAAGAAACAACTCGCTCTGCACAGTGCTCTTACAGCCTACCGGGAACGTCTCTTCCAAAGGCCTGTGAAACGCAGTTTCTTTGCAGGCCTGATCTGGCTGAAGTAGGACTTCTGCTCTGGGTGTGCTACTTTGCCCTAGAGCTGAAAGGCACAACGTGCAGGCTTCTTTCCAAAGGGCGAGTTGGGCCCCACAGCATCTTGCTTCCAGCTCTTTGGGAAGCTAAGAAACAACTCGCTCTGCACAGTGCTCTTACAGCCTAGTGGGAACATCTCTTCCAAAGGCCTGTGAAACGCAGTTTCTTTGCAGGCCTGATGTAGCTGAAGTAGGACTTCTGCTCTAGGTGTGCTACTTTGCCCTAGAGCTGAAAGGCACAACGTGCAGGCTTCTTTCCAAAGGGCGAGTTGGGCCCCACAGCATCTTGCTTCCTTCTCTTTGGGAAGCTAAGAAACAACTCTCTCTGCACAGTGCTCTTACAGCCTAGTGGGAACATCTCTTCCAAAGGCCTGTGAAACGCAGTTTCTTTGCAGGCCTCATCTGGCTGAAGTAGGACTTCTGCTCTGGGTGTGCTACTTTGCCCTAGAGCTGAAAGGCACAACGTGCAGGCTTCTTTCCCAAGGGCGAGTTGGGCCGCACAGCATCTTGCTTCCAGCTCTTTGGGAAGCTAAGAAACAACTCGCTCTGCTCAGAGCTCTTACAGAATACCGGAAACATGTCTTCCAAAGGCCTGTGAAACGCAGTTTCTTTGCAGGCCTGATCTGGCTGAAGTAGAACTTCTGCTCTGGGTGTGCTACTTTGCCCTAGAGCTGAAAGGCACAACGTGCAGGCTTCTTTCCAAAGGGCGAGTTGGGCCCCACAGCATCTTGCTTCCAGCTCTTTGGGAAGCTAAGAAACAACTCGCTCTGCACAGTGCTCTTACAGCCTAGTGGGAACATCTCTTCCAAAGGCCTGTGAAACGCAGTTTCTTTGCAGGCCTGATGTAGCTGAAGTAGGACTTCTGCTCTAGGTGTGCTACTTTGCCCTAGAGCTGAAAGGCACAACGTGCAGGCTTCTTTCCAAAGGGCGAGTTGGGCCCCACAGCATCTTGCTTCCTTCTCTTTGGGAAGCTAAGAAACAACTCTCTCTGCACAGTGCTCTTACAGCCTAGTGGGAACATCTCTTCCAAAGGCCTGTGAAACGCAGTTTCTTTGCAGGCCTGATCTGGCTGAAGTAGGACTTCTGCTCTGGGTGTGCTACTTTGCCCTAGAGCTGAAAGGCACAACGTGCAGGCTTCTTTCCAAAGGGCGAGTTGGGCCCCACAGCATCTTGCTTCCAGCTCTTTGGGAAGCTAAGAAACAACTCGCTCTGCACAGTGCTCTTACAGCCTACCGGGAACGTCTCTTCCAAAGGCCTGTGAAACGCAGTTTCTTTGCAGGCCTGATCTGGCTGAAGTAGGACTTCTGCTCTGGGTGTGCTACTTTGCCCTAGAGCTGAAAGGCAGAACGTGCAGGCTTCTTTCCAAAGGGCGAGTTGGGCCCCACAGCATCTTGCTTCCAGCTCTTTGGGAAGCTAAGAAACAACTCGCTCTGCACAGTGCTCTTACAGCCTAGTGGGAACATCTCTTCCAAAGGCCTGTGAAACGCAGTTTCTTTGCAGGCCTGATGTAGCTGAAGTAGGACTTCTGCTCTAGGTGTGCTACTTTGCCCTAGAGCTGAAAGGCACAACGTGCAGGCTTCTTTCCAAAGGGCGAGTTGGGCCCCACAGCATCTTGCTTCCTTCTCTTTGGGAAGCTAAGAAACAACTCTCTCTGCACAGTGCTCTTACAGCCTAGTGGGAACATCTCTTCCAAAGGCCTGTGAAACGCAGTTTCTTTGCAGGCCTCATCTGGCTGAAGTAGGACTTCTGCTCTGGGTGTGCTACTTTGCCCTAGAGCTGAAAGGCACAACGTGCAGGCTTCTTTCCCAAGGGCGAGTTGGGCCGCACAGCATCTTGCTTCCAGCTCTTTGGGAAGCTAAGAAACAACTCGCTCTGCTCAGAGCTCTTACAGAATACCGGAAACATGTCTTCCAAAGGCCTGTGAAACGCAGTTTCTTTGCAGGCCTGATCTGGCTGAAGTAGGACTTCTGCTCTGGGTGTGCTACTTTGCCCTAGAGCTGAAAGGCACAACGTGCAGGCTTCTTTCCAAAGGGCGAGTTGGGCCCCACAGCATCTTGCTTCCAGCTCTTTGGGAAGCTAAGAAACAACTCGCTCTGCACAGTGCTCTTACAGCCTAGTGGGAACATCTCTTCCATAGACCTGTGAAACGCAGTTTCTTTGCAGGCCTGATCTGGCTGAAGTAGGACTTGTTCTCTGGGTGTGCTACTTTGCCCTAGAGCTGAAAGGCACAACGTGCAGGCTTCTTAACAAAGGGTGAGTTGGGCCCCACAGCATCTTGCTTCCAGCTCTTTGGGAAGCTAAGAAACAACTCGCTCTGCACAGTGCTCTTAGAGCCTACGGGGAACATCTCTTCCATAGACCTGTGAAACGCAGTTTCTTTGCAGGCCTGATCTGGCTGAAGTAGGACTTCTGCTCTGGGTGTGTTACTTTGCCCTAGAGCTGAAAGGCACAACGTGCAGGCTTCTTTCCAAAGGGCGAGTTGGGCCCCACAGCATCTTGCTTCCAGCTCTTTGGGAAGCTAAGAAACAACTCGCTCTGCACAGTGCTCTTACAGCCTAGTGGGAACATCTCTTCCAAAGGCCTGTGAAACGCAGTTTCTTTGCAGGCCTGAACTGGCTGAAGTAGACTTCTGCTCTGGGTGTGCTACATTGCCCTAGAGCTGAGAGGCACAACGTGCAGGCTTCTTTCCAAAGGGCGAGTTGGGCCCCACAGCATCTTGCTTCCAGCTCTTTGGGAAGCTAAGAAACAACTCGCTCTGCACAGTGCTCTTACAGCCTACCGGGAACATCTCTTCCAAAGGCCTGTGAAACGCAGTTTCTTTGCAGGCCTGATCTGGCTGAAGTAGGACTTCTGCTCTGGGTGTGCTACTTTGCCCTAGAGCTGAAAGGCACAACGTGCAGGCTTCTTTCCAAAGGGCGAGTTGGGCCCCACAGCATCTTGCTTCCAGCTCTTTGGGAAGCTAAGAAACAACTCGCTCTGCACAGTGCTCTTACAGCCTACCGGGAACATGTCTTCCAAAGGCCTGTGAAACGCAGTTTCTTTGCAGGCCTGATCTGGCTGAAGTAGGACTTCTGCTGTGGGTGTGCTACTTTGCCCTAGAGCTGAAAGGCACAACGTGCAGGCTTCTTTCCAAAGGGCGAGTTGGGCCCCACAGCATCTTGCTTCCAGCTCTTTGGGAAGCTAAGAAACAACTCGCTCTGCACAGTGCTCTTACAGCCTACCGGGAACATCTATTCCAAAGGCCTGTGAAACGCACTTTCTTTGCAGGCCTGATCTGGCTGAAGTAGGACTTCTGCTCTGGGTGTGTTACTTTGCCCTAGAGCTGAAAGGCACAACGTGCAGGCTTCTTTCCAAAGGGCGAGTTGGGCCGCACAGCATCTTGCTTCCAGCTCTTTGGGAAGCTAAGAAACAACTCGCTCTGCACAGTGCTCTTAGAGCCTACGGGGAACATCTCTTCCATAGACCTGTGAAACGCAGTTTCTTTGCAGGCCTGATCTGGCTGAAGTAGGACTTCTGCTCTGGGTGTGCTACTTTGCCCTAGAGCTGAAAGGCACAACGTGCAGGCTTCTTTCCAAAGGGCGAGTTGGGCCCCACAGCATCTTGCTTCCAGCTCTTTGGGAAGCTAAGAAACAACTCGCTCTGCACAGTGCTCTTACAGCCTACCGGGAACATGTCTTCCAAAGGCCTGTGAAACGCAGTTTCTTTGCAGGCCTGATCTGGCTGAAGTAGGACTTCTGCTCTGGGTGTGCTACTTTGCCCTAGAGCTGAAAGGCACAACGTGCAGGCTTCTTTCCAAAGGGCGAGTTGGGCCCCACAGCATCTTGCTTCCAGCTCTTTGGGAAGCTAAGAAACAACTCGCTCTGCACAGTGCTCTTACAGCCTACCGGGAACATGTCTTCCAAAGGCCTGTGAAACGCAGTTTCTTTGCAGGCCTGATCTGGCTGAAGTAGGACTTCTGCTCTGGGTGTGCTACTTTGCCCTAGAGCTTAAAGGCACAACGTGCAGGCTTCTTTCCAAAGGGCGAGTTGGGCCCCACAGCATCTTGCTTCCAGCTCTTTGGGAAGCTAAGAAACAACTCGCTCTGCACAGTGCTCTTACAGCCTACCGGGAACATCTATTCCAAAGGCCTGTGAAACGCAGTTTCTTTGCAGGCCTGATCTGGCTGAAGTAGGACTTCTGCTCTGGGTGTGTTACTTTGCCCTAGAGCTGAAAGGCACAACGTGCAGGCTTCTTTCCAAAGGGCGAGTTGGGCCCCACAGCATCTTGCTTCCAGCTCTTTGGGAAGCTAAGAAACAACTCGCTCTGCACAGTGCTCTTACAGCCTAGTGGGAACATCTCTTCCAAAGGCCTGTGAAACGCAGTTTCTTTGCAGGCCTGAACTGGCTGAAGTAGACTTCTGCTCTGGGTGTGCTACATTGCCCTAGAGCTGAGAGGCACAACGTGCAGGCTTCTTTCCAAAGGGCGAGTTGGGCCCCACAGCATCTTGCTTCCAGCTCTTTGGGAAGCTAAGAAACAACTCGCTCTGCACAGTGCTCTTACAGCCTACCGGGAACATCTCTTCCAAAGGCCTGTGAAACGCAGTTTCTTTGCAGGCCTGATCTGGCTGAAGTAGGACTTCTGCTCTGGGTGTGCTACTTTGCCCTAGAGCTGAAAGGCACAACGTGCAGGCTTCTTTCCAAAGGGCGAGTTGGGCCCCACAGCATCTTGCTTCCAGCTCTTTGGGAAGCTAAGAAACAACTCGCTCTGCACAGTGCTCTTACAGCCTACCGGGAACATGTCTTCCAAAGGCCTGTGAAACGCAGATTCTTTGCAGGCCTGATCTGGCTGAAGTAGGACTTCTGCTGTGGGTGTGCTACTTTGCCCTAGAGCTGAAAGGCACAACGTGCAGGCTTCTTTCCAAAGGGCGAGTTGGGCCCCACAGCATCTTGCTTCCAGCTCTTTGGGAAGCTAAGAAACAACTCGCTCTGCACAGTGCTCTTACAGCCTACCGGGAACATCTATTCCAAAGGCCTGTGAAACGCACTTTCTTTGCAGGCCTGATCTGGCTGAAGTAGGACTTCTGCTCTGGGTGTGTTACTTTGCCCAAGAGCTGAAAGGCACAACGTGCAGGCTTCTTTCCAAAGGGCGAGTTGGGCCCCACAGCATCTTGCTTCCAGCTCTTTGGGAAGCTAAGAAACAACTCGCTCTGCACAGAGCTCTTACAGCCTACCGGGAACATCTATTACAAAGGCCTGTGAAACGCAGTTTCTTTGCAGGCCTGAACTGGCTGAAGTAGACTTCTGCTCTGGGTGTTCTACATTGCCCTAGAGCTGAGAGGCACAACGTGCAGGCTTCTTTCCAAAGGGCGAGTTGGGCCCCACAGCATCTTGCTTCCAGCTCTTTGGGAAGCTAAGAAACAACTCGCTCTGCACAGTGCTCTTACAGCCTACCGGGAACATCTCTTCCAAAGGCCTGTGAAACGCAGTTTCTTTGCAGGCCTGATCTGGCTGAAGTAGGACTTCTGCTCTGGGTGTGCTACTTTGCCCTAGAGCTGAAAGGCACAACGTGCAGGCTTCTTTCCAAAGGGCGAGTTGGGCCCCACAGCATCTTGCTTCCAGCTCTTTGGGAAGCTAAGAAACAACTCGCTCTGCACAGTGCTCTTACAGCCTACCGGGAACATCTCTTCCAAAGGCCTGTGAAACGCAGTTTCTTTGCAGGCCTGATCTGGCTGAAGTAGGACTTCTGCTCTGGGTGTGCTACTTTGCCCTAGAGCTGAAAGGCACAACGTGCAGGCTTCTTTCCAAAGGGCGAGTTGGGCCCCACAGCATCTTGCTTCCTTCTCTTTGGGAAGCTAAGAAACAACTCTCTCTGCACAGTGCTCTTACAGCCTAGTGGGAACATCTCTTCCAAAGGCCTGTGAAACGCAGTTTCTTTGCAGGCCTGATCTGGCTGAAGTAGGACTTCTGCTCTGGGTGTGCTACTTTGCCCTAGAGCTGAAAGGCACAACGTGCAGGCTTCTTTCCCAAGGGCGAGTTGGGCCGCACAGCATCTTGCTTCCAGCTCTTTGGGAAGCTAAGATACAACTCGCTCTGGACAGTGCTCTTACAGACTACCGGGAACATGTCTTCCAAAGGCCTGTGAAACGCAGTTTCTTTGCAGGCCTGATCTGGCTGAAGTAGGACTTCTGCTCTGGGTGTGCTACTTTGCCCTAGAGCTGAAAGGCACAACGTGCAGGCTTCTTTCCAAAGGGCGAGTTGGGCCCCACAGCATCTTGCTTCCAGCTCTTTGGGAAGCTAAGAAACAACTCGCTCTGCTCAGTGCACTTACAGCCTACCGGGAACGTCTCTTCCAAAGGCCTGTGAAACGCAGTTTCTTTGCAGGCCTGATCTGGCTGAAGTAGGACTTGTGCTCTGGGTGTGCTAATTTGCCCTAGAGCTGAAAGGCACAACGTGCAGGCTTCTTAACAAAGGGTGAGTTGGGCCCCACAGCATCTTGCTTCCAGCTCGTTGGGAAGCTAAGAAACAACTCGCTCTGCACAGTGCTCTTAGAGCCTACGGGGAACATCTCTTCCATAGACCTGTGAAACGCAGTTTCTTTGCAGGCCTGATCTGGCTGAAGTAGGACTTCTGCTCTGGGTGTGCTACTTTGCCCTAGAGCTGAAAGGCACAACGTGCAGGCTTCTTTCCAAAGGGCGAGTTGGGCCCCACAGCATCTTGCTTCCAGCTCTTTGGGAAGCTAAGAAACAACTCGCTCTGCACAGTGCTCTTACAGCCTACCGGGAACATCTCTTCCAAAGGCCTGTGAAACGCAGTTTCTTTGCAGGCCTGATCTGGCTGAAGTAGGACTTCTGCTCTGGGTGTGCTACTTTGCCCTAGAGCTGAAAGGCACAACGTGCAGGCTTCTTTCCAAAGGGCGAGTTGGGCCGCACAGCATCTTGCTTCCAGCTCTTTGGGAAGCTAAGAAACAACTCGCTCTGCACAGTGCTCTTACAGCCTACCGGGAACATGTCTTCCAAAGGCCTGTGAAACGCAGTTTCTTTGCAGGCCTGATCTGGCTGAAGTAGGACTTCTGCTCTGGGTGTGCTACTTTGCCCTAGAGCTGAAAGGCACAACGTGCAGGCTTCTTTCCAAAGGGCGAGTTGGGCCCCACAGCATCTTGCTTCCAGCTCTTTGGGAAGCTAAGAAACAACTCGCTCTGCACAGTGCTCCTACAGCCTACCGGGAACATCTATTCCAAAGGCCTGTGAAACGCAGTTTCTTTGCAGGCCTGATCTGGCTGAAGTAGGACTTCTGCTCTGGGTGTGTTACTTTGCCCTAGAGCTGAAAGGCACAACGTGCAGGCTTCTTTCCAAAGGGCGAGTTGGGCCCCACAGCATCTTGCTTCCAGCTCTTTGGGAAGCTAAGAAACAACTCGCTCTGCACAGTGCTCTTACAGCCTAGTGGGAACATCTCTTCCAAAGGCCTGTGAAACGCAGTTTCTTTGCAGGCCTGAACTGGCTGAAGTAGACTTCTGCTCTGGGTGTGCTACATTGCCATAGAGCTGAGAGGCACAACGTGCAGGCTTCTTTCCAAAGGGCGAGTTGGGCCCCACAGCATCTTGCTTCCAGCTCTTTGGGAAGCTAAGAAACAACTCGCTCTGCACAGTGCTCTTACAGCCTACCGGGAACATCTCTTCCAAAGGCCTGTGAAACGCAGTTTCTTTGCAGGCCTGATCTGGCTGAAGTAGGACTTCTGCTCTGGGTGTGCTACTTTGCCCTAGAGCTGAAAGGCACAACGTGCAGGCTTCTTTCCAAAGGGCGAGTTGGGCCCCACAGCATCTTGCTTCCAGCTCTTTGGGAAGCTAAGAAACAACTCGCTCTGCACAGTGCTCTTACAGCCTACCGGGAACATGTCTTCCAAAGGCCTGTGAAACGCAGTTTCTTTGCAGGCCTGATCTGGCTGAAGTAGGACTTCTGCTGTGGGTGTGCTACTTTGCCCTAGAGCTGAAAGGCACAACGTGCAGGCTTCTTTCCAAAGGGCGAGTTGGGCCCCACAGCATCTTGCTTCCAGCTCTTTGGGAAGCTAAGAAACAACTCGCTCTGCACAGTGCTCTTACAGCCTACCGGGAACATCTATTCCAAAGGCCTGTGAAACGCACTTTCTTTGCAGGCCTGATCTGGCTGAAGTAGGACTTCTGCTCTGGGTGTGTTACTTTGCCCTAGAGCTGAAAGGCACAACGTGCAGGCTTCTTTCCAATGGGCGAGTTGGGCCCCACAGCATCTTGCTTCCAGCTCTTTGGGAAGCTAAGAAACAACTCGCTCTGCATAGTGCTCTTACAGCCTACCGGGAACATCTATTCCAAAGGCCTGTGAAACGCAGTTTCTTTGCAGGCCTGATCTGGCTGAAGTAGGACTTCTGCTCTGGGTGTGTTACTTTGCCCTAGAGCTGAAAGGCACAACGTGCAGGCTTCTTTCCAAAGGGCGAGTTGGGCCCCACAGCATCTTGCTTCCAGCTCTTTGGGAAGCTAAGAAACAACTCGCTCTGCACAGTGCTCTTACAGCCTAGTGGGAACATCTCTTCCAAAGGCCTGTGAAACGCAGTTTCTTTGCAGGCCTGAACTGGCTGAAGTAGACTTCTGCTCTGGGTGTGCTACATTGCCATAGAGCTGAGAGGCACAACGTGCAGGCTTCTTTCCAAAGGGCGAGTTGGGCCCCACAGCATCTTGCTTCCAGCTCTTTGGGAAGCTAAGAAACAACTCGCTCTGCACAGTGCTCTTACAGCCTACCGGGAACATCTCTTCCAAAGGCCTGTGAAACGCAGTTTCTTTGCAGGCCTGATCTGGCTGAAGTAGGACTTCTGCTCTGGGTGTGCTACTTTGCCCTAGAGCTGAAAGGCACAACGTGCAGGCTTCTTTCCAAAGGGCGAGTTGGGCCCCACAGCATCTTGCTTCCTTCTCTTTCGGAAGCTAAGAAACAACTCTCTCTGCACAGTGCTCTTACAGCCTAGTGGGAACATCTCTTCCAAAGGCCTGTGAAACGCAGTTTCTTTGCAGGCCTGATCTGGCTGAAGTAGGACTTCTGCTCTGGGTGTGCTACTTTGCCCTAGAGCTGAAAGGCACAACGTGCAGGCTTCTTTCCAAAGGGCGAGTTGGGCCGCACAGCATCTTGCTTCCAGCTCTTTGGGAAGCTAAGAAACAACTCGCTCTGCACAGTGCTCTTACAGCCTACCGGGAACATGTCTTCCAAAGGCCTGTGAAACGCTGTTTCTTTGCAGGCCTGATCTGGCTGAAGTAGGACTTCTGCTCTGGGTGTGCTACTTTGCCCTAGAGATGAAAGGCACAACGTGCAGGCTTCTTTCCAAAGGGCGAGTTGGGCCCCACAGCATCTTGCTTCCATCTCTTTGGGAAGCTAAGAAACAACTCGCTCTGCACAGTGCTCTTACAGCCTAGAGGGAACATCTCTTCCAAAGGCCTGTGAAACGCAGTTTCTTTGCAGGCCTGATCTGGCTGAAGTAGGACTTCTGCTCTGGGTGTGCTACTTTGCCCTAGAGCTGAAAGGCACAACGTGCAGGCTTCTTTCCAAAGGGCGAGTTGGGCCCCACAGCATCTTGCTTCCAGCTCTTTGGGAAGCTAAGAAACAACTCGCTCTGCACAGTGCTCTTACAGCCTAGTGGGAACATCTCTTCCATAGGCCTGCGAAACGCAGTTTCTTTGCAGGCCTGATCTGGCTGAAGTAGGACTTCTGCTCTGGGTGTGCTACTTTGCCCTAGAGCTGAAAGGCACAACGTGCAGGCTTCTTTCCAAAGGGCGAGTTGGGCCCCACAGCATCTTGCTTCCAGCTCTTTGGGAAGCTAAGAAACAACTCGCTCTGCACAGTGCTCTTACAGCCTTTCGGGAACATGTCTTCCAAAGGCCTGTGAAACGCAGTTTCTTTGCAGGCCTTATCTGGCTGAAGTAGGACTTCTGCTCTGGGTGTGCTACTTTGCCCTAGAGCTGAAAGGCACAACGTGCAGGCTTCTTTCCAAAGGGCGAGTTGGGCCCCACAGCATCTTGCTTCCAGCTCTTTGGGAAGCTAAGAAACAACTCGCTCTGCACAGTGCTCTTACAGCCTACCGGGAACATCTCTTCCAAAGGCCTGTGAAACGCAGTTTCTTTGCAGGCCTGATGTAGCTGAAGTAGGACTTCTGCTCTAGGTGTGCTACTTTGCCCTAGAGCTGAAAGGCACAACGTGCAGGCTTCTTTCCAAAGGGCGAGTTGGGCCCCACAGCATCTTGCTTCCTTCTCTTTAGGAAGCTAAGAAACAACTCTCTCTGCACAGTGCTCTTACAGCCTAGTGGGAACATCTCTTCCAAAGGCCTGTGAAACGCAGTTTCTTTGCAGGCCTGATCTGGCTGAAGTAGGACTTCTGCTCTGGGTGTGCTACTTTGCCCTAGAGCTGAAAGGCACAACGTGCAGGCTTCTTTCCAAAGGGCGAGTTGAGCCGCACAGCATCTTGCTTCCAGCTCTTTGGGAAGCTAAGAAACAACTCGCTCTGCACAGTGCTCTTACAGCCTACCGGGAACATGTCTTCCAAAGGCCTGTGAAACGCTGTTTCTTTGCAGGCCTGATCTGGCTGAAGTAGGACTTCTGCTCTGGGTGTGCTACTTTGCCCTAGAGCTGAAAGGCACAACGTGCAGGCTTCTTTCCAAAGGGCGAGTTGGGCCCCACAGCATCTTGCTTCCATCTCTTTGGGAAGCTAAGAAACAACTCGCTCTGCACAGTGCTCTTACAGCCTAGAGGGAACATCTCTTCCAAAGGCCTGTGAAACGCAGTTTCTTTGCAGGCCTGATCTGGCTGAAGTAGGACTTCTGCTCTGGGTGTGCTACTTTGCCCTAGAGCTGAAAGGCACAACGTGCAGGCTTCTTTCCAAAGGGCGAGTTGGGCCCCACAGCATCTTGCTTCCAGCTCTTTGGGAAGCTAAGAAACAACTCGCTCTGCACAGTGCTCTTACAGCCTAGTGGGAACATCTCTTCCATAGGCCTGCGAAACGCAGTTTCTTTGCAGGCCTGATCTGGCTGAAGTAGGACTTCTGCTCTGGGTGTGCTACTTTGCCCTAGAGCTGAAAGGCACAACGTGCAGGCTTCTTTCCAAAGGGCGAGTTGGGTCCCACAGCATCTTGCTTCCAGCTCTTTGGGAAGCTAAGAAACAACTCGCTCTGCACAGTGCTCTTACAGCCTACCAGGAACATCTCTTCCAAAGGCCTGTGAAACGCAGTTTCTTTGCAGGCCTGATCTGGCTGAAGTAGGACTTCTGCTCTGGGTGTGCTACTTTGCCCTAGAGCTGAAAGGCACAACGTGCAGTCTTCTTTCCAAAGGGCGAGTTGGGCCCCACAGCATCTTGCTTCCAGCTCTTTGGGAAGCTAAGAAACAACTCGCTCTGCACAGTGCTCTTACAGCCTAGTGGGAAGATCTCTTCCAAAGGCCTGTGAAACGCAGTTTCTTTGCAGGCCTGATGTAGCTGAAGTAGGACTTCTGCTCTGGGTGTGCTACTTTGCCCTAGAGCTGAAAGGCACAACGTGCAGGCTTCTTTCCAAAGGGCGAGTTGGGCCCCACAGCATCTTGCTTCCTTCTCTTTGGGAAGCTAAGAAACAACTCGCTCTGCACAGTGCTCTTACAGCCTAGAGGGAACATCTCTTCCAAAGGCCTGTGAAACGCAGTTTCTTTGCAGGCCTGATCTGGCTGAAGTAGGACTTCTGCTCTGTGTGTGCTACTTTGCCCTAGAGCTGAAAGGCACAACGTGCAGGCTTCTTTCCAAAGGGCGAGTAGGGCCCCACAGCATCTTGCTTCCAGCTCTTTGGGAAGCTAAGAAACAACTCGCTCTGCACAGTGCTCTTAGAGCCTACGGGGAACATCTCTTCCATAGACCTGTGAAACGCAGTTTCTTTGCAGGCCTGATCTGGCTGAAGTAGGACTTCTGCTCTGGGTGTGCTACTTTGCCCTAGAGCTGAAAGGCACAACGTGCAGGCTTCTTTCCAAAGGGCGAGTTGGGCCCCACAGCATCTTGCTTCCAGCTCTTTGGGAAGCTAAGAAACAACTCGCTCTGCACAGTGCTCTTACAGCCTAGTGGGAACATCTCTTCCAAAGGCCTGTGAAACGCAGTTTCTTTGCAGGCCTGATCTGGCTGAAGTAGGACTTCTGCTCTGTGTGTGCTACTTTGCCCTAGAGCTGAAAGGCACAACGTGCAGGCTTCTTTCCAAAGGGCGAGTAGGGCCCCACAGCATCTTGCTTCCAGCTCTTTGGGAAGCTAAGAAACAACTCGCTCTGCACAGTGCTCTTAGAGCCTACGGGGAACATCTCTTCCATAGACCAGTGAAACGCAGTTTCTTTGCAGGCCTGATCTGGCTGAAGTAGGACTTCTGCTCTGGGTGTGCTACTTTGCCCTAGAGCTGAAAGGCACAACGTGCAGGCTTCTTTCCAAAGGGCGAGTTGGGCCCCACAGCATCTTGCTTCCAGCTCTTTGGGAAGCTAAGAAACAACTCGCTCTGCACAGTGCTCTTACATTCTACCGGGAACATCTATTCCAAAGGCCTGTGAAACGCAGTTTCTTTGCAGGCCTGATCTGGCTGAAGTAGGACTTCTGCTCTGGGTGTGTTACTTTGCCCCAGAGCTGAAAGGCACAACGTGCAGGCTTCTTTCCAAAGGGCGAGTTGGGCCCCACAGCATCTTGCTTCCTTCTCTTTGGGAAGCTAAGAAACAACTCTCTCTGCACAGTGCTCTTACAGCCTAGTGGGAACATCTCTTCCAAAGGCCTGTGAAACGCAGTTTCTTTGCAGGCCTGATCTGGCTGAAGTAGGACTTCTGCTCTGGGTGTGCTACTTTGCCCTAGAGCTGAAAGGCACAACGTGCAGGCTTCTTTCCAAAGGGCGAGTTGGGCCGCACAGCATCTTGCTTCCAGCTCTTTGGGAAGCTAAGAAACAACTCGCTCTGCACAGTGCTCTTACAGCCTACCGGGAACATGTCTTCCAAAGGCCTGTGAAACGCTGTTTCTTTGCAGGCCTGATCTGGCTGAAGTAGGACTTCTGCTCTGGGTGTGCTACTTTGCCCTAGAGCTGAAAGGCACAACGTGCAGGCTTCTTTCCAAAGGGCGAGTTGGGCCCCACAGCATCTTGCTTCCAGCTCTTTGGGAAGCTAAGAAACAACTCGCTCTGCACAGTGCTCTTACAGCCTAGAGGGAACATCTCTTCCAAAGGCCTGTGAAACGCAGTTTCTTTGCAGGCCTGATCTGGCTGAAGTAGGACTTCTGCTCTGGGTGTGCTACTTTGCCCTAGAGCTGAAAGGCACAACGTGCAGGCTTCTTTCCAAAGGGCGAGTTGGGCCCCACAGCATCTTGCTTCCAGCTCTTTGGGAAGCTAAGAAACAACTCGCTCTGCACAGTGCTCTTACAGCCTAGTGGGAACATCTCTTCCATAGGCCTGCGAAACGCAGTTTCTTTGCAGGCCTGATCTGGCTGAAGTAGGACTTCTGCTCTGGGTGTGCTACTTTGCCCTAGAGCTGAAAGGCACAACGTGCAGGCTTCTTTCCAAAGGGCGAGTTGGGCCCCACAGCATCTTGCTTCCAGCTCTTTGGGAAGCTAAGAAACAACTCGCTCTCCACAGTGCTCTTACAGCCTACCGGGAACATCTCTTCCAAAGGCCTGTGAAACGCAGTTTCTTTGCAGGCCTGATCTGGCTGAAGTAGGACTTCTGCTCTGGGTGTGCTACTTTGCCCTAGAGCTGAAAGGCACAACGTGCAGGCTTCTTTCCAAAGGGCGAGTTGGGCCCCACAGCATCTTGCTTCCAGCTCTTTGGGAAGCTAAGAAACAACTCGCTCTGCACAGTGCTCTTACAGCCTAGTGGGAACATGTCTTCCAAAGGCCTGTGAAACGCAGTTTCTTTGCAGGCCTGATCTGGCTGAAGTAGGACTTCTGCTCTGGGTGTGCTACTTTGCCCTAGAGCTGAAAGGCACAACGTGCAGGCTTCTTTCCAAAGGGCGAGTTGGGCCCCACAGCATCTTGCTTCCAGCTCTTTGGGAAGCTAAGAAACAACTCGCTCTGCACAGTGCTCTTACATTCTACCGGGAACATCTATTCCAAAGGCCTGTGAAACGCAGTTTCTTTGCAGGCCTGATCTGGCTGAAGTAGGACTTCTGCTCTGGGTGTGTTACTTTGCCCCAGAGCTGAAAGGCACAACGTGCAGGCTTCTTTCCAAAGGGCGAGTTGGGCCCCACAGCATCTTGCTTCCTTCTCTTTGGGAAGCTAAGAAACAACTCTCTCTGCACAGTGCTCTTACAGCCTAGTGGGAACATCTCTTCCAAAGGCCTGTGAAACGCAGTTTCTTTGCAGGCCTGATCTGGCTGAAGTAGGACTTCTGCTCTGGGTGTGCTACTTTGCCCTAGAGCTGAAAGGCACAACGTGCAGGCTTCTTTCCAAAGGACGAGTTGGGCCCCACAGCATCTTGCTTCCATCTCTTTGGGAAGCTAAGAAACAACTCGCTCTGCTCAGTGCTCTTACCGCCTACCGGGAACGTCTCTTCCAAAGGCCTGTGAAACGCAGTTTCTTTGCAGGCCTGATCTGGCTGAAGTAGGACTTCTGCTCTGGGTGTGCTACTTTGCCCTAGAGCTGAAAGGCACAACGTGCAGGCTTCTTTCCCAAGGGCGAGTTGGGCCCCACAGCATCTTGCTTCCATCTCTTTGGGAAGCTAAGAAACAACTCGCTCTGCACAGTGCTCTTACAGCCTAGTGGGAACATCTCTTCCAAAGGCCTGTGAAACGCAGTTTCTTTGCAGGCCTGATCTGGCTGAAGTAGGACTTCTGCTCTGGGTGTGCTACTTTGCCCTAGAGCTGAAAGGCACAACGTGCAGGCTTCTTTCCAAAGGGCGAGTTGGGCCCCACAGCATCTTGCTTCCAGCTCTTTGGGAAGCTAAGAAACAACTCGCTCTGCACAGTGCTCTTACAGCCTAGCGGGAACATCTCTTCCAAAGGCCTGTGAAACGCAGTTTCTTTGCAGGCCTGATCTGGCTGAAGTAGGACGTCTGCTCTGGGTGTGCTACTTTGCCCTAGAGCTGAAAGGCACAACGTGCAGGCTTCTTTCCAAAGGGCGAGTTGGGCCCCACAGCATCTTGCTTCCAGCTCTTTGGGAAGCTAAGAAACAACTCGCTCTGCACAGTGCTCTTACAGCCTTTCGGGAACATGTCTTCCAAAGGCCTGTGAAACGCAGTTTCTTTGCAGGCCTGATCTGGCTGAAGTAGGACTTCTGCTCTGGGTGTGCTACTTTGCCCTAGAGCTGAAAGGCACAACGTGCAGGCTTCTTTCCAAAGGGCGAGTTGGGCCCCACAGCATCTTGCTTCCAGCTCTTTGGGAAGCTAAGAAACAACTCGCTCTGCACAGTGCTCTTACAGCCTACCGGGAACATCTCTTCCAAAGGCCTGTGAAACGCAGTTTCTTTGCAGGCCTGATGTAGCTGAAGTAGGACTTCTGCTCTGGGTGTGCTACTTTGCCCTAGAGCTGAAAGGCACAACGTGCAGGCTTCTTTCCAAAGGGCGAGTTGGGCCCCACAGCATCTTGCTTCCTTCTCTTTCGGAAGCTAAGAAACAACTCTCTCTGCACAGTGCTCTTACAGCCTAGTGGGAACATCTCTTCCAAAGGCCTGTGAAACGCAGTTTCTTTGCAGGCCTGATCTGGCTGAAGTAGGACTTCTGCTCTGGGTGTGCTACTTTGCCCTAGAGCTGAAAGGCACAACGTGCAGGCTTCTTTCCAAAGGGCGAGTTGGGCCGCACAGCATCTTGCTTCCAGCTCTTTGGGAAGCTAAGAAACAACTCGCTCTGCACAGTGCTCTTACAGCCTACCGGGAACATGTCTTCCAAAGGCCTGTGAAACGCTGTTTCTTTGCAGGCCTGATCTGGCTGAAGTAGGACTTCTGCTCTGGGTGTGCTACTTTGCCCTAGAGATGAAAGGCACAACGTGCAGGCTTCTTTCCAAAGGGCGAGTTGGGCCCCACAGCATCTTGCTTCCATCTCTTTGGGAAGCTAAGAAACAACTCGCTCTGCACAGTGCTCTTACAGCCTAGAGGGAACATCTCTTCCAAAGGCCTGTGAAACGCAGTTTCTTTGCAGGCCTGATCTGGCTGAAGTAGGACTTCTGCTCTGGGTGTGCTACTTTGCCCTAGAGCTGAAAGGCACAACGTGCAGGCTTCTTTCCAAAGGGCGAGTTGGGCCCCACAGCATCTTGCTTCCAGCTCTTTGGGAAGCTAAGAAACAACTCGCTCTGCACAGTGCTCTTACAGCCTAGTGGGAACATCTCTTCCATAGGCCTGCGAAACGCAGTTTCTTTGCAGGCCTGATCTGGCTGAAGTAGGACTTCTGCTCTGGGTGTGCTACTTTGCCCTAGAGCTGAAAGGCACAACGTGCAGGCTTCTTTCCAAAGGGCGAGTTGGGCCCCACAGCATCTTGCTTCCAGCTCTTTGGGAAGCTAAGAAACAACTCGCTCTGCACAGTGCTCTTACAGCCTTTCGGGAACATGTCTTCCAAAGGCCTGTGAAACGCAGTTTCTTTGCAGGCCTTATCTGGCTGAAGTAGGACTTCTGCTCTGGGTGTGCTACTTTGCCCTAGAGCTGAAAGGCACAACGTGCAGGCTTCTTTCCAAAGGGCGAGTTGGGCCCCACAGCATCTTGCTTCCAGCTCTTTGGGAAGCTAAGAAACAACTCGCTCTGCACAGTGCTCTTACAGCCTACCGGGAACATCTCTTCCAAAGGCCTGTGAAACGCAGTTTCTTTGCAGGCCTGATGTAGCTGAAGTAGGACTTCTGCTCTAGGTGTGCTACTTTGCCCTAGAGCTGAAAGGCACAACGTGCAGGCTTCTTTCCAAAGGGCGAGTTGGGCCCCACAGCATCTTGCTTCCTTCTCTTTAGGAAGCTAAGAAACAACTCTCTCTGCACAGTGCTCTTACAGCCTAGTGGGAACATCTCTTCCAAAGGCCTGTGAAACGCAGTTTCTTTGCAGGCCTGATCTGGCTGAAGTAGGACTTCTGCTCTGGGTGTGCTACTTTGCCCTAGAGCTGAAAGGCACAACGTGCAGGCTTCTTTCCAAAGGGCGAGTTGGGCCGCACAGCATCTTGCTTCCAGCTCTTTGGGAAGCTAAGAAACAACTCGCTCTGCACAGTGCTCTTACAGCCTACCGGGAACATGTCTTCCAAAGGCCTGTGAAACGCTGTTTCTTTGCAGGCCTGATCTGGCTGAAGTAGGACTTCTGCTCTGGGTGTGCTACTTTGCCCTAGAGCTGAAAGGCACAACGTGCAGGCTTCTTTCCAAAGGGCGAGTTGGGCCCCACAGCATCTTGCTTCCATCTCTTTGGGAAGCTAAGAAACAACTCGCTCTGCACAGTGCTCTTACAGCCTAGAGGGAACATCTCTTCCAAAGGCCTGTGAAACGCAGTTTCTTTGCAGGCCTGATCTGGCTGAAGTAGGACTTCTGCTCTGGGTGTGCTACTTTGCCCTAGAGCTGAAAGGCACAACGTGCAGGCTTCTTTCCAAAGGGCGAGTTGGGCCCCACAGCATCTTGCTTCCAGCTCTTTGGGAAGCTAAGAAACAACTCGCTCTGCACAGTGCTCTTACAGCCTAGTGGGAACATCTCTTCCATAGGCCTGCGAAACGCAGTTTCTTTGCAGGCCTGATCTGGCTGAAGTAGGACTTCTGCTCTGGGTGTGCTACTTTGCCCTAGAGCTGAAAGGCACAACGTGCAGGCTTCTTTCCAAAGGGCGAGTTGGGTCCCACAGCATCTTGCTTCCAGCTCTTTGGGAAGCTAAGAAACAACTCGCTCTGCACAGTGCTCTTACAGCCTACCAGGAACATCTCTTCCAAAGGCCTGTGAAACGCAGTTTCTTTGCAGGCCTGATCTGGCTGAAGTAGGACTTCTGCTCTGGGTGTGCTACTTTGCCCTAGAGCTGAAAGGCACAACGTGCAGTCTTCTTTCCAAAGGGCGAGTTGGGCCCCACAGCATCTTGCTTCCAGCTCTTTGGGAAGCTAAGAAACAACTCGCTCTGCACAGTGCTCTTACAGCCTAGTGGGAAGATCTCTTCCAAAGGCCTGTGAAACGCAGTTTCTTTGCAGGCCTGATGTAGCTGAAGTAGGACTTCTGCTCTGGGTGTGCTACTTTGCCCTAGAGCTGAAAGGCACAACGTGCAGGCTTCTTTCCAAAGGGCGAGTTGGGCCCCACAGCATCTTGCTTCCTTCTCTTTGGGAAGCTAAGAAACAACTCGCTCTGCACAGTGCTCTTACAGCCTAGAGGGAACATCTCTTCCAAAGGCCTGTGAAACGCAGTTTCTTTGCAGGCCTGATCTGGCTGAAGTAGGACTTCTGCTCTGTGTGTGCTACTTTGCCCTAGAGCTGAAAGGCACAACGTGCAGGCTTCTTTCCAAAGGGCGAGTAGGGCCCCACAGCATCTTGCTTCCAGCTCTTTGGGAAGCTAAGAAACAACTCGCTCTGCACAGTGCTCTTAGAGCCTACGGGGAACATCTCTTCCATAGACCTGTGAAACGCAGTTTCTTTGCAGGCCTGATCTGGCTGAAGTAGGACTTCTGCTCTGGGTGTGCTACTTTGCCCTAGAGCTGAAAGGCACAACGTGCAGGCTTCTTTCCAAAGGGCGAGTTGGGCCCCACAGCATCTTGCTTCCAGCTCTTTGGGAAGCTAAGAAACAACTCGCTCTGCACAGTGCTCTTACAGCCTAGTGGGAACATCTCTTCCAAAGGCCTGTGAAACGCAGTTTCTTTGCAGGCCTGATCTGGCTGAAGTAGGACTTCTGCTCTGTGTGTGCTACTTTGCCCTAGAGCTGAAAGGCACAACGTGCAGGCTTCTTTCCAAAGGGCGAGTAGGGCCCCACAGCATCTTGCTTCCAGCTCTTTGGGAAGCTAAGAAACAACTCGCTCTGCACAGTGCTCTTAGAGCCTACGGGGAACATCTCTTCCATAGACCAGTGAAACGCAGTTTCTTTGCAGGCCTGATCTGGCTGAAGTAGGACTTCTGCTCTGGGTGTGCTACTTTGCCCTAGAGCTGAAAGGCACAACGTGCAGGCTTCTTTCCAAAGGGCGAGTTGGGCCCCACAGCATCTTGCTTCCAGCTCTTTGGGAAGCTAAGAAACAACTCGCTCTGCACTGTGCTCTTACAGCCTAGTGGGAAGATCTCTTCCAAAGGTCTGTGAAACGCAGTTTCTTTGCAGGCCTGATCTGGCTGAAGTAGGACTTCTGCTCTGGGTGTGCTACTTTGCCCTAGAGCTGAAAGGCACAACGTGCAGGCTTCTTTCCAAAGGGCGAGTTGGGCCCCACAGCATCTTGCTTCCAGCTCTTTGGGAAGCTAAGAAACAACTCGCTCTGCACAGTGCTCTTACATTCTACCGGGAACATCTATTCCAAAGGCCTGTGAAACGCAGTTTCTTTGCAGGCCTGATCTGGCTGAAGTAGGACTTCTGCTCTGGGTGTGTTACTTTGCCCCAGAGCTGAAAGGCACAACGTGCAGGCTTCTTTCCAAAGGGCGAGTTGGGCCCCACAGCATCTTGCTTCCAGCTCTTTGGGAAGCTAAGAAACAACTCGCTCTGCACAGTGCTCTTACAGCCTACCGGGAACATCTCTTCCAAAGGCCTGTGAAACGCAGTTTCTTTGCAGGCCTGAACTGGCTGAAGTAGACTTCTGCTCTGGGTGTGCTACATTTCCCTAGAGCTGAGAGGCACAACGTGCAGGCTTCTTTCCAAAGGGCGAGTTGCGCCCCACAGCATCTTGCTTCCAGCTCTTTGGGAAGCTAAGAAACAACTCGCTCTGCACAGTGCTCTTACAGCCTACCGGGAACATCTCTTCCAAAGGCCTGTGAAACGCAGTTTCTTTGCAGGCCTGATCTGGCTGAAGTAGGACTTCTGCTCTGGGTGTGCTACTTTGCCCTAGAGCTGAAAGGCACAACGTGCAGGCTTCTTTCCAAAGGGCGAGTTGGGCCCCACAGCATCTTGCTTCCAGCTCTTTGGGAAGCTAAGAAACAACTCGCTCTGCACAGTGCTCTTACAGCCTAGCGGGAACATCTCTTCCAAAGGCCTGTGAAACGCAGTTTCTTTGCAGGCCTGATCTGGCTGAAGTAGGACTTCTGCTCTGGGTGTGCTACTTTGCCCTAGAGCTGAAAGGCACAACGTGCAGGCTTCTTTCCAAAGGGCGAGTTGGGCCCCACAGCATCTTGCTTCCAGCTCTTTGGGAAGCTAAGAAACAACTCGCTCTGCACAGTGCTCTTACAGCCTAGTGGGAAGATCTCTTCCAAAGGCCTGTGAAACGCAGTTTCTTTGCAGGCCTGATCTGGCTGAAGTAGGACTTCTGCTCTGGGTGTGCTACTTTGCCCTAGAGCTGAAAGGCACAACGTGCAGGCTTCTTTCCAAAGGGCGAGTTGGGCCCCACAGCATCTTGCTTCCAGCTCTTTGGGAAGCTAAGAAACAACTCGCTCTGCACAGTGCTCTTACAGCCTAGCGGGAACATCTCTTCCAAAGGCCTGTGAAACGCAGTTTCTTTGCAGGCCTGATCTGGCTGAAGTAGGACGTCTGCTCTGGGTGTGCTACTTTGCCCTAGAGCTGAAAGGCACAACGTGCAGGCTTCTTTCCAAAGGGCGAGTTGGGCCCCACAGCATCTTGCTTCCAGCTCTTTGGGAAGCTAAGAAACAACTCGCTCTGCACAGTGCTCTTACAGCCTTTCGGGAACATGTCTTCCAAAGGCCTGTGAACGCAGTTTCTTTGCAGGCCTGATCTGGCTGAAGTAGGACTTCTGCTCTGGGTGTGCTACTTTGCCCTAGAGCTGAAAGGCACAACGTGCAGGCTTCTTTCCAAAGGGCGAGTTGGGCCCCACAGCATCTTGCTTCCAGCTCTTTGGGAAGCTAAGAAACAACTCGCTCTGCACAGTGCTCTTACAGCCTACCGGGAACATCTCTTCCAAAGGCCTGTGAAACGCAGTTTCTTTGCAGGCCTGATGTAGCTGAAGTAGGACTTCTGCTCTGGGTGTGCTACTTTGCCCTAGAGCTGAAAGGCACAACGTGCAGGCTTCTTTCCAAAGGGCGAGTTGGGCCCCACAGCATCTTGCTTCCTTCTCTTTCGGAAGCTAAGAAACAACTCTCTCTGCACAGTGCTCTTACAGCCTAGTGGGAACATCTCTTCCAAAGGCCTGTGAAACGCAGTTTCTTTGCAGGCCTGATCTGGCTGAAGTAGGACTTCTGCTCTGGGTGTGCTACTTTGCCCTAGAGCTGAAAGGCACAACGTGCAGGCTTCTTTCCAAAGGGCGAGTTGGGCCGCACAGCATCTTGCTTCCAGCTCTTTGGGAAGCTAAGAAACAACTCGCTCTGCACAGTGCTCTTACAGCCTACCGGGAACATGTCTTCCAAAGGCCTGTGAAACGCTGTTTCTTTGCAGGCCTGATCTGGCTGAAGTAGGACTTCTGCTCTGGGTGTGCTACTTTGCCCTAGAGATGAAAGGCACAACGTGCAGGCTTCTTTCCAAAGGGCGAGTTGGGCCCCACAGCATCTTGCTTCCATCTCTTTGGGAAGCTAAGAAACAACTCGCTCTGCACAGTGCTCTTACAGCCTAGAGGGAACATCTCTTCCAAAGGCCTGTGAAACGCAGTTTCTTTGCAGGCCTGATCTGGCTGAAGTAGGACTTCTGCTCTGGGTGTGCTACTTTGCCCTAGAGCTGAAAGGCACAACGTGCAGGCTTCTTTCCAAAGGGCGAGTTGGGCCCCACAGCATCTTGCTTCCAGCTCTTTGGGAAGCTAAGAAACAACTCGCTCTGCACAGTGCTCTTACAGCCTAGAGGGAACATGTCTTCCAAAGGCCTGTGAAACGCAGTTTCTTTGCAGGCCTTATCTGGCTGAAGTAGGACTTCTGCTCTGGGTGTGCTACTTTGCCCTAGAGCTGAAAGGCACAACGTGCAGGCTTCTTTCCAAAGGGCGAGTTGGGCCCCACAGCATCTTGCTTCCAGCTCTTTGGGAAGCTAAGAAACAACTCGCTCTGCACAGTGCTCTTACAGCCTACCGGGAACATCTCTTCCAAAGGCCTGTGAAACGCAGTTTCTTTGCAGGCCTGATGTAGCTGAAGTAGGACTTCTGCTCTAGGTGTGCTACTTTGCCCTAGAGCTGAAAGGCACAACGTGCAGGCTTCTTTCCAAAGGGCGAGTTGGGCCCCACAGCATCTTGCTTCCTTCTCTTTAGGAAGCTAAGAAACAACTCTCTCTGCACAGTGCTCTTACAGCCTAGAGGGAACATCTCTTCCAAAGGCCTGTGAAACGCAGTTTCTTTGCAGGCCTGATCTGGCTGAAGTAGGACTTCTGCTCTGGGTGTGCTACTTTGCCCTAGAGCTGAAAGGCACAACGTGCAGGCTTCTTTCCAAAGGGCGAGTTGGGCCGCACAGCATCTTGCTTCCAGCTCTTTGGGAAGCTAAGAAACAACTCGCTCTGCACAGTGCTCTTACAGCCTAGTGGGAACATCTCTTCCATAGGCCTGCGAAACGCAGTTTCTTTGCAGGCCTGATCTGGCTGAAGTAGGACTTCTGCTCTGGGTGTGCTACTTTGCCCTAGAGCTGAAAGGCACAACGTGCAGGCTTCTTTCCAAAGGGCGAGTTGGGCCCCACAGCATCTTGCTTCCAGCTCTTTGGGAAGCTAAGAAACAACTCGCTCTGCACAGTGCTCTTACAGCCTACCAGGAACATCTCTTCCAAAGGCCTGTGAAACGCAGTTTCTTTGCAGGCCTGATCTGGCTGAAGTAGGACTTCTGCTCTGGGTGTGCTACTTTGCCCTAGAGCTGAAAGGCACAACGTGCAGTCTTCTTTCCAAAGGGCGAGTTGGGCCCCACAGCATCTTGCTTCCAGCTCTTTGGGAAGCTAAGAAACAACTCGCTCTGCACAGTGCTCTTACAGCCTAGTGGGAAGATCTCTTCCAAAGGCCTGTGAAACGCAGTTTCTTTGCAGGTCTGATGTAGCTGAAGTAGGACTTCTGCTCTGGGTGTGCTACTTTGCCCTAGAGCTGAAAGGCACAACGTGCAGGCTTCTTTCCAAAGGGCGAGTTGGGCCCCACAGCATCTTGCTTCCTTCTCTTTGGGAAGCTAAGAAACAACTCGCTCTGCACAGTGCTCTTACAGCCTAGTGGGAACATCTCTTCCAAAGGCCTGTGAAACGCAGTTTCTTTGCAGGCCTGATCTGGCTGAAGTAGGACTTCTGCTCTGTGTGTGCTACTTTGCCCTAGAGCTGAAAGGCACAACGTGCAGGCTTCTTTCCAAAGGGCGAGTAGGGCCCCACAGCATCTTGCTTCCAGCTCTTTGGGAAGCTAAGAAACAACTCGCTCTGCACAGTGCTGTTAGAGCCTACGGGGAACATCTCTTCCATAGACCTGTGAAACGCAGTTTCTTTGCAGGCCTGATCTGGCTGAAGTAGGACTTCTGCTCTGGGTGTGCTACTTTGCCCTAGAGCTGAAAGGCACAACGTGCAGGCTTCTTTCCAAAGGGCGAGTTGGGCCCCACAGCATCTTGCTTCCAGCTCTTTGGGAAGCTAAGAAACAACTCGCTCTGCACAGTGCTCTTACAGCCTAGTGGGAACATCTCTTCCAAAGGCCTGTGAAACGCAGTTTCTTTGCAGGCCTGATCTGGCTGAAGTAGGACTTCTGCTCTGTGTGTGCTACTTTGCCCTAGAGCTGAAAGGCACAACGTGCAGGCTTCTTTCCAAAGGGCGAGTAGGGCCCCACAGCATCTTGCTTCCAGCTCTTTGGGAAGCTAAGAAACAACTCGCTCTGCACAGTGCTCTTAGAGCCTACGGGGAACATCTCTTCCATAGACCTGTGAAACGCAGTTTCTTTGCAGGCCTGATCTGGCTGAAGTAGGACTTCTGCTCTGGGTGTGCTACTTTGCCCTAGAGCTGAAAGGCACAACGTGCAGGCTTCTTTCCAAAGGGCGAGTTGGGCCCCACAGCATCTTGCTTCCAGCTCTTTGGGAAGCTAAGAAACAACTCGCTCTGCACAGTGCTCTTACAGCCTAGTGGGAAGATCTCTTCCAAAGGCCTGTGAAACGCAGTTTCTTTGCAGGCCTGATCTGGCTGAAGTAGGACTTCTGCTCTGGGTGTGCTACTTTGCCCTAGAGCTGAAAGGCACAACGTGCAGGCTTCTTTCCAAAGGGCGAGTTGGGCCCCACAGCATCTTGCTTCCAGCTCTTTGGGAAGCTAAGAAACAACTCGCTCTGCACAGTGCTCTTACATTCTACCGGGAACATCTATTCCAAAGGCCTGTGAAACGCAGTTTCTTTGCAGGCCTGATCTGGCTGAAGTAGGACTTCTGCTCTGGGTGTGTTACTTTGCCCCAGAGCTGAAAGGCACAACGTGCAGGCTTCTTTCCAAAGGGCGAGTTGGGCCCCACAGCATCTTGCTTCCAGCTCTTTGGGAAGCTAAGAAACAACTCGCTCTGCACAGTGCTCTTACAGCCTACCGGGAACATCTCTTCCAAAGGCCTGTGAAACGCAGTTTCTTTGCAGGCCTGAACTGGCTGAAGTAGACTTCTGCTCTGGGTGTGCTACATTTCCCTAGAGCTGAGAGGCACAACGTGCAGGCTTCTTTCCAAAGGGCGAGTTGCGCCCCACAGCATCTTGCTTCCAGCTCTTTGGGAAGCTAAGAAACAACTCGCTCTGCACAGTGCTCTTACAGCCTACCGGGAACATCTCTTCCAAAGGCCTGTGAAACACAGTTTCTTTGCAGGCCTGATCTGGCTGAAGTAGGACTTCTGCTCTGGGTGTGCTACTTTGCCCTAGAGCTGAAAGGCACAACGTGCAGGCTTCTTTCCAAAGGGCGAGTTGGGCCCCACAGCATCTTGCTTCCAGCTCTTTGGGAAGCTAAGAAACAACTCGCTCTGCACAGTGCTCTTACAGCCTAGCGGGAACATCTCTTCCAAAGGCCTGTGAAACGCAGTTTCTTTGCAGGCCTGATCTGGCTGAAGTAGGACTTCTGCTCTGGGTGTGCTACTTTGCCCTAGAGCTGAAAGGCACAACGTGCAGGCTTCTTTCCAAAGGGCGAGTTGGGCCCCACAGCATCTTGCTTCCAGCTCTTTGGGAAGCTAAGAAACAACTCGCTCTGCACAGTGCTCTTACAGCCTTTCGGGAACATGTCTTCCAAAGGCCTGTGAAACGCAGTTTCTTTGCAGGCCTTATCTGGCTGAAGTAGGACTTCTGCTCTGGGTGTGCTACTTTGCCCTAGAGCTGAAAGGCACAACGTGCAGGCTTCTTTCCAAAGGGCGAGTTGGGCCCCACAGCATCTTGCTTCCAGCTCTTTGGGAAGCTAAGAAACAACTCGCTCTGCACAGTGCTCTTACAGCCTACCGGGAACATCTCTTCCAAAGGCCTGTGAAACGCAGTTTCTTTGCAGGCCTGATGTAGCTGAAGTAGGACTTCTGCTCTAGGTGTGCTACTTTGCCCTAGAGCTGAAAGGCACAACGTGCAGGCTTCTTTCCAAAGGGCGAGTTGGGCCCCACAGCATCTTGCTTCCTTCTCTTTCGGAAGCTAAGAAACAACTCTCTCTGCACAGTGCTCTTACAGCCTAGTGGGAACATCTCTTCCAAAGGCCTGTGAAACGCAGTTTCTTTGCAGGCCTGATCTGGCTGAAGTAGGACTTCTGCTCTGGGTGTGCTACTTTGCCCTAGAGCTGAAAGGCACAACGTGCAGGCTTCTTTCCAAAGGGCGAGTTGGGCCGCACAGCATCTTGCTTCCAGCTCTTTGGGAAGCTAAGAAACAACTCGCTCTGCACAGTGCTCTTACAGCCTACCGGGAACATGTCTTCCAAAGGCCTGTGAAACGCTGTTTCTTTGCAGGCCTGATCTGGCTGAAGTAGGACTTCTGCTCTGGGTGTGCTACTTTGCCCTAGAGCTGAAAGGCACAACGTGCAGGCTTCTTTCCAAAGGGCGAGTTGGGCCCCACAGCATCTTGCTTCCATCTCTTTGGGAAGCTAAGAAACAACTCGCTCTGCACAGTGCTCTTACAGCCTAGAGGGAACATCTCTTCCAAAGGCCTGTGAAACGCAGTTTCTTTGCAGGCCTGATCTGGCTGAAGTAGGACTTCTGCTCTGGGTGTGCTACTTTGCCCTAGAGCTGAAAGGCACAACGTGCAGGCTTCTTTCCAAAGGGCGAGTTGGGCCCCACAGCATCTTGCTTCCAGCTCTTTGGGAAGCTAAGAAACAACTCGCTCTGCACAGTGCTCTTACAGCCTAGTGGGAACATCTCTTCCATAGGCCTGCGAAACGCAGTTTCTTTGCAGGCCTGATCTGGCTGAAGTAGGACTTCTGCTCTGGGTGTGCTACTTTGCCCTAGAGCTGAAAGGCACAACGTGCAGGCTTCTTTCCAAAGGGCGAGTTGGGCCCCACAGCATCTTGCTTCCAGCTCTTTGGGAAGCTAAGAAACAACTCGCTCTGCACAGTGCTCTTACAGCCTACCGGGAACATCTCTTCCAAAGGCCTGTGAAACGCAGTTTCTTTGCAGGCCTGATCTGGCTGAAGTAGGACTTCTGCTCTGGGTGTGCTACTTTGCCCTAGAGCTGAAAGGCACAACGTGCAGGCTTCTTTCCAAAGGGCGAGTTGGGCCCCACAGCATCTTGCTTCCAGCTCTTTGGGAAGCTAAGAAACAACTCGCTCTGCACAGTGCTCTTACAGCCTAGTGGGAACATGTCTTCCAAAGGCCTGTGAAACGCAGTTTCTTTGCAGGCCTGATCTGGCTGAAGTAGGACTTCTGCTCTGGGTGTGCTACTTTGCCCTAGAGCTGAAAGGCACAACGTGCAGGCTTCTTTCCAAAGGGCGAGTTGGGCCCCACAGCATCTTGCTTCAAGCTCTTTGGGAAGCTAAGAAACAACTCGCTCTGCACAGTGCTCTTACAGCCTACCGGGAACATCTCTTCCAAAGGCCTGTGAAACGCAGTTTCTTTGCAGGCCTGATCTGGCTGAAGTAGGACTTCTGCTCTGGGTGTGCTACTTTGCCCTAGAGCTGAAAGGCACAACGTGCAGGCTTCTTTCCAAAGGACGAGTTGGGCCCCACAGCATCTTGCTTCCATCTCTTTGGGAAGCTAAGAAACAACTCGCTCTGCACAGTGCTCTTACAGCCTAGAGGGAACATCTCTTCCATAGGCCTGCGAAACGCAGTTTCTTTGCAGGCCTGATCTGGCTGAAGTAGGACTTCTGCTCTGGGTGTGCTACTTTGCCCTAGAGCTGAAAGGCACAACGTGCAGGCTTCTTTCCAAAGGGCGAGTTGGGCCCCACAGCATCTTGCTTCCAGCTCTTTGGGAAGCTAAGAAACAACTCGCTCTGCACAGTGCTCTTACAGCCTACCGGGAACATCTCTTCCAAAGGCCTGTGAAACGCAGTTTCTTTGCAGGCCTGATCTGGCTGAAGTAGGACTTCTGCTCTGGGTGTGCTACTTTGCCCTAGAGCTGAAAGGCACAACGTGCAGGCTTCTTTCCAAAGGGCGAGTTGGGCCCCACAGCATCTTGCTTCCAGCTCTTTGGGAAGCTAAGAAACAACTCGCTCTGCACAGTGCTCTTACAGCCTAGTGGGAACATGTCTTCCAAAGGCCTGTGAAACGCAGTTTCTTTGCAGGCCTGATCTGGCTGAAGTAGGACTTCTGCTCTGGGTGTGCTACTTTGCCCTAGAGCTGAAAGGCACAACGTGCAGGCTTCTTTCCAAAGGGCGAGTTGGGCCCCACAGCATCTTGCTTCCAGCTCTTTGGGAAGCTAAGAAACAACTCGCTCTGCACAGTGCTCTTACAGCCTACCGGGAACATCTCTTCCAAAGGCCTGTGAAACGCAGTTTCTTTGCAGGCCTGATCTGGCTGAAGTAGGACTTCTGCTCTGGGTGTGCTACTTTGCCCT
This sequence comes from Equus caballus, assembly GCF_041296265.1. Lineage (NCBI taxonomy): Eukaryota > Metazoa > Chordata > Mammalia > Perissodactyla > Equidae > Equus > Equus caballus. The sequence continues at coordinate 44,960,270 of NC_091692.1, forward strand.
AGAGCTGAAAGGCACAACGTGCAGGCTTCTTTCCAAAGGGCGAGTTGGGCCCCACAGCATCTTGCTTCCAGCTCTTTGGGAAGCTAAGAAACAACTCGCTCTGCACAGTGCTCTTACAGCCTACCGGGAACATCTCTTCCAAAGGCCTGTGAAACGCAGTTTCTTTGCAGGCCTGATCTGGCTGAAGTAGGACTTCTGCTCTGGGTGTGCTACTTTGCCCTAGAGCTGAAAGGCACAACGTGCAGGCTTCTTTCCAAAGGGCGAGTTGGGCCCCACAGCATCTTGCTTCCAGCTCTTTGGGAAGCTAAGAAACAACTCGCTCTGCACAGTGCTCTTACAGCCTACCGGGAACATCTCTTCCAAAGGCCTGTGAAACGCAGTTTCTTTGCAGGCCTGATCTGGCTGAAGTAGGACTTCTGCTCTGGGTGTGCTACTTTGCCCTAGAGCTGAAAGGCACAACGTGCAGGCTTCTTTCCAAAGGACGAGTTGGGCCCCACAGCATCTTGCTTCCATCTCTTTGGTAAGCGAAGAAACAACTCGCTCTGCACAGTGCTCTTACAGCCTAGAGGGAACATCTCTTCCAAAGGCCTGTGAAACGCAGTTTCTTTGCAGGCCTGATCTGGCTGAAGTAGGACTTCTGCTCTTGGTGTGCTACTTTGCCCTAGAGCTGAAAGGCACAACGTGCAGGCTTCTTTCCAAAGGGCGAGTTGGGCCCCACAGCATCTTGCTTCCAGCTCTTTGGGAAGCTAAGAAACAACTCGCTCTGCACAGTGCTCTTACAGCCTAGTGGGAACATCTCTTCCATAGGCCTGCGAAACGCAGTTTCTTTGCAGGCCTGATCTGGCTGAAGTAGGACTTCTGCTCTGGGTGTGCTACTTTGCCCTAGAGCTGAAAGGCACAACGTGCAGGCTTCTTTCCAAAGGGCGAGTTGGGCCCCACAGCATCTTGCTTCCAGCTCTTTGGGAAGCTAAGAAACAACTCGCTCTGCACAGTGCTCTTACAGCCTTTCGGGAACATGTCTTCCAAAGGCCTGTGAAACGCAGTTTCTTTGCAGGCCTTATCTGGCTGAAGTAGGACTTCTGCTCTGGGTGTGCTACTTTGCCCTAGAGCTGAAAGGCACAACGTGCAGGCTTCTTTCCAAAGGGCGAGTTGGGCCCCACAGCATCTTGCTTCCAGCTCTTTGGGAAGCTAAGAAACAACTCGCTCTGCACAGTGCTCTTACAGCCTACCGGGAACATCTCTTCCAAAGGCCTGTGAAACGCAGTTTCTTTGCAGGCCTGATGTAGCTGAAGTAGGACTTCTGCTCTAGGTGTGCTACTTTGCCCTAGAGCTGAAAGGCACAACGTGCAGGCTTCTTTCCAAAGGGCGAGTTGGGCCCCACAGCATCTTGCTTCCTTCTCTTTCGGAAGCTAAGAAACAACTCTCTCTGCACAGTGCTCTTACAGCCTAGTGGGAACATCTCTTCCAAAGGCCTGTGAAACGCAGTTTCTTTGCAGGCCTGATCTGGCTGAAGTAGGACTTCTGCTCTGGGTGTGCTACTTTGCCCTAGAGCTGAAAGGCACAACGTGCAGGCTTCTTTCCAAAGGGCGAGTTGGGCCGCACAGCATCTTGCTTCCAGCTCTTTGGGAAGCTAAGAAACAACTCGCTCTGCACAGTGCTCTTACAGCCTACCGGGAACATGTCTTCCAAAGGCCTGTGAAACGCTGTTTCTTTGCAGGCCTGATCTGGCTGAAGTAGGACTTCTGCTCTGGGTGTGCTACTTTGCCCTAGAGCTGAAAGGCACAACGTGCAGGCTTCTTTCCAAAGGGCGAGTTGGGCCCCACAGCATCTTGCTTCCAGCTCTTTGGGAAGCTAAGAAACAACTCGCTCTGCACAGTGCTCTTACAGCCTAGAGGGAACATCTCTTCCAAAGGCCTGTGAAATGCAGTTTCTTTGCAGGCCTGATCTGGCTGAAGTAGGACTTCTGCTCTGGGTGTGCTACTTTGCCCTAGAGCTGAAAGGCACAACGTGCAGGCTTCTTTCCAAAGGGCGAGTTGGGCCCCACAGCATCTTGCTTCCAGCTCTTTGGGAAGCTAAGAAACAACTCGCTCTGCACAGTGCTCTTACAGCCTAGTGGGAACATCTCTTCCATAGGCCTGCGAAACGCAGTTTCTTTGCAGGCCTGATCTGGCTGAAGTAGGACTTCTGCTCTGGGTGTGCTACTTTGCCCTAGAGCTGAAAGGCACAACGTGCAGGCTTCTTTCCAAAGGGCGAGTTGGGCCCCACAGCATCTTGCTTCCAGCTCTTTGGGAAGCTAAGAAACAACTCGCTCTGCAGAGTGCTCTTACAGCCTACCAGGAACATCTCTTCCAAAGGCCTGTGAAACGCAGTTTCTTTGCAGGCCTGATCTGGCTGAAGTAGGACTTCTGCTCTGGGTGTGCTACTTTGCCCTAGAGCTGAAAGGCACAACGTGCAGTCTTCTTTCCAAAGGGCGAGTTGGGCCCCACAGCATCTTGCTTCCAGCTCTTTGGGAAGCTAAGAAACAACTCGCTCTGCACAGTGCTCTTACAGCCTAGTGGGAAGATCTCTTCCAAAGGCCTGTGAAACGCAGTTTCTTTGCAGGCCTGATGTAGCTGAAGTAGGACTTCTGCTCTGGGTGTGCTACTTTGCCCTAGAGCTGAAAGGCACAACGTGCAGGCTTCTTTCCAAAGGGCGAGTTGGGCCCCACAGCATCTTACTTCCTTCTCTTTGGGAAGCTAAGAAACAACTCGCTCTGCACAGTGCTCTTACAGCCTAGTGGGAACATCTCTTCCAAAGGCCTGTGAAACGCAGTTTCTTTGCAGGCCTGATCTGGCTGAAGTAGGACTTCTTCTCTGTGTGTGCTACTTTGCCCTAGAGCTGAAAGGCACAACGTGCAGGCTTCTTTCCAAAGGGCGAGTTGGGCCCCACAGCATCTTGCTTCCAGCTCTTTGGGAAGCTAAGAAACAACTCGCTCTGCACAGTGCTCTTAGAGCCTACGGGGAACATCTCTTCCATAGACCTGTGAAACGCAGTTTCTTTGCAGGCCTGATCTGGCTGAAGTAGGACTTGTGCTCTGGGTGTGCTACTTTGCCCTAGAGCTGAAAGGCACAACGTGCAGGCTTCTTTCCAAAGGGCGAGTTGGGCCCCACAGCATCTTGCTTCCAGCTCTTTGGGAAGCTAAGAAACAACTCGCTCTGCACAGTGCTCTTACAGCCTAGTGGGAAGATCTCTTCCAAAGGCCTGTGAAACGCAGTTTCTTTGCAGGCCTGATCTGGCTGAAGTAGGACTTCTGCTCTGGGTGTGCTACTTTGCCCTAGAGCTGAAAGGCACAACGTGCAGGCTTCTTTCCAAAGGGCGAGTTGGGCCCCACAGCATCTTGCTTCCAGCTCTTTGGGAAGCTAAGAAACAACTCGCTCTGCACAGTGCTCTTACATTCTACCGGGAACATCTATTCCAAAGGCCTGTGAAACGCAGTTTCTTTGCAGGCCTGATCTGGCTGAAGTAGGACTTCTGCTCTGGGTGTGTTACTTTGCCCCAGAGCTGAAAGGCACAACGTGCAGGCTTCTTTCCAAAGGGCGAGTTGGGCCGCACAGCATCTTGCTTCCAGCTCTTTGGGAAGCTAAGAAACAACTCTCTCTGCACAGTGCTCTTACAGCCTAGTGGGAACATCTCTTCCAAAGGCCTGTGAAACGCAGTTTCTTTGCAGGCCTGATCTGGCTGAAGTAGGACTTCTGCTCTGGGTGTGCTACTTTGCCCTAGAGCTGAAAGGCACAACGTGCAGGCTTCTTTCCAAAGGGCGAGTTGGGCCGCACAGCATCTTGCTTCCAGCTCTTTGGGAAGCTAAGAAACAACTCGCTCTGCACAGTGCTCTTACAGCCTACCGGGAACATGTCTTCCAAAGGCCTGTGAAACGCTGTTTCTTTGCAGGCCTGATCTGGCTGAAGTAGGACTTCTGCTCTGGGTGTGCTACTTTGCCCTAGAGCTGAAAGGCACAACGTGCAGGCTTCTTTCCAAAGGGCGAGTTGGGCCCCACAGCATCTTGCTTCCAGCTCTTTGGGAAGCTAAGAAACAACTCGCTCTGCACAGTGCTCTTACAGCCTAGAGGGAACATCTCTTCCAAAGGCCTGTGAAACGCAGTTTCTTTGCAGGCCTGATCTGGCTGAAGTAGGACTTCTGCTCTGGGTGTGCTACTTTGCCCTAGAGCTGAAAGGCACAACGTGCAGGCTTCTTTCCAAAGGGCGAGTTGGGCCCCACAGCATCTTGCTTCCAGCTCTTTGGGAAGCTAAGAAACAACTCGCTCTGCACAGTGCTCTTACAGCCTAGTGGGAACATCTCTTCCATAGGCCTGCGAAACGCAGTTTCTTTGCAGGCCTGATCTGGCTGAAGTAGGACTTCTGCTCTGGGTGTGCTACTTTGCCCTAGAGCTGAAAGGCACAACGTGCAGGCTTCTTTCCAAAGGGCGAGTTGGGCCCCACAGCATCTTGCTTCCAGCTCTTTGGGAAGCTAAGAAACAACTCGCTCTCCACAGTGCTCTTACAGCCTACCGGGAACATCTCTTCCAAAGGCCTGTGAAACGCAGTTTCTTTGCAGGCCTGATCTGGCTGAAGTAGGACTTCTGCTCTGGGTGTGCTACTTTGCCCTAGAGCTGAAAGGCACAACGTGCAGGCTTCTTTCCAAAGGGCGAGTTGGGCCCCACAGCATCTTGCTTCCAGCTCTTTGGGAAGCTAAGAAACAACTCGCTCTGCACAGTGCTCTTACAGCCTAGTGGGAACATGTCTTCCAAAGGCCTGTGAAACGCAGTTTCTTTGCAGGCCTGATCTGGCTGAAGTAGGACTTCTGCTCTGGGTGTGCTACTTTGCCCTAGAGCTGAAAGGCACAACGTGCAGGCTTCTTTCCAAAGGGCGAGTTGGGCCCCACAGCATCTTGCTTCCAGCTCTTTGGGAAGCTAAGAAACAACTCGCTCTGCACAGTGCTCTTACAGCCTACCGGGAACATCTCTTCCAAAGGCCTGTGAAACGCAGTTTCTTTGCAGGCCTGATCTGGCTGAAGTAGGACTTCTGCTCTGTGTGTGCTACTTTGCCCTAGAGCTGAAAGGCACAACGTGCAGGCTTCTTTCCAAAGGGCGAGTTGGGCCCCACAGCATCTTGCTTCCTTCTCTTTGGGAAGCTAAGAAACAACTCTCTCTGCACAGTGCTCTTACAGCCTAGTGGGAACATCTCTTCCAAAGGCCTGTGAAACGCAGTTTCTTTGCAGGCCTGATCTGGCTGAAGTAGGACTTCTGCTCTGGGTGTGCTACTTTGCCCTAGAGCTGAAAGGCACAACGTGCAGGCTTCTTTCCAAAGGACGAGTTGGGCCCCACAGCATCTTGCTTCCATCTCTTTGGGAAGCTAAGAAACAACTCGCTCTGCTCAGTGCTCTTACCGCCTACCGGGAACGTCTCTTCCAAAGGCCTGTGAAACGCAGTTTCTTTGCAGGCCTGATCTGGCTGAAGTAGGACTTCTGCTCTGGGTGTGCTACTTTGCCCTAGAGCTGAAAGGCACAACGTGCAGGCTTCTTTCCCAAGGGCGAGTTGGGCCCCACAGCATCTTGCTTCCATCTCTTTGGGAAGCTAAGAAACAACTCGCTCTGCACAGTGCTCTTACAGCCTAGTGGGAACATCTCTTCCAAAGGCCTGTGAAACGCAGTTTCTTTGCAGGCCTGATCTGGCTGAAGTAGGACTTCTGCTCTGGGTGTGCTACTTTGCCCTAGAGCTGAAAGGCACAACGTGCAGGCTTCTTTCCAAAGGGCGAGTTGGGCCCCACAGCATCTTGCTTCCAGCTCTTTGGGAAGCTAAGAAACAACTCGCTCTGCACAGTGCTCTTACAGCCTAGCGGGAACATCTCTTCCAAAGGCCTGTGAAACGCAGTTTCTTTGCAGGCCTGATCTGGCTGAAGTAGGACGTCTGCTCTGGGTGTGCTACTTTGCCCTAGAGCTGAAAGGCACAACGTGCAGGCTTCTTTCCAAAGGGCGAGTTGGGCCCCACAGCATCTTGCTTCCAGCTCTTTGGGAAGCTAAGAAACAACTCGCTCTGCACAGTGCTCTTACAGCCTTTCGGGAACATGTCTTCCAAAGGCCTGTGAAACGCAGTTTCTTTGCAGGCCTGATCTGGCTGAAGTAGGACTTCTGCTCTGGGTGTGCTACTTTGCCCTAGAGCTGAAAGGCACAACGTGCAGGCTTCTTTCCAAAGGGCGAGTTGGGCCCCACAGCATCTTGCTTCCAGCTCTTTGGGAAGCTAAGAAACAACTCGCTCTGCACAGTGCTCTTACAGCCTACCGGGAACATCTCTTCCAAAGGCCTGTGAAACGCAGTTTCTTTGCAGGCCTGATGTAGCTGAAGTAGGACTTCTGCTCTGGGTGTGCTACTTTGCCCTAGAGCTGAAAGGCACAACGTGCAGGCTTCTTTCCAAAGGGCGAGTTGGGCCCCACAGCATCTTGCTTCCTTCTCTTTCGGAAGCTAAGAAACAACTCTCTCTGCACAGTGCTCTTACAGCCTAGTGGGAACATCTCTTCCAAAGGCCTGTGAAACGCAGTTTCTTTGCAGGCCTGATCTGGCTGAAGTAGGACTTCTGCTCTGGGTGTGCTACTTTGCCCTAGAGCTGAAAGGCACAACGTGCAGGCTTCTTTCCAAAGGGCGAGTTGGGCCGCACAGCATCTTGCTTCCAGCTCTTTGGGAAGCTAAGAAACAACTCGCTCTGCACAGTGCTCTTACAGACTACCGGGAACATGTCTTCCAAAGGCCTGTGAAACGCTGTTTCTTTGCAGGCCTGATCTGGCTGAAGTAGGACTTCTGCTCTGGGTGTGCTACTTTGCCCTAGAGATGAAAGGCACAACGTGCAGGCTTCTTTCCAAAGGGCGAGTTGGGCCCCACAGCATCTTGCTTCCATCTCTTTGGGAAGCTAAGAAACAACTCGCTCTGCACAGTGCTCTTACAGCCTAGAGGGAACATCTCTTCCAAAGGCCTGTGAAACGCAGTTTCTTTGCAGGCCTGATCTGGCTGAAGTAGGACTTCTGCTCTGGGTGTGCTACTTTGCCCTAGAGCTGAAAGGCACAACGTGCAGGCTTCTTTCCAAAGGGCGAGTTGGGCCCCACAGCATCTTGCTTCCAGCTCTTTGGGAAGCTAAGAAACAACTCGCTCTGCACAGTGCTCTTACAGCCTAGTGGGAACATCTCTTCCATAGGCCTGCGAAACGCAGTTTCTTTGCAGGCCTGATCTGGCTGAAGTAGGACTTCTGCTCTGGGTGTGCTACTTTGCCCTAGAGCTGAAAGGCACAACGTGCAGGCTTCTTTCCAAAGGGCGAGTTGGGCCCCACAGCATCTTGCTTCCAGCTCTTTGGGAAGCTAAGAAACAACTCGCTCTGCACAGTGCTCTTACAGCCTTTCGGGAACATGTCTTCCAAAGGCCTGTGAAACGCAGTTTCTTTGCAGGCCTTATCTGGCTGAAGTAGGACTTCTGCTCTGGGTGTGCTACTTTGCCCTAGAGCTGAAAGGCACAACGTGCAGGCTTCTTTCCAAAGGGCGAGTTGGGCCCCACAGCATCTTGCTTCCAGCTCTTTGGGAAGCTAAGAAACAACTCGCTCTGCACAGTGCTCTTACAGCCTACCGGGAACATCTCTTCCAAAGGCCTGTGAAACGCAGTTTCTTTGCAGGCCTGATGTAGCTGAAGTAGGACTTCTGCTCTAGGTGTGCTACTTTGCCCTAGAGCTGAAAGGCACAACGTGCAGGCTTCTTTCCAAAGGGCGAGTTGGGCCCCACAGCATCTTGCTTCCTTCTCTTTAGGAAGCTAAGAAACAACTCTCTCTGCACAGTGCTCTTACAGCCTAGTGGGAACATCTCTTCCAAAGGCCTGTGAAACGCAGTTTCTTTGCAGGCCTGATCTGGCTGAAGTAGGACTTCTGCTCTGGGTGTGCTACTTTGCCCTAGAGCTGAAAGGCACAACGTGCAGGCTTCTTTCCAAAGGGCGAGTTGGGCCGCACAGCATCTTGCTTCCAGCTCTTTGGGAAGCTAAGAAACAACTCGCTCTGCACAGTGCTCTTACAGCCTACCGGGAACATGTCTTCCAAAGGCCTGTGAAACGCTGTTTCTTTGCAGGCCTGATCTGGCTGAAGTAGGACTTCTGCTCTGGGTGTGCTACTTTGCCCTAGAGCTGAAAGGCACAACGTGCAGGCTTCTTTCCAAAGGGCGAGTTGGGCCCCACAGCATCTTGCTTCCATCTCTTTGGGAAGCTAAGAAACAACTCGCTCTGCACAGTGCTCTTACAGCCTAGAGGGAACATCTCTTCCAAAGGCCTGTGAAACGCAGTTTCTTTGCAGGCCTGATCTGGCTGAAGTAGGACTTCTGCTCTGGGTGTGCTACTTTGCCCTAGAGCTGAAAGGCACAACGTGCAGGCTTCTTTCCAAAGGGCGAGTTGGGCCCCACAGCATCTTGCTTCCAGCTCTTTGGGAAGCTAAGAAACAACTCGCTCTGCACAGTGCTCTTACAGCCTAGTGGGAACATCTCTTCCATAGGCCTGCGAAACGCAGTTTCTTTGCAGGCCTGATCTGGCTGAAGTAGGACTTCTGCTCTGGGTGTGCTACTTTGCCCTAGAGCTGAAAGGCACAACGTGCAGTCTTCTTTCCAAAGGGCGAGTTGGGCCCCACAGCATCTTGCTTCCAGCTCTTTGGGAAGCTAAGAAACAACTCGCTCTGCACAGTGCTCTTACAGCCTAGTGGGAAGATCTCTTCCAAAGGCCTGTGAAACGCAGTTTCTTTGCAGGTCTGATGTAGCTGAAGTAGGACTTCTGCTCTGGGTGTGCTACTTTGCCCTAGAGCTGAAAGGCACAACGTGCAGGCTTCTTTCCAAAGGGCGAGTTGGGCCCCACAGCATCTTGCTTCCTTCTCTTTGGGAAGCTAAGAAACAACTCGCTCTGCACAGTGCTCTTACAGCCTAGTGGGAACATCTCTTCCAAAGGCCTGTGAAACGCAGTTTCTTTGCAGGCCTGATCTGGCTGAAGTAGGACTTCTGCTCTGTGTGTGCTACTTTGCCCTAGAGCTGAAAGGCACAACGTGCAGGCTTCTTTCCAAAGGGCGAGTAGGGCCCCACAGCATCTTGCTTCCAGCTCTTTGGGAAGCTAAGAAACAACTCGCTCTGCACAGTGCTCTTAGAGCCTACGGGGAACATCTCTTCCATAGACCTGTGAAACGCAGTTTCTTTGCAGGCCTGATCTGGCTGAAGTAGGACTTCTGCTCTGGGTGTGCTACTTTGCCCTAGAGCTGAAAGGCACAACGTGCAGGCTTCTTTCCAAAGGGCGAGTTGGGCCCCACAGCATCTTGCTTCCAGCTCTTTGGGAAGCTAAGAAACAACTCGCTCTGCACAGTGCTCTTACAGCCTAGTGGGAACATCTCTTCCAAAGGCCTGTGAAACGCAGTTTCTTTGCAGGCCTGATCTGGCTGAAGTAGGACTTCTGCTCTGTGTGTGCTACTTTGCCCTAGAGCTGAAAGGCACAACGTGCAGGCTTCTTTCCAAAGGGCGAGTAGGGCCCCACAGCATCTTGCTTCCAGCTCTTTGGGAAGCTAAGAAACAACTCGCTCTGCACAGTGCTCTTAGAGCCTACGGCGAACATCTCTTCCATAGACCTGTGAAACGCAGTTTCTTTGCAGGCCTGATCTGGCTGAAGTAGGACTTCTGCTCTGGGTGTGCTACTTTGCCCTAGAGCTGAAAGGCACAACGTGCAGGCTTCTTTCCAAAGGGCGAGTTGGGCCCCACAGCATCTTGCTTCCAGCTCTTTGGGAAGCTAAGAAACAACTCGCTCTGCACAGTGCTCTTACAGCCTACCGGGAACATCTCTTCCAAAGGCCTGTGAAACGCAGTTTCTTTGCAGGCCTGATCTGGCTGAAGTAGGACTTCTGCTCTGGGTGTGCTACTTTGCCCTAGAGCTGAAAGGCACAACGTGCAGGCTTCTTTCCAAAGGGCGAGTTGGGCCCCACAGCATCTTGCTTCCAGCTCTTTGGGAAGCTAAGAAACAACTCGCTCTGCACAGTGCTCTTACAGCCTACCGGGAACATCTATTAAAAAGGCCTGTGAAACGCAGTTTCTTTGCAGGCCTGATCTGGCTGAAGTAGGACTTCTGCTCTGGGTGTGTTACTTTGCCCTAGAGCTGAAAGGCACAACGTGCAGGCTTCTTTCCAAAGGGCGAGTTGGGCCCCACAGCATCTTGCTTCCAGCTCTTTGGGAAGCTAAGAAACAACTCGCTCTGCACAGTGCTCTTACAGCCTAGTGGGAACATCTCTTCCAAAGGCCTGTGAAACGCAGTTTCTTTGCAGGCCTGAACTGGCTGAAGTAGACTTCTGCTCTGGGTGTGCTACATTGCCATAGAGCTGAGAGGCACAACGTGCAGGCTTCTTTCCAAAGGGCGAGTTGGGCCCCACAGCATCTTGCTTCCAGCTCTTTGGGAAGCTAAGAAACAACTCGCTCTGCACAGTGCTCTTACAGCCTACCGGGAACATCTCTTCCAAAGGCCTGTGAAACGCAGTTTCTTTGCAGGCCTGATCTGGCTGAAGTAGGACTTCTGCTCTGGGTGTGCTACTTTGCCCTAGAGCTGAAAGGCACAACGTGCAGGCTTCTTTCCAAAGGGCGAGTTGGGCCCCACAGCATCTTGCTTCCAGCTCTTTGGGAAGCTAAGAAACAACTCGCTCTGCACAGTGCTCTTACAGCCTACCGGGAACATCTCTTCCAAAGGCCTGTGAAACGCAGTTTCTTTGCAGGCCTGATCTGGCTGAAGTAGGACTTCTGCTGTGGGTGTGCTACTTTGCCCTAGAGCTGAAAGGCACAACGTGCAGGCTTCTTTCCAAAGGGCGAGTTGGGCCCCACAGCATCTTGCTTCCTTCTCTTTGGGAAGCTAAGAAACAACTCTCTCTGCACAGTGCTCTTACAGCCTAGTGGGAACATCTCTTCCAAAGGCCTGTGAAACGCAGTTTCTTTGCAGGCCTGATCTGGCTGAAGTAGGACTTCTGCTCTGGGTGTGCTACTTTGCCCTAGAGCTGAAAGGCACAACGTGCAGGCTTCTTTCCCAAGGGCGAGTTGGGCCGCACAGCATCTTGCTTCCAGCTCTTTGGGAAGCTAAGATACAACTCGCTCTGGACAGTGCTCTTACAGACTACCGGGAACATGTCTTCCAAAGGCCTGTGAAACGCAGTTTCTTTGCAGGCCTGATCTGGCTGAAGTAGGACTTCTGCTCTGGGTGTGCTACTTTGCCCTAGAGCAGAAAGGCACAACGTGCAGGCTTCTTTCCAAAGGGCGAGTTGGGCCCCACAGCATCTTGCTTCCATCTCTTTGGGAAGCTAAGAAACAACTCGCTCTGCTCAGTGCTCTTACCGCCTACCGGGAACGTCTCTTCCAAAGGCCTGTGAAACGCAGTTTCTTTGCAGGCCTGATCTGGCTGAAGTAGGACTTGTGCTCTGGGTGTGCTAATTTGCCCTAGAGCTGAAAGGCACAACGTGCAGGCTTCTTTCCAAAGGGCGAGTTGGGCCCCACAGCATCTTGCTTCCAGCTCTTTGGGAAGCTAAGAAACAACTCGCTCTGCACAGTGCTCTTAGAGCCTACGGGGAACATCTATTCCATAGACCTGTGAAACGCAGTTTCTTTGCAGGCCTGATCTGGCTGAAGTAGGACTTCTGCTCTGGGTGTGCTACTTTGCCCTAGAGCTGAAAGGCACAACGTGCAGGCTTCTGTCCAAAGGGTGAGTTGGGCCCCACAGCATCTTGCTTCCATCTCTTTGGGAAGCTAAGAAACAACTCGCTCTGCACAGTGCTCTTACAGCCTACGGGGAACATCTCTTCCAAAGGCCTGTGAAACGCAGTTTCTTTGCAGGCCTTATCTGGCTGAAGTAGGACTTCTGCTCTGGGTGTGCTACTTTGCCCTACAGCTGAAAGGCACAACGTGCAGGCTTCTTTCCAAAGGGCGAGTTGGGCCCCACAGCATCTTGCTTCCAGCTCTTTGGGAAGCTAAGAAACAACTCGCTCTGCACAGTGCTCTTACAGCCTAGTGGGAACATGTCTTCCAAAGGCCTGTGAAACGCAGTTTCTTTGCAGGCCTGATCTGGCTGAAGTAGGACTTCTGCTCTGGGTGTGCTACTTTGCCCTAGAGCTGAAAGGCACAACGTGCAGGCTTCTTTCCAAAGGGCGAGTTGGGCCCCACAGCATCTTGCTTCCAGCTCTTTGGGAAGCTAAGAAACAACTCGCTCTGCACAGTGCTCTTACAGCCTACCGGGAACATGTCTTCCAAAGGCCTGTGAAAGGCAGTTTCTTTGCAGGCCTGATCTGGCTGAAGTAGGACTTGTGCTCTGGGTGTGCTACTTTGCCCTAGAGCTGAAAGGCACAACGTGCAGGCTTCTTTCCAAAGGGCGAGTTGGGCCCCACAGCATCTTGCTTCCAGCTCTTTGGGAAGCTAAGAAACAACTCGCTCTGCACAGTGCTCTTACAGCCTACCGGGAACATCTCTTCCAAAGGCCTGTGAAACGCAGTTTCTTTGCAGGCCTGATCTGGCTGAAGTAGGACTTCTGCTCTGGGTGTGCTACTTTGCCCTAGAGCTGAAAGGCACAACGTGCAGGCTTCTTTCCAAAGGGCGAGTTGGGCCCCACAGCATCTTGCTTCCAGCTCTTTGGGAAGCTAAGAAACAACTCGCTCTGCACAGTGCTCTTACAGCCTACCGGGAACATGTCTTCCAAAGGCCTGTGAAACGCAGTTTCTTTGCAGGCCTGATCTGGCTGAAGTAGGACTTCTGCTCTGGGTGTGCTACTTTGCCCTAGAGCTGAAAGGCACAACGTGCAGGCTTCTTTCCAAAGGGCGAGTTGGGCCCCACAGCATCTTGCTTCCAGCTCTTTGGGAAGCTAAGAAACAACTCGCTCTGCACAGTGCTCTTACAGCCTACCGGGAACATCTATTAAAAAGGCCTGTGAAACGCAGTTTCTTTGCAGGCCTGATCTGGCTGAAGTAGGACTTCTGCTCTGGGTGTGTTACTTTGCCCTAGAGCTGAAAGGCACAACGTGCAGGCTTCTTTCCAAAGGGCGAGTTGGGCCCCACAGCATCTTGCTTCCAGCTCTTTGGGAAGCTAAGAAACAACTCGCTCTGCACAGTGCTCTTACAGCCTAGTGGGAACATCTCTTCCAAAGGCCTGTGAAACGCAGTTTCTTTGCAGGCCTGATCTGGCTGAAGTAGGACTTCTGCTCTGGGTGTGCTACTTTGCCCTAGAGCTGAAAGGCACAACGTGCAGGCTTCTTTCCAAAGGGCGAGTTGGGCCGCACAGCATCTTGCTTCCAGCTCTTTGGGAAGCTAAGAAACAACTCGCTCTGCACAGTGCTCTTACAGCCTACCGGGAACATGTCTTCCAAAGGCCTGTGAAACGCTGTTTCTTTGCAGGCCTGATCTGGCTGAAGTAGGACTTCTGCTCTGGGTGTGCTACTTTGCCCTAGAGCTGAAAGGCACAACGTGCAGGCTTCTTTCCAAAGGGCGAGTTGGGCCCCACAGCATCTTGCTTCCAGCTCTTTGGGAAGCTAAGAAACAACTCGCTCTGCACAGTGCTCTTACAGCCTAGAGGGAACATCTCTTCCAAAGGCCTGTGAAACGCAGTTTCTTTGCAGGCCTGATCTGGCTGAAGTAGGACTTCTGCTCTGGGTGTGCTACTTTGCCCTAGAGCTGAAAGGCACAACGTGCAGGCTTCTTTCCAAAGGGCGAGTTGGGCCCCACAGCATCTTGCTTCCAGCTCTTTGGGAAGCTAAGAAACAACTCGCTCTGCACAGTGCTCTTACAGCCTAGTGGGAACATCTCTTCCATAGGCCTGCGAAACGCAGTTTCTTTGCAGGCCTGATCTGGCTGAAGTAGGACTTCTGCTCTGGGTGTGCTACTTTGCCCTAGAGCTGAAAGGCACAACGTGCAGGCTTCTTTCCAAAGGGCGAGTTGGGCCCCACAGCATCTTGCTTCCAGCTCTTTGGGAAGCTAAGAAACAACTCGCTCTGCACAGTGCTCTTACAGCCTACCAGGAACATCTCTTCCAAAGGCCTGTGAAACGCAGTTTCTTTGCAGGCCTGATCTGGCTGAAGTAGGACTTCTGCTCTGGGTGTGCTACTTTGCCCTAGAGCTGAAAGGCACAACGTGCAGTCTTCTTTCCAAAGGGCGAGTTGGGCCCCACAGCATCTTGCTTCCAGCTCTTTGGGAAGCTAAGAAACAACTCGCTCTGCACAGTGCTCTTACAGCCTAGTGGGAAGATCTCTTCCAAAGGCCTGTGAAACGCAGTTTCTTTGCAGGCCTGATGTAGCTGAAGTAGGACTTCTGCTCTGGGTGTGCTACTTTGCCCTAGAGCTGAAAGGCACAACGTGCAGGCTTCTTTCCAAAGGGCGAGTTGGGCCCCACAGCATCTTGCTTCCTTCTCTTTGGGAAGCTAAGAAACAACTCGCTCTGCACAGTGCTCTTACAGCCTAGTGGGAACATCTCTTCCAAAGGCCTGTGAAACGCAGTTTCTTTGCAGGCCTGATCTGGCTGAAGTAGGACTTCTGCTCTGGGTGTGCTACTTTGCCCTAGAGCTGAAAGGCACAACGTGCAGGCTTCTTTCCAAAGGGCGAGTAGGGCCCCACAGCATCTTGCTTCCAGCTCTTTGGGAAGCTAAGAAACAACTCGCTCTGCACAGTGCTCTTAGAGCCTACGGGGAACATCTCTTCCATAGACCTGTGAAACGCAGTTTCTTTGCAGGCCTGATCTGGCTGAAGTAGGACTTCTGCTCTGGGTGTGCTACTTTGCCCTAGAGCTGAAAGGCACAACGTGCAGGCTTCTTTCCAAAGGGCGAGTTGGGCCCCACAGCATCTTGCTTCCAGCTCTTTGGGAAGCTAAGAAACAACTCGCTCTGCACAGTGCTCTTACAGCCTAGTGGGAACATCTCTTCCAAAGGCCTGTGAAACGCAGTTTCTTTGCAGGCCTGATCTGGCTGAAGTAGGACTTCTGCTCTGTGTGTGCTACTTTGCCCTAGAGCTGAAAGGCACAACGTGCAGGCTTCTTTCCAAAGGGCGAGTAGGGCCCCACAGCATCTTGCTTCCAGCTCTTTGGGAAGCTAAGAAACAACTCGCTCTGCACAGTGCTCTTAGAGCCTACGGGGAACATCTCTTCCATAGACCAGTGAAACGCAGTTTCTTTGCAGGCCTGATCTGGCTGAAGTAGGACTTCTGCTCTGGGTGTGCTACTTTGCCCTAGAGCTGAAAGGCACAACGTGCAGGCTTCTTTCCAAAGGGCGAGTTGGGCCCCACAGCATCTTGCTTCCAGCTCTTTGGGAAGCTAAGAAACAACTCGCTCTGCACTGTGCTCTTACAGCCTAGTGGGAAGATCTCTTCCAAGGCCTGTGAAACGCAGTTTCTTTGCAGGCCTGATCTGGCTGAAGTAGGACTTCTGCTCTGGGTGTGCTACTTTGCCCTAGAGCTGAAAGGCACAACGTGCAGGCTTCTTTCCAAAGGGCGAGTTGGGCCCCACAGCATCTTGCTTCCAGCTCTTTGGGAAGCTAAGAAACAACTCGCTCTGCACAGTGCTCTTACATTCTACCGGGAACATCTATTCCAAAGGCCTGTGAAACGCAGTTTCTTTGCAGGCCTGATCTGGCTGAAGTAGGACTTCTGCTCTGGGTGTGTTACTTTGCCCCAGAGCTGAAAGGCACAACGTGCAGGCTTCTTTCCAAAGGGCGAGTTGGGCCCCACAGCATCTTGCTTCCAGCTCTTTGGGAAGCTAAGAAACAACTCGCTCTGCACAGTGCTCTTACAGCCTACCGGGAACATCTCTTCCAAAGGCCTGTGAAACGCAGTTTCTTTGCAGGCCTGAACTGGCTGAAGTAGACTTCTGCTCTGGGTGTGCTACATTTCCCTAGAGCTGAGAGGCACAACGTGCAGGCTTCTTTCCAAAGGGCGAGTTGCGCCCCACAGCATCTTGCTTCCAGCTCTTTGGGAAGCTAAGAAACAACTCTCTCTGCACAGTGCTCTTACAGCCTACCGGGAACATCTCTTCCAAAGGCCTGTGAAACGCAGTTTCTTTGCAGGCCTGATCTGGCTGAAGTAGGACTTCTGCTCTGGGTGTGCTACTTTGCCCTAGAGCTGAAAGGCACAACGTGCAGGCTTCTTTCCAAAGGGCGAGTTGGGCCCCACAGCATCTTGCTTCCAGCTCTTTGGGAAGCTAAGAAACAACTCGCTCTGCACAGTGCTCTTACAGCCTAGCGGGAACATCTCTTCCAAAGGCCTGTGAAACGCAGTTTCTTTGCAGGCCTGATCTGGCTGAAGTAGGACTTCTGCTCTGGGTGTGCTACTTTGCCCTAGAGCTGAAAGGCACAACGTGCAGGCTTCTTTCCAAAGGGCGAGTTGGGCCCCACAGCATCTTGCTTCCAGCTCTTTGGGAAGCTAAGAAACAACTCGCTCTGCACAGTGCTCTTACAGCCTAGTGGGAAGATCTCTTCCAAAGGCCTGTGAAACGCAGTTTCTTTGCAGGCCTGATCTGGCTGAAGTAGGACTTCTGCTCTGGGTGTGCTACTTTGCCCTAGAGCTGAAAGGCACAACGTGCAGGCTTCTTTCCAAAGGGCGAGTTGGGCCCCACAGCATCTTGCTTCCAGCTCTTTGGGAAGCTAAGAAACAACTCGCTCTGCACAGTGCTCTTACAGCCTAGCGGGAACATCTCTTCCAAAGGCCTGTGAAACGCAGTTTCTTTGCAGGCCTGATCTGGCTGAAGTAGGACGTCTGCTCTGGGTGTGCTACTTTGCCCTAGAGCTGAAAGGCACAACGTGCAGGCTTCTTTCCAAAGGGCGAGTTGGGCCCCACAGCATCTTGCTTCCAGCTCTTTGGGAAGCTAAGAAACAACTCGCTCTGCACAGTGCTCTTAGAGCCTACGGGGAACATCTCTTCCATAGACCTGTGAAACGCAGTTTCTTTGCAGGCCTGATCTGGCTGAAGTAGGACTTCTGCTCTGGGTGTGCTACTTTGCCCTAGAGCTGAAAGGCACAACGTGCAGGCTTCTTTCCAAAGGGCGAGTTGGGCCCCACAGCATCTTGCTTCCAGCTCTTTGGGAAGCTAAGAAACAACTCGCTCTGCACAGTGCTCTTACAGCCTAGTGGGAACATCTCTTCCAAAGGCCTGTGAAACGCAGTTTCTTTGCAGGCCTGATCTGGCTGAAGTAGGACTTCTGCTCTGTGTGTGCTACTTTGCCCTAGAGCTGAAAGGCACAACGTGCAGGCTTCTTTCCAAAGGGCGAGTAGGGCCCCACAGCATCTTGCTTCCAGCTCTTTGGGAAGCTAAGAAACAACTCGCTCTGCACAGTGCTCTTAGAGCCTACGGGGAACATCTCTTCCATAGACCTGTGAAACGCAGTTTCTTTGCAGGCCTGATCTGGCTGAAGTAGGACTTCTGCTCTGGGTGTGCTACTTTGCCCTAGAGCTGAAAGGCACAACGTGCAGGCTTCTTTCCAAAGGGCGAGTTGGGCCCCACAGCATCTTGCTTCCAGCTCTTTGGGAAGCTAAGAAACAACTCGCTCTGCACAGTGCTCTTACAGCCTAGTGGGAAGATCTCTTCCAAAGGCCTGTGAAACGCAGTTTCTTTGCAGGCCTGATCTGGCTGAAGTAGGACTTCTGCTCTGGGTGTGCTACTTTGCCCTAGAGCTGAAAGGCACAACGTGCAGGCTTCTTTCCAAAGGGCGAGTTGGGCCCCACAGCATCTTGCTTCCAGCTCTTTGGGAAGCTAAGAAACAACTCGCTCTGCACAGTGCTCTTACATTCTACCGGGAACATCTATTCCAAAGGCCTGTGAAACGCAGTTTCTTTGCAGGCCTGATCTGGCTGAAGTAGGACTTCTGCTCTGGGTGTGTTACTTTGCCCCAGAGCTGAAAGGCACAACGTGCAGGCTTCTTTCCAAAGGGCGAGTTGGGCCCCACAGCATCTTGCTTCCAGCTCTTTGGGAAGCTAAGAAACAACTCGCTCTGCACAGTGCTCTTACAGCCTACCGGGAACATCTCTTCCAAAGGCCTGTGAAACGCAGTTTCTTTGCAGGCCTGAACTGGCTGACGTAGACTTCTGCTCTGGGTGTGCTACATTTCCCTAGAGCTGAGAGGCACAACGTGCAGGCTTCTTTCCAAAGGGCGAGTTGCGCCCCACAGCATCTTGCTTCCAGCTCTTTGGGAAGCTAAGAAACAACTCGCTCTGCACAGTGCTCTTACAGCCTACCGGGAACATCTCTTCCAAAGGCCTGTGAAACACAGTTTCTTTGCAGGCCTGATCTGGCTGAAGTAGGACTTCTGCTCTGGGTGTGCTACTTTGCCCTAGAGCTGAAAGGCACAACGTGCAGGCTTCTTTCCAAAGGGCGAGTTGGGCCCCACAGCATCTTGCTTCCAGCTCTTTGGGAAGCTAAGAAACAACTCGCTCTGCACAGTGCTCTTACAGCCTAGCGGGAACATCTCTTCCAAAGGCCTGTGAAACGCAGTTTCTTTGCAGGCCTGATCTGGCTGAAGTAGGACTTCTGCTCTGGGTGTGCTACTTTGCCCTAGAGCTGAAAGGCACAACGTGCAGGCTTCTTTCCAAAGGGCGAGTTGGGCCCCACAGCATCTTGCTTCCAGCTCTTTGGGAAGCTAAGAAACAACTCGCTCTGCACAGTGCTCTTACAGCCTAGTGGGAAGATCTCTTCCAAAGGCCTGTGAAACGCAGTTTCTTTGCAGGCCTGATCTGGCTGAAGTAGGACTTCTGCTCTGGGTGTGCTACTTTGCCCTAGAGCTGAAAGGCACAACCTGCAGGCTTCTTTCCAAAGGGCGAGTTGGGCCCCACAGCATCTTGCTTCCAGCTCTTTGGGAAGCTAAGAAACAACTCTCTCTGCACAGTGCTCTTACAGCCTAGTGGGAACATCTCTTCCAAAGGCCTGTGAAACGCAGTTTCTTTGCAGGCCTGATCTGGCTGAAGTAGGACTTCTGCTCTGGGTGTGCTACTTTGCCCTAGAGCTGAAAGGCACAACGTGCAGGCTTCTTTCCCAAGGGCGAGTTGGGCCGCACAGCATCTTGCTTCCAGCTCTTTGGGAAGCTAAGATACAACTCGCTCTGGACAGTGCTCTTACAGACTACCGGGAACATGTCTTCCAAAGGCCTGTGAAACGCAGTTTCTTTGCAGGCCTGATCTGGCTGAAGTAGGACTTCTGCTCTGGGTGTGCTACTTTGCCCTAGAGCTGAAAGGCACAACGTGCAGGCTTCTTTCCAAAGGGCGAGTTGGACCCCACAGCATCTTGCTTCCAGCTCTTTGGGAAGCTAAGAAACAACTCGCTCTGCTCAGTGCTCTTACAGCCTACCGGGAACGTCTCTTCCAAAGGCCTGTGAAACGCAGTTTCTTTGCAGGCCTGATCTGGCTGAAGTAGGACTTGTTCTCTGGGTGTGCTACTTTGCCCTAGAGCTGAAAGGCACAACGTGCAGGCTTCTTAACAAAGGGTGAGTTGGGCCCCACAGCATCTTGCTTCCAGCTCTTTGGGAAGCTAAGAAACAACTCGCTCTGCACAGTGCTCTTAGAGCCTACGGGGAACATCTCTTCCATAGACCTGTGAAACGCAGTTTCTTTGCAGGCCTGATCTGGCTGAAGTAGGACTTCTGCTCTGGGTGTGCTACTTTGCCCTAGAGCTGAAAGGCACAACGTGCAGGCTTCTTTCCAAAGGGCGAGTTGGGCCCCACAGCATCTTGCTTCCAGCTCTTTGGGAAGCTAAGAAACAACTCGCTCTGCACAGTGCTCTTACAGCCTACCGGGAACATCTCTTCCAAAGGCCTGTGAAACGCAGTTTCTTTGCAGGCCTGATCTGGCTGAAGTAGGACTTCTGCTCTGGGTGTGCTACTTTGCCCTAGAGCTGAAAGGCACAACGTGCAGGCTTCTTTCCAAAGGGCGAGTTGGGCCCCACAGCATCTTGCTTCCAGCTCTTTGGGAAGCTAAGAAACAACTCGCTCTGCACAGTGCTCTTACAGCCTACCGGGAACATCTATTAAAAAGGCCTGTGAAACGCAGTTTCTTTGCAGGCCTGATCTGGCTGAAGTAGGACTTCTGCTCTGGGTGTGTTACTTTGCCCTAGAGCTGAAAGGCACAACGTGCAGGCTTCTTTCCAAAGGGCGAGTTGGGCCCCACAGCATCTTGCTTCCAGCTCTTTGGGAAGCTAAGAAACAACTCGCTCTGCACAGTGCTCTTACAGCCTAGTGGGAACATCTCTTCCAAAGGCCTGTGAAACGCAGTTTCTTTGCAGGCCTGAACTGGCTGAAGTAGACTTCTGCTCTGGGTGTGCTACATTGCCATAGAGCTGAGAGGCACAACGTGCAGGCTTCTTTCCAAAGGGCGAGTTGGGCCCCACAGCATCTTGCTTCCAGCTCTTTGGGAAGCTAAGAAACAACTCGCTCTGCACAGTGCTCTTACAGCCTACCGGGAACATCTCTTCCAAAGGCCTGTGAAACGCAGTTTCTTTGCAGGCCTGATCTGGCTGAAGTAGGACTTCTGCTCTGGGTGTGCTACTTTGCCCTAGAGCTGAAAGGCACAACGTGCAGGCTTCTTTCCAAAGGGCGAGTTGGGCCCCACAGCATCTTGCTTCCAGCTCTTTGGGAAGCTAAGAAACAACTCGCTCTGCACAGTGCTCTTACAGCCTACCGGGAACATCTCTTCCAAAGGCCTGTGAAACGCAGTTTCTTTGCAGGCCTGATCTGGCTGAAGTAGGACTTCTGCTGTGGGTGTGCTACTTTGCCCTAGAGCTGAAAGGCACAACGTGCAGGCTTCTTTCCAAAGGGCGAGTTGGGCCCCACAGCATCTTGCTTCCTTCTCTTTGGGAAGCTAAGAAACAACTCTCTCTGCACAGTGCTCTTACAGCCTAGTGGGAACATCTCTTCCAAAGGCCTGTGAAACGCAGTTTCTTTGCAGGCCTGATCTGGCTGAAGTAGGACTTCTGCTCTGGGTGTGCTACTTTGCCCTAGAGCTGAAAGGCACAACGTGCAGGCTTCTTTCCCAAGGGCGAGTTGGGCCGCACAGCATCTTGCTTCCAGCTCTTTGGGAAGCTAAGATACAACTCGCTCTGGACAGTGCTCTTACAGACTACCGGGAACATGTCTTCCAAAGGCCTGTGAAACGCAGTTTCTTTGCAGGCCTGATCTGGCTGAAGTAGGACTTCTGCTCTGGGTGTGCTACTTTGCCCTAGAGCAGAAAGGCACAACGTGCAGGCTTCTTTCCAAAGGGCGAGTTGGGCCCCACAGCATCTTGCTTCGATCTCTTTGGGAAGCTAAGAAACAACTCGCTCTGCTCAGTGCTCTTACCGCCTACCGGGAACGTCTCTTCCAAAGGCCTGTGAAACGCAGTTTCTTTGCAGGCCTGATCTGGCTGAAGTAGGACTTGTGCTCTGGGTGTGCTAATTTGCCCTAGAGCTGAAAGGCACAACGTGCAGGCTTCTTTCCAAAGGGCGAGTTGGGCCCCACAGCATCTTGCTTCCAGCTCTTTGGGAAGCTAAGAAACAACTCGCTCTGCACAGTGCTCTTAGAGCCTACGGGGAACATCTATTCCATAGACCTGTGAAACGCAGTTTCTTTGCAGGCCTGATCTGGCTGAAGTAGGACTTCTGCTCTGGGTGTGCTACTTTGCCCTAGAGCTGAAAGGCACAACGTGCAGGCTTCTGTCCAAAGGGTGAGTTGGGCCCCACAGCATCTTGCTTCCATCTCTTTGGGAAGCTAAGAAACAACTCGCTCTGCACAGTGC
This sequence comes from Equus caballus, assembly GCF_041296265.1. Taxonomy (NCBI): domain Eukaryota; kingdom Metazoa; phylum Chordata; class Mammalia; order Perissodactyla; family Equidae; genus Equus; species Equus caballus. The sequence goes on from NC_091692.1 coordinate 44,982,034, forward strand.
TCTTACAGCCTACCGGGAACATCTCTTCCAAAGGCCTGTGAAACGCAGTTTCTTTGCAGGCCTTATCTGGCTGAAGTAGGACTTCTGCTCTGGGTGTGCTACTTTGCCCTACAGCTGAAAGGCACAACGTGCAGGCTTCTTTCCAAAGGGCGAGTTGGGCCCCACAGCATCTTGCTTCCAGCTCTTTGGGAAGCTAAGAAACAACTCGCTCTGCACAGTGCTCTTACAGCCTAGTGGGAACATGTCTTCCAAAGGCCTGTGAAACGCAGTTTCTTTGCAGGCCTGATCTGGCTGAAGTAGGACTTCTGCTCTGGGTGTGCTACTTTGCCCTAGAGCTGAAAGGCACAACGTGCAGGCTTCTTTCCAAAGGGCGAGTTGGGCCCCACAGCATCTTGCTTCCAGCTCTTTGGGAAGCTAAGAAACAACTCGCTCTGCACAGTGCTCTTACAGCCTACCGGGAACATGTCTTCCAAAGGCCTGTGAAAGGCAGTTTCTTTGCAGGCCTGATCTGGCTGAAGTAGGACTTGTGCTCTGGGTGTGCTACTTTGCCCTAGAGCTGAAAGGCACAACGTGCAGGCTTCTTTCCAAAGGGCGAGTTGGGCCCCACAGCATCTTGCTTCCAGCTCTTTGGGAAGCTAAGAAACAACTCGCTCTGCACAGTGCTCTTACAGCCTAGTGGGAACATCTCTTCCAAAGGCCTGTGAAACGCAGTTTCTTTGCTGGCCTGATGTAGCTGAAGTAGGACTTCTGCTCTAGGTGTGCTACTTTGCCCTAGAGCTGAAAGGCACAACGTGCAGGCTTCTTTCCAAAGGGCGAGTTGGGCCCCACAGCATCTTGCTTCCTTCTCTTTGGGAAGCTAAGAAACAACTCTCTCTGCACAGTGCTCTTACAGCCTAGTGGGAACATCTCTTCCAAAGGCCTGTGAAACGCAGTTTCTTTGCAGGCCTGATCTGGCTGAAGTAGGACTTCTGCTCTGGGTGTGCTACTTTGCCCTAGAGCTGAAAGGCACAACGTGCAGGCTTCTTTCCCAAGGGCGAGTTGGGCCGCACAGCATCTTGCTTCCAGCTCTTTGGGAAGCTAAGATACAACTCGCTCTGGACAGTGCTCTTACAGACTACCGGGAACATGTCTTCCAAAGGCCTGTGAAACGCAGTTTCTTTGCAGGCCTGATCTGGCTGAAGTAGGACTTCTGCTCTGGGTGTGCTACTTTGCCCTAGAGCTGAAAGGCACAACGTGCAGGCTTCTTTCCAAAGGGCGAGTTGGGCCCCACAGCATCTTGCTTCCAGCTCTTTGGGAAGCTAAGAAACAACTCGCTCTGCTCAGTGCTCTTACAGCCTACCGGGAACGTCTCTTCCAAAGGCCTGTGAAACGCAGTTTCTTTGCAGGCCTGATCTGGCTGAAGTAGGACTTGTTCTCTGGGTGTGCTACTTTGCCCTAGAGCTGAAAGGCACAACGTGCAGGCTTCTTAACAAAGGGTGAGTTGGGCCCCACAGCATCTTGCTTCCAGCTCTTTGGGAAGCTAAGAAACAACTCGCTCTGCACAGTGCTCTTAGAGCCTACGGGGAACATCTCTTCCATAGACCTGTGAAACGCAGTTTCTTTGCAGGCCTGATCTGGCTGAAGTAGGACTTCTGCTCTGGGTGTGCTACTTTGCCCTAGAGCTGAAAGGCACAACGTGCAGGCTTCTTTCCAAAGGGCGAGTTGGGCCCCACAGCATCTTGCTTCCAGCTCTTTGGGAAGCTAAGAAACAACTCGCTCTGCACAGTGCTCTTACAGCCTACCGGGAACATCTCTTCCAAAGGCCTGTGAAACGCAGTTTCTTTGCAGGCCTGATCTGGCTGAAGTAGGACTTCTGCTCTGGGTGTGCTACTTTGCCCTAGAGCTGAAAGGCACAACGTGCAGGCTTCTTTCCAAAGGGCGAGTTGGGCCCCACAGCATCTTGCTTCCAGCTCTTTGGGAAGCTAAGAAACAACTCGCTCTGCACAGTGCTCTTACAGCCTACCGGGAACATGTCTTCCAAAGGCCTGTGAAACGCAGTTTCTTTGCAGGCCTGATCTGGCTGAAGTAGGACTTCTGCTCTGGGTGTGCTACTTTGCCCTAGAGCTGAAAGGCACAACGTGCAGGCTTCTTTCCAAAGGGCGAGTTGGGCCCCACAGCATCTTGCTTCCAGCTCTTTGGGAAGCTAAGAAACAACTCGCTCTGCACAGTGCTCTTACAGCCTACCGGGAACATCTATTAAAAAGGCCTGTGAAACGCAGTTTCTTTGCAGGCCTGATCTGGCTGAAGTAGGACTTCTGCTCTGGGTGTGTTACTTTGCCCTAGAGCTGAAAGGCACAACGTGCAGGCTTCTTTCCAAAGGGCGAGTTGGGCCCCACAGCATCTTGCTTCCAGCTCTTTGGGAAGCTAAGAAACAACTCGCTCTGCACAGTGCTCTTACAGCCTAGTGGGAACATCTCTTCCAAAGGCCTGTGAAACGCAGTTTCTTTGCAGGCCTGATCTGGCTGAAGTAGGACTTCTGCTCTGGGTGTGCTACTTTGCCCTAGAGCTGAAAGGCACAACGTGCAGGCTTCTTTCCAAAGGGCGAGTTGGGCCGCACAGCATCTTGCTTCCAGCTCTTTGGGAAGCTAAGAAACAACTCGCTCTGCACAGTGCTCTTACAGCCTACCGGGAACATGTCTTCCAAAGGCCTGTGAAACGCTGTTTCTTTGCAGGCCTGATCTGGCTGAAGTAGGACTTCTGCTCTGGGTGTGCTACTTTGCCCTAGAGCTGAAAGGCACAACGTGCAGGCTTCTTTCCAAAGGGCGAGTTGGGCCCCACAGCATCTTGCTTCCAGCTCTTTGGGAAGCTAAGAAACAACTCGCTCTGCACAGTGCTCTTACAGCCTAGAGGGAACATCTCTTCCAAAGGCCTGTGAAACGGAGTTTCTTTGCAGGCCTGATCTGGCTGAAGTAGGACTTCTGCTCTGGGTGTGCTACTTTGCCCTAGAGCTGAAAGGCACAACGTGCAGGCTTCTTTCCAAAGGGCGAGTTGGGCCCCACAGCATCTTGCTTCCAGCTCTTTGGGAAGCTAAGAAACAACTCGCTCTGCACAGTGCTCTTACAGCCTAGTGGGAACATCTCTTCCATAGGCCTGCGAAACGCAGTTTCTTTGCAGGCCTGATCTGGCTGAAGTAGGACTTCTGCTCTGGGTGTGCTACTTTGCCCTAGAGCTGAAAGGCACAACGTGCAGGCTTCTTTCCAAAGGGCGAGTTGGGCCCCACAGCATCTTGCTTCCAGCTCTTTGGGAAGCTAAGAAACAACTCGCTCTGCACAGTGCTCTTACAGCCTACCAGGAACATCTCTTCCAAAGGCCTGTGAAACGCAGTTTCTTTGCAGGCCTGATCTGGCTGAAGTAGGACTTCTGCTCTGGGTGTGCTACTTTGCCCTAGAGCTGAAAGGCACAACGTGCAGTCTTCTTTCCAAAGGGCGAGTTGGGCCCCACAGCATCTTGCTTCCAGCTCTTTGGGAAGCTAAGAAACAACTCGCTCTGCACAGTGCTCTTACAGCCTAGTGGGAAGATCTCTTCCAAAGGCCTGTGAAACGCAGTTTCTTTGCAGGCCTGATGTAGCTGAAGTAGGACTTCTGCTCTGGGTGTGCTACTTTGCCCTAGAGCTGAAAGGCACAACGTGCAGGCTTCTTTCCAAAGGGCGAGTTGGGCCCCACAGCATCTTGCTTCCTTCTCTTTGGGAAGCTAAGAAACAACTCGCTCTGCACAGTGCTCTTACAGCCTAGTGGGAACATCTCTTCCAAAGGCCTGTGAAACGCAGTTTCTTTGCAGGCCTGATCTGGCTGAAGTAGGACTTCTGCTCTGGGTGTGCTACTTTGCCCTAGAGCTGAAAGGCACAACGTGCAGGCTTCTTTCCAAAGGGCGAGTAGGGCCCCACAGCATCTTGCTTCCAGCTCTTTGGGAAGCTAAGAAACAACTCGCTCTGCACAGTGCTCTTAGAGCCTACGGGGAACATCTCTTCCATAGACCTGTGAAACGCAGTTTCTTTGCAGGCCTGATCTGGCTGAAGTAGGACTTCTGCTCTGGGTGTGCTACTTTGCCCTAGAGCTGAAAGGCACAACGTGCAGGCTTCTTTCCAAAGGGCGAGTTGGGCCCCACAGCATCTTGCTTCCAGCTCTTTGGGAAGCTAAGAAACAACTCGCTCTGCACAGTGCTCTTACAGCCTAGTGGGAACATCTCTTCCAAAGGCCTGTGAAACGCAGTTTCTTTGCAGGCCTGATCTGGCTGAAGTAGGACTTCTGCTCTGTGTGTGCTACTTTGCCCTAGAGCTGAAAGGCACAACGTGCAGGCTTCTTTCCAAAGGGCGAGTAGGGCCCCACAGCATCTTGCTTCCAGCTCTTTGGGAAGCTAAGAAACAACTCGCTCTGCACAGTGCTCTTAGAGCCTACGGGGAACATCTCTTCCATAGACCAGTGAAACGCAGTTTCTTTGCAGGCCTGATCTGGCTGAAGTAGGACTTCTGCTCTGGGTGTGCTACTTTGCCCTAGAGCTGAAAGGCACAACGTGCAGGCTTCTTTCCAAAGGGCGAGTTGGGCCCCACAGCATCTTGCTTCCAGCTCTTTGGGAAGCTAAGAAACAACTCGCTCTGCACTGTGCTCTTACAGCCTAGTGGGAAGATCTCTTCCAAGGCCTGTGAAACGCAGTTTCTTTGCAGGCCTGATCTGGCTGAAGTAGGACTTCTGCTCTGGGTGTGCTACTTTGCCCTAGAGCTGAAAGGCACAACGTGCAGGCTTCTTTCCAAAGGGCGAGTTGGGCCCCACAGCATCTTGCTTCCAGCTCTTTGGGAAGCTAAGAAACAACTCGCTCTGCACAGTGCTCTTACATTCTACCGGGAACATCTATTCCAAAGGCCTGTGAAACGCAGTTTCTTTGCAGGCCTGATCTGGCTGAAGTAGGACTTCTGCTCTGGGTGTGTTACTTTGCCCCAGAGCTGAAAGGCACAACGTGCAGGCTTCTTTCCAAAGGGCGAGTTGGGCCCCACAGCATCTTGCTTCCAGCTCTTTGGGAAGCTAAGAAACAACTCGCTCTGCACAGTGCTCTTACAGCCTACCGGGAACATCTCTTCCAAAGGCCTGTGAAACGCAGTTTCTTTGCAGGCCTGAACTGGCTGAAGTAGACTTCTGCTCTGGGTGTGCTACATTTCCCTAGAGCTGAGAGGCACAACGTGCAGGCTTCTTTCCAAAGGGCGAGTTGCGCCCCACAGCATCTTGCTTCCAGCTCTTTGGGAAGCTAAGAAACAACTCGCTCTGCACAGTGCTCTTACAGCCTACCGGGAACATCTCTTCCAAAGGCCTGTGAAACGCAGTTTCTTTGCAGGCCTGATCTGGCTGAAGTAGGACTTCTGCTCTGGGTGTGCTACTTTGCCCTAGAGCTGAAAGGCACAACGTGCAGGCTTCTTTCCAAAGGGCGAGTTGGGCCCCACAGCATCTTGCTTCCAGCTCTTTGGGAAGCTAAGAAACAACTCGCTCTGCACAGTGCTCTTACAGCCTAGCGGGAACATCTCTTCCAAAGGCCTGTGAAACGCAGTTTCTTTGCAGGCCTGATCTGGCTGAAGTAGGACTTCTGCTCTGGGTGTGCTACTTTGCCCTAGAGCTGAAAGGCACAACGTGCAGGCTTCTTTCCAAAGGGCGAGTTGGGCCCCACAGCATCTTGCTTCCAGCTCTTTGGGAAGCTAAGAAACAACTCGCTCTGCACAGTGCTCTTACAGCCTAGTGGGAAGATCTCTTCCAAAGGCCTGTGAAACGCAGTTTCTTTGCAGGCCTGATCTGGCTGAAGTAGGACTTCTGCTCTGGGTGTGCTACTTTGCCCTAGAGCTGAAAGGCACAACGTGCAGGCTTCTTTCCAAAGGGCGAGTTGGGCCCCACAGCATCTTGCTTCCAGCTCTTTGGGAAGCTAAGAAACAACTCGCTCTGCACAGTGCTCTTACAGCCTAGCGGGAACATCTCTTCCAAAGGCCTGTGAAACGCAGTTTCTTTGCAGGCCTGATCTGGCTGAAGTAGGACGTCTGCTCTGGGTGTGCTACTTTGCCCTAGAGCTGAAAGGCACAACGTGCAGGCTTCTTTCCAAAGGGCGAGTTGGGCCCCACAGCATCTTGCTTCCAGCTCTTTGGGAAGCTAAGAAACAACTCGCTCTGCACAGTGCTCTTACAGCCTTTCGGGAACATGTCTTCCAAAGGCCTGTGAAACGCAGTTTCTTTGCAGGCCTGATCTGGCTGAAGTAGGACTTCTGCTCTGGGTGTGCTACTTTGCCCTAGAGCTGAAAGGCACAACGTGCAGGCTTCTTTCCAAAGGGCGAGTTGGGCCCCACAGCATCTTGCTTCCAGCTCTTTGGGAAGCTAAGAAACAACTCGCTCTGCACAGTGCTCTTACAGCCTACCGGGAACATCTCTTCCAAAGGCCTGTGAAACGCAGTTTCTTTGCAGGCCTGATGTAGCTGAAGTAGGACTTCTGCTCTGGGTGTGCTACTTTGCCCTAGAGCTGAAAGGCACAACGTGCAGGCTTCTTTCCAAAGGGCGAGTTGGGCCCCACAGCATCTTGCTTCCTTCTCTTTCGGAAGCTAAGAAACAACTCTCTCTGCACAGTGCTCTTACAGCCTAGTGGGAACATCTCTTCCAAAGGCCTGTGAAACGCAGTTTCTTTGCAGGCCTGATCTGGCTGAAGTAGGACTTCTGCTCTGGGTGTGCTACTTTGCCCTAGAGCTGAAAGGCACAACGTGCAGGCTTCTTTCCAAAGGGCGAGTTGGGCCGCACAGCATCTTGCTTCCAGCTCTTTGGGAAGCTAAGAAACAACTCGCTCTGCACAGTGCTCTTACAGCCTACCGGGAACATGTCTTCCAAAGGCCTGTGAAACGCTGTTTCTTTGCAGGCCTGATCTGGCTGAAGTAGGACTTCTGCTCTGGGTGTGCTACTTTGCCCTAGAGATGAAAGGCACAACGTGCAGGCTTCTTTCCAAAGGGCGAGTTGGGCCCCACAGCATCTTGCTTCCATCTCTTTGGGAAGCTAAGAAACAACTCGCTCTGCACAGTGCTCTTACAGCCTAGAGGGAACATCTCTTCCAAAGGCCTGTGAAACGCAGTTTCTTTGCAGGCCTGATCTGGCTGAAGTAGGACTTCTGCTCTGGGTGTGCTACTTTGCCCTAGAGCTGAAAGGCACAACGTGCAGGCTTCTTTCCAAAGGGCGAGTTGGGCCCCACAGCATCTTGCTTCCAGCTCTTTGGGAAGCTAAGAAACAACTCGCTCTGCACAGTGCTCTTACAGCCTAGAGGGAACATGTCTTCCAAAGGCCTGTGAAACGCAGTTTCTTTGCAGGCCTTATCTGGCTGAAGTAGGACTTCTGCTCTGGGTGTGCTACTTTGCCCTAGAGCTGAAAGGCACAACGTGCAGGCTTCTTTCCAAAGGGCGAGTTGGGCCCCACAGCATCTTGCTTCCAGCTCTTTGGGAAGCTAAGAAACAACTCGCTCTGCACAGTGCTCTTACAGCCTACCGGGAACATCTCTTCCAAAGGCCTGTGAAACGCAGTTTCTTTGCAGGCCTGATGTAGCTGAAGTAGGACTTCTGCTCTAGGTGTGCTACTTTGCCCTAGAGCTGAAAGGCACAACGTGCAGGCTTCTTTCCAAAGGGCGAGTTGGGCCCCACAGCATCTTGCTTCCTTCTCTTTAGGAAGCTAAGAAACAACTCTCTCTGCACAGTGCTCTTACAGCCTAGAGGGAACATCTCTTCCAAAGGCCTGTGAAACGCAGTTTCTTTGCAGGCCTGATCTGGCTGAAGTAGGACTTCTGCTCTGGGTGTGCTACTTTGCCCTAGAGCTGAAAGGCACAACGTGCAGGCTTCTTTCCAAAGGGCGAGTTGGGCCGCACAGCATCTTGCTTCCAGCTCTTTGGGAAGCTAAGAAACAACTCGCTCTGCACAGTGCTCTTACAGCCTAGTGGGAACATCTCTTCCATAGGCCTGCGAAACGCAGTTTCTTTGCAGGCCTGATCTGGCTGAAGTAGGACTTCTGCTCTGGGTGTGCTACTTTGCCCTAGAGCTGAAAGGCACAACGTGCAGGCTTCTTTCCAAAGGGCGAGTTGGGCCCCACAGCATCTTGCTTCCAGCTCTTTGGGAAGCTAAGAAACAACTCGCTCTGCACAGTGCTCTTACAGCCTACCAGGAACATCTCTTCCAAAGGCCTGTGAAACGCAGTTTCTTTGCAGGCCTGATCTGGCTGAAGTAGGACTTCTGCTCTGGGTGTGCTACTTTGCCCTAGAGCTGAAAGGCACAACGTGCAGTCTTCTTTCCAAAGGGCGAGTTGGGCCCCACAGCATCTTGCTTCCAGCTCTTTGGGAAGCTAAGAAACAACTCGCTCTGCACAGTGCTCTTACAGCCTAGTGGGAAGATCTCTTCCAAAGGCCTGTGAAACGCAGTTTCTTTGCAGGCCTGATGTAGCTGAAGTAGGACTTCTGCTCTGGGTGTGCTACTTTGCCCTAGAGCTGAAAGGCACAACGTGCAGGCTTCTTTCCAAAGGGCGAGTTGGGCCCCACAGCATCTTGCTTCCTTCTCTTTGGGAAGCTAAGAAACAACTCGCTCTGCACAGTGCTCTTACAGCCTAGTGGGAACATCTCTTCCAAAGGCCTGTGAAACGCAGTTTCTTTGCAGGCCTGATCTGGCTGAAGTAGGACTTCTGCTCTGTGTGTGCTACTTTGCCCTAGAGCTGAAAGGCACAACGTGCAGGCTTCTTTCCAAAGGGCGAGTAGGGCCCCACAGCATCTTGCTTCCAGCTCTTTGGGAAGCTAAGAAACAACTCGCTCTGCACAGTGCTCTTAGAGCCTACGGGGAACATCTCTTCCATAGACCTGTGAAACGCAGTTTCTTTGCAGGCCTGATCTGGCTGAAGTAGGACTTCTGCTCTGGGTGTGCTACTTTGCCCTAGAGCTGAAAGGCACAACGTGCAGGCTTCTTTCCAAAGGGCGAGTTGGGCCCCACAGCATCTTGCTTCCAGCTCTTTGGGAAGCTAAGAAACAACTCGCTCTGCACAGTGCTCTTACAGCCTAGTGGGAACATCTCTTCCAAAGGCCTGTGAAACGCAGTTTCTTTGCAGGCCTGATCTGGCTGAAGTAGGACTTCTGCTCTGTGTGTGCTACTTTGCCCTAGAGCTGAAAGGCACAACGTGCAGGCTTCTTTCCAAAGGGCGAGTAGGGCCCCACAGCATCTTGCTTCCAGCTCTTTGGGAAGCTAAGAAACAACTCGCTCTGCACAGTGCTCTTAGAGCCTACGGGGAACATCTCTTCCATAGACCTGTGAAACGCAGTTTCTTTGCAGGCCTGATCTGGCTGAAGTAGGACTTCTGCTCTGGGTGTGCTACTTTGCCCTAGAGCTGAAAGGCACAACGTGCAGGCTTCTTTCCAAAGGGCGAGTTGGGCCCCACAGCATCTTGCTTCCAGCTCTTTGGGAAGCTAAGAAACAACTCGCTCTGCACAGTGCTCTTACAGCCTAGTGGGAAGATCTCTTCCAAAGGCCTGTGAAACGCAGTTTCTTTGCAGGCCTGATCTGGCTGAAGTAGGACTTCTGCTCTGGGTGTGCTACTTTGCCCTAGAGCTGAAAGGCACAACGTGCAGGCTTCTTTCCAAAGGGCGAGTTGGGCCCCACAGCATCTTGCTTCCAGCTCTTTGGGAAGCTAAGAAACAACTCGCTCTGCACAGTGCTCTTACATTCTACCGGGAACATCTATTCCAAAGGCCTGTGAAACGCAGTTTCTTTGCAGGCCTGATCTGGCTGAAGTAGGACTTCTGCTCTGGGTGTGTTACTTTGCCCCAGAGCTGAAAGGCACAACGTGCAGGCTTCTTTCCAAAGGGCGAGTTGGGCCCCACAGCATCTTGCTTCCAGCTCTTTGGGAAGCTAAGAAACAACTCGCTCTGCACAGTGCTCTTACAGCCTACCGGGAACATCTCTTCCAAAGGCCTGTGAAACGCAGTTTCTTTGCAGGCCTGAACTGGCTGAAGTAGACTTCTGCTCTGGGTGTGCTACATTTCCCTAGAGCTGAGAGGCACAACGTGCAGGCTTCTTTCCAAAGGGCGAGTTGCGCCCCACAGCATCTTGCTTCCAGCTCTTTGGGAAGCTAAGAAACAACTCGCTCTGCACAGTGCTCTTACAGCCTACCGGGAACATCTCTTCCAAAGGCCTGTGAAACGCAGTTTCTTTGCAGGCCTGATCTGGCTGAAGTAGGACTTCTGCTCTGGGTGTGCTACTTTGCCCTAGAGCTGAAAGGCACAACGTGCAGGCTTCTTTCCAAAGGGCGAGTTGGGCCCCACAGCATCTTGCTTCCAGCTCTTTGGGAAGCTAAGAAACAACTCGCTCTGCACAGTGCTCTTACAGCCTAGCGGGAACATCTCTTCCAAAGGCCTGTGAAACGCAGTTTCTTTGCAGGCCTGATCTGGCTGAAGTAGGACTTCTGCTCTGGGTGTGCTACTTTGCCCTAGAGCTGAAAGGCACAACGTGCAGGCTTCTTTCCAAAGGGCGAGTTGGGCCCCACAGCATCTTGCTTCCAGCTCTTTGGGAAGCTAAGAAACAACTCGCTCTGCACAGTGCTCTTACAGCCTAGTGGGAAGATCTCTTCCAAAGGCCTGTGAAACGCAGTTTCTTTGCAGGCCTGATCTGGCTGAAGTAGGACTTCTGCTCTGGGTGTGCTACTTTGCCCTAGAGCTGAAAGGCACAACCTGCAGGCTTCTTTCCAAAGGGCGAGTTGGGCCCCACAGCATCTTGCTTCCAGCTCTTTGGGAAGCTAAGAAACAACTCTCTCTGCACAGTGCTCTTACAGCCTAGTGGGAACATCTCTTCCAAAGGCCTGTGAAACGCAGTTTCTTTGCAGGCCTGATCTGGCTGAAGTAGGACTTCTGCTCTGTGTGTGCTACTTTGCCCTAGAGCTGAAAGGCACAACGTGCAGGCTTCTTTCCCAAGGGCGAGTTGGGCCGCACAGCATCTTGCTTCCAGCTCTTTGGGAAGCTAAGATACAACTCGCTCTGGACAGTGCTCTTACAGACTACCGGGAACATGTCTTCCAAAGGCCTGTGAAACGCAGTTTCTTTGCAGGCCTGATCTGGCTGAAGTAGGACTTCTGCTCTGGGTGTGCTACTTTGCCCTAGAGCTGAAAGGCACAACGTGCAGGCTTCTTTCCAAAGGGCGAGTTGGGCCCCACAGCATCTTGCTTCCAGCTCTTTGGGAAGCTAAGAAACAACTCGCTCTGCTCAGTGCTCTTACAGCCTACCGGGAACGTCTCTTCCAAAGGCCTGTGAAACGCAGTTTCTTTGCAGGCCTGATCTGGCTGAAGTAGGACTTGTTCTCTGGGTGTGCTACTTTGCCCTAGAGCTGAAAGGCACAACGTGCAGGCTTCTTAACAAAGGGTGAGTTGGGCCCCACAGCATCTTGCTTCCAGCTCTTTGGGAAGCTAAGAAACAACTCGCTCTGCACAGTGCTCTTAGAGCCTACGGGGAACATCTCTTCCATAGACCTGTGAAACGCAGTTTCTTTGCAGGCCTGATCTGGCTGAAGTAGGACTTCTGCTCTGGGTGTGCTACTTTGCCCTAGAGCTGAAAGGCACAACGTGCAGGCTTCTTTCCAAAGGGCGAGTTGGGCCCCACAGCATCTTGCTTCCAGCTCTTTGGGAAGCTAAGAAACAACTCGCTCTGCACAGTGCTCTTACAGCCTACCGGGAACATCTCTTCCAAAGGCCTGTGAAACGCAGTTTCTTTGCAGGCCTGATCTGGCTGAAGTAGGACTTCTGCTCTGGGTGTGCTACTTTGCCCTAGAGCTGAAAGGCACAACGTGCAGGCTTCTTTCCAAAGGGCGAGTTGGGCCCCACAGCATCTTGCTTCCAGCTCTTTGGGAAGCTAAGAAACAACTCGCTCTGCACAGTGCTCTTACAGCCTACCGGGAACATGTCTTCCAAAGGCCTGTGAAACGCAGTTTCTTTGCAGGCCTGATCTGGCTGAAGTAGGACTTCTGCTCTGGGTGTGCTACTTTGCCCTAGAGCTGAAAGGCACAACGTGCAGGCTTCTTTCCAAAGGGCGAGTTGGGCCCCACAGCATCTTGCTTCCAGCTCTTTGGGAAGCTAAGAAACAACTCGCTCTGCACAGTGCTCTTACAGCCTACCGGGAACATCTATTAAAAAGGCCTGTGAAACGCAGTTTCTTTGCAGGCCTGATCTGGCTGAAGTAGGACTTCTGCTCTGGGTGTGTTACTTTGCCCTAGAGCTGAAAGGCACAACGTGCAGGCTTCTTTCCAAAGGGCGAGTTGGGCCCCACAGCATCTTGCTTCCAGCTCTTTGGGAAGCTAAGAAACAACTCGCTCTGCACAGTGCTCTTACAGCCTAGTGGGAACATCTCTTCCAAAGGCCTGTGAAACGCAGTTTCTTTGCAGGCCTGAACTGGCTGAAGTAGACTTCTGCTCTGGGTGTGCTACATTGCCATAGAGCTGAGAGGCACAACGTGCAGGCTTCTTTCCAAAGGGCGAGTTGGGCCCCACAGCATCTTGCTTCCAGCTCTTTGGGAAGCTAAGAAACAACTCGCTCTGCACAGTGCTCTTACAGCCTACCGGGAACATCTCTTCCAAAGGCCTGTGAAACGCAGTTTCTTTGCAGGCCTGATCTGGCTGAAGTAGGACTTCTGCTCTGGGTGTGCTACTTTGCCCTAGAGCTGAAAGGCACAACGTGCAGGCTTCTTTCCAAAGGGCGAGTTGGGCCCCACAGCATCTTGCTTCCAGCTCTTTGGGAAGCTAAGAAACAACTCGCTCTGCACAGTGCTCTTACAGCCTACCGGGAACATCTCTTCCAAAGGCCTGTGAAACGCAGTTTCTTTGCAGGCCTGATCTGGCTGAAGTAGGACTTCTGCTGTGGGTGTGCTACTTTGCCCTAGAGCTGAAAGGCACAACGTGCAGGCTTCTTTCCAAAGGGCGAGTTGGGCCCCACAGCATCTTGCTTCCTTCTCTTTGGGAAGCTAAGAAACAACTCTCTCTGCACAGTGCTCTTACAGCCTAGTGGGAACATCTCTTCCAAAGGCCTGTGAAACGCAGTTTCTTTGCAGGCCTGATCTGGCTGAAGTAGGACTTCTGCTCTGGGTGTGCTACTTTGCCCTAGAGCTGAAAGGCACAACGTGCAGGCTTCTTTCCCAAGGGCGAGTTGGGCCGCACAGCATCTTGCTTCCAGCTCTTTGGGAAGCTAAGATACAACTCGCTCTGGACAGTGCTCTTACAGACTACCGGGAACATGTCTTCCAAAGGCCTGTGAAACGCAGTTTCTTTGCAGGCCTGATCTGGCTGAAGTAGGACTTCTGCTCTGGGTGTGCTACTTTGCCCTAGAGCAGAAAGGCACAACGTGCAGGCTTCTTTCCAAAGGGCGAGTTGGGCCCCACAGCATCTTGCTTCCATCTCTTTGGGAAGCTAAGAAACAACTCGCTCTGCTCAGTGCTCTTACCGCCTACCGGGAACGTCTCTTCCAAAGGCCTGTGAAACGCAGTTTCTTTGCAGGCCTGAACTGGCTGAAGTAGACTTCTGCTCTGGGTGTGCTACATTTCCCTAGAGCTGAGAGGCACAACGTGCAGGCTTCTTTCCAAAGGGCGAGTTGCGCCCCACAGCATCTTGCTTCCAGCTCTTTGGGAAGCTAAGAAACAACTCGCTCTGCACAGTGCTCTTACAGCCTACCGGGAACATCTCTTCCAAAGGCCTGTGAAACGCAGTTTCTTTGCAGGCCTGAACTGGCTGAAGTAGACTTCTGCTCTGGGTGTGCTACATTTCCCTAGAGCTGAGAGGCACAACGTGCAGGCTTCTTTCCAAAGGGCGAGTTGCGCCCCACAGCATCTTGCTTCCAGCTCTTTGGGAAGCTAAGAAACAACTCGCTCTGCACAGTGCTCTTACAGCCTACCGGGAACATCTCTTCCAAAGGCCTGTGAAACGCAGTTTCTTTGCAGGCCTGATCTGGCTGAAGTAGGACTTCTGCTCTGGGTGTGCTACTTTGCCCTAGAGCTGAAAGGCACAACGTGCAGGCTTCTTTCCAAAGGGCGAGTTGGGCCCCACAGCATCTTGCTTCCAGCTCTTTGGGAAGCTAAGAAACAACTCGCTCTGCACAGTGCTCTTACAGCCTACCGGGAACATCTCTTCCAAAGGCCTGTGAAACGCAGTTTCTTTGCAGGCCTGATGTAGCTGAAGTAGGACTTCTGCTCTGGGTGTGCTACTTTGCCCTAGAGCTGAAAGGCACAACGTGCAGGCTTCTTTCCAAAGGGCGAGTTGGGCCCCACAGCATCTTGCTTCCTTCTCTTTCGGAAGCTAAGAAACAACTCTCTCTGCACAGTGCTCTTACAGCCTAGTGGGAACATCTCTTCCAAAGGCCTGTGAAACGCAGTTTCTTTGCAGGCCTGATCTGGCTGAAGTAGGACTTCTGCTCTGGGTGTGCTACTTTGCCCTAGAGCTGAAAGGCACAACGTGCAGGCTTCTTTCCAAAGGGCGAGTTGGGCCGCACAGCATCTTGCTTCCAGCTCTTTGGGAAGCTAAGAAACAACTCGCTCTGCACAGTGCTCTTACAGCCTACCGGGAACATGTCTTCCAAAGGCCTGTGAAACGCTGTTTCTTTGCAGGCCTGATCTGGCTGAAGTAGGACTTCTGCTCTGGGTGTGCTACTTTGCCCTAGAGATGAAAGGCACAACGTGCAGGCTTCTTTCCAAAGGGCGAGTTGGGCCCCACAGCATCTTGCTTCCATCTCTTTGGGAAGCTAAGAAACAACTCGCTCTGCACAGTGCTCTTACAGCCTAGAGGGAACATCTCTTCCAAAGGCCTGTGAAACGCAGTTTCTTTGCAGGCCTGATCTGGCTGAAGTAGGACTTCTGCTCTGGGTGTGCTACTTTGCCCTAGAGCTGAAAGGCACAACGTGCAGGCTTCTTTCCAAAGGGCGAGTTGGGCCCCACAGCATCTTGCTTCCAGCTCTTTGGGAAGCTAAGAAACAACTCGCTCTGCACAGTGCTCTTACAGCCTAGAGGGAACATGTCTTCCAAAGGCCTGTGAAACGCAGTTTCTTTGCAGGCCTTATCTGGCTGAAGTAGGACTTCTGCTCTGGGTGTGCTACTTTGCCCTAGAGCTGAAAGGCACAACGTGCAGGCTTCTTTCCAAAGGGCGAGTTGGGCCCCACAGCATCTTGCTTCCAGCTCTTTGGGAAGCTAAGAAACAACTCGCTCTGCACAGTGCTCTTACAGCCTACCGGGAACATCTCTTCCAAAGGCCTGTGAAACGCAGTTTCTTTGCAGGCCTGATGTAGCTGAAGTAGGACTTCTGCTCTAGGTGTGCTACTTTGCCCTAGAGCTGAAAGGCACAACGTGCAGGCTTCTTTCCAAAGGGCGAGTTGGGCCCCACAGCATCTTGCTTCCTTCTCTTTAGGAAGCTAAGAAACAACTCTCTCTGCACAGTGCTCTTACAGCCTAGAGGGAACATCTCTTCCAAAGGCCTGTGAAACGCAGTTTCTTTGCAGGCCTGAACTGGCTGAAGTAGACTTCTGCTCTGGGTGTGCTACATTTCCCTAGAGCTGAGAGGCACAACGTGCAGGCTTCTTTCCAAAGGGCGAGTTGCGCCCCACAGCATCTTGCTTCCAGCTCTTTGGGAAGCTAAGAAACAACTCGCTCTGCACAGTGCTCTTACAGCCTACCGGGAACATCTCTTCCAAAGGCCTGTGAAACGCAGTTTCTTTGCAGGCCTGATCTGGCTGAAGTAGGACTTCTGCTCTGGGTGTGCTACTTTGCCCTAGAGCTGAAAGGCACAACGTGCAGGCTTCTTTCCAAAGGGCGAGTTGGGCCCCACAGCATCTTGCTTCCAGCTCTTTGGGAAGCTAAGAAACAACTCGCTCTGCACAGTGCTCTTACAGCCTAGCGGGAACATCTCTTCCAAAGGCCTGTGAAACGCAGTTTCTTTGCAGGCCTGATCTGGCTGAAGTAGGACTTCTGCTCTGGGTGTGCTACTTTGCCCTAGAGCTGAAAGGCACAACGTGCAGGCTTCTTTCCAAAGGGCGAGTTGGGCCCCACAGCATCTTGCTTCCAGCTCTTTGGGAAGCTAAGAAACAACTCGCTCTGCACAGTGCTCTTACAGCCTAGTGGGAAGATCTCTTCCAAAGGCCTGTGAAACGCAGTTTCTTTGCAGGCCTGATCTGGCTGAAGTAGGACTTCTGCTCTGGGTGTGCTACTTTGCCCTAGAGCTGAAAGGCACAACGTGCAGGCTTCTTTCCAAAGGGCGAGTTGGGCCCCACAGCATCTTGCTTCCAGCTCTTTGGGAAGCTAAGAAACAACTCTCTCTGCACAGTGCTCTTACAGCCTAGTGGGAACATCTCTTCCAAAGGCCTGTGAAACGCAGTTTCTTTGCAGGCCTGATCTGGCTGAAGTAGGACTTCTGCTCTGTGTGTGCTACTTTGCCCTAGAGCTGAAAGGCACAACGTGCAGGCTTCTTTCCCAAGGGCGAGTTGGGCCGCACAGCATCTTGCTTCCAGCTCTTTGGGAAGCTAAGATACAACTCGCTCTGGACAGTGCTCTTACAGACTACCGGGAACATGTCTTCCAAAGGCCTGTGAAACGCAGTTTCTTTGCAGGCCTGATCTGGCTGAAGTAGGACTTCTGCTCTGGGTGTGCTACTTTGCCCTAGAGCTGAAGGGCACAACGTGCTGGCTTCTTTCCAAAGGGCGAGTTGGGCCCCACAGCATCTTGCTTCCAGCTCTTTGGGAAGCTAAGAAACAACTCGCTCTGCTCAGTGCTCTTACAGCCTACCGGGAACGTCTCTTCCAAAGGCCTGTGAAACGCAGTTTCTTTGCAGGCCTGATCTGGCTGAAGTAGGACTTGTTCTCTGGGTGTGCTACTTTGCCCTAGAGCTGAAAGGCACAACGTGCAGGCTTCTTAACAAAGGGTGAGTTGGGCCCCACAGCATCTTGCTTCCAGCTCTTTGGGAAGCTAAGAAACAACTCGCTCTGCACAGTGCTCTTAGAGCCTACGGGGAACATCTCTTCCATAGACCTGTGAAACGCAGTTTCTTTGCAGGCCTGATCTGGCTGAAGTAGGACTTCTGCTCTGGGTGTGCTACTTTGCCCTAGAGCTGAAAGGCACAACGTGCAGGCTTCTTTCCAAAGGGCGAGTTGGGCCCCACAGCATCTTGCTTCCAGCTCTTTGGGAAGCTAAGAAACAACTCGCTCTGCACAGTGCTCTTACAGCCTACCGGGAACATCTCTTCCAAAGGCCTGTGAAACGCAGTGTCTTTGCAGGCCTGATCTGGCTGAAGTAGGACTTCTGCTCTGGGTGTGCTACTTTGCCCTAGAGCTGAAAGGCACAACGTGCAGGCTTCTTTCCAAAGGGCGAGTTGGGCCCCACAGCATCTTGCTTCCAGCTCTTTGGGAAGCTAAGAAACAACTCGCTCTGCACAGTGCTCTTACAGCCTACCGGGAACATGTCTTCCAAAGGCCTGTGAAACGCAGTTTCTTTGCAGGCCTGATCTGGCTGAAGTAGGACTTCTGCTCTGGGTGTGCTACTTTGCCCTAGAGCTGAAAGGCACAACGTGCAGGCTTCTTTCCAAAGGGCGAGTTGGGCCCCACAGCATCTTGCTTCCAGCTCTTTGGGAAGCTAAGAAACAACTCGCTCTGCACAGTGCTCTTACAGCCTACCGGGAACATCTATTAAAAAGGCCTGTGAAACGCAGTTTCTTTGCAGGCCTGATCTGGCTGAAGTAGGACTTCTGCTCTGGGTGTGTTACTTTGCCCTAGAGCTGAAAGGCACAACGTGCAGGCTTCTTTCCAAAGGGCGAGTTGGGCCCCACAGCATCTTGCTTCCAGCTCTTTGGGAAGCTAAGAAACAACTCGCTCTGCACAGTGCTCTTACAGCCTAGTGGGAACATCTCTTCCAAAGGCCTGTGAAACGCAGTTTCTTTGCAGGCCTGAACTGGCTGAAGTAGACTTCTGCTCTGGGTGTGCTACATTGCCATAGAGCTGAGAGGCACAACGTGCAGGCTTCTTTCCAAAGGGCGAGTTGGGCCCCACAGCATCTTGCTTCCAGCTCTTTGGGAAGCTAAGAAACAACTCGCTCTGCACAGTGCTCTTACAGCCTACCGGGAACATCTCTTCCAAAGGCCTGTGAAACGCAGTTTCTTTGCAGGCCTGATCTGGCTGAAGTAGGACTTCTGCTCTGGGTGTGCTACTTTGCCCTAGAGCTGAAAGGCACAACGTGCAGGCTTCTTTCCAAAGGGCGAGTTGGGCCCCACAGCATCTTGCTTCCAGCTCTTTGGGAAGCTAAGAAACAACTCGCTCTGCACAGTGCTCTTACAGCCTACCGGGAACATCTCTTCCAAAGGCCTGTGAAACGCAGTTTCTTTGCAGGCCTGATCTGGCTGAAGTAGGACTTCTGCTGTGGGTGTGCTACTTTGCCCTAGAGCTGAAAGGCACAACGTGCAGGCTTCTTTCCAAAGGGCGAGTTGGGCCCCACAGCATCTTGCTTCCTTCTCTTTGGGAAGCTAAGAAACAACTCTCTCTGCACAGTGCTCTTACAGCCTAGTGGGAACATCTCTTCCAAAGGCCTGTGAAACGCAGTTTCTTTGCAGGCCTGATCTGGCTGAAGTAGGACTTCTGCTCTGGGTGTGCTACTTTGCCCTAGAGCTGAAAGGCACAACGTGCAGGCTTCTTTCCCAAGGGCGAGTTGGGCCGCACAGCATCTTGCTTCCAGCTCTTTGGGAAGCTAAGATACAACTCGCTCTGGACAGTGCTCTTACAGACTACCGGGAACATGTCTTCCAAAGGCCTGTGAAACGCAGTTTCTTTGCAGGCCTGATCTGGCTGAAGTAGGACTTCTGCTCTGGGTGTGCTACTTTGCCCTAGAGCAGAAAGGCACAACGTGCAGGCTTCTTTCCAAAGGGCGAGTTGGGCCCCACAGCATCTTGCTTCCATCTCTTTGGGAAGCTAAGAAACAACTCGCTCTGCTCAGTGCTCTTACCGCCTACCGGGAACGTCTCTTCCAAAGGCCTGTGAAACGCAGTTTCTTTGCAGGCCTGATCTGGCTGAAGTAGGACTTGTGCTCTGGGTGTGCTAATTTGCCCTAGAGCTGAAAGGCACAACGTGCAGGCTTCTTTCCAAAGGGCGAGTTGGGCCCCACAGCATCTTGCTTCCAGCTCTTTGGGAAGCTAAGAAACAACTCGCTCTGCACAGTGCTCTTAGAGCCTACGGGGAACATCTATTCCATAGACCTGTGAAACGCAGTTTCTTTGCAGGCCTGATCTGGCTGAAGTAGGACTTCTGCTCTGGGTGTGCTACTTTGCCCTAGAGCTGAAAGGCACAACGTGCAGGCTTCTGTCCAAAGGGTGAGTTGGGCCCCACAGCATCTTGCTTCCATCTCTTTGGGAAGCTAAGAAACAACTCGCTCTGCACAGTGCTCTTACAGCCTACCGGGAACATCTCTTCCAAAGGCCTGTGAAACGCAGTTTCTTTGCAGGCCTTATCTGGCTGAAGTAGGACTTCTGCTCTGGGTGTGCTACTTTGCCCTACAGCTGAAAGGCACAACGTGCAGGCTTCTTTCCAAAGGGCTAGTTGGGCCCCACAGCATCTTGCTTCCAGCTCTTTGGGAAGCTAAGAAACAACTCGCTCTGCACAGTGCTCTTACAGCCTAGTGGGAACATGTCTTCCAAAGGCCTGTGAAACGCAGTTTCTTTGCAGGCCTGATCTGGCTGAAGTAGGACTTCTGCTCTGGGTGTGCTACTTTGCCCTAGAGCTGAAAGGCACAACGTGCAGGCTTCTTTCCAAAGGGCGAGTTGGGCCCCACAGCATCTTGCTTCCAGCTCTTTGGGAAGCTAAGAAACAACTCGCTCTGCACAGTGCTCTTACAGCCTACCGGGAACATGTCTTCCAAAGGCCTGTGAAAGGCAGTTTCTTTGCAGGCCTGATCTGGCTGAAGTAGGACTTGTGCTCTGGGTGTGCTACTTTGCCCTAGAGCTGAAAGGCACAACGTGCAGGCTTCTTTCCAAAGGGCGAGTTGGGCCCCACAGCATCTTGCTTCCAGCTCTTTGGGAAGCTAAGAAACAACTCGCTCTGCACAGTGCTCTTACAGCCTAGTGGGAAGATCTCTTCCAAAGGCCTGTGAAACGCAGTTTCTTTGCTGGCCTGATGTAGCTGAAGTAGGACTTCTGCTCTAGGTGTGCTACTTTGCCCTAGAGCTGAAAGGCACAACGTGCAGGCTTCTTTCCAAAGGGCGAGTTGGGCCCCACAGCATCTTGCTTCCTTCTCTTTGGGAAGCTAAGAAACAACTCTCTCTGCACAGTGCTCTTACAGCCTAGTGGGAACATCTCTTCCAAAGGCCTGTGAAACGCAGTTTCTTTGCAGGCCTGATCTGGCTGAAGTAGGACTTCTGCTCTGGGTGTGCTACTTTGCCCTAGAGCTGAAAGGCACAACGTGCAGGCTTCTTTCCCAAGGGCGAGTTGGGCCGCACAGCATCTTGCTTCCAGCTCTTTGGGAAGCTAAGATACAACTCGCTCTGGACAGTGCTCTTACAGACTACCGGGAACATGTCTTCCAAAGGCCTGTGAAACGCAGTTTCTTTGCAGGCCTGATCTGGCTGAAGTAGGACTTCTGCTCTGGGTGTGCTACTTTGCCCTAGAGCTGAAAGGCACAACGTGCAGGCTTCTTTCCAAAGGGCGAGTTGGGCCCCACAGCATCTTGCTTCCAGCTCTTTGGGAAGCTAAGAAACAACTCGCTCTGCTCAGTGCTCTTACAGCCTACCGGGAACGTCTCTTCCAAAGGCCTGTGAAACGCAGTTTCTTTGCAGGCCTGATCTGGCTGAAGTAGGACTTGTTCTCTGGGTGTGCTACTTTGCCCTAGAGCTGAAAGGCACAACGTGCAGGCTTCTTAACAAAGGGTGAGTTGGGCCCCACAGCATCTTGCTTCCAGCTCTTTGGGAAGCTAAGAAACAACTCGCTCTGCACAGTGCTCTTAGAGCCTACGGGGAACATCTCTTCCATAGACCTGTGAAACGCAGTTTCTTTGCAGGCCTGATCTGGCTGAAGTAGGACTTCTGCTCTGGGTGTGTTACTTTGCCCTAGAGCTGAAAGGCACAACGTGCAGGCTTCTTTCCAAAGGGCGAGTTGGGCCCCACAGCATCTTGCTTCCAGCTCTTTGGGAAGCTAAGAAACAACTCGCTCTGCACAGTGCTCTTACAGCCTAGTGGGAACATCTCTTCCAAAGGCCTGTGAAACGCAGTTTCTTTGCAGGCCTGAACTGGCTGAAGTAGACTTCTGCTCTGGGTGTGCTACATTGCCCTAGAGCTGAGAGGCACAACGTGCAGGCTTCTTTCCAAAGGGCGAGTTGGGCCCCACAGCATCTTGCTTCCAGCTCTTTGGGAAGCTAAGAAACAACTCGCTCTGCACAGTGCTCTTACAGCCTACCGGGAACATCTCTTCCAAAGGCCTGTGAAACGCAGTTTCTTTGCAGGCCTGATCTGGCTGAAGTAGGACTTCTGCTCTGGGTGTGCTACTTTGCCCTAGAGCTGAAAGGCACAACGTGCAGGCTTCTTTCCAAAGGGCGAGTTGGGCCCCACAGCATCTTGCTTCCAGCTCTTTGGGAAGCTAAGAAACAACTCGCTCTGCACAGTGCTCTTACAGCCTACCGGGAACATGTCTTCCAAAGGCCTGTGAAACGCAGTTTCTTTGCAGGCCTGATCTGGCTGAAGTAGGACTTCTGCTGTGGGTGTGCTACTTTGCCCTAGAGCTGAAAGGCACAACGTGCAGGCTTCTTTCCAAAGGGCGAGTTGGGCCCCACAGCATCTTGCTTCCAGCTCTTTGGGAAGCTAAGAAACAACTCGCTCTGCACAGTGCTCTTACAGCCTACCGGGAACATCTATTCCAAAGGCCTGTGAAACGCACTTTCTTTGCAGGCCTGATCTGGCTGAAGTAGGACTTCTGCTCTGGGTGTGTTACTTTGCCCTAGAGCTGAAAGGCACAACGTGCAGGCTTCTTTCCAAAGGGCGAGTTGGGCCGCACAGCATCTTGCTTCCAGCTCTTTGGGAAGCTAAGAAACAACTCGCTCTGCACAGTGCTCTTAGAGCCTACGGGGAACATCTCTTCCATAGACCTGTGAAACGCAGTTTCTTTGCAGGCCTGATCTGGCTGAAGTAGGACTTCTGCTCTGGGTGTGCTACTTTGCCCTAGAGCTGAAAGGCACAACGTGCAGGCTTCTTTCCAAAGGGCGAGTTGGGCCCCACAGCATCTTGCTTCCAGCTCTTTGGGAAGCTAAGAAACAACTCGCTCTGCACAGTGCTCTTACAGCCTACCGGGAACATCTCTTCCAAAGGCCTGTGAAACGCAGTTTCTTTGCAGGCCTGATCTGGCTGAAGTAGGACTTCTGCTCTGGGTGTGCTACTTTGCCCTAGAGCTGAAAGGCACAACGTGCAGGCTTCTTTCCAAAGGGCGAGTTGGGCCCCACAGCATCTTGCTTCCAGCTCTTTGGGAAGCTAAGAAACAACTCGCTCTGCACAGTGCTCTTACAGCCTACCGGGAACATGTCTTCCAAAGGCCTGTGAAACGCAGTTTCTTTGCAGGCCTGATCTGGCTGAAGTAGGACTTCTGCTCTGGGTGTGCTACTTTGCCCTAGAGCTGAAAGGCACAACGTGCAGGCTTCTTTCCAAAGGGCGAGTTGGGCCCCACAGCATCTTGCTTCCAGCTCTTTGGGAAGCTAAGAAACAACTCGCTCTGCACAGTGCTCTTACAGCCTACCGGGAACATCTATTCCAAAGGCCTGTGAAACGCAGTTTCTTTGCAGGCCTGATCTGGCTGAAGTAGGACTTCTGCTCTGGGTGTGTTACTTTGCCCTAGAGCTGAAAGGCACAACGTGCAGGCTTCTTTCCAAAGGGCGAGTTGGGCCCCACAGCATCTTGCTTCCAGCTCTTTGGGAAGCTAAGAAACAACTCGCTCTGCACAGTGCTCTTACAGCCTAGTGGGAACATCTCTTCCAAAGGCCTGTGAAACGCAGTTTCTTTGCAGGCCTGAACTGGCTGAAGTAGACTTCTGCTCTGGGTGTGCTACATTGCCCTAGAGCTGAGAGGCACAACGTGCAGGCTTCTTTCCAAAGGGCGAGTTGGGCCCCACAGCATCTTGCTTCCAGCTCTTTGGGAAGCTAAGAAACAACTCGCTCTGCACAGTGCTCTTACAGCCTACCGGGAACATCTCTTCCAAAGGCCTGTGAAACGCAGTTTCTTTGCAGGCCTGATCTGGCTGAAGTAGGACTTCTGCTCTGGGTGTGCTACTTTGCCCTAGAGCTGAAAGGCACAACGTGCAGGCTTCTTTCCAAAGGGCGAGTTGGGCCCCACAGCATCTTGCTTCCAGCTCTTTGGGAAGCTAAGAAACAACTCGCTCTGCACAGTGCTCTTACAGCCTACCGGGAACATGTCTTCCAAAGGCCTGTGAAACGCAGATTCTTTGCAGGCCTGATCTGGCTGAAGTAGGACTTCTGCTGTGGGTGTGCTACTTTGCCCTAGAGCTGAAAGGCACAACGTGCAGGCTTCTTTCCAAAGGGCGAGTTGGGCCCCACAGCATCTTGCTTCCAGCTCTTTGGGAAGCTAAGAAACAACT
This sequence comes from Equus caballus, assembly GCF_041296265.1. Classification (NCBI taxonomy): domain Eukaryota; kingdom Metazoa; phylum Chordata; class Mammalia; order Perissodactyla; family Equidae; genus Equus; species Equus caballus. The sequence goes on from NC_091692.1 coordinate 45,005,656, forward strand.
TGCTCTGCACAGTGCTCTTACAGCCTACCGGGAACATCTATTCCAAAGGCCTGTGAAACGCACTTTCTTTGCAGGCCTGATCTGGCTGAAGTAGGACTTCTGCTCTGGGTGTGTTACTTTGCCCAAGAGCTGAAAGGCACAACGTGCAGGCTTCTTTCCAAAGGGCGAGTTGGGCCCCACAGCATCTTGCTTCCAGCTCTTTGGGAAGCTAAGAAACAACTCGCTCTGCACAGAGCTCTTACAGCCTACCGGGAACATCTATTACAAAGGCCTGTGAAACGCAGTTTCTTTGCAGGCCTGAACTGGCTGAAGTAGACTTCTGCTCTGGGTGTTCTACATTGCCCTAGAGCTGAGAGGCACAACGTGCAGGCTTCTTTCCAAAGGGCGAGTTGGGCCCCACAGCATCTTGCTTCCAGCTCTTTGGGAAGCTAAGAAACAACTCGCTCTGCACAGTGCTCTTACAGCCTACCGGGAACATCTCTTCCAAAGGCCTGTGAAACGCAGTTTCTTTGCAGGCCTGATCTGGCTGAAGTAGGACTTCTGCTCTGGGTGTGCTACTTTGCCCTAGAGCTGAAAGGCACAACGTGCAGGCTTCTTTCCAAAGGGCGAGTTGGGCCCCACAGCATCTTGCTTCCAGCTCTTTGGGAAGCTAAGAAACAACTCGCTCTGCACAGTGCTCTTACAGCCTACCGGGAACATCTCTTCCAAAGGCCTGTGAAACGCAGTTTCTTTGCAGGCCTGATCTGGCTGAAGTAGGACTTCTGCTCTGGGTGTGCTACTTTGCCCTAGAGCTGAAAGGCACAACGTGCAGGCTTCTTTCCAAAGGGCGAGTTGGGCCCCACAGCATCTTGCTTCCTTCTCTTTGGGAAGCTAAGAAACAACTCTCTCTGCACAGTGCTCTTACAGCCTAGTGGGAACATCTCTTCCAAAGGCCTGTGAAACGCAGTTTCTTTGCAGGCCTGATCTGGCTGAAGTAGGACTTCTGCTCTGGGTGTGCTACTTTGCCCTAGAGCTGAAAGGCACAACGTGCAGGCTTCTTTCCCAAGGGCGAGTTGGGCCGCACAGCATCTTGCTTCCAGCTCTTTGGGAAGCTAAGATACAACTCGCTCTGGACAGTGCTCTTACAGACTACCGGGAACATGTCTTCCAAAGGCCTGTGAAACGCAGTTTCTTTGCAGGCCTGATCTGGCTGAAGTAGGACTTCTGCTCTGGGTGTGCTACTTTGCCCTAGAGCTGAAAGGCACAACGTGCAGGCTTCTTTCCAAAGGGCGAGTTGGGCCCCACAGCATCTTGCTTCCAGCTCTTTGGGAAGCTAAGAAACAACTCGCTCTGCTCAGTGCACTTACAGCCTACCGGGAACGTCTCTTCCAAAGGCCTGTGAAACGCAGTTTCTTTGCAGGCCTGATCTGGCTGAAGTAGGACTTGTGCTCTGGGTGTGCTAATTTGCCCTAGAGCTGAAAGGCACAACGTGCAGGCTTCTTAACAAAGGGTGAGTTGGGCCCCACAGCATCTTGCTTCCAGCTCGTTGGGAAGCTAAGAAACAACTCGCTCTGCACAGTGCTCTTAGAGCCTACGGGGAACATCTCTTCCATAGACCTGTGAAACGCAGTTTCTTTGCAGGCCTGATCTGGCTGAAGTAGGACTTCTGCTCTGGGTGTGCTACTTTGCCCTAGAGCTGAAAGGCACAACGTGCAGGCTTCTTTCCAAAGGGCGAGTTGGGCCCCACAGCATCTTGCTTCCAGCTCTTTGGGAAGCTAAGAAACAACTCGCTCTGCACAGTGCTCTTACAGCCTACCGGGAACATCTCTTCCAAAGGCCTGTGAAACGCAGTTTCTTTGCAGGCCTGATCTGGCTGAAGTAGGACTTCTGCTCTGGGTGTGCTACTTTGCCCTAGAGCTGAAAGGCACAACGTGCAGGCTTCTTTCCAAAGGGCGAGTTGGGCCCCACAGCATCTTGCTTCCAGCTCTTTGGGAAGCTAAGAAACAACTCGCTCTGCACAGTGCTCTTACAGCCTACCGGGAACATGTCTTCCAAAGGCCTGTGAAACGCAGTTTCTTTGCAGGCCTGATCTGGCTGAAGTAGGACTTCTGCTCTGGGTGTGCTACTTTGCCCTAGAGCTGAAAGGCACAACGTGCAGGCTTCTTTCCAAAGGGCGAGTTGGGCCCCACAGCATCTTGCTTCCAGCTCTTTGGGAAGCTAAGAAACAACTCGCTCTGCACAGTGCTCTTACAGCCTACCGGGAACATCTATTCCAAAGGCCTGTGAAACGCAGTTTCTTTGCAGGCCTGATCTGGCTGAAGTAGGACTTCTGCTCTGGGTGTGTTACTTTGCCCTAGAGCTGAAAGGCACAACGTGCAGGCTTCTTTCCAAAGGGCGAGTTGGGCCCCACAGCATCTTGCTTCCAGCTCTTTGGGAAGCTAAGAAACAACTCGCTCTGCACAGTGCTCTTACAGCCTAGTGGGAACATCTCTTCCAAAGGCCTGTGAAACGCAGTTTCTTTGCAGGCCTGAACTGGCTGAAGTAGACTTCTGCTCTGGGTGTGCTACATTGCCATAGAGCTGAGAGGCACAACGTGCAGGCTTCTTTCCAAAGGGCGAGTTGGGCCCCACAGCATCTTGCTTCCAGCTCTTTGGGAAGCTAAGAAACAACTCGCTCTGCACAGTGCTCTTACAGCCTACCGGGAACATCTCTTCCAAAGGCCTGTGAAACGCAGTTTCTTTGCAGGCCTGATCTGGCTGAAGTAGGACTTCTGCTCTGGGTGTGCTACTTTGCCCTAGAGCTGAAAGGCACAACGTGCAGGCTTCTTTCCAAAGGGCGAGTTGGGCCCCACAGCATCTTGCTTCCAGCTCTTTGGGAAGCTAAGAAACAACTCGCTCTGCACAGTGCTCTTACAGCCTACCGGGAACATCTCTTCCAAAGGCCTGTGAAACGCAGTTTCTTTGCAGGCCTGATCTGGCTGAAGTAGGACTTCTGCTGTGGGTGTGCTACTTTGCCCTAGAGCTGAAAGGCACAACGTGCAGGCTTCTTTCCAAAGGGCGAGTTGGGCCCCACAGCATCTTGCTTCCTTCTCTTTGGGAAGCTAAGAAACAACTCTCTCTGCACAGTGCTCTTACAGCCTAGTGGGAACATCTCTTCCAAAGGCCTGTGAAACGCAGTTTCTTTGCAGGCCTGATCTGGCTGAAGTAGGACTTCTGCTCTGGGTGTGCTACTTTGCCCTAGAGCTGAAAGGCACAACGTGCAGGCTTCTTTCCCAAGGGCGAGTTGGGCCGCACAGCATCTTGCTTCCAGCTCTTTGGGAAGCTAAGATACAACTCGCTCTGGACAGTGCTCTTACAGACTACCGGGAACATGTCTTCCAAAGGCCTGTGAAACGCAGTTTCTTTGCAGGCCTGATCTGGCTGAAGTAGGACTTCTGCTCTGGGTGTGCTACTTTGCCCTAGAGCAGAAAGGCACAACGTGCAGGCTTCTTTCCAAAGGGCGAGTTGGGCCCCACAGCATCTTGCTTCCATCTCTTTGGGAAGCTAAGAAACAACTCGCTCTGCTCAGTGCTCTTACCGCCTACCGGGAACGTCTCTTCCAAAGGCCTGTGAAACGCAGTTTCTTTGCAGGCCTGATCTGGCTGAAGTAGGACTTGTGCTCTGGGTGTGCTAATTTGCCCTAGAGCTGAAAGGCACAACGTGCAGGCTTCTTTCCAAAGGGCGAGTTGGGCCCCACAGCATCTTGCTTCCAGCTCTTTGGGAAGCTAAGAAACAACTCGCTCTGCACAGTGCTCTTAGAGCCTACGGGGAACATCTATTCCATAGACCTGTGAAACGCAGTTTCTTTGCAGGCCTGATCTGGCTGAAGTAGGACTTCTGCTCTGGGTGTGCTACTTTGCCCTAGAGCTGAAAGGCACAACGTGCAGGCTTCTGTCCAAAGGGTGAGTTGGGCCCCACAGCATCTTGCTTCCATCTCTTTGGGAAGCTAAGAAACAACTCGCTCTGCACAGTGCTCTTACAGCCTACCGGGAACATCTCTTCCAAAGGCCTGTGAAACGCAGTTTCTTTGCAGGCCTTATCTGGCTGAAGTAGGACTTCTGCTCTGGGTGTGCTACTTTGCCCTACAGCTGAAAGGCACAACGTGCAGGCTTCTTTCCAAAGGGCTAGTTGGGCCCCACAGCATCTTGCTTCCAGCTCTTTGGGAAGCTAAGAAACAACTCGCTCTGCACAGTGCTCTTACAGCCTAGTGGGAACATGTCTTCCAAAGGCCTGTGAAACGCAGTTTCTTTGCAGGCCTGATCTGGCTGAAGTAGGACTTCTGCTCTGGGTGTGCTACTTTGCCCTAGAGCTGAAAGGCACAACGTGCAGGCTTCTTTCCAAAGGGCGAGTTGGGCCCCACAGCATCTTGCTTCCAGCTCTTTGGGAAGCTAAGAAACAACTCGCTCTGCACAGTGCTCTTACAGCCTACCGGGAACATGTCTTCCAAAGGCCTGTGAAAGGCAGTTTCTTTGCAGGCCTGATCTGGCTGAAGTAGGACTTGTGCTCTGGGTGTGCTACTTTGCCCTAGAGCTGAAAGGCACAACGTGCAGGCTTCTTTCCAAAGGGCGAGTTGGGCCCCACAGCATCTTGCTTCCAGCTCTTTGGGAAGCTAAGAAACAACTCGCTCTGCACAGTGCTCTTACAGCCTAGTGGGAACATCTCTTCCAAAGGCCTGTGAAACGCAGTTTCTTTGCTGGCCTGATGTAGCTGAAGTAGGACTTCTGCTCTAGGTGTGCTACTTTGCCCTAGAGCTGAAAGGCACAACGTGCAGGCTTCTTTCCAAAGGGCGAGTTGGGCCCCACAGCATCTTGCTTCCTTCTCTTTGGGAAGCTAAGAAACAACTCTCTCTGCACAGTGCTCTTACAGCCTAGTGGGAACATCTCTTCCAAAGGCCTGTGAAACGCAGTTTCTTTGCAGGCCTGATCTGGCTGAAGTAGGACTTCTGCTCTGGGTGTGCTACTTTGCCCTAGAGCTGAAAGGCACAACGTGCAGGCTTCTTTCCCAAGGGCGAGTTGGGCCGCACAGCATCTTGCTTCCAGCTCTTTGGGAAGCTAAGATACAACTCGCTCTGGACAGTGCTCTTACAGACTACCGGGAACATGTCTTCCAAAGGCCTGTGAAACGCAGTTTCTTTGCAGGCCTGATCTGGCTGAAGTAGGACTTCTGCTCTGGGTGTGCTACTTTGCCCTAGAGCTGAAAGGCACAACGTGCAGGCTTCTTTCCAAAGGGCGAGTTGGGCCCCACAGCATCTTGCTTCCAGCTCTTTGGGAAGCTAAGAAACAACTCGCTCTGCTCAGTGCTCTTACAGCCTACCGGGAACGTCTCTTCCAAAGGCCTGTGAAACGCAGTTTCTTTGCAGGCCTGATCTGGCTGAAGTAGGACTTGTTCTCTGGGTGTGCTACTTTGCCCTAGAGCTGAAAGGCACAACGTGCAGGCTTCTTAACAAAGGGTGAGTTGGGCCCCACAGCATCTTGCTTCCAGCTCTTTGGGAAGCTAAGAAACAACTCGCTCTGCACAGTGCTCTTAGAGCCTACGGGGAACATCTCTTCCATAGACCTGTGAAACGCAGTTTCTTTGCAGGCCTGATCTGGCTGAAGTAGGACTTCTGCTCTGGGTGTGTTACTTTGCCCTAGAGCTGAAAGGCACAACGTGCAGGCTTCTTTCCAAAGGGCGAGTTGGGCCCCACAGCATCTTGCTTCCAGCTCTTTGGGAAGCTAAGAAACAACTCGCTCTGCACAGTGCTCTTACAGCCTAGTGGGAACATCTCTTCCAAAGGCCTGTGAAACGCAGTTTCTTTGCAGGCCTGAACTGGCTGAAGTAGACTTCTGCTCTGGGTGTGCTACATTGCCCTAGAGCTGAGAGGCACAACGTGCAGGCTTCTTTCCAAAGGGCGAGTTGGGCCCCACAGCATCTTGCTTCCAGCTCTTTGGGAAGCTAAGAAACAACTCGCTCTGCACAGTGCTCTTACAGCCTACCGGGAACATCTCTTCCAAAGGCCTGTGAAACGCAGTTTCTTTGCAGGCCTGATCTGGCTGAAGTAGGACTTCTGCTCTGGGTGTGCTACTTTGCCCTAGAGCTGAAAGGCACAACGTGCAGGCTTCTTTCCAAAGGGCGAGTTGGGCCCCACAGCATCTTGCTTCCAGCTCTTTGGGAAGCTAAGAAACAACTCGCTCTGCACAGTGCTCTTACAGCCTACCGGGAACATGTCTTCCAAAGGCCTGTGAAACGCAGTTTCTTTGCAGGCCTGATCTGGCTGAAGTAGGACTTCTGCTGTGGGTGTGCTACTTTGCCCTAGAGCTGAAAGGCACAACGTGCAGGTTTCTTTCCAAAGGGCGAGTTGGGCCCCACAGCATCTTGCTTCCAGCTCTTTGGGAAGCTAAGAAACAACTCGCTCTGCACAGTGCTCTTACAGCCTACCGGGAACATCTATTCCAAAGGCCTGTGAAACGCACTTTCTTTGCAGGCCTGATCTGGCTGAAGTAGGACTTCTGCTCTGGGTGTGTTACTTTGCCCTAGAGCTGAAAGGCACAACGTGCAGGCTTCTTTCCAAAGGGCGAGTTGGGCCGCACAGCATCTTGCTTCCAGCTCTTTGGGAAGCTAAGAAACAACTCGCTCTGCACAGTGCTCTTAGAGCCTACGGGGAACATCTCTTCCATAGACCTGTGAAACGCAGTTTCTTTGCAGGCCTGATCTGGCTGAAGTAGGACTTCTGCTCTGGGTGTGCTACTTTGCCCTAGAGCTGAAAGGCACAACGTGCAGGCTTCTTTCCAAAGGGCGAGTTGGGCCCCACAGCATCTTGCTTCCAGCTCTTTGGGAAGCTAAGAAACAACTCGCTCTGCACAGTGCTCTTACAGCCTACCGGGAACATCTCTTCCAAAGGCCTGTGAAACGCAGTTTCTTTGCAGGCCTGATCTGGCTGAAGTAGGACTTCTGCTCTGGGTGTGCTACTTTGCCCTAGAGCTGAAAGGCACAACGTGCAGGCTTCTTTCCAAAGGGCGAGTTGGGCCCCACAGCATCTTGCTTCCAGCTCTTTGGGAAGCTAAGAAACAACTCGCTCTGCACAGTGCTCTTACAGCCTACCGGGAACATGTCTTCCAAAGGCCTGTGAAACGCAGTTTCTTTGCAGGCCTGATCTGGCTGAAGTAGGACTTCTGCTCTGGGTGTGCTACTTTGCCCTAGAGCTGAAAGGCACAACGTGCAGGCTTCTTTCCAAAGGGCGAGTTGGGCCCCACAGCATCTTGCTTCCAGCTCTTTGGGAAGCTAAGAAACAACTCGCTCTGCACAGTGCTCTTACAGCCTACCGGGAACATCTATTCCAAAGGCCTGTGAAACGCAGTTTCTTTGCAGGCCTGATCTGGCTGAAGTAGGACTTCTGCTCTGGGTGTGTTACTTTGCCCTAGAGCTGAAAGGCACAACGTGCAGGCTTCTTTCCAAAGGGCGAGTTGGGCCCCACAGCATCTTGCTTCCAGCTCTTTGGGAAGCTAAGAAACAACTCGCTCTGCACAGTGCTCTTACAGCCTAGTGGGAACATCTCTTCCAAAGGCCTGTGAAACGCAGTTTCTTTGCAGGCCTGAACTGGCTGAAGTAGACTTCTGCTCTGGGTGTGCTACATTGCCCTAGAGCTGAGAGGCACAACGTGCAGGCTTCTTTCCAAAGGGCGAGTTGGGCCCCACAGCATCTTGCTTCCAGCTCTTTGGGAAGCTAAGAAACAACTCGCTCTGCACAGTGCTCTTACAGCCTACCGGGAACATCTCTTCCAAAGGCCTGTGAAACGCAGTTTCTTTGCAGGCCTGATCTGGCTGAAGTAGGACTTCTGCTCTGGGTGTGCTACTTTGCCCTAGAGCTGAAAGGCACAACGTGCAGGCTTCTTTCCAAAGGGCGAGTTGGGCCCCACAGCATCTTGCTTCCAGCTCTTTGGGAAGCTAAGAAACAACTCGCTCTGCACAGTGCTCTTACAGCCTACCGGGAACATGTCTTCCAAAGGCCTGTGAAACGCAGATTCTTTGCAGGCCTGATCTGGCTGAAGTAGGACTTCTGCTGTGGGTGTGCTACTTTGCCCTAGAGCTGAAAGGCACAACGTGCAGGCTTCTTTCCAAAGGGCGAGTTGGGCCCCACAGCATCTTGCTTCCAGCTCTTTGGGAAGCTAAGAAACAACTCGCTCTGCACAGTGCTCTTACAGCCTACCGGGAACATCTATTCCAAAGGCCTGTGAAACGCACTTTCTTTGCAGGCCTGATCTGGCTGAAGTAGGACTTCTGCTCTGGGTGTGTTACTTTGCCCAAGAGCTGAAAGGCACAACGTGCAGGCTTCTTTCCAAAGGGCGAGTTGGGCCCCACAGCATCTTGCTTCCAGCTCTTTGGGAAGCTAAGAAACAACTCGCTCTGCACAGAGCTCTTACAGCCTACCGGGAACATCTATTACAAAGGCCTGTGAAACGCAGTTTCTTTGCAGGCCTGAACTGGCTGAAGTAGACTTCTGCTCTGGGTGTTCTACATTGCCCTAGAGCTGAGAGGCACAACGTGCAGGCTTCTTTCCAAAGGGCGAGTTGGGCCCCACAGCATCTTGCTTCCAGCTCTTTGGGAAGCTAAGAAACAACTCGCTCTGCACAGTGCTCTTACAGCCTACCGGGAACATCTCTTCCAAAGGCCTGTGAAACGCAGTTTCTTTGCAGGCCTGATCTGGCTGAAGTAGGACTTCTGCTCTGGGTGTGCTACTTTGCCCTAGAGCTGAAAGGCACAACGTGCAGGCTTCTTTCCAAAGGGCGAGTTGGGCCCCACAGCATCTTGCTTCCAGCTCTTTGGGAAGCTAAGAAACAACTCGCTCTGCACAGTGCTCTTACAGCCTACCGGGAACATCTCTTCCAAAGGCCTGTGAAACGCAGTTTCTTTGCAGGCCTGATCTGGCTGAAGTAGGACTTCTGCTCTGGGTGTGCTACTTTGCCCTAGAGCTGAAAGGCACAACGTGCAGGCTTCTTTCCAAAGGGCGAGTTGGGCCCCACAGCATCTTGCTTCCTTCTCTTTGGGAAGCTAAGAAACAACTCTCTCTGCACAGTGCTCTTACAGCCTAGTGGGAACATCTCTTCCAAAGGCCTGTGAAACGCAGTTTCTTTGCAGGCCTGATCTGGCTGAAGTAGGACTTCTGCTCTGGGTGTGCCACTTTGCCCTAGAGCTGAAAGGCACAACGTGCAGGCTTCTTTCCCAAGGGCGAGTTGGGCCGCACAGCATCTTGCTTCCAGCTCTTTGGGAAGCTAAGATACAACTCGCTCTGGACAGTGCTCTTACAGACTACCGGGAACATGTCTTCCAAAGGCCTGTGAAACGCAGTTTCTTTGCAGGCCTGATCTGGCTGAAGTAGGACTTCTGCTCTGGGTGTGCTACTTTGCCCTAGAGCTGAAAGGCACAACGTGCAGGCTTCTTTCCAAAGGGCGAGTTGGGCCCCACAGCATCTTGCTTCCAGCTCTTTGGGAAGCTAAGAAACAACTCGCTCTGCTCAGTGCACTTACAGCCTACCGGGAACGTCTCTTCCAAAGGCCTGTGAAACGCAGTTTCTTTGCAGGCCTGATCTGGCTGAAGTAGGACTTCTGCTCTGGGTGTGCTACTTTGCCCTAGAGCTGAAAGGCACAACGTGCAGGCTTCTTTCCAAAGGGCGAGTTGGGCCCCACAGCATCTTGCTTCCAGCTCTTTGGGAAGCTAAGAAACAACTCGCTCTGCACAGTGCTCTTACAGCCTACCGGGAACATCTCTTCCAAAGGCCTGTGAAACGCAGTTTCTTTGCAGGCCTGATCTGGCTGAAGTAGGACTTCTGCTCTGGGTGTGCTACTTTGCCCTAGAGCTGAAAGGCACAACGTGCAGGCTTCTTTCCAAAGGGCGAGTTGGGCCCCACAGCATCTTGCTTCCAGCTCTTTGGGAAGCTAAGAAACAACTCGCTCTGCACAGTGCTCTTACAGCCTACCGGGAACATGTCTTCCAAAGGCCTGTGAAACGCAGTTTCTTTGCAGGCCTGATCTGGCTGAAGTAGGACTTCTGCTCTGGGTGTGCTACTTTGCCCTAGAGCTGAAAGGCACAACGTGCAGGCTTCTTTCCAAAGGGCGAGTTGGGCCCCACAGCATCTTGCTTCCAGCTCTTTGGGAAGCTAAGAAACAACTCGCTCTGCACAGTGCTCTTACAGCCTACCGGGAACATCTATTCCAAAGGCCTGTGAAACGCAGTTTCTTTGCAGGCCTGATCTGGCTGAAGTAGGACTTCTGCTCTGGGTGTGTTACTTTGCCCTAGAGCTGAAAGGCACAACGTGCAGGCTTCTTTCCAAAGGGCGAGTTGGGCCCCACAGCATCTTGCTTCCAGCTCTTTGGGAAGCTAAGAAACAACTCGCTCTGCACAGTGCTCTTACAGCCTAGTGGGAACATCTCTTCCAAAGGCCTGTGAAACGCAGTTTCTTTGCAGGCCTGAACTGGCTGAAGTAGACTTCTGCTCTGGGTGTGCTACATTGCCATAGAGCTGAGAGGCACAACGTGCAGGCTTCTTTCCAAAGGGCGAGTTGGGCCCCACAGCATCTTGCTTCCAGCTCTTTGGGAAGCTAAGAAACAACTCGCTCTGCACAGTGCTCTTACAGCCTACCGGGAACATCTCTTCCAAAGGCCTGTGAAACGCAGTTTCTTTGCAGGCCTGATCTGGCTGAAGTAGGACTTCTGCTCTGGGTGTGCTACTTTGCCCTAGAGCTGAAAGGCACAACGTGCAGGCTTCTTTCCAAAGGGCGAGTTGGGCCGCACAGCATCTTGCTTCCAGCTCTTTGGGAAGCTAAGAAACAACTCGCTCTGCACAGTGCTCTTAGAGCCTACGGGGAACATCTCTTCCATAGACCTGTGAAACGCAGTTTCTTTGCAGGCCTGATCTGGCTGAAGTAGGACTTCTGCTCTGGGTGTGCTACTTTGCCCTAGAGCTGAAAGGCACAACGTGCAGGCTTCTTTCCAAAGGGCGAGTTGGGCCCCACAGCATCTTGCTTCCAGCTCTTTGGGAAGCTAAGAAACAACTCGCTCTGCACAGTGCTCTTACAGCCTACCGGGAACATGTCTTCCAAAGGCCTGTGAAACGCAGTTTCTTTGCAGGCCTGATCTGGCTGAAGTAGGACTTCTGCTCTGGGTGTGCTACTTTGCCCTAGAGCTGAAAGGCACAACGTGCAGGCTTCTTTCCAAAGGGCGAGTTGGGCCCCACAGCATCTTGCTTCCAGCTCTTTGGGAAGCTAAGAAACAACTCGCTCTGCACAGTGCTCTTACAGCCTACCGGGAACATGTCTTCCAAAGGCCTGTGAAACGCAGTTTCTTTGCAGGCCTGATCTGGCTGAAGTAGGACTTCTGCTCTGGGTGTGCTACTTTGCCCTAGAGCTTAAAGGCACAACGTGCAGGCTTCTTTCCAAAGGGCGAGTTGGGCCCCACAGCATCTTGCTTCCAGCTCTTTGGGAAGCTAAGAAACAACTCGCTCTGCACAGTGCTCTTACAGCCTACCGGGAACATCTATTCCAAAGGCCTGTGAAACGCAGTTTCTTTGCAGGCCTGATCTGGCTGAAGTAGGACTTCTGCTCTGGGTGTGTTACTTTGCCCTAGAGCTGAAAGGCACAACGTGCAGGCTTCTTTCCAAAGGGCGAGTTGGGCCCCACAGCATCTTGCTTCCAGCTCTTTGGGAAGCTAAGAAACAACTCGCTCTGCACAGTGCTCTTACAGCCTAGTGGGAACATCTCTTCCAAAGGCCTGTGAAACGCAGTTTCTTTGCAGGCCTGAACTGGCTGAAGTAGACTTCTGCTCTGGGTGTGCTACATTGCCCTAGAGCTGAGAGGCACAACGTGCAGGCTTCTTTCCAAAGGGCGAGTTGGGCCCCACAGCATCTTGCTTCCAGCTCTTTGGGAAGCTAAGAAACAACTCGCTCTGCACAGTGCTCTTACAGCCTACCGGGAACATCTCTTCCAAAGGCCTGTGAAACGCAGTTTCTTTGCAGGCCTGATCTGGCTGAAGTAGGACTTCTGCTCTGGGTGTGCTACTTTGCCCTAGAGCTGAAAGGCACAACGTGCAGGCTTCTTTCCAAAGGGCGAGTTGGGCCCCACAGCATCTTGCTTCCAGCTCTTTGGGAAGCTAAGAAACAACTCGCTCTGCACAGTGCTCTTACAGCCTACCGGGAACATGTCTTCCAAAGGCCTGTGAAACGCAGATTCTTTGCAGGCCTGATCTGGCTGAAGTAGGACTTCTGCTGTGGGTGTGCTACTTTGCCCTAGAGCTGAAAGGCACAACGTGCAGGCTTCTTTCCAAAGGGCGAGTTGGGCCCCACAGCATCTTGCTTCCAGCTCTTTGGGAAGCTAAGAAACAACTCGCTCTGCACAGTGCTCTTACAGCCTACCGGGAACATCTATTCCAAAGGCCTGTGAAACGCACTTTCTTTGCAGGCCTGATCTGGCTGAAGTAGGACTTCTGCTCTGGGTGTGTTACTTTGCCCAAGAGCTGAAAGGCACAACGTGCAGGCTTCTTTCCAAAGGGCGAGTTGGGCCCCACAGCATCTTGCTTCCAGCTCTTTGGGAAGCTAAGAAACAACTCGCTCTGCACAGAGCTCTTACAGCCTACCGGGAACATCTATTACAAAGGCCTGTGAAACGCAGTTTCTTTGCAGGCCTGAACTGGCTGAAGTAGACTTCTGCTCTGGGTGTTCTACATTGCCCTAGAGCTGAGAGGCACAACGTGCAGGCTTCTTTCCAAAGGGCGAGTTGGGCCCCACAGCATCTTGCTTCCAGCTCTTTGGGAAGCTAAGAAACAACTCGCTCTGCACAGTGCTCTTACAGCCTACCGGGAACATCTCTTCCAAAGGCCTGTGAAACGCAGTTTCTTTGCAGGCCTGATCTGGCTGAAGTAGGACTTCTGCTCTGGGTGTGCTACTTTGCCCTAGAGCTGAAAGGCACAACGTGCAGGCTTCTTTCCAAAGGGCGAGTTGGGCCCCACAGCATCTTGCTTCCAGCTCTTTGGGAAGCTAAGAAACAACTCGCTCTGCACAGTGCTCTTACAGCCTACCGGGAACATCTCTTCCAAAGGCCTGTGAAACGCAGTTTCTTTGCAGGCCTGATCTGGCTGAAGTAGGACTTCTGCTCTGGGTGTGCTACTTTGCCCTAGAGCTGAAAGGCACAACGTGCAGGCTTCTTTCCAAAGGGCGAGTTGGGCCCCACAGCATCTTGCTTCCTTCTCTTTGGGAAGCTAAGAAACAACTCTCTCTGCACAGTGCTCTTACAGCCTAGTGGGAACATCTCTTCCAAAGGCCTGTGAAACGCAGTTTCTTTGCAGGCCTGATCTGGCTGAAGTAGGACTTCTGCTCTGGGTGTGCTACTTTGCCCTAGAGCTGAAAGGCACAACGTGCAGGCTTCTTTCCCAAGGGCGAGTTGGGCCGCACAGCATCTTGCTTCCAGCTCTTTGGGAAGCTAAGATACAACTCGCTCTGGACAGTGCTCTTACAGACTACCGGGAACATGTCTTCCAAAGGCCTGTGAAACGCAGTTTCTTTGCAGGCCTGATCTGGCTGAAGTAGGACTTCTGCTCTGGGTGTGCTACTTTGCCCTAGAGCTGAAAGGCACAACGTGCAGGCTTCTTTCCAAAGGGCGAGTTGGGCCCCACAGCATCTTGCTTCCAGCTCTTTGGGAAGCTAAGAAACAACTCGCTCTGCTCAGTGCACTTACAGCCTACCGGGAACGTCTCTTCCAAAGGCCTGTGAAACGCAGTTTCTTTGCAGGCCTGATCTGGCTGAAGTAGGACTTGTGCTCTGGGTGTGCTAATTTGCCCTAGAGCTGAAAGGCACAACGTGCAGGCTTCTTAACAAAGGGTGAGTTGGGCCCCACAGCATCTTGCTTCCAGCTCGTTGGGAAGCTAAGAAACAACTCGCTCTGCACAGTGCTCTTAGAGCCTACGGGGAACATCTCTTCCATAGACCTGTGAAACGCAGTTTCTTTGCAGGCCTGATCTGGCTGAAGTAGGACTTCTGCTCTGGGTGTGCTACTTTGCCCTAGAGCTGAAAGGCACAACGTGCAGGCTTCTTTCCAAAGGGCGAGTTGGGCCCCACAGCATCTTGCTTCCAGCTCTTTGGGAAGCTAAGAAACAACTCGCTCTGCACAGTGCTCTTACAGCCTACCGGGAACATCTCTTCCAAAGGCCTGTGAAACGCAGTTTCTTTGCAGGCCTGATCTGGCTGAAGTAGGACTTCTGCTCTGGGTGTGCTACTTTGCCCTAGAGCTGAAAGGCACAACGTGCAGGCTTCTTTCCAAAGGGCGAGTTGGGCCGCACAGCATCTTGCTTCCAGCTCTTTGGGAAGCTAAGAAACAACTCGCTCTGCACAGTGCTCTTACAGCCTACCGGGAACATGTCTTCCAAAGGCCTGTGAAACGCAGTTTCTTTGCAGGCCTGATCTGGCTGAAGTAGGACTTCTGCTCTGGGTGTGCTACTTTGCCCTAGAGCTGAAAGGCACAACGTGCAGGCTTCTTTCCAAAGGGCGAGTTGGGCCCCACAGCATCTTGCTTCCAGCTCTTTGGGAAGCTAAGAAACAACTCGCTCTGCACAGTGCTCCTACAGCCTACCGGGAACATCTATTCCAAAGGCCTGTGAAACGCAGTTTCTTTGCAGGCCTGATCTGGCTGAAGTAGGACTTCTGCTCTGGGTGTGTTACTTTGCCCTAGAGCTGAAAGGCACAACGTGCAGGCTTCTTTCCAAAGGGCGAGTTGGGCCCCACAGCATCTTGCTTCCAGCTCTTTGGGAAGCTAAGAAACAACTCGCTCTGCACAGTGCTCTTACAGCCTAGTGGGAACATCTCTTCCAAAGGCCTGTGAAACGCAGTTTCTTTGCAGGCCTGAACTGGCTGAAGTAGACTTCTGCTCTGGGTGTGCTACATTGCCATAGAGCTGAGAGGCACAACGTGCAGGCTTCTTTCCAAAGGGCGAGTTGGGCCCCACAGCATCTTGCTTCCAGCTCTTTGGGAAGCTAAGAAACAACTCGCTCTGCACAGTGCTCTTACAGCCTACCGGGAACATCTCTTCCAAAGGCCTGTGAAACGCAGTTTCTTTGCAGGCCTGATCTGGCTGAAGTAGGACTTCTGCTCTGGGTGTGCTACTTTGCCCTAGAGCTGAAAGGCACAACGTGCAGGCTTCTTTCCAAAGGGCGAGTTGGGCCCCACAGCATCTTGCTTCCAGCTCTTTGGGAAGCTAAGAAACAACTCGCTCTGCACAGTGCTCTTACAGCCTACCGGGAACATGTCTTCCAAAGGCCTGTGAAACGCAGTTTCTTTGCAGGCCTGATCTGGCTGAAGTAGGACTTCTGCTGTGGGTGTGCTACTTTGCCCTAGAGCTGAAAGGCACAACGTGCAGGCTTCTTTCCAAAGGGCGAGTTGGGCCCCACAGCATCTTGCTTCCAGCTCTTTGGGAAGCTAAGAAACAACTCGCTCTGCACAGTGCTCTTACAGCCTACCGGGAACATCTATTCCAAAGGCCTGTGAAACGCACTTTCTTTGCAGGCCTGATCTGGCTGAAGTAGGACTTCTGCTCTGGGTGTGTTACTTTGCCCTAGAGCTGAAAGGCACAACGTGCAGGCTTCTTTCCAATGGGCGAGTTGGGCCCCACAGCATCTTGCTTCCAGCTCTTTGGGAAGCTAAGAAACAACTCGCTCTGCATAGTGCTCTTACAGCCTACCGGGAACATCTATTCCAAAGGCCTGTGAAACGCAGTTTCTTTGCAGGCCTGATCTGGCTGAAGTAGGACTTCTGCTCTGGGTGTGTTACTTTGCCCTAGAGCTGAAAGGCACAACGTGCAGGCTTCTTTCCAAAGGGCGAGTTGGGCCCCACAGCATCTTGCTTCCAGCTCTTTGGGAAGCTAAGAAACAACTCGCTCTGCACAGTGCTCTTACAGCCTAGTGGGAACATCTCTTCCAAAGGCCTGTGAAACGCAGTTTCTTTGCAGGCCTGAACTGGCTGAAGTAGACTTCTGCTCTGGGTGTGCTACATTGCCATAGAGCTGAGAGGCACAACGTGCAGGCTTCTTTCCAAAGGGCGAGTTGGGCCCCACAGCATCTTGCTTCCAGCTCTTTGGGAAGCTAAGAAACAACTCGCTCTGCACAGTGCTCTTACAGCCTACCGGGAACATCTCTTCCAAAGGCCTGTGAAACGCAGTTTCTTTGCAGGCCTGATCTGGCTGAAGTAGGACTTCTGCTCTGGGTGTGCTACTTTGCCCTAGAGCTGAAAGGCACAACGTGCAGGCTTCTTTCCAAAGGGCGAGTTGGGCCCCACAGCATCTTGCTTCCAGCTCTTTGGGAAGCTAAGAAACAACTCGCTCTGCACAGTGCTCTTACAGCCTACCGGGAACATGTCTTCCAAAGGCCTGTGAAACGCAGTTTCTTTGCAGGCCTGATCTGGCTGAAGTAGGACTTCTGCTGTGGGTGTGCTACTTTGCCCTAGAGCTGAAAGGCACAACGTGCAGGCTTCTTTCCAAAGGGCGAGTTGGGCCCCACAGCATCTTGCTTCCAGCTCTTTGGGAAGCTAAGAAACAACTCGCTCTGCACAGTGCTCTTACAGCCTACCGGGAACATCTATTCCAAAGGCCTGTGAAACGCACTTTCTTTGCAGGCCTGATCTGGCTGAAGTAGGACTTCTGCTCTGGGTGTGTTACTTTGCCCTAGAGCTGAAAGGCACAACGTGCAGGCTTCTTTCCAAAGGGCGAGTTGGGCCCCACAGCATCTTGCTTCCAGCTCTTTGGGAAGCTAAGAAACAACTCGCTCTGCACAGTGCTCTTACAGCCTACCGGGAACATCTCTTCCAAAGGCCTGTGAAACGCAGTTTCTTTGCAGGCCTGAACTGGCTGAAGTAGACTTCTGCTCTGGGTGTTCTACATTGCCCTAGAGCTGAGAGGCACAACGTGCGGGCTTCTTTCCAAAGGGCGAGTTGGGCCCCACAGCATCTTGCTTCCAGCTCTTTGGGAAGCTAAGAAACAACTCGCTCTGCACAGTGCTCTTACAGCCTACCGGGAACATCTCTTCCAAAGGCCTGTGAAACGCAGTTTCTTTGCAGGCCTGATCTGGCTGAAGTAGGACTTCTGCTCTGGGTGTGCTACTTTGCCCTAGAGCTGAAAGGCACAACGTGCAGGCTTCTTTCCAAAGGGCGAGTTGGGCCCCACAGCATCTTGCTTCCAGCTCTTTGGGAAGCTAAGAAACAACTCGCTCTGCACAGTGCTCTTACAGCCTACCGGGAACGTCTCTTCCAAAGGCCTGTGAAACGCAGTTTCTTTGCAGGCCTGATCTGGCTGAAGTAGGACTTCTGCTCTGGGTGTGCTACTTTGCCCTAGAGCTGAAAGGCACAACGTGCAGGCTTCTTTCCAAAGGGCGAGTTGGGCCCCACAGCATCTTGCTTCCAGCTCTTTGGGAAGCTAAGAAACAACTCGCTCTGCACAGTGCTCTTACAGCCTAGTGGGAACATCTCTTCCAAAGGCCTGTGAAACGCAGTTTCTTTGCAGGCCTGATGTAGCTGAAGTAGGACTTCTGCTCTAGGTGTGCTACTTTGCCCTAGAGCTGAAAGGCACAACGTGCAGGCTTCTTTCCAAAGGGCGAGTTGGGCCCCACAGCATCTTGCTTCCAGCTCTTTGGGAAGCTAAGAAACAACTCGCTCTGCACAGTGCTCCTACAGCCTACCGGGAACATCTATTCCAAAGGCCTGTGAAACGCAGTTTCTTTGCAGGCCTGATCTGGCTGAAGTAGGACTTCTGCTCTGGGTGTGTTACTTTGCCCTAGAGCTGAAAGGCACAACGTGCAGGCTTCTTTCCAAAGGGCGAGTTGGGCCCCACAGCATCTTGCTTCCAGCTCTTTGGGAAGCTAAGAAACAACTCGCTCTGCACAGTGCTCTTACAGCCTAGTGGGAACATCTCTTCCAAAGGCCTGTGAAACGCAGTTTCTTTGCAGGCCTGAACTGGCTGAAGTAGACTTCTGCTCTGGGTGTGCTACATTGCCATAGAGCTGAGAGGCACAACGTGCAGGCTTCTTTCCAAAGGGCGAGTTGGGCCCCACAGCATCTTGCTTCCAGCTCTTTGGGAAGCTAAGAAACAACTCGCTCTGCACAGTGCTCTTACAGCCTACCGGGAACATCTCTTCCAAAGGCCTGTGAAACGCAGTTTCTTTGCAGGCCTGATCTGGCTGAAGTAGGACTTCTGCTCTGGGTGTGCTACTTTGCCCTAGAGCTGAAAGGCACAACGTGCAGGCTTCTTTCCAAAGGGCGAGTTGGGCCCCACAGCATCTTGCTTCCAGCTCTTTGGGAAGCTAAGAAACAACTCGCTCTGCACAGTGCTCTTACAGCCTACCGGGAACATGTCTTCCAAAGGCCTGTGAAACGCAGTTTCTTTGCAGGCCTGATCTGGCTGAAGTAGGACTTCTGCTGTGGGTGTGCTACTTTGCCCTAGAGCTGAAAGGCACAACGTGCAGGCTTCTTTCCAAAGGGCGAGTTGGGCCCCACAGCATCTTGCTTCCAGCTCTTTGGGAAGCTAAGAAACAACTCGCTCTGCACAGTGCTCTTACAGCCTACCGGGAACATCTATTCCAAAGGCCTGTGAAACGCACTTTCTTTGCAGGCCTGATCTGGCTGAAGTAGGACTTCTGCTCTGGGTGTGTTACTTTGCCCTAGAGCTGAAAGGCACAACGTGCAGGCTTCTTTCCAATGGGCGAGTTGGGCCCCACAGCATCTTGCTTCCAGCTCTTTGGGAAGCTAAGAAACAACTCGCTCTGCATAGTGCTCTTACAGCCTACCGGGAACATCTATTCCAAAGGCCTGTGAAACGCAGTTTCTTTGCAGGCCTGATCTGGCTGAAGTAGGACTTCTGCTCTGGGTGTGTTACTTTGCCCTAGAGCTGAAAGGCACAACGTGCAGGCTTCTTTCCAAAGGGCGAGTTGGGCCCCACAGCATCTTGCTTCCAGCTCTTTGGGAAGCTAAGAAACAACTCGCTCTGCACAGTGCTCTTACAGCCTAGTGGGAACATCTCTTCCAAAGGCCTGTGAAACGCAGTTTCTTTGCAGGCCTGAACTGGCTGAAGTAGACTTCTGCTCTGGGTGTGCTACATTGCCATAGAGCTGAGAGGCACAACGTGCAGGCTTCTTTCCAAAGGGCGAGTTGGGCCCCACAGCATCTTGCTTCCAGCTCTTTGGGAAGCTAAGAAACAACTCGCTCTGCACAGTGCTCTTACAGCCTACCGGGAACATCTCTTCCAAAGGCCTGTGAAACGCAGTTTCTTTGCAGGCCTGATCTGGCTGAAGTAGGACTTCTGCTCTGGGTGTGCTACTTTGCCCTAGAGCTGAAAGGCACAACGTGCAGGCTTCTTTCCAAAGGGCGAGTTGGGCCCCACAGCATCTTGCTTCCAGCTCTTTGGGAAGCTAAGAAACAACTCGCTCTGCACAGTGCTCTTACAGCCTACCGGGAACATGTCTTCCAAAGGCCTGTGAAACGCAGTTTCTTTGCAGGCCTGATCTGGCTGAAGTAGGACTTCTGCTGTGGGTGTGCTACTTTGCCCTAGAGCTGAAAGGCACAACGTGCAGGCTTCTTTCCAAAGGGCGAGTTGGGCCCCACAGCATCTTGCTTCCAGCTCTTTGGGAAGCTAAGAAACAACTCGCTCTGCACAGTGCTCTTACAGCCTACCGGGAACATCTATTCCAAAGGCCTGTGAAACGCACTTTCTTTGCAGGCCTGATCTGGCTGAAGTAGGACTTCTGCTCTGGGTGTGTTACTTTGCCCTAGAGCTGAAAGGCACAACGTGCAGGCTTCTTTCCAAAGGGCGAGTTGGGCCCCACAGCATCTTGCTTCCAGCTCTTTGGGAAGCTAAGAAACAACTCGCTCTGCACAGTGCTCTTACAGCCTACCG
Organism: Equus caballus; assembly: GCF_041296265.1. Lineage (NCBI taxonomy): Eukaryota > Metazoa > Chordata > Mammalia > Perissodactyla > Equidae > Equus > Equus caballus. The sequence goes on from NC_091692.1 coordinate 45,025,563, forward strand.
GGAACATCTCTTCCAAAGGCCTGTGAAACGCAGTTTCTTTGCAGGCCTCATCTGGCTGAAGTAGGACTTCTGCTCTGGGTGTGCTACTTTGCCCTAGAGCTGAAAGGCACAACGTGCAGGCTTCTTTCCCAAGGGCGAGTTGGGCCGCACAGCATCTTGCTTCCAGCTCTTTGGGAAGCTAAGAAACAACTCGCTCTGCTCAGAGCTCTTACAGAATACCGGAAACATGTCTTCCAAAGGCCTGTGAAACGCAGTTTCTTTGCAGGCCTGATCTGGCTGAAGTAGAACTTCTGCTCTGGGTGTGCTACTTTGCCCTAGAGCTGAAAGGCACAACGTGCAGGCTTCTTTCCAAAGGGCGAGTTGGGCCCCACAGCATCTTGCTTCCAGCTCTTTGGGAAGCTAAGAAACAACTCGCTCTGCACAGTGCTCTTACAGCCTAGTGGGAACATCTCTTCCAAAGGCCTGTGAAACGCAGTTTCTTTGCAGGCCTGATGTAGCTGAAGTAGGACTTCTGCTCTAGGTGTGCTACTTTGCCCTAGAGCTGAAAGGCACAACGTGCAGGCTTCTTTCCAAAGGGCGAGTTGGGCCCCACAGCATCTTGCTTCCTTCTCTTTGGGAAGCTAAGAAACAACTCTCTCTGCACAGTGCTCTTACAGCCTAGTGGGAACATCTCTTCCAAAGGCCTGTGAAACGCAGTTTCTTTGCAGGCCTCATCTGGCTGAAGTAGGACTTCTGCTCTGGGTGTGCTACTTTGCCCTAGAGCTGAAAGGCACAACGTGCAGGCTTCTTTCCCAAGGGCGAGTTGGGCCGCACAGCATCTTGCTTCCAGCTCTTTGGGAAGCTAAGAAACAACTCGCTCTGCTCAGAGCTCTTACAGAATACCGGAAACATGTCTTCCAAAGGCCTGTGAAACGCAGTTTCTTTGCAGGCCTGATCTGGCTGAAGTAGGACTTCTGCTCTGGGTGTGCTACTTTGCCCTAGAGCTGAAAGGCACAACGTGCAGGCTTCTTTCCAAAGGGCGAGTTGGGCCCCACAGCATCTTGCTTCCAGCTCTTTGGGAAGCTAAGAAACAACTCGCTCTGCACAGTGCTCTTACAGCCTAGTGGGAACATCTCTTCCAAAGGCCTGTGAAACGCAGTTTCTTTGCAGGCCTGATGTAGCTGAAGTAGGACTTCTGCTCTAGGTGTGCTACTTTGCCCTAGAGCTGAAAGGCACAACGTGCAGGCTTCTTTCCAAAGGGCGAGTTGGGCCCCACAGCATCTTGCTTCCTTCTCTTTGGGAAGCTAAGAAACAACTCTCTCTGCACAGTGCTCTTACAGCCTAGTGGGAACATCTCTTCCAAAGGCCTGTGAAACGCAGTTTCTTTGCAGGCCTCATCTGGCTGAAGTAGGACTTCTGCTCTGGGTGTGCTACTTTGCCCTAGAGCTGAAAGGCACAACGTGCAGGCTTCTTTCCCAAGGGCGAGTTGGGCCGCACAGCATCTTGCTTCCAGCTCTTTGGGAAGCTAAGAAACAACTCGCTCTGCTCAGAGCTCTTACAGAATACCGGAAACATGTCTTCCAAAGGCCTGTGAAACGCAGTTTCTTTGCAGGCCTGATCTGGCTGAAGTAGGACTTCTGCTCTGGGTGTGCTACTTTGCCCTAGAGCTGAAAGGCACAACGTGCAGGCTTCTTTCCAAAGGGCGAGTTGGGCCCCACAGCATCTTGCTTCCAGCTCTTTGGGAAGCTAAGAAACAACTCGCTCTGCACAGTGCTCTTACAGCCTAGTGGGAACATCTCTTCCAAAGGCCTGTGAAACGCAGTTTCTTTGCAGGCCTGATGTAGCTGAAGTAGGACTTCTGCTCTAGGTGTGCTACTTTGCCCTAGAGCTGAAAGGCACAACGTGCAGGCTTCTTTCCAAAGGGCGAGTTGGGCCCCACAGCATCTTGCTTCCTTCTCTTTGGGAAGCTAAGAAACAACTCTCTCTGCACAGTGCTCTTACAGCCTAGTGGGAACATCTCTTCCAAAGGCCTGTGAAACGCAGTTTCTTTGCAGGCCTGATCTGGCTGAAGTAGGACTTCTGCTCTGGGTGTGCTACTTTGCCCTAGAGCTGAAAGGCACAACGTGCAGGCTTCTTTCCCAAGGGCGAGTTGGGCCGCACAGCATCTTGCTTCCAGCTCTTTGGGAAGCTAAGAAACAACTCGCTCTGCTCAGAGCTCTTACAGAATACCGGAAACATGTCTTCCAAAGGCCTGTGAAACGCAGTTTCTTTGCAGGCCTGATCTGGCTGAAGTAGGACTTCTGCTCTGGGTGTGCTACTTTGCCCTAGAGCTGAAAGGCACAACGTGCAGGCTTCTTTCCAAAGGGCGAGTTGGGCCCCACAGCATCTTGCTTCCAGCTCTTTGGGAAGCTAAGAAACAACTCGCTCTGCACAGTGCTCTTAGAGCCTACGGGGAACATCTCTTCCATAGACCTGTGAAACGCAGTTTCTTTGCAGGCCTGATCTGGCTGAAGTAGGACTTCTGCTCTGGGTGTGCTACTTTGCCCTAGAGCTGAGAGGCACAACGTGCAGGCTTCTTTCCAAAGGGCGAGTTGGGCCCCACAGCATCTTGCTTCCAGCTCTTTGGGAAGCTAAGAAACATCTCGCTCTGCACAGTGCTCTTACAGCCTACCGGGAACATCTCTTCCAAAGGCCTGTGAAACGCAGTTTCTTTGCAGGCCTGATCTGGCTGAAGTAGGACTTCTGCTCTGGGTGTGCTACTTTGCCCTAGAGCTGAAAGGCACAACGTGCAGGCTTCTTTCCAAAGGGCGAGTTGGGCCCCACAGCATCTTGCTTCCAGCTCTTTGGGAAGCTAAGAAACAACTCGCTCTGCACAGTGCTCTTACAGCCTACCGGGAACGTCTATTCCAAAGGCCTGTGAAACGCAGTTTCTTTGCAGGCCTGATCTGGCTGAAGTAGGACTTCTGCTCTGGGTGTGCTACTTTGCCCTAGAGCTGAAAGGCACAACGTGCAGGCTTCTTTCCAAAGGGCGAGTTGGGCCCCACAGCATCTTGCTTCCAGCTCTTTGGGAAGCTAAGAAACAACTCGCTCTGCACAGTGCTCTTACAGCCTAGTGGGAACATCTCTTCCATAGGCCTGTGAAACGCAGTTTCTTTGCAGGCCTGATCTGGCTGAAGTAGGACTTCTGCTCTGGGTGTGCTACTTTGCCCTAGAGCTGAAAGGCACAACGTGCAGGCTTCTTTCCAAAGGGCGAGTTGGGCCCCACAGCATCTTGCTTCCAGCTCTTTGGGAAGCTAAGAAACAACTCGCTCTGCACAGTGCTCTTACAGCCTACCGGGAACGTCTCTTCCAAAGGCCTGTGAAACGCAGTTTCTTTGCAGGCCTGATCTGGCTGAAGTAGGACTTCTGCTCTGGGTGTGCTACTTTGCCCTAGAGCTGAAAGGCACAACGTGCAGGCTTCTTTCCAAAGGGCGAGTTGGGCCCCACAGCATCTTGCTTCCAGCTCTTTGGGAAGCTAAGAAACAACTCGCTCTGCACAGTGCTCTTACAGCCTAGTGGGAACATCTCTTCCAAAGGCCTGTGAAACGCAGTTTCTTTGCAGGCCTGAACTGGCTGAAGTAGACTTCTGCTCTGGGTGTGCTACATTGCCCTAGAGCTGAGAGGCACAACGTGCAGGCTTCTTTCCAAAGGGCGAGTTGGGCCCCACAGCATCTTGCTTCCAGCTCTTTGGGAAGCTAAGAAACAACTCGCTCTGCACAGTGCTCTTACAGCCTACCGGGAACATCTCTTCCAAAGGCCTGTGAAACGCAGTTTCTTTGCAGGCCTGATCTGGCTGAAGTAGGACTTCTGCTCTGGGTGTGCTACTTTGCCCTAGAGCTGAAAGGCACAACGTGCAGGCTTCTTTCCAAAGGGCGAGTTGGGCCCCACAGCATCTTGCTTCCAGCTCTTTGGGAAGCTAAGAAACAACTCGCTCTGCACAGTGCTCTTACAGCCTACCGGGAACATCTCTTCCAAAGGCCTGTGAAACGCAGTTTCTTTGCAGGCCTGATCTGGCTGAAGTAGGACTTCTGCTGTGGGTGTGCTACTTTGCCCTAGAGCTGAAAGGCACAACGTGCAGGCTTCTTTCCAAAGGGCGAGTTGGGCCCCACAGCATCTTGCTTCCAGCTCTTTGGGAAGCTAAGAAACAACTCGCTCTGCACAGTGCTCTTACAGCCTACCGGGAACATCTATTCCAAAGGCCTGTGAAACGCAGTTTCTTTGCAGGCCTGATCTGGCTGAAGTAGGACTTCTGCTCTGGGTGTGTTACTTTGCCCTAGAGCTGAAAGGCACAACGTGCAGGCTTCTTTCCAAAGGGCGAGTTGGGCCGCACAGCATCTTGCTTCCAGCTCTTTGGGAAGCTAAGAAACAACTCGCTCTGCACAGTGCTCTTAGAGCCTACGGGGAACATCTCTTCCATAGACCTGTGAAACGCAGTTTCTTTGCAGGCCTGATCTGGCTGAAGTAGGACTTCTGCTCTGGGTGTGCTACTTTGCCCTAGAGCTGAAAGGCACAACGTGCAGGCTTCTTTCCAAAGGGCGAGTTGGGCCCCACAGCATCTTGCTTCCAGCTCTTTGGGAAGCTAAGAAACAACTCGCTCTGCACAGTGCTCTTACAGCCTACCGGGAACATGTCTTCCAAAGGCCTGTGAAACGCAGTTTCTTTGCAGGCCTGATCTGGCTGAAGTAGGACTTCTGCTGTGGGTGTGCTACTTTGCCCTAGAGCTGAAAGGCACAACGTGCAGGCTTCTTTCCAAAGGGCGAGTTGGGCCCCACAGCATCTTGCTTCCAGCTCTTTGGGAAGCTAAGAAACAACTCGCTCTGCACAGTGCTCTTACAGCCTACCGGGAACATCTATTCCAAAGGCCTGTGAAACGCACTTTCTTTGCAGGCCTGATCTGGCTGAAGTAGGACTTCTGCTCTGGGTGTGTTACTTTGCCCTAGAGCTGAAAGGCACAACGTGCAGGCTTCTTTCCAAAGGGCGAGTTGGGCCCCACAGCATCTTGCTTCCAGCTCTTTGGGAAGCTAAGAAACAACTCGCTCTGCACAGTGCTCTTACAGCCTACCGGGAACATCTATTCCAAAGGCCTGTGAAACGCAGTTTCTTTGCAGGCCTGAACTGGCTGAAGTAGACTTCTGCTCTGGGTGTTCTACATTGCCCTAGAGCTGAGAGGCACAACGTGCGGGCTTCTTTCCAAAGGGCGAGTTGGGCCCCACAGCATCTTGCTTCCAGCTCTTTGGGAAGCTAAGAAACAACTCGCTCTGCACAGTGCTCTTACAGCCTACCGGGAACATCTCTTCCAAAGGCCTGTGAAACGCAGTTTCTTTGCAGGCCTGATCTGGCTGAAGTAGGACTTCTGCTCTGGGTGTGCTACTTTGCCCTAGAGCTGAAAGGCACAACGTGCAGGCTTCTTTCCAAAGGGCGAGTTGGGCCCCACAGCATCTTGCTTCCAGCTCTTTGGGAAGCTAAGAAACAACTCGCTCTGCACAGTGCTCTTACAGCCTACCGGGAACGTCTCTTCCAAAGGCCTGTGAAACGCAGTTTCTTTGCAGGCCTGATCTGGCTGAAGTAGGACTTCTGCTCTGGGTGTGCTACTTTGCCCTAGAGCTGAAAGGCACAACGTGCAGGCTTCTTTCCAAAGGGCGAGTTGGGCCCCACAGCATCTTGCTTCCAGCTCTTTGGGAAGCTAAGAAACAACTCGCTCTGCACAGTGCTCTTACAGCCTAGTGGGAACATCTCTTCCAAAGGCCTGTGAAACGCAGTTTCTTTGCAGGCCTGATGTAGCTGAAGTAGGACTTCTGCTCTAGGTGTGCTACTTTGCCCTAGAGCTGAAAGGCACAACGTGCAGGCTTCTTTCCAAAGGGCGAGATGGGCCCCACAGCATCTTGCTTCCTTCTCTTTGGGAAGCTAAGAAACAACTCTCTCTGCACAGTGCTCTTACAGCCTAGTGGGAACATCTCTTCCAAAGGCCTGTGAAACGCAGTTTCTTTGCAGGCCTCATCTGGCTGAAGTAGGACTTCTGCTCTGGGTGTGCTACTTTGCCCTAGAGCTGAAAGGCACAACGTGCAGGCTTCTTTCCCAAGGGCGAGTTGGGCCGCACAGCATCTTGCTTCCAGCTCTTTGGGAAGCTAAGAAACAACTCGCTCTGCTCAGAGCTCTTACAGAATACCGGAAACATGTCTTCCAAAGGCCTGTGAAACGCAGTTTCTTTGCAGGCCTGATCTGGCTGAAGTAGGACTTCTGCTCTGGGTGTGCTACTTTGCCCTAGAGCTGAAAGGCACAACGTGCAGGCTTCTTTCCAAAGGGCGAGTTGGGCCCCACAGCATCTTGCTTCCAGCTCTTTGGGAAGCTAAGAAACAACTCGCTCTGCACAGTGCTCTTACAGCCTAGTGGGAAGATCTCTTCCAAAGGCCTGTGAAACGCAGTTTCTTTGCAGGCCTGATGTAGCTGAAGTAGGACTTCTGCTCTAGGTGTGCTACTTTGCCCTAGAGCTGAAAGGCACAACGTGCAGGCTTCTTTCCAAAGGGCGAGTTGGGCCCCACAGCATCTTGCTTCCTTCTCTTTGGGAAGCTAAGAAACAACTCTCTCTGCACAGTGCTCTTACAGCCTAGTGGGAACATCTCTTCCAAAGGCCTGTGAAACGCAGTTTCTTTGCAGGCCTCATCTGGCTGAAGTAGGACTTCTGCTCTGGGTGTGCTACTTTGCCCTAGAGCTGAAAGGCACAACGTGCAGGCTTCTTTCCCAAGGGCGAGTTGGGCCGCACAGCATCTTGCTTCCAGCTCTTTGGGAAGCTAAGAAACAACTCGCTCTGCTCAGAGCTCTTACAGAATACCGGAAACATGTCTTCCAAAGGCCTGTGAAACGCAGTTTCTTTGCAGGCCTGATCTGGCTGAAGTAGGACTTCTGCTCTGGGTGTGCTACTTTGCCCTAGAGCTGAAAGGCACAACGTGCAGGCTTCTTTCCAAAGGGCGAGTTGGGCCCCACAGCATCTTGCTTCCAGCTCTTTGGGAAGCTAAGAAACAACTCGCTCTGCACAGTGCTCTTACAGCCTAGTGGGAACATCTCTTCCAAAGGCCTGTGAAACGCAGTTTCTTTGCAGGCCTGATGTAGCTGAAGTAGGACTTCTGCTCTAGGTGTGCTACTTTGCCCTAGAGCTGAAAGGCACAACGTGCAGGCTTCTTTCCAAAGGGCGAGTTGGGCCCCACAGCATCTTGCTTCCTTCTCTTTGGGAAGCTAAGAAACAACTCTCTCTGCACAGTGCTCTTACAGCCTAGTGGGAACATCTCTTCCAAAGGCCTGTGAAACGCAGTTTCTTGGCAGGCCTCATCTGGCTGAAGTAGGACTTCTGCTCTGGGTGTGCTACTTTGCCCTAGAGCTGAAAGGCACAACGTGCAGGCTTCTTTCCCAAGGGCGAGTTGGGCCGCACAGCATCTTGCTTCCAGCTCTTTGGGAAGCTAAGAAACAACTCGCTCTGCTCAGAGCTCTTACAGAATACCGGAAACATGTCTTCCAAAGGCCTGTGAAACGCAGTTTCTTTGCAGGCCTGATCTGGCTGAAGTAGGACTTCTGCTCTGGGTGTGCTACTTTGCCCTAGAGCTGAAAGGCACAACGTGCAGGCTTCTTTCCAAAGGGCGAGTTGGGCCCCACAGCATCTTGCTTCCAGCTCTTTGGGAAGCTAAGAAACAACTCGCTCTGCACAGTGCTCTTACAGCCTAGTGGGAACATCTCTTCCAAAGGCCTGTGAAACGCAGTTTCTTTGCAGGCCTGATGTAGCTGAAGTAGGACTTCTGCTCTAGGTGTGCTACTTTGCCCTAGAGCTGAAAGGCACAACGTGCAGGCTTCTTTCCAAAGGGCGAGTTGGGCCCCACAGCATCTTGCTTCCTTCTCTTTGGGAAGCTAAGAAACAACTCTCTCTGCACAGTGCTCTTACAGCCTAGTGGGAACATCTCTTCCAAAGGCCTGTGAAACGCAGTTTCTTTGCAGGCCTCATCTGGCTGAAGTAGGACTTCTGCTCTGGGTGTGCTACTTTGCCCTAGAGCTGAAAGGCACAACGTGCAGGCTTCTTTCCCAAGGGCGAGTTGGGCCGCACAGCATCTTGCTTCCAGCTCTTTGGGAAGCTAAGAAACAACTCGCTCTGCTCAGAGCTCTTACAGAATACCGGAAACATGTCTTCCAAAGGCCTGTGAAACGCAGTTTCTTTGCAGGCCTGATCTGGCTGAAGTAGGACTTCTGCTCTGGGTGTGCTACTTTGCCCTAGAGCTGAAAGGCACAACGTGCAGGCTTCTTTCCAAAGGGCGAGTTGGGCCCCACAGCATCTTGCTTCCAGCTCTTTGGGAAGCTAAGAAACAACTCGCTCTGCACAGTGCTCTTAGAGCCTACGGGGAACATCTCTTCCATAGACCTGTGAAACGCAGTTTCTTTGCAGGCCTGATCTGGCTGAAGTAGGACTTCTGCTCTGGGTGTGCTACTTTGCCCTAGAGCTGAGAGGCACAACGTGCAGGCTTCTTTCCAAAGGGCGAGTTGGGCCCCACAGCATCTTGCTTCCAGCTCTTTGGGAAGCTAAGAAACATCTCGCTCTGCACAGTGCTCTTACAGCCTACCGGGAACATCTCTTCCAAAGGCCTGTGAAACGCAGTTTCTTTGCAGGCCTGATCTGGCTGAAGTAGGACTTCTGCTCTGGGTGTGCTACTTTGCCCTAGAGCTGAAAGGAACAACGTGCAGGCTTCTTTCCAAAGGGCGAGTTGGGCCCCACAGCATCTTGCTTCCAGCTCTTTGGGAAGCTAAGAAACAACTCGCTCTGCACAGTGCTCTTACAGCCTACCGGGAACGTCTATTCCAAAGGCCTGTGAAACGCAGTTTCTTTGCAGGCCTGATCTGGCTGAAGTAGGACTTCTGCTCTGGGTGTGCTACTTTGCCCTAGAGCTGAAAGGCACAACGTGCAGGCTTCTTTCCAAAGGGCGAGTTGGGCCCCACAGCATCTTGCTTCCAGCTCTTTGGGAAGCTAAGAAACAACTCGCTCTGCACAGTGCTCTTACAGCCTAGCGGGAACATCTCTTCCAAAGCCCTGTGAAACGCTGTTTCTTTGCAGGCCTGATCTGGCTGAAGTAGGACTTCTGCTCTGGGTGAGCTACTTTGCCCTAGAGCTGAAAGGCACAACGTGCAGGCTTCTTTCCAAAGGGCGAGTTGGGCCCCACAGCATCTTGCTTCCAGCTCTTTGGGAAGCTAAGAAACAACTCGCTCTGCACAGTGCTCTTATAGCCTAGTGGGAACATCTCTTCCATAGGCCTGTGAAACGCAGTTTCTTTGCAGGCCTGATCTGGCTGAAGTAGGACTCCTGCTCTGGGTGTGCTACTTTGCCCTAGAGCTGAAAGGCACAACGTGCAGGCTTCTTTCCAAAGGGCGAGTTGGGCCCCACAGCATCTTGCTTCCATCTCTTTGGGAAGCTAAGATACAACTCGCTCTGCACAGTGCTCTTACAGCCTACCGGGAACATCTCTTCCAAAGACCTGTGAAACGCAGTTTCTTTGCAGGCCTGATCTGGCTGAAGTAGGACTTCTGCTCTGGGTGTGCTACTTTGCCCTAGAGCTGAAAGGCACAACGTGCAGGCTTCTTTCCAAAGGGCGAGTTGGGCCCCACAGCATCTTGCTTCCTTCTCTTTGGGAAGCTAAGAAACAACTCGCTCTGCACAGTGCTCTTACAGCCTAGTGGGAACATCTCTTCCAAAGGCCTGTGAAACGCAGTTTCTTTGCAGGCCTGATCTGGCTGAAGTAGGACTTCTGCTCTGGGTGTGCTACTTTGCCCTAGAGCTGAAAGGCACAACGTGCAGGCTTCTTTCCAAAGGGCGAGTTGGGCCCCACAGCATCTTGCTTCAAGCTCTTTGGGAAGCTAAGAAACAACTCGCTCTGCTCAGTGATCTTACCGCCTACCGGGAACGTCTCTTCCAAAGGCCTGTGAAACGCAGTTTCTTTGCAGGCCTGATCTGGCTGAAGTAGGACTTGTGCTCTGGGTGTGCTACTTTGCCCTAGAGCTGAAAGGCACAACGTGCAGGCTTCTTTCCATAGGGCGAGTTGAGCCCCACAGCATCTTGCTTCCAGCTCTTTGGGAAGCTAAGAAACAACTCGCTCTGCACAGTGCTCTTAGAGCCTACGGGGAACATCTCTTCCATAGACCTGTGAAACGCAGTTTCTTTGCAGGCCTGATCTGGCTGAAGTAGGACTTCTGCTCTGGGTGTGCTACTTTTCCCTAGAGCTGAAAGGCACAACGTGCAGGCTTCTTTCCAAAGGGCGAGTTGGGCCCCACAGCATCTTGCTTCCAGCTCTTTGGGAAGCTAAGAAACAACTCGCTCTGCACAGTGCTCTTACAGCCTAGTGGGAAGATCTCTTCCAAAGGCCTGTGAAACGCAGTTTCTTTGCAGGCCTGATCTGGCTGAAGTAGGACTTCTGCTCTGGGTGTGCTACTTTGCCCTAGAGCTGAAAGGCACAACGTGCAGGCTTCTTTCCAAAGGGCGAGTTGGGCCCCACAGCATCTTGCTTCCAGCTCTTTGGAAAGCTAAGAAACAACTCGCTCTGCACAGTGCTCTTACAGCCTACCGGGAACATCTCTTCCAAAGGCCTGTGAAACGCAGTTTCTTTGCAGGCCTGATCTGGCTGAAGTAGGACTTCTGCTCTGGGTGTGCTACTTTGCCCTAGAGCTGAAAGGCACAACGTGCAGGCTTCTTTCCAAAGGGCGAGTTGGGCCCCACAGCATCTTGCTTCCATCTCTTTGGGAAGCTAAGAAACAACTCGCTCTGCACAGTGCTCTTACAGCGTAGTGGGAAGATCTCTTCCAAAGGCCTGTGAAACGCAGTTTCTTTGCAGGCCTGATCTGGCTGAAGTAGGACTTGTGCTCTGGGTGTGCTACTTTGCCCTAGAGCTGAAAGGCACAACGTGCAGGCTTCTTTCCAAAGGGCGAGTTGGGCCCCACAGCATCTTGCTTCCAGCTCTTTGGGAAGCTAAGAAACAACTCGCTCTGCACAGTGCTCTTACAGCCTAGTGGGAACATGTCTTCCAAAGGTCTGTGAAACGCAGTTTCTTTGCAGGCCTGATCTGGCTGAAGTAGGACTTCTGCTCTGGGTGTGCTACTTTGCCCTAGAGCTGAAAGGCACAACGTGCAGGCTTCTTTCCAAAGGGCGAGTTGGGCCCCACAGCATCTTGCTTCCAGCTCTTTGGGAAGCTAAGAAACAACTCGCTCTGCACAGTGCTCTTACAGCCTACCGGGAACATCTCTTCCAAAGGCCTGTGAAACGCAGTTTCTTTGCAGGCCTGATCTGGCTGAAGTAGGACTTCTGCTCTGGGTGTGTTACTTTGCCCTAGAGCTGAAAGGCACAACGTGCAGGCTTCTTTCCAAAGGGCGAGTTGGGCCCCACAGCATCTTGCTTCCAGCTCTTTGGGAAGCTAAGAAACAACTCGCTCTGCACAGTGCTCTTACAGCCTAGTGGGAACATCTCTTCCAAAGGCCTGTGAAACGCAGTTTCTTTGCAGGCCTGAACTGGCTGTAGTAGACTTCTGCTCTGGGTGTGCTACATTGCCCTAGAGCTGAGAGGCACAACGTGCAGGCTTCTTTCCAAAGGGCGAGTTGGGCCCCACAGCATCTTGCTTCCAGCTCTTTGGGAAGCTAAGAAACAACTCGCTCTGCACAGTGCTCTTACAGCCTACCGGGAACATCTCTTCCAAAGGCCTGTGAAACGCAGTTTCTTTGCAGGCCTGATCTGGCTGAAGTAGGACTTCTGCTCTGGGTGTGCTACTTTGCCCTAGAGCTGAAAGGCACAACGTGCAGGCTTCTTTCCAAAGGGCGAGTTGGGCCCCACAGCATCTTGCTTCCAGCTCTTTGGGAAGCTAAGAAACAACTCGCTCTGCACAGTGCTCTTACAGCCTACCGGGAACATGTCTTCCAAAGGCCTGTGAAACGCAGTTTCTTTGCAGGCCTGATCTGGCTGAAGTAGGACTTCTGCTGTGGGTGTGCTACTTTGCCCTAGAGCTGAAAGGCACAACGTGCAGGCTTCTTTCCAAAGGGCGAGTTGGGCCCCACAGCATCTTGCTTCCAGCTCTTTGGGAAGCTAAGAAACAACTCGCTCTGCACAGTGCTCTTACAGCCTAGCGGGAACATCTCTTCCAAAGCCCTGTGAAACGCTGTTTCTTTGCAGGCCTGATCTGGCTGAAGTAGGACTTCTGCTCTGGGTGAGCTACTTTGCCCTAGAGCTGAAAGGCACAACGTGCAGGCTTCTTTCCAAAGGGCGAGTTGGGCCCCACAGCATCTTGCTTCCAGCTCTTTGGGAAGCTAAGAAACAACTCGCTCTGCACAGTGCTCTTATAGCCTAGTGGGAACATCTCTTCCATAGGCCTGTGAAACGCAGTTTCTTTGCAGGCCTGATCTGGCTGAAGTAGGACTCCTGCTCTGGGTGTGCTACTTTGCCCTAGAGCTGAAAGGCACAACGTGCAGGCTTCTTTCCAAAGGGCGAGTTGGGCCCCACAGCATCTTGCTTCCATCTCTTTGGGAAGCTAAGATACAACTCGCTCTGCACAGTGCTCTTACAGCCTACCGGGAACATCTCTTCCAAAGACCTGTGAAACGCAGTTTCTTTGCAGGCCTGATCTGGCTGAAGTAGGACTTCTGCTCTGGGTGTGCTACTTTGCCCTAGAGCTGAAAGGCACAACGTGCAGGCTTCTTTCCAAAGGGCGAGTTGGGCCCCACAGCATCTTGCTTCCTTCTCTTTGGGAAGCTAAGAAACAACTCGCTCTGCACAGTGCTCTTACAGCCTAGTGGGAACATCTCTTCCAAAGGCCTGTGAAACGCAGTTTCTTTGCAGGCCTGATCTGGCTGAAGTAGGACTTCTGCTCTGGGTGTGCTACTTTGCCCTAGAGCTGAAAGGCACAACGTGCAGGCTTCTTTCCAAAGGGCGAGTTGGGCCCCACAGCATCTTGCTTCCAGCTCTTTGGGAAGCTAAGAAACAACTCGCTCTGCTCAGTGATCTTACCGCCTACCGGGAACGTCTCTTCCAAAGGCCTGTGAAACGCAGTTTCTTTGCAGGCCTGATCTGGCTGAAGTAGGACTTCTGCTCTGGGTGTGCTACTTTGCCCTAGAGCTGAAAGGCACAACGTGCAGGCTTCTTTCCATAGGGCGAGTTGAGCCCCACAGCATCTTGCTTCCAGCTCTTTGGGAAGCTAAGAAACAACTCGCTCTGCACAGTGCTCTTAGAGCCTACGGGGAACATCTCTTCCATAGACCTGTGAAACGCAGTTTCTTTGCAGGCCTGATCTGGCTGAAGTAGGACTTCTGCTCTGGGTGTGCTACTTTTCCCTAGAGCTGAAAGGCACAACGTGCAGGCTTCTTTCCAAAGGGCGAGTTGGGCCCCACAGCATCTTGCTTCCAGCTCTTTGGGAAGCTAAGAAACAACTCGCTCTGCACAGTGCTCTTACAGCCTAGTGGGAAGATCTCTTCCAAAGGCCTGTGAAACGCAGTTTCTTTGCAGGCCTGATCTGGCTGAAGTAGGACTTCTGCTCTGGGTGTGCTACTTTGCCCTAGAGCTGAAAGGCACAACGTGCAGGCTTCTTTCCAAAGGGCGAGTTGGGCCCCACAGCATCTTGCTTCCAGCTCTTTGGAAAGCTAAGAAACAACTCGCTCTGCACAGTGCTCTTACAGCCTACCGGGAACATCTCTTCCAAAGGCCTGTGAAACGCAGTTTCTTTGCAGGCCTGATCTGGCTGAAGTAGGACTTCTGCTCTGGGTGTGCTACTTTGCCCTAGAGCTGAAAGGCACAACGTGCAGGCTTCTTTCCAAAGGGCGAGTTGGGCCCCACAGCATCTTGCTTCCATCTCTTTGGGAAGCTAAGAAACAACTCGCTCTGCACAGTGCTCTTACAGCGTAGTGGGAAGATCTCTTCCAAAGGCCTGTGAAACGCAGTTTCTTTGCAGGCCTGATCTGGCTGAAGTAGGACTTGTGCTCTGGGTGTGCTACTTTGCCCTAGAGCTGAAAGGCACAACGTGCAGGCTTCTTTCCAAAGGGCGAGTTGGGCCCCACAGCATCTTGCTTCCAGCTCTTTGGGAAGCTAAGAAACAACTCGCTCTGCACAGTGCTCTTACAGCCTAGTGGGAACATGTCTTCCAAAGGTCTGTGAAACGCAGTTTCTTTGCAGGCCTGATCTGGCTGAAGTAGGACTTCTGCTCTGGGTGTGCTACTTTGCCCTAGAGCTGAAAGGCACAACGTGCAGGCTTCTTTCCAAAGGGCGAGTTGGGCCCCACAGCATCTTGCTTCCAGCTCTTTGGGAAGCTAAGAAACAACTCGCTCTGCACAGTGCTCTTACAGCCTACCGGGAACATCTCTTCCAAAGGCCTGTGAAACGCAGTTTCTTTGCAGGCCTGATCTGGCTGAAGTAGGACTTCTGCTCTGGGTGTGTTACTTTGCCCTAGAGCTGAAAGGCACAACGTGCAGGCTTCTTTCCAAAGGGCGAGTTGGGCCCCACAGCATCTTGCTTCCAGCTCTTTGGGAAGCTAAGAAACAACTCGCTCTGCACAGTGCTCTTACAGCCTAGTGGGAACATCTCTTCCAAAGGCCTGTGAAACGCAGTTTCTTTGCAGGCCTGAACTGGCTGTAGTAGACTTCTGCTCTGGGTGTGCTACATTGCCCTAGAGCTGAGAGGCACAACGTGCAGGCTTCTTTCCAAAGGGCGAGTTGGGCCCCACAGCATCTTGCTTCCAGCTCTTTGGGAAGCTAAGAAACAACTCGCTCTGCACAGTGCTCTTACAGCCTACCGGGAACATCTCTTCCAAAGGCCTGTGAAACGCAGTTTCTTTGCAGGCCTGATCTGGCTGAAGTAGGACTTCTGCTCTGGGTGTGCTACTTTGCCCTAGAGCTGAAAGGCACAACGTGCAGGCTTCTTTCCAAAGGGCGAGTTGGGCCCCACAGCATCTTGCTTCCAGCTCTTTGGGAAGCTAAGAAACAACTCGCTCTGCACAGTGCTCTTACAGCCTACCGGGAACATGTCTTCCAAAGGCCTGTGAAACGCAGTTTCTTTGCAGGCCTGATCTGGCTGAAGTAGGACTTCTGCTGTGGGTGTGCTACTTTGCCCTAGAGCTGAAAGGCACAACGTGCAGGCTTCTTTCCAAAGGGCGAGTTGGGCCCCACAGCATCTTGCTTCCAGCTCTTTGGGAAGCTAAGAAACAACTCGCTCTGCACAGTGCTCTTACAGCCTACCGGGAACATCTATTCCAAAGGCCTGTGAAACGCACTTTCTTTGCAGGCCTGATCTGGCTGAAGTAGGACTTCTGCTCTGGGTGTGTTACTTTGCCCTAGAGCTGAAAGGCACAACGTGCAGGCTTCTTTCCAAAGGGCGAGTTGGGCCCCACAGCATCTTGCTTCCAGCTCTTTGGGAAGCTAAGAAACAACTCGCTCTGCACAGTGCTCTTACAGCCTACCGGGAACATCTCTTCCAAAGGCCTGTGAAACGCAGTTTCTTTGCAGGCCTGATCTGGCTGAAGTAGGACTTCTGCTCTGGGTGTGCTACTTTGCCCTAGAGCTGAAAGGCACAACGTGCAGGCTTCTTTCCAAAGGGCGAGTTGGGCCCCACAGCATCTTGCTTCCAGCTCTTTGGGAAGCTAAGAAACAACTCGCTCTGCACAGTGCTCTTACAGCCTACCGGGAACATGTCTTCCAAAGGCCTGTGAAACGCAGTTTCTTTGCAGGCCTGATCTGGCTGAAGTAGGACTTCTGCTGTGGGTGTGCTACTTTGCCCTAGAGCTGAAAGGCACAACGTGCAGGCTTCTTTCCAAAGGGCGAGTTGGGCCCCACAGCATCTTGCTTCCAGCTCTTTGGGAAGCTAAGAAACAACTCGCTCTGCACAGTGCTCTTACAGCCTACCGGGAACATCTATTCCAAAGGCCTGTGAAACGCACTTTCTTTGCAGGCCTGATCTGGCTGAAGTAGGACTTCTGCTCTGGGTGTGTTACTTTGCCCTAGAGCTGAAAGGCACAACGTGCAGGCTTCTTTCCAAAGGGCGAGTTGGGCCCCACAGCATCTTGCTTCCAGCTCTTTGGGAAGCTAAGAAACAACTCGCTCTGCACAGTGCTCTTAGAGCCTACGGGGAACATCTCTTCCATAGACCTGTGAAACGCAGTTTCTTTGCAGGCCTGATCTGGCTGAAGTAGGACTTCTGCTCTGGGTGTGCTACTTTTCCCTAGAGCTGAAAGGCACAACGTGCAGGCTTCTTTCCAAAGGGCGAGTTGGGCCCCACAGCATCTTGCTTCCAGCTCTTTGGGAAGCTAAGAAACAACTCGCTCTGCACAGTGCTCTTACAGCCTAGTGGGAAGATCTCTTCCAAAGGCCTGTGAAACGCAGTTTCTTTGCAGGCCTGATCTGGCTGAAGTAGGACTTCTGCTCTGGGTGTGCTACTTTGCCCTAGAGCTGAAAGGCACAACGTGCAGGCTTCTTTCCAAAGGGCGAGTTGGGCCCCACAGCATCTTGCTTCCAGCTCTTTGGAAAGCTAAGAAACAACTCGCTCTGCACAGTGCTCTTACAGCCTACCGGGAACATCTCTTCCAAAGGCCTGTGAAACGCAGTTTCTTTGCAGGCCTGATCTGGCTGAAGTAGGACTTCTGCTCTGGGTGTGCTACTTTGCCCTAGAGCTGAAAGGCACAACGTGCAGGCTTCTTTCCAAAGGGCGAGTTGGGCCCCACAGCATCTTGCTTCCATCTCTTTGGGAAGCTAAGAAACAACTCGCTCTGCACAGTGCTCTTACAGCGTAGTGGGAAGATCTCTTCCAAAGGCCTGTGAAACGCAGTTTCTTTGCAGGCCTGATCTGGCTGAAGTAGGACTTGTGCTCTGGGTGTGCTACTTTGCCCTAGAGCTGAAAGGCACAACGTGCAGGCTTCTTTCCAAAGGGCGAGTTGGGCCCCACAGCATCTTGCTTCCAGCTCTTTGGGAAGCTAAGAAACAACTCGCTCTGCACAGTGCTCTTACAGCCTAGTGGGAACATGTCTTCCAAAGGTCTGTGAAACGCAGTTTCTTTGCAGGCCTGATCTGGCTGAAGTAGGACTTCTGCTCTGGGTGTGCTACTTTGCCCTAGAGCTGAAAGGCACAACGTGCAGGCTTCTTTCCAAAGGGCGAGTTGGGCCCCACAGCATCTTGCTTCCAGCTCTTTGGGAAGCTAAGAAACAACTCGCTCTGCACAGTGCTCTTACAGCCTACCGGGAACATCTCTTCCAAAGGCCTGTGAAACGCAGTTTCTTTGCAGGCCTGATCTGGCTGAAGTAGGACTTCTGCTCTGGGTGTGTTACTTTGCCCTAGAGCTGAAAGGCACAACGTGCAGGCTTCTTTCCAAAGGGCGAGTTGGGCCCCACAGCATCTTGCTTCCAGCTCTTTGGGAAGCTAAGAAACAACTCGCTCTGCACAGTGCTCTTACAGCCTAGTGGGAACATCTCTTCCAAAGGCCTGTGAAACGCAGTTTCTTTGCAGGCCTGAACTGGCTGAAGTAGACTTCTGCTCTGGGTGTGCTACATTGCCCTAGAGCTGAGAGGCACAACGTGCAGGCTTCTTTCCAAAGGGCGAGTTGGGCCCCACAGCATCTTGCTTCCAGCTCTTTGGGAAGCTAAGAAACAACTCGCTCTGCACAGTGCTCTTACAGCCTACCGGGAACATCTCTTCCAAAGGCCTGTGAAACGCAGTTTCTTTGCAGGCCTGATCTGGCTGAAGTAGGACTTCTGCTCTGGGTGTGCTACTTTGCCCTAGAGCTGAAAGGCACAACGTGCAGGCTTCTTTCCAAAGGGCGAGTTGGGCCCCACAGCATCTTGCTTCCAGCTCTTTGGGAAGCTAAGAAACAACTCGCTCTGCACAGTGCTCTTACAGCCTACCGGGAACATGTCTTCCAAAGGCCTGTGAAACGCAGTTTCTTTGCAGGCCTGATCTGGCTGAAGTAGGACTTCTGCTGTGGGTGTGCTACTTTGCCCTAGAGCTGAAAGGCACAACGTGCAGGCTTCTTTCCAAAGGGCGAGTTGGGCCCCACAGCATCTTGCTTCCAGCTCTTTGGGAAGCTAAGAAACAACTCGCTCTGCACAGTGCTCTTACAGCCTACCGGGAACATCTATTCCAAAGGCCTGTGAAACGCACTTTCTTTGCAGGCCTGATCTGGCTGAAGTAGGACTTCTGCTCTGGGTGTGTTACTTTGCCCTAGAGCTGAAAGGCACAACGTGCAGGCTTCTTTCCAAAGGGCGAGTTGGGCCCCACAGCATCTTGCTTCCAGCTCTTTGGGAAGCTAAGAAACAACTCGCTCTGCACAGTGCTCTTACAGCCTACCGGGAACATCTCTTCCAAAGGCCTGTGAAACGCAGTTTCTTTGCAGGCCTGATCTGGCTGAAGTAGGACTTCTGCTCTGGGTGTGTTACTTTGCCCTAGAGCTGAAAGGCACAACGTGCAGGCTTCTTTCCAAAGGGCGAGTTGGGCCCCACAGCATCTTGCTTCCAGCTCTTTGGGAAGCTAAGAAACAACTCGCTCTGCACAGTGCTCTTACAGCCTAGTGGGAACATCTCTTCCAAAGGCCTGTGAAACGCAGTTTCTTTGCAGGCCTGAACTGGCTGAAGTAGACTTCTGCTCTGGGTGTGCTACATTGCCATAGAGCTGAGAGGCACAACGTGCAGGCTTCTTTCCAAAGGGCGAGTTGGGCCCCACAGCATCTTGCTTCCAGCTCTTTGGGAAGCTAAGAAACAACTCGCTCTGCACAGTGCTCTTACAGCCTACCGGGAACATCTCTTCCAAAGGCCTGTGAAACGCAGTTTCTTTGCAGGCCTGATCTGGCTGAAGTAGGACTTCTGCTCTGGGTGTGCTACTTTGCCCTAGAGCTGAAAGGCACAACGTGCAGGCTTCTTTCCCAAGGGCGAGTTGGGCCGCACAGCATCTTGCTTCCAGCTCTTTGGGAAGCTAAGAAACAACTCGCTCTGCTCAGAGCTCTTACAGAATACCGGAAACATGTCTTCCAAAGGCCTGTGAAACGCAGTTTCTTTGCAGGCCTGATCTGGCTGAAGTAGGACTTCTGCTCTGGGTGTGCTACTTTGCCCTAGAGCTGAAAGGCACAACGTGCAGGCTTCTTTCCAAAGGGCGAGTTGGGCCCCACAGCATCTTGCTTCCAGCTCTTTGGGAAGCTAAGAAACAACTCGCTCTGCACAGTGCTCTTACAGCCTAGTGGGAACATCTCTTCCAAAGGCCTGTGAAACGCAGTTTCTTTGCAGGCCTGATGTAGCTGAAGTAGGACTTCTGCTCTAGGTGTGCTACTTTGCCCTAGAGCTGAAAGGCACAACGTGCAGGCTTCTTTCCAAAGGGCGAGTTGGGCCCCACAGCATCTTGCTTCCTTCTCTTTGGGAAGCTAAGAAACAACTCTCTCTGCACAGTGCTCTTACAGCCTAGTGGGAACATCTCTTCCAAAGGCCTGTGAAACGCAGTTTCTTTGCAGGCCTCATCTGGCTGAAGTAGGACTTCTGCTCTGGGTGTGCTACTTTGCCCTAGAGCTGAAAGGCACAACGTGCAGGCTTCTTTCCCAAGGGCGAGTTGGGCCGCACAGCATCTTGCTTCCAGCTCTTTGGGAAGCTAAGAAACAACTCGCTCTGCTCAGAGCTCTTACAGAATACCGGAAACATGTCTTCCAAAGGCCTGTGAAACGCAGTTTCTTTGCAGGCCTGATCTGGCTGAAGTAGGACTTCTGCTCTGGGTGTGCTACTTTGCCCTAGAGCTGAAAGGCACAACGTGCAGGCTTCTTTCCAAAGGGCGAGTTGGGCCCCACAGCATCTTGCTTCCAGCTCTTTGGGAAGCTAAGAAACAACTCGCTCTGCACAGTGCTCTTAGAGCCTACGGGGAACATCTCTTCCATAGACCTGTGAAACGCAGTTTCTTTGCAGGCCTGATCTGGCTGAAGTAGGACTTCTGCTCTGGGTGTGCTACTTTGCCCTAGAGCTGAGAGGCACAACGTGCAGGCTTCTTTCCAAAGGGCGAGTTGGGCCCCACAGCATCTTGCTTCCAGCTCTTTGGGAAGCTAAGAAACATCTCGCTCTGCACAGTGCTCTTACAGCCTACCGGGAACATCTCTTCCAAAGGCCTGTGAAACGCAGTTTCTTTGCAGGCCTGATCTGGCTGAAGTAGGACTTCTGCTCTGGGTGTGCTACTTTGCCCTAGAGCTGAAAGGAACAACGTGCAGGCTTCTTTCCAAAGGGCGAGTTGGGCCCCACAGCATCTTGCTTCCAGCTCTTTGGGAAGCTAAGAAACAACTCGCTCTGCACAGTGCTCTTACAGCCTACCGGGAACGTCTATTCCAAAGGCCTGTGAAACGCAGTTTCTTTGCAGGCCTGATCTGGCTGAAGTAGGACTTCTGCTCTGGGTGTGCTACTTTGCCCTAGAGCTGAAAGGCACAACGTGCAGGCTTCTTTCCAAAGGGCGAGTTGGGCCCCACAGCATCTTGCTTCCAGCTCTTTGGGAAGCTAAGAAACAACTCGCTCTGCACAGTGCTCTTACAGCCTAGCGGGAACATCTCTTCCAAAGCCCTGTGAAACGCTGTTTCTTTGCAGGCCTGATCTGGCTGAAGTAGGACTTCTGCTCTGGGTGAGCTACTTTGCCCTAGAGCTGAAAGGCACAACGTGCAGGCTTCTTTCCAAAGGGCGAGTTGGGCCCCACAGCATCTTGCTTCCAGCTCTTTGGGAAGCTAAGAAACAACTCGCTCTGCACAGTGCTCTTATAGCCTAGTGGGAACATCTCTTCCATAGGCCTGTGAAACGCAGTTTCTTTGCAGGCCTGATCTGGCTGAAGTAGGACTCCTGCTCTGGGTGTGCTACTTTGCCCTAGAGCTGAAAGGCACAACGTGCAGGCTTCTTTCCAAAGGGCGAGTTGGGCCCCACAGCATCTTGCTTCCATCTCTTTGGGAAGCTAAGATACAACTCGCTCTGCACAGTGCTCTTACAGCCTACCGGGAACATCTCTTCCAAAGACCTGTGAAACGCAGTTTCTTTGCAGGCCTGATCTGGCTGAAGTAGGACTTCTGCTCTGGGTGTGCTACTTTGCCCTAGAGCTGAAAGGCACAACGTGCAGGCTTCTTTCCAAAGGGCGAGTTGGGCCCCACAGCATCTTGCTTCCTTCTCTTTGGGAAGCTAAGAAACAACTCGCTCTGCACAGTGCTCTTACAGCCTAGTGGGAACATCTCTTCCAAAGGCCTGTGAAACGCAGTTTCTTTGCAGGCCTGATCTGGCTGAAGTAGGACTTCTGCTCTGGGTGTGCTACTTTGCCCTAGAGCTGAAAGGCACAACGTGCAGGCTTCTTTCCAAAGGGCGAGTTGGGCCCCACAGCATCTTGCTTCCAGCTCTTTGGGAAGCTAAGAAACAACTCGCTCTGCTCAGTGATCTTACCGCCTACCGGGAACGTCTCTTCCAAAGGCCTGTGAAACGCAGTTTCATTGCAGGCCTGATCTGGCTGAAGTAGGACTTGTGCTCTGGGTGTGCTACTTTGCCCTAGAGCTGAAAGGCACAACGTGCAGGCTTCTTTCCATAGGGCGAGTTGAGCCCCACAGCATCTTGCTTCCAGCTCTTTGGGAAGCTAAGAAACAACTCGCTCTGCACAGTGCTCTTAGAGCCTACGGGGAACATCTCTTCCATAGACCTGTGAAACGCAGTTTCTTTGCAGGCCTGATCTGGCTGAAGTAGGACTTCTGCTCTGGGTGTGCTACTTTTCCCTAGAGCTGAAAGGCACAACGTGCAGGCTTCTTTCCAAAGGGCGAGTTGGGCCCCACAGCATCTTGCTTCCAGCTCTTTGGGAAGCTAAGAAACAACTCGCTCTGCACAGTGCTCTTACAGCCTAGTGGGAAGATCTCTTCCAAAGGCCTGTGAAACGCAGTTTCTTTGCAGGCCTGATCTGGCTGAAGTAGGACTTCTGCTCTGGGTGTGCTACTTTGCCCTAGAGCTGAAAGGCACAACGTGCAGGCTTCTTTCCAAAGGGCGAGTTGGGCCCCACAGCATCTTGCTTCCAGCTCTTTGGAAAGCTAAGAAACAACTCGCTCTGCACAGTGCTCTTACAGCCTACCGGGAACATCTCTTCCAAAGGCCTGTGAAACGCAGTTTCTTTGCAGGCCTGATCTGGCTGAAGTAGGACTTCTGCTCTGGGTGTGCTACTTTGCCCTAGAGCTGAAAGGCACAACGTGCAGGCTTCTTTCCAAAGGGCGAGTTGGGCCCCACAGCATCTTGCTTCCATCTCTTTGGGAAGCTAAGAAACAACTCGCTCTGCACAGTGCTCTTACAGCGTAGTGGGAAGATCTCTTCCAAAGGCCTGTGAAACGCAGTTTCTTTGCAGGCCTGATCTGGCTGAAGTAGGACTTGTGCTCTGGGTGTGCTACTTTGCCCTAGAGCTGAAAGGCACAACGTGCAGGCTTCTTTCCAAAGGGCGAGTTGGGCCCCACAGCATCTTGCTTCCAGCTCTTTGGGAAGCTAAGAAACAACTCGCTCTGCACAGTGCTCTTACAGCCTAGTGGGAACATGTCTTCCAAAGGTCTGTGAAACGCAGTTTCTTTGCAGGCCTGATCTGGCTGAAGTAGGACTTCTGCTCTGGGTGTGCTACTTTGCCCTAGAGCTGAAAGGCACAACGTGCAGGCTTCTTTCCAAAGGGCGAGTTGGGCCCCACAGCATCTTGCTTCCAGCTCTTTGGGAAGCTAAGAAACAACTCGCTCTGCACAGTGCTCTTACAGCCTACCGGGAACATCTCTTCCAAAGGCCTGTGAAACGCAGTTTCTTTGCAGGCCTGATCTGGCTGAAGTAGGACTTCTGCTCTGGGTGTGTTACTTTGCCCTAGAGCTGAAAGGCACAACGTGCAGGCTTCTTTCCAAAGGGCGAGTTGGGCCCCACAGCATCTTGCTTCCAGCTCTTTGGGAAGCTAAGAAACAACTCGCTCTGCACAGTGCTCTTACAGCCTAGTGGGAACATCTCTTCCACAGGCCTGTGAAACGCAGTTTCTTTGCAGGCCTGAACTGGCTGAAGTAGACTTCTGCTCTGGGTGTGCTACATTGCCCTAGAGCTGAGAGGCACAACGTGCAGGCTTCTTTCCAAAGGGCGAGTTGGGCCCCACAGCATCTTGCTTCCAGCTCTTTGGGAAGCTAAGAAACAACTCGCTCTGCACAGTGCTCTTACAGCCTACCGGGAACATCTCTTCCAAAGGCCTGTGAAACGCAGTTTCTTTGCAGGCCTGATCTGGCTGAAGTAGGACTTCTGCTCTGGGTGTGCTACTTTGCCCTAGAGCTGAAAGGCACAACGTGCAGGCTTCTTTCCAAAGGGCGAGTTGGGCCCCACAGCATCTTGCTTCCAGCTCTTTGGGAAGCTAAGAAACAACTCGCTCTGCACAGTGCTCTTACAGCCTACCGGGAACATGTCTTCCAAAGGCCTGTGAAACGCAGTTTCTTTGCAGGCCTGATCTGGCTGAAGTAGGACTTCTGCTGTGGGTGTGCTACTTTGCCCTAGAGCTGAAAGGCACAACGTGCAGGCTTCTTTCCAAAGGGCGAGTTGGGCCCCACAGCATCTTGCTTCCAGCTCTTTGGGAAGCTAAGAAACAACTCGCTCTGCACAGTGCTCTTACAGCCTACCGGGAACATCTATTCCAAAGGCCTGTGAAACGCACTTTCTTTGCAGGCCTGATCTGGCTGAAGTAGGACTTCTGCTCTGGGTGTGTTACTTTGCCCTAGAGCTGAAAGGCACAACGTGCAGGCTTCTTTCCAAAGGGCGAGTTGGGCCCCACAGCATCTTGCTTCCAGCTCTTTGGGAAGCTAAGAAACAACTCGCTCTGCACAGTGCTCTTACAGCCTACCGGGAACATCTCTTCCAAAGGCCTGTGAAACGCAGTTTCTTTGCAGGCCTGATCTGGCTGAAGTAGGACTTCTGCTCTGGGTGTGCTACTTTGCCCTAGAGCTGAAAGGCACAACGTGCAGGCTTCTTTCCAAAGGGCGAGTTGGGCCCCACAGCATCTTGCTTCCAGCTCTTTGGGAAGCTAAGAAACAACTCGCTCTGCACAGTGCTCTTACAGCCTACCGGGAACATCTCTTCCAAAGGCCTGTGAAACGCAGTTTCTTTGCAGGCCTGATCTGGCTGAAGTAGGACTTCTGCTCTGGGTGTGCTACTTTGCCCTAGAGCTGAAAGGCACAACGTGCAGGCTTCTTTCCAAAGGGCGAGTTGGGCCCCACAGCATCTTGCTTCCATCTCTTTGGGAAGCTAAGAAACAACTCGCTCTGCACAGTGCTCTTACAGCCTAGTGGGAAGATCTCTTCCAAAGGCCTGTGAAACGCAGTTTCTTTGCAGGCCTGATCTGGCTGAAGTAGGACTTGTGCTCTGGGTGTGCTACTTTGCCCTAGAGCTGAAAGGCACAACGTGCAGGCTTCTTTCCAAAGGGCGAGTTGGGCCCCACAGCATCTTGCTTCCAGCTCTTTGGGAAGCTAAGAAACAACTCGCTCTGCACAGTGCTCTTACAGCCTAGTGGGAACATGTCTTCCAAAGGTCTGTGAAACGCAGTTTCTTTGCAGGCCTGATCTGGCTGAAGTAGGACTTCTGCTCTGGGTGTGCTACTTTGCCCTAGAGCTGAAAGGCACAACGTGCAGGCTTCTTTCCAAAGGGCGAGTTGGGCCCCACAGCATCTTGCTTCCAGCTCTTTGGGAAGCTAAGAAACAACTCGCTCTGCACAGTGCTCTTACAGCCTACCGGGAACATGTCTTCCAAAGGCCTGTGAAAGGCAGTTTCTTTGCAGGCCTGATCTGGCTGAAGTAGGACTTGTGCTCTGGGTGTGCTACTTTGCCCTAGAGCTGAAAGGCACAACGTGCAGGCTTCTTTCCAAAGGGCGAGTTGGGCCCCACAGCATCTTGCTTCCAGCTCTTTGGGAAGCTAAGAAACAACTCGCTCTGCACAGTGCTCTTACAGCCTAGTGGGAACATCTCTTCCAAAGGCCTGTGAAACGCAGTTTCTTTGCTGGCCTGATGTAGCTGAAGTAGGACTTCTGCTCTAGGTGTGCTACTTTGCCCTAGAGCTGAAAGGCACAACGTGCAGGCTTCTTTCCAAAGGGCGAGTTGGGCCCCACAGCATCTTGCTTCCTTCTCTTTGGGAAGCTAAGAAACAACTCTCTCTGCACAGTGCTCTTACAGCCTAGTGGGAACATCTCTTCCAAAGGCCTGTGAAACGCAGTTTCTTTGCAGGCCTGATCTGGCTGAAGTAGGACTTCTGCTCTGGGTGTGCTACTTTGCCCTAGAGCTGAAAGGCACAACGTGCAGGCTTCTTTCCCAAGGGCGAGTTGGGCCGCACAGCATCTTGCTTCCAGCTCTTTGGGAAGCTAAGATACAACTCGCTCTGGACAGTGCTCTTACAGACTACCGGGAACATGTCTTCCAAAGCCCTGTGAAACGCAGTTTCTTTGCAGGCCTGATCTGGCTGAAGTAGGACTTCTGCTCTGGGTGTGCTACTTTGCCCTAGAGCTGAAAGGCACAACGTGCAGGCTTCTTTCCAAAGGGCGAGTTGGGCCCCACAGCATCTTGCTTCCAGCTCTTTGGGAAGCTAAGAAACAACTCGCTCTGCTCAGTGCTCTTACAGCCTACCGGGAACGTCTCTTCCAAAGGCCTGTGAAACGCAGTTTCTTTGCAGGCCTGATCTGGCTGAAGTAGGACTTGTTCTCTGGGTGTGCTACTTTGCCCTAGAGCTGAAAGGCACAACGTGCAGGCTTCATAACAAAGGGTGAGTTGGGCCCCACAGCATCTTGCTTCCAGCTCTTTGGGAAGCTAAGAAACAACTCGCTCTGCACAGTGCTCTTAGAGCCTACGGGGAACATCTCTTCCATAGACCTGTGAAACGCAGTTTCTTTGCAGGCCTGATCTGGCTGAAGTAGGACTTCTGCTCTGGGTGTGCTACTTTGCCCTAGAGCTGAAAGGCACAACGTGCAGGCTTCTTTCCAAAGGGCGAGTTGGGCCCCACAGCATCTTGCTTCCAGCTCTTTGGGAAGCTAAGAAACAACTCGCTCTGCACAGTGCTCTTACAGCCTACCGGGAACATCTCTTCCAAAGGCCTGTGAAACGCAGTTTCTTTGCAGGCCTGATCTGGCTGAAGTAGGACTTCTGCTCTGGGTGTGCTACTTTGCCCTAGAGCTGAAAGGCACAACGTGCAGGCTTCTTTCCAAAGGGCGAGTTGGGCCCCACAGCATCTTGCTTCCAGCTCTTTGGGAAGCTAAGAAACAACTCGCTCTGCACAGTGCTCTTACAGCCTACCGGGAACATGTCTTCCAAAGGCCTGTGAAACGCAGTTTCTTTGCAGGCCTGATCTGGCTGAAGTAGGACTTCTGCTCTGGGTGTGCTACTTTGCCCTAGAGCTGAAAGGCACAACGTGCAGGCTTCTTTCCAAAGGGCGAGTTGGGCCCCACAGCATCTTGCTTCCAGCTCTTTGGGAAGCTAAGAAACAACTCGCTCTGCACAGTGCTCTTACAGCCTACCGGGAACATCTATTAAAAAGGCCTGTGAAACGCAGTTTCTTTGCAGGCCTGATCTGGCTGAAGTAGGACTTCTGCTCTGGGTGTGTTACTTTGCCCTAGAGCTGAAAGGCACAACGTGCAGGCTTCTTTCCAAAGGGCGAGTTGGGCCCCACAGCATCTTGCTTCCAGCTCTTTGGGAAGCTAAGAAACAACTCGCTCTGCACAGTGCTCTTACAGCCTAGTGGGAACATCTCTTCCAAAGGCCTGTGAAACGCAGTTTCTTTGCAGGCCTGAACTGGCTGAAGTAGACTTCTGCTCTGGGTGTGCTACATTGCCATAGAGCTGAGAGGCACAACGTGCAGGCTTCTTTCCAAAGGGCGAGTTGGGCCCCACAGCATCTTGCTTCCAGCTCTTTGGGAAGCTAAGAAACAACTCGCTCTGCACAGTGCTCTTACAGCCTACCGGGAACATCTCTTCCAAAGGCCTGTGAAACGCAGTTTCTTTGCAGGCCTGATCTGGCTGAAGTAGGACTTCTGCTCTGGGTGTGCTACTTTGCCCTAGAGCTGAAAGGCACAACGTGCAGGCTTCTTTCCAAAGGGCGAGTTGGGCCCCACAGCATCTTGCTTCCAGCTCTTTGGGAAGCTAAGAAACAACTCGCTCTGCACAGTGCTCTTACAGCCTACCGGGAACATGTCTTCCAAAGGCCTGTGAAACGCAGTTTCTTTGCAGGCCTGATCTGGCTGAAGTAGGACTTCTGCTGTGGGTGTGCTACTTTGCCCTAGAGCTGAAAGGCACAACGTGCAGGCTTCTTTCCAAAGGGCGAGTTGGGCCCCACAGCATCTTGCTTCCAGCTCTTTGGGAAGCTAAGAAACAACTCGCTCTGCACAGTGCTCTTACAGCCTACCGGGAACATCTATTCCAAAGGCCTGTGAAACGCAGTTTCTTTGCAGGCCTGATCTGGCTGAAGTAGGACTTCTGCTCTGGGTGTGTTACTTTGCCCTAGAGCTGAAAGGCACAACGTGCAGGCTTCTTTCCAAAGGGCGAGTTGGGCCCCACAGCATCTTGCTTCCAGCTCTTTGGGAAGCTAAGAAACAACTCGCTCTGCACAGTGCTCTTACAGCCTACCGGGAACATCTATTCCAAAGGCCTGTGAAACGCAGTTTCTTTGCAGGCCTGAACTGGCTGAAGTAGACTTCTGCTCTGGGTGTTCTACATTGCCCTAGAGCTGAGAGGCACAACGTGCAGGCTTCTTTCCAAAGGGCGAGTTGGGCCCCACAGCATCTTGCTTCCAGCTCTTTGGGAAGCTAAGAAACAACTCGCTCTGCACAGTGCTCTTACAGCCTACCGGGAACATCTCTTCCAAAGGCCTGTGAAACGCAGTTTCTTTGCAGGCCTGATCTGGCTGAAGTAGGACTTCTGCTCTGGGTGTGCTACTTTGCCCTAGAGCTGAAAGGCACAACGTGCAGGCTTCTTTCCAAAGGGCGAGTTGGGCCCCACAGCATCTTGCTTCCAGCTCTTTGGGAAGCTAAGAAACAACTCGCTCTGCACAGTGCTCTTACAGCCTACCGGGAACGTCTCTTCCAAAGGCCTGTGAAACGCAGTTTCTTTGCAGGCCTGATCTGGCTGAAGTAGGACTTCTGCTCTGGGTGTGCTACTTTGCCCTAGAGCTGAAAGGCACAACGTGCAGGCTTCTTTCCAAAGGGCGAGTTGGGCCCCACAGCATCTTGCTTCCAGCTCTTTGGGAAGCTAAGAAACAACTCGCTCTGCACAGTGCTCTTACAGCCTAGTGGGAACATCTCTTCCAAAGGCCTGTGAAACGCTGTTTCTTTGCAGGCCTGATCTGGCTGAAGTAGGACTTCTGCTCTGGGTGTGCTACTTTGCCCTAGAGCTGAAAGGCACAACGTGCAGGCTTCTTTCCAAAGGGCGAGTTGGGCCCCACAGCATCTTGCTTCCAGCTCTTTGGGAAGCTAATAAACAACTCGCTCTGCACAGTGCTCTTATAGCCTAGTGGGAACATCTCTTCCATAGGCCTGTGAAACGCAGTTTCTTTGCAGGCCTGATCTGGCTGAAGTAGGACTTCTGCTCTGGGTGTGCTACTTTGCCCTAGAGCTGAAAGGCACAACGTGCAGGCTTCTTTCCAAAGGGCGAGTTGGGCCCCACAGCATCTTGCTTCCAGCTCTTTGGGAAGCTAAGAAACAACTCGCTCTGCACAGTGCTCTTACAGCCTAGTGGGAAGATCTCTTCCAAAGGCCTGTGAAACGCAGTTTCTTTGCAGGCCTGATGTAGCTGAAGTAGGACTTCTGCTCTAGGTGTGCTACTTTGCCCTAGAGCTGAAAGGCACAACGTGCAGGCTTCTTTCCAAAGGGCGAGTTGGGCCCCACAGCATCTTGCTTCCTTCTCTTTGGGAAGCTAAGAAACAACTCTCTCTGCACAGTGCTCTTACAGCCTAGTGGGAACATCTCTTCCAAAGGCCTGTGAAACGCAGTTTCTTTGCAGGCCTCATCTGGCTGAAGTAGGACTTCTGCTCTGGGTGTGCTACTTTGCCCTAGAGCTGAAAGGCACAACGTGCAGGCTTCTTTCCCAAGGGCGAGTTGGGCCGCACAGCATCTTGCTTCCAGCTCTTTGGGAAGCTAAGAAACAACTCGCTCTGCTCAGAGCTCTTACAGAATACCGGAAACATGTCTTCCAAAGGCCTGTGAAACGCAGTTTCTTTGCAGGCCTGATCTGGCTGAAGTAGGACTTCTGCTCTGGGTGTGCTACTTTGCCCTAGAGCTGAAAGGCACAACGTGCAGGCTTCTTTCCAAAGGGCGAGTTGGGCCCCACAGCATCTTGCTTCCAGCTCTTTGGGAAGCTAAGAAACAACTCGCTCTGCACAGTGCTCTTAGAGCCTACGGGGAACATCTCTTCCATAGACCTGTGAAACGCAGTTTCTTTGCAGGCCTGATCTGGCTGAAGTAGGACTTCTGCTCTGGGTGTGCTACTTTGCCCTAGAGCTGAAAGGCACAACGTGCAGGCTTCTTTCCAAAGGGCGAGTTGGGCCCCACAGCATCTTGCTTCCAGCTCTTTGGGAAGCTAAGAAACAACTCGCTCTGCACAGTGCTCTTACAGCCTAGTGGGAACATCTCTTCCAAAGGCCTGTGAAACGCAGTTTCTTTGCAGGCCTCATCTGGCTGAAGTAGGACTTCTGCTCTGGGTGTGCTACTTTGCCCTAGAGCTGAAAGGCACAACGTGCAGGCTTCTTTCCAAAGGGCGAGTTGGGCCCCACAGCATCTTGCTTCCAGCTCTTTGGGAAGCTAAGAAACAACTCGCTCTGCACAGTGCTCTTACAGCCTAGTGGGAACATCTCTTCCAAAGGCCTGTGAAACGCAGTTTCTTTGCAGGCCTGAACTGGCTGAAGTAGACTTCTGCTCTGGGTGTGCTACTTTGCCCTAGAGCTGAGAGGCACAACGTGCAGGCTTCTTTCCAAAGGGCGAGTTGGGCCCCACAGCATCTTGCTTCCAGCTCTTTGGGAAGCTAAGAAACATCTCGCTCTGCACAGTGCTCTTACAGCCTACCGGGAACATCTCTTCCAAAGGCCTGTGAAACGCAGTTTCTTTGCAGGCCTGATCTGGCTGAAGTAGGACTTCTGCTCTGGGTGTGCTACTTTGCCCTAGAGCTGAAAGGCACAACGTGCAGGCTTCTTTCCAAAGGGCGAGTTGGGCCCCACAGCATCTTGCTTCCTTCTCTTTGGGAAGCTAAGAAACAACTCGCTCTGCACAGTGCTCTTACAGCCTAGTGGGAACATGTCTTCCAAAGGCCTGTGAAACGCAGTTTCTTTGCAGGCCTGATCTGGCTGAAGTAGGACTTCTGCTGTGGGTGTGCTACTTTGCCCTAGAGCTGAAAGGCACAACGTGCAGGCTTCTTTCCAAAGGGCGAGTTGGGCCCCACAGCATCTTGCTTCCAGCTCTTTGGGAAGCTAAGAAACAACTCGCTCTGCACAGTGCTCTTACAGCCTACCGGGAACATCTCTTCCAAAGGCCTGTGAAACGCAGTTTCTTTGCAGGCCTGATCTGGCTGAAGTAGGACTTCTGCTCTGGGTGTGTTACTTTGCCCTAGAGCTGAAAGGCACAACGTGCAGGCTTCTTTCCAAAGGGCGAGTTGGGCCCCACAGCATCTTGCTTCCAGCTCTTTGGGAAGCTAAGAAACAACTCGCTCTGCACAGTGCTCTTACAGCCTACCGGGAACATCTATTCCAAAGGCCTGTGAAACGCAGTTTCTTTGCAGGCCTGAACTGGCTGAAGTAGACTTCTGCTCTGGGTGTTCTACATTGCCCTAGAGCTGAGAGGCACAACGTGCAGGCTTCTTTCCAAAGGGCGAGTTGGGCCCCACAGCATCTTGCTTCCAGCTCTTTGGGAAGCTAAGAAACAACTCGCTCTGCACAGTGCTCTTACAGCCTACCGGGAACATCTCTTCCAAAGGCCTGTGAAACGCAGTTTCTTTGCAGGCCTGATCTGGCTGAAGTAGGACTTCTGCTCTGGGTGTGCTACTTTGCCCTAGAGCTGAAAGGCACAACGTGCAGGCTTCTTTCCAAAGGGCGAGTTGGGCCCCACAGCATCTTGCTTCCAGCTCTTTGGGAAGCTAAGAAACAACTCGCTCTGCACAGTGCTCTTACAGCCTACCGGGAACGTCTCTTCCAAAGGCCTGTGAAACGCAGTTTCTTTGCAGGCCTGATCTGGCTGAAGTAGGACTTCTGCTCTGGGTGTGCTACTTTGCCCTAGAGCTGAAAGGCACAACGTGCAGGCTTCTTTCCAAAGGGCGAGTTGGGCCCCACAGCATCCTGCTTCCTTCTCTTTGGGAAGCTAAGAAACAACTCGCTCTGCACAGTGCTCTTACAGCCTAGTGGGAACATCTCTTCCAAAGGCCTGTGAAACGCAGTTTCTTTGCAGGCCTCATCTGGCTGAAGTAGGACTTCTGCTCTGGGTGTGCTACTTTGCCCTAGAGCTGAAAGGCACAACGTGCAGGCTTCTTTCCCAAGGGCGAGTTGGGCCGCACAGCATCTTGCTTCCAGCTCTTTGGGAAGCTAAGAAACAACTCGCTCTGCTCAGAGCTCTTTCAGAATACCGGAAACATGTCTTCCAAAGGCCTGTGAAACGCAGTTTCTTTGCAGGCCTGATCTGGCTGAAGTAGGACTTCTGCTCTGGGTGTGCTACTTTGCCCTAGAGCTGAAAGGCACAACGTGCAGGCTTCTTTCCAAAGGGCGAGTTGGGCCCCACAGCATCTTGCTTCCAGCTCTTTGGGAAGCTAAGAAACAACTCGCTCTGCACAGTGCTCTTAGAGCCTACGGGGAACATCTCTTCCATAGACCTGTGAAACGCAGTTTCTTTGCAGGCCTGATCTGGCTGAAGTAGGACTTCTGCTCTGGGTGTGCTACTTTGCCCTAGAGCTGAAAGGCACAACGTGCAGGCTTCTTTCCAAATGGCGAGTTGGGCCCCACAGCATCTTGCTTCCAGCTCTTTGGGAAGCTAAGAAACAACTCGCTCTGCACAGTGCTCTTACAGCCTAGTGGGAACATCTGTTCCAAAGGCCTGTGAAACGCAGTTTCTTTGCAGGCCTGATCTGGCTGAAGTAGGACTTCTGCTCTGGGTGTGCTACTTTGCCCTAGAGCTGAAAGGCACAACGTGCAGGCTTCTTTCCAAAGGGCGAGTTGGGCCCCACAGCATCTTGCTTCCAGCTCTTTGGGAAGCTAAGAAACAACTCGCTCTGCACAGTGCTCTTACAGCCTAGTGGGAACATCTCTTCCAACGGCCTGTGAAACGCAGTTTCTTTGCAGGCCTGAACTGGCTGAAGTAGACTTCTGCTCTGGGTGTGCTACTTTGCCCTAGAGCTGAGAGGCACAACGTGCAGGCTTCTTTCCAAAGGGCGAGTTGGGCCCCACAGCATCTTGCTTCCAGCTCTTTGGGAAGCTAAGAAACATCTCGCTCTGCACAGTGCTCTTACAGCCTACCGGGAACATCTCTTCCAAAGGCCTGTGAAACGCAGTTTCTTTGCAGGCCTGATTTGGCTGATGTAGGACTTCTGCTCTGGGTGTGCTACTTTGCCCTAGAGCTGAAAGGCACAACGTGCAGGCTTCTTTCCAAAGGGCGAGTTGGGCCCCACAGCATCTTGCTTCCTTCTCTTTGGGAAGCTAAGAAACAACTCGCTCTGCACAGTGCTCTTACAGCCTAGTGGGAACATCTCTTCCAAAGGCCTGTGAAACGCAGTTTCTTTGCAGGCCTGATCTGGCTGAAGTAGGACTTCTGCTCTGGGTGTGCTACTTTGCCCTAGAGCTGAAAGGCACAACGTGCAGGCTTCTTTCCAAAGGGCGAGTTGGGCCCCACAGCATCTTGCTTCCAGCTCTTTGGGAAGCTAAGAAACAACTCGCTCTGCTCAGTGATCTTACCGCCTACCGGGAACGTCTCTTCCAAAGGCCTGTGAAACGCAGTTTCTTTGCAGGCCTGATCTGGCTGAAGTAGGACTTGTGCTCTGGGTGTGCTACTTTGCCCTAGAGCTGAAAGGCACAACGTGCAGGCTTCTTTCCATAGGGCGAGTTGAGCCCCACAGCATCTTGCTTCCAGCTCTTTGGGAAGCTAAGAAACAACTCGCTCTACACAGTGCTCTTAGAGCCTACGGGGAACATCTCTTCCATAGACCTGTGAAACGCAGTTTCTTTGCAGGCCTGATCTGGCTGAAGTAGGACTTCTGCTCTGGGTGTGCTACTTTGCCCTAGAGCTGAAAGGCACAACGTGCAGGCTTCTTTCCAAAGGGCGAGTTGGGCCCCACAGCATCTTGCTTCCAGCTCTTTGGGAAGCTAAGAAACAACTCGCTCTGCACAGTGCTCTTACAGCCTAGTGGGAAGATCTCTTCCAAAGGCCTGTGAAACGCAGTTTCTTTGCAGGCCTGATCTGGCTGAAGTAGGACTTCTGCTCTGGGTGTGCTACTTTGCCCTAGAGCTGAAAGGCACAACGTGCAGGCTTCTTTCCAAAGGGCGAGTTGGGCCCCACAGCATCTTGCTTCCAGCTCTTTGGGAAGCTAAGAAACAACTCGCTCTGCACAGTGCTCTTACAGCCTACCGGGAACATCTCTTCCAAAGGCCTGTGAAACGCAGTTTCTTTGCAGGCCTGATCTGGCTGAAGTAGGACTTCTGCTCTGGGTGTGCTACTTTGCCCTAGAGCTGAAAGGCACAACGTGCAGGCTTCTTTCCAAAGGGCGAGTTGGGCCCCACAGCATCTTGCTTCCATCTCTTTGGGAAGCTAAGAAACAACTCGCTCTGCACAGTGCTCTTACAGCCTAGTGGGAAGATCTCTTCCAAAGGCCTGTGAAACGCAGTTTCTTTGCAGGCCTGATCTGGCTGAAGTAGGACTTGTGCTCTGGGTGTGCTACTTTGCCCTAGAGCTGAAAGGCACAACGTGCAGGCTTCTTTCCAAAGCGCGAGTTGGGCCCCACAGCATCTTGCTTCCAGCTCTTTGGGAAGCTAAGAAACAACTCGCTCTGCACAGTGCTCTTACAGCCTAGTGGGAACATGTCTTCCAAAGGTCTGTGAAACGCAGTTTCTTTGCAGGCCTGATCTGGCTGAAGTAGGACTTCTGCTCTGGGTGTGCTACTTTGCCCTAGAGCTGAAAGGCACAACGTGCAGGCTTCTTTCCAAAGGGCGAGTTGGGCCCCACAGCATCTTGCTTCCAGCTCTTTGGGAAGCTAAGAAACAACTCGCTCTGCACAGTGCTCTTACAGCCTACCGGGAACATGTCTTCCAAAGGCCTGTGAAAGGCAGTTTCTTTGCAGGCCTGATCTGGCTGAAGTAGGACTTGTGCTCTGGGTGTGCTACTTTGCCCTAGAGCTGAAAGGCACAACGTGCAGGCTTCTTTCCAAAGGGCGAGTTGGGCCCCACAGCATCTTGCTTCCAGCTCTTTGGGAAGCTAAGAAACAACTCGCTCTGCACAGTGCTCTTACAGCCTAGTGGGAACATCTCTTCCAAAGGCCTGTGAAACGCAGTTTCTTTGCTGGCCTGATGTAGCTGAAGTAGGACTTCTGCTCTAGGTGTGCTACTTTGCCCTAGAGCTGAAAGGCACAACGTGCAGGCTTCTTTCCAAAGGGCGAGTTGGGCCCCACAGCATCTTGCTTCCTTCTCTTTGGGAAGCTAAGAAACAACTCTCTCTGCACAGTGCTCTTACAGCCTAGTGGGAACATCTCTTCCAAAGGCCTGTGAAACGCAGTTTCTTT
The DNA here is from genome assembly GCF_041296265.1 of Equus caballus. Taxonomy (NCBI): domain Eukaryota; kingdom Metazoa; phylum Chordata; class Mammalia; order Perissodactyla; family Equidae; genus Equus; species Equus caballus. The sequence continues at coordinate 45,060,288 of NC_091692.1, forward strand.
GCAGGCCTGATCTGGCTGAAGTAGGACTTCTGCTCTGGGTGTGCTACTTTGCCCTAGAGCTGAAAGGCACAACGTGCAGGCTTCTTTCCCAAGGGCGAGTTGGGCCGCACAGCATCTTGCTTCCAGCTCTTTGGGAAGCTAAGATACAACTCGCTCTGGACAGTGCTCTTACAGACTACCGGGAACATGTCTTCCAAAGCCCTGTGAAACGCAGTTTCTTTGCAGGCCTGATCTGGCTGAAGTAGGACTTCTGCTCTGGGTGTGCTACTTTGCCCTAGAGCTGAAAGGCACAACGTGCAGGCTTCTTTCCAAAGGGCGAGTTGGGCCCCACAGCATCTTGCTTCCAGCTCTTTGGGAAGCTAAGAAACAACTCGCTCTGCTCAGTGCTCTTACAGCCTACCGGGAACGTCTCTTCCAAAGGCCTGTGAAACGCAGTTTCTTTGCAGGCCTGATCTGGCTGAAGTAGGACTTGTTCTCTGGGTGTGCTACTTTGCCCTAGAGCTGAAAGGCACAACGTGCAGGCTTCTTAACAAAGGGTGAGTTGGGCCCCACAGCATCTTGCTTCCAGCTCTTTGGGAAGCTAAGAAACAACTCGCTCTGCACAGTGCTCTTAGAGCCTACGGGGAACATCTCTTCCATAGACCTGTGAAACGCAGTTTCTTTGCAGGCCTGATCTGGCTGAAGTAGGACTTCTGCTCTGGGTGTGCTACTTTGCCCTAGAGCTGAAAGGCACAACGTGCAGGCTTCTTTCCAAAGGGCGAGTTGGGCCCCACAGCATCTTGCTTCCAGCTCTTTGGGAAGCTAAGAAACAACTCGCTCTGCACAGTGCTCTTACAGCCTACCGGGAACATCTCTTCCAAAGGCCTGTGAAACGCAGTTTCTTTGCAGGCCTGATCTGGCTGAAGTAGGACTTCTGCTCTGGGTGTGCTACTTTGCCCTAGAGCTGAAAGGCACAACGTGCAGGCTTCTTTCCAAAGGGCGAGTTGGGCCCCACAGCATCTTGCTTCCAGCTCTTTGGGAAGCTAAGAAACAACTCGCTCTGCACAGTGCTCTTACAGCCTACCGGGAACATGTCTTCCAAAGGCCTGTGAAACGCAGTTTCTTTGCAGGCCTGATCTGGCTGAAGTAGGACTTCTGCTGTGGGTGTGCTACTTTGCCCTAGAGCTGAAAGGCACAACGTGCAGGCTTCTTTCCAAAGGGCGAGTTGGGCCCCACAGCATCTTGCTTCCAGCTCTTTGGGAAGCTAAGAAACAACTCGCTCTGCACAGTGCTCTTACAGCCTACCGGGAACATGTCTTCCAAAGGCCTGTGAAACGCAGTTTCTTTGCAGGCCTGATCTGGCTGAAGTAGGACTTCTGCTCTGGGTGTGTTACTTTGCCCTAGAGCTGAAAGGCACAACGTGCAGGCTTCTTTCCAAAGGGCGAGTTGGGCCCCACAGCATCTTGCTTCCAGCTCTTTGGGAAGCTAAGAAACAACTCGCTCTGCACAGTGCTCTTACAGCCTACCGGGAACATCTATTCCAAAGGCCTGTGAAACGCAGTTTCTTTGCAGGCCTGAACTGGCTGAAGTAGACTTCTGCTCTGGGTGTTCTACATTGCCCTAGAGCTGAGAGGCACAACGTGCAGGCTTCTTTCCAAAGGGCGAGTTGGGCCCCACAGCATCTTGCTTCCAGCTCTTTGGGAAGCTAAGAAACAACTCGCTCTGCACAGTGCTCTTACAGCCTACCGGGAACATCTCTTCCAAAGGCCTGTGAAACGCAGTTTCTTTGCAGGCCTGATCTGGCTGAAGTAGGACTTCTGCTCTGGGTGTGCTACTTTGCCCTAGAGCTGAAAGGCACAACGTGCAGGCTTCTTTCCAAAGGGCGAGTTGGGCCCCACAGCATCTTGCTTCCAGCTCTTTGGGAAGCTAAGAAACAACTCGCTCTGCACAGTGCTCTTACAGCCTACCGGGAACGTCTCTTCCAAAGGCCTGTGAAACGCAGTTTCTTTGCAGGCCTGATCTGGCTGAAGTAGGACTTCTGCTCTGGGTGTGCTACTTTGCCCTAGAGCTGAAAGGCACAACGTGCAGGCTTCTTTCCAAAGGGCGAGTTGGGCCCCACAGCATCTTGCTTCCAGCTCTTTGGGAAGCTAAGAAACAACTCGCTCTGCACAGTGCTCTTACAGCCTAGTGGGAACATCTCTTCCAAAGGCCTGTGAAACGCTGTTTCTTTGCAGGCCTGATCTGGCTGAAGTAGGACTTCTGCTCTGGGTGTGCTACTTTGCCCTAGAGCTGAAAGGCACAACGTGCAGGCTTCTTTCCAAAGGGCGAGTTGGGCCCCACAGCATCTTGCTTCCAGCTCTTTGGGAAGCTAATAAACAACTCGCTCTGCACAGTGCTCTTATAGCCTAGTGGGAACATCTCTTCCATAGGCCTGTGAAACGCAGTTTCTTTGCAGGCCTGATCTGGCTGAAGTAGGACTTCTGCTCTGGGTGTGCTACTTTGCCCTAGAGCTGAAAGGCACAACGTGCAGGCTTCTTTCCAAAGGGCGAGTTGGGCCCCACAGCATCTTGCTTCCAGCTCTTTGGGAAGCTAAGAAACAACTCGCTCTGCACAGTGCTCTTACAGCCTAGTGGGAAGATCTCTTCCAAAGGCCTGTGAAACGCAGTTTCTTTGCAGGCCTGATGTAGCTGAAGTAGGACTTCTGCTCTAGGTGTGCTACTTTGCCCTAGAGCTGAAAGGCACAACGTGCAGGCTTCTTTCCAAAGGGCGAGTTGGGCCCCACAGCATCTTGCTTCCAGCTCTTTGGGAAGCTAAGAAACAACTCGCTCTGCACAGTGCTCTTACAGCCTACCGGGAACATCTCTTCCAAAGGCCTGTGAAACGCAGTTTCTTTGCAGGCCTGATCTGGCTGAAGTAGGACTTCTGCTCTGGGTGTGCTACTTTGCCCTAGAGCTGAAAGGCACAACGTGCAGGCTTCTTTCCAAAGGGCGAGTTGGGCCCCACAGCATCTTGCTTCCATCTCTTTGGGAAGCTAAGAAACAACTCGCTCTGCACAGTGCTCTTACAGCCTAGTGGGAAGATCTCTTCCAAAGGCCTGTGAAACGCAGTTTCTTTGCAGGCCTGATCTGGCTGAAGTAGGACTTGTGCTCTGGGTGTGCTACTTTGCCCTAGAGCTGAAAGGCACAACGTGCAGGCTTCTTTCCAAAGGGCGAGTTGGGCCCCACAGCATCTTGCTTCCAGCTCTTTGGGAAGCTAAGAAACAACTCGCTCTGCACAGTGCTCTTACAGCCTAGTGGGAACATCTCTTCCAAAGGCCTGTGAAACGCAGTTTCTTTGCAGGCCTGATGTAGCTGAAGTAGGACTTCTGCTCTAGGTGTGCTACTTTGCCCTAGAGCTGAAAGGCACAACGTGCAGGCTTCTTTCCAAAGGGCGAGTTGGGCCCCACAGCATCTTGCTTCCTTCTCTTTGGGAAGCTAAGAAACAACTCTCTCTGCACAGTGCTCTTACAGCCTAGTGGGAACATCTCTTCCAAAGGCCTGTGAAACGCAGTTTCTTTGCAGGCCTCATCTGGCTGAAGTAGGACTTCTGCTCTGGGTGTGCTACTTTGCCCTAGAGCTGAAAGGCACAACGTGCAGGCTTCTTTCCCAAGGGCGAGTTGGGCCGCACAGCATCTTGCTTCCAGCTCTTTGGGAAGCTAAGAAACAACTCGCTCTGCTCAGAGCTCTTACAGAATACCGGAAACATGTCTTCCAAAGGCCTGTGTAACGCAGTTTCTTTGCAGGCCTGATCTGGCTGAAGTAGGACTTCTGCTCTGGGTGTGCTACTTTGCCCTAGAGCTGAAAGGCACAACGTGCAGGCTTCTTTCCAAAGGGCGAGTTGGGCCCCACAGCATCTTGCTTCCAGCTCTTTGGGAAGCTAAGAAACAACTCGCTCTGCACAGTGCTCTTAGAGCCTACGGGGAACATCTCTTCCATAGACCTGTGAAACGCAGTTTCTTTGCAGGCCTGATCTGGCTGAAGTAGGACTTCTGCTCTGGGTGTGCTACTTTGCCCTAGAGCTGAAAGGCACAACGTGCAGGCTTCTTTCCAAATGGCGAGTTGGGCCCCACAGCATCTTGCTTCCAGCTCTTTGGGAAGCTAAGAAACAACTCGCTCTGCACAGTGCTCTTACAGCCTAGTGGGAACATCTCTTCCAAAGGCCTGTGAAACGCAGTTTCTTTGCAGGCCTGATCTGGCTGAAGTAGGACTTCTGCTCTGGGTGTGCTACTTTGCCCTAGAGCTGAAAGGCACAACGTGCAGGCTTCTTTCCAAAGGGCGAGTTGGGCCCCACAGCATCTTGCTTCCAGCTCTTTGGGAAGCTAAGAAACAACTCGCTCTGCACAGTGCTCTTACAGCCTAGTGGGAACATCTCTTCCAAAGGCCTGTGAAACGCAGTTTCTTTGCAGGCCTGAATTGGCTGAAGTAGACTTCTGCTCTGGGTCTGCTACTTTGCCCTAGAGCTGAGAGGCACAACGTGCAGGCTTCTTTCCAAAGGGCGAGTTGGGCCCCACAGCATCTTGCTTCCAGCTCTTTGGGAAGCTAAGAAACATCTCGCTCTGCACAGTGCTCTTACAGCCTACCGGGAACATCTCTTCCAAAGGCCTGTGAAACGCAGTTTCTTTGCAGGCCTGATCTGGCTGAAGTAGGACTTCTGCTCTGGGTGTGCTACTTTGCCCTAGAGCTGAAAGGCACAACGTGCAGGCTTCTTTCCAAAGGGCGAGTTGGGCCCCACAGCATCTTGCTTCCTTCTCTTTGGGAAGCTAAGAAACAACTCGCTCTGCACAGTGCTCTTACAGCCTAGTGGGAACATCTCTTCCAAAGGCCTGTGAAACGCAGTTTCTTTGCAGGCCTGATCTGGCTGAAGTAGGACTTCTGCTCTGGGTGTGCTACTTTGCCCTAGAGCTGAAAGGCACAACGTGCAGGCTTCTTTCCAAAGGGCGAGTTGGGCCCCACAGCATCTTGCTTCCAGCTCTTTGGGAAGCTAAGAAACAACTCGCTCTGCTCAGTGATCTTACCGCCTACCGGGAACGTCTCTTCCAAAGGCCTGTGAAACGCAGTTTCTTTGCAGGCCTGATCTGGCTGAAGTAGGACTTGTGCTCTGGGTGTGCTACTTTGCCCTAGAGCTGAAAGGCACAACGTGCAGGCTTCTTTCCATAGGGCGAGTTGAGCCCCACAGCATCTTGCTTCCAGCTCTTTGGGAAGCTAAGAAACAACTCGCTCTACACAGTGCTCTTAGAGCCTACGGGGAACATCTCTTCCATAGACCTGTGAAACGCAGTTTCTTTGCAGGCCTGATCTGGCTGAAGTAGGACTTCTGCTCTGGGTGTGCTACTTTGCCCTAGAGCTGAAAGGCACAACGTGCAGGCTTCTTTCCAAAGGGCGAGTTGGGCCCCACAGCATCTTGCTTCCAGCTCTTTGGGAAGCTAAGAAACAACTCGCTCTGCACAGTGCTCTTACAGCCTAGTGGGAAGATCTCTTCCAAAGGCCTGTGAAACGCAGTTTCTTTGCAGGCCTGATCTGGCTGAAGTAGGACTTCTGCTCTGGGTGTGCTACTTTGCCCTAGAGCTGAAAGGCACAACGTGCAGGCTTCTTTCCAAAGGGCGAGTTGGGCCCCACAGCATCTTGCTTCCAGCTCTTTGGGAAGCTAAGAAACAACTCGCTCTGCACAGTGCTCTTACAGCCTACCGGGAACATCTCTTCCAAAGGCCTGTGAAACGCAGTTTCTTTGCAGGCCTGATCTGGCTGAAGTAGGACTTCTGCTCTGGGTGTGCTACTTTGCCCTAGAGCTGAAAGGCACAACGTGCAGGCTTCTTTCCAAAGGGCGAGTTGGGCCCCACAGCATCTTGCTTCCATCTCTTTGGGAAGCTAAGAAACAACTCGCTCTGCACAGTGCTCTTACAGCCTAGTGGGAAGATCTCTTCCAAAGGCCTGTGAAACGCAGTTTCTTTGCAGGCCTGATCTGGCTGAAGTAGGACTTGTGCTCTGGGTGTGCTACTTTGCCCTAGAGCTGAAAGGCACAACGTGCAGGCTTCTTTCCAAAGCGCGAGTTGGGCCCCACAGCATCTTGCTTCCAGCTCTTTGGGAAGCTAAGAAACAACTCGCTCTGCACAGTGCTCTTACAGCCTAGTGGGAACATGTCTTCCAAAGGTCTGTGAAACGCAGTTTCTTTGCAGGCCTGATCTGGCTGAAGTAGGACTTCTGCTCTGGGTGTGCTACTTTGCCCTAGAGCTGAAAGGCACAACGTGCAGGCTTCTTTCCAAAGGGCGAGTTGGGCCCCACAGCATCTTGCTTCCAGCTCTTTGGGAAGCTAAGAAACAACTCGCTCTGCACAGTGCTCTTACAGCCTACCGGGAACATGTCTTCCAAAGGCCTGTGAAAGGCAGTTTCTTTGCAGGCCTGATCTGGCTGAAGTAGGACTTGTGCTCTGGGTGTGCTACTTTGCCCTAGAGCTGAAAGGCACAACGTGCAGGCTTCTTTCCAAAGGGCGAGTTGGGCCCCACAGCATCTTGCTTCCAGCTCTTTGGGAAGCTAAGAAACAACTCGCTCTGCACAGTGCTCTTACAGCCTAGTGGGAACATCTCTTCCAAAGGCCTGTGAAACGCAGTTTCTTTGCTGGCCTGATGTAGCTGAAGTAGGACTTCTGCTCTAGGTGTGCTACTTTGCCCTAGAGCTGAAAGGCACAACGTGCAGGCTTCTTTCCAAAGGGCGAGTTGGGCCCCACAGCATCTTGCTTCCTTCTCTTTGGGAAGCTAAGAAACAACTCTCTCTGCACAGTGCTCTTACAGCCTAGTGGGAACATCTCTTCCAAAGGCCTGTGAAACGCAGTTTCTTTGCAGGCCTGATCTGGCTGAAGTAGGACTTCTGCTCTGGGTGTGCTACTTTGCCCTAGAGCTGAAAGGCACAACGTGCAGGCTTCTTTCCCAAGGGCGAGTTGGGCCGCACAGCATCTTGCTTCCAGCTCTTTGGGAAGCTAAGATACAACTCGCTCTGGACAGTGCTCTTACAGACTACCGGGAACATGTCTTCCAAAGCCCTGTGAAACGCAGTTTCTTTGCAGGCCTGATCTGGCTGAAGTAGGACTTCTGCTCTGGGTGTGCTACTTTGCCCTAGAGCTGAAAGGCACAACGTGCAGGCTTCTTTCCAAAGGGCGAGTTGGGCCCCACAGCATCTTGCTTCCAGCTCTTTGGGAAGCTAAGAAACAACTCGCTCTGCTCAGTGCTCTTACAGCCTACCGGGAACGTCTCTTCCAAAGGCCTGTGAAACGCAGTTTCTTTGCAGGCCTGATCTGGCTGAAGTAGGACTTGTTCTCTGGGTGTGCTACTTTGCCCTAGAGCTGAAAGGCACAACGTGCAGGCTTCTTAACAAAGGGTGAGTTGGGCCCCACAGCATCTTGCTTCCAGCTCTTTGGGAAGCTAAGAAACAACTCGCTCTGCACAGTGCTCTTAGAGCCTACGGGGAACATCTCTTCCATAGACCTGTGAAACGCAGTTTCTTTGCAGGCCTGATCTGGCTGAAGTAGGACTTCTGCTCTGGGTGTGCTACTTTGCCCTAGAGCTGAAAGGCACAACGTGCAGGCTTCTTTCCAAAGGGCGAGTTGGGCCCCACAGCATCTTGCTTCCAGCTCTTTGGGAAGCTAAGAAACAACTCGCTCTGCACAGTGCTCTTACAGCCTACCGGGAACATCTCTTCCAAAGGCCTGTGAAACGCAGTTTCTTTGCAGGCCTGATCTGGCTGAAGTAGGACTTCTGCTCTGGGTGTGCTACTTTGCCCTAGAGCTGAAAGGCACAACGTGCAGGCTTCTTTCCAAAGGGCGAGTTGGGCCCCACAGCATCTTGCTTCCAGCTCTTTGGGAAGCTAAGAAACAACTCGCTCTGCACAGTGCTCTTACAGCCTACCGGGAACATGTCTTCCAAAGGCCTGTGAAACGCAGTTTCTTTGCAGGCCTGATCTGGCTGAAGTAGGACTTCTGCTGTGGGTGTGCTACTTTGCCCTAGAGCTGAAAGGCACAACGTGCAGGCTTCTTTCCAAAGGGCGAGTTGGGCCCCACAGCATCTTGCTTCCAGCTCTTTGGGAAGCTAAGAAACAACTCGCTCTGCACAGTGCTCTTACAGCCTACCGGGAACATGTCTTCCAAAGGCCTGTGAAACGCAGTTTCTTTGCAGGCCTGATCTGGCTGAAGTAGGACTTCTGCTCTGGGTGTGTTACTTTGCCCTAGAGCTGAAAGGCACAACGTGCAGGCTTCTTTCCAAAGGGCGAGTTGGGCCCCACAGCATCTTGCTTCCAGCTCTTTGGGAAGCTAAGAAACAACTCGCTCTGCACAGTGCTCTTACAGCCTACCGGGAACATCTATTCCAAAGGCCTGTGAAACGCAGTTTCTTTGCAGGCCTGAACTGGCTGAAGTAGACTTCTGCTCTGGGTGTTCTACATTGCCCTAGAGCTGAGAGGCACAACGTGCAGGCTTCTTTCCAAAGGGCGAGTTGGGCCCCACAGCATCTTGCTTCCAGCTCTTTGGGAAGCTAAGAAACAACTCGCTCTGCACAGTGCTCTTACAGCCTACCGGGAACATCTCTTCCAAAGGCCTGTGAAACGCAGTTTCTTTGCAGGCCTGATCTGGCTGAAGTAGGACTTCTGCTCTGGGTGTGCTACTTTGCCCTAGAGCTGAAAGGCACAACGTGCAGGCTTCTTTCCAAAGGGCGAGTTGGGCCCCACAGCATCTTGCTTCCAGCTCTTTGGGAAGCTAAGAAACAACTCGCTCTGCACAGTGCTCTTACAGCCTACCGGGAACGTCTCTTCCAAAGGCCTGTGAAACGCAGTTTCTTTGCAGGCCTGATCTGGCTGAAGTAGGACTTCTGCTCTGGGTGTGCTACTTTGCCCTAGAGCTGAAAGGCACAACGTGCAGGCTTCTTTCCAAAGGGCGAGTTGGGCCCCACAGCATCTTGCTTCCAGCTCTTTGGGAAGCTAAGAAACAACTCGCTCTGCACAGTGCTCTTACAGCCTAGTGGGAACATCTCTTCCAAAGGCCTGTGAAACGCTGTTTCTTTGCAGGCCTGATCTGGCTGAAGTAGGACTTCTGCTCTGGGTGTGCTACTTTGCCCTAGAGCTGAAAGGCACAACGTGCAGGCTTCTTTCCAAAGGGCGAGTTGGGCCCCACAGCATCTTGCTTCCAGCTCTTTGGGAAGCTAATAAACAACTCGCTCTGCACAGTGCTCTTATAGCCTAGTGGGAACATCTCTTCCATAGGCCTGTGAAACGCAGTTTCTTTGCAGGCCTGATCTGGCTGAAGTAGGACTTCTGCTCTGGGTGTGCTACTTTGCCCTAGAGCTGAAAGGCACAACGTGCAGGCTTCTTTCCAAAGGGCGAGTTGGGCCCCACAGCATCTTGCTTCCAGCTCTTTGGGAAGCTAAGAAACAACTCGCTCTGCACAGTGCTCTTACAGCCTAGTGGGAAGATCTCTTCCAAAGGCCTGTGAAACGCAGTTTCTTTGCAGGCCTGATGTAGCTGAAGTAGGACTTCTGCTCTAGGTGTGCTACTTTGCCCTAGAGCTGAAAGGCACAACGTGCAGGCTTCTTTCCAAAGGGCGAGTTGGGCCCCACAGCATCTTGCTTCCAGCTCTTTGGGAAGCTAAGAAACAACTCGCTCTGCACAGTGCTCTTACAGCCTACCGGGAACATCTCTTCCAAAGGCCTGTGAAACGCAGTTTCTTTGCAGGCCTGATCTGGCTGAAGTAGGACTTCTGCTCTGGGTGTGCTACTTTGCCCTAGAGCTGAAAGGCACAACGTGCAGGCTTCTTTCCAAAGGGCGAGTTGGGCCCCACAGCATCTTGCTTCCATCTCTTTGGGAAGCTAAGAAACAACTCGCTCTGCACAGTGCTCTTACAGCCTACCGGGAACATCTCTTCCAAAGGCCTGTGAAACGCAGTTTCTTTGCAGGCCTGATCTGGCTGAAGTAGGACTTGTGCTCTGGGTGTGCTACTTTGCCCTAGAGCTGAAAGGCACAACGTGCAGGCTTCTTTCCAAAGGGCGAGTTGGGCCCCACAGCATCTTGCTTCCAGCTCTTTGGGAAGCTAAGAAACAACTCGCTCTGCACAGTGCTCTTACAGCCTAGTGGGAACATCTCTTCCAAAGGCCTGTGAAACGCAGTTTCTTTGCAGGCCTGATGTAGCTGAAGTAGGACTTCTGCTCTAGGTGTGCTACTTTGCCCTAGAGCTGAAAGGCACAACGTGCAGGCTTCTTTCCAAAGGGCGAGTTGGGCCCCACAGCATCTTGCTTCCTTCTCTTTGGGAAGCTAAGAAACAACTCTCTCTGCACAGTGCTCTTACAGCCTAGTGGGAACATCTCTTCCAAAGGCCTGTGAAACGCAGTTTCTTTGCAGGCCTCATCTGGCTGAAGTAGGACTTCTGCTCTGGGTGTGCTACTTTGCCCTAGAGCTGAAAGGCACAACGTGCAGGCTTCTTTCCCAAGGGCGAGTTGGGCCGCACAGCATCTTGCTTCCAGCTCTTTGGGAAGCTAAGAAACAACTCGCTCTGCTCAGAGCTCTTACAGAATACCGGAAACATGTCTTCCAAAGGCCTGTGTAACGCAGTTTCTTTGCAGGCCTGATCTGGCTGAAGTAGGACTTCTGCTCTGGGTGTGCTACTTTGCCCTAGAGCTGAAAGGCACAACGTGCAGGCTTCTTTCCAAAGGGCGAGTTGGGCCCCACAGCATCTTGCTTCCAGCTCTTTGGGAAGCTAAGAAACAACTCGCTCTGCACAGTGCTCTTAGAGCCTACGGGGAACATCTCTTCCATAGACCTGTGAAACGCAGTTTCTTTGCAGGCCTGATCTGGCTGAAGTAGGACTTCTGCTCTGGGTGTGCTACTTTGCCCTAGAGCTGAAAGGCACAACGTGCAGGCTTCTTTCCAAATGGCGAGTTGGGCCCCACAGCATCTTGCTTCCAGCTCTTTGGGAAGCTAAGAAACAACTCGCTCTGCACAGTGCTCTTACAGCCTAGTGGGAACATCTCTTCCAAAGGCCTGTGAAACGCAGTTTCTTTGCAGGCCTGATCTGGCTGAAGTAGGACTTCTGCTCTGGGTGTGCTACTTTGCCCTAGAGCTGAAAGGCACAACGTGCAGGCTTCTTTCCAAAGGGCGAGTTGGGCCCCACAGCATCTTGCTTCCAGCTCTTTGGGAAGCTAAGAAACAACTCGCTCTGCACAGTGCTCTTACAGCCTAGTGGGAACATCTCTTCCAAAGGCCTGTGAAACGCAGTTTCTTTGCAGGCCTGAATTGGCTGAAGTAGACTTCTGCTCTGGGTCTGCTACTTTGCCCTAGAGCTGAGAGGCACAACGTGCAGGCTTCTTTCCAAAGGGCGAGTTGGGCCCCACAGCATCTTGCTTCCAGCTCTTTGGGAAGCTAAGAAACATCTCGCTCTGCACAGTGCTCTTACAGCCTACCGGGAACATCTCTTCCAAAGGCCTGTGAAACGCAGTTTCTTTGCAGGCCTGATCTGGCTGAAGTAGGACTTCTGCTCTGGGTGTGCTACTTTGCCCTAGAGCTGAAAGGCACAACGTGCAGGCTTCTTTCCAAAGGGCGAGTTGGGCCCCACAGCATCTTGCTTCCTTCTCTTTGGGAAGCTAAGAAACAACTCGCTCTGCACAGTGCTCTTACAGCCTAGTGGGAACATCTCTTCCAAAGGCCTGTGAAACGCAGTTTCTTTGCAGGCCTGATCTGGCTGAAGTAGGACTTCTGCTCTGGGTGTGCTACTTTGCCCTAGAGCTGAAAGGCACAACGTGCAGGCTTCTTTCCAAAGGGCGAGTTGGGCCCCACAGCATCTTGCTTCCAGCTCTTTGGGAAGCTAAGAAACAACTCGCTCTGCTCAGTGATCTTACCGCCTACCGGGAACGTCTCTTCCAAAGGCCTGTGAAACGCAGTTTCTTTGCAGGCCTGATCTGGCTGAAGTAGGACTTGTGCTCTGGGTGTGCTACTTTGCCCTAGAGCTGAAAGGCACAACGTGCAGGCTTCTTTCCATAGGGCGAGTTGAGCCCCACAGCATCTTGCTTCCAGCTCTTTGGGAAGCTAAGAAACAACTCGCTCTACACAGTGCTCTTAGAGCCTACGGGGAACATCTCTTCCATAGACCTGTGAAACGCAGTTTCTTTGCAGGCCTGATCTGGCTGAAGTAGGACTTCTGCTCTGGGTGTGCTACTTTGCCCTAGAGCTGAAAGGCACAACGTGCAGGCTTCTTTCCAAAGGGCGAGTTGGGCCCCACAGCATCTTGCTTCCAGCTCTTTGGGAAGCTAAGAAACAACTCGCTCTGCACAGTGCTCTTACAGCCTAGTGGGAAGATCTCTTCCAAAGGCCTGTGAAACGCAGTTTCTTTGCAGGCCTGATCTGGCTGAAGTAGGACTTCTGCTCTGGGTGTGCTACTTTGCCCTAGAGCTGAAAGGCACAACGTGCAGGCTTCTTTCCAAAGGGCGAGTTGGGCCCCACAGCATCTTGCTTCCAGCTCTTTGGGAAGCTAAGAAACAACTCGCTCTGCACAGTGCTCTTACAGCCTAGTGGGAACATCTCTTCCAAAGGCCTGTGAAACGCAGTTTCTTTGCAGGCCTGATCTGGCTGAAGTAGGACTTCTGCTCTGGGTGTGCTACTTTGCCCTAGAGCTGAAAGGCACAACGTGCAGGCTTCTTTCCAAAGGGCGAGTTGGGCCCCACAGCATCTTGCTTCCATCTCTTTGGGAAGCTAAGAAACAACTCGCTCTGCACAGTGCTCTTACAGCCTAGTGGGAAGATCTCTTCCAAAGGCCTGTGAAACGCAGTTTCTTTGCAGGCCTGATCTGGCTGAAGTAGGACTTGTGCTCTGGGTGTGCTACTTTGCCCTAGAGCTGAAAGGCACAACGTGCAGGCTTCTTTCCAAAGGGCGAGTTGGGCCCCACAGCATCTTGCTTCCAGCTCTTTGGGAAGCTAAGAAACAACTCGCTCTGCACAGTGCTCTTACAGCCTAGTGGGAACATGTCTTCCAAAGGTCTGTGAAACGCAGTTTCTTTGCAGGCCTGATCTGGCTGAAGTAGGACTTCTGCTCTGGGTGTGCTACTTTGCCCTAGAGCTGAAAGGCACAACGTGCAGGCTTCTTTCCAAAGGGCGAGTTGGGCCCCACAGCATCTTGCTTCCAGCTCTTTGGGAAGCTAAGAAACAACTCGCTCTGCACAGTGCTCTTACAGCCTACCGGGAACATGTCTTCCAAAGGCCTGTGAAAGGCAGTTTCTTTGCAGGCCTGATCTGGCTGAAGTAGGACTTGTGCTCTGGGTGTGCTACTTTGCCCTAGAGCTGAAAGGCACAACGTGCAGGCTTCTTTCCAAAGGGCGAGTTGGGCCCCACAGCATCTTGCTTCCAGCTCTTTGGGAAGCTAAGAAACAACTCGCTCTGCACAGTGCTCTTACAGCCTAGTGGGAACATCTCTTCCAAAGGCCTGTGAAACGCAGTTTCTTTGCAGGCCTGATGTAGCTGAAGTAGGACTTCTGCTCTAGGTGTGCTACTTTGCCCTAGAGCTGAAAGGCACAACGTGCAGGCTTCTTTCCAAAGGGCGAGTTGGGCCCCACAGCATCTTGCTTCCTTCTCTTTGGGAAGCTAAGAAACAACTCTCTCTGCACAGTGCTCTTACAGCCTAGTGGGAACATCTCTTCCAAAGGCCTGTGAAACGCAGTTTCTTTGCAGGCCTGATCTGGCTGAAGTAGGACTTCTGCTCTGGGTGTGCTACTTTGCCCTAGAGCTGAAAGGCACAACGTGCAGGCTTCTTTCCCAAGGGCGAGTTGGGCCGCACAGCATCTTGCTTCCAGCTCTTTGGGAAGCTAAGATACAACTCGCTCTGGACAGTGCTCTTACAGACTACCGGGAACATGTCTTCCAAAGCCCTGTGAAACGCAGTTTCTTTGCAGGCCTGATCTGGCTGAAGTAGGACTTCTGCTCTGGGTGTGCTACTTTGCCCTAGAGCTGAAAGGCACAACGTGCAGGCTTCTTTCCAAAGGGCGAGTTGGGCCCCACAGCATCTTGCTTCCAGCTCTTTGGGAAGCTAAGAAACAACTCGCTCTGCTCAGTGCTCTTACAGCCTACCGGGAACGTCTCTTCCAAAGGCCTGTGAAACGCAGTTTCTTTGCAGGCCTGATCTGGCTGAAGTAGGACTTGTTCTCTGGGTGTGCTACTTTGCCCTAGAGCTGAAAGGCACAACGTGCAGGCTTCATAACAAAGGGTGAGTTGGGCCCCACAGCATCTTGCTTCCAGCTCTTTGGGAAGCTAAGAAACAACTCGCTCTGCACAGTGCTCTTAGAGCCTACGGGGAACATCTCTTCCATAGACCTGTGAAACGCAGTTTCTTTGCAGGCCTGATCTGGCTGAAGTAGGACTTCTGCTCTGGGTGTGCTACTTTGCCCTAGAGCTGAAAGGCACAACGTGCAGGCTTCTTTCCAAAGGGCGAGTTGGGCCCCACAGCATCTTGCTTCCAGCTCTTTGGGAAGCTAAGAAACAACTCGCTCTGCACAGTGCTCTTACAGCCTACCGGGAACATCTCTTCCAAAGGCCTGTGAAACGCAGTTTCTTTGCAGGCCTGATCTGGCTGAAGTAGGACTTCTGCTCTGGGTGTGCTACTTTGCCCTAGAGCTGAAAGGCACAACGTGCAGGCTTCTTTCCAAAGGGCGAGTTGGGCCCCACAGCATCTTGCTTCCAGCTCTTTGGGAAGCTAAGAAACAACTCGCTCTGCACAGTGCTCTTACAGCCTACCGGGAACATGTCTTCCAAAGGCCTGTGAAACGCAGTTTCTTTGCAGGCCTGATCTGGCTGAAGTAGGACTTCTGCTCTGGGTGTGCTACTTTGCCCTAGAGCTGAAAGGCACAACGTGCAGGCTTCTTTCCAAAGGGCGAGTTGGGCCCCACAGCATCTTGCTTCCAGCTCTTTGGGAAGCTAAGAAACAACTCGCTCTGCACAGTGCTCTTACAGCCTACCGGGAACATCTATTAAAAAGGCCTGTGAAACGCAGTTTCTTTGCAGGCCTGATCTGGCTGAAGTAGGACTTCTGCTCTGGGTGTGTTACTTTGCCCTAGAGCTGAAAGGCACAACGTGCAGGCTTCTTTCCAAAGGGCGAGTTGGGCCCCACAGCATCTTGCTTCCAGCTCTTTGGGAAGCTAAGAAACAACTCGCTCTGCACAGTGCTCTTACAGCCTAGTGGGAACATCTCTTCCAAAGGCCTGTGAAACGCAGTTTCTTTGCAGGCCTGAACTGGCTGAAGTAGACTTCTGCTCTGGGTGTGCTACATTGCCATAGAGCTGAGAGGCACAACGTGCAGGCTTCTTTCCAAAGGGCGAGTTGGGCCCCACAGCATCTTGCTTCCAGCTCTTTGGGAAGCTAAGAAACAACTCGCTCTGCACAGTGCTCTTACAGCCTACCGGGAACATGTCTTCCAAAGGCCTGTGAAACGCAGTTTCTTTGCAGGCCTGATCTGGCTGAAGTAGGACTTCTGCTCTGGGTGTGCTACTTTGCCCTAGAGCTGAAAGGCACAACGTGCAGGCTTCTTTCCAAAGGGCGAGTTGGGCCCCACAGCATCTTGCTTCCAGCTCTTTGGGAAGCTAAGAAACAACTCGCTCTGCACAGTGCTCTTACAGCCTACCGGGAACATGTCTTCCAAAGGCCTGTGAAACGCAGTTTCTTTGCAGGCCTGATCTGGCTGAAGTAGGACTTCTGCTGTGGGTGTGCTACTTTGCCCTAGAGCTGAAAGGCACAACGTGCAGGCTTCTTTCCAAAGGGCGAGTTGGGCCCCACAGCATCTTGCTTCCAGCTCTTTGGGAAGCTAAGAAACAACTCGCTCTGCACAGTGCTCTTACAGCCTACCGGGAACATCTATTCCAAAGGCCTGTGAAACGCAGTTTCTTTGCAGGCCTGATCTGGCTGAAGTAGGACTTCTGCTCTGGGTGTGTTACTTTGCCCTAGAGCTGAAAGGCACAACGTGCAGGCTTCTTTCCAAAGGGCGAGTTGGGCCCCACAGCATCTTGCTTCCAGCTCTTTGGGAAGCTAAGAAACAACTCGCTCTGCACAGTGCTCTTACAGCCTACCG
Source organism: Equus caballus (assembly GCF_041296265.1). Taxonomy (NCBI): domain Eukaryota; kingdom Metazoa; phylum Chordata; class Mammalia; order Perissodactyla; family Equidae; genus Equus; species Equus caballus. The sequence continues at coordinate 45,076,376 of NC_091692.1, forward strand.
GGAACATCTATTCCAAAGGCCTGTGAAACGCAGTTTCTTTGCAGGCCTGAACTGGCTGAAGTAGACTTCTGCTCTGGGTGTTCTACATTGCCCTAGAGCTGAGAGGCACAACGTGCAGGCTTCTTTCCAAAGGGCGAGTTGGGCCCCACAGCATCTTGCTTCCAGCTCTTTGGGAAGCTAAGAAACAACTCGCTCTGCACAGTGCTCTTACAGCCTACCGGGAACATCTCTTCCAAAGGCCTGTGAAACGCAGTTTCTTTGCAGGCCTGATCTGGCTGAAGTAGGACTTCTGCTCTGGGTGTGCTACTTTGCCCTAGAGCTGAAAGGCACAACGTGCAGGCTTCTTTCCAAAGGGCGAGTTGGGCCCCACAGCATCTTGCTTCCAGCTCTTTGGGAAGCTAAGAAACAACTCGCTCTGCACAGTGCTCTTACAGCCTACCGGGAACGTCTCTTCCAAAGGCCTGTGAAACGCAGTTTCTTTGCAGGCCTGATCTGGCTGAAGTAGGACTTCTGCTCTGGGTGTGCTACTTTGCCCTAGAGCTGAAAGGCACAACGTGCAGGCTTCTTTCCAAAGGGCGAGTTGGGCCCCACAGCATCTTGCTTCCAGCTCTTTGGGAAGCTAAGAAACAACTCGCTCTGCACAGTGCTCTTACAGCCTAGTGGGAACATCTCTTCCAAAGGCCTGTGAAACGCTGTTTCTTTGCAGGCCTGATCTGGCTGAAGTAGGACTTCTGCTCTGGGTGTGCTACTTTGCCCTAGAGCTGAAAGGCACAACGTGCAGGCTTCTTTCCAAAGGGCGAGTTGGGCCCCACAGCATCTTGCTTCCAGCTCTTTGGGAAGCTAATAAACAACTCGCTCTGCACAGTGCTCTTATAGCCTAGTGGGAACATCTCTTCCATAGGCCTGTGAAACGCAGTTTCTTTGCAGGCCTGATCTGGCTGAAGTAGGACTTCTGCTCTGGGTGTGCTACTTTGCCCTAGAGCTGAAAGGCACAACGTGCAGGCTTCTTTCCAAAGGGCGAGTTGGGCCCCACAGCATCTTGCTTCCAGCTCTTTGGGAAGCTAAGAAACAACTCGCTCTGCACAGTGCTCTTACAGCCTAGTGGGAACATCTCTTCCAAAGGCTTGTGAAACGCAGTTTCTTTGCAGGCCTCATCTGGCTGAAGTAGGACTTCTGCTCTGGGTGTGCTACTTTGCCCTAGAGCTGAAAGGCACAACGTGCAGGCTTCTTTCCAAAGGGCGAGTTGGGCCCCACAGCATCTTGCTTCCAGCTCTTTGGGAAGCTAAGAAACAACTCGCTCTGCACAGTGCTCTTACAGCCTAGTGGGAACATCTCTTCCAAAGGCCTGTGAAACGCAGTTTCTTTGCAGGCCTGAACTGGCTGAAGTAGACTTCTGCTCTGGGTGTGCTACTTTGCCCTAGAGCTGAGAGGCACAACGTGCAGGCTTCTTTCCAAAGGGCGAGTTGGGCCCCACAGCATCTTTCTTCCAGCTCTTTGGGAAGCTAAGAAACATCTCGCTCTGCACAGTGCTCTTACAGCCTACCGGGAACATCTCTTCCAAAGGCCTGTGAAACGCAGTTTCTTTGCAGGCCTGATCTGGCTGAAGTAGGACTTCTGCTCTGGGTGTGCTACTTTGCCCTAGAGCTGAAAGGCACAACGTGCAGGCTTCTTTCCAAAGGGCGAGTTGGGCCCCACAGCATCTTGCTTCCTTCTCTTTGGGAAGCTAAGAAACAACTCGCTCTGCACAGTGCTCTTACAGCCTAGTGGGAACATGTCTTCCAAAGGCCTGTGAAACGCAGTTTCTTTGCAGGCCTGATCTGGCTGAAGTAGGACTTCTGCTGTGGGTGTGCTACTTTGCCCTAGAGCTGAAAGGCACAACGTGCAGGCTTCTTTCCAAAGGGCGAGTTGGGCCCCACAGCATCTTGCTTCCAGCTCTTTGGGAAGCTAAGAAACAACTCGCTCTGCACAGTGCTCTTACAGCCTACCGGGAACATCTATTCCAAAGGCCTGTGAAACGCAGTTTCTTTGCAGGCCTGATCTGGCTGAAGTAGGACTTCTGCTCTGGGTGTGTTACTTTGCCCTAGAGCTGAAAGGCACAACGTGCAGGCTTCTTTCCAAAGGGCGAGTTGGGCCCCACAGCATCTTGCTTCCAGCTCTTTGGGAAGCTAAGAAACAACTCGCTCTGCACAGTGCTCTTACAGCCTACCGGGAACATCTATTCCAAAGGCCTGTGAAACGCAGTTTCTTTGCAGGCCTGAACTGGCTGAAGTAGACTTCTGCTCTGGGTGTTCTACATTGCCCTAGAGCTGAGAGGCACAACGTGCAGGCTTCTTTCCAAAGGGCGAGTTGGGCCCCACAGCATCTTGCTTCCAGCTCTTTGGGAAGCTAAGAAACAACTCGCTCTGCACAGTGCTCTTACAGCCTACCGGGAACATCTCTTCCAAAGGCCTGTGAAACGCAGTTTCTTTGCAGGCCTGATCTGGCTGAAGTAGGACTTCTGCTCTGGGTGTGCTACTTTGCCCTAGAGCTGAAAGGCACAACGTGCAGGCTTCTTTCCAAAGGGCGAGTTGGGCCCCACAGCATCTTGCTTCCAGCTCTTTGGGAAGCTAAGAAACAACTCGCTCTGCACAGTGCTCTTACAGCCTACCGGGAACGTCTCTTCCAAAGGCCTGTGAAACGCAGTTTCTTTGCAGGCCTGATCTGGCTGAAGTAGGACTTCTGCTCTGGGTGTGCTACTTTGCCCTAGAGCTGAAAGGCACAACGTGCAGGCTTCTTTCCAAAGGGCGAGTTGGGCCCCACAGCATCCTGCTTCCTTCTCTTTGGGAAGCTAAGAAACAACTCGCTCTGCACAGTGCTCTTACAGCCTAGTGGGAACATCTCTTCCAAAGGCCTGTGAAACGCAGTTTCTTTGCAGGCCTCATCTGGCTGAAGTAGGACTTCTGCTCTGGGTGTGCTACTTTGCCCTAGAGCTGAAAGGCACAACGTGCAGGCTTCTTTCCCAAGGGCGAGTTGGGCCGCACAGCATCTTGCTTCCAGCTCTCTGGGAAGCTAAGAAACAACTCGCTCTGCTCAGAGCTCTTTCAGAATACCGGAAACATGTCTTCCAAAGGCCTGTGAAACGCAGTTTCTTTGCAGGCCTGATCTGGCTGAAGTAGGACTTCTGCTCTGGGTGTGCTACTTTGCCCTAGAGCTGAAAGGCACAACGTGCAGGCTTCTTTCCAAAGGGCGAGTTGGGCCCCACAGCATCTTGCTTCCAGCTCTTTGGGAAGCTAAGAAACAACTCGCTCTGCACAGTGCTCTTAGAGCCTACGGGGAACATCTCTTCCATAGACCTGTGAAACGCAGTTTCTTTGCAGGCCTGATCTGGCTGAAGTAGGACTTCTGCTCTGGGTGTGCTACTTTGCCCTAGAGCTGAAAGGCACAACGTGCAGGCTTCTTTCCAAATGGCGAGTTGGGCCCCACAGCATCTTGCTTCCAGCTCTTTGGGAAGCTAAGAAACAACTCGCTCTGCACAGTGCTCTTACAGCCTAGTGGGAAGATCTCTTCCAAAGGCCTGTGAAACGCAGTTTCTTTGCAGGCCTGATCTGGCTGAAGTAGGACTTCTGCTCTGGGTGTGCTACTTTGCCCTAGAGCTGAAAGGCACAACGTGCAGGCTTCTTTCCAAAGGGCGAGTTGGGCCCCACAGCATCTTGCTTCCAGCTCTTTGGGAAGCTAAGAAACAACTCGCTCTGCACAGTGCTCTTACAGCCTACCGGGAACATCTCTTCCAAAGGCCTGTGAAACGCAGTTTCTTTGCAGGCCTGATCTGGCTGAAGTAGGACTTCTGCTCTGGGTGTGCTACTTTGCCCTAGAGCTGAAAGGCACAACGTGCAGGCTTCTTTCCAAAGGGCGAGTTGGGCCCCACAGCATCTTGCTTCCATCTCTTTGGGAAGCTAAGAAACAACTCGCTCTGCACAGTGCTCTTACAGCCTAGTGGGAAGATCTCTTCCAAAGGCCTGTGAAACGCAGTTTCTTTGCAGGCCTGATCTGGCTGAAGTAGGACTTGTGCTCTGGGTGTGCTACTTTGCCCTAGAGCTGAAAGGCACAACGTGCAGGCTTCTTTCCAAAGGGCGAGTTGGGCCCCACAGCATCTTGCTTCCAGCTCTTTGGGAAGCTAAGAAACAACTCGCTCTGCACAGTGCTCTTACAGCCTAGTGGGAACATGTCTTCCAAAGGTCTGTGAAACGCAGTTTCTTTGCAGGCCTGATCTGGCTGAAGTAGGACTTCTGCTCTGGGTGTGCTACTTTGCCCTAGAGCTGAAAGGCACAACGTGCAGGCTTCTTTCCAAAGGGCGAGTTGGGCCCCACAGCATCTTGCTTCCAGCTCTTTGGGAAGCTAAGAAACAACTCGCTCTGCACAGTGCTCTTACAGCCTACCGGGAACATGTCTTCCAAAGGCCTGTGAAAGGCAGTTTCTTTGCAGGCCTGATCTGGCTGAAGTAGGACTTGTGCTCTGGGTGTGCTACTTTGCCCTAGAGCTGAAAGGCACAACGTGCAGGCTTCTTTCCAAAGGGCGAGTTGGGCCCCACAGCATCTTGCTTCCAGCTCTTTGGGAAGCTAAGAAACAACTCGCTCTGCACAGTGCTCTTACAGCCTAGTGGGAACATCTCTTCCAAAGGCCTGTGAAACGCAGTTTCTTTGCTAGCCTGATGTAGCTGAAGTAGGACTTCTGCTCTAGGTGTGCTACTTTGCCCTAGAGCTGAAAGGCACAACGTGCAGGCTTCTTTCCAAAGGGCGAGTTGGGCCCCACAGCATCTTGCTTCCTTCTCTTTGGGAAGCTAAGAAACAACTCTCTCTGCACAGTGCTCTTACAGCCTAGTGGGAACATCTCTTCCAAAGGCCTGTGAAACGCAGTTTCTTTGCAGGCCTGATCTGGCTGAAGTAGGACTTCTGCTCTGGGTGTGCTACTTTGCCCTAGAGCTGAAAGGCACAACGTGCAGGCTTCTTTCCCAAGGGCGAGTTGGGCCGCACAGCATCTTGCTTCCAGCTCTTTGGGAAGCTAAGATACAACTCGCTCTGGACAGTGCTCTTACAGACTACCGGGAACATGTCTTCCAAAGCCCTGTGAAACGCAGTTTCTTTGCAGGCCTGATCTGGCTGAAGTAGGACTTCTGCTCTGGGTGTGCTACTTTGCCCTAGAGCTGAAAGGCACAACGTGCAGGCTTCTTTCCAAAGGGCGAGTTGGGCCCCACAGCATCTTGCTTCCAGCTCTTTGGGAAGCTAAGAAACAACTCGCTCTGCTCAGTGCTCTTACAGCCTACCGGGAACGTCTCTTCCAAAGGCCTGTGAAACGCAGTTTCTTTGCAGGCCTGATCTGGCTGAAGTAGGACTTGTTCTCTGGGTGTGCTACTTTGCCCTAGAGCTGAAAGGCACAACGTGCAGGCTTCTTAACAAAGGGTGAGTTGGGCCCCACAGCATCTTGCTTCCAGCTCTTTGGGAAGCTAAGAAACAACTCGCTCTGCACAGTGCTCTTAGAGCCTACGGGGAACATCTCTTCCATAGACCTGTGAAACGCAGTTTCTTTGCAGGCCTGATCTGGCTGAAGTAGGACTTCTGCTCTGGGTGTGCTACTTTGCCCTAGAGCTGAAAGGCACAACGTGCAGGCTTCTTTCCAAAGGGCGAGTTGGGCCCCACAGCATCTTGCTTCCAGCTCTTTGGGAAGCTAAGAAACAACTCGCTCTGCACAGTGCTCTTACAGCCTACCGGGAACATCTCTTCCAAAGGCCTGTGAAACGCAGTTTCTTTGCAGGCCTGATCTGGCTGAAGTAGGACTTCTGCTCTGGGTGTGCTACTTTGCCCTAGAGCTGAAAGGCACAACGTGCAGGCTTCTTTCCAAAGGGCGAGTTGGGCCCCACAGCATCTTGCTTCCAGCTCTTTGGGAAGCTAAGAAACAACTCGCTCTGCACAGTGCTCTTACAGCCTACCGGGAACATGTCTTCCAAAGGCCTGTGAAACGCAGTTTCTTTGCAGGCCTGATCTGGCTGAAGTAGGACTTCTGCTGTGGGTGTGCTACTTTGCCCTAGAGCTGAAAGGCACAACGTGCAGGCTTCTTTCCAAAGGGCGAGTTGGGCCCCACAGCATCTTGCTTCCAGCTCTTTGGGAAGCTAAGAAACAACTCGCTCTGCACAGTGCTCTTACAGCCTACCGGGAACATCTATTCCAAAGGCCTGTGAAACGCAGTTTCTTTGCAGGCCTGATCTGGCTGAAGTAGGACTTCTGCTCTGGGTGTGTTACTTTGCCCTAGAGCTGAAAGGCACAACGTGCAGGCTTCTTTCCAAAGGGCGAGTTGGGCCCCACAGCATCTTGCTTCCAGCTCTTTGGGAAGCTAAGAAACAACTCGCTCTGCACAGTGCTCTTACAGCCTACCGGGAACATCTATTCCAAAGGCCTGTGAAACGCAGTTTCTTTGCAGGCCTGAACTGGCTGAAGTAGACTTCTGCTCTGGGTGTTCTACATTGCCCTAGAGCTGAGAGGCACAACGTGCAGGCTTCTTTCCAAAGGGCGAGTTGGGCCCCACAGCATCTTGCTTCCAGCTCTTTGGGAAGCTAAGAAACAACTCGCTCTGCACAGTGCTCTTACAGCCTACCGGGAACATCTCTTCCAAAGGCCTGTGAAACGCAGTTTCTTTGCAGGCCTGATCTGGCTGAAGTAGGACTTCTGCTCTGGGTGTGCTACTTTGCCCTAGAGCTGAAAGGCACAACGTGCAGGCTTCTTTCCAAAGGGCGAGTTGGGCCCCACAGCATCTTGCTTCCAGCTCTTTGGGAAGCTAAGAAACAACTCGCTCTGCACAGTGCTCTTACAGCCTACCGGGAACGTCTCTTCCAAAGGCCTGTGAAACGCAGTTTCTTTGCAGGCCTGATCTGGCTGAAGTAGGACTTCTGCTCTGGGTGTGCTACTTTGCCCTAGAGCTGAAAGGCACAACGTGCAGGCTTCTTTCCAAAGGGCGAGTTGGGCCCCACAGCATCTTGCTTCCAGCTCTTTGGGAAGCTAAGAAACAACTCGCTCTGCACAGTGCTCTTACAGCCTAGTGGGAACATCTCTTCCAAAGGCCTGTGAAACGCTGTTTCTTTGCAGGCCTGATCTGGCTGAAGTAGGACTTCTGCTCTGGGTGTGCTACTTTGCCCTAGAGCTGAAAGGCACAACGTGCAGGCTTCTTTCCAAAGGGCGAGTTGGGCCCCACAGCATCTTGCTTCCAGCTCTTTGGGAAGCTAATAAACAACTCGCTCTGCACAGTGCTCTTATAGCCTAGTGGGAACATCTCTTCCATAGGCCTGTGAAACGCAGTTTCTTTGCAGGCCTGATCTGGCTGAAGTAGGACTTCTGCTCTGGGTGTGCTACTTTGCCCTAGAGCTGAAAGGCACAACGTGCAGGCTTCTTTCCAAAGGGCGAGTTGGGCCCCACAGCATCTTGCTTCCAGCTCTTTGGGAAGCTAAGAAACAACTCGCTCTGCACAGTGCTCTTACAGCCTAGTGGGAAGATCTCTTCCAAAGGCCTGTGAAACGCAGTTTCTTTGCAGGCCTGATGTAGCTGAAGTAGGACTTCTGCTCTAGGTGTGCTACTTTGCCCTAGAGCTGAAAGGCACAACGTGCAGGCTTCTTTCCAAAGGGCGAGTTGGGCCCCACAGCATCTTGCTTCCTTCTCTTTGGGAAGCTAAGAAACAACTCTCTCTGCACAGTGCTCTTACAGCCTAGTGGGAACATCTCTTCCAAAGGCCTGTGAAACGCAGTTTCTTTGCAGGCCTCATCTGGCTGAAGTAGGACTTCTGCTCTGGGTGTGCTACTTTGCCCTAGAGCTGAAAGGCACAACGTGCAGGCTTCTTTCCCAAGGGCGAGTTGGGCCGCACAGCATCTTGCTTCCAGCTCTTTGGGAAGCTAAGAAACAACTCGCTCTGCTCAGAGCTCTTACAGAATACCGGAAACATGTCTTCCAAAGGCCTGTGAAACGCAGTTTCTTTGCAGGCCTGATCTGGCTGAAGTAGGACTTCTGCTCTGGGTGTGCTACTTTGCCCTAGAGCTGAAAGGCACAACGTGCAGGCTTCTTTCCAAAGGGCGAGTTGGGCCCCACAGCATCTTGCTTCCAGCTCTTTGGGAAGCTAAGAAACAACTCGCTCTGCACAGTGCTCTTACAGCCTAGTGGGAAGATCTCTTCCTAAGGCCTGTGAAACGCAGTTTCTTTGCAGGCCTGATGTAGCTGAAGTAGGACTTCTGCTCTGGGTGTGCTACTTTGCCCTAGAGCTGAAAGGCACAACGTGCAGGCTTCTTTCCAAAGGGTGAGTTGGGCCCCACAGCATCCTGCTTCCTTCTCTTTGGGAAGCTAAGAAACAACTCGCTCTGCACAGTGCTCTTACAGCCTAGTGGGAACATCTCTTCCAAAGGCCTGTGAAACGCAGTTTCTTTGCAGGCCTGATCTGGCTGAAGTAGGACTTCTGCTCTGTGTGTGCTACTTTGCCCTAGAGCTGAAAGGCACAACGTGCAGGCTTCTTTCCAAAGGGCGAGTAGGGCCCCACAGCATCTTGCTTCCAGCTCTTTGGGAAGCTAAGAAACAACTCGCTCTGCACAGTGCTCTTAGAGCCTACGGGGAACATCTCTTCCATAGACCTGTGAAACGCAGTTTCTTTGCAGGCCTGATCTGGCTGAAGTAGGACTTCTGCTCTGGGTGTGCTACTTTGCCCTAGAGCTGAAAGGCACAACGTGCAGGCTTCTTTCCAAAGGGCGAGTTGGGCCCCACAGCATCTTGCTTCCAGCTCTTTGGGAAGCTAAGAAACAACTCGCTCTGCACAGTGCTCTTACAGCCTAGTGGGAAGATCTCTTCCAAAGGCCTGTGAAACGCAGTTTCTTTGCAGGCCTGATCTGGCTGAAGTAGGACTTCTGCTCTGGGTGTGCTACTTTGCCCTAGAGCTGAAAGGCACAACGTGCAGGCTTCTTTCCAAAGGGCGAGTTGGGCCCCACAGCATCTTGCTTCCAGCTCTTTGGGAAGCTAAGAAACAACTCGCTCTGCACAGTGCTCTTACAGCCTACCGGGAACGTCTCTTCCAAAGGCCTGTGAAACGCAGTTTCTTTGCAGGCCTGATCTGGCTGAAGTAGGACTTCTGCTCTGGGTGTGTTACTTTGCCCTAGAGCTGAAAGGCACAACGTGCAGGCTTCTTTCCAAAGGGCGAGTTGGGCCCCACAGCATCTTGCTTCCAGCTCTTTGGGAAGCTAAGAAACAACTCGCTCTGCACAGTGCTCTTACAGCCTAGTGGGAACATCTCTTCCAAAGGCCTGTGAAACGCTGTTTCTTTGCAGGCCTGATCTGGCTGAAGTAGGACTTCTGCTCTGGGTGTGCTACTTTGCCCTAGAGCTGAAAGGCACAACGTGCAGGCTTCTTTCCAAAGGGCGAGTTGGGCCCCACAGCATCTTGCTTCCAGCTCTTTGGGAAGCTAATAAACAACTCGCTCTGCACAGTGCTCTTATAGCCTAGTGGGAACATCTCTTCCATAGGCCTGTGAAACGCAGTTTCTTTGCAGGCCTGATCTGGCTGAAGTAGGACTTCTGCTCTGGGTGTGCTACTTTGCCCTAGAGCTGAAAGGCACAACGTGCAGGCTTCTTTCCAAAGGGCGAGTTGGGCCCCACAGCATCTTGCTTCCAGCTCTTTGGGAAGCTAAGAAACAACTCGCTCTGCACAGTGCTCTTACAGCCTAGTGGGAAGATCTCTTCCAAAGGCCTGTGAAACGCAGTTTCTTTGCAGGCCTGATGTAGCTGAAGTAGGACTTCTGCTCTAGGTGTGCTACTTTGCCCTAGAGCTGAAAGGCACAACGTGCAGGCTTCTTTCCAAAGGGCGAGTTGGGCCCCACAGCATCTTGCTTCCTTCTCTTTGGGAAGCTAAGAAACAACTCTCTCTGCACAGTGCTCTTACAGCCTAGTGGGAACATCTCTTCCAAAGGCCTGTGAAACGCAGTTTCTTTGCAGGCCTCATCTGGCTGAAGTAGGACTTCTGCTCTGGGTGTGCTACTTTGCCCTAGAGCTGAAAGGCACAACGTGCAGGCTTCTTTCCCAAGGGCGAGTTGGGCCGCACAGCATCTTGCTTCCAGCTCTTTGGGAAGCTAAGAAACAACTCGCTCTGCTCAGAGCTCTTACAGAATACCGGAAACATGTCTTCCAAAGGCCTGTGAAACGCAGTTTCTTTGCAGGCCTGATCTGGCTGAAGTAGGACTTCTGCTCTGGGTGTGCTACTTTGCCCTAGAGCTGAAAGGCACAACGTGCAGGCTTCTTTCCAAAGGGCGAGTTGGGCCCCACAGCATCTTGCTTCCAGCTCTTTGGGAAGCTAAGAAACAACTCGCTCTGCACAGTGCTCTTACAGCCTAGTGGGAAGATCTCTTCCTAAGGCCTGTGAAACGCAGTTTCTTTGCAGGCCTGATGTAGCTGAAGTAGGACTTCTGCTCTGGGTGTGCTACTTTGCCCTAGAGCTGAAAGGCACAACGTGCAGGCTTCTTTCCAAAGGGTGAGTTGGGCCCCACAGCATCCTGCTTCCTTCTCTTTGGGAAGCTAAGAAACAACTCGCTATGCACAGTGCTCTTACAGCCTAGTGGGAACATCTCTTCCAAAGGCCTGTGAAACGCAGTTTCTTTGCAGGCCTGATCTGGCTGAAGTAGGACTTCTGCTCTGTGTGTGCTACTTTGCCCTAGAGCTGAAAGGCACAACGTGCAGGCTTCTTTCCAAAGGGCGAGTAGGGCCCCACAGCATCTTGCTTCCAGCTCTTTGGGAAGCTAAGAAACAACTCGCTCTGCACAGTGCTCTTAGAGCCTACGGGGAACATCTCTTCCATAGACCTGTGAAACGCAGTTTCTTTGCAGGCCTGATCTGGCTGAAGTAGGACTTCTGCTCTGGGTGTGCTACTTTGCCCTAGAGCTGAAAGGCACAACGTGCAGGCTTCTTTCCAAAGGGCGAGTTGGGCCCCACAGCATCTTGCTTCCAGCTCTTTGGGAAGCTAAGAAACAACTCGCTCTGCACAGTGCTCTTACAGCCTAGTGGGAAGATCTCTTCCAAAGGCCTGTGAAACGCAGTTTCTTTGCAGGCCTGATCTGGCTGAAGTAGGACTTCTGCTCTGGGTGTGCTACTTTGCCCTAGAGCTGAAAGGCACAACGTGCAGGCTTCTTTCCAAAGGGCGAGTTGGGCCCCACAGCATCTTGCTTCCAGCTCTTTGGGAAGCTAAGAAACAACTCGCTCTGCACAGTGCTCTTACAGCCTACCGGGAACGTCTCTTCCAAAGGCCTGTGAAACGCAGTTTCTTTGCAGGCCTGATCTGGCTGAAGTAGGACTTCTGCTCTGGGTGTGCTACTTTGCCCTAGAGCTGAAAGGCACAACGTGCAGGCTTCTTTCCAAAGGGCGAGTTGGGCCCCACAGCATCTTGCTTCCAGCTCTTTGGGAAGCTAAGAAACAACTCGCTCTGCACAGTGCTCTTACAGCCTAGTGGGAACATCTCTTCCAAAGGCCTGTGAAACGCTGTTTCTTTGCAGGCCTGATCTGGCTGAAGTAGGACTTCTGCTCTGGGTGTGCTACTTTGCCCTAGAGCTGAAAGGCACAACGTGCAGGCTTCTTTCCAAAGGGCGAGTTGGGCCCCACAGCATCTTGCTTCCAGCTCTTTGGGAAGCTAATAAACAACTCGCTCTGCACAGTGCTCTTATAGCCTAGTGGGAACATCTCTTCCATAGGCCTGTGAAACGCAGTTTCTTTGCAGGCCTGATCTGGCTGAAGTAGGACTTCTGCTCTGGGTGTGCTACTTTGCCCTAGAGCTGAAAGGCACAACGTGCAGGCTTCTTTCCAAAGGGCGAGTTGGGCCCCACAGCATCTTGCTTCCAGCTCTTTGGGAAGCTAAGAAACAACTCGCTCTGCACAGTGCTCTTACAGCCTAGTGGGAACATCTCTTCCAAAGGCCTGTGAAACGCAGTTTCTTTGCAGGCCTGATGTAGCTGAAGTAGGACTTCTGCTCTAGGTGTGCTACTTTGCCCTAGAGCTGAAAGGCACAACGTGCAGGCTTCTTTCCAAAGGGCGAGTTGGGCCCCACAGCATCTTGCTTCCTTCTCTTTGGGAAGCTAAGAAACAACTCTCTCTGCACAGTGCTCTTACAGCCTAGTGGGAACATCTCTTCCAAAGGCCTGTGAAACGCAGTTTCTTTGCAGGCCTCATCTGGCTGAAGTAGGACTTCTGCTCTGGGTGTGCTACTTTGCCCTAGAGCTGAAAGGCACAACGTGCAGGCTTCTTTCCCAAGGGCGAGTTGGGCCGCACAGCATCTTGCTTCCAGCTCTTTGGGAAGCTAAGAAACAACTCGCTCTGCTCAGTGCTCTTACAGCCTACCGGGAACATGTCTTCCAAAGGCCTGTGAAACGCAGTTTCTTTGCAGGCCTGATCTGGCTGAAGTAGGACTTCTGCTCTGGGTGTGCTACTTTGCCCTAGAGCTGAAAGGCACAACGTGCAGGCTTCTTTCCAAAGGGCGAGTTGGGCCCCACAGCATCTTGCTTCCAGCTCTTTGGGAAGCTAAGAAACAACTCGCTCTGCACAGTGCTCTTAGAGCCTACGGGGAACATCTCTTCCATAGACCTGTGAAACGCAGTTTCTTTGCAGGCCTGATCTGGCTGAAGTAGGACTTCTGCTCTGGGTGTGCTACTTTGCCCTAGAGCTGAAAGGCACAACGTGCAGGCTTCTTTCCAAATGGCGAGTTGGGCCCCACAGCATCTTGCTTCCAGCTCTTTGGGAAGCTAAGAAACAACTCGCTCTGCACAGTGCTCTTACAGCCTAGTGGGAACATCTCTTCCAAAGGCCTGTGAAACGCAGTTTCTTTGCAGGCCTGATCTGGCTGAAGTAGGACTTCTGCTCTGGGTGTGCTACTTTGCCCTAGAGCTGAAAGGCACAACGTGCAGGCTTCTTTCCAAAGGGCGAGTTGGGCCCCACAGCATCTTGCTTCCAGCTCTTTGGGAAGCTAAGAAACAACTCGCTCTGCACAGTGCTCTTACAGACTACCGGGAACATGTCTTCCAAAGGCCTGTGAAACGCAGTTTCTTTGCAGGCCTGATCTGGCTGAAGTAGGACTTCTGCTCTGGGTGTGCTACTTTGCCCTAGAGCTGAAAGGCACAACGTGCAGGCTTCTTTCCAAAGGGCGAGTTGGGCCCCACAGCATCTTGCTTCCAGCTCTTTGGGAAGCTAAGAAACAACTCGCTCTGCACAGTGCTCTTACAGCCTACCGGGAACATCTATTCCAAAGGCCTGTGAAACGCAGTTTCTTTGCAGGCCTGATCTGGCTGAAGTAGGACTTCTGCTCTGGGTGTGCTACTTTGCCCTAGAGCTGAAAGGCACAACGTGCAGGCTTCTTTCCAAAGGGCGAGTTGGGCCCCACAGCATCTTGCTTCCAGCTCTTTGGGAAGCTAAGAAACAACTCGCTCTGCACAGTGCTCTTACAGCCTAGTGGGAACATCTCTTCCAAAGGCCTGTGAAACGCAGTTTCTTTGCAGGCCTGAACTGGCTGAAGTAGACTTCTGCTCTGGGTGTGCTACTTTGCCCTAGAGCTGAGAGGCACAACGTGCAGGCTTCTTTCCAAAGGGCGAGTTGGGCCCCACAGCATCTTGCTTCCAGCTCTTTGGGAAGCCAAGAAACATCTCGCTCTGCACAGTGCTCTTACAGCCTACCGGGAACATCTCTTCCAAAGGCCTGTGAAACGCAGTTTCTTTGCAGGCCTGATCTGGCTGAAGTAGGACTTCTGCTCTGGGTGTGCTACTTTGCCCTAGAGCTGAAAGGCACAACGTGCAGGCTTCTTTCCAAAGGGCGAGTTGGGCCCCACAGCATCTTGCTTCCAGCTCTTTGGGAAGCTAAGAAACAACTCGCTCTGCACAGTGCTCTTACAGCCTACCGGGAACATCTCTTCCAAAGGCCTGTGAAACGCAGTTTCTTTGCAGGCCTGATCTGGCTGAAGTAGGACTTCTGCTCTGGGTGTGCTACTTTGCCCTAGAGCTGAAAGGCACAACGTGCAGGCTTCTTTCCAAAGGGCGAGTTGGGCCCCACAGCATCTTGCTTCCATCTCTTTGGGAAGCTAAGAAACAACTCGCTCTGCACAGTGCTCTTACAGCCTAGTGGGAAGATCTCTTCCAAAGGCCTGTGAAACGCAGTTACTTTGCAGGCCTGATCTGGCTGAAGTAGGACTTGTGCTCTGGGTGTGCTACTTTGCCCTAGAGCTGAAAGGCACAACGTGCAGGCTTCTTTCCAAAGGGCGAGTTGGGCCCCACAGCATCTTGCTTCCAGCTCTTTGGGAAGCTAAGAAACAACTCGCTCTGCACAGTGCTCTTACAGCCTAGTGGGAACATGTCTTCCAAAGGTCTGTGAAACGCAGTTTCTTTGCAGGCCTGATCTGGCTGAAGTAGGACTTCTGCTCTGGGTGTGCTACTTTGCCCTAGAGCTGAAAGGCACAACGTGCAGGCTTCTTTCCAAAGGGCGAGTTGGGCCCCACAGCATCTTGCTTCCAGCTCTTTGGGAAGCTAAGAAACAACTCGCTCTGCACAGTGCTCTTACAGCCTACCGGGAACATGTCTTCCAAAGGCCTGTGAAAGGCAGTTTCTTTGCAGGCCTGATCTGGCTGAAGTAGGACTTGTGCTCTGGGTGTGCTACTTTGCCCTAGAGCTGAAAGGCACAACGTGCAGGCTTCTTTCCAAAGGGCGAGTTGGGCCCCACAGCATCTTGCTTCCAGCTCTTTGGGAAGCTAAGAAACAACTCGCTCTGCACAGTGCTCTTACAGCCTAGTGGGAACATCTCTTCCAAAGGCCTGTGAAACGCAGTTTCTTTGCTGGCCTGATGTAGCTGAAGTAGGACTTCTGCTCTAGGTGTGCTACTTTGCCCTAGAGCTGAAAGGCACAACGTGCAGGCTTCTTTCCAAAGGGCGAGTTGGGCCCCACAGCATCTTGCTTCCTTCTCTTTGGGAAGCTAAGAAACAACTCTCTCTGCACAGTGCTCTTACAGCCTAGTGGGAACATCTCTTCCAAAGGCCTGTGAAACGCAGTTTCTTTGCAGGCCTGATCTGGCTGAAGTAGGACTTCTGCTCTGGGTGTGCTACTTTGCCCTAGAGCTGAAAGGCACAACGTGCAGGATTCTTTCCCAAGGGCGAGTTGGGCCGCACAGCATCTTGCTTCCAGCTCTTTGGGAAGCTAAGATACAACTCGCTCTGGACAGTGCTCTTACAGACTACCGGGAACATGTCTTCCAAAGCCCTGTGAAACGCAGTTTCTTTGCAGGCCTGATCTGGCTGAAGTAGGACTTCTGCTCTGGGTGTGCTACTTTGCCCTAGAGCTGAAAGGCACAACGTGCAGGCTTCTTTCCAAAGGGCGAGTTGGGCCCCACAGCATCTTGCTTCCAGCTCTTTGGGAAGCTAAGAAACAACTCGCTCTGCTCAGTGCTCTTACAGCCTACCGGGAACGTCTCTTCCAAAGGCCTGTGAAACGCAGTTTCTTTGCAGGCCTGATCTGGCTGAAGTAGGACTTGTTCTCTGGGTGTGCTACTTTGCCCTAGAGCTGAAAGGCACAACGTGCAGGCTTCTTAACAAAGGGTGAGTTGGGCCCCACAGCATCTTGCTTCCAGCTCTTTGGGAAGCTAAGAAACAACTCGCTCTGCACAGTGCTCTTAGAGCCTACGGGGAACATCTCTTCCATAGACCTGTGACACGCAGTTTCTTTGCAGGCCTGATCTGGCTGAAGTAGGACTTCTGCTCTGGGTGTGCTACTTTGCCCTAGAGCTGAAAGGCACAACGTGCAGGCTTCTTTCCAAAGGGCGAGTTGGGCCCCACAGCATCTTGCTTCCAGCTCTTTGGGAAGCTAAGAAACAACTCGCTCTGCACAGTGCTCTTACAGCCTACCGGGAACATCTCTTCCAAAGGCCTGTGAAACGCAGTTTCTTTGCAGGCCTGATCTGGCTGAAGTAGGACTTCTGCTCTGGGTGTGCTACTTTGCCCTAGAGCTGAAAGGCACAACGTGCAGGCTTCTTTCCAAAGGGCGAGTTGGGCCCCACAGCATCTTGCTTCCAGCTCTTTGGGAAGCTAAGAAACAACTCGCTCTGCACAGTGCTCTTACAGCCTACCGGGAACATGTCTTCCAAAGGCCTGTGAAACGCAGTTTCTTTGCAGGCCTGATCTGGCTGAAGTAGGACTTCTGCTCTGGGTGTGCTACTTTGCCCTAGAGCTGAAAGGCACAACGTGCAGGCTTCTTTCCAAAGGGCGAGTTGGGCCCCACAGCATCTTGCTTCCAGCTCTTTGGGAAGCTAAGAAACAACTCGCTCTGCACAGTGCTCTTACAGCCTACCGGGAACATCTCTTCCAAAGGCCTGTGAAACGCAGTTTCTTTGCAGGCCTGATCTGGCTGAAGTAGGACTTCTGCTCTGGGTGTGTTACTTTGCCCTAGAGCTGAAAGGCACAACGTGCAGGCTTCTTTCCAAAGGGCGAGTTGGGCCCCACAGCATCTTGCTTCCAGCTCTTTGGGAAGCTAAGAAACAACTCGCTCTGCACAGTGCTCTTACAGCCTAGTGGGAACATCTCTTCCAAAGGCCTGTGAAACGCAGTTTCTTTGCAGGCCTGAACTGGCTGAAGTAGACTTCTGCTCTGGGTGTGCTACATTGCCATAGAGCTGAGATGCACAACGTGCAGGCTTCTTTCCAAAGGGCGAGTTGGGCCCCACAGCATCTTGCTTCCAGCTCTTTGGGAAGCTAAGAAACAACTCGCTCTGCACAGTGCTCTTACAGCCTACCGGGAACATCTCTTCCAAAGGCCTGTGAAACGCAGTTTCTTTGCAGGCCTGATCTGGCTGAAGTAGGACTTCTGCTCTGGGTGTGCTACTTTGCCCTAGAGCTGAAAGGCACAACGTGCAGGCTTCTTTCCAAAGGGCGAGTTGGGCCCCACAGCATCTTGCTTCCAGCTCTTTGGGAAGCTAAGAAACAACTCGCTCTGCACAGTGCTCTTACAGCCTACCGGGAACATGTCTTCCAAAGGCCTGTGAAACGCAGTTTCTTTGCAGGCCTGATCTGGCTGAAGTAGGACTTCTGCTGTGGGTGTGCTACTTTGCCCTAGAGCTGAAAGGCACAACGTGCAGGCTTCTTTCCAAAGGGCGAGTTGGGCCCCACAGCATCTTGCTTCCAGCTCTTTGGGAAGCTAAGAAACAACTCGCTCTGCACAGTGCTCTTACAGCCTACCGGGAACATCTATTCCAAAGGCCTGTGAAACGCAGTTTCTTTGCAGGCCTGAACTGGCTGAAGTAGACTTCTGCTCTGGGTGTTCTACATTGCCCTAGAGCTGAGAGGCACAACGTGCAGGCTTCTTTCCAAAGGGCGAGTTGGGCCCCACAGCATCTTGCTTCCAGCTCTTTGGGAAGCTAAGAAACAACTCGCTCTGCACAGTGCTCTTACAGCCTACCGGGAACATCTCTTCCAAAGGCCTGTGAAACGCAGTTTCTTTGCAGGCCTGATCTGGCTGAAGTAGGACTTCTGCTCTGGGTGTGCTACTTTGCCCTAGAGCTGAAAGGCACAACGTGCAGGCTTCTTTCCAAAGGGCGAGTTGGGCCCCACAGCATCTTGCTTCCAGCTCTTTGGGAAGCTAAGAAACAACTCGCTCTGCACAGTGCTCTTACAGCCTACCGGGAACGTCTCTTCCAAAGGCCTGTGAAACGCAGTTTCTTTGCAGGCCTGATCTGGCTGAAGTAGGACTTCTGCTCTGGGTGTGCTACTTTGCCCTAGAGCTGAAAGGCACAACGTGCAGGCTTCTTTCCAAAGGGCGAGTTGGGCCCCACAGCATCTTGCTTCCAGCTCTTTGGGAAGCTAAGAAACAACTCGCTCTGCACAGTGCTCTTACAGCCTAGTGGGAACATCTCTTCCAAAGGCCTGTGAAACGCTGTTTCTTTGCAGGCCTGATCTGGCTGAAGTAGGACTTCTGCTCTGGGTGTGCTACTTTGCCCTAGAGCTGAAAGGCACAACGTGCAGGCTTCTTTCCAAAGGGCGAGTTGGGCCCCACAGCATCTTGCTTCCAGCTCTTTGGGAAGCTAATAAACAACTCGCTCTGCACAGTGCTCTTATAGCCTAGTGGGAACATCTCTTCCATAGGCCTGTGAAACGCAGTTTCTTTGCAGGCCTGATCTGGCTGAAGTAGGACTTCTGCTCTGGGTGTGCTACTTTGCCCTAGAGCTGAAAGGCACAACGTGCAGGCTTCTTTCCAAAGGGCGAGTTGGGCCCCACAGCATCTTGCTTCCAGCTCTTTGGGAAGCTAAGAAACAACTCGCTCTGCACAGTGCTCTTACAGCCTAGTGGGAAGATCTCTTCCAAAGGCCTGTGAAACGCAGTTTCTTTGCAGGCCTGATGTAGCTGAAGTAGGACTTCTGCTCTAGGTGTGCTACTTTGCCCTAGAGCTGAAAGGCACAACGTGCAGGCTTCTTTCCAAAGGGCGAGTTGGGCCCCACAGCATCTTGCTTCCTTCTCTTTGGGAAGCTAAGAAACAACTCGCTCTGCACAGTGCTCTTACAGCCTACTGGGAACATCTCTTCCAAAGGCCTGTGAAACGCAGTTTCTTTGCAGGCCTCATCTGGCTGAAGTAGGACTTCTGCTCTGGGTGTGCTACTTTGCCCTGGAGCTGAAAGGCACAACGTGCAGGCTTCTTTCCCAAGGGCGAGTTGGGCCGCACAGCATCTTGCTTCCAGCTCTTTGGGAAGCTAAGAAACAACTCGCTCTGCTCAGAGCTCTTACAGAATACCGGAAACATGTCTTCCAAAGGCCTGTGAAACGCAGTTTCTTTGCAGGCCTGATCTGGCTGAAGTAGGACTTCTGCTCTGGGTGTGCTACTTTGCCCTAGAGCTGAAAGGCACAACGTGCAGGCTTCTTTCCAAAGGGCGAGTTGGGCCCCACAGCATCTTGCTTCCAGCTCTTTGGGAAGCTAAGAAACAACTCGCTCTGCACAGTGCTCTTACAGCCTAGTGGGAACATCTCTTCCAAAGGCCTGTGAAACGCAGTTTCTTTGCAGGCCTGAACTGGCTGAAGTAGACTTCTGCTCTGGGTGTGCTACATTGCCATAGAGCTGAGATGCACAACGTGCAGGCTTCTTTCCAAAGGGCGAGTTGGGCCCCACAGCATCTTGCTTCCAGCTCTTTGGGAAGCTAAGAAACAACTCGCTCTGCACAGTGCTCTTACAGCCTACCGGGAACATCTCTTCCAAAGGCCTGTGAAACGCAGTTTCTTTGCAGGCCTGATCTGGCTGAAGTAGGACTTCTGCTCTGGGTGTGCTACTTTGCCCTAGAGCTGAAAGGCACAACGTGCAGGCTTCTTTCCAAAGGGCGAGTTGGGCCCCACAGCATCTTGCTTCCAGCTCTTTGGGAAGCTAAGAAACAACTCGCTCTGCACAGTGCTCTTACAGCCTACCGGGAACATCTCTTCCAAAGGCCTGTGAAACGCAGTTTCTTTGCAGGCCTGATCTGGCTGAAGTAGGACTTCTGCTGTGGGTGTGCTACTTTGCCCTAGAGCTGAAAGGCACAACGTGCAGGCTTCTTTCCAAAGGGCGAGTTGGGCCCCACAGCATCTTGCTTCCAGCTCTTTGGGAAGCTAAGAAACAACTCGCTCTGCACAGTGCTCTTACAGCCTACCGGGAACATCTATTCCAAAGGCCTGTGAAACGCAGTTTCTTTGCAGGCCTGATCTGGCTGAAGTAGGACTTCTGCTCTGGGTGTGTTACTTTGCCCTAGAGCTGAAAGGCACAACGTGCAGGCTTCTTTCCAAAGGGCGAGTTGGGCCCCACAGCATCTTGCTTCCAGCTCTTTGGGAAGCTAAGAAACAACTCGCTCTGCACAGTGCTCTTACAGCCTACCGGGAACATCTATTCCAAAGGCCTGTGAAACGCAGTTTCTTTGCAGGCCTGAACTGGCTGAAGTAGACTTCTGCTCTGGGTGTTCTACATTGCCCTAGAGCTGAGAGGCACAACGTGCAGGCTTCTTTCCAAAGGGCGAGTTGGGCCCCACAGCATCTTGCTTCCATCTCTTTGGGAAGCTAAGAAACAACTCGCTCTGCACAGTGCTCTTACAGCCTAGTGGGAAGATCTCTTCCAAAGGCCTGTGAAACGCAGTTTCTTTGCAGGCCTGATCTGGCTGAAGTAGGACTTGTGCTCTGGGTGTGCTACTTTGCCCTAGAGCTGAAAGGCACAACGTGCAGGCTTCTTTCCAAAGGGCGAGTTGGGCCCCACAGCATCTTGCTTCCAGCTCTTTGGGAAGCTAAGAAACAACTCGCTCTGCACAGTGCTCTTACAGCCTAGTGGGAACATGTCTTCCAAAGGTCTGTGAAACGCAGTTTCTTTGCAGGCCTGATCTGGCTGAAGTAGGACTTCTGCTCTGTGTGTGCTACTTTGCCCTAGAGCTGAAAGGCACAACGTGCAGGCTTCTTTCCAAAGGGCGAGTTGGGCCCCACAGCATCTTGCTTCCAGCTCTTTGGGAAGCTAAGAAACAACTCGCTCTGCACAGTGCTCTTACAGCCTACCGGGAACATCTCTTCCAAAGGCCTGTGAAACGCAGTTTCTTTGCAGGCCTGATCTGGCTGAAGTAGGACTTCTGCTCTGGGTGTGCTACTTTGCCCTAGAGCTGAAAGGCACAACGTGCAGGCTTCTTTCCAAAGGGCGAGTTGGGCCCCACAGCATCTTGCTTCCATCTCTTTGGGAAGCTAAGAAACAACTCGCTCTGCACAGTGCTCTTACAGCCTACCGGGAACATGTCTTCCAAAGACCTGTGAAACGCAGTTTCTTTGCAGGCCTGATCTGGCTGAAGTAGGACTTCTCCTCTGGGTGTGCTACTTTGCCCTAGAGCTGAAAGGCACAACGTACAGGCTTCTTTCCAAAGGGCGAGTTGGGCCCCACAGCATCTTGCTTCCAGCTCTTTGGGAAGCTAAGAAACAACTCGCTCTGCACAGTGCTCTTACAGCCTACCGGGAACATCTCTTTCAAAGGCCTGTGAAAGGCAGTTTCTTTGCAGGCCTGATCTGGCTGAAGTAGGACTTCTGCTCTGGGTGTGCTACTTTGCCCTAGAGCTGAAAGGCACAACGTGCAGGCTTCTTTCCAAAGGGCGAGTTGGGCCCCACAGCATCTTGCTTCCAGCTCTTTGGGAAGCTAAGAAACAACTCGCTCTGCACAGTGCTCTTACAGCCTAGTGGGAACATGTCTTCCAAAGGTCTGTGAAACGCAGTTTCTTTGCAGGCCTGATCTGGCTGAAGTAGGACTTCTGCTCTGGGTGTGCTACTTTGCCCTAGAGCTGAAAGGCACAACGTGCAGGCTTCTTTCCAAAGGGCGAGTTGGGCCCCACAGCATCTTGCTTCCAGCTCTTTGGGAAGCTAAGAAACAACTCGCTCTGCACAGTGCTCTTACAGCCTACCGGGAACATCTCTTCCAAAGGCCTGTGAAACGCAGTTTCTTTGCAGGCCTGATCTGGCTGAAGTAGGACTTCTGCTCTGGGTGTGCTACTTTGCCCTAGAGCTGAAAGGCACAACGTGCAGGCTTCTTTCCAAAGGGCGAGTTGGGCCCCACAGCATCTTGCTTCCATCTCTTTGGGAAGCTAAGAAACAACTCGCTCTGCACAGTGCTCTTACAGCCTACCGGGAACATGTCTTCCAAAGACCTGTGAAACGCAGTTTCTTTGCAGGCCTGATCTGGCTGAAGTAGGACTTCTCCTCTGGGTGTGCTACTTTGCCCTAGAGCTGAAAGGCACAACGTGCAGGCTTCTTTCCAAAGGGCGAGTTGGGCCCCACAGCATCTTGCTTCCAGCTCTTTGGGAAGCTAAGAAACAACTCGCTCTGCACAGTGCTCTTACAGCCTAGTGGGAACATCTCTTCCAAAGGCCTGTGAAACGCAGTTTCTTTGCAGGCCTGAACTGGCTGAAGTAGACTTCTGCTCTGGGTGTTCTACATTGCCCTAGAGCTGAGAGGCACAACGTGCAGGCTTCTTTCCAAAGGGCGAGTTGGGCCCCACAGCATCTTGCTTCCATCTCTTTGGGAAGCTAAGAAACAACTCGCTCTGCACAGTGCTCTTACAGCCTAGTGGGAAGATCTCTTCCAAAGGCCTGTGAAACGCAGTTTCTTTGCAGGCCTGATCTGGCTGAAGTAGGACTTGTGCTCTGGGTGTGCTACTTTGCCCTAGAGCTGAAAGGCACAACGTGCAGGCTTCTTTCCAAAGGGCGAGTTGGGCCCCACAGCATCTTGCTTCCAGCTCTTTGGGAAGCTAAGAAACAACTCGCTCTGCACAGTGCTCTTACAGCCTAGTGGGAACATGTCTTCCAAAGGTCTGTGAAACGCAGTTTCTTTGCAGGCCTGATCTGGCTGAAGTAGGACTTCTGCTCTGTGTGTGCTACTTTGCCCTAGAGCTGAAAGGCACAACGTGCAGGCTTCTTTCCAAAGGGCGAGTTGGGCCCCACAGCATCTTGCTTCCAGCTCTTTGGGAAGCTAAGAAACAACTCGCTCTGCACAGTGCTCTTACAGCCTACCGGGAACATCTCTTCCAAAGGCCTGTGAAACGCAGTTTCTTTGCAGGCCTGATCTGGCTGAAGTAGGACTTCTGCTCTGGGTGTGCTACTTTGCCCTAGAGCTGAAAGGCACAACGTGCAGGCTTCTTTCCAAAGGGCGAGTTGGGCCCCACAGCATCTTGCTTCCATCTCTTTGGGAAGCTAAGAAACAACTCGCTCTGCACAGTGCTCTTACAGCCTACCGGGAACATGTCTTCCAAAGACCTGTGAAACGCAGTTTCTTTGCAGGCCTGATCTGGCTGAAGTAGGACTTCTCCTCTGGGTGTGCTACTTTGCCCTAGAGCTGAAAGGCACAACGTACAGGCTTCTTTCCAAAGGGCGAGTTGGGCCCCACAGCATCTTGCTTCCAGCTCTTTGGGAAGCTAAGAAACAACTCGCTCTGCACAGTGCTCTTACAGCCTACCGGGAACATCTCTTTCAAAGGCCTGTGAAAGGCAGTTTCTTTGCAGGCCTGATCTGGCTGAAGTAGGACTTCTGCTCTGGGTGTGCTACTTTGCCCTAGAGCTGAAAGGCACAACGTGCAGGCTTCTTTCCAAAGGGCGAGTTGGGCCCCACAGCATCTTGCTTCCAGCTCTTTGGGAAGCTAAGAAACAACTCGCTCTGCACAGTGCTCTTACAGCCTAGTGGGAACATGTCTTCCAAAGGTCTGTGAAACGCAGTTTCTTTGCAGGCCTGATCTGGCTGAAGTAGGACTTCTGCTCTGGGTGTGCTACTTTGCCCTAGAGCTGAAAGGCACAACGTGCAGGCTTCTTTCCAAAGGGCGAGTTGGGCCCCACAGCATCTTGCTTCCAGCTCTTTGGGAAGCTAAGAAACAACTCGCTCTGCACAGTGCTCTTACAGCCTACCGGGAACATCTCTTCCAAAGGCCTGTGAAACGCAGTTTCTTTGCAGGCCTGATCTGGCTGAAGTAGGACTTCTGCTCTGGGTGTGCTACTTTGCCCTAGAGCTGAAAGGCACAACGTGCAGGCTTCTTTCCAAAGGGCGAGTTGGGCCCCACAGCATCTTGCTTCCATCTCTTTGGGAAGCTAAGAAACAACTCGCTCTGCACAGTGCTCTTACAGCCTACCGGGAACATGTCTTCCAAAGACCTGTGAAACGCAGTTTCTTTGCAGGCCTGATCTGGCTGAAGTAGGACTTCTCCTCTGGGTGTGCTACTTTGCCCTAGAGCTGAAAGGCACAACGTGCAGGCTTCTTTCCAAAGGGCGAGTTGGGCCCCACAGCATCTTGCTTCCAGCTCTTTGGGAAGCTAAGAAACAACTCGCTCTGCACAGTGCTCTTACAGCCTACCGGGAACATCTCTTTCAAAGGCCTGTGAAAGGCAGTTTCTTTGCAGGCCTGATCTGGCTGAAGTAGGACTTCTGCTCTGGGTGTGCTACTTTGCCCTAGAGCTGAAAGGCACAACGTGCAGGCTTCTTTCCAAAGGGCGAGTTGGGCCCCACAGCATCTTGCTTCCAGCTCTTTGGGAAGCTAAGAAACAACTCGCTCTGCTCAGTGCTCTTAGAGCCTAGTGGGAACATCTCTTCCAAAGGCCTGTGAAACGCAGTTTCTTTGCAGGCCTGATCTGGCTGAAGTAGGACTTCTGCTCTGGGTGTGCTACTTTGCCCTAGAGCTGAAAGGCACAACGTGCAGGCTTCTTTCCAAAGGGCGAGTTGGGCCCCACAGCATCTTGCTTCCAGCTCTTTGGGAAGCTAAGAAACAACTCGCTCTGCTCAGTGCTCTTACCGCCTACCGGGAACGTCTCTTCCAAAGGCCTGTGAAACGCAGTTTCTTTGCAGGCCTGATCTGGCTGAAGTAGGACTTGTGCTCTGGGTGTGCTACTTTGCCCTAGAGCTGAAAGGCACAACGTGCAGGCTTCTTTCCAAAGGGCGAGTTGGGCCACACAGCATCTTGCTTCCAGCTCTTTGGGAAGCTAAGAAACAACTCGCTCTGCACAGTGCTCTTACAGCCTACCGGGAACATCTCTTCCAAAGGCCTGTGAAACGCAGTTTCTTTGCAGGCCTGAACTGGCTGAAGTAGACTTCTGCTCTGGGTGTGCTACATTGCCCTAGAGCTGAGAGGCACAACGTGCAGGCTTCTTTCCAAAGGGCGAGTTGGGCCCCACAGCATCTTGCTTCCAGCTCTTTGGGAAGCTAAGAAACAACTCGCTCTGCACAGTGCTCTTACAGCCTAGTGGGAACATCTCTTCCAAAGGCCTGTGAAACGCAGTTTCTTTGCAGGCCTGATCTAGCTGAAGTAGGACTTCTGCTCTGGGTGTGCTACTTTGCCCTAGAGATGAAAGGCACAACGTGCAGGCTTCTTTCCAAAGGGCGAGTTGGGCCACACAGCATCTTGCTTCCAGCTCTTTGGGAAGCTAAGAAACAACTCGCTCTGCTCAGTGCTCTTACAGCCTACCGGGAACATCTCTTCCAAAGGCCTGTGAAACGCAGTTTCTTTGCAGGCCTGATCTGGCTGAAGTAGGACTTGTGCTCTGGGTGTGCTACTTTGCCCTAGAGCTGAAAGGCACAACGTGAGGCTGCTTTCCAAAGGGCGAGTTGGGCCCCACAGCATCTTGCTTCCAGCTCTTTGGGAAGCTAAGAAACAACTCGCTATGCACAGTGCTCTTACAGCCTAGTGGGAACATCTCTTCCAAAGGCCTGTGAAACGCAGTTTCTTTGCAGGCCTGATGTAGCTGAAGTAGGACTTCTGCTCTAGGTGTGCTACTTTGCCCTAGAGCTGAAAGGCACAACGTGCAGGCTTCTTTCCAAAGGGCGAGTTGGGCCCCACAGCATCTTGCTTCCAGCTCTTTGGGAAGCTAAGAAACAACTCGCTCTGCACAGTGCTCTTACAGCCTAGTGGGAACATCTCTTCCATAGGCCTGTGAAACGCAGTTTCTTTTTCAGGCCTGATCTGGCTGAAGTAGGACTTCTGCTCTGGGTGTGCTACTTTGCCCTAGAGCTGAAAGGCACAACGTGCAGGCTTCTTTCCAAAGGGCGAGTTGGGCCCCACAGCATCTTGCTTCCAGCTCTTTGGGAAGCTAAGAAACAACTCGCTCTGCACAGTGCTCTTACAGCCTAGTGGGAAGATCTCTTCCAAAGGCCTGTGAAACGCAGTTTCTTTGCAGGCCTGATCTGGCTGAAGTAGGACTTCTGCTCTGGGTGTGCTACTTTGCCCTAGAGCTGAAAGGCACAACGTGCAGGCTTCTTTCCAAAGGGCGAGTTGGGCCCCACAGCATCTTGCTTCCAGCTCTTTGGGAAGCTAAGAAACAACTCGCTCTGCACAGTGCTCTTACAGCCTACCGGGAACGTCTCTTCCAAAGGCCTGTGAAACGCAGTTTCTTTGCAGGCCTGATCTGGCTGAAGTAGGACTTCTGCTCTGGGTGTGTTACTTTGCCCTAGAGCTGAAAGGCACAACGTGCAGGCTTCTTTCCAAAGGGCGAGTTGGGCCCCACAGCATCTTGCTTCCAGCTCTTTGGGAAGCTAAGAAACAACTCGCTCTGCACAGTGCTCTTACAGCCTAGTGGGAACATCTCTTCCAAAGGCCTGTGAAACGCTGTTTCTTTGCAGGCCTGATCTGGCTGAAGTAGGACTTCTGCTCTGGGTGTGCTACTTTGCCCTAGAGCTGAAAGGCACAACGTGCAGGCTTCTTTCCAAAGGGCGAGTTGGGCCCCACAGCATCTTGCTTCCAGCTCTTTGGGAAGCTAATAAACAACTCGCTCTGCACAGTGCTCTTATAGCCTAGTGGGAACATCTCTTCCATAGGCTTGTGAAACGCAGTTTCTTTGCAGGCCTGATCTGGCTGAAGTAGGACTCCTGCTCTGGGTGTGCTACTTTGCCCTAGAGCTGAAAGGCACAACGTGCAGGCTTCTTTCCAAAGGGCGAGTTGGGCCCCACAGCATCTTGCTTCCAGCTCTTTGGGAAGCTAAGAAACAACTCGCTCTGCACAGTGCTCTTACAGCCTAGTGGGAAGATCTCTTCCAAAGGCCTGTGAAACGCAGTTTCTTTGCAGGCCTGATGTAGCTGAAGTAGGACTTCTGCTCTAGGTGTGCTACTTTGCCCTAGAGCTGAAAGGCACAACGTGCAGGCTTCTTTCCAAAGGGCGAGTTGGGCCCCACAGCATCTTGCTTCCTTCTCTTTGGGAAGCTAAGAAACAACTCTCTCTGCACAGTGCTCTTACAGCCTAGTGGGAACATCTCTTCCAAAGGCCTGTGAAACGCAGTTTCTTTGCAGGCCTCATCTGGCTGAAGTAGGACTTCTGCTCTGGGTGTGCTACTTTGCCCTAGAGCTGAAAGGCACAACGTGCAGGCTTCTTTCCAAAGGGCGAGTTGGGCCCCACAGCATCTTGCTTCCAGCTCTTTGGGAAGCTAAGAAACAACTCGCTCTGCACAGTGCTCTTACAGCCTACCGGGAACGTCTATTCCAAAGGCCTGTGAAACGCAGTTTCTTTGCAGGCCTGATCTGGCTGAAGTAGGACTTCTGCTCTGGGTGTGCTACTTTGCCCTAGAGCTGAAAGGCACAACGTGCAGGCTTCTTTCCAAAGGGCGAGTTGGGCCCCACAGCATCTTGCTTCCAGCTCTTTGGGAAGCTAAGAAACAACTCGCTCTGCACAGTGCTCTTACAGCCTAGCGGGAACATCTCTTCCAAAGCCCTGTGAAACGCTGTTTCTTTGCAGGCCTGATCTGGCTGAAGTAGGACTTCTGCTCTGGGTGAGCTACTTTGCCCTAGAGCTGAAAGGCACAACGTGCAGGCTTCTTTCCAAAGGGCGAGTTGGGCCCCACAGCATCTTGCTTCCAGCTCTTTGGGAAGCTAAGAAACAACTCGCTCTGCACAGTGCTCTTATAGCCTAGTGGGAACATCTCTTCCATAGGCCTGTGAAACGCAGTTTCTTTGCAGGCCTGATCTGGCTGAAGTAGGACTCCTGCTCTGGGTGTGCTACTTTGCCCTAGAGCTGAAAGGCACAACGTGCAGGCTTCTTTCCAAAGGGCGAGTTGGGCCCCACAGCATCTTGCTTCCATCTCTTTGGGAAGCTAAGATACAACTCGCTCTGCACAGTGCTCTTACAGCCTACCGGGAACATCTCTTCCAAAGACCTGTGAAACGCAGTTTCTTTGCAGGCCTGATCTGGCTGAAGTAGGACTTCTGCTCTGGGTGTGCTACTTTGCCCTAGAGCTGAAAGGCACAACGTGCAGGCTTCTTTCCAAAGGGCGAGTTGGGCCCCACAGCATCTTGCTTCCTTCTCTTTGGGAAGCTAAGAAACAACTCGCTCTGCACAGTGCTCTTACAGCCTAGTGGGAACATCTCTTCCAAAGGCCTGTGAAACGCAGTTTCTTTGCAGGCCTGATCTGGCTGAAGTAGGACTTCTGCTCTGGGTGTGCTACTTTGCCCTAGAGCTGAAAGGCACAACGTGCAGGCTTCTTTCCAAAGGGCGAGTTGGGCCCCACAGCATCTTGCTTCCTTCTCTTTGGGAAGCTAAGAAACAACTCGCTCTGCACAGTGCTCTTACAGCCTAGTGGGAACATCTCTTCCAAAGGCCTGTGAAACGCAGTTTCTTTGCAGGCCTGATCTGGCTGAAGTAGGACTTCTGCTCTGTGTGTGCTACTTTGCCCTAGAGCTGAAAGGCACAACGTGCAGGCTTCTTTCCAAAGGGCGAGTAGGGCCCCACAGCATCTTGCTTCCAGCTCTTTGGGAAGCTAAGAAACAACTCGCTCTGCACAGTGCTCTTAGAGCCTACGGGGAACATCTCTTCCATAGACCTGTGAAACGCAGTTTCTTTGCAGGCCTGATCTGGCTGAAGTAGGACTTCTGCTCTGGGTGTGCTACTTTGCCCTAGAGCTGAAAGGCACAACGTGCAGGCTTCTTTCCAAAGGGCGAGTTGGGCCCCACAGCATCTTGCTTCCAGCTCTTTGGGAAGCTAAGAAACAACTCGCTCTGCACAGTGCTCTTAGAGCCTACGGGGAACATCTCTTCCATAGACCTGTGAAACGCAGTTTCTTTGCAGGCCTGATCTGGCTGAAGTAGGACTTCTGCTCTGGGTGTGCTACTTTGCCCTAGAGCTGAAAGGCACAACGTGCAGGCTTCTTTCCAAAGGGCGAGTTGGGCCCCACAGGATCTTGCTTCCAGCTCTTTGGGAAGCTAAGAAACAACTCGCTCTGCACAGTGCTCTTACAGCCTAGTGGGAAGATCTCTTCCAAAGGCCTGTGAAACGCAGTTTCTTTGCAGGCCTGATCTGGCTGAAGTAGGACTTCTGCTCTGGGTGTGCTACTTTGCCCTAGAGCTGAAAGGCACAACGTGCAGGCTTCTTTCCAAAGGGCGAGTTGGGCCCCACAGCATCTTGCTTCCAGCTCTTTGGGAAGCTAAGAAACAACTCGCTCTGCACAGTGCTCTTACAGCCTACCGGGAACATGTCTTCCAAAGACCTGTGAAACGCAGTTTCTTTGCAGGCCTGATCTGGCTGAAGTAGGACTTCTGCTCTGGGTGTGCTACTTTGCCCTAGAGCTGTAAGGCACAACGTGCAGGCTTCTTTCCAAAGGGGGAGTTGGGCCCCACAGCATCTTGCTTCCAGCTCTTTGGGAAGCTAAGAAACAACTCGCTCTGCACAGTGCTCTTACAGCCTACCGGGAACATCTATTCCAAAGGTCTGTGAAACGCAGTTTCTTTGCAGGCCTGATCTGGCTGAAGTAGGACTTCTGCTCTGGGTTTGTTACTTTGCCCTAGAGCTGAAAGGCACAACGTGCAGGCTTCTTTCCAAAGGGGGAGTTGGGCCCCACAGCATCTTGCTTCCAGCTCTTTGGGAAGCTAAGAAACAACTCGCTCTGCACAGTGCTCTTACAGCCTAGTGGGAACATCTCTTCCAAAGGCCTGTGAAACGCAGTTTCTTTGCAGGCCTGATCTGGCTGAAGTAGGACTTCTGCTCTGGGTGTGCTACTTTGCCCTAGAGCTGAAAGGCACAACGTGCAGGCTTCTTTCCAAAGGGCGAGTTGGGCCCCACAGCATCTTGCTTCCAGCTCTTTGGGAAGCTAAGAAACAACTCGCTCTGCACAGTGCTCTTACAGCCTACCGGGAACATGTCTTCCAAAGGGCTGTGAAACGCAGTTTCTTTGCAGGCCTTATCTGGCTGAAGTAGGACTTCTGCTCTGGGTGTGCTACTTTGTCCTAGAGCTGAAAGGCACAACGTGCAGGCTTCTTTCCAAAGGGCGAGTTGGGCCCCACAGCATCTTGCTTCCAGCTCTTTGGGAAGCTAAGAAACAACTAGCTCAGCACAGTGCTC
Source organism: Equus caballus (assembly GCF_041296265.1). Taxonomy (NCBI): domain Eukaryota; kingdom Metazoa; phylum Chordata; class Mammalia; order Perissodactyla; family Equidae; genus Equus; species Equus caballus. The sequence continues at coordinate 45,106,187 of NC_091692.1, forward strand.
TTACAGCCTACTGGGAACATCTCTTCCTAAGGCCTGTGAAATGCAGTTTCTTTGCAGGCCTGATCTGGCTGAAGTAGGACTTCTGCTCTGGGTGTGCTACTTTGCCCTAGAGCTGAAAGGCACAACGTGCAGGCTTCTTTCCAAAGGGCGAGTTGGGCCCCACAGCATCTTGCTTCCAGCTCTTTGGGAAGCTATCAAACAACTCGCTCTGCACAGTGCTCTTACAGCCTACCGGGAACATCTCTTCCAAAGGCCTGTGAAACGCAGTTTCTTTGCAGGCCTGATCTGGCTGAAGTAGGACTTCTGCTCTGGGTGTGCTACTTTGCCCTAGAGCTGAAAGGCACAACGTGCAGGCTTCTTTCCAAAGGGCGAGTTGGGCCCCACAGCATCTTGCTTCCAGCTCTTTGGGAAGCTAAGAAACAACTCGCTCTGCACAGTGCTCTTACAGCCTAGTGGGAACATCTCTTCCATAGGCCTGTGAAACGCAGTTTCTTTGCAGGCCTGATCTGGCTGAAGTAGGACTTCTGCTCTGGGTGTGCTACTTTGCCCTAGAGCTGAAAGGCACAACGTGCAGGCTTCTTTCCAAAGGGCGAGTTGGGCCCCACAGCATCTTGCTTCCAGCTCTTTGGGAAGCTAAGAAACAACTCGCTCTGCACAGTGCTCTTACAGCCTACCGGGAACATCTCTTCCAAAGGCCTGTGAAACGCAGTTTCTTTGCAGGCCTGATCTGGCTGAAGTAGGACTTCTGCTCTGGGTGTGCTACTTTGCCCTAGAGCTGAAAGGCACAACGTGCAGGCTTCTTTCCAAAGGGCGAGTTGGGCCCCACAGCATCTTGCTTCCAGCTCTTTGGGAAGCTAAGAAACAACTCGCTCTGCACAGTGCTCTTACAGCCTAGTGGGAACATCTCTTCCATAGGCCTGTGAAACGCAGTTTCTTTGCAGGCCTGATCTGGCTGAAGTAGGACTTCTGCTCTGGGTGTGCTACTTTGCCCTAGAGCTGAAAGGCACAACGTGCAGGCTTCTTTCCAAAGGGCGAGTTGGGCCCCACAGCATCTTGCTTCCAGCTCTTTGGGAAGCTAAGAAACAACTCGCTCTGCACAGTGCTCTTACAGCCTACCGGGAACATCTCTTCCAAAGGCCTGTGAAACGCAGTTTCTTTGCAGGCCTGATCTGGCTGAAGTAGGACTTCTGCTCTGGGTGTGCTACTTTGCCCTAGAGCTGAAAGGCACAACGTGCAGGCTTCTTTCCAAAGGGCGAGTTGGGCCCCACAGCATCTTGCTTCCAGCTCTTTGGGAAGCTAAGAAACAACTCGCTCTGCACAGTGCTCTTACAGCCTAGTGGGAACATCTCTTCCAAAGGCCTGTGAAACGCAGTTTCTTTGCAGGCCTGATGTAGCTGAAGTAGGACTTCTGCTCTAGGTGTGCTACTTTGCCCTAGAGCTGAAAGGCACAACGTGCAGGCTTCTTTCCAAAGGGCGAGTTGGGCCCCACAGCATCTTGCTTCCTTCTCTTTGGGAAGCTAAGAAACAACTCTCTCTGCACAGTGCTCTTACAGCCTAGTGGGAACATCTCTTCCAAAGGCCTGTGAAACGCAGTTTCTTTGCAGGCCTGATCTGGCTGAAGTAGGACTTCTGCTCTGGGTGTGCTACTTTGCCCTAGAGCTGAAAGGCACAACGTGCAGGCTTCTTTCCCAAGGGCGAGTTGGGCCGCACAGCATCTTGCTTCCAGCTCTTTGGGAAGCTAAGATACAACTCGCTCTGGACAGTGCTCTTACAGACTACCGGGAACATGTCTTCCAAAGGCCTGTGAAACGCAGTTTCTTTGCAGGCCTGATCTGGCTGAAGTAGGACTTCTGCTCTGGGTGTGCTACTTTGCCCTAGAGCTGAAAGGCACAACGTGCAGGCTTCTTTCCAAAGGGCGAGTTGGGCCCCACAGCATCTTGCTTCCAGCTCTTTGGGAAGCTAAGAAACAACTCGCTCTGCTCAGTGCTCTTACAGCCTACCGGGAACGTCTCTTCCAAAGGCCTGTGAAACGCAGTTTCTTTGCAGGCCTGATCTGGCTGAAGTAGGACTTGTGCTCTGGGTGTGCTAATTTGCCCTAGAGCTGAAAGGCACAACGTGCAGGCTTCTTTCCAAAGAGCGAGTTGGGCCCCACAGCATCTTGCTTCCAGCTCTTTGGGAAGCGAAGAAACAACTCGCTCTGCACAGTGCTCTTAGAGCCTACGGGGAACATCTCTTCCATAGACCTGTGAAACGCAGTTTCTTTGCAGGCCTGATCTGGCTGAAGTAGGACTTCTGCTCTGGGTGCGCTACTTTGCCCTAGAGCTGAAAGGCACAACGTGCAGGCTTCTTTCCAAAGGGCGAGTTGGGCCCCACAGCATCTTGCTTCCAGCTCTTTGGGAAGCTAAGAAACAACTCGCTCTGCACAGTGCTCTTAGAGCCTACGGGGAACATCTCTTCCATAGACCTGTGAAACGCAGTTTCTTTGCAGGCCTGATCTGGCTGAAGTAGGACTTCTGCTCTGGGTGTGCTACTTTGCCCTAGAGCTGAAAGGCACAACGTGCAGGCTTCTTTCCAAAGGGCGAGTTGGGCCCCACAGCATCTTGCTTCCAGCTCTTTGGGAAGCTAAGAAACAACTCGCTCTGCACAGTGCTCTTACAGCCTACCGGGAACATCTCTTCCAAAGGCCTGTGAAACGCAGTTTCTTTGCAGGCCTGATCTGGCTGAAGTAGGACTTCTGCTCTGGGTGTGCTACTTTGCCCTAGAGCTGAAAGGCACAACGTGCAGGCTTCTTTCCAAAGGGCGAGTTGGGCCCCACAGCATCTTGCTTCCAGCTCTTTGGGAAGATAAGAAACAACTCGCTCTGCACAGTGCTCTTACAGCCTAGTGGGAACATCTCTTCCATAGGCCTGTGAAACGCAGTTTCTTTGCAGGCCTGATCTGGCTGAAGTAGGACTTCTGCTCTGGGTGTGCTACTTTGCCCTAGAGCTGAAAGGCACAACGTGCAGGCTTCTTTCCAAAGGGCGAGTTGGGCCCCACAGCATCTTGCTTCCAGCTCTTTGGGAAGCTAAGAAACAACTCGCTCTGCACAGTGCTCTTACAGCCTACCGGGAACATCTCTTCCAAAGGCCTGTGAAACGCAGTTTCTTTGCAGGCCTGATCTGGCTGAAGTAGGACTTCTGCTCTGGGTGTGCTACTTTGCCCTAGAGCTGAAAGGCACAACGTGCAGGCTTCTTTCCAAAGGGCGAGTTGGGCCCCACAGCATCTTGCTTCCAGCTCTTTGGGAAGCTAAGAAACAACTCGCTCTGCACAGTGCTCTTACAGCCTAGTGGGAAGATCTCTTCCAAAGGCCTGTGAAACGCAGTTTCTTTGCAGGCCTGATCTGGCTGAAGTAGGACTTCTGCTCTGGGTGTGCTACTTTGCCCTAGAGCTGAAAGGCACAACGTGCAGGCTTCTTTCCAAAGGGCGAGTTGGGCCCCACAGCATCTTGCTTCCAGCTCTTTGGGAAGCTAAGAAACAACTCGCTCTGCACAGTGCTCTTACAGCCTACCGGGAACATCTCTTCCAAAGGCCTGTGAAACGCAGTTTCTTTGCAGGCCTGATCTGGCTGAAGTAGGACTTCTGCTCTGGGTGCGCTACTTTGCCCTAGAGCTGAAAGGCACAACGTGCAGGCTTCTTTCCAAAGGGCGAGATGGGCCCCACAGCATCTTGCTTCCATCTCTTTGGGAAGCTAAGATACAACTCGCTCTGCACAGTGCTCTTACAGCCTACCGGGAACATCTCTTCCAAAGACCTGTGAAACGCAGTTTCTTAGCAGGCCTGATCTGGCTGAAGTAGGACTTCTCCTTTGGGTGTGCTACTTTGCCCTAGAGCTGAAAGGCACAATGTGCAGGCTTCTTTCCAAAGGGCGAGTTGGGCCCCACAGCATCTTGCTTCCAGCTCTTTGGGAAGCTAAGAAACAACTCGCTCTGCACAGTGCTCTTACAGCCTAGTGGGAACATCTCTTCCATAGGCCTGTGAAACGCAGTTTCTTTGCAGGCCTGATCTGGCTGAAGTAGGACTTCTGCTCTGGGTGTGCTACTTTGCCCTAGAGCTGAAAGGCACAACGTGCAGGCTTCTTTCCAAAGGGCGAGTTGGGCCCCACAGCATCTTGCTTCCAGCTCTTTGGGAAGCTAAGAAACAACTCGCTCTGCACAGTGCTCTTACAGCCTAGTGGGAACATCTCTTCCAAAGGCCTGTGAAACGCAGTTTCTTTGCAGGCCTGATGTAGCTGAAGTAGGACTTCTGCTCTAGGTGTGCTACTTTGCCCTAGAGCTGAAAGGCACAACGTGCAGGCTTCTTTCCAAAGGGCGAGTTGGGCCCCACAGCATCTTGATTCCTTCTCTTTGGGAAGCTAAGAAACAACTCTCTCTGCACAGTGCTCTTACAGCCTAGTGGGAACATCTCTTCCAAAGGCCTGTGAAACGCAGTTTCTTTGCAGGCCTGATCTGGCTGAAGTAGGACTTCTGCTCTGGGTGTGCTACTTTGCCCTAGAGCTGAAAGGCACAACGTGCAGGCTTCTTTCCCAAGGGCGAGTTGGGCCGCACAGCATCTTGCTTCCAGCTCTTTGGGAAGCTAAGATACAACTCGCTCTGGACAGTGCTCTTACAGACTACCGGGAACATGTCTTCCAAAGGCCTGTGAAACGCAGTTTCTTTGCAGGCCTGATCTGGCTGAAGTAGGACTTGTGCTCTGGGTGTGCTACTTTGCCCTAGAGCTGAAAGGCACAACGTGCAGGCTTCTTTCCAAAGGGCGAGTTGGGCCCCACAGCATCTTGCTTCCAGCTCTTTGGGAAGCTAAGAAACAACTCGCTCTGCACAGTGCTCTTACAGACTACCGGGAACATGTCTTCCAAAGGGCTGTGAAACGCAGTTTCTTTGCAGGCCTTATCTGGCTGAAGTAGGACTTCTGCTCTGGGTGTGCTACTTTGTCCTAGAGCTGAAAGGCACAACGTGCAGGCTTCTTTCCAAAGGGCGAGTTGGGCCCCACAGCATCTTGCTTCCAGCTCTTTGGGAAGCTAAGAAACAACTAGCTCTGCACAGTGCTCTTACAGCCTACTGGGAACATCTCTTCCTAAGGCCTGTGAAATGCAGTTTCTTTGCAGGCCTGATCTGGCTGAAGTAGGACTTCTGCTCTGGGTGTGCTACTTTGCCCTAGAGCTGAAAGGCACAACGTGCAGGCTTCTTTCCAAGGGGCGAGTTGGGCCCCACAGCATCTTGCTTCCAGCTCTTTGGGAAGCTAAGAAACAACTCGCTCTGCACAGTGCTCTTACAGCCTACCGGGAACATCTCTTCCAAAGGCCTGTGAAACGCAGTTTCTTTGCAGGCCTGATCTGGCTGAAGTAGGACTTCTGCTCTGGGTGTGCTACTTTGCCCTAGAGCTGAAAGGCACAACGTGCAGGCTTCTTTCCAAAGGGCGAGTTGGGCCCCACAGCATCTTGCTTCCAGCTCTTTGGGAAGATAAGAAACAACTCGCTCTGCACAGTGCTCTTACAGCCTAGTGGGAACATCTCTTCCATAGGCCTGTGAAACGCAGTTTCTTTGCAGGCCTGATCTGGCTGAAGTAGGACTTCTGCTCTGGGTGTGCTACTTTGCCCTAGAGCTGAAAGGCACAACGTGCAGGCTTCTTTCCAAAGGGCGAGTTGGGCCCCACAGCATCTTGCTTCCAGCTCTTTGGGAAGCTAAGAAACAACTCGCTCTGCACAGTGCTCTTACAGCCTACCGGGAACATCTCTTCCAAAGGCCTGTGAAACGCAGTTTCTTTGCAGGCCTGATCTGGCTGAAGTAGGACTTCTGCTCTGGGTGTGCTACTTTGCCCTAGAGCTGAAAGGCACAACGTGCAGGCTTCTTTCCAAAGGGCGAGTTGGGCCCCACAGCATCTTGCTTCCAGCTCTTTGGGAAGCTAAGAAACAACTCGCTCTGCACAGTGCTCTTACAGCCTAGTGGGAAGATCTCTTCCAAAGGCCTGTGAAACGCAGTTTCTTTGCAGGCCTGATCTGGCTGAAGTAGGACTTCTGCTCTGGGTGTGCTACTTTGCCCTAGAGCTGAAAGGCACAACGTGCAGGCTTCTTTCCAAAGGGCGAGTTCGGCCCCACAGCATCTTGCTTCCAGCTCTTTGGGAAGCTAAGAAACAACTCGCTCTGCACAGTGCTCTTACAGCCTACCGGGAACATCACTTCCAAAGGCCTGTGAAACGCAGTTTCTTTGCAGGCCTGATCTGGCTGAAGTAGGACTTCTGCTCTGGGTGTGCTACTTTGCCCTAGAGCTGAAAGGCACAACATGCAGGCTTCTTTCCAAGGGGCGAGTTGGGCCCCACAGCATCTTGCTTCCAGCTCTTTGGGAAGCTAAGAAACAACTCGCTCTGCACAGTGCTCTTACAGCCTACCGGGAACATCTCTTCCAAAGGCCTGTGAAACGCAGTTTCTTTGCAGGCCTGATCTGGCTGAAGTAGGACTTCTGCTCTGGGTGCGCTACTTTGCCCTAGAGCTGAAAGGCACAACGTGCAGGCTTCTTTCCAAAGGGCGAGATGGGCCCCACAGCATCTTGCTTCCATCTCTTTGGGAAGCTAAGATACAACTCGCTCTGCACAGTGCTCTTACAGCCTACCGGGAACATCTCTTCCAAAGACCTGTGAAACGCAGTTTCTTAGCAGGCCTGATCTGGCTGAAGTAGGACTTCTCCTTTGGGTGTGCTACTTTGCCCTAGAGCTGAAAGGCACAATGTGCAGGCTTCTTTCCAAAGGGCGAGTTGGGCCCCACAGCATCTTGCTTCCAGCTCTTTGGGAAGCTAAGAAACAACTCGCTCTGCACAGTGCTCTTACAGCCTAGTGGGAACATCTCTTCCATAGGCCTGTGAAACGCAGTTTCTTTGCAGGCCTGATCTGGCTGAAGTAGGACTTCTGCTCTGGGTGTGCTACTTTGCCCTAGAGCTGAAAGGCACAACGTGCAGGCTTCTTTCCAAAGGGCGAGTTGGGCCCCACAGCATCTTGCTTCCAGCTCTTTGGGAAGCTAAGAAACAACTCGCTCTGCACAGTGCTCTTACAGCCTAGTGGGAACATCTCTTCCAAAGGCCTGTGAAACGCAGTTTCTTTGCAGGCCTGATGTAGCTGAAGTAGGACTTCTGCTCTAGGTGTGCTACTTTGCCCTAGAGCTGAAAGGCACAACGTGCAGGCTTCTTTCCAAAGGGCGAGTTGGGCCCCACAGCATCTTGCTTCCTTCTCTTTGGGAAGCTAAGAAACAACTCTCTCTGCACAGTGCTCTTACAGCCTAGTGGGAACATCTCTTCCAAAGGCCTGTGAAACGCAGTTTCTTTGCAGGCCTGATCTGGCTGAAGTAGGACTTCTGCTCTGGGTGTGCTACTTTGCCCTAGAGCTGAAAGGCACAACGTGCAGGCTTCTTTCCCAAGGGCGAGTTGGGCCGCACAGCATCTTGCTTCCAGCTCTTTGGGAAGCTAAGATACAACTCGCTCTGCACAGTGCTCTTACAGACTACCGGGAACATGTCTTCCAAAGGCCTGTGAAACGCAGTTTCTTTGCAGGCCTGATCTGGCTGAAGTAGGACTTCTGCTCTGGGTGTGCTACTTTGCCCTAGAGCTGAAAGGCACAACGTGCAGGCTTCTTTCCAAAGGGCGAGTTGGGCCCCACAGCATCTTGCTTCCAGCTCTTTGGGAAGCTAAGAAACAACTCGCTCTGCTCAGTGCTCTTACAGCCTACCAGGAACGTCTCTTCCAAAGGCCTGTGAAACGCAGTTTCTTTGCAGGCCTGATCTGGCTGAAGTAGGACTTGTGCTCTGGGTGTGCTAATTTGCCCTAGAGCTGAAAGGCACAACGTGCAGGCTTCTTTCCAAAGAGCGAGTTGGGCCCCACAGCATCTTGCTTCCAGCTCTTTGGGAAGCGAAGAAACAACTCGCTCTGCACAGTGCTCTTAGAGCCTACGGGGAACATCTCTTCCATAGACCTGTGAAACGCAGTTTCTTTGCAGGCCTGATCTGGCTGAAGTAGGACTTCTGCTCTGGGTGCGCTACTTTGCCCTAGAGCTGAAAGGCACAACGTGCAGGCTTCTTTCCAAAGGGCGAGTTGGGCCCCACAGCATCTTGCTTCCAGCTCTTTGGGAAGCTAAGAAACAACTCGCTCTGCACAGTGCTCTTAGAGCCTACGGGGAACATCTCTTCCATAGACCTGTGAAACGCAGTTTCTTTGCAGGCCTGATCTGGCTGAAGTAGGACTTCTGCTCTGGGTGTGCTACTTTGCCCTAGAGCTGAAAGGCACAACGTGCAGGCTTCTTTCCAAAGGGCGAGTTGGGCCCCACAGGATCTTGCTTCCAGCTCTTTGGGAAGCTAAGAAACAACTCGCTCTGCACAGTGCTCTTACAGCCTAGTGGGAAGATCTCTTCCAAAGGCCTGTGAAACGCAGTTTCTTTGCAGGCCTGATCTGGCTGAAGTAGGACTTCTGCTCTGGGTGTGCTACTTTGCCCTAGAGCTGAAAGGCACAACGTGCAGGCTTCTTTCCAAAGGGCGAGTTGGGCCCCACAGCATCTTGCTTCCAGCTCTTTGGGAAGCTAAGAAACAACTCGCTCTGCACAGTGCTCTTACAGCCTACCGGGAACATGTCTTCCAAAGACCTGTGAAACGCAGTTTCTTTGCAGGCCTGATCTGGCTGAAGTAGGACTTCTGCTCTGGGTGTGCTACTTTGCCCTAGAGCTGAAAGGCACAACGTGCAGGCTTCTTTCCAAAGGGGGAGTTGGGCCCCACAGCATCTTGCTTCCAGCTCTTTGGGAAGCTAAGAAACAACTCGCTCTGCACAGTGCTCTTACAGCCTACCGGGAACATCTATTCCAAAGGTCTCTGAAACGCAGTTTCTTTGCAGGCCTGATCTGGCTGAAGTAGGACTTCTGCTCTGGGTTTGTTACTTTGCCCTAGAGCTGAAAGGCACAACGTGCAGGCTTCTTTCCAAAGGGCGAGTTGGGCCCCACAGCATCTTGCTTCCAGCTCTTTGGGAAGCTAAGAAACAACTCGCTCTGCACAGTGCTCTTACAGCCTACCGGGAACATCTCTTCCAAAGGCCTGTGAAACGCAGTTTCTTTGCAGGCCTGATCTGGCTGAAGTAGGACTTCTGCTCTGGGTGTGCTACTTTGCCCTAGAGCTGAAAGGCACAACGTGCAGGCTTCTTTCCAAAGGGCGAGTTGGGCCCCACAGCATCTTGCTTCCAGCTCTTTGGGAAGCTAAGAAACAACTCGCTCTGCACAGTGCTCTTACAGCCTACCGGGAACATGTCTTCCAAAGGCCTATGAAACGCAGTTTCTTTGCAGGCCTGATCTGGCTGAAGTAGGACTTCTGCTCTGGGTGTGCTACTTTGCCCTAGAGCTGAAAGGCACAACGTGCAGGCTTCTTTCCAAAGGGCGAGTTGGGCCCCACAGCATCTTGCTTCCAGCTCTTTGGGAAGCTAAGAAACAACTCGCTCTGCACAGTGCTCTTACAGCCTAGTGGGAACATCTCTTCCAAAGGCCTGTGAAACGCAGTTTCTTTGCAGGCCTGATCTAGCTGAAGTAGGACTTCTGCTCTGGGTGTGCTACTTTGCCCTAGAGATGAAAGGCACAACGTGCAGGCTTCTTTCCAAAGGGCGAGTTGGGCCACACAGCATCTTGCTTCCAGCTCTTTGGGAAGCTAAGAAACAACTCGCTCTGCTCAGTGCTCTTACAGCCTACCGGGAACATCTCTTCCAAAGGCCTGTGAAACGCAGTTTCTTTGCAGGCCTGATCTGGCTGAAGTAGGACTTGTGCTCTGGGTGTGCTACTTTGCCCTAGAGCTGAAAGGCACAACGTGAGGCTGCTTTCCAAAGGGCGAGTTGGGCCCCACAGCATCTTGCTTCCAGCTCTTTGGGAAGCTAAGAAACAACTCGCTCTGCACAGTGCTCTTACAGCCTAGTGGGAACATCTCTTCCAAAGGCCTGTGAAACGCAGTTTCTTTGCAGGCCTGGTCTAGCTGAAGTAGGACTTCTGCTCTGGGTGTGCTACTTTGCCCTAGAGCTGAAAGGCACAAGGTGCAGGCTTCTTTCCAAAGGGCGAGTTTGGCCCCACAGCATCTTGCTTCCTTCTCTTTGGGAAGCTAAGAAACAACTCGCTCTGCACAGTGCTCTTACAGCCTAGTGGGAACATCTCTTCCAAAGGCCTGTGAAACGCAGTTTCTTTGCAGGCCTGATCTGGCTGAAGTAGGACTTCTGCTCTGGGTGTGCTACTTTGCCCTAGAGCTGAAAGGCACAACGTGCAGGCTTCTTTCCAAAGGGCGAGTTGGGCCCCACAGCATCTTGCTTCCAGCTCTTTGGGAAGCTAAGAAACAACTCGCTCTGCTCAGTGCTCTTACAGCCTACCGGGAACATCTCTTCCAAAGGCCTGTGAAACGCAGTTTCTTTGCAGGCCTGATCTGGCTGAAGTAGGACTTGTGCTCTGGGTGTGCTACTTTGCCCAAGAGCTGAAAGGCACAACGTGAGGCTGCTTTCCAAAGGGCGAGTTGGGCCCCACAGCATCTTGCTTCCAGCTCTTTGGGAAGCTAAGAAACAACTCGCTCTGCACAGTGCTCTTACAGCCTAGTGGGAACATCTCTTCCAAAGGCCTGTGAAACGCAGTTTCTTTGCAGGCCTGATGTAGCTGAAGTAGGACTTCTGCTCTAGGTGTGCTACTTTGCCCTAGAGCTGAAAGGCACAACGTGCAGGCTTCTTTCCAAAGGGCGAGTTGGGCCCCACAGCATCTTGCTTCCAGCTCTTTGGGAAGCTAAGAAACAACTCGCTCTGCACAGTGCTCTTACAGCCTAGTGGGAACATCTCTTCCATAGGCCTGTGAAACGCAGTTTCTTTTTCAGGCCTGATCTGGCTGAAGTAGGACTTCTGCTCTGGGTGTGCTACTTTGCCCTAGAGCTGAAAGGCACAACGTGCAGGTTTCTTTCCAAAGAGCGAGTTGGGCCCCACAGCATCTTGCTTCCAGCTCTTTGGGAAGCTAAGAAACAACTCGCTCTGCACAGTGCTCTTACAGCCTACGGGGAACATCTCTTCCATAGACCTGTGAAACGCAGTTTCTTTGCAGGCCTGGTCTAGCTGAAGTAGGACTTCTGCTCTGGGTGTGCTACTTTGCCCTAGAGCTGAAAGGCACAAGGTGCAGACTTCTTTCCAAAGGGCGAGTTTGGCCCCACAGCATCTTGCTTCCTTCTCTTTGGGAAGCTAAGAAACAACTCGCTCTGCACAGTGCTCTTACAGCCTAGTGGGAACATCTCTTCCAAAGGCCTGTGAAACGCAGTTTCTTTGCAGGCCTGATCTGGCTGAAGTAGGACTTCTGCTCTGGGTGTGCTACTTTGCCCTAGAGCTGAAAGGCACAACGTGCAGGCTTCTTTCCAAAGGGCGAGTTGGGCCCCACAGCATCTTGCTTCCAGCTCTTTGGGAAGCTAAGAAACAACTCGCTCTGCTCAGTGCTCTTACAGCCTACCGGGAACATCTCTTCCAAAGGCCTGTGAAACGCAGTTTCTTTGCAGGCCTGATCTGGCTGAAGTAGGACTTGTGCTCTGGGTGTGCTACTTTGCCCAAGAGCTGAAAGGCACAACGTGAGGCTGCTTTCCAAAGGGCGAGTTGGGCCCCACAGCATCTTGCTTCCAGCTCTTTGGGAAGCTAAGAAACAACTCGCTCTGCACAGTGCTCTTACAGCCTACGGGGAACATCTCTTCCAAAGGCCTGTGAAACGCAGTTTCTTTGCAGGCCTGATCTGGCTGAAGTAGGACTTCTGCTCTGGGTGTGCTACTTTGCCCTAGAGCTGAAAGGCACAACGTGCAGGCTTCTTTCCAAAGGGCGAGTTGGGCCCCACAGCATCTTGCTTCCAGCTCTTTGGGAAGCTAAGAAACAACTCGCTCTGCACAGTGCTCTTACAGCCTACCGGGAACATGTCTTCCAAAGGCCTATGAAACGCAGTTTCTTTGCAGGCCTGATCTGGCTGAAGTAGGACTTCTGCTCTGGGTGTGCTACTTTGCCCTAGAGCTGAAAGGCACAACGTGCAGGCTTCTTTCCAAAGGGCGAGTTGGGCCCCACAGCATCTTGCTTCCAGCTCTTTGGGAAGCTAAGAAACAACTCGCTCTGCACAGTGCTCTTACAGCCTAGTGGGAACATCTCTTCCAAAGGCCTGTGAAACGCAGTTTCTTTGCAGGCCTGATCTAGCTGAAGTAGGACTTCTGCTCTGGGTGTGCTACTTTGCCCTAGAGATGAAAGGCACAACGTGCAGGCTTCTTTCCAAAGGGCGAGTTGGGCCACACAGCATCTTGCTTCCAGCTCTTTGGGAAGCTAAGAAACAACTCGCTCTGCTCAGTGCTCTTACAGCCTACCGGGAACATCTCTTCCAAAGGCCTGTGAAACGCAGTTTCTTTGCAGGCCTGATCTGGCTGAAGTAGGACTTGTGCTCTGGGTGTGCTACTTTGCCCTAGAGCTGAAAGGCACAACGTGAGGCTGCTTTCCAAAGGGCGAGTTGGGCCCCACAGCATCTTGCTTCCAGCTCTTTGGGAAGCTAAGAAACAACTCGCTCTGCACAGTGCTCTTACAGCCTAGTGGGAACATCTCTTCCATAGGCCTGTGAAACGCAGTTTCTTTGCAGGCCTGATGTAGCTGAAGTAGGACTTCTGCTCTAGGTGTGCTACTTTGCCCTAGAGCTGAAAGGCACAACGTGCAGGCTTCTTTCCAAAGGGCGAGTTGGGCCCCACAGCATCTTGCTTCCAGCTCTTTGGGAAGCTAAGAAACAACTCGCTCTGCACAGTGCTCTTACAGCCTACCGGGAACATCTATTCCAAAGGCCTGTGAAACGCAGTTTCTTTGCAGGCCTGATCTGGCTGAAGTAGGACTTCTGCTCTGGGTGTGCTACTTTGCCCTAGAGCTGAAAGGCACAACGTGCAGTCTTCTTTCCAAAGGGCGAGTTGGGCCCCACAGCATCTTGCTTCCAGCTCTTTGGGAAGCTAAGAAACAACTCGCTCTGCACAGTGCTCTTACAGCCTAGTGGGAACATCTCTTCCAAAGGCCTGTGAAACGCAGTTTCTTTGCAGGCCTGGTCTAGCTGAAGTAGGACTTCTGCTCTGGGTGTGCTACTTTGCCCTAGAGCTGAAAGGCACAAGGTGCAGGCTTCTTTCCAAAGGGCGAGTTTGGCCCCACAGCATCTTGCTTCCTTCTCTTTGGGAAGCTAAGAAACAACTCGCTCTGCACAGTGCTCTTACAGCCTAGTGGGAACATCTCTTCCAAAGGCCTGTGAAACGCAGTTTCTTTGCAGGCCTGATCTGGCTGAAGTAGGACTTCTGCTCTGGGTGTGCTACTTTGCCCTAGAGCTGAAAGGCACAACGTGCAGGCTTCTTTCCAAAGGGCGAGTTGGGCCCCACAGCATCTTGCTTCCAGCTCTTTGGGAAGCTAAGAAACAACTCGCTCTGCACAGTGCTCTTACAGCCTACCGGGAACATGTCTTCCAAAGGCCTATGAAACGCAGTTTCTTTGCAGGCCTGATCTGGCTGAAGTAGGACTTCTGCTCTGGGTGTGCTACTTTGCCCTAGAGCTGAAAGGCACAACGTGCAGGCTTCTTTCCAAAGGGCGAGTTGGGCCCCACAGCATCTTGCTTCCAGCTCTTTGGGAAGCTAAGAAACAACTCGCTCTGCACAGTGCTCTTACAGCCTAGTGGGAACATCTCTTCCAAAGGCCTGTGAAACGCAGTTTCTTTGCAGGCCTGATCTAGCTGAAGTAGGACTTCTGCTCTGGGTGTGCTACTTTGCCCTAGAGATGAAAGGCACAACGTGCAGGCTTCTTTCCAAAGGGCGAGTTGGGCCACACAGCATCTTGCTTCCAGCTCTTTGGGAAGCTAAGAAACAACTCGCTCTGCTCAGTGCTCTTACAGCCTAGTGGGAACATCTCTTCCAAAGTCCTGTGAAACGCAGTTTCTTTGCAGGCCTGATCTGGCTGAAGTAGGACTTGTGCTCTGGGTGTGCTACTTTGCCCTAGAGCTGAAAGGCACAACGTGAGGCTGCTTTCCAAAGGGCGAGTTGGGCCCCACAGCATCTTGCTTCCAGCTCTTTGGGAAGCTAAGAAACAACTCGCTCTGCACAGTGCTCTTACAGCCTAGTGGGAACATCTCTTCCATAGGCCTGTGAAACGCAGTTTCTTTGCAGGCCTGATGTAGCTGAAGTAGGACTTCTGCTCTAGGTGTGCTACTTTGCCCTAGAGCTGAAAGGCACAACGTGCAGGCTTCTTTCCAAAGGGCGAGTTGGGCCCCACAGCATCTTGCTTCCAGCTCTTTGGGAAGCTAAGAAACAACTCGCTCTGCACAGTGCTCTTACAGCCTACCGGGAACATCTATTCCAAAGGCCTGTGAAACGCAGTTTCTTTGCAGGCCTGATCTGGCTGAAGTAGGACTTCTGCTCTGGGTGTGCTACTTTGCCCTAGAGCTGAAAGGCACAACGTGCAGTCTTCTTTCCAAAGGGCGAGTTGGGCCCCACAGCATCTTGCTTCCAGCTCTTTGGGAAGCTAAGAAACAACTCGCTCTGCACAGTGCTCTTACAGCCTAGTGGGAACATCTCTTCCAAAGGCCTGTGAAACGCAGTTTCTTTGCAGGCCTGGTCTAGCTGAAGTAGGACTTCTGCTCTGGGTGTGCTACTTTGCCCTAGAGCTGAAAGGCACAAGGTGCAGCCTTCTTTCCAAAGGGCGAGTTTGGCCCCACAGCATCTTGCTTCCTTCTCTTTGGGAAGCTAAGAAACAACTCGCTCTGCACAGTGCTCTTACAGCCTAGTGGGAACATCTCTTCCACCGGCCTGTGAAACGCAGTTTATTTGCAGGCCTGATCTGGCTGAAGTAGGACTTCTGCTCTGGGTGTGCTACTTTGCCCTAGAGCTGAAAGGCACAACGTGCAGGCTTCTTTCCAAAGGGCGAGTTGGGCCCCACAGCATCTTGCTTCCAGCTCTTTGGGAAGCTAAGAAACAACTCGCTCTGCTCAGTGCTCTTACAGCCTACCGGGAACATCTCTTCCAAAGGCCTGTGAAACGCAGTTTCTTTGCAGACCTGATCTGGCTGAAGTAGGACTTGTGCTCTGGGTGTGCTACTTTGCCCAAGAGCTGAAAGGCACAACGTGAGGCTGCTTTCCAAAGGGCGAGTTGGGCCCCACAGCATCTTGCTTCCAGCTCTTTGGGAAGCTAAGAAACAACTCGCTCTGCACAGTGCTCTTACAGCCTACGGGGAACATCTCTTCCAAAGGCCTGTGAAACGCAGTTTCTTTGCAGGCCTGATCTGGCTGAAGTAGGACTTCTGCTCTGGGTGTGCTACTTTGCCCTAGAGCTGAAAGGCACAACGTGCAGGCTTCTTTCCAAAGGGCGAGTTGGGCCCCACAGCATCTTGCTTCCAGCTCTTTGGGAAGCTAAGAAACAACTCGCTCTGCACAGTGCTCTTACAGCCTACCGGGAACATGTCTTCCAAAGGCCTATGAAACGCAGTTTCTTTGCAGGCCTGATCTGGCTGAAGTAGGACTTCTGCTCTGGGTGTGCTACTTTGCCCTAGAGCTGAAAGGCACAACGTGCAGGCTTCTTTCCAAAGGGCGAGTTGGGCCCCACAGCATCTTGCTTCCAGCTCTTTGGGAAGCTAAGAAACAACTCGCTCTGCACAGTGCTCTTACAGCCTAGTGGGAACATCTCTTCCAAAGGCCTGTGAAACGCAGTTTCTTTGCAGGCCTGATCTAGCTGAAGTAGGACTTCTGCTCTGGGTGTGCTACTTTGCCCTAGAGATGAAAGGCACAACGTGCAGGCTTCTTTCCAAAGGGCGAGTTGGGCCACACAGCATCTTGCTTCCAGCTCTTTGGGAAGCTAAGAAACAACTCGCTCTGCTCAGTGCTCTTACAGCCTACCGGGAACATCTCTTCCAAAGGCCTGTGAAACGCAGTTTCTTTGCAGGCCTGATCTGGCTGAAGTAGGACTTGTGCTCTGGGTGTGCTACTTTGCCCTAGAGCTGAAAGGCACAACGTGAGGCTGCTTTCCAAAGGGCGTGTTGGGCCCCACAGCATCTTGCTTCCAGCTCTTTGGGAAGCTAAGAAACAACTCGCTCTGCACAGTGCTCTTACAGCCTAGTGGGAACATCTCTTCCAAAGGCCTGTGAAACGCAGTTTCTTTGCAGGCCTGATGTAGCTGAAGTAGGACTTCTGCTCTAGGTGTGCTACTTTGCCCTAGAGCTGAAAGGCACAACGTGCAGGCTTCTTTCCAAAGGGCGAGTTGGGCCCCACAGCATCTTGCTTCCAGCTCTTTGGGAAGCTAAGAAACAACTCGCTCTGCACAGTGCTCTTACAGCCTAGTGGGAACATCTCTTCCATAGGCCTGTGAAACGCAGTTTCTTTTTCAGGCCTGATCTGGCTGAAGTAGGACTTCTGCTCTGGGTGTGCTACTTTGCCCTAGAGCTGAAAGGCACAACGTGCAGGTTTCTTTCCAAAGGGCGAGTTGGGCCCCACAGCATCTTGCTTCCAGCTCTTTGGGAAGCTAAGAAACAACTCGCTCTGCACAGTGCTCTTACAGCCTACGGGGAACATCTCTTCCATAGACCTGTGAAACGCAGTTTCTTTGCAGGCCTGATCTGGCTGAAGTAGGACTTCTGCTCTGGGTGTGCTACTTTGCCCTAGAGCTGAAAGGCACAACGTGCAGGCTTCTTTCCAAAGGGCGAGTTGGGCCCCACAGCATCTTGCTTCCAGCTCTTTGGGAAGCTAAGAAACAACTCGCTCTGCTCAGTGCTCTTACAGCCTACCGGGAACATCTCTTCCAAAGGCCTGTGAAACGCAGTTTCTTTGCAGGCCTCATCTGGCTGAAGTAGGACTTCTGCTCTGGGTGTGCTACTTTGCCCTAGAGCTGAAAGGCACAACGTGAGGCTTCTTTCCAAAGGGCGAGTTGGGCCCCACAGCATCTTGCTTCCAGCTCTTTGGGAAGCTAAGAAACAACTCGCTCTGCACAGTGCTCTTACAGCCTACCGGGAACATCTCTTCCAAAGGCCTGTGAAACGCAGTTTCTTTGCAGGCCTGATCTGGCTGAAGTAGGACTTCTGCTCTGGGTGTGCTACTTTGCCCTAGAGCTGAAAGGCACAACGTGCAGGCTTCTTTCCAAAGGGCGAGTTGGGCCCCACAGCATCTTGCTTCCAGCTCTTTGGGAAGCTAAGAAACAACTCGCTCTGCACAGTGGTCTTACAGCCTAGTGGGAACATCTCTTCCAAAGGCCTGTGAAACGCAGTTTCTTTGCAGGCCTGATCTGGCTGAAGTAGGACTTCTGCTCTGGGTGTGCTACATTGCCCTAGAGCTGAGAGGCACAACGTGCAGGCTTCTTTCCAAAGGGCGAGTTGGGCCCCACAGCATCTTGCTTCCAGCTCTTTGGGAAGCTAAGAAACAACTCGCTCTGCACAGTGCTCTTACAGCCTACCGGGAACATCTCTTCCATAGGCCTGTGAAACGCAGTTTCTTTGCAGGCCTGATCTGGCTGAAGTAGGACTTCTGCTCTGGGTTTGCTGCTGTGCCCTAGAGCTGAAAGGCACAACGTGCAGGCTTCTTTCCAAAGGGCGAGTTGGGCCCCACAGCATCTTGCTTCCAGCTCTTTGGGAAGCTAAGAAACAACTCGCTCTGCACAGTGCTCTTACAGCCTACCGGGAACATCTCTTCCAAAGGCCTGTGAAACGCAGTTTCTTTGCAGGCCTGATCTGGCTGAAGTAGGACTTCTGCTCTGGGTGTGCTACTTTGCCCTAGAGCTGAAAGGCACAACGTGCAGTCTTCTTTCCAAAGGGCGAGTTGGGCCCCACAGCATCTTGCTTCCAGCTCTTTGGGAAGCTAAGAAACAACTCGCTCTGCACAGTGCTCTTACAGCCTAGTGGGAACATCTCTTCCATAGGCCTGTGAAACGCAGTCTCTTTGCAGGCCTGATCTGGCTGAAGTAGGACTTCTGCTCTGGGTGTGCTACTTTGCCCTAGAGCTGAAAGGCACAACGTGCAGGCTTCTTTCCAAAGGGCGAGTTGGGCCCCACAGCATCTTGCTTCCAGCTCTTTGGGAAGCTAAGAAACAACTCGCTCTGCACAGTGCTCTTACAGCCTACCGGGAACATCTCTTCCAAAGGCCTGTGAAACGCAGTTTCTTTGCAGGCCTGATCTGGCTGAAGTAGGACTTCTGCTCTGGGTGTGCTACTTTGCCCTCGAGCTGAAAGGCACAACGTGCAGGCTTCTTTCCAAAGGGCGAGTTGGGCCCCACAGCATCTTGCTTCCAGCTCTTTGGGAAGCTAAGAAACAACTCGCTCTGCACAGTGCTCTTACAGCCTACCGGGAACATGTCTTCCAAAGGCCTGTGAAACGCAGTTTCTTTGCAGGCCTGATCTGGCTGAAGTAGGACTTCTGCTCTGGGTGTGCTACTTTGCCCTAGAGCTGAAAGGCACAACGTGCAGGCTTCTTTCCAAAGGGCGAGTTGGGCCCCACAGCATCTTGCTTCCAGCTCTTTGGGAAGCTAAGAAGCAACTCGCTCTGCACAGTGCTCTTACAGCCTACGGGGAACATCTCTTCCAAAGGCCTGTGAAACGCAGTTTCTTTGCAGGCCTGATCTGGCTGAAGTAGGACTTCTGCTCTGGGTGAGCCACATTGCCCTAGAGCTGAAAGGCACAACGTGCAGGCTTCTTTCCAAAGGGCGAGTTTGGCCCCACAGCATCTTGCTTTCTTCTCTTTGGGAAGCTAAGAAACAACTCGCTCTGCACAGTGCTCTTACAGCCTAGTGGGAACATCTCTTCCAAAGGCCTGTGAAACGCAGTTTCTTTGCAGGCCTGATCTGGCTGAAGTAGGACTTCTGCTCTGGGTGTGCTACTTTGCCCTAGAGCTGAAAGGCACAACGTGCAGTCTTCTTTCCAAAGGGCGAGTTGGGCCCCACAGCATCTTGCTTCCAGCTCTTTGGGAAGCTAAGAAACAACTCGCTCTGCACAGTGCTCTTACAGCCTAGTGGGAACATCTCTTCCAAAGGCCTGTGAAACGCAGTTTCTTTGCAGGCCTGATGTAGCTGAAGTAGGACTTCTGCTCTAGGTGTGCTACTTTGCCCTAGAGCTGAAAGGCACAACGTGCAGGCTTCTTTCCAAAGGGCGAGTTGGGCCCCACAGCATCTTGCTTCCAGCTCTTTGGGAAGCTAAGAAACAACTCGCTCTGCACAGTGCTCTTACAGCCTACCGGGAACATCTATTCCAAAGGCCTGTGAAACGCAGTTTCTTTGCAGGCCTGATCTGGCTGAAGTAGGACTTCTGCTCTGGGTGTGCTACTTTGCCCTAGAGCTGAAAGGCACAACGTGCAGTCTTCTTTCCAAAGGGCGAGTTGGGCCCCACAGCATCTTGCTTCCAGCTCTTTGGGAAGCTAAGAAACAACTCGCTCTGCACAGTGCTCTTACAGCCTAGTGGGAACATCTCTTCCAAAGGCCTGTGAAACGCAGTTTCTTTGCAGGCCTGGTCTAGCTGAAGTAGGACTTCTGCTCTGGGTGTGCTACTTTGCCCTAGAGCTGAAAGGCACAACGTGCAGGCTTCTTTCCAAAGGGCGAGTTTGGCCCCACAGCATCTTGCTTCCTTCTCTTTGGGAAGCTAAGAAACAACTCGCTCTGCACAGTGCTCTTACAGCCTAGTGGGAACATCTCTTCCAAAGGCCTGTGAAACGCAGTTTATTTGCAGGCCTGATCTGGCTGAAGTAGGACTTCTGCTCTGGGTGTGCTACTTTGCCCTAGAGCTGAAAGGCACAACGTGCAGGCTTCTTTCCAAAGGGCGAGTTGGGCCCCACAGCATCTTGCTTACAGCTCTTTGGGAAGCTAAGAAACAACTCGCTCTGCTCAGTGCTCTTACAGCCTACCGGGAACATCTCTTCCAAAGGCCTGTGAAACGCAGTTTCTTTGCAGGCCTGATCTGGCTGAAGTAGGACTTGTGCTCTGGGTGTGCTACTTTGCCCAAGAGCTGAAAGGCACAACGTGAGGCTGCTTTCCAAAGGGCGAGTTGGGCCCCACAGCATCTTGCTTCCAGCTCTTTGGGAAGCTAAGAAACAACTCGCTCTGCACAGTGCTCTTACAGCCTACGGGGAACATCTCTTCCAAAGGCCTGTGAAACGCAGTTTCTTTGCAGGCCTGATCTGGCTGAAGTAGGACTTCTGCTCTGGGTGTGCTACTTTGCCCTAGAGCTGAAAGGCACAACGTGCAGGCTTCTTTCCAAAGGGCGAGTTGGGCCGCACAGCATCTTGCTTCCAGCTCTTTGGGAAGCTAAGAAACAACTCGCTCTGCACAGTGCTCTTACAGCCTACCGGGAACATGTCTTCCAAAGGCCTATGAAACGCAGTTTCTTTGCAGGCCTGATCTGGCTGAAGTAGGACTTCTGCTCTGGGTGTGCTACTTTGCCCTAGAGCTGAAAGGCACAACGTGCAGGCTTCTTTCCAAAGGGCGAGTTGGGCCCCACAGCATCTTGCTTCCAGCTCTTTGGGAAGCTAAGAAACAACTCGCTCTGCACAGTGCTCTTACAGCCTAGTGGGAACATCTCTTCCAAAGGCCTGTGAAACGCAGTTTCTTTGCAGGCCTGATCTAGCTGAAGTAGGACTTCTGCTCTGGGTGTGCTACTTTGCCCTAGAGATGAAAGGCACAACGTGCAGGCTTCTTTCCAAAGGGCGAGTTGGGCCACACAGCATCTTGCTTCCAGCTCTTTGGGAAGCTAAGAAACAACTCGCTCTGCTCAGTGCTCTTACAGCCTACCGGGAACATCTCTTCCAAAGGCCTGTGAAACGCAGTTTCTTTGCAGGCCTGATCTGGCTGAAGTAGGACTTGTGCTCTGGGTGTGCTACTTTGCCCTAGAGCTGAAAGGCACAACGTGAGGCTGCTTTCCAAAGGGCGTGTTGGGCCCCACAGCATCTTGCTTCCAGCTCTTTGGGAAGCTAAGAAACAACTCGCTCTGCACAGTGCTCTTACAGCCTAGTGGGAACATCTCTTCCAAAGGCCTGTGAAACGCAGTTTCTTTGCAGGCCTGATGTAGCTGAAGTAGGACTTCTGCTCTAGGTGTGCTACTTTGCCCTAGAGCTGAAAGGCACAACGTGCAGGCTTCTTTCCAAAGGGCGAGTTGGGCCCCACAGCATCTTGCTTCCAGCTCTTTGGGAAGCTAAGAAACAACTCGCTCTGCACAGTGCTCTTACAGCCTAGTGGGAACATCTCTTCCATAGGCCTGTGAAACGCAGTTTCTTTTTCAGGCCTGATCTGGCTGAAGTAGGACTTCTGCTCTGGGTGTGCTACTTTGCCCTAGAGCTGAAAGGCACAACGTGCAGGTTTCTTTCCAAAGGGCGAGTTGGGCCCCACAGCATCTTGCTTCCAGCTCTTTGGGAAGCTAAGAAACAACTCGCTCTGCACAGTGCTCTTACAGCCTACGGGGAACATCTCTTCCATAGACCTGTGAAACGCAGTTTCTTTGCAGGCCTGATCTGGCTGAAGTAGGACTTCTGCTCTGGGTGTGCTACTTTGCCCTAGAGCTGAAAGGCACAACGTGCAGGCTTCTTTCCAAAGGGCGAGTTGGGCCCCACATCATCTTGCTTCCAGCTCTTTGGGAAGCTAAGAAACAACTCGCTCTGCTCAGTGCTCTTACAGCCTACCGGGAACATCTCTTCCAAAGGCCTGTGAAACGCAGTTTCTTTGCAGGCCTCATCTGGCTGAAGTAGGACTTCTGCTCTGGGTGTGCTACTTTGCCCTAGAGCTGAAAGGCACAACGTGAGGCTTCTTTCCAAAGGGCGAGTTGGGCCCCACAGCATCTTGCTTCCAGCTCTTTGGGAAGCTAAGAAACAACTCGCTCTGCACAGTGCTCTTACAGCCTACCGGGAACATCTCTTCCAAAGGCCTGTGAAACGCAGTTTCTTTGCAGGCCTGATCTGGCTGAAGTAGGACTTCTGCTCTGGGTGTGCTACTTTGCCCTAGAGCTGAAAGGCACAACGTGCAGGCTTCTTTCCAAAGGGCGAGTTGGGCCCCACAGCATCTTGCTTCCAGCTCTTTGGGAAGCTAAGAAACAACTCGCTCTGCACAGTGGTCTTACAGCCTAGTGGGAACATCTCTTCCAAAGGCCTGTGAAACGCAGTTTCTTTGCAGGCCTGATCTGGCTGAAGTAGGACTTCTGCTCTGGGTGTGCTACATTGCCCTAGAGCTGAGAGGCACAACGTGCAGGCTTCTTTCCAAAGGGCGAGTTGGGCCCCACAGCATCTTGCTTCCAGCTCTTTGGGAAGCTAAGAAACAACTCGCTCTGCACAGTGCTCTTACAGCCTACCGGGAACATCTCTTCCATAGGCCTGTGAAACGCAGTTTCTTTGCAGGCCTGATCTGGCTGAAGTAGGACTTCTGCTCTGGGTTTGCTGCTGTGCCCTAGAGCTGAAAGGCACAACGTGCAGGCTTCTTTCCAAAGGGCGAGTTGGGCCCCACAGCATCTTGCTTCCAGCTCTTTGGGAAGCTAAGAAACAACTCGCTCTGCACAGTGCTCTTACAGCCTACCGGGAACATCTCTTCCAAAGGCCTGTGAAACGCAGTTTCTTTGCAGGCCTGATCTGGCTGAAGTAGGACTTCTGCTCTGGGTGTGCTACTTTGCCCTAGAGCTGAAAGGCACAACGTGCAGTCTTCTTTCCAAAGGGCGAGTTGGGCCCCACAGCATCTTGCTTCCAGCTCTTTGGGAAGCTAAGAAACAACTCGCTCTGCACAGTGCTCTTACAGCCTAGTGGGAACATCTCTTCCATAGGCCTGTGAAACGCAGTCTCTTTGCAGGCCTGATCTGGCTGAAGTAGGACTTCTGCTCTGGGTGTGCTACTTTGCCCTCGAGCTGAAAGGCACAACGTGCAGGCTTCTTTCCAAAGGGCGAGTTGGGCCCCACAGCATCTTGCTTCCAGCTCTTTGGGAAGCTAAGAAACAACTCGCTCTGCACAGTGCTCTTACAGCCTACCGGGAACATGTCTTCCAAAGGCCTGTGAAACGCAGTTTCTTTGCAGGCCTGATCTGGCTGAAGTAGGACTTCTGCTCTGGGTGTGCTACTTTGCCCTAGAGCTGAAAGGCACAACGTGCAGGCTTCTTTCCAAAGGGCGAGTTGGGCCCCACAGCATCTTGCTTCCAGCTCTTTGGGAAGCTAAGAAGCAACTCGCTCTGCACAGTGCTCTTACAGCCTACGGGGAACATCTCTTCCAAAGGCCTGTGAAACGCAGTTTCTTTGCAGGCCTGATCTGGCTGAAGTAGGACTTCTGCTCTGGGTGAGCCACATTGCCCTAGAGCTGAAAGGCACAACGTGCAGGCTTCTTTCCAAAGGGCGAGTTTGGCCCCACAGCATCTTGCTTTCTTCTCTTTGGGAAGCTAAGAAACAACTCGCTCTGCACAGTGCTCTTACAGCCTAGTGGGAACATCTCTTCCAAAGGCCTGTGAAACGCAGTTTCTTTGCAGGCCTGATCTGGCTGAAGTAGGACTTCTGCTCTGGGTGTGCTACTTTGCCCTAGAGCTGAAAGGCACAACGTGCAGTCTTCTTTCCAAAGGGCGAGTTGGGCCCCGCAGCATCTTGCTTCCAGCTCTTTGGGAAGCTAAGAAACAACTCGCTCTGCACAGTGCTCTTACAGCCTAGTGGGAACATCTCTTCCAAAGGCCTGTGAAACGCAGTTTCTTTGCAGGCCTGGTCTAGCTGAAGTAGGACTTCTGCTCTGGGTGTGCTACTTTGCCCTAGAGCTGAAAGGCACAAGGTGCAGGCTTCTTTCCAAAGGGCGAGTTTGGCCCCACAGCATCTTGCTTCCTTCTCTTTGGGAAGCTAAGAAACAACTCGCTCTGCACAGTGCTCTTACAGCCTAGTGGGAACATCTCTTCCAAAGGCCTGTGAAACGCAGTTTCTTTGCAGGCCTGGTCTGGCTGAAGTAGGACTTCTGCTCTGGGTGTGCTACTTTGCCCTAGAGCTGAAAGGCACAACGTGCAGGCTTCTTTCCAAAGGGCGAGTTGGGCCCCACAGCATCTTGCTTCCAGCTCTTTGGGAAGCTAAGAAACAACTCGCTCTGCTCAGTGCTCTTACAGCCTACCGGGAACATCTCTTCCAAAGGCCTGTGAAACGCAGTTTCTTTGCAGGCCTGATCTGGCTGAAGTAGGACTTGTGCTCTGGGTGTGCTACTTTGCCCAAGAGCTGAAAGGCACAACATGAGGCTGCTTTCCAAAGGGCGAGTTGGGCCCCACAGCATCTTGCTTCCAGCTCTTTGGGAAGCTAAGAAACAACTCGCTCTGCACAGTGCTCTTACAGCCTACGGGGAACATCTCTTCCAAAGGCCTGTGAAACGCAGTTTCTTTGCAGGCCTGATCTGGCTGAAGTAGGACTTCTGCTCTGGGTGTGCTACTTTGCCCTAGAGCTGAAAGGCACAACGTGCAGGCTTCTTTCCAAAGGGCGAGTTGGGCCCCACAGCATCTTGCTTCCAGCTCTTTGGGAAGCTAAGAAACAACTCGCTCTGCACAGTGCTCTTACAGCCTACCGGGAACATGTCTTCCAAAGGCCTATGAAACGCAGTTTCTTTGCAGGCCTGATCTGGCTGAAGTAGGACTTCTGCTCTGGGTGTGCTACTTTGCCCTAGAGCTGAAAGGCACAACGTGCAGGCTTCTTTCCAAAGGGCGAGTTGGGCCCCACAGCATCTTGCTTCCAGCTCTTTGGGAAGCTAAGAAACAACTCGCTCTGCACAGTGCTCTTACAGCCTAGTGGGAACATCTCTTCCAAAGGCCTGTGAAACGCAGTTTCTTTGCAGGCCTGATCTAGCTGAAGTAGGACTTCTGCTCTGGGTGTGCTACTTTGCCCTAGAGATGAAAGGCACAACGTGCAGGCTTCTTTCCAAAGGGCGAGTTGGGCCACACAGCATCTTGCTTCCAGCTCTTTGGGAAGCTAAGAAACAACTCGCTCTGCTCAGTGCTCTTACAGCCTACCGGGAACATCTCTTCCAAAGGCCTGTGAAACGCAGTTTCTTTGCAGGCCTGATCTGGCTGAAGTAGGACTTCTGCTCTGGGTGTGCTACTTTGCCCTAGAGCTGAAAGGCACAACGTGAGGCTGCTTTCCAAAGGGCGAGTTGGGCCCCACAGCATCTTGCTTCCAGCTCTTTGGGAAGCTAAGAAACAACTCGCTCTGCACAGTGCTCTTACAGCCTAGTGGGAACATCTCTTCCAAAGGCCTGTGAAACGCAGTTTCTTTGCAGGCCTGATGTAGCTGAAGTAGGTCTTCTGCTCTAGGTGTGCTACTTTGCCCTAGAGCTGAAAGGCACAACGTGCAGGCTTCTTTCCAAAGGGCGAGTTGGGCCCCACAGCATCTTGCTTCCAGCTCTTTGGGAAGCTAAGAAACAACTCGCTCTGCACAGTGCTCTTACAGCCTAGTGGGAACATCTCTTCCATAGGCCTGTGAAACGCAGTTTCTTTTGCAGGCCTGATCTGGCTGAAGTAGGACTTCTGCTCTGGGTGTGCTACTTTGCCCTAGAGCTGAAAGGCACAACGTGCAGGTTTCTTTCCAAAGGGCGAGTTGGGCCCCACAGCATCTTGCTTCCAGCTCTTTGGGAAGCTAAGAAACAACTCGCTCTGCACAGTGCTCTTACAGCCTACGGGGAACATCTCTTCCATAGACATGTGAAACGCAGTTTCTTTGCAGGCCTGATCTGGCTGAAGTAGGACTTCTGCTCTGGGTGTGCTACTTTGCCCTAGAGCTGAAAGGCACAACGTGCAGGCTTCTTTCCAAAGGGCGAGTTGGGCCCCACAGCATCTTGCTTCCAGCTCTTTGGGAAGCTAAGAAACAACTCGCTCTGCTCAGTGCTCTTACAGCCTACCGGGAACATCTCTTCCAAAGGCCTGTGAAACGCAGTTTCTTTGCAGGCCTGATCTGGCTGAAGTAGGACTTGTGCTCTGGGTGTGCTACTTTGCCCTAGAGCTGAAAGGCACAACGTGAGGCTTCTTTCCAAAGGGCGAGTTGGGCCCCACAGCATCTTGCTTCCAGCTCTTTGGGAAGCTAAGAAGCAACTCGCTCTGCACAGTGCTCTTACAGCCTACGGGGAACATCTCTTCCATAGACCTGTGAAACGCAGTTTCTTTGCAGGCCTGATCTGGCTGAAGTAGGACTTCTGCTCTGGGTGAGCTACTTTGCCCTAGAGCTGAAAGGCACAACGTGCAGGCTTCTTTCCAAAGGGCGAGTTGGGCCCCACAGCATCTTGCTTCCAGCTCTTTGGGAAGCTAAGAAACAACTCGCTCTGCACAGTGCTCTTACAGCCTACGGGGAACATCTCTTCCAAAGGCCTGTGAAACGCAGTTTCTTTGCAGGCCTGATCTGGCTGAAGTAGGACTTCTGCTCTGGGTGTGCTACTTTGCCCTAGAGCTGAAAGGCACAACGTGCAGGCTTCTTTCCAAAGGGCGAGTTGGGCCCCACAGCATCTTGCTTCCAGCTCTTTGGGAAGCTAAGAAACAACTCGCTCTGCACAGTGCTCTTACAGCCTACCGGGAACATGTCTTCCAAAGGCCTATGAAACGCAGTTTCTTTGCAGGCCTGATCTGGCTGAAGTAGGACTTCTGCTCTGGGTGTGCTACTTTGCCCTAGAGCTGAAAGGCACAACGTGCAGGCTTCTTTCCAAAGGGCGAGTTGGGCCCCACAGCATCTTGCTTCCAGCTCTTTGGGAAGCTAAGAAACAACTCGCTCTGCACAGTGCTCTTACAGCCTAGTGGGAACATCTCTTCCAAAGGCCTGTGAAACGCAGTTTCTTTGCAGGCCTGATCTAGCTGAAGTAGGACTTCTGCTCTGGGTGTGCTACTTTGCCCTAGAGATGAAAGGCACAACGTGCAGGCTTCTTTCCAAAGGGCGAGTTGGGCCACACAGCATCTTGCTTCCAGCTCTTTGGGAAGCTAAGAAACAACTCGCTCTGCTCAGTGCTCTTACAGCCTACCGGGAACATCTCTTCCAAAGGCCTGTGAAACGCAGTTTCTTTGCAGGCCTGATCTGGCTGAAGTAGGACTTCTGCTCTGGGTGTGCTACTTTGCCCTAGAGCTGAAAGGCACAACGTGAGGCTGCTTTCCAAAGGGCGAGTTGGGCCCCACAGCATCTTGCTTCCAGCTCTTTGGGAAGCTAAGAAACAACTCGCTCTGCACAGTGCTCTTACAGCCTAGTGGGAACATCTCTTCCAAAGGCCTGTGAAACGCAGTTTCTTTGCAGGCCTGATGTAGCTGAAGTAGGTCTTCTGCTCTAGGTGTGCTACTTTGCCCTAGAGCTGAAAGGCACAACGTGCAGGCTTCTTTCCAAAGGGCGAGTTGGGCCCCACAGCATCTTGCTTCCAGCTCTTTGGGAAGCTAAGAAACAACTCGCTCTGCACAGTGCTCTTACAGCCTAGTGGGAACATCTCTTCCATAGGCCTGTGAAACGCAGTTTCTTTTGCAGGCCTGATCTGGCTGAAGTAGGACTTCTGCTCTGGGTGTGCTACTTTGCCCTAGAGCTGAAAGGCACAACGTGCAGGTTTCTTTCCAAAGGGCGAGTTGGGCCCCACAGCATCTTGCTTCCAGCTCTTTGGGAAGCTAAGAAACAACTCGCTCTGCACAGTGCTCTTACAGCCTACGGGGAACATCTCTTCCATAGACCTGTGAAACGCAGTTTCTTTGCAGGCCTGATCTGGCTGAAGTAGGACTTCTGCTCTGGGTGTGCTACTTTGCCCTAGAGCTGAAAGGCACAACGTGCAGGCTTCTTTCCAAAGGGCGAGTTGGGCCCCACAGCATCTTGCTTCCAGCTCTTTGGGAAGCTAAGAAACAACTCGCTCTGCTCAGTGCTCTTACAGCCTACCGGGAACATCTCTTCCAAAGGCCTGTGAAACGCAGTTTCTTTGCAGGCCTCATCTGGCTGAAGTAGGACTTCTGCTCTGGGTGTGCTACTTTGCCCTAGAGCTGAAAGGCACAACGTGAGGCTTCTTTCCAAAGGGCGAGTTGGGCCCCACAGCATCTTGCTTCCAGCTCTTTGGGAAGCTAAGAAACAACTCGCTCTGCACAGTGCTCTTACAGCCTACCGGGAACATCTCTTCCAAAGGCCTGTGAAACGCAGTTTCTTTGCAGGCCTGATCTGGCTGAAGTAGGACTTCTGCTCTGGGTGTGCCACATTGCCCTAGAGCTGAAAGGCACAACGTGCAGGCTTCTTTCCAAAGGGCGAGTTTGGCCCCACAGCATCTTGCTTTCTTCTCTTTGGGAAGCTAAGAAACAACTCGCTCTGCACAGTGCTCTTACAGCCTAGTGGGAACATCTCTTCCAAAGGCCTGTGAAACGCAGTTTCTTTGCAGGCCTGATCTGGCTGAAGTAGGACTTCTGCTCTGGGTGTGCTACTTTGCCCTAGAGCTGAAAGGCACAACGTGCAGGCTTCTTTCCAAAGGGCGAGTTGGGCCCCACAGCATCTTGCTTCCAGCTCTTTGGGAAGCTATGAAACAACTCGCTCTGCTCAGTGCTCTTACAGCCTACCGGGAACATCTCTTCCAAAGGCCTGTGAAACGCAGTTTCTTTGCAGGCCTGATCTGGCTGAAGTAGGACTTGTGCTCTGGGTGTGCTACTTTGCCCTAGAGCTGAAAGGCACAACGTGAGGCTTCTTTCCAAAGGGCGAGTTGGGCCCCACAGCATCTTGCTTCCAGCTCTTTGGGAAGCTAAGAAGCAACTCGCTCTGCACAGTGCTCTTACAGCCTACGGGGAACATCTCTTCCATAGACCTGTGAAACGCAGTTTCTTTGCAGGCCTGATCTGGCTGAAGTAGGACTTCTGCTCTGGGTGAGCTACTTTGCCCTAGAGCTGAAAGGCACAACGTGCAGGCTTCTTTCCAAAGGGCGAGTTGGGCCCCACAGCATCTTGCTTCCAGCTCTTTGGGAAGCTAAGAAACAACTCGCTCTGCACAGTGCTCTTACAGCCTACGGGGAACATCTCTTCCATAGACCTGTGAAACGCAGTTTCTTTGCAGGCCTGATCTGGCTGAAGTAGGACTTCTGCTCTGGGTGTGCTACTTTGCCCTAGAGCTGAAAGGCACAACGTGCAGGCTTCTTTCCAAAGGGCGAGTTGGGCCCCACAGCATCTTGCTTCCAGCTCTTTGGGAAGCTAAGAAACAACTCGCTCTGCTCAGTGCTCTTACAGCCTACCGGGAACATCTCTTCCAAAGGCCTGTGAAACGCAGTTTCTTTGCAGGCCTCATCTGGCTGAAGTAGGACTTCTGCTCTGGGTGTGCTACTTTGCCCTAGAGCTGAAAGGCACAACGTGAGGCTTCTTTCCAAAGGGCGAGTTGGGCCCCACAGCATCTTGCTTCCAGCTCTTTGGGAAGCTAAGAAACAACTCGCTCTGCACAGTGCTCTTACAGCCTACCGGGAACATCTCTTCCAAAGGCCTGTGAAACGCAGTTTCTTTGCAGGCCTGATCTGGCTGAAGTAGGACTTCTGCTCTGGGTGTGCCACATTGCCCTAGAGCTGAAAGGCACAACGTGCAGGCTTCTTTCCAAAGGGCGAGTTTGGCCCCACAGCATCTTGCTTTCTTCTCTTTGGGAAGCTAAGAAACAACTCGCTCTGCACAGTGCTCTTACAGCCTAGTGGGAACATCTCTTCCAAAGGCCTGTGAAACGCAGTTTCTTTGCAGGCCTGATCTGGCTGAAGTAGGACTTCTGCTCTGGGTGTGCTACTTTGCCCTAGAGCTGAAAGGCACAACGTGCAGGCTTCTTTCCAAAGGGCGAGTTGGGCCCCACAGCATCTTGCTTCCAGCTCTTTGGGAAGCTATGAAACAACTCGCTCTGCTCAGTGCTCTTACAGCCTACCGGGAACATCTCTTCCAAAGGCCTGTGAAACGCAGTTTCTTTGCAGGCCTGATCTGGCTGAAGTAGGACTTGTGCTCTGGGTGTGCTACTTTGCCCTAGAGCTGAAAGGCACAACGTGAGGCTTCTTTCCAAAGGGCGAGTTGGGCCCCACAGCATCTTGCTTCCAGCTCTTTGGGAAGCTAAGAAGCAACTCGCTCTGCACAGTGCTCTTACAGCCTACGGGGAACATCTCTTCCATAGACCTGTGAAACGCAGTTTCTTTGCAGGCCTGATCTGGCTGAAGTAGGACTTCTGCTCTGGGTGAGCTACTTTGCCCTAGAGCTGAAAGGCACAACGTGCAGGCTTCTTTCCAAAGGGCGAGTTGGGCCCCACAGCATCTTGCTTCCAGCTCTTTGGGAAGCTAAGAAACAACTCGCTCTGCACAGTGCTCTTACAGCCTAGTGGGAACATCTCTTCCAAAGGCCTGTGAAACGCAGTTTCTTTGCAGGCCTGATCTAGCTGAAGTAGGACTTCTGCTCTGGGTGTGCTACTTTGCCCTAGAGATGAAAGGCACAACGTGCAGGCTTCTTTCCAAAGGGCGAGTTGGGCCACACAGCATCTTGCTTCCAGCTCTTTGGGAAGCTAAGAAACAACTCGCTCTGCTCAGTGCTCTTACAGCCTACCGGGAACATCTCTTCCAAAGGCCTGTGAAACGCAGTTTCTTTGCAGGCCTGATCTGGCTGAAGTAGGACTTGTGCTCTGGGTGTGCTACTTTGCCCTAGAGCTGAAAGGCACAACGTGAGGCTGCTTTCCAAAGGGCGAGTTGGGCCCCACAGCATCTTGCTTCCAGCTCTTTGGGAAGCTAAGAAACAACTCGCTCTGCACAGTGCTCTTACAGCCTAGTGGGAACATCTCTTCCATAGGCCTGTGAAACGCAGTTTCTTTGCAGGCCTGATGTAGCTGAAGTAGGACTTCTGCTCTAGGTGTGCTACTTTGCCCTAGAGCTGAAAGGCACAACGTGCAGGCTTCTTTCCAAAGGGCGAGTTGGGCCCCACAGCATCTTGCTTCCAGCTCTTTGGGAAGCTAAGAAACAACTCGCTCTGCACAGTGCTCTTACAGCCTACCGGGAACATCTCTTCCAAAGGCCTGTGAAACGCAGTTTCTTTGCAGGCCTGATCTGGCTGAAGTAGGACTTCTGCTCTGGGTGTGCTACTTTGCCCTAGAGCTGAAAGGCACAACGTGCAGTCTTCTTTCCAAAGGGCGAGTTGGGCCCCACAGCATCTTGCTTCCAGCTCTTTGGGAAGCTAAGAAACAACTCGCTCTGCACAGTGCTCTTACAGCCTAGTGGGAACATCTCTTCCAAAGGCCTGTGAAACGCAGTTTCTTTGCAGGCCTGGTCTAGCTGAAGTAGGACTTCTGCTCTGGGTGTGCTACTTTGCCCTAGAGCTGAAAGGCACAAGGTGCAGGCTTCTTTCCAAAGGGCGAGTTTGGCCCCACAGCATCTTGCTTCCTTCTCTTTGGGAAGCTAAGAAACAACTCGCTCTGCACAGTGCTCTTACAGCCTAGTGGGAACATCTCTTCCAAAGGCCTGTGAAACGCAGTTTATTTGCAGGCCTGATCTGGCTGAAGTAGGACTTCTGCTCTGGGTGTGCTACTTTGCCCTAGAGCTGAAAGGCACAACGTGCAGGCTTCTTTCCAAAGGGCGAGTTGGGCCCCACAGCATCTTGCTTCCAGCTCTTTGGGAAGCTAAGAAACAACTCGCTCTGCTCAGTGCTCTTACAGCCTACCGGGAACATCTCTTCCAAAGGCCTGTGAAACGCAGTTTCTTTGCAGGCCTGATCTGGCTGAAGTAGGACTTGTGCTCTGGGTGTGCTACTTTGCCCAAGAGCTGAAAGGCACAACGTGAGGCTGCTTTCCAAAGGGCGAGTTGGGCCCCACAGCATCTTGCTTCCAGCTCTTTGGGAAGCTAAGAAACAACTCGCTCTGCACAGTGCTCTTACAGCCTACGGGGAACATCTCTTCCAAAGGCCTGTGAAACGCAGTTTCTTTGCAGGCCTGATCTGGCTGAAGTAGGACTTCTGCTCTGGGTGTGCTACTTTGCCCTAGAGCTGAAAGGCACAACGTGCAGGCTTCTTTCCAAAGGGCGAGTTGGGCCCCACAGCATCTTGCTTCCAGCTCTTTGGGAAGCTAAGAAACAACTCGCTCTGCACAGTGCTCTTACAGCCTACCGGGAACATGTCTTCCAAAGGCCTATGAAACGCAGTTTCTTTGCAGGCCTGATCTGGCTGAAGTAGGACTTCTGCTCTGGGTGTGCTACTTTGCCCTAGAGCTGAAAGGCACAACGTGCAGGCTTCTTTCCAAAGGGCGAGTTGGGCCCCACAGCATCTTGCTTCCAGCTCTTTGGGAAGCTAAGAAACAACTCGCTCTGCACAGTGCTCTTACAGCCTAGTGGGAACATCTCTTCCAAAGGCCTGTGAAACGCAGTTTCTTTGCAGGCCTGATCTAGCTGAAGTAGGACTTCTGCTCTGGGTGTGCTACTTTGCCCTAGAGATGAAAGGCACAACGTGCAGGCTTCTTTCCAAAGGGCGAGTTGGGCCACACAGCATCTTGCTTCCAGCGCTTTCGGAAGCTAAGAAACAACTCGCTCTGCTCAGTGCTCTTACAGCCTACCGGGAACATCTCTTCCAAAGGCCTGTGAAACGCAGTTTCTTTGCAGGCCTGATCTGGCTGAAGTAGGACTTGTGCTCTGGGTGTGCTACTTTGCCCTAGAGCTGAAAGGCACAACGTGAGGCTGCTTTCCAAAGGGCGTGTTGGGCCCCACAGCATCTTGCTTCCAGCTCTTTGGGAAGCTAAGAAACAACTCGCTCTGCACAGTGCTCTTACAGCCTAGTGGGAACATCTCTTCCAAAGGCCTGTGAAACGCAGTTTCTTTGCAGGCCTGATGTAGCAGAAGTAGGACTTCTGCTCTAGGTGTGCTACTTTGCCCTAGAGCTGAAAGGCACAACGTGCAGGCTTCTTTCCAAAGGGCGAGTTGGGCCCCACAGCATCTTGCTTCCAGCTCTTTGGGAAGCTAAGAAACAACTCGCTCTGCACAGTGCTCTTACAGCCTAGTGGGAACATCTCTTCCATAGGCCTGTGAAACGCAGTTTCTTTTTCAGGCCTGATCTGGCTGAAGTAGGACTTCTGCTCTGGGTGTGCTACTTTGCCCTAGAGCTGAAAGGCACAACGTGCAGGTTTCTTTCCAAAGGGCGAGTTGGGCCCCACAGCATCTTGCTTCCAGCTCTTTGGGAAGCTAAGAAACAACTCGCTCTGCACAGTGCTCTTACAGCCTACGGGGAACATCTCTTCCATAGACCTGTGAAACGCAGTTTCTTTGCAGGCCTGATCTGGCTGAAGTAGGACTTCTGCTCTGGGTGTGCTACTTTGCCCTAGAGCTGAAAGGCACAACGTGCAGGCTTCTTTCCAAAGGGCGAGTTGGGCCCCACAGCATCTTGCTTCCAGCTCTTTGGGAAGCTAAGAAACAACTCGCTCTGCTCAGTGCTCTTACAGCCTACCGGGAACATCTCTTCCAAAGGCCTGTGAAACGCAGTTTCTTTGCAGGCCTCATCTGGCTGAAGTAGGACTTCTGCTCTGGGTGTGCTACTTTGCCCTAGAGCTGAAAGGCACAACGTGAGGCTTCTTTCCAAAGGGCGAGTTGGGCCCCACAGCATCTTGCTTCCAGCTCTTTGGGAAGCTAAGAAACAACTCGCTCTGCACAGTGCTCTTACAGCCTACCGGGAACATCTCTTCCAAAGGCCTGTGAAACGCAGTTTCTTTGCAGGCCTGATCTGGCTGAAGTAGGACTTCTGCTCTGGGTGTGCTACTTTGCCCTAGAGCTGAAAGGCACAACGTGCAGGCTTCTTTCCAAAGGGCGAGTTGGGCCCCACAGCATCTTGCTTCCAGCTCTTTGGGAAGCTAAGAAACAACTCGCTCTGCACAGTGGTCTTACAGCCTAGTGGGAACATCTCTTCCAAAGGCCTGTGAAACGCAGTTTCTTTGCAGGCCTGATCTGGCTGAAGTAGGACTTCTGCTCTGGGTGTGCTACATTGCCCTAGAGCTGAGAGGCACAACGTGCAGGCTTCTTTCCAAAGGGCGAGTTGGGCCCCACAGCATCTTGCTTCCAGCTCTTTGGGAAGCTAAGAAACAACTCGCTCTGCACAGTGCTCTTACAGCCTACCGGGAACATCTCTTCCATAGGCCTGTGAAACGCAGTTTCTTTGCAGGCCTGATCTGGCTGAAGTAGGACTTCTGCTCTGGGTTTGCTGCTGTGCCCTAGAGCTGAAAGGCACAACGTGCAGGCTTCTTTCCAAAGGGCGAGTTGGGCCCCACAGCATCTTGCTTCCAGCTCTTTGGGAAGCTAAGAAACAACTCGCTCTGCACAGTGCTCTTACAGCCTACCGGGAACATCTCTTCCAAAGGCCTGTGAAACGCAGTTTCTTTGCAGGCCTGATCTGGCTGAAGTAGGACTTCTGCTCTGGGTGTGCTACTTTGCCCTAGAGCTGAAAGGCACAACGTGCAGTCTTCTTTCCAAAGGGCGAGTTGGGCCCCACAGCATCTTGCTTCCAGCTCTTTGGGAAGCTAAGAAACAACTCGCTCTGCACAGTGCTCTTACAGCCTAGTGGGAACATCTCTTCCATAGGCCTGTGAAACGCAGTCTCTTTGCAGGCCTGATCTGGCTGAAGTAGGACTTCTGCTCTGGGTGTGCTACTTTGCCCTAGAGCTGAAAGGCACAACGTGCAGGCTTCTTTCCAAAGGGCGAGTTGGGCCCCACAGCATCTTGCTTCCAGCTCTTTGGGAAGCTAAGAAACAACTCGCTCTGCACAGTGCTCTTACAGCCTACCGGGAACATCTCTTCCAAAGGCCTGTGAAACGCAGTTTCTTTGCAGGCCTGATCTGGCTGAAGTAGGACTTCTGCTCTGGGTGTGCTACTTTGCCCTCGAGCTGAAAGGCACAACGTGCAGGCTTCTTTCCAAAGGGCGAGTTGGGCCCCACAGCATCTTGCTTCCAGCTCTTTGGGAAGCTAAGAAACAACTCGCTCTGCACAGTGCTCTTACAGCCTACCGGGAACATGTCTTCCAAAGGCCTGTGAAACGCAGTTTCTTTGCAGGCCTGATCTGGCTGAAGTAGGACTTCTGCTCTGGGTGTGCTACTTTGCCCTAGAGCTGAAAGGCACAACGTGCAGGCTTCTTTCCAAAGGGCGAGTTGGGCCCCACAGCATCTTGCTTCCAGCTCTTTGGGAAGCTAAGAAGCAACTCGCTCTGCACAGTGCTCTTACAGCCTACGGGGAACATCTCTTCCAAAGGCCTGTGAAACGCAGTTTCTTTGCAGGCCTGATCTGGCTGAAGTAGGACTTCTGCTCTGGGTGAGCCACATTGCCCTAGAGCTGAAAGGCACAACGTGCAGGCTTCTTTCCAAAGGGCGAGTTTGGCCCCACAGCATCTTGCTTTCTTCTCTTTGGGAAGCTAAGAAACAACTCGCTCTGCACAGTGCTCTTACAGCCTAGTGGGAACATCTCTTCCAAAGGCCTGTGAAACGCAGTTTCTTTGCAGGCCTGATCTGGCTGAAGTAGGACTTCTGCTCTGGGTGTGCTACTTTGCCCTAGAGCTGAAAGGCACAACGTGCAGTCTTCTTTCCAAAGGGCGAGTTGGGCCCCACAGCATCTTGCTTCCAGCTCTTTGGGAAGCTAAGAAACAACTCGCTCTGCACAGTGCTCTTACAGCCTAGTGGGAACATCTCTTCCAAAGGCCTGTGAAACGCAGTTTCTTTGCAGGCCTGATGTAGCTGAAGTAGGACTTCTGCTCTAGGTGTGCTACTTTGCCCTAGAGCTGAAAGGCACAACGTGCAGGCTTCTTTCCAAAGGGCGAGTTGGGCCCCACAGCATCTTGCTTCCAGCTCTTTGGGAAGCTAAGAAACAACTCGCTCTGCACAGTGCTCTTACAGCCTACCGGGAACATCTATTCCAAAGGCCTGTGAAACGCAGTTTCTTTGCAGGCCTGATCTGGCTGAAGTAGGACTTCTGCTCTGGGTGTGCTACTTTGCCCTAGAGCTGAAAGGCACAACGTGCAGTCTTCTTTCCAAAGGGCGAGTTGGGCCCCACAGCATCTTGCTTCCAGCTCTTTGGGAAGCTAAGAAACAACTCGCTCTGCACAGTGCTCTTACAGCCTAGTGGGAACATCTCTTCCAAAGGCCTGTGAAACGCAGTTTCTTTGCAGGCCTGGTCTAGCTGAAGTAGGACTTCTGCTCTGGGTGTGCTACTTTGCCCTAGAGCTGAAAGGCACAACGTGCAGGCTTCTTTCCAAAGGGCGAGTTTGGCCCCACAGCATCTTGCTTCCTTCTCTTTGGGAAGCTAAGAAACAACTCGCTCTGCACAGTGCTCTTACAGCCTAGTGGGAACATCTCTTCCAAAGGCCTGTGAAACGCAGTTTATTTGCAGGCCTGATCTGGCTGAAGTAGGACTTCTGCTCTGGGTGTGCTACTTTGCCCTAGAGCTGAAAGGCACAACGTGCAGGCTTCTTTCCAAAGGGCGAGTTGGGCCCCACAGCATCTTGCTTCCAGCTCTTTGGGAAGCTAAGAAACAACTCGCTCTGCTCAGTGCTCTTACAGCCTACCGGGAACATCTCTTCCAAAGGCCTGTGAAACGCAGTTTCTTTGCAGGCCTGATCTGGCTGAAGTAGGACTTGTGCTCTGGGTGTGCTACTTTGCCCAAGAGCTGAAAGGCACAACGTGAGGCTGCTTTCCAAAGGGCGAGTTGGGCCCCACAGCATCTTGCTTCCAGCTCTTTGGGAAGCTAAGAAACAACTCGCTCTGCACAGTGCTCTTACAGCCTACGGGGAACATCTCTTCCAAAGGCCTGTGAAACGCAGTTTCTTTGCAGGCCTGATCTGGCTGAAGTAGGACTTCTGCTCTGGGTGTGCTACTTTGCCCTAGAGCTGAAAGGCACAACGTGCAGGCTTCTTTCCAAAGGGCGAGTTGGGCCCCACAGCATCTTGCTTCCAGCTCTTTGGGAAGCTAAGAAACAACTCGCTCTGCACAGTGCTCTTACAGCCTACCGGGAACATGTCTTCCAAAGGCCTATGAAACGCAGTTTCTTTGCAGGCCTGATCTGGCTGAAGTAGGACTTCTGCTCTGGGTGTGCTACTTTGCCCTAGAGCTGAAAGGCACAACGTGCAGGCTTCTTTCCAAAGGGCGAGTTGGGCCCCACAGCATCTTGCTTCCAGCTCTTTGGGAAGCTAAGAAACAACTCGCTCTGCACAGTGCTCTTACAGCCTAGTGGGAACATCTCTTCCAAAGGCCTGTGAAACGCAGTTTCTTTGCAGGCCTGATCTAGCTGAAGTAGGACTTCTGCTCTGGGTGTGCTACTTTGCCCTAGAGATGAAAGGCACAACGTGCAGGCTTCTTTCCAAAGGGCGAGTTGGGCCACACAGCATCTTGCTTCCAGCTCTTTGGGAAGCTAAGAAACAACTCGCTCTGCTCAGTGCTCTTACAGCCTACCGGGAACATCTCTTCCAAAGGCCTGTGAAACGCAGTTTCTTTGCAGGCCTGATCTGGCTGAAGTAGGACTTGTGCTCTGGGTGTGCTACTTTGCCCTAGAGCTGAAAGGCACAACGTGAGGCTGCTTTCCAAAGGGCGTGTTGGGCCCCACAGCATCTTGCTTCCAGCTCTTTGGGAAGCTAAGAAACAACTCGCTCTGCACAGTGCTCTTACAGCCTAGTGGGAACATCTCTTCCATAGACCTGTGAAACGCAGTTTCTTTGCAGGCCTGATGTAGCTGAAGTAGGACTTCTGCTCTAGGTGTGCTACTTTGCCCTAGAGCTGAAAGGCACAACGTGCAGGCTTCTTTCCAAAGGGCGAGTTGGGCCCCACAGCATCTTGCTTCCAGCTCTTTGGGAAGCTAAGAAACAACTCGCTCTGCACAGTGCTCTTACAGCCTAGTGGGAACATCTCTTCCATAGGCCTGTGAAACGCAGTCTCTTTGCAGGCCTGATCTGGCTGAAGTAGGACTTCTGCTCTGGGTGTGCTACTTTGCCCTAGAGCTGAAAGGCACAACGTGCAGGCTTCTTTCCAAAGGGCGAGTTGGGCCCCACAGCATCTTGCTTCCAGGTCTTTGGGAAGCTAAGAAACAACTCGCTCTGCACAGTGCTCTTACAGCCTAGTGGGAACATCTCTTCCAAAGGCCTGTGAAACGCAGTTTCTTTGCAGGCCTGATCTGGCTGAAGTAGGACTTCTGCTCTGGGTGTGCTACTTTGCCCTCGAGCTGAAAGGCACAACGTGCAGGCTTCTTTCCAAAGGGCGAGTTGGGCCCCACAGCATCTTGCTTCCAGCTCTTTGGGAAGCTAAGAAACAACTCGCTCTGCACAGTGCTCTTACAGCCTACCGGGAACATGTCTTCCAAAGGCCTGTGAAACGCAGTTTCTTTGCAGGCCTGATCTGGCTGAAGTAGGACTTCTGCTGTGGGTGTGCTACTTTGCCCTAGAGCTGAAAGGCACAACGTGCAGGCTTCTTTCCAAAGGGCGAGTTGGGCCCCACAGCATCTTGCTTCCAGCTCTTTGGGAAGCTAAGAAGCAACTCGCTCTGCACAGTGCTCTTACAGCCTACGGGGAACATCTCTTCCAAAGGCCTGTGAAACGCAGTTTCTTTGCAGGCCTGATCTGGCTGAAGTAGGACTTCTGCTCTGGGTGAGCCACATTGCCCTAGAGCTGAAAGGCACAACGTGCAGGCTTCTTTCCAAAGGGCGAGTTTGGCCCCACAGCATCTTGCTTTCTTCTCTTTGGGAAGCTAAGAAACAACTCGCTCTGCACAGTGCTCTTACAGCCTAGTGGGAACATCTCTTCCAAAGGCCTGTGAAACGCAGTTTCTTTGCAGGCCTGATCTGGCTGAAGTAGGACTTCTGCTCTGGGTGTGCTACTTTGCCCTAGAGCTGAAAGGCACAACGTGCAGTCTTCTTTCCAAAGGGCGAGTTGGGCCCCGCAGCATCTTGCTTCCAGCTCTTTGGGAAGCTAAGAAACAACTCGCTCTGCACAGTGCTCTTACAGCCTAGTGGGAACATCTCTTCCAAAGGCCTGTGAAACGCAGTTTCTTTGCAGGCCTGGTCTAGCTGAAGTAGGACTTCTGCTCTGGGAGTGCTACTTTGCCCTAGAGCTGAAAGGCACAACGTGCAGGCTTCTTTCCAAAGGGCGAGTTTGGCCCCACAGCATCTTGCTTCCTTCTCTTTGGGAAGCTAAGAAACAACTCGCTCTGCACAGTGCTCTTACAGCCTAGTGGGAACATCTCTTCCAAAGGCCTGTGAAACGCAGTTTCTTTGCAGGCCTGGTCTGGCTGAAGTAGGACTTCTGCTCTGGGTGTGCTACTTTGCCCTAGAGCTGAAAGGCACAACGTGCAGGCTTCTTTCCAAAGGGCGAGTTGGGCCCCACAGCATCTTGCTTCCAGCTCTTTGGGAAGCTAAGAAACAACTCGCTCTGCTCAGTGCTCTTACAGCCTACCGGGAACATCTCTTCCAAAGGCCTGTGAAACGCAGTTTCTTTGCAGGCCTGATCTGGCTGAAGTAGGACTTGTGCTCTGGGTGTGCTACTTTGCCCAAGAGCTGAAAGGCACAACGTGAGGCTGCTTTCCAAAGGGCGAGTTGGGCCCCACAGCATCTTGCTTCCAGCTCTTTGGGAAGCTAAGAAACAACTCGCTCTGCACAGTGCTCTTACAGCCTACGGGGAACATCTCTTCCAAAGGCCTGTGAAACGCAGTTTCTTTGCAGGCCTGATCTGGCTGAAGTAGGACTTCTGCTCTGGGTGTGCTACTTTGTCCTAGAGCTGAAAGGCACAACGTGCAGGCTTCTTTCCAAAGGGCGAGTTGGGCCCCACAGCATCTTGCTTCCAGCTCTTTGGGAAGCTAAGAAACAACTCGCTCTGCACAGTGCTCTTACAGCCTACCGGGAACATGTCTTCCAAAGGCCTATGAAACGCAGTTTCTTTGCAGGCCTGATCTGGCTGAAGTAGGACTTCTGCTCTGGGTGTGCTACTTTGCCCTAGAGCTGAAAGGCACAACGTGCAGGCTTCTTTCCAAAGGGCGAGTTGGGCCCCACAGCATCTTGCTTCCAGCTCTTTGGGAAGCTAAGAAACAACTCGCTCTGCACAGTGCTCTTACAGCCTAGTGGGAACATCTCTTCCAAAGGCCTGTGAAACGCAGTTTCTTTGCAGGCCTGATCTAGCTGAAGTAGGACTTCTGCTCTGGGTGTGCTACTTTGCCCTAGAGATGAAAGGCACAACGTGCAGGCTTCTTTCCAAAGGGCGAGTTGGGCCACACAGCATCTTGCTTCCAGCTCTTTGGGAAGCTAAGAAACAACTCGCTCTGCTCAGTGCTCTTACAGCCTACCGGGAACATCTCTTCCAAAGGCCTGTGAAACGCAGTTTCTTTGCAGGCCTGATCTGGCTGAAGTAGGACTTCTGCTCTGGGTGTGCTACTTTGCCCTAGAGCTGAAAGGCACAACGTGAGGCTGCTTTCCAAAGGGCGAGTTGGGCCCCACAGCATCTTGCTTCCAGCTCTTTGGGAAGCTAAGAAACAACTCGCTCTGCACAGTGCTCTTACAGCCTAGTGGGAACATCTCTTCCAAAGGCCTGTGAAACGCAGTTTCTTTGCAGGCCTGATGTAGCTGAAGTAGGTCTTCTGCTCTAGGTGTGCTACTTTGCCCTAGAGCTGAAAGGCACAACGTGCAGGCTTCTTTCCAAAGGGCGAGTTGGGCCCCACAGCATCTTGCTTCCAGCTCTTTGGGAAGCTAAGAAACAACTCGCTCTGCACAGTGCTCTTACAGCCTAGTGGGAACATCTCTTCCATAGGCCTGTGAAACGCAGTTTCTTTTTCAGGCCTGATCTGGCTGAAGTAGGACTTCTGCTCTGGGTGTGCTACTTTGCCCTAGAGCTGAAAGGCACAACGTGCAGGTTTCTTTCCAAAGGGCGAGTTGGGCCCCACAGCATCTTGCTTCCAGCTCTTTGGGAAGCTAAGAAACAACTCGCTCTGCACAGTGCTCTTACAGCCTACGGGGAACATCTCTTCCATAGACCTGTGAAACGCAGTTTCTTTGCAGGCCTGATCTGGCTGAAGTAGGACTTCTGCTCTGGGTGTGCTACTTTGCCCTAGAGCTGAAAGGCACAACGTGCAGGCTTCTTTCCAAAGGGCGAGTTGGGCCCCACAGCATCTTGCTTCCAGCTCTTTGGGAAGCTAAGAAACAACTCGCTCTGCTCAGTGCTCTTACAGCCTACCGGGAACATCTCTTCCAAAGGCCTGTGAAACGCAGTTTCTTTGCAGGCCTCATCTGGCTGAAGTAGGACTTCTGCTCTGGGTGTGCCACTTTGCCCTAGAGCTGAAAGGCACAACGTGAGGCTTCTTTCCAAAGGGCGAGTTGGGCCCCACAGCATCTTGCTTCCAGCTCTTTGGGAAGCTAAGAAACAACTCGCTCTGCACAGTGCTCTTACAGCCTACCGGGAACATCTCTTCCAAAGGCCTGTGAAACGCAGTTTCTTTGCAGGCCTGATCTGGCTGAAGTAGGACTTCTGCTCTGGGTGTGCCACATTGCCCTAGAGCTGAAAGGCACAACGTGCAGGCTTCTTTCCAAAGGGCGAGTTTGGCCCCACAGCATCTTGCTTTCTTCTCTTTGGGAAGCTAAGAAACAACTCGCTCTGCACAGTGCTCTTACAGCCTAGTGGGAACATCTCTTCCAAAGGCCTGTGAAACGCAGTTTCTTTGCAGGCCTGATCTGGCTGAAGTAGGACTTCTGCTCTGGGTGTGCTACTTTGCCCTAGAGCTGAAAGGCACAACGTGCAGGCTTCTTTCCAAAGGGCGAGTTGGGCCCCACAGCATCTTGCTTCCAGCTCTTTGGGAAGCTATGAAACAACTCGCTCTGCTCAGTGCTCTTACAGCCTACCGGGAACATCTCTTCCAAAGGCCTGTGAAACGCAGTTTCTTTGCAGGCCTGATCTGGCTGAAGTAGGACTTGTGCTCTGGGTGTGCTACTTTGCCCTAGAGCTGAAAGGCACAACGTGAGGCTTCTTTCCAAAGGGCGAGTTGGGCCCCACAGCATCTTGCTTCCAGCTCTTTGGGAAGCTAAGAAGCAACTCGCTCTGCACAGTGCTCTTACAGCCTACGGGGAACATCTCTTCCATAGACCTGTGAAACGCAGTTTCTTTGCAGGCCTGATCTGGCTGAAGTAGGACTTCTGCTCTGGGTGAGCTACTTTGCCCTAGAGCTGAAAGGCACAACGTGCAGGCTTCTTTCCAAAGGGCGAGTTGGGCCCCACAGCATCTTGCTTCCAGCTCTTTGGGAAGCTAAGAAACAACTCGCTCTGCACAGTGCTCTTACAGCCCACCGGGAACATCTATTCCAAAGGCCTGTGAAACGCAGTTTCTTTGCAGGCCTGATCTGGCTGAAGTAGGACTTCTGCTCTGGGTGTGCTACTTTGCCCTAGAGCTGAAAGGCACAACGTGCAGGTTTCTTTCCAAAGGGCGAGTTGGGCCCCACAGCATCTTGCTTCCA
Source organism: Equus caballus (assembly GCF_041296265.1). Classification (NCBI taxonomy): domain Eukaryota; kingdom Metazoa; phylum Chordata; class Mammalia; order Perissodactyla; family Equidae; genus Equus; species Equus caballus. The sequence goes on from NC_091692.1 coordinate 45,148,554, forward strand.
GCTCTTTGGGAAGCTAAGAAACAACTCGCTCTGCACAGTGCTATTACAGCCTACGGGGAACATCTCTTCCATAGACCTGTGAAACGCAGTTTCTTTGCAGGCCTGATCTGGCTGAAGTAGGACTTCTGCTCTGGGTGTGCTACTTTGCCCTAGAGCTGAAAGGCACAACGTGCAGGCTTCTTTCCAAAGGGCGAGTTGGGCCCCACAGCATCTTGCTTCCAGCTCTTTGGGAAGCTAAGAAACAACTCGCTCTGCTCAGTGCTCTTACAGCCTACCGGGAACATCTCTTCCAAAGGCCTGTGAAACGCAGTTTCTTTGCAGGCCTCATCTGGCTGAGTAGGACTTCTGCTCTGGGTGTGCTACTTTGCCCTAGAGCTGAAAGGCACAACGTGAGGCTTCTTTCCAAAGGGCGAGTTGGGCCCCACAGCATCTTGCTTCCAGCTCTTTGGGAAGCTAAGAAACAACTCGCTCTGCACAGTGCTCTTACAGCCTACCGGGAACATCTCTTCCAAAGGCCTGTGAAACGCAGTTTCTTTGCAGGCCTGATCTGGCTGAAGTAGGACTTCTGCTCTGGGTGTGCTACTTTGCCCTAGAGCTGAAAGGCACAACGTGCAGGCTTCTTTCCAAAGGGCGAGTTGGGCCCCACAGCATCTTGCTTCCAGCTCTTTGGGAAGCTAAGAAACAACTCGCTCTGCACAGTGGTCTTACAGCCTAGTGGGAACATCTCTTCCAAAGGCCTGTGAAACGCAGTTTCTTTGCAGGCCTGATCTGGCTGAAGTAGGACTTCTGCTCTGGGTGTGCTACATTGCCCTAGAGCTGAGAGGCACAACGTGCAGGCTTCTTTCCAAAGGGCGAGTTGGGCCCCACAGCATCTTGCTTCCAGCTCTTTGGGAAGCTAAGAAACAACTCGCTGTGCACAGTGCTCTTACAGCCTACCGGGAACATCTCTTCCATAGGCCTGTGAAACGCAGTTTCTTTGCAGGCCTGATCTGGCTGAAGTAGGACTTCTGCTCTGGGTTTGCTGCTGTGCCCTAGAGCTGAAAGGCACAACGTGCAGGCTTCTTTCCAAAGGGCGAGTTGGGCCCCACAGCATCTTGCTTCCAGCTCTTTGGGAAGCTAAGAAACAACTCGCTCTGCACAGTGCTCTTACAGCCTACCGGGAACATCTCTTCCAAAGGCCTGTGAAACGCAGTTTCTTTGCAGGCCTGATCTGGCTGAAGTAGGACTTCTGCTCTGGGTGTGCTACTTTGCCCTAGAGCTGAAAGGCACAACGTGCAGTCTTCTTTCCAAAGGGCGAGTTGGGCCCCACAGCATCTTGCTTCCAGCTCTTTGGGAAGCTAAGAAACAACTCGCTCTGAACAGTGCTCTTACAGCCTAGTGGGAACGTCTCTTCCATGGGCCTGTGAAACGCAGTTTCTTTGCAGGCCTGATCTGGCTGAAGTATGACTTCTGCTCTGGGTGTGCTACTTTGCCCTAGAGCTGAAAGGCACAACGTGCAGGCTTCTTTCCAAAGGGCGAGTTGGGCCCCACAGCATCTTGCTTCCAGCTCTTTGGGAAGCTAAGAAACAACTCGCTCTGCACAGTGCTCTTACAGCCTACCGGGAACATCTCTTCCAAAGGCCTGTGAAACGCAGTTTCTTTGCAGGCCTGATCTGGCTGAAGTAGGACTTCTGCTCTGGGTGTGCTACTTTGCCCTAGAGCTGAAAGGCACAACGTGCAGGCTTCTTTCCAAAGGGCGAGTTGGGCCCCACAGCATCTTGCTTCCAGCTCTTTGGGAAGCTAAGAAACAACTCGCTCTGCACAGTGCTCTTACAGCCTACCGGGAACATCTCTTCCAAAGGCCTGTGAAACGCAGTTTCTTTGCAGGCCTGATCTGGCTGAAGTAGGACTTCTGCTCTGGGTGTGCTACTTTGCCCTAGAGCTGAAAGGCACAACGTGCAGGCTTCTTTCCAAAGGGCGAGTTGGGCCCCACAGCATCTTGCTTTCTTCTCTTTGGGAAGCTAAGAAACAACTCGCTCTGCACAGTGCTCTTACAGCCTAGTGGGAACATCTCTTCCATAGGCCTGTGAAACGCAGTTTCTTTGCAGGCCTGATCTGGCTGAAGTAGGACTTCTGCTCTGGGTGTGCTACTTTGCCCTAGAGCTGAAAGGCACAACGTGCAGGCTTCTTTCCAAAGGGCGAGTTGGGCCCCACAGCATCTTGCTTCCAGCTCTTTGGGAAGCTAAGAAACAACTCGCTCTGCACAGTGCTCTTACAGCCTACCGGGAACATGTCTTCCAAAGGCCTGTGAAACGCAGTTTCTTTGCAGGCCTGATCTGGCTGAAGTAGGACTTCTGCTCTGGGTGTGCTACTTTGCCCTCGAGCTGAAAGGCACAACGTGCAGGCTTCTTTCCAAAGGGCGAGTTGGGCCCCACAGCATCTTGCTTCCAGCTCTTTGGGAAGCTAAGAAACAACTCGCTCTGCACAGTGCTCTTACAGCCTACCGGGAACATGTCTTCCAAAGGCCTGTGAAACGCAGTTTCTTTGCAGGCCTGATCTGGCTGAAGTAGGACTTGTGCTCTGGGTGTGCTACTTTGCCCTAGAGCTGAAAGGCACAACGTGAGGCTTCTTTCCAAAGGGCGAGTTGGGCCCCACAGCATCTTGCTTCCAGCTCTTTGGGAAGCTAAGAAGCAACTCGCTCTGCACAGTGCTCTTACAGCCTACGGGGAACATCTCTTCCATAGACCTGTGAAACGCAGTTTCTTTGCAGGCCTGATCTGGCTGAAGTAGGACTTCTGCTCTGGGTGAGCTACTTTGCCCTCGAGCTGAAAGGCACAACGTGCAGGCTTCTTTCCAAAGGGCGAGTTGGGCCACACAGCATCTTGCTTCCAGCGCTTTCGGAAGCTAAGAAACAACTCGCTCTGCTCAGTGCTCTTACAGCCTACCGGGAACATCTCTTCCAAAGGCCTGTGAAACGCAGTTTCTTTGCAGGCCTGATCTGGCTGAAGTAGGACTTGTGCTCTGGGTGTGCTACTTTGCCCTAGAGCTGAAAGGCACAACGTGAGGCTGCTTTCCAAAGGGCGTGTTGGGCCCCACAGCATCTTGCTTCCAGCTCTTTGGGAAGCTAAGAAACAACTCGCTCTGCACAGTGCTCTTACAGCCTAGTGGGAACATCTCTTCCAAAGGCCTGTGAAACGCAGTTTCTTTGCAGGCCTGATGTAGCAGAAGTAGGACTTCTGCTCTAGGTGTGCTACTTTGCCCTAGAGCTGAAAGGCACAACGTGCAGGCTTCTTTCCAAAGGGCGAGTTGGGCCCCACAGCATCTTGCTTCCAGCTCTTTGGGAAGCTAAGAAACAACTCGCTCTGCACAGTGCTCTTACAGCCTAGTGGGAACATCTCTTCCATAGGCCTGTGAAACGCAGTTTCTTTTTCAGGCCTGATCTGGCTGAAGTAGGACTTCTGCTCTGGGTGTGCTACTTTGCCCTAGAGCTGAAAGGCACAACGTGCAGGTTTCTTTCCAAAGGGCGAGTTGGGCCCCACAGCATCTTGCTTCCAGCTCTTTGGGAAGCTAAGAAACAACTCGCTCTGCACAGTGCTCTTACAGCCTACGGGGAACATCTCTTCCATAGACCTGTGAAACGCAGTTTCTTTGCAGGCCTGATCTGGCTGAAGTAGGACTTCTGCTCTGGGTGTGCTACTTTGCCCTAGAGCTGAAAGGCACAACGTGCAGGCTTCTTTCCAAAGGGCGAGTTGGGCCCCACAGCATCTTGCTTCCAGCTCTTTGGGAAGCTAAGAAACAACTCGCTCTGCTCAGTGCTCTTACAGCCTACCGGGAACATCTCTTCCAAAGGCCTGTGAAACGCAGTTTCTTTGCAGGCCTCATCTGGCTGAAGTAGGACTTCTGCTCTGGGTGTGCTACTTTGCCCTAGAGCTGAAAGGCACAACGTGAGGCTTCTTTCCAAAGGGCGAGTTGGGCCCCACAGCATCTTGCTTCCAGCTCTTTGGGAAGCTAAGAAACAACTCGCTCTGCACAGTGCTCTTACAGCCTACCGGGAACATCTCTTCCAAAGGCCTGTGAAACGCAGTTTCTTTGCAGGCCTGATCTGGCTGAAGTAGGACTTCTGCTCTGGGTGTGCTACTTTGCCCTAGAGCTGAAAGGCACAACGTGCAGGCTTCTTTCCAAAGGGCGAGTTGGGCCCCACAGCATCTTGCTTCCAGCTCTTTGGGAAGCTAAGAAACAACTCGCTCTGCACAGTGGTCTTACAGCCTAGTGGGAACATCTCTTCCAAAGGCCTGTGAAACGCAGTTTCTTTGCAGGCCTGATCTGGCTGAAGTAGGACTTCTGCTCTGGGTGTGCTACATTGCCCTAGAGCTGAGAGGCACAACGTGCAGGCTTCTTTCCAAAGGGCGAGTTGGGCCCCACAGCATCTTGCTTCCAGCTCTTTGGGAAGCTAAGAAACAACTCGCTCTGCACAGTGCTCTTACAGCCTACCGGGAACATCTCTTCCATAGGCCTGTGAAACGCAGTTTCTTTGCAGGCCTGATCTGGCTGAAGTAGGACTTCTGCTCTGGGTTTGCTGCTGTGCCCTAGAGCTGAAAGGCACAACGTGCAGGCTTCTTTCCAAAGGGCGAGTTGGGCCCCACAGCATCTTGCTTCCAGCTCTTTGGGAAGCTAAGAAACAACTCGCTCTGCACAGTGCTCTTACAGCCTACCGGGAACATCTCTTCCAAAGGCCTGTGAAACGCAGTTTCTTTGCAGGCCTGATCTGGCTGAAGTAGGACTTCTGCTCTGGGTGTGCTACTTTGCCCTAGAGCTGAAAGGCACAACGTGCAGTCTTCTTTCCAAAGGGCGAGTTGGGCCCCACAGCATCTTGCTTCCAGCTCTTTGGGAAGCTAAGAAACAACTCGCTCTGCACAGTGCTCTTACAGCCTAGTGGGAACATCTCTTCCATAGGCCTGTGAAACGCAGTCTCTTTGCAGGCCTGATCTGGCTGAAGTAGGACTTCTGCTCTGGGTGTGCTACTTTGCCCTAGAGCTGAAAGGCACAACGTGCAGGCTTCTTTCCAAAGGGCGAGTTGGGCCCCACAGCATCTTGCTTCCAGCTCTTTGGGAAGCTAAGAAACAACTCGCTCTGCACAGTGCTCTTACAGCCTACCGGGAACATCTCTTCCAAAGGCCTGTGAAACGCAGTTTCTTTGCAGGCCTGATCTGGCTGAAGTAGGACTTCTGCTCTGGGTGTGCTACTTTGCCCTCGAGCTGAAAGGCACAACGTGCAGGCTTCTTTCCAAAGGGCGAGTTGGGCCCCACAGCATCTTGCTTCCAGCTCTTTGGGAAGCTAAGAAACAACTCGCTCTGCACAGTGCTCTTACAGCCTACCGGGAACATGTCTTCCAAAGGCCTGTGAAACGCAGTTTCTTTGCAGGCCTGATCTGGCTGAAGTAGGACTTCTGCTCTGGGTGTGCTACTTTGCCCTAGAGCTGAAAGGCACAACGTGCAGGCTTCTTTCCAAAGGGCGAGTTGGGCCCCACAGCATCTTGCTTCCAGCTCTTTGGGAAGCTAAGAAGCAACTCGCTCTGCACAGTGCTCTTACAGCCTACGGGGAACATCTCTTCCAAAGGCCTGTGAAACGCAGTTTCTTTGCAGGCCTGATCTGGCTGAAGTAGGACTTCTGCTCTGGGTGAGCCACATTGCCCTAGAGCTGAAAGGCACAACGTGCAGGCTTCTTTCCAAAGGGCGAGTTTGGCCCCACAGCATCTTGCTTTCTTCTCTTTGGGAAGCTAAGAAACAACTCGCTCTGCACAGTGCTCTTACAGCCTAGTGGGAACATCTCTTCCAAAGGCCTGTGAAACGCAGTTTCTTTGCAGGCCTGATCTGGCTGAAGTAGGACTTCTGCTCTGGGTGTGCTACTTTGCCCTAGAGCTGAAAGGCACAACGTGCAGTCTTCTTTCCAAAGGGCGAGTTGGGCCCCACAGCATCTTGCTTCCAGCTCTTTGGGAAGCTAAGAAACAACTCGCTCTGCACAGTGCTCTTACAGCCTAGTGGGAACATCTCTTCCAAAGGCCTGTGAAACGCAGTTTCTTTGCAGGCCTGATGTAGCTGAAGTAGGACTTCTGCTCTAGGTGTGCTACTTTGCCCTAGAGCTGAAAGGCACAACGTGCAGGCTTCTTTCCAAAGGGCGAGTTGGGCCCCACAGCATCTTGCTTCCAGCTCTTTGGGAAGCTAAGAAACAACTCGCTCTGCACAGTGCTCTTACAGCCTACCGGGAACATCTATTCCAAAGGCCTGTGAAACGCAGTTTCTTTGCAGGCCTGATCTGGCTGAAGTAGGACTTCTGCTCTGGGTGTGCTACTTTGCCCTAGAGCTGAAAGGCACAACGTGCAGTCTTCTTTCCAAAGGGCGAGTTGGGCCCCACAGCATCTTGCTTCCAGCTCTTTGGGAAGCTAAGAAACAACTCGCTCTGCACAGTGCTCTTACAGCCTAGTGGGAACATCTCTTCCAAAGGCCTGTGAAACGCAGTTTCTTTGCAGGCCTGGTCTAGCTGAAGTAGGACTTCTGCTCTGGGTGTGCTACTTTGCCCTAGAGCTGAAAGGCACAACGTGCAGGCTTCTTTCCAAAGGGCGAGTTTGGCCCCACAGCATCTTGCTTCCTTCTCTTTGGGAAGCTAAGAAACAACTCGCTCTGCACAGTGCTCTTACAGCCTAGTGGGAACATCTCTTCCAAAGGCCTGTGAAACGCAGTTTATTTGCAGGCCTGATCTGGCTGAAGTAGGACTTCTGCTCTGGGTGTGCTACTTTGCCCTAGAGCTGAAAGGCACAACGTGCAGGCTTCTTTCCAAAGGGCGAGTTGGGCCCCACAGCATCTTGCTTCCAGCTCTTTGGGAAGCTAAGAAACAACTCGCTCTGCTCAGTGCTCTTACAGCCTACCGGGAACATCTCTTCCAAAGGCCTGTGAAACGCAGTTTCTTTGCAGGCCTGATCTGGCTGAAGTAGGACTTGTGCTCTGGGTGTGCTACTTTGCCCAAGAGCTGAAAGGCACAACGTGAGGCTGCTTTCCAAAGGGCGAGTTGGGCCCCACAGCATCTTGCTTCCAGCTCTTTGGGAAGCTAAGAAACAACTCGCTCTGCACAGTGCTCTTACAGCCTACGGGGAACATCTCTTCCAAAGGCCTGTGAAACGCAGTTTCTTTGCAGGCCTGATCTGGCTGAAGTAGGACTTCTGCTCTGGGTGTGCTACTTTGCCCTAGAGCTGAAAGGCACAACGTGCAGGCTTCTTTCCAAAGGGCGAGTTGGGCCCCACAGCATCTTGCTTCCAGCTCTTTGGGAAGCTAAGAAACAACTCGCTCTGCACAGTGCTCTTACAGCCTACCGGGAACATGTCTTCCAAAGGCCTATGAAACGCAGTTTCTTTGCAGGCCTGATCTGGCTGAAGTAGGACTTCTGCTCTGGGTGTGCTACTTTGCCCTAGAGCTGAAAGGCACAACGTGCAGGCTTCTTTCCAAAGGGCGAGTTGGGCCCCACAGCATCTTGCTTCCAGCTCTTTGGGAAGCTAAGAAACAACTCGCTCTGCACAGTGCTCTTACAGCCTAGTGGGAACATCTCTTCCAAAGGCCTGTGAAACGCAGTTTCTTTGCAGGCCTGATCTAGCTGAAGTAGGACTTCTGCTCTGGGTGTGCTACTTTGCCCTAGAGATGAAAGGCACAACGTGCAGGCTTCTTTCCAAAGGGCGAGTTGGGCCACACAGCATCTTGCTTCCAGCTCTTTGGGAAGCTAAGAAACAACTCGCTCTGCTCAGTGCTCTTACAGCCTACCGGGAACATCTCTTCCAAAGGCCTGTGAAACGCAGTTTCTTTGCAGGCCTGATCTGGCTGAAGTAGGACTTGTGCTCTGGGTGTGCTACTTTGCCCTAGAGCTGAAAGGCACAACGTGAGGCTGCTTTCCAAAGGGCGTGTTGGGCCCCACAGCATCTTGCTTCCAGCTCTTTGGGAAGCTAAGAAACAACTCGCTCTGCACAGTGCTCTTACAGCCTAGTGGGAACATCTCTTCCATAGACCTGTGAAACGCAGTTTCTTTGCAGGCCTGATGTAGCTGAAGTAGGACTTCTGCTCTAGGTGTGCTACTTTGCCCTAGAGCTGAAAGGCACAACGTGCAGGCTTCTTTCCAAAGGGCGAGTTGGGCCCCACAGCATCTTGCTTCCAGCTCTTTGGGAAGCTAAGAAACAACTCGCTCTGCACAGTGCTCTTACAGCCTAGTGGGAACATCTCTTCCATAGGCCTGTGAAACGCAGTCTCTTTGCAGGCCTGATCTGGCTGAAGTAGGACTTCTGCTCTGGGTGTGCTACTTTGCCCTAGAGCTGAAAGGCACAACGTGCAGGCTTCTTTCCAAAGGGCGAGTTGGGCCCCACAGCATCTTGCTTCCAGGTCTTTGGGAAGCTAAGAAACAACTCGCTCTGCACAGTGCTCTTACAGCCTAGTGGGAACATCTCTTCCAAAGGCCTGTGAAACGCAGTTTCTTTGCAGGCCTGATCTGGCTGAAGTAGGACTTCTGCTCTGGGTGTGCTACTTTGCCCTCGAGCTGAAAGGCACAACGTGCAGGCTTCTTTCCAAAGGGCGAGTTGGGCCCCACAGCATCTTGCTTCCAGCTCTTTGGGAAGCTAAGAAACAACTCGCTCTGCACAGTGCTCTTACAGCCTACCGGGAACATGTCTTCCAAAGGCCTGTGAAACGCAGTTTCTTTGCAGGCCTGATCTGGCTGAAGTAGGACTTCTGCTGTGGGTGTGCTACTTTGCCCTAGAGCTGAAAGGCACAACGTGCAGGCTTCTTTCCAAAGGGCGAGTTGGGCCCCACAGCATCTTGCTTCCAGCTCTTTGGGAAGCTAAGAAGCAACTCGCTCTGCACAGTGCTCTTACAGCCTACGGGGAACATCTCTTCCAAAGGCCTGTGAAACGCAGTTTCTTTGCAGGCCTGATCTGGCTGAAGTAGGACTTCTGCTCTGGGTGAGCCACATTGCCCTAGAGCTGAAAGGCACAACGTGCAGGCTTCTTTCCAAAGGGCGAGTTTGGCCCCACAGCATCTTGCTTTCTTCTCTTTGGGAAGCTAAGAAACAACTCGCTCTGCACAGTGCTCTTACAGCCTAGTGGGAACATCTCTTCCAAAGGCCTGTGAAACGCAGTTTCTTTGCAGGCCTGATCTGGCTGAAGTAGGACTTCTGCTCTGGGTGTGCTACTTTGCCCTAGAGCTGAAAGGCACAACGTGCAGTCTTCTTTCCAAAGGGCGAGTTGGGCCCCGCAGCATCTTGCTTCCAGCTCTTTGGGAAGCTAAGAAACAACTCGCTCTGCACAGTGCTCTTACAGCCTAGTGGGAACATCTCTTCCAAAGGCCTGTGAAACGCAGTTTCTTTGCAGGCCTGGTCTAGCTGAAGTAGGACTTCTGCTCTGGGAGTGCTACTTTGCCCTAGAGCTGAAAGGCACAACGTGCAGGCTTCTTTCCAAAGGGCGAGTTTGGCCCCACAGCATCTTGCTTCCTTCTCTTTGGGAAGCTAAGAAACAACTCGCTCTGCACAGTGCTCTTACAGCCTAGTGGGAACATCTCTTCCAAAGGCCTGTGAAACGCAGTTTCTTTGCAGGCCTGGTCTGGCTGAAGTAGGACTTCTGCTCTGGGTGTGCTACTTTGCCCTAGAGCTGAAAGGCACAACGTGCAGGCTTCTTTCCAAAGGGCGAGTTGGGCCCCACAGCATCTTGCTTCCAGCTCTTTGGGAAGCTAAGAAACAACTCGCTCTGCTCAGTGCTCTTACAGCCTACCGGGAACATCTCTTCCAAAGGCCTGTGAAACGCAGTTTCTTTGCAGGCCTGATCTGGCTGAAGTAGGACTTGTGCTCTGGGTGTGCTACTTTGCCCAAGAGCTGAAAGGCACAACGTGAGGCTGCTTTCCAAAGGGCGAGTTGGGCCCCACAGCATCTTGCTTCCAGCTCTTTGGGAAGCTAAGAAACAACTCGCTCTGCACAGTGCTCTTACAGCCTACGGGGAACATCTCTTCCAAAGGCCTGTGAAACGCAGTTTCTTTGCAGGCCTGATCTGGCTGAAGTAGGACTTCTGCTCTGGGTGTGCTACTTTGTCCTAGAGCTGAAAGGCACAACGTGCAGGCTTCTTTCCAAAGGGCGAGTTGGGCCCCACAGCATCTTGCTTCCAGCTCTTTGGGAAGCTAAGAAACAACTCGCTCTGCACAGTGCTCTTACAGCCTACCGGGAACATGTCTTCCAAAGGCCTATGAAACGCAGTTTCTTTGCAGGCCTGATCTGGCTGAAGTAGGACTTCTGCTCTGGGTGTGCTACTTTGCCCTAGAGCTGAAAGGCACAACGTGCAGGCTTCTTTCCAAAGGGCGAGTTGGGCCCCACAGCATCTTGCTTCCAGCTCTTTGGGAAGCTAAGAAACAACTCGCTCTGCACAGTGCTCTTACAGCCTAGTGGGAACATCTCTTCCAAAGGCCTGTGAAACGCAGTTTCTTTGCAGGCCTGATCTAGCTGAAGTAGGACTTCTGCTCTGGGTGTGCTACTTTGCCCTAGAGATGAAAGGCACAACGTGCAGGCTTCTTTCCAAAGGGCGAGTTGGGCCACACAGCATCTTGCTTCCAGCTCTTTGGGAAGCTAAGAAACAACTCGCTCTGCTCAGTGCTCTTACAGCCTACCGGGAACATCTCTTCCAAAGGCCTGTGAAACGCAGTTTCTTTGCAGGCCTGATCTGGCTGAAGTAGGACTTCTGCTCTGGGTGTGCTACTTTGCCCTAGAGCTGAAAGGCACAACGTGAGGCTGCTTTCCAAAGGGCGAGTTGGGCCCCACAGCATCTTGCTTCCAGCTCTTTGGGAAGCTAAGAAACAACTCGCTCTGCACAGTGCTCTTACAGCCTAGTGGGAACATCTCTTCCAAAGGCCTGTGAAACGCAGTTTCTTTGCAGGCCTGATGTAGCTGAAGTAGGTCTTCTGCTCTAGGTGTGCTACTTTGCCCTAGAGCTGAAAGGCACAACGTGCAGGCTTCTTTCCAAAGGGCGAGTTGGGCCCCACAGCATCTTGCTTCCAGCTCTTTGGGAAGCTAAGAAACAACTCGCTCTGCACAGTGCTCTTACAGCCTAGTGGGAACATCTCTTCCATAGGCCTGTGAAACGCAGTTTCTTTTTCAGGCCTGATCTGGCTGAAGTAGGACTTCTGCTCTGGGTGTGCTACTTTGCCCTAGAGCTGAAAGGCACAACGTGCAGGTTTCTTTCCAAAGGGCGAGTTGGGCCCCACAGCATCTTGCTTCCAGCTCTTTGGGAAGCTAAGAAACAACTCGCTCTGCACAGTGCTCTTACAGCCTACGGGGAACATCTCTTCCATAGACCTGTGAAACGCAGTTTCTTTGCAGGCCTGATCTGGCTGAAGTAGGACTTCTGCTCTGGGTGTGCTACTTTGCCCTAGAGCTGAAAGGCACAACGTGCAGGCTTCTTTCCAAAGGGCGAGTTGGGCCCCACAGCATCTTGCTTCCAGCTCTTTGGGAAGCTAAGAAACAACTCGCTCTGCTCAGTGCTCTTACAGCCTACCGGGAACATCTCTTCCAAAGGCCTGTGAAACGCAGTTTCTTTGCAGGCCTCATCTGGCTGAAGTAGGACTTCTGCTCTGGGTGTGCCACTTTGCCCTAGAGCTGAAAGGCACAACGTGAGGCTTCTTTCCAAAGGGCGAGTTGGGCCCCACAGCATCTTGCTTCCAGCTCTTTGGGAAGCTAAGAAACAACTCGCTCTGCACAGTGCTCTTACAGCCTACCGGGAACATCTCTTCCAAAGGCCTGTGAAACGCAGTTTCTTTGCAGGCCTGATCTGGCTGAAGTAGGACTTCTGCTCTGGGTGTGCCACATTGCCCTAGAGCTGAAAGGCACAACGTGCAGGCTTCTTTCCAAAGGGCGAGTTTGGCCCCACAGCATCTTGCTTTCTTCTCTTTGGGAAGCTAAGAAACAACTCGCTCTGCACAGTGCTCTTACAGCCTAGTGGGAACATCTCTTCCAAAGGCCTGTGAAACGCAGTTTCTTTGCAGGCCTGATCTGGCTGAAGTAGGACTTCTGCTCTGGGTGTGCTACTTTGCCCTAGAGCTGAAAGGCACAACGTGCAGGCTTCTTTCCAAAGGGCGAGTTGGGCCCCACAGCATCTTGCTTCCAGCTCTTTGGGAAGCTATGAAACAACTCGCTCTGCTCAGTGCTCTTACAGCCTACCGGGAACATCTCTTCCAAAGGCCTGTGAAACGCAGTTTCTTTGCAGGCCTGATCTGGCTGAAGTAGGACTTGTGCTCTGGGTGTGCTACTTTGCCCTAGAGCTGAAAGGCACAACGTGAGGCTTCTTTCCAAAGGGCGAGTTGGGCCCCACAGCATCTTGCTTCCAGCTCTTTGGGAAGCTAAGAAGCAACTCGCTCTGCACAGTGCTCTTACAGCCTACGGGGAACATCTCTTCCATAGACCTGTGAAACGCAGTTTCTTTGCAGGCCTGATCTGGCTGAAGTAGGACTTCTGCTCTGGGTGAGCTACTTTGCCCTAGAGCTGAAAGGCACAACGTGCAGGCTTCTTTCCAAAGGGCGAGTTGGGCCCCACAGCATCTTGCTTCCAGCTCTTTGGGAAGCTAAGAAACAACTCGCTCTGCACAGTGCTCTTACAGCCCACCGGGAACATCTATTCCAAAGGCCTGTGAAACGCAGTTTCTTTGCAGGCCTGATCTGGCTGAAGTAGGACTTCTGCTCTGGGTGTGCTACTTTGCCCTAGAGCTGAAAGGCACAACGTGCAGGTTTCTTTCCAAAGGGCGAGTTGGGCCCCACAGCATCTTGCTTCCAGCTCTTTGGGAAGCTAAGAAACAACTCGCTCTGCACAGTGCTATTACAGCCTACGGGGAACATCTCTTCCATAGACCTGTGAAACGCAGTTTCTTTGCAGGCCTGATCTGGCTGAAGTAGGACTTCTGCTCTGGGTGTGCTACTTTGCCCTAGAGCTGAAAGGCACAACGTGCAGGCTTCTTTCCAAAGGGCGAGTTGGGCCCCACAGCATCTTGCTTCCAGCTCTTTGGGAAGCTAAGAAACAACTCGCTCTGCTCAGTGCTCTTACAGCCTACCGGGAACATCTCTTCCAAAGGCCTGTGAAACGCAGTTTCTTTGCAGGCCTCATCTGGCTGAGTAGGACTTCTGCTCTGGGTGTGCTACTTTGCCCTAGAGCTGAAAGGCACAACGTGAGGCTTCTTTCCAAAGGGCGAGTTGGGCCCCACAGCATCTTGCTTCCAGCTCTTTGGGAAGCTAAGAAACAACTCGCTCTGCACAGTGCTCTTACAGCCTACCGGGAACATCTCTTCCAAAGGCCTGTGAAACGCAGTTTCTTTGCAGGCCTGATCTGGCTGAAGTAGGACTTCTGCTCTGGGTGTGCTACTTTGCCCTAGAGCTGAAAGGCACAACGTGCAGGCTTCTTTCCAAAGGGCGAGTTGGGCCCCACAGCATCTTGCTTCCAGCTCTTTGGGAAGCTAAGAAACAACTCGCTCTGCACAGTGGTCTTACAGCCTAGTGGGAACATCTCTTCCAAAGGCCTGTGAAACGCAGTTTCTTTGCAGGCCTGATCTGGCTGAAGTAGGACTTCTGCTCTGGGTGTGCTACATTGCCCTAGAGCTGAGAGGCACAACGTGCAGGCTTCTTTCCAAAGGGCGAGTTGGGCCCCACAGCATCTTGCTTCCAGCTCTTTGGGAAGCTAAGAAACAACTCGCTGTGCACAGTGCTCTTACAGCCTACCGGGAACATCTCTTCCATAGGCCTGTGAAACGCAGTTTCTTTGCAGGCCTGATCTGGCTGAAGTAGGACTTCTGCTCTGGGTTTGCTGCTGTGCCCTAGAGCTGAAAGGCACAACGTGCAGGCTTCTTTCCAAAGGGCGAGTTGGGCCCCACAGCATCTTGCTTCCAGCTCTTTGGGAAGCTAAGAAACAACTCGCTCTGCACAGTGCTCTTACAGCCTACCGGGAACATCTCTTCCAAAGGCCTGTGAAACGCAGTTTCTTTGCAGGCCTGATCTGGCTGAAGTAGGACTTCTGCTCTGGGTGTGCTACTTTGCCCTAGAGCTGAAAGGCACAACGTGCAGTCTTCTTTCCAAAGGGCGAGTTGGGCCCCACAGCATCTTGCTTCCAGCTCTTTGGGAAGCTAAGAAACAACTCGCTCTGAACAGTGCTCTTACAGCCTAGTGGGAACGTCTCTTCCATGGGCCTGTGAAACGCAGTTTCTTTGCAGGCCTGATCTGGCTGAAGTATGACTTCTGCTCTGGGTGTGCTACTTTGCCCTAGAGCTGAAAGGCACAACGTGCAGGCTTCTTTCCAAAGGGCGAGTTGGGCCCCACAGCATCTTGCTTCCAGCTCTTTGGGAAGCTAAGAAACAACTCGCTCTGCACAGTGCTCTTACAGCCTACCGGGAACATCTCTTCCAAAGGCCTGTGAAACGCAGTTTCTTTGCAGGCCTGATCTGGCTGAAGTAGGACTTCTGCTCTGGGTGTGCTACTTTGCCCTAGAGCTGAAAGGCACAACGTGCAGGCTTCTTTCCAAAGGGCGAGTTGGGCCCCACAGCATCTTGCTTCCAGCTCTTTGGGAAGCTAAGAAACAACTCGCTCTGCACAGTGCTCTTACAGCCTACCGGGAACATCTCTTCCAAAGGCCTGTGAAACGCAGTTTCTTTGCAGGCCTGATCTGGCTGAAGTAGGACTTCTGCTCTGGGTGTGCTACTTTGCCCTAGAGCTGAAAGGCACAACGTGCAGGCTTCTTTCCAAAGGGCGAGTTGGGCCCCACAGCATCTTGCTTTCTTCTCTTTGGGAAGCTAAGAAACAACTCGCTCTGCACAGTGCTCTTACAGCCTAGTGGGAACATCTCTTCCATAGGCCTGTGAAACGCAGTTTCTTTGCAGGCCTGATCTGGCTGAAGTAGGACTTCTGCTCTGGGTGTGCTACTTTGCCCTAGAGCTGAAAGGCACAACGTGCAGGCTTCTTTCCAAAGGGCGAGTTGGGCCCCACAGCATCTTGCTTCCAGCTCTTTGGGAAGCTAAGAAACAACTCGCTCTGCACAGTGCTCTTACAGCCTACCGGGAACATGTCTTCCAAAGGCCTGTGAAACGCAGTTTCTTTGCAGGCCTGATCTGGCTGAAGTAGGACTTCTGCTCTGGGTGTGCTACTTTGCCCTCGAGCTGAAAGGCACAACGTGCAGGCTTCTTTCCAAAGGGCGAGTTGGGCCCCACAGCATCTTGCTTCCAGCTCTTTGGGAAGCTAAGAAACAACTCGCTCTGCACAGTGCTCTTACAGCCTACCGGGAACATGTCTTCCAAAGGCCTGTGAAACGCAGTTTCTTTGCAGGCCTGATCTGGCTGAAGTAGGACTTGTGCTCTGGGTGTGCTACTTTGCCCTAGAGCTGAAAGGCACAACGTGAGGCTTCTTTCCAAAGGGCGAGTTGGGCCCCACAGCATCTTGCTTCCAGCTCTTTGGGAAGCTAAGAAGCAACTCGCTCTGCACAGTGCTCTTACAGCCTACGGGGAACATCTCTTCCATAGACCTGTGAAACGCAGTTTCTTTGCAGGCCTGATCTGGCTGAAGTAGGACTTCTGCTCTGGGTGAGCTACTTTGCCCTCGAGCTGAAAGGCACAACGTGCAGGCTTCTTTCCAAAGGGCGAGTTGGGCCCCACAGCATCTTGCTTCCAGCTCTTTGGGAAGCTAAGAAACAACTCGCTCTGCACAGTGCTCTTACAGCCTAGTGGGAACATCTCTTCCAAAGGCCTGTGAAACGCAGTTTCTTTGCAGGCCTGATCTGGCTGAAGTAGGACTTCTGCTCTGGGTGTGCTACTTTGCCCTAGAGCTGAAAGGCACAACGTGCAGGCTTCTTTCCAAAGGGCGAGTTGGGCCCCACAGCATCTTGCTTCCAGCTCTTTGGGAAGCTAAGAAACAACTCGCTCTGCACAGTGCTCTTACAGCCTACCGGGAACATCTCTTCCAAAGGCCTGTGAAACGCAGTTTCTTTGCAGGCCTGATCTGGCTGAAGTAGGACTTCTGCTCTGGGTGTGCTACTTTGCCCTAGAGCTGAAAGGCACAACGTGCAGGCTTCTTTCCAAAGGGCGAGTTGGGCCCCACAGCATCTTGCTTCCAGCTCTTTGGGAAGCTAAGAAACAACTCGCTCTGCACAGTGCTCTTACAGCCTAGTGGGAACATCTCTTCCATAGGCCTGTGAAACGCAGTTTCTTTGCAGGCCTGATCTGGCTGAAGTAGGACTTCTGCTCTGGGTGTGCTACTTTGCCCTAGAGCTGAAAGGCACAACGTGCAGGCTTCTTTCCAAAGGGCGAGTTGGGCCCCACAGCATCTTGCTTCCAGCTCTTTGGGAAGCTAAGAAACAACTCGCTCTGCACAGTGCTCTTACAGCCTACCGGGAACATCTCTTCCAAAGGCCTGTGAAACGCAGTTTCTTTGCAGGCCTGATCTGGCTGAAGTAGGACTTCTGCTCTGGGTGTGCTACTTTGCCCTAGAGCTGAAAGGCACAATGTGCAGGCTTCTTTCCAAAGGGCGAGTTGGGCCCCACAGCATCTTGCTTCCAGCTCTTTGGGAAGCTAAGAAACAACTCGCTCTGCACAGTGCTCTTACAGCCTAGTGGGAACATCTCTTCCAAAGGCCTGTGAAACGCAGTTTCTTTGCAGGCCTGATGTAGCTGAAGTAGGACTTCTGCTCTAGGTGTGCTACTTTGCCCTAGAGCTGAAAGGCACAACGTGCAGGCTTCTTTCCAAAGGGCGAGTTGGGCCCCACAGCATCTTGCTTCCTTCTCTTTGGGAAGCTAAGAAACAACTCTCTCTGCACAGTGCTCTTACAGCCTAGTGGGAACATCTCTTCCAAAGGCCTGTGAAACGCAGTTTCTTTGCAGGCCTGATCTGGCTGAAGTAGGACTTCTGCTCTGGGTGTGCTACTTTGCCCTAGAGCTGAAAGGCACAACGTGCAGGCTTCTTTCCCAAGGGCGAGTTGGGCCGCACAGCATCTTGCTTCCAGCTCTTTGGGAAGCTAAGATACAACTCGCTCTGGACAGTGCTCTTACAGACTACCGGGAACATGTCTTCCAAAGGCCTGTGAAACGCAGTTTCTTTGCAGGCCTGATCTGGCTGAAGTAGGACTTCTGCTCTGGGTGTGCTACTTTGCCCTAGAGCTGAAAGGCACAACGTGCAGGCTTCTTTCCAAAGGGCGAGTTGGGCCCCACAGCATCTTGCTTCCAGCTCTTTGGGAAGCTAAGAAACAACTCGCTCTGCTCAGTGCTCTTACAGCCTACCGGGAACGTCTCTTCCAAAGGCCTGTGAAACGCAGTTTCTTTGCAGGCCTGATCTGGCTGAAGTAGGACTTGTGCTCTGGGTGTGCTAATTTGCCCTAGAGCTGAAAGGCACAACGTGCAGGCTTCTTTCCAAAGAGCGAGTTGGGCCCCACAGCATCTTGCTTCCAGCTCTTTGGGAAGCGAAGAAACAACTCGCTCTGCACAGTGCTCTTAGAGCCTACGGGGAACATCTCTTCCATAGACCTGTGAAACGCAGTTTCTTTGCAGGCCTGATCTGGCTGAAGTAGGACTTCTGCTCTGGGTGCGCTACTTTGCCCTAGAGCTGAAAGGCACAACGTGCAGGCTTCTTTCCAAAGGGCGAGTTGGGCCCCACAGCATCTTGCTTCCAGCTCTTTGGGAAGCTAAGAAACAACTCGCTCTGCACAGTGCTCTTAGAGCCTACGGGGAACATCTCTTCCATAGACCTGTGAAACGCAGTTTCTTTGCAGGCCTGATCTGGCTGAAGTAGGACTTCTGCTCTGGGTGTGCTACTTTGCCCTAGAGCTGAAAGGCACAACGTGCAGGCTTCTTTCCAAAGGGCGAGTTGGGCCCCACAGGATCTTGCTTCCAGCTCTTTGGGAAGCTAAGAAACAACTCGCTCTGCACAGTGCTCTTACAGCCTAGTGGGAAGATCTCTTCCAAAGGCCTGTGAAACGCAGTTTCTTTGCAGGCCTGATCTGGCTGAAGTAGGACTTCTGCTCTGGGTGTGCTACTTTGCCCTAGAGCTGAAAGGCACAACGTGCAGGCTTCTTTCCAAAGGGCGAGTTGGGCCCCACAGCATCTTGCTTCCAGCTCTTTGGGAAGCTAAGAAACAACTCGCTCTGCACAGTGCTCTTACAGACTACCGGGAACATGTCTTCCAAAGGGCTGTGAAACGCAGTTTCTTTGCAGGCCTTATCTGGCTGAAGTAGGACTTCTGCTCTGGGTGTGCTACTTTGTCCTAGAGCTGAAAGGCACAACGTGCAGGCTTCTTTCCAAAGGGCGAGTTGGGCCCCACAGCATCTTGCTTCCAGCTCTTTGGGAAGCTAAGAAACAACTAGCTCTGCACAGTGCTCTTACAGCCTACTGGGAACATCTCTTCCTAAGGCCTGTGAAATGCAGTTTCTTTGCAGGCCTGATCTGGCTGAAGTAGGACTTCTGCTCTGGGTGTGCTACTTTGCCCTAGAGCTGAAAGGCACAACGTGCAGGCTTCTTTCCAAAGGGCGAGTTGGGCCCCACAGCATCTTGCTTCCAGCTCTTTGGGAAGCTAAGAAACAACTCGCTCTGCACAGTGCTCTTACAGCCTACCGGGAACATCTCTTCCAAAGGCCTGTGAAACGCAGTTTCTTTGCAGGCCTGATCTGGCTGAAGTAGGACTTCTGCTCTGGGTGTGCTACTTTGCCCTAGAGCTGAAAGGCACAACGTGCAGGCTTCTTTCCAAAGGGCGAGTTGGGCCCCACAGCATCTTGCTTCCAGCTCTTTGGGAAGATAAGAAACAACTCGCTCTGCACAGTGCTCTTACAGCCTAGTGGGAACATCTCTTCCATAGGCCTGTGAAACGCAGTTTCTTTGCAGGCCTGATCTGGCTGAAGTAGGACTTCTGCTCTGGGTGTGCTACTTTGCCCTAGAGCTGAAAGGCACAACGTGCAGGCTTCTTTCCAAAGGGCGAGTTGGGCCCCACAGCATCTTGCTTCCAGCTCTTTGGGAAGCTAAGAAACAACTCGCTCTGCACAGTGCTCTTACAGCCTACCGGGAACATCTCTTCCAAAGGCCTGTGAAACGCAGTTTCTTTGCAGGCCTGATCTGGCTGAAGTAGGACTTCTGCTCTGGGTGTGCTACTTTGCCCTAGAGCTGAAAGGCACAACGTGCAGGCTTCTTTCCAAAGGGCGAGTTGGGCCCCACAGCATCTTGCTTCCAGCTCTTTGGGAAGCTAAGAAACAACTCGCTCTGCACAGTGCTCTTACAGCCTAGTGGGAAGATCTCTTCCAAAGGCCTGTGAAACGCAGTTTCTTTGCAGGCCTGATCTGGCTGAAGTAGGATTTCTGCTCTGGGTGTGCTACTTTGCCCTAGAGCTGAAAGGCACAACGTGCAGGCTTCTTTCCAAAGGGCGAGTTCGGCCCCACAGCATCTTGCTTCCAGCTCTTTGGGAAGCTAAGAAACAACTCGCTCTGCACAGTGCTCTTACAGCCTACCGGGAACATCACTTCCAAAGGCCTGTGAAACGCAGTTTCTTTGCAGGCCTGATCTGGCTGAAGTAGGACTTCTGCTCTGGGTGTGCTACTTTGCCCTAGAGCTGAAAGGCACAACATGCAGGCTTCTTTCCAAGGGGCGAGTTGGGCCCCACAGCATCTTGCTTCCAGCTCTTTGGGAAGCTAAGAAACAACTCGCTCTGCACAGTGCTCTTACAGCCTACCGGGAACATCTCTTCCAAAGGCCTGTGAAACGCAGTTTCTTTGCAGGCCTGATCTGGCTGAAGTAGGACTTCTGCTCTGGGTGCGCTACTTTGCCCTAGAGCTGAAAGGCACAACGTGCAGGCTTCTTTCCAAAGGGCGAGATGGGCCCCACAGCATCTTGCTTCCATCTCTTTGGGAAGCTAAGATACAACTCGCTCTGCACAGTGCTCTTACAGCCTACCGGGAACATCTCTTCCAAAGACCTGTGAAACGCAGTTTCTTAGCAGGCCTGATCTGGCTGAAGTAGGACTTCTCCTTTGGGTGTGCTACTTTGCCCTAGAGCTGAAAGGCACAATGTGCAGGCTTCTTTCCAAAGGGCGAGTTGGGCCCCACAGCATCTTGCTTCCAGCTCTTTGGGAAGCTAAGAAACAACTCGCTCTGCACAGTGCTCTTACAGCCTAGTGGGAACATCTCTTCCATAGGCCTGTGAAACGCAGTTTCTTTGCAGGCCTGATCTGGCTGAAGTAGGACTTCTGCTTTGGGTGTGCTACTTTGCCCTAGAGCTGAAAGGCACAACGTGCAGGCTTCTTTCCAAAGGGCGAGTTGGGCCCCACAGCATCTTGCTTCCAGCTCTTTGGGAAGCTAAGAAACAACTCGCTCTGCACAGTGCTCTTACAGCCTAGTGGGAACATCTCTTCCAAAGGCCTGTGAAACGCAGTTTCTTTGCAGGCCTGATGTAGCTGAAGTAGGACTTCTGCTCTAGGTGTGCTACTTTGCCCTAGAGCTGAAAGGCACAACGTGCAGGCTTCTTTCCAAAGGGCGAGTTGGGCCCCACAGCATCTTGCTTCCTTCTCTTTGGGAAGCTAAGAAACAACTCTCTCTGCACAGTGCTCTTACAGCCTAGTGGGAACATCTCTTCCAAAGGCCTGTGAAACGCAGTTTCTTTGCAGGCCTGATCTGGCTGAAGTAGGACTTCTGCTCTGGGTGTGCTACTTTGCCCTAGAGCTGAAAGGCACAACGTGCAGGCTTCTTTCCCAAGGGCGAGTTGGGCCGCACAGCATCTTGCTTCCAGCTCTTTGGGAAGCTAAGATACAACTCGCTCTGGACAGTGCTCTTACAGACTACCGGGAACATGTCTTCCAAAGGCCTGTGAAACGCAGTTTCTTTGCAGGCCTGATCTGGCTGAAGTAGGACTTGTGCTCTGGGTGTGCTACTTTGCCCTAGAGCTGAAAGGCACAACGTGCAGGCTTCTTTCCAAAGGGCGAGTTGGGCCCCACAGCATCTTGCTTCCAGCTCTTTGGGAAGCTAAGAAACAACTCGCTCTGCACAGTGCTCTTACAGACTACCGGGAACATGTCTTCCAAAGGGCTGTGAAACGCAGTTTCTTTGCAGGCCTTATCTGGCTGAAGTAGGACTTCTGCTCTGGGTGTGCTACTTTGTCCTAGAGCTGAAAGGCACAACGTGCAGGCTTCTTTCCAAAGGGCGAGTTGGGCCCCACAGCATCTTGCTTCCAGCTCTTTGGGAAGCTAAGAAACAACTAGCTCTGCACAGTGCTCTTACAGCCTACTGGGAACATCTCTTCCTAAGGCCTGTGAAATGCAGTTTCTTTGCAGGCCTGATCTGGCTGAAGTAGGACTTCTGCTCTGGGTGTGCTACTTTGCCCTAGAGCTGAAAGGCACAACGTGCAGGCTTCTTTCCAAAGGGCGAGTTGGGCCCCACAGCATCTTGCTTCCAGCTCTTTGGGAAGCTAAGAAACAACTCGCTCTGCACAGTGCTCTTACAGCCTACCGGGAACATCTCTTCCAAAGGCCTGTGAAACGCAGTTTCTTTGCAGGCCTGATCTGGCTGAAGTAGGACTTCTGCTCTGGGTGTGCTACTTTGCCCTAGAGCTGAAAGGCACAACGTGCAGGCTTCTTTCCAAAGGGCGAGTTGGGCCCCACAGCATCTTGCTTCCAGCTCTTTGGGAAGATAAGAAACAACTCGCTCTGCACAGTGCTCTTACAGCCTAGTGGGAACATCTCTTCCATAGGCCTGTGAAACGCAGTTTCTTTGCAGGCCTGATCTGGCTGAAGTAGGACTTCTGCTCTGGGTGTGCTACTTTGCCCTAGAGCTGAAAGGCACAACGTGCAGGCTTCTTTCCAAAGGGCGAGTTGGGCCCCACAGCATCTTGCTTCCAGCTCTTTGGGAAGCTAAGAAACAACTCGCTCTGCACAGTGCTCTTACAGCCTACCGGGAACATCTCTTCCAAAGGCCTGTGAAACGCAGTTTCTTTGCAGGCCTGATCTGGCTGAAGTAGGACTTCTGCTCTGGGTGTGCTACTTTGCCCTAGAGCTGAAAGGCACAACGTGCAGGCTTCTTTCCAAAGGGCGAGTTGGGCCCCACAGCATCTTGCTTCCAGCTCTTTGGGAAGCTAAGAAACAACTCGCTCTGCACAGTGCTCTTACAGCCTACCGGGAACATCACTTCCAAAGGCCTGTGAAACGCAGTTTCTTTGCAGGCCTGATCTGGCTGAAGTAGGACTTCTGCTCTGGGTGTGCTACTTTGCCCTAGAGCTGAAAGGCACAACATGCAGGCTTCTTTCCAAGGGGCGAGTTGGGCCCCACAGCATCTTGCTTCCAGCTCTTTGGGAAGCTAAGAAACAACTCGCTCTGCACAGTGCTCTTACAGCCTACCGGGAACATCTCTTCCAAAGGCCTGTGAAACGCAGTTTCTTTGCAGGCCTGATCTGGCTGAAGTAGGACTTCTGCTCTGGGTGCGCTACTTTGCCCTAGAGCTGAAAGGCACAACGTGCAGGCTTCTTTCCAAAGGGCGAGATGGGCCCCACAGCATCTTGCTTCCATCTCTTTGGGAAGCTAAGATACAACTCGCTCTGCACAGTGCTCTTACAGCCTACCGGGAACATCTCTTCCAAAGACCTGTGAAACGCAGTTTCTTAGCAGGCCTGATCTGGCTGAAGTAGGACTTCTCCTTTGGGTGTGCTACTTTGCCCTAGAGCTGAAAGGCACAATGTGCAGGCTTCTTTCCAAAGGGCGAGTTGGGCCCCACAGCATCTTGCTTCCAGCTCTTTGGGAAGCTAAGAAACAACTCGCTCTGCACAGTGCTCTTACAGCCTAGTGGGAACATCTCTTCCATAGGCCTGTGAAACGCAGTTTCTTTGCAGGCCTGATCTGGCTGAAGTAGGACTTCTGCTCTGGGTGTGCTACTTTGCCCTAGAGCTGAAAGGCACAACGTGCAGGCTTCTTTCCAAAGGGCGAGTTGGGCCCCACAGCATCTTGCTTCCAGCTCTTTGGGAAGCTAAGAAACAACTCGCTCTGCACAGTTCTCTTACAGCCTAGTGGGAACATCTCTTCCAAAGGCCTGTGAAACGCAGTTTCTTTGCAGGCCTGATGTAGCTGAAGTAGGACTTCTGCTCTAGGTGTGCTACTTTGCCCTAGAGCTGAAAGGCACAACGTGCAGGCTTCTTTCCAAAGGGCGAGTTGGGCCCCACAGCATCTTGCTTCCTTCTCTTTGGGAAGCTAAGAAACAACTCTCTCTGCACAGTGCTCTTACAGCCTAGTGGGAACATCTCTTCCAAAGGCCTGTGAAACGCAGTTTCTTTGCAGGCCTGATCTGGCTGAAGTAGGACTTCTGCTCTGGGTGTGCTACTTTGCCCTAGAGCTGAAAGGCACAACGTGCAGGCTTCTTTCCCAAGGGCGAGTTGGGCCGCACAGCATCTTGCTTCCAGCTCTTTGGGAAGCTAAGATACAACTCGCTCTGGACAGTGCTCTTACAGACTACCGGGAACATGTCTTCCAAAGGCCTGTGAAACGCAGTTTCTTTGCAGGCCTGATCTGGCTGAAGTAGGACTTGTGCTCTGGGTGTGCTACTTTGCCCTAGAGCTGAAAGGCACAACGTGCAGGCTTCTTTCCAAAGGGCGAGTTGGGCCCCACAGCATCTTGCTTCCAGCTCTTTGGGAAGCTAAGAAACAACTCGCTCTGCACAGTGCTCTTACAGACTACCGGGAACATGTCTTCCAAAGGGCTGTGAAACGCAGTTTCTTTGCAGGCCTTATCTGGCTGAAGTAGGACTTCTGCTCTGGGTGTGCTACTTTGTCCTAGAGCTGAAAGGCACAACGTGCAGGCTTCTTTCCAAAGGGCGAGTTGGGCCCCACAGCATCTTGCTTCCAGCTCTTTGGGAAGCTAAGAAACAACTAGCTCTGCACAGTGCTCTTACAGCCTACTGGGAACATCTCTTCCTAAGGCCTGTGAAATGCAGTTTCTTTGCAGGCCTGATCTGGCTGAAGTAGGACTTCTGCTCTGGGTGTGCTACTTTGCCCTAGAGCTGAAAGGCACAACGTGCAGGCTTCTTTCCAAAGGGCGAGTTGGGCCCCACAGCATCTTGCTTCCAGCTCTTTGGGAAGCTAAGAAACAACTCGCTCTGCACAGTGCTCTTACAGCCTACCGGGAACATCTCTTCCAAAGGCCTGTGAAACGCAGTTTCTTTGCAGGCCTGATCTGGCTGAAGTAGGACTTCTGCTCTGGGTGTGCTACTTTGCCCTAGAGCTGCAAGGCACAACGTGCAGGCTTCTTTCCAAAGGGCGAGTTGGGCCCCACAGCATCTTGCTTCCAGCTCTTTGGGAAGATAAGAAACAACTCGCTCTGCACAGTGCTCTTACAGCCTAGTGGGAACATCTCTTCCATAGGCCTGTGAAACGCAGTTTCTTTGCAGGCCTGATCTGGCTGAAGTAGGACTTCTGCTCTGGGTGTGCTACTTTGCCCTAGAGCTGAAAGGCACAACGTGCAGGCTTCTTTCCAAAGGGCGAGTTGGGCCCCACAGCATCTTGCTTCCAGCTCTTTGGGAAGCTAAGAAACAACTCGCTCTGCACAGTGCTCTTACAGCCTACCGGGAACATCTCTTCCAAAGGCCTGTGAAACGCAGTTTCTTTGCAGGCCTGATCTGGCTGAAGTAGGACTTCTGCTCTGGGTGTGCTACTTTGCCCTAGAGCTGAAAGGCACAACGTGCAGGCTTCTTTCCAAAGGGCGAGTTGGGCCCCACAGCATCTTGCTTCCAGCTCTTTGGGAAGCTAAGAAACAACTCGCTCTGCACAGTGCTCTTACAGCCTAGTGGGAAGATCTCTTCCAAAGGCCTGTGAAACGCAGTTTCTTTGCAGGCCTGATCTGGCTGAAGTAGGACTTCTGCTCTGGGTGTGCTACTTTGCCCTAGAGCTGAAAGGCACAACGTGCAGGCTTCTTTCCAAAGGGCGAGTTCGGCCCCACAGCATCTTGCTTCCAGCTCTTTGGGAAGCTAAGAAACAACTCGCTCTGCACAGTGCTCTTACAGCCTACCGGGAACATCACTTCCAAAGGCCTGTGAAACGCAGTTTCTTTGCAGGCCTGATCTGGCTGAAGTAGGACTTCTGCTCTGGGTGTGCTACTTTGCCCTAGAGCTGAAAGGCACAACATGCAGGCTTCTTTCCAAGGGGCGAGTTGGGCCCCACAGCATCTTGCTTCCAGCTCTTTGGGAAGCTAAGAAACAACTCGCTCTGCACAGTGCTCTTACAGCCTACCGGGAACATCTCTTCCAAAGGCCTGTGAAACGCAGTTTCTTTGCAGGCCTGATCTGGCTGAAGTAGGACTTCTGCTCTGGGTGTGCTACTTTGCCCTAGAGCTGAAAGGCACAACGTGCAGGCTTCTTTCCAAAGGGCGAGATGGGCCCCACAGCATCTTGCTTCCATCTCTTTGGGAAGCTAAGATACAACTCGCTCTGCACAGTGCTCTTACAGCCTACCGGGAACATCTCTTCCAAAGACCTGTGAAACGCAGTTTCTTAGCAGGCCTGATCTGGCTGAAGTAGGACTTCTCCTTTGGGTGTGCTACTTTGCCCTAGAGCTGAAAGGCACAATGTGCAGGCTTCTTTCCAAAGGGCGAGTTGGGCCCCACAGCATCTTGCTTCCAGCTCTTTGGGAAGCTAAGAAACAACTCGCTCTGCACAGTGCTCTTACAGCCTAGTGGGAACATCTCTTCCATAGGCCTGTGAAACGCAGTTTCTTTGCAGGCCTGATCTGGCTGAAGTAGGACTTCTGCTCTGGGTGTGCTACTTTGCCCTAGAGCTGAAAGGCACAACGTGCAGGCTTCTTTCCAAAGGGCGAGTTGGGCCCCACAGCATCTTGCTTCCAGCTCTTTGGGAAGCTAAGAAACAACTCGCTCTGCACAGTGCTCTTACAGCCTAGTGGGAACATCTCTTCCAAAGGCCTGTGAAACGCAGTTTCTTTGCAGGCCTGATGTAGCTGAAGTAGGACTTCTGCTCTAGGTGTGCTACTTTGCCCTAGAGCTGAAAGGCACAACGTGCAGGCTTCTTTCCAAAGGGCGAGTTGGGCCCCACAGCATCTTGCTTCCTTCTCTTTGGGAAGCTAAGAAACAACTCTCTCTGCACAGTGCTCTTACAGCCTAGTGGGAACATCTCTTCCAAAGGCCTGTGAAACGCAGTTTCTTTGCAGGCCTGATCTGGCTGAAGTAGGACTTCTGCTCTGGGTGTGCTACTTTGCCCTAGAGCTGAA
The DNA here is from genome assembly GCF_041296265.1 of Equus caballus. NCBI lineage: Eukaryota > Metazoa > Chordata > Mammalia > Perissodactyla > Equidae > Equus > Equus caballus. Next base: position 45,174,780 of record NC_091692.1, read on the forward strand.
AGGCACAACGTGCAGGCTTCTTTCCCAAGGGCGAGTTGGGCCGCACAGCATCTTGCTTCCAGCTCTTTGGGAAGCTAAGATACAACTCGCTCTGGACAGTGCTCTTACAGACTACCGGGAACATGTCTTCCAAAGGCCTGTGAAACGCAGTTTCTTTGCAGGCCTGATCTGGCTGAAGTAGGACTTCTGCTCTGGGTGTGCTACTTTGCCCTAGAGCTGAAAGGCACAACGTGCAGGCTTCTTTCCAAAGGGCGAGTTGGGCCCCACAGCATCTTGCTTCCAGCTCTTTGGGAAGCTAAGAAACAACTCGCTCTGCTCAGTGCTCTTACAGCCTACCAGGAACGTCTCTTCCAAAGGCCTGTGAAACGCAGTTTCTTTGCAGGCCTGATCTGGCTGAAGTAGGACTTGTGCTCTGGGTGTGCTAATTTGCCCTAGAGCTGAAAGGCACAACGTGCAGGCTTCTTTCCAAAGAGCGAGTTGGGCCCCACAGCATCTTGCTTCCAGCTCTTTGGGAAGCGAAGAAACAACTCGCTCTGCACAGTGCTCTTAGAGCCTACGGGGAACATCTCTTCCATAGACCTGTGAAACGCAGTTTCTTTGCAGGCCTGATCTGGCTGAAGTAGGACTTCTGCTCTGGGTGCGCTACTTTGCCCTAGAGCTGAAAGGCACAACGTGCAGGCTTCTTTCCAAAGGGCGAGTTGGGCCCCACAGCATCTTGCTTCCAGCTCTTTGGGAAGCTAAGAAACAACTCGCTCTGCACAGTGCTCTTAGAGCCTACGGGGAACATCTCTTCCATAGACCTGTGAAACGCAGTTTCTTTGCAGGCCTGATCTGGCTGAAGTAGGACTTCTGCTCTGGGTGTGCTACTTTGCCCTAGAGCTGAAAGGCACAACGTGCAGGCTTCTTTCCAAAGGGCGAGTTGGGCCCCACAGGATCTTGCTTCCAGCTCTTTGGGAAGCTAAGAAACAACTCGCTCTGCACAGTGCTCTTACAGCCTAGTGGGAAGATCTCTTCCAAAGGCCTGTGAAACGCAGTTTCTTTGCAGGCCTGATCTGGCTGAAGTAGGACTTCTGCTCTGGGTGTGCTACTTTGCCCTAGAGCTGAAAGGCACAACGTGCAGGCTTCTTTCCAAAGGGCGAGTTGGGCCCCACAGCATCTTGCTTCCAGCTCTTTGGGAAGCTAAGAAACAACTCGCTCTGCACAGTGCTCTTACAGCCTACCGGGAACATGTCTTCCAAAGACCTGTGAAACGCAGTTTCTTTGCAGGCCTGATCTGGCTGAAGTAGGACTTCTGCTCTGGGTGTGCTACTTTGCCCTAGAGCTGAAAGGCACAACGTGCAGGCTTCTTTCCAAAGGGGGAGTTGGGCCCCACAGCATCTTGCTTCCAGCTCTTTGGGAAGCTAAGAAACAACTCGCTCTGCACAGTGCTCTTACAGCCTACCGGGAACATCTATTCCAAAGGTCTCTGAAACGCAGTTTCTTTGCAGGCCTGATCTGGCTGAAGTAGGACTTCTGCTCTGGGTTTGTTACTTTGCCCTAGAGCTGAAAGGCACAACGTGCAGGCTTCTTTCCAAAGGGCGAGTTGGGCCCCACAGCATCTTGCTTCCAGCTCTTTGGGAAGCTAAGAAACAACTCGCTCTGCACAGTGCTCTTACAGCCTACCGGGAACATCTCTTCCAAAGGCCTGTGAAACGCAGTTTCTTTGCAGGCCTGATCTGGCTGAAGTAGGACTTCTGCTCTGGGTGTGCTACTTTGCCCTAGAGCTGAAAGGCACAACGTGCAGGCTTCTTTCCAAAGGGCGAGTTGGGCCCCACAGCATCTTGCTTCCAGCTCTTTGGGAAGCTAAGAAACAACTCGCTCTGCACAGTGCTCTTACAGACTACCGGGAACATGTCTTCCAAAGGGCTGTGAAACGCAGTTTCTTTGCAGGCCTTATCTGGCTGAAGTAGGACTTCTGCTCTGGGTGTGCTACTTTGTCCTAGAGCTGAAAGGCACAACGTGCAGGCTTCTTTCCAAAGGGCGAGTTGGGCCCCACAGCATCTTGCTTCCAGCTCTTTGGGAAGCTAAGAAACAACTAGCTCTGCACAGTGCTCTTACAGCCTACTGGGAACATCTCTTCCTAAGGCCTGTGAAATGCAGTTTCTTTGCAGGCCTGATCTGGCTGAAGTAGGACTTCTGCTCTGGGTGTGCTACTTTGCCCTAGAGCTGAAAGGCACAACGTGCAGGCTTCTTTCCAAAGGGCGAGTTGGGCCCCACAGCATCTTGCTTCCAGCTCTTTGGGAAGCTAAGAAACAACTCGCTCTGCACAGTGCTCTTACAGCCTACCGGGAACATCTCTTCCAAAGGCCTGTGAAACGCAGTTTCTTTGCAGGCCTCATCTGGCTGAAGTAGGACTTCTGCTCTGGGTGTGCTACTTTGCCCTAGAGCTGAAAGGCACAACGTGCAGGCTTCTTTCCCAAGGGCGAGTTGGGCCGCACAGCATCTTGCTTCCAGCTCTTTGGGAAGCTAAGAAACAACTCGCTCTGCACAGTGCTCTTACAGCCTAGTGGGAACATCTCTTCCATAGGCCTGTGAAACGCAGTTTCTTTGCAGGCCTGATCTGGCTGAAGTAGGACTTCTGCTCTGGGTGTGCTACTTTGCCCTAGAGCTGAAAGGCACAACGTGCAGGCTTCTTTCCAAAGGGCGAGTTGGGCCCCACAGCATCTTGCTTCCAGCTCTTTGGGAAGCTAAGAAACAACTCGCTCTGCACAGTGCTCTTACAGCCTACCGGGAACATCTCTTCCAAAGGCCTGTGAAACGCAGTTTCTTTGCAGGCCTGATCTGGCTGAAGTAGGACTTCTGCTCTGGGTGTGCTACTTTGCCCTAGAGCTGAAAGGCACAACGTGCAGGCTTCTTTCCAAAGGGCGAGTTGGGCCCCACAGCATCTTGCTTCCAGCTCTTTGGGAAGCTAAGAAACAACTCGCTCTGCACAGTGCTCTTACAGCCTAGTGGGAAGATCTCTTCCAAAGGCCTGTGAAACGCAGTTTCTTTGCAGGCCTGATCTGGCTGAAGTAGGACTTCTGCTCTGGGTGTGCTACTTTGCCCTAGAGCTGAAAGGCACAACGTGCAGGCTTCTTTCCAAAGGGCGAGTTCGGCCCCACAGCATCTTGCTTCCAGCTCTTTGGGAAGCTAAGAAACAACTCGCTCTGCACAGTGCTCTTACAGCCTACCGGGAACATCACTTCCAAAGGCCTGTGAAACGCAGTTTCTTTGCAGGCCTGATCTGGCTGAAGTAGGACTTCTGCTCTGGGTGTGCTACTTTGCCCTAGAGCTGAAAGGCACAACATGCAGGCTTCTTTCCAAGGGGCGAGTTGGGCCCCACAGCATCTTGCTTCCAGCTCTTTGGGAAGCTAAGATACAACTCGCTCTGCACAGTGCTCTTACAGCCTACCGGGAACATCTCTTCCAAAGACCTGTGAAACGCAGTTTCTTAGCAGGCCTGATCTGGCTGAAGTAGGACTTCTCCTTTGGGTGTGCTTTTTGCCCTAGAGCTGAAAGGCACAACGTGCAGGCTTCTTTCCAAAGGGCGAGTTGGGCCCCACAGCATCTTGCTTCCAGCTCTTTGGGAAGCTAAGAAACAACTCGCTCTGCACAGTGCTCTTACAGCCTAGTGGGAACATCTCTTCCATAGGCCTGTGAAACGCAGTTTCTTTGCAGGCCTGATCTGGCTGAAGTAGGACTTCTGCTCTGGGTGTGCTACTTTGCCCTAGAGCTGAAAGGCACAACGTGCAGGCTTCTTTCCAAAGGGCGAGTTGGGCCCCACAGCATCTTGCTTCCAGCTCTTTGGGAAGCTAAGAAACAACTCGCTCTGCACAGTGCTCTTACAGCCTAGTGGGAACATCTCTTCCAAAGGCCTGTGAAACGCAGTTTCTTTGCAGGCCTGATGTAGCTGAAGTAGGACTTCTGCTCTAGGTGTGCTACTTTGCCCTAGAGCTGAAAGGCACAACGTGCAGGCTTCTTTCCAAAGGGCGAGTTGGGTCCCACAGCATCTTGCTTCCTTCTCTTTGGGAAGCTAAGAAACAACTCTCTCTGCACAGTGCTCTTACAGCCTAGTGGGAACATCTCTTCCAAAGGCCTGTGAAACGCAGTTTCTTTGCAGGCCTGATCTGGCTGAAGTAGGACTTCTGCTCTGGGTGTGCTACTTTGCCCTAGAGCTGAAAGGCACAACGTGCAGGCTTCTTTCCCAAGGGCGAGTTGGGCCGCACAGCATCTTGCTTCCAGCTCTTTGGGAAGCTAAGATACAACTCGCTCTGGACAGTGCTCTTACAGACTACCGGGAACATGTCTTCCAAAGGCCTGTGAAATGCAGTTTCTTTGCAGGCCTGATCTGGCTGAAGTAGGACTTCTGCTCTGGGTGTGCTACTTTGCCCTAGAGCTGAAAGGCACAACGTGCAGGCTTCTTTCCAAAGGGCGAGTTGGGCCCCACAGCATCTTGCTTCCAGCTCTTTGGGAAGCTAAGAAACAACTCGCTCTGCTCAGTGCTCTTACAGCCTACCGGGAACGTCTCTTCCAAAGGCCTGTGAAACGCAGTTTCTTTGCAGGCCTGATCTGGCTGAAGTAGGACTTGTGCTCTGGGTGTGCTAATTTGCCCTAGAGCTGAAAGGCACAACGTGCAGGCTTCTTTCCAAAGGGCGAGTTGGGCCCCACAGCATCTTGCTTCCAGCTCTTTGGGAAGCTAAGAAACAACTCGCTCTGCACAGTGCTCTTACAGCCTACCGGGAACATGTCTTCCAAAGACCTGTGAAACGCAGTTTCTTTGCAGGCCTGATCTGGCTGAAGTAGGACTTCTGCTCTGGGTGTGCTACTTTGCCCTAGAGCTGAAAGGCACAACGTGCAGGCTTCTTTCCAAAGGGGGAGTTGGGCCCCACAGCATCTTGCTTCCAGCTCTTTGGGAAGCTAAGAAACAACTCGCTCTGCACAGTGCTCTTACAGCCTACCGGGAACATCTATTCCAAAGGTCTCTGAAACGCAGTTTCTTTGCAGGCCTGATCTGGCTGAAGTAGGACTTCTGCTCTGAGTTTGTTACTTTGCCCTAGAGCTGAAAGGCACAACGTGCAGGCTTCTTTCCAAAGGGGGAGTTGGGCCCCACAGCATCTTGCTTCCAGCTCTTTGGGAAGCTAAGAAACAACTCGCTCTGCACAGTGCTCTTACAGCCTACCGGGAACATCTCTTCCAAAGGCCTGTGAAACGCAGTTTCTTTGCAGGCCTGATCTGGCTGAAGTAGGACTTCTGCTCTGGGTGTGCTACTTTGCCCTAGAGCTGAAAGGCACAACGTGCAGGCTTCTTTCCAAAGGGCGAGTTGGGCCCCACAGCATCTTGCTTCCAGCTCTTTGGGAAGCTAAGAAACAACTCGCTCTGCACAGTGCTCTTACAGACTACCGGGAACATGTCTTCCAAAGGGCTGTGAAACGCAGTTTCTTTGCAGGCCTTATCTGGCTGAAGTAGGACTTCTGCTCTGGGTGTGCTACTTTGTCCTAGAGCTGAAAGGCACAACGTGCAGGCTTCTTTCCAAAGGGCGAGTTGGGCCCCACAGCATCTTGCTTCCAGCTCTTTGGGAAGCTAAGAAACAACTAGCTCTGCACAGTGCTCTTACAGCCTACTGGGAACATCTCTTCCTAAGGCCTGTGAAATGCAGTTTCTTTGCAGGCCTGATCTGGCTGAAGTAGGACTTCTGCTCTGGGTGTGCTACTTTGCCCTAGAGCTGAAAGGCACAACGTGCAGGCTTCTTTCCAAAGGGCGAGTTGGGCCCCACAGCATCTTGCTTCCAGCTCTTTGGGAAGCTAAGAAACAACTCGCTCTGCACAGTGCTCTTACAGCCTACCGGGAACATCTCTTCCAAAGGCCTGTGAAACGCAGTTTCTTTGCAGGCCTGATCTGGCTGAAGTAGGACTTCTGCTCTGGGTGTGCTACTTTGCCCTAGAGCTGAAAGGCACAACGTGCAGGCTTCTTTCCAAAGGGCGAGTTGGGCCCCACAGCATCTTGCTTCCAGCTCTTTGGGAAGCTAAGAAACAACTCGCTCTGCACAGTGCTCTTACAGCCTAGTGGGAACATCTCTTCCATAGGCCTGTGAAACGCAGTTTCTTTGCAGGCCTGATCTGGCTGAAGTAGGACTTCTGCTCTGGGTGTGCTACTTTGTCCTAGAGCTGAAAGGCACAACGTGCAGGCTTCTTTCCAAAGGGCGAGTTGGGCCCCACAGCATCTTGCTTCCAGCTCTTTGGGAAGCTAAGAAACAACTCGCTCTGCACAGTGCTCTTACAGCCTACCGGGAACATCTCTTCCAAAGGCCTGTGAAACGCAGTTTCTTTGCAGGCCTGATCTGGCTGAAGTAGGACTTCTGCTCTGGGTGTGCTACTTTGCCCTAGAGCTGAAAGGCACAACGTGCAGGCTTCTTTCCAAAGGGCGAGTTGGGCCCCACAGCATCTTGCTTCCAGCTCTTTGGGAAGCTAAGAAACAACTCGCTCTGCACAGTGCTCTTACAGCCTAGTGGGAAGATCTCTTCCAAAGGCCTGTGAAACGCAGTTTCTTTGCAGGCCTGATCTGGCTGAAGTAGGACTTCTGCTCTGGGTGTGCTACTTTGCCCTAGAGCTGAAAGGCACAACGTGCAGGCTTCTTTCCAAAGGGCGAGTTCGGCCCCACAGCATCTTGCTTCCAGCTCTTTGGGAAGCTAAGAAACAACTCGCTCTGCACAGTGCTCTTACAGCCTACCGGGAACATCTCTTCCAAAGGCCTGTGAAACGCAGTTTCTTTGCAGGCCTGATCTGGCTGAAGTAGGACTTCTGCTCTGGGTGTGCTACTTTGCCCTAGAGCTGAAAGGCACAACATGCAGGCTTCTTTCCAAGGGGCGAGTTGGGCCCCACAGCATCTTGCTTCCAGCTCTTTGGGAAGCTAAGAAACAACTCGCTCTGCACAGTGCTCTTACAGCCTACCGGGAACATCTCTTCCAAAGGCCTGTGAAACGCAGTTTCTTTGCAGGCCTGATCTGGCTGAAGTAGGACTTCTGCTCTGGGTGCGCTACTTTGCCCTAGAGCTGAAAGGCACAACGTGCAGGCTTCTTTCCAAAGGGCGAGATGGGCCCCACAGCATCTTGCTTCCATCTCTTTGGGAAGCTAAGATAAAACTCGCTCTGCACAGTGCTCTTACAGCCTACCGGGAACATCTCTTCCAAAGACCTGTGAAACGCAGTTTCTTAGCAGGCCTCATCTGGCTGAAGTAGGACTTCTCCTTTGGGTGTGCTACTTTGCCCTAGAGCTGAAAGGCACAACGTGCAGGCTTCTTTCCAAAGGGCGAGTTGGGCCCCACAGCATCTTGCTTCCAGCTCTTTGGGAAGCTAAGAAACAACTCGCTCTGCACAGTGCTCTTACAGCCTAGTGGGAACATCTCTTCCATAGGCCTGTGAAACGCAGTTTCTTTGCAGGCCTGATCTGGCTGAAGTAGGACTTCTGCTCTGGGTGTGCTACTTTGCCCTAGAGCTGAAAGGCACAACGTGCAGGCTTCTTTCCAAAGGGCGAGTTGGGCCCCACAGCATCTTGCTTCCAGCTCTTTGGGAAGCTAAGAAACAACTCGCTCTGCACAGTGCTCTTACAGCCTAGTGGGAACATCTCTTCCATAGGCCTGTGAAACGCAGTCTCTTTGCAGGCCTGATCTGGCTGAAGTAGGACTTCTGCTCTGGGTGTGCTACTTTGCCCTAGAGCTGAAAGGCACAACGTGCAGGCTTCTTTCCAAAGGGCGAGTTGGGCCCCACAGCATCTTGCTTCCAGCTCTTTGGGAAGCTAAGAAACAACTCGCTCTGCACAGTGCTCTTACAGCCTACCGGGAACATCTCTTCCAAAGGCCTGTGAAACGCAGTTTCTTTGCAGGCCTGATCTGGCTGAAGTAGGACTTCTGCTCTGGGTGTGCTACTTTGCCCTCGAGCTGAAAGGCACAACGTGCAGGCTTCTTTCCAAAGGGCGAGTTGGGCCCCACAGCATCTTGCTTCCAGCTCTTTGGGAAGCTAAGAAACAACTCGCTCTGCACAGTGCTCTTACAGCCTACCGGGAACATGTCTTCCAAAGGCCTGTGAAACGCAGTTTCTTTGCAGGCCTGATCTGGCTGAAGTAGGACTTCTGCTCTGGGTGTGCTACTTTGCCCTAGAGCTGAAAGGCACAACGTGCAGGCTTCTTTCCAAAGGGCGAGTTGGGCCCCACAGCATCTTGCTTCCAGCTCTTTGGGAAGCTAAGAAACAACTCGCTCTGCACAGTGCTCTTACAGCCTAGTGGGAACATCTCTTCCAAAGGCCTGTGAAACGCAGTTTCTTTGCAGGCCTGGTCTGGCTGAAGTAGGACTTCTGCTCTGGGTGTGCTACTTTGCCCTAGAGCTGAAAGGCACAACGTGCAGGCTTCTTTCCAAAGGGCGAGTTTGGCCCCACAGCATCTTGCTTCCTTCTCTTTGGGAAGCTAAGAAACAACTCGCTCTGCACAGTGCTCTTACAGCCTACGGGGAACATCTCTTCCATAGACCTGTGAAACGCAGTTTCTTTGCAGGCCTGATCTGGCTGAAGTAGGACTTCTGCTCTGGGTGTGCTACTTTGCCCTCGAGCTGAAAGGCACAACGTGCAGGCTTCTTTCCAAAGGGCGAGTTGGGCCCCACAGCATCTTGCTTCCAGCTCTTTGGGAAGCTAAGAAACAACTCGCTCTGCACAGTGCTCTTACAGCCTACCGGGAACATGTCTTCCAAAGGCCTGTGAAACGCAGTTTCTTTGCAGGCCTGATCTGGCTGAAGTAGGACTTCTGCTCTGGGTGTGCTACTTTGCCCTAGAGCTGAAAGGCACAACGTGCAGGCTTCTTTCCAAAGGGCGAGTTGGGCCCCACAGCATCTTGCTTCCAGCTCTTTGGGAAGCTAAGAAACAACTCGCTCTGCACAGTGCTCTTACAGCCTACCGGGAACATCTCTTCCAAAGGCCTGTGAAACGCAGTTTCTTTGCAGGCCTGATCTGGCTGAAGTAGGACTTCTGCTCTGGGTGTGCTACTTTGCCCTCGAGCTGAAAGGCACAACGTGCAGGCTTCTTTCCAAAGGGCGAGTTGGGCCCCACAGCATCTTGCTTCCAGCTCTTTGGGAAGCTAAGAAACAACTCGCTCTGCACAGTGCTCTTACAGCCTACCGGGAACATGTCTTCCAAAGGCCTGTGAAACGCAGTTTCTTTGCAGGCCTGATCTGGCTGAAGTAGGACTTCTGCTCTGGGTGTGCTACTTTGCCCTAGAGCTGAAAGGCACAACGTGCAGGCTTCTTTCCAAAGGGCGAGTTGGGCCCCACAGCATCTTGCTTCCAGCTCTTTGGGAAGCTAAGAAACAACTCGCTCTGCACAGTGCTCTTACAGCCTAGTGGGAACATCTCTTCCAAAGGCCTGTGAAACGCAGTTTCTTTGCAGGCCTGATCTAGTTGAAGTAGGACTTCTGCTCTGGGTGTGCCACATTGCCCTAGAGCTGAAAGGCACAACGTGCAGGCTTCTTTCCAAAGGGCGAGTTGGGCCCCACAGCATCTTGCTTTCTTCTCTTTGGGAAGCTAAGAAACAACTCGCTCTGCACAGTGCTCTTACAGCCTAGTGGGAACATCTCTTCCAAAGGCCTGTGAAACGCAGTTTCTTTGCAGGCCTGATCTGGCTGAAGTAGGACTTCTGCTCTGGGTGTGCTACTTTGCCCTAGAGCTGAAAGGCACAACGTGCAGGCTTCTTTCCAAAGGGCGAGTTGGGCCCCACAGCATCTTGCTTCCAGCTCTTTGGGAAGCTATGAAACAACTCGCTCTGCTCAGTGCTCTTACAGCCTACCGGGAACATCTCTTCCAAAGGCCTGTGAAACGCAGTTTCTTTGCAGGCCTGATCTGGCTGAAGTAGGACTTGTGCTCTGGGTGTGCTACTTTGCCCTAGAGCTGAAAGGCACAACGTGAGGCTTCTTTCCAAAGGGCGAGTTGGGCCCCACAGCATCTTGCTTCCAGCTCTTTGGGAAGCTAAGAAGCAACTCGCTCTGCACAGTGCTCTTACAGCCTACGGGGAACATCTCTTCCATAGACCTGTGAAACGCAGTTTCTTTGCAGGCCTGATCTGGCTGAAGTAGGACTTCTGCTCTGGGTGAGCTACTTTGCCCTAGAGCTGAAAGGCACAACGTGCAGGCTTCTTTCCAAAGGGCGAGTTGGGCCCCACAGCATCTTGCTTCCAGCTCTTTGGGAAGCTAAGAAACAACTCGCTCTGCACAGTGCTCTTACAGCCTACCGGGAACATCTCTTCCAAAGGCCTGTGAAACGCAGTTTCTTTGCAGGCCTGATCTGGCTGAAGTAGGACTTCTGCTCTGGGTGTGCTACTTTGCCCTAGAGCTGAAAGGCACAACGTGCAGTCTTCTTTCCAAAGGGCGAGTTGGGCCCCACAGCATCTTGCTTCCAGCTCTTTGGGAAGCTAAGAAACAACTCGCTCTGCACAGTGCTCTTACAGCCTAGTGGGAACATCTCTTCCAAAGGCCTGTGAAACGCAGTTTCTTTGCAGGCCTGGTCTAGCTGAAGTAGGACTTCTGCTCTGGGTGTGCTACTTTGCCCTAGAGCTGAAAGGCACAAGGTGCAGGCTTCTTTCCAAAGGGCGAGTTTGGCCCCACAGCATCTTATTCCTTCTCTTTGGGAAGCTAAGAAACAACTCGCTCTGCACAGTGCTCTTACAGCCTAGTGGGAACATCTCTTCCAAAGGCCTGTGAAACGCAGTTTCTTTGCAGGCCTGATCTGGCTGAAGTAGGACTTCTGCTCTGGGTGTGCTACTTTGCCCTAGAGCTGAAAGGCACAACGTGCAGGCTTCTTTCCAAAGGGTGAGTTGGGCCCCACAGCATCTTGCTTCCAGCTCTTTGGGAAGCTAAGAAACAACTCGCTCTGCTCAGTGCTCTTACAGCCTACCGGGAACATCTCTTCCAAAGGCCTGTGAAACGCAGTTTCTTTGCAGGCCTGATCTGGCTGAAGTAGGACTTGTGCTCTGGGTGTGCTACTTTGCCCAAGAGCTGAAAGGCACAACGTGAGGCTGCTTTCCAAAGGGCGAGTTGGGCCCCACAGCATCTTGCTTCCAGCTCTTTGGGAAGCTAAGAAACAACTCGCTCTGCTCAGTGCTCTTACAGCCTACCGGGAACATCTCTTCCAAAGGCCTGTGAAACGCAGTTTCTTTGCAGGCCTGATCTGGCTGAAGTAGGACTTCTGCTCTGGGTGTGCTACTTTGCCCTAGAGCTGAAAGGCACAACGTGCAGGCTTCTTTCCAAAGGGCGAGTTGGGCCCCACAGCATCTTGCTTCCAGCTCTTTGGGAAGCTAAGAAACAACTCGCTCTGCTCAGTGCTCTTACAGCCTACCGGGAACATCTCTTCCAAAGGCCTGTGAAACGCAGTTTCTTTGCAGGCCTGATCTGGCTGAAGTAGGACTTGTGCTCTGGGTGTGCTACTTTGCCCTAGAGCTGAAAGGCACAACGTGAGGCTGCTTTCCAAAGGGCGTGTTGGGCCCCACAGCATCTTGCTTCCAGCTCTTTGGGAAGCTAAGAAACAACTCGCTCTGCACAGTGCTCTTACAGCCTAGTGGGAACATCTCTTCCAAAGGCCTGTGAAACGCAGTTTCTTTGCAGGCCTGATGTAGCTGAAGTAGGACTTCTGCTCTAGGTGTGCTACTTTGCCCTAGAGCTGAAAGGCACAACGTGCAGGCTTCTTTCCAAAGGGCGAGTTGGGCCCCACAGCATCTTGCTTCCAGCTCTTTGGGAAGCTAAGAAACAACTCGCTCTGCACAGTGCTCTTACAGCCTAGTGGGAACATCTCTTCCATAGGCCTGTGAAACGCAGTTTCTTTTTCAGGCCTGATCTGGCTGAAGTAGGACTTCTGCTCTGGGTGTGCTACTTTGCCCTAGAGCTGAAAGGCACAACGTGCAGGTTTCTTTCCAAAGGGCGAGTTGGGCCCCACAGCATCTTGCTTCCAGCTCTTTGGGAAGCTAAGAAACAACTCGCTCTGCACAGTGCTCTTACAGCCTACGGGGAACATCTCTTCCATAGACCTGTGAAACGCAGTTTCTTTGCAGGCCTGATCTGGCTGAAGTAGGACTTCTGCTCTGGGTGTGCTACTTTGCCCTAGAGCTGAAAGGCACAACGTGCAGGCTTCTTTCCAAAGGGCGAGTTGGGCCCCACAGCATCTTGCTTCCAGCTCTTTGGGAAGCTAAGAAACAACTCGCTCTGCTCAGTGCTCTTACAGCCTACCGGGAACATCTCTTCCAAAGGCCTGTGAAACGCAGTTTCTTTGCAGGCCTCATCTGGCTGAAGTAGGACTTCTGCTCTGGGTGTGCTACTTTGCCCTAGAGCTGAAAGGCACAACGTGAGGCTTCTTTCCAAAGGGCGAGTTGGGCCCCACAGCATCTTGCTTCCAGCTCTTTGGGAAGCTAAGAAACAACTCGCTCTGCACAGTGCTCTTACAGCCTACCGGGAACATCTCTTCCAAAGGCCTGTGAAACGCAGTTTCTTTGCAGGCCTGATCTGGCTGAAGTAGGACTTCTGCTCTGGGTGTGCTACTTTGCCCTAGAGCTGAAAGGCACAACGTGCAGGCTTCTTTCCAAAGGGCGAGTTGGGCCCCACAGCATCTTGCTTCCAGCTCTTTGGGAAGCTAAGAAACAACTCGCTCTGCACAGTGGTCTTACAGCCTAGTGGGAACATCTCTTCCAAAGGCCTGTGAAACGCAGTTTCTTTGCAGGCCTGATCTGGCTGAAGTAGGACTTCTGCTCTGGGTGTGCTACATTGCCCTAGAGCTGAGAGGCACAACGTGCAGGCTTCTTTCCAAAGGGCGAGTTGGGCCCCACAGCATCTTGCTTCCAGCTCTTTGGGAAGCTAAGAAACAACTCGCTCTGCACAGTGCTCTTACAGCCTACCGGGAACATCTCTTCCATAGGCCTGTGAAACGCAGTTTCTTTGCAGGCCTGATCTGGCTGAAGTAGGACTTCTGCTCTGGGTTTGCTGCTGTGCCCTAGAGCTGAAAGGCACAACGTGCAGGCTTCTTTCCAAAGGGCGAGTTGGGCCCCACAGCATCTTGCTTCCAGCTCTTTGGGAAGCTAAGAAACAACTCGCTCTGCACAGTGCTCTTACAGCCTACCGGGAACATCTCTTCCAAAGGCCTGTGAAACGCAGTTTCTTTGCAGGCCTGATCTGGCTGAAGTAGGACTTCTGCTCTGGGTGTGCTACTTTGCCCTAGAGCTGAAAGGCACAACGTGCAGTCTTCTTTCCAAAGGGCGAGTTGGGCCCCACAGCATCTTGCTTCCAGCTCTTTGGGAAGCTAAGAAACAACTCGCTCTGCACAGTGCTCTTACAGCCTAGTGGGAACATCTCTTCCATAGGCCTGTGAAACGCAGTCTCTTTGCAGGCCTGATCTGGCTGAAGTAGGACTTCTGCTCTGGGTGTGCTACTTTGCCCTAGAGCTGAAAGGCACAACGTGCAGGCTTCTTTCCAAAGGGCGAGTTGGGCCCCACAGCATCTTGCTTCCAGCTCTTTGGGAAGCTAAGAAACAACTCGCTCTGCACAGTGCTCTTACAGCCTACCAGGAACATCTCTTCCAAAGGCCTGTGAAACGCAGTTTCTTTGCAGGCCTGATCTGGCTGAAGTAGGACTTCTGCTCTGGGTGTGCTACTTTGCCCTCGAGCTGAAAGGCACAACGTGCAGGCTTCTTTCCAAAGGGCGAGTTGGGCCCCACAGCATCTTGCTTCCAGCTCTTTGGGAAGCTAAGAAACAACTCGCTCTGCACAGTGCTCTTACAGCCTACCGGGAACATGTCTTCCAAAGGCCTGTGAAACGCAGTTTCTTTGCAGGCCTGATCTGGCTGAAGTAGGACTTCTGCTCTGGGTGTGCTACTTTGCCCTAGAGCTGAAAGGCACAACGTGCAGGCTTCTTTCCAAAGGGCGAGTTGGGCCCCACAGCATCTTGCTTCCAGCTCTTTGGGAAGCTAAGAAGCAACTCGCTCTGCACAGTGCTCTTACAGCCTACGGGGAACATCTCTTCCAAAGGCCTGTGAAACGCAGTTTCTTTGCAGGCCTGATCTGGCTGAAGTAGGACTTCTGCTCTGGGTGAGCCACATTGCCCTAGAGCTGAAAGGCACAACGTGCAGGCTTCTTTCCAAAGGGCGAGTTTGGCCCCACAGCATCTTGCTTTCTTCTCTTTGGGAAGCTAAGAAACAACTCGCTCTGCACAGTGCTCTTACAGCCTAGTGGGAACATCTCTTCCAAAGGCCTGTGAAACGCAGTTTCTTTGCAGGCCTGATCTGGCTGAAGTAGGACTTCTGCTCTGGGTGTGCTACTTTGCCCTAGAGCTGAAAGGCACAACGTGCAGTCTTCTTTCCAAAGGGCGAGTTGGGCCCCGCAGCATCTTGCTTCCAGCTCTTTGGGAAGCTAAGAAACAACTCGCTCTGCACAGTGCTCTTACAGCCTAGTGGGAACATCTCTTCCAAAGGCCTGTGAAACGCAGTTTCTTTGCAGGCCTGGTCTAGCTGAAGTAGGACTTCTGCTCTGGGTGTGCTACTTTGCCCTAGAGCTGAAAGGCACAAGGTGCAGGCTTCTTTCCAAAGGGCGAGTTTGGCCCCACAGCATCTTGCTTCCTTCTCTTTGGGAAGCTAAGAAACAACTCGCTCTGCACAGTGCTCTTACAGCCTAGTGGGAACATCTCTTCCAAAGGCCTGTGAAACGCAGTTTCTTTGCAGGCCTGGTCTGGCTGAAGTAGGACTTCTGCTCTGGGTGTGCTACTTTGCCCTAGAGCTGAAAGGCACAACGTGCAGGCTTCTTTCCAAAGGGCGAGTTGGGCCCCACAGCATCTTGCTTCCAGCTCTTTGGGAAGCTAAGAAACAACTCGCTCTGCTCAGTGCTCTTACAGCCTACCGGGAACATCTCTTCCAAAGGCCTGTGAAACGCAGTTTCTTTGCAGGCCTGATCTGGCTGAAGTAGGACTTGTGCTCTGGGTGTGCTACTTTGCCCAAGAGCTGAAAGGCACAACATGAGGCTGCTTTCCAAAGGGCGAGTTGGGCCCCACAGCATCTTGCTTCCAGCTCTTTGGGAAGCTAAGAAACAACTCGCTCTGCACAGTGCTCTTACAGCCTACGGGGAACATCTCTTCCAAAGGCCTGTGAAACGCAGTTTCTTTGCAGGCCTGATCTGGCTGAAGTAGGACTTCTGCTCTGGGTGTGCTACTTTGCCCTCGAGCTGAAAGGCACAACGTGCAGGCTTCTTTCCAAAGGGCGAGTTGGGCCCCACAGCATCTTGCTTCCAGCTCTTTGGGAAGCTAAGAAACAACTCGCTCTGCACAGTGCTCTTACAGCCTACCGGGAACATGTCTTCCAAAGGCCTGTGAAACGCAGTTTCTTTGCAGGCCTGATCTGGCTGAAGTAGGACTTCTGCTCTGGGTGTGCTACTTTGCCCTAGAGCTGAAAGGCACAACGTGCAGGCTTCTTTCCAAAGGGCGAGTTGGGCCCCACAGCATCTTGCTTCCAGCTCTTTGGGAAGCTAAGAAACAACTCGCTCTGCACAGTGCTCTTACAGCCTACCGGGAACATCTCTTCCAAAGGCCTGTGAAACGCAGTTTCTTTGCAGGCCTGATCTGGCTGAAGTAGGACTTCTGCTCTGGGTGTGCTACTTTGCCCTCGAGCTGAAAGGCACAACGTGCAGGCTTCTTTCCAAAGGGCGAGTTGGGCCCCACAGCATCTTGCTTCCAGCTCTT
Organism: Equus caballus; assembly: GCF_041296265.1. Taxonomy (NCBI): domain Eukaryota; kingdom Metazoa; phylum Chordata; class Mammalia; order Perissodactyla; family Equidae; genus Equus; species Equus caballus. The sequence continues at coordinate 45,190,532 of NC_091692.1, forward strand.
TGGGAAGCTAAGAAACAACTCGCTCTGCACAGTGCTCTTACAGCCTACCGGGAACATGTCTTCCAAAGGCCTGTGAAACGCAGTTTCTTTGCAGGCCTGATCTGGCTGAAGTAGGACTTCTGCTCTGGGTGTGCTACTTTGCCCTAGAGCTGAAAGGCACAACGTGCAGGCTTCTTTCCAAAGGGCGAGTTGGGCCCCACAGCATCTTGCTTCCAGCTCTTTGGGAAGCTAAGAAACAACTCGCTCTGCACAGTGCTCTTACAGCCTAGTGGGAACATCTCTTCCAAAGGCCTGTGAAACGCAGTTTCTTTGCAGGCCTGATCTAGTTGAAGTAGGACTTCTGCTCTGGGTGTGCCACATTGCCCTAGAGCTGAAAGGCACAACGTGCAGGCTTCTTTCCAAAGGGCGAGTTGGGCCCCACAGCATCTTGCTTTCTTCTCTTTGGGAAGCTAAGAAACAACTCGCTCTGCACAGTGCTCTTACAGCCTAGTGGGAACATCTCTTCCAAAGGCCTGTGAAACGCAGTTTCTTTGCAGGCCTGATCTGGCTGAAGTAGGACTTCTGCTCTGGGTGTGCTACTTTGCCCTAGAGCTGAAAGGCACAACGTGCAGGCTTCTTTCCAAAGGGCGAGTTGGGCCCCACAGCATCTTGCTTCCAGCTCTTTGGGAAGCTATGAAACAACTCGCTCTGCTCAGTGCTCTTACAGCCTACCGGGAACATCTCTTCCAAAGGCCTGTGAAACGCAGTTTCTTTGCAGGCCTGATCTGGCTGAAGTAGGACTTGTGCTCTGGGTGTGCTACTTTGCCCTAGAGCTGAAAGGCACAACGTGAGGCTTCTTTCCAAAGGGCGAGTTGGGCCCCACAGCATCTTGCTTCCAGCTCTTTGGGAAGCTAAGAAGCAACTCGCTCTGCACAGTGCTCTTACAGCCTACGGGGAACATCTCTTCCATAGACCTGTGAAACGCAGTTTCTTTGCAGGCCTGATCTGGCTGAAGTAGGACTTCTGCTCTGGGTGAGCTACTTTGCCCTAGAGCTGAAAGGCACAACGTGCAGGCTTCTTTCCAAAGGGCGAGTTGGGCCCCACAGCATCTTGCTTCCAGCTCTTTGGGAAGCTAAGAAACAACTCGCTCTGCACAGTGCTCTTACAGCCTACCGGGAACATCTCTTCCAAAGGCCTGTGAAACGCAGTTTCTTTGCAGGCCTGATCTGGCTGAAGTAGGACTTCTGCTCTGGGTGTGCTACTTTGCCCTAGAGCTGAAAGGCACAACGTGCAGTCTTCTTTCCAAAGGGCGAGTTGGGCCCCACAGCATCTTGCTTCCAGCTCTTTGGGAAGCTAAGAAACAACTCGCTCTGCACAGTGCTCTTACAGCCTAGTGGGAACATCTCTTCCAAAGGCCTGTGAAACGCAGTTTCTTTGCAGGCCTGGTCTAGCTGAAGTAGGACTTCTGCTCTGGGTGTGCTACTTTGCCCTAGAGCTGAAAGGCACAAGGTGCAGGCTTCTTTCCAAAGGGCGAGTTTGGCCCCACAGCATCTTATTCCTTCTCTTTGGGAAGCTAAGAAACAACTCGCTCTGCACAGTGCTCTTACAGCCTAGTGGGAACATCTCTTCCAAAGGCCTGTGAAACGCAGTTTCTTTGCAGGCCTGATCTGGCTGAAGTAGGACTTCTGCTCTGGGTGTGCTACTTTGCCCTAGAGCTGAAAGGCACAACGTGCAGGCTTCTTTCCAAAGGGTGAGTTGGGCCCCACAGCATCTTGCTTCCAGCTCTTTGGGAAGCTAAGAAACAACTCGCTCTGCTCAGTGCTCTTACAGCCTACCGGGAACATCTCTTCCAAAGGCCTGTGAAACGCAGTTTCTTTGCAGGCCTGATCTGGCTGAAGTAGGACTTGTGCTCTGGGTGTGCTACTTTGCCCAAGAGCTGAAAGGCACAACGTGAGGCTGCTTTCCAAAGGGCGAGTTGGGCCCCACAGCATCTTGCTTCCAGCTCTTTGGGAAGCTAAGAAACAACTCGCTCTGCTCAGTGCTCTTACAGCCTACCGGGAACATCTCTTCCAAAGGCCTGTGAAACGCAGTTTCTTTGCAGGCCTGATCTGGCTGAAGTAGGACTTCTGCTCTGGGTGTGCTACTTTGCCCTAGAGCTGAAAGGCACAACGTGCAGGCTTCTTTCCAAAGGGCGAGTTGGGCCCCACAGCATCTTGCTTCCAGCTCTTTGGGAAGCTAAGAAACAACTCGCTCTGCTCAGTGCTCTTACAGCCTACCGGGAACATCTCTTCCAAAGGCCTGTGAAACGCAGTTTCTTTGCAGGCCTGATCTGGCTGAAGTAGGACTTGTGCTCTGGGTGTGCTACTTTGCCCTAGAGCTGAAAGGCACAACGTGAGGCTGCTTTCCAAAGGGCGTGTTGGGCCCCACAGCATCTTGCTTCCAGCTCTTTGGGAAGCTAAGAAACAACTCGCTCTGCACAGTGCTCTTACAGCCTAGTGGGAACATCTCTTCCAAAGGCCTGTGAAACGCAGTTTCTTTGCAGGCCTGATGTAGCTGAAGTAGGACTTCTGCTCTAGGTGTGCTACTTTGCCCTAGAGCTGAAAGGCACAACGTGCAGGCTTCTTTCCAAAGGGCGAGTTGGGCCCCACAGCATCTTGCTTCCAGCTCTTTGGGAAGCTAAGAAACAACTCGCTCTGCACAGTGCTCTTACAGCCTAGTGGGAACATCTCTTCCATAGGCCTGTGAAACGCAGTTTCTTTTTCAGGCCTGATCTGGCTGAAGTAGGACTTCTGCTCTGGGTGTGCTACTTTGCCCTAGAGCTGAAAGGCACAACGTGCAGGTTTCTTTCCAAAGGGCGAGTTGGGCCCCACAGCATCTTGCTTCCAGCTCTTTGGGAAGCTAAGAAACAACTCGCTCTGCACAGTGCTCTTACAGCCTACGGGGAACATCTCTTCCATAGACCTGTGAAACGCAGTTTCTTTGCAGGCCTGATCTGGCTGAAGTAGGACTTCTGCTCTGGGTGTGCTACTTTGCCCTAGAGCTGAAAGGCACAACGTGCAGGCTTCTTTCCAAAGGGCGAGTTGGGCCCCACAGCATCTTGCTTCCAGCTCTTTGGGAAGCTAAGAAACAACTCGCTCTGCTCAGTGCTCTTACAGCCTACCGGGAACATCTCTTCCAAAGGCCTGTGAAACGCAGTTTCTTTGCAGGCCTCATCTGGCTGAAGTAGGACTTCTGCTCTGGGTGTGCTACTTTGCCCTAGAGCTGAAAGGCACAACGTGAGGCTTCTTTCCAAAGGGCGAGTTGGGCCCCACAGCATCTTGCTTCCAGCTCTTTGGGAAGCTAAGAAACAACTCGCTCTGCACAGTGCTCTTACAGCCTACCGGGAACATCTCTTCCAAAGGCCTGTGAAACGCAGTTTCTTTGCAGGCCTGATCTGGCTGAAGTAGGACTTCTGCTCTGGGTGTGCTACTTTGCCCTAGAGCTGAAAGGCACAACGTGCAGGCTTCTTTCCAAAGGGCGAGTTGGGCCCCACAGCATCTTGCTTCCAGCTCTTTGGGAAGCTAAGAAACAACTCGCTCTGCACAGTGGTCTTACAGCCTAGTGGGAACATCTCTTCCAAAGGCCTGTGAAACGCAGTTTCTTTGCAGGCCTGATCTGGCTGAAGTAGGACTTCTGCTCTGGGTGTGCTACATTGCCCTAGAGCTGAGAGGCACAACGTGCAGGCTTCTTTCCAAAGGGCGAGTTGGGCCCCACAGCATCTTGCTTCCAGCTCTTTGGGAAGCTAAGAAACAACTCGCTCTGCACAGTGCTCTTACAGCCTACCGGGAACATCTCTTCCATAGGCCTGTGAAACGCAGTTTCTTTGCAGGCCTGATCTGGCTGAAGTAGGACTTCTGCTCTGGGTTTGCTGCTGTGCCCTAGAGCTGAAAGGCACAACGTGCAGGCTTCTTTCCAAAGGGCGAGTTGGGCCCCACAGCATCTTGCTTCCAGCTCTTTGGGAAGCTAAGAAACAACTCGCTCTGCACAGTGCTCTTACAGCCTACCGGGAACATCTCTTCCAAAGGCCTGTGAAACGCAGTTTCTTTGCAGGCCTGATCTGGCTGAAGTAGGACTTCTGCTCTGGGTGTGCTACTTTGCCCTAGAGCTGAAAGGCACAACGTGCAGTCTTCTTTCCAAAGGGCGAGTTGGGCCCCACAGCATCTTGCTTCCAGCTCTTTGGGAAGCTAAGAAACAACTCGCTCTGCACAGTGCTCTTACAGCCTAGTGGGAACATCTCTTCCATAGGCCTGTGAAACGCAGTCTCTTTGCAGGCCTGATCTGGCTGAAGTAGGACTTCTGCTCTGGGTGTGCTACTTTGCCCTAGAGCTGAAAGGCACAACGTGCAGGCTTCTTTCCAAAGGGCGAGTTGGGCCCCACAGCATCTTGCTTCCAGCTCTTTGGGAAGCTAAGAAACAACTCGCTCTGCACAGTGCTCTTACAGCCTACCGGGAACATCTCTTCCAAAGGCCTGTGAAACGCAGTTTCTTTGCAGGCCTGATCTGGCTGAAGTAGGACTTCTGCTCTGGGTGTGCTACTTTGCCCTCGAGCTGAAAGGCACAACGTGCAGGCTTCTTTCCAAAGGGCGAGTTGGGCCCCACAGCATCTTGCTTCCAGCTCTTTGGGAAGCTAAGAAACAACTCGCTCTGCACAGTGCTCTTACAGCCTACCGGGAACATGTCTTCCAAAGGCCTGTGAAACGCAGTTTCTTTGCAGGCCTGATCTGGCTGAAGTAGGACTTCTGCTCTGGGTGTGCTACTTTGCCCTAGAGCTGAAAGGCACAACGTGCAGGCTTCTTTCCAAAGGGCGAGTTGGGCCCCACAGCATCTTGCTTCCAGCTCTTTGGGAAGCTAAGAAGCAACTCGCTCTGCACAGTGCTCTTACAGCCTACGGGGAACATCTCTTCCAAAGGCCTGTGAAACGCAGTTTCTTTGCAGGCCTGATCTGGCTGAAGTAGGACTTCTGCTCTGGGTGAGCCACATTGCCCTAGAGCTGAAAGGCACAACGTGCAGGCTTCTTTCCAAAGGGCGAGTTTGGCCCCACAGCATCTTGCTTTCTTCTCTTTGGGAAGCTAAGAAACAACTCGCTCTGCACAGTGCTCTTACAGCCTAGTGGGAACATCTCTTCCAAAGGCCTGTGAAACGCAGTTTCTTTGCAGGCCTGATCTGGCTGAAGTAGGACTTCTGCTCTGGGTGTGCTACTTTGCCCTAGAGCTGAAAGGCACAACGTGCAGTCTTCTTTCCAAAGGGCGAGTTGGGCCCCGCAGCATCTTGCTTCCAGCTCTTTGGGAAGCTAAGAAACAACTCGCTCTGCACAGTGCTCTTACAGCCTAGTGGGAACATCTCTTCCAAAGGCCTGTGAAACGCAGTTTCTTTGCAGGCCTGGTCTAGCTGAAGTAGGACTTCTGCTCTGGGTGTGCTACTTTGCCCTAGAGCTGAAAGGCACAAGGTGCAGGCTTCTTTCCAAAGGGCGAGTTTGGCCCCACAGCATCTTGCTTCCTTCTCTTTGGGAAGCTAAGAAACAACTCGCTCTGCACAGTGCTCTTACAGCCTAGTGGGAACATCTCTTCCAAAGGCCTGTGAAACGCAGTTTCTTTGCAGGCCTGGTCTGGCTGAAGTAGGACTTCTGCTCTGGGTGTGCTACTTTGCCCTAGAGCTGAAAGGCACAACGTGCAGGCTTCTTTCCAAAGGGCGAGTTGGGCCCCACAGCATCTTGCTTCCAGCTCTTTGGGAAGCTAAGAAACAACTCGCTCTGCTCAGTGCTCTTACAGCCTACCGGGAACATCTCTTCCAAAGGCCTGTGAAACGCAGTTTCTTTGCAGGCCTGATCTGGCTGAAGTAGGACTTGTGCTCTGGGTGTGCTACTTTGCCCAAGAGCTGAAAGGCACAACATGAGGCTGCTTTCCAAAGGGCGAGTTGGGCCCCACAGCATCTTGCTTCCAGCTCTTTGGGAAGCTAAGAAACAACTCGCTCTGCACAGTGCTCTTACAGCCTACGGGGAACATCTCTTCCAAAGGCCTGTGAAACGCAGTTTCTTTGCAGGCCTGATCTGGCTGAAGTAGGACTTCTGCTCTGGGTGTGCTACTTTGCCCTAGAGCTGAAAGGCACAACGTGCAGGCTTCTTTCCAAAGGGCGAGTTGGGCCCCACAGCATCTTGCTTCCAGCTCTTTGGGAAGCTAAGAAACAACTCGCTCTGCACAGTGCTCTTACAGCCTACCGGGAACATGTCTTCCAAAGGCCTATGAAACGCAGTTTCTTTGCAGGCCTGATCTGGCTGAAGTAGGACTTCTGCTCTGGGTGTGCTACTTTGCCCTAGAGCTGAAAGGCACAACGTGCAGGCTTCTTTCCAAAGGGCGAGTTGGGCCCCACAGCATCTTGCTTCCAGCTCTTTGGGAAGCTAAGAAACAACTCGCTCTGCACAGTGCTCTTACAGCCTAGTGGGAACATCTCTTCCAAAGGCCTGTGAAACGCAGTTTCTTTGCAGGCCTGATCTAGCTGAAGTAGGACTTCTGCTCTGGGTGTGCTACTTTGCCCTAGAGATGAAAGGCACAACGTGCAGGCTTCTTTCCAAAGGGCGAGTTGGGCCACACAGCATCTTGCTTCCAGCTCTTTGGGAAGCTAAGAAACAACTCGCTCTGCTCAGTGCTCTTACAGCCTACCGGGAACATCTCTTCCAAAGGCCTGTGAAACGCAGTTTCTTTGCAGGCCTGATCTGGCTGAAGTAGGACTTCTGCTCTGGGTGTGCTACTTTGCCCTAGAGCTGAAAGGCACAACGTGAGGCTGCTTTCCAAAGGGCGAGTTGGGCCCCACAGCATCTTGCTTCCAGCTCTTTGGGAAGCTAAGAAACAACTCGCTCTGCACAGTGCTCTTACAGCCTAGTGGGAACATCTCTTCCAAAGGCCTGTGAAACGCAGTTTCTTTGCAGGCCTGATGTAGCTGAAGTAGGTCTTCTGCTCTAGGTGTGCTACTTTGCCCTAGAGCTGAAAGGCACAACGTGCAGGCTTCTTTCCAAAGGGCGAGTTGGGCCCCACAGCATCTTGCTTCCAGCTCTTTGGGAAGCTAAGAAACAACTCGCTCTGCACAGTGCTCTTACAGCCTAGTGGGAACATCTCTTCCATAGGCCTGTGAAACGCAGTTTCTTTTGCAGGCCTGATCTGGCTGAAGTAGGACTTCTGCTCTGGGTGTGCTACTTTGCCCTAGAGCTGAAAGGCACAACGTGCAGGTTTCTTTCCAAAGGGCGAGTTGGGCCCCACAGCATCTTGCTTCCAGCTCTTTGGGAAGCTAAGAAACAACTCGCTCTGCACAGTGCTCTTACAGCCTACGGGGAACATCTCTTCCATAGACCTGTGAAACGCAGTTTCTTTGCAGGCCTGATCTGGCTGAAGTAGGACTTCTGCTCTGGGTGTGCTACTTTGCCCTAGAGCTGAAAGGCACAACGTGCAGGCTTCTTTCCAAAGGGCGAGTTGGGCCCCACAGCATCTTGCTTCCAGCTCTTTGGGAAGCTAAGAAACAACTCGCTCTGCTCAGTGCTCTTACAGCCTACCGGGAACATCTCTTCCAAAGGCCTGTGAAACGCAGTTTCTTTGCAGGCCTCATCTGGCTGAAGTAGGACTTCTGCTCTGGGTGTGCTACTTTGCCCTAGAGCTGAAAGGCACAACGTGAGGCTTCTTTCCAAAGGGCGAGTTGGGCCCCACAGCATCTTGCTTCCAGCTCTTTGGGAAGCTAAGAAACAACTCGCTCTGCACAGTGCTCTTACAGCCTACCGGGAACATCTCTTCCAAAGGCCTGTGAAACGCAGTTTCTTTGCAGGCCTGATCTGGCTGAAGTAGGACTTCTGCTCTGGGTGTGCCACATTGCCCTAGAGCTGAAAGGCACAACGTGCAGGCTTCTTTCCAAAGGGCGAGTTTGGCCCCACAGCATCTTGCTTTCTTCTCTTTGGGAAGCTAAGAAACAACTCGCTCTGCACAGTGCTCTTACAGCCTAGTGGGAACATCTCTTCCAAAGGCCTGTGAAACGCAGTTTCTTTGCAGGCCTGATCTGGCTGAAGTAGGACTTCTGCTCTGGGTGTGCTACTTTGCCCTAGAGCTGAAAGGCACAACGTGCAGTCTTCTTTCCAAAGGGCGAGTTGGGCCCCACAGCATCTTGCTTCCAGCTCTTTGGGAAGCTAAGAAACAACTCGCTCTGCACAGTGCTCTTACAGCCTAGTGGGAACATCTCTTCCATAGGCCTGTGAAACGCAGTCTCTTTGCAGGCCTGATCTGGCTGAAGTAGGACTTCTGCTCTGGGTGTGCTACTTTGCCCTAGAGCTGAAAGGCACAACGTGCAGGCTTCTTTCCAAAGGGCGAGTTGGGCCCCACAGCATCTTGCTTCCAGCTCTTTGGGAAGCTAAGAAACAACTCGCTCTGCACAGTGCTCTTACAGCCTACCGGGAACATCTCTTCCAAAGGCCTGTGAAACGCAGTTTCTTTGCAGGCCTGATCTGGCTGAAGTAGGACTTCTGCTCTGGGTGTGCTACTTTGCCCTCGAGCTGAAAGGCACAACGTGCAGGCTTCTTTCCAAAGGGCGAGTTGGGCCCCACAGCATCTTGCTTCCAGCTCTTTGGGAAGCTAAGAAACAACTCGCTCTGCACAGTGCTCTTACAGCCTACCGGGAACATGTCTTCCAAAGGCCTGTGAAACGCAGTTTCTTTGCAGGCCTGATCTGGCTGAAGTAGGACTTCTGCTCTGGGTGTGCTACTTTGCCCTAGAGCTGAAAGGCACAACGTGCAGGCTTCTTTCCAAAGGGCGAGTTGGGCCCCACAGCATCTTGCTTCCAGCTCTTTGGGAAGCTAAGAAGCAACTCGCTCTGCACAGTGCTCTTACAGCCTACGGGGAACATCTCTTCCAAAGGCCTGTGAAACGCAGTTTCTTTGCAGGCCTGATCTGGCTGAAGTAGGACTTCTGCTCTGGGTGAGCCACATTGCCCTAGAGCTGAAAGGCACAACGTGCAGGCTTCTTTCCAAAGGGCGAGTTTGGCCCCACAGCATCTTGCTTTCTTCTCTTTGGGAAGCTAAGAAACAACTCGCTCTGCACAGTGCTCTTACAGCCTAGTGGGAACATCTCTTCCAAAGGCCTGTGAAACGCAGTTTCTTTGCAGGCCTGATCTGGCTGAAGTAGGACTTCTGCTCTGGGTGTGCTACTTTGCCCTAGAGCTGAAAGGCACAACGTGCAGTCTTCTTTCCAAAGGGCGAGTTGGGCCCCGCAGCATCTTGCTTCCAGCTCTTTGGGAAGCTAAGAAACAACTCGCTCTGCACAGTGCTCTTACAGCCTAGTGGGAACATCTCTTCCAAAGGCCTGTGAAACGCAGTTTCTTTGCAGGCCTGGTCTAGCTGAAGTAGGACTTCTGCTCTGGGTGTGCTACTTTGCCCTAGAGCTGAAAGGCACAAGGTGCAGGCTTCTTTCCAAAGGGCGAGTTTGGCCCCACAGCATCTTGCTTCCTTCTCTTTGGGAAGCTAAGAAACAACTCGCTCTGCACAGTGCTCTTACAGCCTAGTGGGAACATCTCTTCCAAAGGCCTGTGAAACGCAGTTTCTTTGCAGGCCTGGTCTGGCTGAAGTAGGACTTCTGCTCTGGGTGTGCTACTTTGCCCTAGAGCTGAAAGGCACAACGTGCAGGCTTCTTTCCAAAGGGCGAGTTGGGCCCCACAGCATCTTGCTTCCAGCTCTTTGGGAAGCTAAGAAACAACTCGCTCTGCTCAGTGCTCTTACAGCCTACCGGGAACATCTCTTCCAAAGGCCTGTGAAACGCAGTTTCTTTGCAGGCCTGATCTGGCTGAAGTAGGACTTGTGCTCTGGGTGTGCTACTTTGCCCAAGAGCTGAAAGGCACAACATGAGGCTGCTTTCCAAAGGGCGAGTTGGGCCCCACAGCATCTTGCTTCCAGCTCTTTGGGAAGCTAAGAAACAACTCGCTCTGCACAGTGCTCTTACAGCCTACGGGGAACATCTCTTCCAAAGGCCTGTGAAACGCAGTTTCTTTGCAGGCCTGATCTGGCTGAAGTAGGACTTCTGCTCTGGGTGTGCTACTTTGCCCTAGAGCTGAAAGGCACAACGTGCAGGCTTCTTTCCAAAGGGCGAGTTGGGCCCCACAGCATCTTGCTTCCAGCTCTTTGGGAAGCTAAGAAACAACTCGCTCTGCACAGTGCTCTTACAGCCTACCGGGAACATGTCTTCCAAAGGCCTATGAAACGCAGTTTCTTTGCAGGCCTGATCTGGCTGAAGTAGGACTTCTGCTCTGGGTGTGCTACTTTGCCCTAGAGCTGAAAGGCACAACGTGCAGGCTTCTTTCCAAAGGGCGAGTTGGGCCCCACAGCATCTTGCTTCCAGCTCTTTGGGAAGCTAAGAAACAACTCGCTCTGCACAGTGCTCTTACAGCCTAGTGGGAACATCTCTTCCAAAGGCCTGTGAAACGCAGTTTCTTTGCAGGCCTGATCTAGCTGAAGTAGGACTTCTGCTCTGGGTGTGCTACTTTGCCCTAGAGATGAAAGGCACAACGTGCAGGCTTCTTTCCAAAGGGCGAGTTGGGCCACACAGCATCTTGCTTCCAGCTCTTTGGGAAGCTAAGAAACAACTCGCTCTGCTCAGTGCTCTTACAGCCTACCGGGAACATCTCTTCCAAAGGCCTGTGAAACGCAGTTTCTTTGCAGGCCTGATCTGGCTGAAGTAGGACTTCTGCTCTGGGTGTGCTACTTTGCCCTAGAGCTGAAAGGCACAACGTGAGGCTGCTTTCCAAAGGGCGAGTTGGGCCCCACAGCATCTTGCTTCCAGCTCTTTGGGAAGCTAAGAAACAACTCGCTCTGCACAGTGCTCTTACAGCCTAGTGGGAACATCTCTTCCAAAGGCCTGTGAAACGCAGTTTCTTTGCAGGCCTGATGTAGCTGAAGTAGGTCTTCTGCTCTAGGTGTGCTACTTTGCCCTAGAGCTGAAAGGCACAACGTGCAGGCTTCTTTCCAAAGGGCGAGTTGGGCCCCACAGCATCTTGCTTCCAGCTCTTTGGGAAGCTAAGAAACAACTCGCTCTGCACAGTGCTCTTACAGCCTAGTGGGAACATCTCTTCCATAGGCCTGTGAAACGCAGTTTCTTTTGCAGGCCTGATCTGGCTGAAGTAGGACTTCTGCTCTGGGTGTGCTACTTTGCCCTAGAGCTGAAAGGCACAACGTGCAGGTTTCTTTCCAAAGGGCGAGTTGGGCCCCACAGCATCTTGCTTCCAGCTCTTTGGGAAGCTAAGAAACAACTCGCTCTGCACAGTGCTCTTACAGCCTACGGGGAACATCTCTTCCATAGACCTGTGAAACGCAGTTTCTTTGCAGGCCTGATCTGGCTGAAGTAGGACTTCTGCTCTGGGTGTGCTACTTTGCCCTAGAGCTGAAAGGCACAACGTGCAGGCTTCTTTCCAAAGGGCGAGTTGGGCCCCACAGCATCTTGCTTCCAGCTCTTTGGGAAGCTAAGAAACAACTCGCTCTGCTCAGTGCTCTTACAGCCTACCGGGAACATCTCTTCCAAAGGCCTGTGAAACGCAGTTTCTTTGCAGGCCTCATCTGGCTGAAGTAGGACTTCTGCTCTGGGTGTGCTACTTTGCCCTAGAGCTGAAAGGCACAACGTGAGGCTTCTTTCCAAAGGGCGAGTTGGGCCCCACAGCATCTTGCTTCCAGCTCTTTGGGAAGCTAAGAAACAACTCGCTCTGCACAGTGCTCTTACAGCCTACCGGGAACATCTCTTCCAAAGGCCTGTGAAACGCAGTTTCTTTGCAGGCCTGATCTGGCTGAAGTAGGACTTCTGCTCTGGGTGTGCCACATTGCCCTAGAGCTGAAAGGCACAACGTGCAGGCTTCTTTCCAAAGGGCGAGTTTGGCCCCACAGCATCTTGCTTTCTTCTCTTTGGGAAGCTAAGAAACAACTCGCTCTGCACAGTGCTCTTACAGCCTAGTGGGAACATCTCTTCCAAAGGCCTGTGAAACGCAGTTTCTTTGCAGGCCTGATCTGGCTGAAGTAGGACTTCTGCTCTGGGTGTGCTACTTTGCCCTAGAGCTGAAAGGCACAACGTGCAGGCTTCTTTCCAAAGGGCGAGTTGGGCCCCACAGCATCTTGCTTCCAGCTCTTTGGGAAGCTATGAAACAACTCGCTCTGCTCAGTGCTCTTACAGCCTACCGGGAACATCTCTTCCAAAGGCCTGTGAAACGCAGTTTCTTTGCAGGCCTGATCTGGCTGAAGTAGGACTTGTGCTCTGGGTGTGCTACTTTGCCCTAGAGCTGAAAGGCACAACGTGAGGCTTCTTTCCAAAGGGCGAGTTGGGCCCCACAGCATCTTGCTTCCAGCTCTTTGGGAAGCTAAGAAGCAACTCGCTCTGCACAGTGCTCTTACAGCCTACGGGGAACATCTCTTCCATAGACCTGTGAAACGCAGTTTCTTTGCAGGCCTGATCTGGCTGAAGTAGGACTTCTGCTCTGGGTGAGCTACTTTGCCCTAGAGCTGAAAGGCACAACGTGCAGGCTTCTTTCCAAAGGGCGAGTTGGGCCCCACAGCATCTTGCTTCCAGCTCTTTGGGAAGCTAAGAAACAACTCGCTCTGCACAGTGCTCTTACAGCCTACGGGGAACATCTCTTCCATAGACCTGTGAAACGCAGTTTCTTTGCAGGCCTGATCTGGCTGAAGTAGGACTTCTGCTCTGGGTGTGCTACTTTGCCCTAGAGCTGAAAGGCACAACGTGCAGGCTTCTTTCCAAAGGGCGAGTTGGGCCCCACAGCATCTTGCTTCCAGCTCTTTGGGAAGCTAAGAAACAACTCGCTCTGCTCAGTGCTCTTACAGCCTACCGGGAACATCTCTTCCAAAGGCCTGTGAAACGCAGTTTCTTTGCAGGCCTCATCTGGCTGAAGTAGGACTTCTGCTCTGGGTGTGCTACTTTGCCCTAGAGCTGAAAGGCACAACGTGAGGCTTCTTTCCAAAGGGCGAGTTGGGCCCCACAGCATCTTGCTTCCAGCTCTTTGGGAAGCTAAGAAACAACTCGCTCTGCACAGTGCTCTTACAGCCTACCGGGAACATCTCTTCCAAAGGCCTGTGAAACGCAGTTTCTTTGCAGGCCTGATCTGGCTGAAGTAGGACTTCTGCTCTGGGTGTGCCACATTGCCCTAGAGCTGAAAGGCACAACGTGCAGGCTTCTTTCCAAAGGGCGAGTTTGGCCCCACAGCATCTTGCTTTCTTCTCTTTGGGAAGCTAAGAAACAACTCGCTCTGCACAGTGCTCTTACAGCCTAGTGGGAACATCTCTTCCAAAGGCCTGTGAAACGCAGTTTCTTTGCAGGCCTGATCTGGCTGAAGTAGGACTTCTGCTCTGGGTGTGCTACTTTGCCCTAGAGCTGAAAGGCACAACGTGCAGGCTTCTTTCCAAAGGGCGAGTTGGGCCCCACAGCATCTTGCTTCCAGCTCTTTGGGAAGCTATGAAACAACTCGCTCTGCTCAGTGCTCTTACAGCCTACCGGGAACATCTCTTCCAAAGGCCTGTGAAACGCAGTTTCTTTGCAGGCCTGATCTGGCTGAAGTAGGACTTGTGCTCTGGGTGTGCTACTTTGCCCTAGAGCTGAAAGGCACAACGTGAGGCTTCTTTCCAAAGGGCGAGTTGGGCCCCACAGCATCTTGCTTCCAGCTCTTTGGGAAGCTAAGAAGCAACTCGCTCTGCACAGTGCTCTTACAGCCTACGGGGAACATCTCTTCCATAGACCTGTGAAACGCAGTTTCTTTGCAGGCCTGATCTGGCTGAAGTAGGACTTCTGCTCTGGGTGAGCTACTTTGCCCTAGAGCTGAAAGGCACAACGTGCAGGCTTCTTTCCAAAGGGCGAGTTGGGCCCCACAGCATCTTGCTTCCAGCTCTTTGGGAAGCTAAGAAACAACTCGCTCTGCACAGTGCTCTTACAGCCTAGTGGGAACATCTCTTCCAAAGGCCTGTGAAACGCAGTTTCTTTGCAGGCCTGATCTAGCTGAAGTAGGACTTCTGCTCTGGGTGTGCTACTTTGCCCTAGAGATGAAAGGCACAACGTGCAGGCTTCTTTCCAAAGGGCGAGTTGGGCCACACAGCATCTTGCTTCCAGCTCTTTGGGAAGCTAAGAAACAACTCGCTCTGCTCAGTGCTCTTACAGCCTACCGGGAACATCTCTTCCAAAGGCCTGTGAAACGCAGTTTCTTTGCAGGCCTGATCTGGCTGAAGTAGGACTTGTGCTCTGGGTGTGCTACTTTGCCCTAGAGCTGAAAGGCACAACGTGAGGCTGCTTTCCAAAGGGCGAGTTGGGCCCCACAGCATCTTGCTTCCAGCTCTTTGGGAAGCTAAGAAACAACTCGCTCTGCACAGTGCTCTTACAGCCTAGTGGGAACATCTCTTCCATAGGCCTGTGAAACGCAGTTTCTTTGCAGGCCTGATGTAGCTGAAGTAGGACTTCTGCTCTAGGTGTGCTACTTTGCCCTAGAGCTGAAAGGCACAACGTGCAGGCTTCTTTCCAAAGGGCGAGTTGGGCCCCACAGCATCTTGCTTCCAGCTCTTTGGGAAGCTAAGAAACAACTCGCTCTGCACAGTGCTCTTACAGCCTACCGGGAACATCTCTTCCAAAGGCCTGTGAAACGCAGTTTCTTTGCAGGCCTGATCTGGCTGAAGTAGGACTTCTGCTCTGGGTGTGCTACTTTGCCCTAGAGCTGAAAGGCACAACGTGCAGTCTTCTTTCCAAAGGGCGAGTTGGGCCCCACAGCATCTTGCTTCCAGCTCTTTGGGAAGCTAAGAAACAACTCGCTCTGCACAGTGCTCTTACAGCCTAGTGGGAACATCTCTTCCAAAGGCCTGTGAAACGCAGTTTCTTTGCAGGCCTGGTCTAGCTGAAGTAGGACTTCTGCTCTGGGTGTGCTACTTTGCCCTAGAGCTGAAAGGCACAAGGTGCAGGCTTCTTTCCAAAGGGCGAGTTTGGCCCCACAGCATCTTGCTTCCTTCTCTTTGGGAAGCTAAGAAACAACTCGCTCTGCACAGTGCTCTTGCAGCCTAGTGGGAACATCTCTTCCAAAGGCCTGTGAAACGCAGTTTATTTGCAGGCCTGATCTGGCTGAAGTAGGACTTCTGCTCTGGGTGTGCTACTTTGCCCTAGAGCTGAAAGGCACAACGTGCAGGCTTCTTTCCAAAGGGCGAGTTGGGCCCCACAGCATCTTGCTTCCAGCTCTTTGGGAAGCTAAGAAACAACTCGCTCTGCTCAGTGCTCTTACAGCCTACCGGGAACATCTCTTCCAAAGGCCTGTGAAACGCAGTTTCTTTGCAGGCCTGATCTGGCTGAAGTAGGACTTGTGCTCTGGGTGTGCTACTTTGCCCAAGAGCTGAAAGGCACAACGTGAGGCTGCTTTCCAAAGGGCGAGTTGGGCCCCACAGCATCTTGCTTCCAGCTCTTTGGGAAGCTAAGAAACAACTCGCTCTGCACAGTGCTCTTACAGCCTACGGGGAACATCTCTTCCAAAGGCCTGTGAAACGCAGTTTCTTTGCAGGCCTGATCTGGCTGAAGTAGGACTTCTGCTCTGGGTGTGCTACTTTGCCCTAGAGCTGAAAGGCACAACGTGCAGGCTTCTTTCCAAAGGGCGAGTTGGGCCCCACAGCATCTTGCTTCCAGCTCTTTGGGAAGCTAAGAAACAACTCGCTCTGCACAGTGCTCTTACAGCCTACCGGGAACATGTCTTCCAAAGGCCTATGAAACGCAGTTTCTTTGCAGGCCTGATCTGGCTGAAGTAGGACTTCTGCTCTGGGTGTGCTACTTTGCCCTAGAGCTGAAAGGCACAACGTGCAGGCTTCTTTCCAAAGGGCGAGTTGGGCCCCACAGCATCTTGCTTCCAGCTCTTTGGGAAGCTAAGAAACAACTCGCTCTGCACAGTGCTCTTACAGCCTAGTGGGAACATCTCTTCCATAGGCCTGTGAAACGCAGTTTCTTTGCAGGCCTGATCTAGCTGAAGTAGGACTTCTGCTCTGGGTGTGCTACTTTGCCCTAGAGATGAAAGGCACAACGTGCAGGCTTCTTTCCAAAGGGCGAGTTGGGCCACACAGCATCTTGCTTCCAGCTCTTTGGGAAGCTAAGAAACAACTCGCTCTGCTCAGTGCTCTTACAGCCTACCGGGAACATCTCTTCCAAAGGCCTGTGAAACGCAGTTTCTTTGCAGGCCTGATCTGGCTGAAGTAGGACTTGTGCTCTGGGTGTGCTACTTTGCCCTAGAGCTGAAAGGCACAACGTGAGGCTGCTTTCCAAAGGGCGTGTTGGGCCCCACAGCATCTTGCTTCCAGCTCTTTGGGAAGCTAAGAAACAACTCGCTCTGCACAGTGCTCTTACAGCCTAGTGGGAACATCTCTTCCAAAGGCCTGTGAAACGCAGTTTCTTTGCAGGCCTGATGTAGCTGAAGTAGGACTTCTGCTCTAGGTGTGCTACTTTGCCCTAGAGCTGAAAGGCACAACGTGCAGGCTTCTTTCCAAAGGGCGAGTTGGGCCCCACAGCATCTTGCTTCCAGCTCTTTGGGAAGCTAAGAAACAACTCGCTCTGCACAGTGCTCTTACAGCCTAGTGGGAACATCTCTTCCATAGGCCTGTGAAACGCAGTTTCTTTGCAGGCCTGATCTGGCTGAAGTAGGACTTCTGCTCTGGGTGTGCTACTTTGCCCTAGAGCTGAAAGGCACAACGTGCAGGTTTCTTTCCAAAGGGCGAGTTGGGCCCCACAGCATCTTGCTTCCAGCTCTTTGGGAAGCTAAGAAACAACTCGCTCTGCACAGTGCTCTTACAGCCTACGGGGAACATCTCTTCCATAGACCTGTGAAACGCAGTTTCTTTGCAGGCCTGATCTGGCTGAAGTAGGACTTCTGCTCTGGGTGTGCTACTTTGCCCTAGAGCTGAAAGGCACAACGTGCAGGCTTCTTTCCAAAGGGCGAGTTGGGCCCCACAGCATCTTGCTTCCAGCTCTTTGGGAAGCTAAGAAACAACTCGCTCTGCTCAGTGCTCTTACAGCCTACCGGGAACACCTCTTCCAAAGGCCTGTGAAACGCAGTTTCTTTGCAGGCCTGATCTGGCTGAAGTAGGACTTGTGCTCTGGGTGTGCTACTTTGCCCTAGAGCTGAAAGGCACAACGTGAGGCTGCTTTCCAAAGGGCGAGTTGGGCCCCACAGCATCTTGCTTCCAGCTCTTTGGGAAGCTAAGAAACAACTCGCTCTGCACAGTGCTCTTACAGCCTAGTGGGAACATCTCTTCCATAGGCCTGTGAAACGCAGTTTCTTTGCAGGCCTGATGTAGCTGAAGTAGGACTTCTGCTCTAGGTGTGCTACTTTGCCCTAGAGCTGAAAGGCACAACGTGCAGGCTTCTTTCCAAAGGGCGAGTTGGGCCCCACAGCATCTTGCTTCCAGCTCTTTGGGAAGCTAAGAAACAACTCGCTCTGCACAGTGCTCTTACAGCCTACCGGGAACATCTCTTCCAAAGGCCTGTGAAACGCAGTTTCTTTGCAGGCCTGATCTGGCTGAAGTAGGACTTCTGCTCTGGGTGTGCTACTTTGCCCTAGAGCTGAAAGGCACAACGTGCAGTCTTCTTTCCAAAGGGCGAGTTGGGCCCCACAGCATCTTGCTTCCAGCTCTTTGGGAAGCTAAGAAACAACTCGCTCTGCACAGTGCTCTTACAGCCTAGTGGGAACATCTCTTCCAAAGGCCTGTGAAACGCAGTTTCTTTGCAGGCCTGGTCTAGCTGAAGTAGGACTTCTGCTCTGGGTGTGCTACTTTGCCCTAGAGCTGAAAGGCACAAGGTGCAGGCTTCTTTCCAAAGGGCGAGTTTGGCCCCACAGCATCTTGCTTCCTTCTCTTTGGGAAGCTAAGAAACAACTCGCTCTGCACAGTGCTCTTACAGCCTAGTGGGAACATCTCTTCCAAAGGCCTGTGAAACGCAGTTTATTTGCAGGCCTGATCTGGCTGAAGTAGGACTTCTGCTCTGGGTGTGCTACTTTGCCCTAGAGCTGAAAGGCACAACGTGCAGGCTTCTTTCCAAAGGGCGAGTTGGGCCCCACAGCATCTTGCTTCCAGCTCTTTGGGAAGCTAAGAAACAACTCGCTCTGCTCAGTGCTCTTACAGCCTACCGGGAACATCTCTTCCAAAGGCCTGTGAAACGCAGTTTCTTTGCAGGCCTGATCTGGCTGAAGTAGGACTTGTGCTCTGGGTGTGCTACTTTGCCCAAGAGCTGAAAGGCACAACGTGAGGCTGCTTTCCAAAGGGCGAGTTGGGCCCCACAGCATCTTGCTTCCAGCTCTTTGGGAAGCTAAGAAACAACTCGCTCTGCACAGTGCTCTTACAGCCTACGGGGAACATCTCTTCCAAAGGCCTGTGAAACGCAGTTTCTTTGCAGGCCTGATCTGGCTGAAGTAGGACTTCTGCTCTGGGTGTGCTACTTTGCCCTAGAGCTGAAAGGCACAACGTGCAGGCTTCTTTCCAAAGGGCGAGTTGGGCCCCACAGCATCTTGCTTCCAGCTCTTTGGGAAGCTAAGAAACAACTCGCTCTGCACAGTGCTCTTACAGCCTACCGGGAACATGTCTTCCAAAGGCCTATGAAACGCAGTTTCTTTGCAGGCCTGATCTGGCTGAAGTAGGACTTCTGCTCTGGGTGTGCTACTTTGCCCTAGAGCTGAAAGGCACAACGTGCAGGCTTCTTTCCAAAGGGCGAGTTGGGCCCCACAGCATCTTGCTTCCAGCTCTTTGGGAAGCTAAGAAACAACTCGCTCTGCACAGTGCTCTTACAGCCTAGTGGGAACATCTCTTCCAAAGGCCTGTGAAACGCAGTTTCTTTGCAGGCCTGATCTAGCTGAAGTAGGACTTCTGCTCTGGGTGTGCTACTTTGCCCTAGAGATGAAAGGCACAACGTGCAGGCTTCTTTCCAAAGGGCGAGTTGGGCCACACAGCATCTTGCTTCCAGCTCTTTGGGAAGCTAAGAAACAACTCGCTCTGCTCAGTGCTCTTACAGCCTACCGGGAACATCTCTTCCAAAGGCCTGTGAAACGCAGTTTCTTTGCAGGCCTGATCTGGCTGAAGTAGGACTTGTGCTCTGGGTGTGCTACTTTGCCCTAGAGCTGAAAGGCACAACGTGAGGCTGCTTTCCAAAGGGCGTGTTGGGCCCCACAGCATCTTGCTTCCAGCTCTTTGGGAAGCTAAGAAACAACTCGCTCTGCACAGTGCTCTTACAGCCTAGTGGGAACATCTCTTCCAAAGGCCTGTGAAACGCAGTTTCTTTGCAGGCCTGATGTAGCTGAAGTAGGACTTCTGCTCTAGGTGTGCTACTTTGCCCTAGAGCTGAAAGGCACAACGTGCAGGCTTCTTTCCAAAGGGCGAGTTGGGCCCCACAGCATCTTGCTTCCAGCTCTTTGGGAAGCTAAGAAACAACTCGCTCTGCACAGTGCTCTTACAGCCTAGTGGGAACATCTCTTCCATAGGCCTGTGAAACGCAGTTTCTTTTTCAGGCCTGATCTGGCTGAAGTAGGACTTCTGCTCTGGGTGTGCTACTTTGCCCTAGAGCTGAAAGGCACAACGTGCAGGTTTCTTTCCAAAGGGCGAGTTGGGCCCCACAGCATCTTGCTTCCAGCTCTTTGGGAAGCTAAGAAACAACTCGCTCTGCACAGTGCTCTTACAGCCTACGGGGAACATCTCTTCCATAGACCTGTGAAACGCAGTTTCTTTGCAGGCCTGATCTGGCTGAAGTAGGACTTCTGCTCTGGGTGTGCTACTTTGCCCTAGAGCTGAAAGGCACAACGTGCAGGCTTCTTTCCAAAGGGCGAGTTGGGCCCCACAGCATCTTGCTTCCAGCTCTTTGGGAAGCTAAGAAACAACTCGCTCTGCTCAGTGCTCTTACAGCCTACCGGGAACATCTCTTCCAAAGGCCTGTGAAACGCAGTTTCTTTGCAGGCCTCATCTGGCTGAAGTAGGACTTCTGCTCTGGGTGTGCTACTTTGCCCTAGAGCTGAAAGGCACAACGTGAGGCTTCTTTCCAAAGGGCGAGTTGGGCCCCACAGCATCTTGCTTCCAGCTCTTTGGGAAGCTAAGAAACAACTCGCTCTGCACAGTGCTCTTACAGCCTACCGGGAACATCTCTTCCAAAGGCCTGTGAAACGCAGTTTCTTTGCAGGCCTGATCTGGCTGAAGTAGGACTTCTGCTCTGGGTGTGCTACTTTGCCCTAGAGCTGAAAGGCACAACGTGCAGGCTTCTTTCCAAAGGGCGAGTTGGGCCCCACAGCATCTTGCTTCCAGCTCTTTGGGAAGCTAAGAAACAACTCGCTCTGCACAGTGGTCTTACAGCCTAGTGGGAACATCTCTTCCAAAGGCCTGTGAAACGCAGTTTCTTTGCAGGCCTGATCTGGCTGAAGTAGGACTTCTGCTCTGGGTGTGCTACATTGCCCTAGAGCTGAGAGGCACAACGTGCAGGCTTCTTTCCAAAGGGCGAGTTG
Source organism: Equus caballus (assembly GCF_041296265.1). Classification (NCBI taxonomy): domain Eukaryota; kingdom Metazoa; phylum Chordata; class Mammalia; order Perissodactyla; family Equidae; genus Equus; species Equus caballus. The sequence continues at coordinate 45,211,039 of NC_091692.1, forward strand.
GGCCCCACAGCATCTTGCTTCCAGCTCTTTGGGAAGCTAAGAAACAACTCGCTCTGCACAGTGCTCTTACAGCCTACCGGGAACATCTCTTCCATAGGCCTGTGAAACGCAGTTTCTTTGCAGGCCTGATCTGGCTGAAGTAGGACTTCTGCTCTGGGTTTGCTGCTGTGCCCTAGAGCTGAAAGGCACAACGTGCAGGCTTCTTTCCAAAGGGCGAGTTGGGCCCCACAGCATCTTGCTTCCAGCTCTTTGGGAAGCTAAGAAACAACTCGCTCTGCACAGTGCTCTTACAGCCTACCGGGAACATCTCTTCCAAAGGCCTGTGAAACGCAGTTTCTTTGCAGGCCTGATCTGGCTGAAGTAGGACTTCTGCTCTGGGTGTGCTACTTTGCCCTAGAGCTGAAAGGCACAACGTGCAGTCTTCTTTCCAAAGGGCGAGTTGGGCCCCACAGCATCTTGCTTCCAGCTCTTTGGGAAGCTAAGAAACAACTCGCTCTGCACAGTGCTCTTACAGCCTAGTGGGAACATCTCTTCCATAGGCCTGTGAAACGCAGTCTCTTTGCAGGCCTGATCTGGCTGAAGTAGGACTTCTGCTCTGGGTGTGCTACTTTGCCCTAGAGCTGAAAGGCACAACGTGCAGGCTTCTTTCCAAAGGGCGAGTTGGGCCCCACAGCATCTTGCTTCCAGCTCTTTGGGAAGCTAAGAAACAACTCGCTCTGCACAGTGCTCTTACAGCCTACCGGGAACATCTCTTCCAAAGGCCTGTGAAACGCAGTTTCTTTGCAGGCCTGATCTGGCTGAAGTAGGACTTCTGCTCTGGGTGTGCTACTTTGCCCTCGAGCTGAAAGGCACAACGTGCAGGCTTCTTTCCAAAGGGCGAGTTGGGCCCCACAGCATCTTGCTTCCAGCTCTTTGGGAAGCTAAGAAACAACTCGCTCTGCACAGTGCTCTTACAGCCTACCGGGAACATGTCTTCCAAAGGCCTGTGAAACGCAGTTTCTTTGCAGGCCTGATCTGGCTGAAGTAGGACTTCTGCTCTGGGTGTGCTACTTTGCCCTAGAGCTGAAAGGCACAACGTGCAGGCTTCTTTCCAAAGGGCGAGTTGGGCCCCACAGCATCTTGCTTCCAGCTCTTTGGGAAGCTAAGAAGCAACTCGCTCTGCACAGTGCTCTTACAGCCTACGGGGAACATCTCTTCCAAAGGCCTGTGAAACGCAGTTTCTTTGCAGGCCTGATCTGGCTGAAGTAGGACTTCTGCTCTGGGTGAGCCACATTGCCCTAGAGCTGAAAGGCACAACGTGCAGGCTTCTTTCCAAAGGGCGAGTTTGGCCCCACAGCATCTTGCTTTCTTCTCTTTGGGAAGCTAAGAAACAACTCGCTCTGCACAGTGCTCTTACAGCCTAGTGGGAACATCTCTTCCAAAGGCCTGTGAAACGCAGTTTCTTTGCAGGCCTGATCTGGCTGAAGTAGGACTTCTGCTCTGGGTGTGCTACTTTGCCCTAGAGCTGAAAGGCACAACGTGCAGTCTTCTTTCCAAAGGGCGAGTTGGGCCCCACAGCATCTTGCTTCCAGCTCTTTGGGAAGCTAAGAAACAACTCGCTCTGCACAGTGCTCTTACAGCCTAGTGGGAACATCTCTTCCAAAGGCCTGTGAAACGCAGTTTCTTTGCAGGCCTGATGTAGCTGAAGTAGGACTTCTGCTCTAGGTGTGCTACTTTGCCCTAGAGCTGAAAGGCACAACGTGCAGGCTTCTTTCCAAAGGGCGAGTTGGGCCCCACAGCATCTTGCTTCCAGCTCTTTGGGAAGCTAAGAAACAACTCGCTCTGCACAGTGCTCTTACAGCCTACCGGGAACATCTATTCCAAAGGCCTGTGAAACGCAGTTTCTTTGCAGGCCTGATCTGGCTGAAGTAGGACTTCTGCTCTGGGTGTGCTACTTTGCCCTAGAGCTGAAAGGCACAACGTGCAGTCTTCTTTCCAAAGGGCGAGTTGGGCCCCACAGCATCTTGCTTCCAGCTCTTTGGGAAGCTAAGAAACAACTCGCTCTGCACAGTGCTCTTACAGCCTAGTGGGAACATCTCTTCCAAAGGCCTGTGAAACGCAGTTTCTTTGCAGGCCTGGTCTAGCTGAAGTAGGACTTCTGCTCTGGGTGTGCTACTTTGCCCTAGAGCTGAAAGGCACAAGGTGCAGGCTTCTTTCCAAAGGGCGAGTTTGGCCCCACAGCATCTTGCTTCCTTCTCTTTGGGAAGCTAAGAAACAACTCGCTCTGCACAGTGCTCTTACAGCCTAGTGGGAACATCTCTTCCAAAGGCCTGTGAAACGCAGTTTATTTGCAGGCCTGATCTGGCTGAAGTAGGACTTCTGCTCTGGGTGTGCTACTTTGCCCTAGAGCTGAAAGGCACAACGTGCAGGCTTCTTTCCAAAGGGCGAGTTGGGCCCCACAGCATCTTGCTTCCAGCTCTTTGGGAAGCTAAGAAACAACTCGCTCTGCTCAGTGCTCTTACAGCCTACCGGGAACATCTCTTCCAAAGGCCTGTGAAACGCAGTTTCTTTGCAGGCCTGATCTGGCTGAAGTAGGACTTGTGCTCTGGGTGTGCTACTTTGCCCAAGAGCTGAAAGGCACAACGTGAGGCTGCTTTCCAAAGGGCGAGTTGGGCCCCACAGCATCTTGCTTCCAGCTCTTTGGGAAGCTAAGAAACAACTCGCTCTGCACAGTGCTCTTACAGCCTACGGGGAACATCTCTTCCAAAGGCCTGTGAAACGCAGTTTCTTTGCAGGCCTGATCTGGCTGAAGTAGGACTTCTGCTCTGGGTGTGCTACTTTGCCCTAGAGCTGAAAGGCACAACGTGCAGGCTTCTTTCCAAAGGGCGAGTTGGGCCCCACAGCATCTTGCTTCCAGCTCTTTGGGAAGCTAAGAAACAACTCGCTCTGCACAGTGCTCTTACAGCCTACCGGGAACATGTCTTCCAAAGGCCTATGAAACGCAGTTTCTTTGCAGGCCTGATCTGGCTGAAGTAGGACTTCTGCTCTGGGTGTGCTACTTTGCCCTAGAGCTGAAAGGCACAACGTGCAGGCTTCTTTCCAAAGGGCGAGTTGGGCCCCACAGCATCTTGCTTCCAGCTCTTTGGGAAGCTAAGAAACAACTCGCTCTGCACAGTGCTCTTACAGCCTAGTGGGAACATCTCTTCCAAAGGCCTGTGAAACGCAGTTTCTTTGCAGGCCTGATCTAGCTGAAGTAGGACTTCTGCTCTGGGTGTGCTACTTTGCCCTAGAGATGAAAGGCACAACGTGCAGGCTTCTTTCCAAAGGGCGAGTTGGGCCACACAGCATCTTGCTTCCAGCTCTTTGGGAAGCTAAGAAACAACTCGCTCTGCTCAGTGCTCTTACAGCCTACCGGGAACATCTCTTCCAAAGGCCTGTGAAACGCAGTTTCTTTGCAGGCCTGATCTGGCTGAAGTAGGACTTGTGCTCTGGGTGTGCTACTTTGCCCTAGAGCTGAAAGGCACAACGTGAGGCTGCTTTCCAAAGGGCGTGTTGGGCCCCACAGCATCTTGCTTCCAGCTCTTTGGGAAGCTAAGAAACAACTCGCTCTGCACAGTGCTCTTACAGCCTAGTGGGAACATCTCTTCCATAGACCTGTGAAACGCAGTTTCTTTGCAGGCCTGATGTAGCTGAAGTAGGACTTCTGCTCTAGGTGTGCTACTTTGCCCTAGAGCTGAAAGGCACAACGTGCAGGCTTCTTTCCAAAGGGCGAGTTGGGCCCCACAGCATCTTGCTTCCAGCTCTTTGGGAAGCTAAGAAACAACTCGCTCTGCACAGTGCTCTTACAGCCTAGTGGGAACATCTCTTCCATAGGCCTGTGAAACGCAGTCTCTTTGCAGGCCTGATCTGGCTGAAGTAGGACTTCTGCTCTGGGTGTGCTACTTTGCCCTAGAGCTGAAAGGCACAACGTGCAGGCTTCTTTCCAAAGGGCGAGTTGGGCCCCACAGCATCTTGCTTCCAGGTCTTTGGGAAGCTAAGAAACAACTCGCTCTGCACAGTGCTCTTACAGCCTAGTGGGAACATCTCTTCCAAAGGCCTGTGAAACGCAGTTTCTTTGCAGGCCTGATCTGGCTGAAGTAGGACTTCTGCTCTGGGTGTGCTACTTTGCCCTCGAGCTGAAAGGCACAACGTGCAGGCTTCTTTCCAAAGGGCGAGTTGGGCCCCACAGCATCTTGCTTCCAGCTCTTTGGGAAGCTAAGAAACAACTCGCTCTGCACAGTGCTCTTACAGCCTACCGGGAACATGTCTTCCAAAGGCCTGTGAAACGCAGTTTCTTTGCAGGCCTGATCTGGCTGAAGTAGGACTTGTGCTCTGGGTGTGCTACTTTGCCCTAGAGCTGAAAGGCACAACGTGAGGCTGCTTTCCAAAGGGCGTGTTGGGCCCCACAGCATCTTGCTTCCAGCTCTTTGGGAAGCTAAGAAACAACTCGCTCTGCACAGTGCTCTTACAGCCTAGTGGGAACATCTCTTCCAAAGGCCTGTGAAACGCAGTTTCTTTGCAGGCCTGATGTAGCTGAAGTAGGACTTCTGCTCTAGGTGTGCTACTTTGCCCTAGAGCTGAAAGGCACAACGTGCAGGCTTCTTTCCAAAGGGCGAGTTGGGCCCCACAGCATCTTGCTTCCAGCTCTTTGGCAAGCTAAGAAACAACTCGCTCTGCACAGTGCTCTTACAGCCTAGTGGGAACATCTCTTCCATAGGCCTGTGAAACGCAGTTTCTTTTTCAGGCCTGATCTGGCTGAAGTAGGACTTCTGCTCTGGGTGTGCTACTTTGCCCTAGAGCTGAAAGGCACAACGTGCAGGTTTCTTTCCAAAGGGCGAGTTGGGCCCCACAGCATCTTGCTTCCAGCTCTTTGGGAAGCTAAGAAACAACTCGCTCTGCACAGTGCTCTTACAGCCTACGGGGAACATCTCTTCCATAGACCTGTGAAACGCAGTTTCTTTGCAGGCCTGATCTGGCTGAAGTAGGACTTCTGCTCTGGGTGTGCTACTTTGCCCTAGAGCTGAAAGGCACAACGTGCAGGCTTCTTTCCAAAGGGCGAGTTGGGCCCCACAGCATCTTGCTTCCAGCTCTTTGGGAAGCTAAGAAACAACTCGCTCTGCTCAGTGCTCTTACAGCCTACCGGGAACATCTCTTCCAAAGGCCTGTGAAACGCAGTTTCTTTGCAGGCCTCATCTGGCTGAAGTAGGACTTCTGCTCTGGGTGTGCTACTTTGCCCTAGAGCTGAAAGGCACAACGTGAGGCTTCTTTCCAAAGGGCGAGTTGGGCCCCACAGCATCTTGCTTCCAGCTCTTTGGGAAGCTAAGAAACAACTCGCTCTGCACAGTGCTCTTACAGCCTACCGGGAACATCTCTTCCAAAGGCCTGTGAAACGCAGTTTCTTTGCAGGCCTGATCTGGCTGAAGTAGGACTTCTGCTCTGGGTGTGCTACTTTGCCCTAGAGCTGAAAGGCACAACGTGCAGGCTTCTTTCCAAAGGGCGAGTTGGGCCCCACAGCATCTTGCTTCCAGCTCTTTGGGAAGCTAAGAAACAACTCGCTCTGCACAGTGGTCTTACAGCCTAGTGGGAACATCTCTTCCAAAGGCCTGTGAAACGCAGTTTCTTTGCAGGCCTGATCTGGCTGAAGTAGGACTTCTGCTCTGGGTGTGCTACATTGCCCTAGAGCTGAGAGGCACAACGTGCAGGCTTCTTTCCAAAGGGCGAGTTGGGCCCCACAGCATCTTGCTTCCAGCTCTTTGGGAAGCTAAGAAACAACTCGCTCTGCACAGTGCTCTTACAGCCTACCGGGAACATCTCTTCCATAGGCCTGTGAAACGCAGTTTCTTTGCAGGCCTGATCTGGCTGAAGTAGGACTTCTGCTCTGGGTTTGCTGCTGTGCCCTAGAGCTGAAAGGCACAACGTGCAGGCTTCTTTCCAAAGGGCGAGTTGGGCCCCACAGCATCTTGCTTCCAGCTCTTTGGGAAGCTAAGAAACAACTCGCTCTGCACAGTGCTCTTACAGCCTACCGGGAACATCTCTTCCAAAGGCCTGTGAAACGCAGTTTCTTTGCAGGCCTGATCTGGCTGAAGTAGGACTTCTGCTCTGGGTGTGCTACTTTGCCCTAGAGCTGAAAGGCACAACGTGCAGTCTTCTTTCCGAGGGCGAGTTGGGCCCCACAGCATCTTGCTTCCAGCTCTTTGGGAAGCTAAGAAACAACTCGCTCTGCACAGTGCTCTTACAGCCTAGTGGGAACATCTCTTCCATAGGCCTGTGAAACGCAGTCTCTTTGCAGGCCTGATCTGGCTGAAGTAGGACTTCTGCTCTGGGTGTGCTACTTTGCCCTAGAGCTGAAAGGCACAACGTGCAGGCTTCTTTCCAAAGGGCGAGTTGGGCCCCACAGCATCTTGCTTCCAGCTCTTTGGGAAGCTAAGAAACAACTCGCTCTGCACAGTGCTCTTACAGCCTACCGGGAACATCTCTTCCAAAGGCCTGTGAAACGCAGTTTCTTTGCAGGCCTGATCTGGCTGAAGTAGGACTTCTGCTCTGGGTGTGCTACTTTGCCCTCGAGCTGAAAGGCACAACGTGCAGGCTTCTTTCCAAAGGGCGAGTTGGGCCCCACAGCATCTTGCTTCCAGCTCTTTGGGAAGCTAAGAAACAACTCGCTCTGCACAGTGCTCTTACAGCCTACCGGGAACATGTCTTCCAAAGGCCTGTGAAACGCAGTTTCTTTGCAGGCCTGATCTGGCTGAAGTAGGACTTCTGCTCTGGGTGTGCTACTTTGCCCTAGAGCTGAAAGGCACAACGTGCAGGCTTCTTTCCAAAGGGCGAGTTGGGCCCCACAGCATCTTGCTTCCAGCTCTTTGGGAAGCTAAGAAGCAACTCGCTCTGCACAGTGCTCTTACAGCCTACGGGGAACATCTCTTCCAAAGGCCTGTGAAACGCAGTTTCTTTGCAGGCCTGATCTGGCTGAAGTAGGACTTCTGCTCTGGGTGAGCCACATTGCCCTAGAGCTGAAAGGCACAACGTGCAGGCTTCTTTCCAAAGGGCGAGTTTGGCCCCACAGCATCTTGCTTTCTTCTCTTTGGGAAGCTAAGAAACAACTCGCTCTGCACAGTGCTCTTACAGCCTAGTGGGAACATCTCTTCCAAAGGCCTGTGAAACGCAGTTTCTTTGCAGGCCTGATCTGGCTGAAGTAGGACTTCTGCTCTGGGTGTGCTACTTTGCCCTAGAGCTGAAAGGCACAACGTGCAGTCTTCTTTCCAAAGGGCGAGTTGGGCCCCACAGCATCTTGCTTCCAGCTCTTTGGGAAGCTAAGAAACAACTCGCTCTGCACAGTGCTCTTACAGCCTAGTGGGAACATCTCTTCCAAAGGCCTGTGAAACGCAGTTTCTTTGCAGGCCTGATGTAGCTGAAGTAGGACTTCTGCTCTAGGTGTGCTACTTTGCCCTAGAGCTGAAAGGCACAACGTGCAGGCTTCTTTCCAAAGGGCGAGTTGGGCCCCACAGCATCTTGCTTCCAGCTCTTTGGGAAGCTAAGAAACAACTCGCTCTGCACAGTGCTCTTACAGCCTACCGGGAACATGTATTCCAAAGGCCTGTGAAACGCAGTTTCTTTGCAGGCCTGATCTGGCTGAAGTAGGACTTCTGCTCTGGGTGTGCTACTTTGCCCTAGAGCTGAAAGGCACAACGTGCAGTCTTCTTTCCAAAGGGCGAGTTGGGCCCCACAGCATCTTGCTTCCAGCTCTTTGGGAAGCTAAGAAACAACTCGCTCTGCACAGTGCTCTTACAGCCTAGTGGGAACATCTCTTCCAAAGGCCTGTGAAACGCAGTTTCTTTGCAGGCCTGGTCTAGCTGAAGTAGGACTTCTGCTCTGGGTGTGCTACTTTGCCCTAGAGCTGAAAGGCACAAGGTGCAGGCTTCTTTCCAAAGGGCGAGTTTGGCCCCACAGCATCTTGCTTCCTTCTCTTTGGGAAGCTAAGAAACAACTCGCTCTGCACAGTGCTCTTACAGCCTAGTGGGAACATCTCTTCCAAAGGCCTGTGAAACGCAGTTTATTTGCAGGCCTGATCTGGCTGAAGTAGGACTTCTGCTCTGGGTGTGCTACTTTGCCCTAGAGCTGAAAGGCACAACGTGCAGGCTTCTTTCCAAAGGGCGAGTTGGGCCCCACAGCATCTTGCTTCCAGCTCTTTGGGAAGCTAAGAAACAACTCGCTCTGCTCAGTGCTCTTACAGCCTACCGGGAACATCTCTTCCAAAGGCCTGTGAAACGCAGTTTCTTTGCAGGCCTGATCTGGCTGAAGTAGGACTTGTGCTCTGGGTGTGCTACTTTGCCCAAGAGCTGAAAGGCACAACGTGAGGCTGCTTTCCAAAGGGCGAGTTGGGCCCCACAGCATCTTGCTTCCAGCTCTTTGGGAAGCTAAGAAACAACTCGCTCTGCACAGTGCTCTTACAGCCTACGGGGAACATCTCTTCCAAAGGCCTGTGAAACGCAGTTTCTTTGCAGGCCTGATCTGGCTGAAGTAGGACTTCTGCTCTGGGTGTGCTACTTTGCCCTAGAGCTGAAAGGCACAACGTGCAGGCTTCTTTCCAAAGGGCGAGTTGGGCCCCACAGCATCTTGCTTCCAGCTCTTTGGGAAGCTAAGAAACAACTCGCTCTGCACAGTGCTCTTACAGCCTACCGGGAACATGTCTTCCAAAGGCCTATGAAACGCAGTTTCTTTGCAGGCCTGATCTGGCTGAAGTAGGACTTCTGCTCTGGGTGTGCTACTTTGCCCTAGAGCTGAAAGGCACAACGTGCAGGCTTCTTTCCAAAGGGCGAGTTGGGCCCCACAGCATCTTGCTTCCAGCTCTTTGGGAAGCTAAGAAACAACTCGCTCTGCACAGTGCTCTTACAGCCTAGTGGGAACATCTCTTCCAAAGGCCTGTGAAACGCAGTTTCTTTGCAGGCCTGATCTAGCTGAAGTAGGACTTCTGCTCTGGGTGTGCTACTTTGCCCTAGAGATGAAAGGCACAACGTGCAGGCTTCTTTCCAAAGGGCGAGTTGGGCCACACAGCATCTTGCTTCCAGCTCTTTGGGAAGCTAAGAAACAACTCGCTCTGCTCAGTGCTCTTACAGCCTACCGGGAACATCTCTTCCAAAGGCCTGTGAAACGCAGTTTCTTTGCAGGCCTGATCTGGCTGAAGTAGGACTTGTGCTCTGGGTGTGCTACTTTGCCCTAGAGCTGAAAGGCACAACGTGAGGCTGCTTTCCAAAGGGCGTGTTGGGCCCCACAGCATCTTGCTTCCAGCTCTTTGGGAAGCTAAGAAACAACTCGCTCTGCACAGTGCTCTTACAGCCTAGTGGGAACATCTCTTCCATAGACCTGTGAAACGCAGTTTCTTTGCAGGCCTGATGTAGCTGAAGTAGGACTTCTGCTCTAGGTGTGCTACTTTGCCCTAGAGCTGAAAGGCACAACGTGCAGGCTTCTTTCCAAAGGGCGAGTTGGGCCCCACAGCATCTTGCTTCCAGCTCTTTGGGAAGCTAAGAAACAACTCGCTCTGCACAGTGCTCTTACAGCCTAGTGGGAACATCTCTTCCATAGGCCTGTGAAACGCAGTCTCTTTGCAGGCCTGATCTGGCTGAAGTAGGACTTCTGCTCTGGGTGTGCTACTTTGCCCTAGAGCTGAAAGGCACAACGTGCAGGCTTCTTTCCAAAGGGCGAGTTGGGCCCCACAGCATCTTGCTTCCAGGTCTTTGGGAAGCTAAGAAACAACTCGCTCTGCACAGTGCTCTTACAGCCTAGTGGGAACATCTCTTCCAAAGGCCTGTGAAACGCAGTTTCTTTGCAGGCCTGATCTGGCTGAAGTAGGACTTCTGCTCTGGGTGTGCTACTTTGCCCTCGAGCTGAAAGGCACAACGTGCAGGCTTCTTTCCAAAGGGCGAGTTGGGCCCCACAGCATCTTGCTTCCAGCTCTTTGGGAAGCTAAGAAACAACTCGCTCTGCACAGTGCTCTTACAGCCTACCGGGAACATGTCTTCCAAAGGCCTGTGAAACGCAGTTTCTTTGCAGGCCTGATCTGGCTGAAGTAGGACTTCTGCTGTGGGTGTGCTACTTTGCCCTAGAGCTGAAAGGCACAACGTGCAGGCTTCTTTCCAAAGGGCGAGTTGGGCCCCACAGCATCTTGCTTCCAGCTCTTTGGGAAGCTAAGAAGCAACTCGCTCTGCACAGTGCTCTTACAGCCTACGGGGAACATCTCTTCCAAAGGCCTGTGAAACGCAGTTTCTTTGCAGGCCTGATCTGGCTGAAGTAGGACTTCTGCTCTGGGTGAGCCACATTGCCCTAGAGCTGAAAGGCACAACGTGCAGGCTTCTTTCCAAAGGGCGAGTTTGGCCCCACAGCATCTTGCTTTCTTCTCTTTGGGAAGCTAAGAAACAACTCGCTCTGCACAGTGCTCTTACAGCCTAGTGGGAACATCTCTTCCAAAGGCCTGTGAAACGCAGTTTCTTTGCAGGCCTGATCTGGCTGAAGTAGGACTTCTGCTCTGGGTGTGCTACTTTGCCCTAGAGCTGAAAGGCACAACGTGCAGTCTTCTTTCCAAAGGGCGAGTTGGGCCCCGCAGCATCTTGCTTCCAGCTCTTTGGGAAGCTAAGAAACAACTCGCTCTGCACAGTGCTCTTACAGCCTAGTGGGAACATCTCTTCCAAAGGCCTGTGAAACGCAGTTTCTTTGCAGGCCTGGTCTAGCTGAAGTAGGACTTCTGCTCTGGGAGTGCTACTTTGCCCTAGAGCTGAAAGGCACAACGTGCAGGCTTCTTTCCAAAGGGCGAGTTTGGCCCCACAGCATCTTGCTTCCTTCTCTTTGGGAAGCTAAGAAACAACTCGCTCTGCACAGTGCTCTTACAGCCTAGTGGGAACATCTCTTCCAAAGGCCTGTGAAACGCAGTTTCTTTGCAGGCCTGGTCTGGCTGAAGTAGGACTTCTGCTCTGGGTGTGCTACTTTGCCCTAGAGCTGAAAGGCACAACGTGCAGGCTTCTTTCCAAAGGGCGAGTTGGGCCCCACAGCATCTTGCTTCCAGCTCTTTGGGAAGCTAAGAAACAACTCGCTCTGCTCAGTGCTCTTACAGCCTACCGGGAACATCTCTTCCAAAGGCCTGTGAAACGCAGTTTCTTTGCAGGCCTGATCTGGCTGAAGTAGGACTTGTGCTCTGGGTGTGCTACTTTGCCCAAGAGCTGAAAGGCACAACGTGAGGCTGCTTTCCAAAGGGCGAGTTGGGCCCCACAGCATCTTGCTTCCAGCTCTTTGGGAAGCTAAGAAACAACTCGCTCTGCACAGTGCTCTTACAGCCTAGTGGGAACATCTCTTCCATAGGCCTGTGAAACGCAGTCTCTTTGCAGGCCTGATCTGGCTGAAGTAGGACTTCTGCTCTGGGTGTGCTACTTTGCCCTAGAGCTGAAAGGCACAACGTGCAGGCTTCTTTCCAAAGGGCGAGTTGGGCCCCACAGCATCTTGCTTCCAGGTCTTTGGGAAGCTAAGAAACAACTCGCTCTGCACAGTGCTCTTACAGCCTAGTGGGAACATCTCTTCCAAAGGCCTGTGAAACGCAGTTTCTTTGCAGGCCTGATCTGGCTGAAGTAGGACTTCTGCTCTGGGTGTGCTACTTTGCCCTCGAGCTGAAAGGCACAACGTGCAGGCTTCTTTCCAAAGGGCGAGTTGGGCCCCACAGCATCTTGCTTCCAGCTCTTTGGGAAGCTAAGAAACAACTCGCTCTGCACAGTGCTCTTACAGCCTACCGGGAACATGTCTTCCAAAGGCCTGTGAAACGCAGTTTCTTTGCAGGCCTGATCTGGCTGAAGTAGGACTTCTGCTGTGGGTGTGCTACTTTGCCCTAGAGCTGAAAGGCACAACGTGCAGGCTTCTTTCCAAAGGGCGAGTTGGGCCCCACAGCATCTTGCTTCCAGCTCTTTGGGAAGCTAAGAAGCAACTCGCTCTGCACAGTGCTCTTACAGCCTACGGGGAACATCTCTTCCAAAGGCCTGTGAAACGCAGTTTCTTTGCAGGCCTGATCTGGCTGAAGTAGGACTTCTGCTCTGGGTGAGCCACATTGCCCTAGAGCTGAAAGGCACAACGTGCAGGCTTCTTTCCAAAGGGCGAGTTTGGCCCCACAGCATCTTGCTTTCTTCTCTTTGGGAAGCTAAGAAACAACTCGCTCTGCACAGTGCTCTTACAGCCTAGTGGGAACATCTCTTCCAAAGGCCTGTGAAACGCAGTTTCTTTGCAGGCCTGATCTGGCTGAAGTAGGACTTCTGCTCTGGGTGTGCTACTTTGCCCTAGAGCTGAAAGGCACAACGTGCAGTCTTCTTTCCAAAGGGCGAGTTGGGCCCCGCAGCATCTTGCTTCCAGCTCTTTGGGAAGCTAAGAAACAACTCGCTCTGCACAGTGCTCTTACAGCCTAGTGGGAACATCTCTTCCAAAGGCCTGTGAAACGCAGTTTCTTTGCAGGCCTGGTCTAGCTGAAGTAGGACTTCTGCTCTGGGAGTGCTACTTTGCCCTAGAGCTGAAAGGCACAACGTGCAGGCTTCTTTCCAAAGGGCGAGTTTGGCCCCACAGCATCTTGCTTCCTTCTCTTTGGGAAGCTAAGAAACAACTCGCTCTGCACAGTGCTCTTACAGCCTAGTGGGAACATCTCTTCCAAAGGCCTGTGAAACGCAGTTTCTTTGCAGGCCTGGTCTGGCTGAAGTAGGACTTCTGCTCTGGGTGTGCTACTTTGCCCTAGAGCTGAAAGGCACAACGTGCAGGCTTCTTTCCAAAGGGCGAGTTGGGCCCCACAGCATCTTGCTTCCAGCTCTTTGGGAAGCTAAGAAACAACTCGCTCTGCTCAGTGCTCTTACAGCCTACCGGGAACATCTCTTCCAAAGGCCTGTGAAACGCAGTTTCTTTGCAGGCCTGATCTGGCTGAAGTAGGACTTGTGCTCTGGGTGTGCTACTTTGCCCAAGAGCTGAAAGGCACAACGTGAGGCTGCTTTCCAAAGGGCGAGTTGGGCCCCACAGCATCTTGCTTCCAGCTCTTTGGGAAGCTAAGAAACAACTCGCTCTGCACAGTGCTCTTACAGCCTACGGGGAACATCTCTTCCAAAGGCCTGTGAAACGCAGTTTCTTTGCAGGCCTGATCTGGCTGAAGTAGGACTTCTGCTCTGGGTGTGCTACTTTGTCCTAGAGCTGAAAGGCACAACGTGCAGGCTTCTTTCCAAAGGGCGAGTTGGGCCCCACAGCATCTTGCTTCCAGCTCTTTGGGAAGCTAAGAAACAACTCGCTCTGCACAGTGCTCTTACAGCCTACCGGGAACATGTCTTCCAAAGGCCTATGAAACGCAGTTTCTTTGCAGGCCTGATCTGGCTGAAGTAGGACTTCTGCTCTGGGTGTGCTACTTTGCCCTAGAGCTGAAAGGCACAACGTGCAGGCTTCTTTCCAAAGGGCGAGTTGGGCCCCACAGCATCTTGCTTCCAGCTCTTTGGGAAGCTAAGAAACAACTCGCTCTGCACAGTGCTCTTACAGCCTAGTGGGAACATCTCTTCCAAAGGCCTGTGAAACGCAGTTTCTTTGCAGGCCTGATCTAGCTGAAGTAGGACTTCTGCTCTGGGTGTGCTACTTTGCCCTAGAGATGAAAGGCACAACGTGCAGGCTTCTTTCCAAAGGGCGAGTTGGGCCACACAGCATCTTGCTTCCAGCTCTTTGGGAAGCTAAGAAACAACTCGCTCTGCTCAGTGCTCTTACAGCCTACCGGGAACATCTCTTCCAAAGGCCTGTGAAACGCAGTTTCTTTGCAGGCCTGATCTGGCTGAAGTAGGACTTCTGCTCTGGGTGTGCTACTTTGCCCTAGAGCTGAAAGGCACAACGTGAGGCTGCTTTCCAAAGGGCGAGTTGGGCCCCACAGCATCTTGCTTCCAGCTCTTTGGGAAGCTAAGAAACAACTCGCTCTGCACAGTGCTCTTACAGCCTAGTGGGAACATCTCTTCCAAAGGCCTGTGAAACGCAGTTTCTTTGCAGGCCTGATGTAGCTGAAGTAGGTCTTCTGCTCTAGGTGTGCTACTTTGCCCTAGAGCTGAAAGGCACAACGTGCAGGCTTCTTTCCAAAGGGCGAGTTGGGCCCCACAGCATCTTGCTTCCAGCTCTTTGGGAAGCTAAGAAACAACTCGCTCTGCACAGTGCTCTTACAGCCTAGTGGGAACATCTCTTCCATAGGCCTGTGAAACGCAGTTTCTTTTTCAGGCCTGATCTGGCTGAAGTAGGACTTCTGCTCTGGGTGTGCTACTTTGCCCTAGAGCTGAAAGGCACAACGTGCAGGTTTCTTTCCAAAGGGCGAGTTGGGCCCCACAGCATCTTGCTTCCAGCTCTTTGGGAAGCTAAGAAACAACTCGCTCTGCACAGTGCTCTTACAGCCTACGGGGAACATCTCTTCCATAGACCTGTGAAACGCAGTTTCTTTGCAGGCCTGATCTGGCTGAAGTAGGACTTCTGCTCTGGGTGTGCTACTTTGCCCTAGAGCTGAAAGGCACAACGTGCAGGCTTCTTTCCAAAGGGCGAGTTGGGCCCCACAGCATCTTGCTTCCAGCTCTTTGGGAAGCTAAGAAACAACTCGCTCTGCTCAGTGCTCTTACAGCCTACCGGGAACATCTCTTCCAAAGGCCTGTGAAACGCAGTTTCTTTGCAGGCCTCATCTGGCTGAAGTAGGACTTCTGCTCTGGGTGTGCCACTTTGCCCTAGAGCTGAAAGGCACAACGTGAGGCTTCTTTCCAAAGGGCGAGTTGGGCCCCACAGCATCTTGCTTCCAGCTCTTTGGGAAGCTAAGAAACAACTCGCTCTGCACAGTGCTCTTACAGCCTACCGGGAACATCTCTTCCAAAGGCCTGTGAAACGCAGTTTCTTTGCAGGCCTGATCTGGCTGAAGTAGGACTTCTGCTCTGGGTGTGCCACATTGCCCTAGAGCTGAAAGGCACAACGTGCAGGCTTCTTTCCAAAGGGCGAGTTTGGCCCCACAGCATCTTGCTTTCTTCTCTTTGGGAAGCTAAGAAACAACTCGCTCTGCACAGTGCTCTTACAGCCTAGTGGGAACATCTCTTCCAAAGGCCTGTGAAACGCAGTTTCTTTGCAGGCCTGATCTGGCTGAAGTAGGACTTCTGCTCTGGGTGTGCTACTTTGCCCTAGAGCTGAAAGGCACAACGTGCAGGCTTCTTTCCAAAGGGCGAGTTGGGCCCCACAGCATCTTGCTTCCAGCTCTTTGGGAAGCTATGAAACAACTCGCTCTGCTCAGTGCTCTTACAGCCTACCGGGAACATCTCTTCCAAAGGCCTGTGAAACGCAGTTTCTTTGCAGGCCTGATCTGGCTGAAGTAGGACTTGTGCTCTGGGTGTGCTACTTTGCCCTAGAGCTGAAAGGCACAACGTGAGGCTTCTTTCCAAAGGGCGAGTTGGGCCCCACAGCATCTTGCTTCCAGCTCTTTGGGAAGCTAAGAAGCAACTCGCTCTGCACAGTGCTCTTACAGCCTACGGGGAACATCTCTTCCATAGACCTGTGAAACGCAGTTTCTTTGCAGGCCTGATCTGGCTGAAGTAGGACTTCTGCTCTGGGTGAGCTACTTTGCCCTAGAGCTGAAAGGCACAACGTGCAGGCTTCTTTCCAAAGGGCGAGTTGGGCCCCACAGCATCTTGCTTCCAGCTCTTTGGGAAGCTAAGAAACAACTCGCTCTGCACAGTGCTCTTACAGCCCACCGGGAACATCTATTCCAAAGGCCTGTGAAACGCAGTTTCTTTGCAGGCCTGATCTGGCTGAAGTAGGACTTCTGCTCTGGGTGTGCTACTTTGCCCTAGAGCTGAAAGGCACAACGTGCAGGTTTCTTTCCAAAGGGCGAGTTGGGCCCCACAGCATCTTGCTTCCAGCTCTCTGGGAAGCTAAGAAACAACTCGCTCTGCACAGTGCTATTACAGCCTACGGGGAACATCTCTTCCATAGACCTGTGAAACGCAGTTTCTTTGCAGGCCTGATCTGGCTGAAGTAGGACTTCTGCTCTGGGTGTGCTACTTTGCCCTAGAGCTGAAAGGCACAACGTGCAGGCTTCTTTCCAAAGGGCGAGTTGGGCCCCACAGCATCTTGCTTCCAGCTCTTTGGGAAGCTAAGAAACAACTCGCTCTGCTCAGTGCTCTTACAGCCTACCGGGAACATCTCTTCCAAAGGCCTGTGAAACGCAGTTTCTTTGCAGGCCTCATCTGGCTGAGTAGGACTTCTGCTCTGGGTGTGCTACTTTGCCCTAGAGCTGAAAGGCACAACGTGAGGCTTCTTTCCAAAGGGCGAGTTGGGCCCCACAGCATCTTGCTTCCAGCTCTTTGGGAAGCTAAGAAACAACTCGCTCTGCACAGTGCTCTTACAGCCTACCGGGAACATCTCTTCCAAAGGCCTGTGAAACGCAGTTTCTTTGCAGGCCTGATCTGGCTGAAGTAGGACTTCTGCTCTGGGTGTGCTACTTTGCCCTAGAGCTGAAAGGCACAACGTGCAGGCTTCTTTCCAAAGGGCGAGTTGGGCCCCACAGCATCTTGCTTCCAGCTCTTTGGGAAGCTAAGAAACAACTCGCTCTGCACAGTGGTCTTACAGCCTAGTGGGAACATCTCTTCCAAAGGCCTGTGAAACGCAGTTTCTTTGCAGGCCTGATCTGGCTGAAGTAGGACTTCTGCTCTGGGTGTGCTACATTGCCCTAGAGCTGAGAGGCACAACGTGCAGGCTTCTTTCCAAAGGGCGAGTTGGGCCCCACAGCATCTTGCTTCCAGCTCTTTGGGAAGCTAAGAAACAACTCGCTGTGCACAGTGCTCTTACAGCCTACCGGGAACATCTCTTCCATAGGCCTGTGAAACGCAGTTTCTTTGCAGGCCTGATCTGGCTGAAGTAGGACTTCTGCTCTGGGTTTGCTGCTGTGCCCTAGAGCTGAAAGGCACAACGTGCAGGCTTCTTTCCAAAGGGCGAGTTGGGCCCCACAGCATCTTGCTTCCAGCTCTTTGGGAAGCTAAGAAACAACTCGCTCTGCACAGTGCTCTTACAGCCTACCGGGAACATCTCTTCCAAAGGCCTGTGAAACGCAGTTTCTTTGCAGGCCTGATCTGGCTGAAGTAGGACTTCTGCTCTGGGTGTGCTACTTTGCCCTAGAGCTGAAAGGCACAACGTGCAGTCTTCTTTCCAAAGGGCGAGTTGGGCCCCACAGCATCTTGCTTCCAGCTCTTTGGGAAGCTAAGAAACAACTCGCTCTGAACAGTGCTCTTACAGCCTAGTGGGAACGTCTCTTCCATGGGCCTGTGAAACGCAGTTTCTTTGCAGGCCTGATCTGGCTGAAGTATGACTTCTGCTCTGGGTGTGCTACTTTGCCCTAGAGCTGAAAGGCACAACGTGCAGGCTTCTTTCCAAAGGGCGAGTTGGGCCCCACAGCATCTTGCTTCCAGCTCTTTGGGAAGCTAAGAAACAACTCGCTCTGCACAGTGCTCTTACAGCCTACCGGGAACATCTCTTCCAAAGGCCTGTGAAACGCAGTTTCTTTGCAGGCCTGATCTGGCTGAAGTAGGACTTCTGCTCTGGGTGTGCTACTTTGCCCTAGAGCTGAAAGGCACAACGTGCAGGCTTCTTTCCAAAGGGCGAGTTGGGCCCCACAGCATCTTGCTTCCAGCTCTTTGGGAAGCTAAGAAACAACTCGCTCTGCACAGTGCTCTTACAGCCTACCGGGAACATCTCTTCCAAAGGCCTGTGAAACGCAGTTTCTTTGCAGGCCTGATCTGGCTGAAGTAGGACTTCTGCTCTGGGTGTGCTACTTTGCCCTAGAGCTGAAAGGCACAACGTGCAGGCTTCTTTCCAAAGGGCGAGTTGGGCCCCACAGCATCTTGCTTTCTTCTCTTTGGGAAGCTAAGAAACAACTCGCTCTGCACAGTGCTCTTACAGCCTAGTGGGAACATCTCTTCCATAGGCCTGTGAAACGCAGTTTCTTTGCAGGCCTGATCTGGCTGAAGTAGGACTTCTGCTCTGGGTGTGCTACTTTGCCCTAGAGCTGAAAGGCACAACGTGCAGGCTTCTTTCCAAAGGGCGAGTTGGGCCCCACAGCATCTTGCTTCCAGCTCTTTGGGAAGCTAAGAAACAACTCGCTCTGCACAGTGCTCTTACAGCCTACCGGGAACATGTCTTCCAAAGGCCTGTGAAACGCAGTTTCTTTGCAGGCCTGATCTGGCTGAAGTAGGACTTCTGCTCTGGGTGTGCTACTTTGCCCTCGAGCTGAAAGGCACAACGTGCAGGCTTCTTTCCAAAGGGCGAGTTGGGCCCCACAGCATCTTGCTTCCAGCTCTTTGGGAAGCTAAGAAACAACTCGCTCTGCACAGTGCTCTTACAGCCTACCGGGAACATGTCTTCCAAAGGCCTGTGAAACGCAGTTTCTTTGCAGGCCTGATCTGGCTGAAGTAGGACTTGTGCTCTGGGTGTGCTACTTTGCCCTAGAGCTGAAAGGCACAACGTGAGGCTTCTTTCCAAAGGGCGAGTTGGGCCCCACAGCATCTTGCTTCCAGCTCTTTGGGAAGCTAAGAAGCAACTCGCTCTGCAGAGTGCTCTTACAGCCTACGGGGAACATCTCTTCCATAGACCTGTGAAACGCAGTTTCTTTGCAGGCCTGATCTGGCTGAAGTAGGACTTCTGCTCTGGGTGAGCTACTTTGCCCTCGAGCTGAAAGGCACAACGTGCAGGCTTCTTTCCAAAGGGCGAGTTGGGCCCCACAGCATCTTGCTTCCAGCTCTTTGGGAAGCTAAGAAACAACTCGCTCTGCACAGTGCTCTTACAGCCTAGTGGGAACATCTCTTCCAAAGGCCTGTGAAACGCAGTTTCTTTGCAGGCCTGATCTGGCTGAAGTAGGACTTCTGCTCTGGGTGTGCTACTTTGCCCTAGAGCTGAAAGGCACAACGTGCAGGCTTCTTTCCAAAGGGCGAGTTGGGCCCCACAGCATCTTGCTTCCAGCTC
The DNA here is from genome assembly GCF_041296265.1 of Equus caballus. Taxonomy (NCBI): domain Eukaryota; kingdom Metazoa; phylum Chordata; class Mammalia; order Perissodactyla; family Equidae; genus Equus; species Equus caballus. The sequence continues at coordinate 45,230,059 of NC_091692.1, forward strand.
TTTGGGAAGCTAAGAAACAACTCGCTCTGCACAGTGCTCTTACAGCCTAGTGGGAACATCTCTTCCAAAGGCCTGTGAAACGCAGTTTCTTTGCAGGCCTGATCTGGCTGAAGTAGGACTTCTGCTCTGGGTGTGCTACTTTGCCCTAGAGCTGAAAGGCACAACGTGCAGGCTTCTTTCCAAAGGGCGAGTTGGGCCCCACAGCATCTTGCTTCCAGCTCTTTGGGAAGCTATGAAACAACTCGCTCTGCTCAGTGCTCTTACAGCCTACCGGGAACATCTCTTCCAAAGGCCTGTGAAACGCAGTTTCTTTGCAGGCCTGATCTGGCTGAAGTAGGACTTGTGCTCTGGGTGTGCTACTTTGCCCTAGAGCTGAAAGGCACAACGTGCAGGCTTCTTTCCAAAGGGCGAGTTGGGCCCCACAGCATCTTGCTTCCAGCTCTTTGGGAAGCTAAGAAGCAACTCGCTCTGCACAGTGCTCTTACAGCCTACGGGGAACATCTCTTCCATAGACCTGTGAAACGCAGTTTCTTTGCAGGCCTGATCTGGCTGAAGTAGGACTTCTGCGCTGGGTGTGCTACTTTGCCCTAGAGCTGAAAGGCACAACGTGCAGGCTTCTTTCCAAAGGGCGAGTTGGGCCCCACAGCATCTTGCTTCCAGCTCTTGGGGAAGCTAAGAAACAACTAGCTCTGCACAGTGCTCTTACAGCCTACCGGGAACATCTATTCCAAAGGCCTGTGAAACGCAGTTTCTTTGCAGGCCTGATCTGGCTGAAGTAGGACTTCTGCTCTGGGTGTGCTACTTTGCCCTAGAGCTGAAAGGCACAACGTGCAGTCTTCTTTCCAAAGGGCGAGTTGGGCCCCACAGCATCTTGCTTCCAGCTCTTTGGGAAGCTAAGAAACAACTCGCTCTGCACAGTGCTCTTACAGCCTAGTGGGAACATCTCTTCCAAAGGCCTGTGAAACGCAGTTTCTTTGCAGGCCTGATCTAGCTGAAGTAGGACTTCTGCTCTGGGTGTGCTACTTTGCCCTAGAGCTGAAAGGCACAAGGTGCAGGCTTCTTTCCAAAGGGCGAGTTTGGCCCCACAGCATCTTGCTTCCTTCTCTTTGGGAAGCTAAGAAACAACTCGCTCTGCACAGAGCTCTTACAGCCTAGTGGGAACATCTCTTCCAAAGGCCTGTGAAACGCAGTTTCTTTGCAGGCCTGATCTGGCTGAAGTAGGACTTCTGCTCTGGGTGTGCTACTTTGCCCTAGAGCTGAAAGGCACAACGTGCAGGCTTCTTTCCAAAGGGCGAGTTGGGCCCCACAGCATCTTGCTTCCAGCTCTTTGGGAAGCTAAGAAACAACTCGCTCTGCACAGTGCTCTTACAGCCTACCGGGAACATGTCTTCCAAAGGCCTATGAAACGCAGTTTCTTTGCAGGCCTGATCTGGCTGAAGTAGGACTTCTGCTCTGGGTGTGCTACTTTGCCCTAGAGCTGAAAGGCACAACGTGCAGGCTTCTTTCCAAAGGGCGAGTTGGGCCCCACAGCATCTTGCTTCCAGCTCTTTGGGAAGCTAAGAAACAACTCGCTCTGCACAGTGCTCTTACAGCCTAGTGGGAACATCTCTTCCAAAGGCCTGTGAAACGCAGTTTCTTTGCAGGCCTGATCTAGCTGAAGTAGGACTTCTGCTCTGGGTGTGCTACTTTGCCCTAGAGATGAAAGGCACAACGTGCAGGCTTCTTTCCAAAGGGCGAGTTGGGCCCCACAGCATCTTGCTTCCAGCTCTTTGGGAAGCTAAGAAACAACTCGCTCTGCTCAGTGCTCTTACAGCCTACCGGGAACATCTCTTCCAAAGGCCTGTGAAACGCAGTTTCTTTGCAGGCCTGATCTGGCTGAAGTAGGACTTGTGCTCTGGGTGTGCTACTTTGCCCTAGAGCTGAAAGGCACAACGTGAGGCTGCTTTCCAAAGGGCGAGTTGGGCCCCACAGCATCTTGCTTCCAGCTCTTTGGGAAGCTAAGAAACAACTCGCTCTGCACAGTGCTCTTACAGCCTACCGGGAACATCTCTTCCAAAGGCCTGTGAAACGCAGTTTCTTTGCAGGCCTGATCTGGCTGAAGTAGGACTTCTGCTCTGGGTGTGCTACTTTGCCCTAGAGCTGAAAGGCACAACGTGCAGGCTTCTTTACAAAGGGCGAGTTGGGCCCCACAGCATCTTGCTTCCAGCTCTTTGGGAAGCTAAGAAACAACTCGCTCTGCACAGTGCTCTTACAGCCTACCGGGAACATCTCTTCCAAAGGCCTGTGAAACGCAGTTTCTTTGCAGGCCTGATCTGGCTGAAGTAGGACTTGTGCTCTGGGTGTGCTACTTTGCCCTAGAGCTGAAAGGCACAACGTGAGGCTTCTTTCCAAAGAGCGAGTTGGGCCCCACAGCATCTTGCTTCCAGCTCTTTGGGAAGCTAAGAAACAACTCGCTCTGCACAGTGCTCTTACAGCCTACGGGGAACATCTCTTCCATAGACCTGTGAAACGCAGTTTCTTTGCAGGCCTGATCTGGCTGAAGTAGGACTTCTGCTCTGGGTGTGCTACTTTGCCCTAGAGCTGAAAGGCACAACGTGCAGGCTTCTTTCCAAAGGGCGAGTTGGGCCCCACAGCATCTTGCTTCCAGCTCTTTGGGAAGCTAAGAAACAACTCGCTCTGCACAGTGCTCTTACAGCCTCCCGGGAACATGTCTTCCAAAGGCCTGTGAAACGCAGTTTCTTTGCAGGCCTGATCTGGCTGAAGTAGGACTTCTGCTCTGGGTGTGCTACTTTGCCCTAGAGCTGAAAGGCACAACGTGCAGGCTTCTTTCCAAAGGGCGAGTTGGGCCCCACAGCATCTTGCTTCCAGCTCTTTGGGAAGCTAAGAAACAACTCGCTCTGCACAGTGCTCTTAGAGCCTACGGGGAACATCTCTTCCATAGACCTGTGAAACGCATTTTCTTTGCAGGCCTGATCTGGCTGAAGTAGGACTTCTGCTCTGGGTGTGCTACTTTGCCCTAGAGCTGAAAGGCACAATGTGCAGGCTTCTTTCCAAAGGGCGAGTTGGGCCCCACAGCATCTTGCTTCCAGCTCTTTGGGAAGCTAAGAAACAACTCGCTCTGCACAGTGCTCTTACAGCCTAGTGGGAACATCTCTTCCATAGGCCTGTGAAACGAAGTTTCTTTGCAGGCCTGATCTGGCTGAAGTAGGACTTCTGCTCTGGGTGTGCTACTTTGCCCTAGAGCTGAAAGGCACAACGTGCAGGCTTCTTTCCAAAGGGCGAGTTGGGCCCCACAGCATCTTGCTTCCAGCTCTTTGGGAAGCTAAGAAACAACTCGCTCTGCACAGTGCTCTTACAGACTACCGGGAACATGTCTTCCAAAGGGCTGTGAAACGCAGTTTCTTTGCAGGCCTTATCTGGCTGAAGTAGGACTTCTGCTCTGGGTGTGCTACTTTGTCCTAGAGCTGAAAGGCACAACGTGCAGGCTTCTTTCCAAAGGGCGAGTTGGGCCCCACAGCATCTTGCTTCCAGCTCTTTGGGAAGCTAAGAAACAACTAGCTCTGCACAGTGCTCTTACAGCCTACTGGGAACATCTCTTCCTAAGGCCTGTGAAATGCAGTTTCTTTGCAGGCCTGATCTGGCTGAAGTAGGACTTCTGCTCTGGGTGTGCTACTTTGCCCTAGAGCTGAAAGGCACAACGTGCAGGCTTCTTTCCAAAAGGCGAGTTGGGCCCCACAGCATCTTGCTTCCAGCTCTTTGGGAAGCTAAGAAACAACTCGCTCTGCACAGTGCTCTTACAGCCTACCGGGAACATCTCTTCCAAAGGCCTGTGAAACGCAGTTTCTTTGCAGGCCTGATCTGGCTGAAGTAGGACTTCTGCTCTGGGTGTGCTACTTTGCCCTAGAGCTGAAAGGCACAACGTGCAGGCTTCTTTCCAAAGGGCGAGTTGGGCCCCACAGCATCTTGCTTCCAGCTCTTTGGGAAGCTAAGAAACAACTCGCTCTGCACAGTGCTCTTACAGCCTAGTGGGAACATCTCTTCCATAGGCCTGTGAAACGCAGTTTCTTTGCAGGCCTGATCTGGCTGAAGTAGGACTTCTGCTCTGGGTGTGCTACTTTGCCCTAGAGCTGAAAGGCACAACGTGCAGGCTTCTTTCCAAAGGGCGAGTTGGGCCCCACAGCATCTTGCTTCCAGCTCTTTGGGAAGCTAAGAAACAACTCGCTCTGCACAGTGCTCTTACAGCCTACCGGGAACATCTCTTCCAAAGGCCTGTGAAACGCAGTTTCTTTGCAGGCCTGATCTGGCTGAAGTAGGACTTCTGCTCTGGGTGTGCTACTTTGCCCTAGAGCTGAAAGGCACAACGTGCAGGCTTCTTTCCAAAGGGCGAGTTGGGCCCCACAGCATCTTGCTTCCAGCTCTTTGGGAAGCTAAGAAACAACTCGCTCTGCACAGTGCTCTTACAGCCTAGTGGGAAGATCTCTTCCAAAGGCCTGTGAAACGCAGTTTCTTTGCAGGCCTGATCTGGCTGAAGTAGGACTTCTGCTCTGGGTGTGCTACTTTGCCCTAGAGCTGAAAGGCACAACGTGCAGGCTTCTTTCCAAAGGGCAAGTTCGGCCCCACAGCATCTTGCTTCCAGCTCTTTGGGAAGCTAAGAAACAACTCGCTCTGCACAGTGCTCTTACAGCCTACCGGGAACATCACTTCCAAAGGCCTGTGAAACGCAGTTTCTTTGCAGGCCTGATCTGGCTGAAGTAGGACTTCTGCTCTGGGTGTGCTACTTTGCCCTAGAGCTGAAAGGCACAACATGCAGGCTTCTTTCCAAGGGGCGAGTTGGGCCCCACAGCATCTTGCTTCCAGCTCTTTGGGAAGCTAAGAAACAACTCGCTCTGCACAGTGCTCTTACAGCCTACCGGGAACATCTCTTCCAAAGGCCTGTGAAACGCAGTTTCTTTGCAGGCCTGATCTGGCTGAAGTAGGACTTCTGCTCTGGGTGCGCTACTTTGCCCTAGAGCTGAAAGGCACAACGTGCAGGCTTCTTTCCAAAGGGCGAGATGGGACCCACAGCATCTTGCTTCCATCTCTTTGGGAAGGTAAGATACAACTCGCTCTGCACAGTGCTCTTACAGCCTACCGGGAACATCTCTTCCAAAGACCTTTGAAACGCAGTTTCTTAGCAGGCCTGATCTGGCTGAAGTAGGACTTCTCCTTTGGGTGTGCTACTTTGCCCTAGAGCTGAAAGGCACAACGTGCAGGCTTCTTTCCAAAGGGCGAGTTGGGCCCCACAGCATCTTGCTTCCAGCTCTTTGGGAAGCTAAGAAACAACTCGCTCTGCACAGTGCTCTTACAGCCTAGTGGGAACATCTCTTCCATAGGCCTGTGAAACGCAGTTTCTTTGCAGGCCTGATCTGGCTGAAGTAGGACTTCTGCTCTGGGTGTGCTACTTTGCCCTAGAGCTGAAAGGCACAACGTGCAGGCTTCTTTCCAAAGGGCGAGTTGGGCCCCACAGCATCTTGCTTCCAGCTCTTTGGGAAGCTAAGAAACAACTCGCTCTGCACAGTGCTCTTACAGCCTAGTGGGAACATCTCTTCCATAGGCCTGTGAAACGCAGTCTCTTTGCAGGCCTGATCTGGCTGAAGTAGGACTTCTGCTCTGGGTGTGCTACTTTGCCCTAGAGCTGAAAGGCACAACGTGCAGGCTTCTTTCCAAAGGGCGAGTTGGGCCCCACAGCATCTTGCTTCCAGCTCTTTGGGAAGCTAAGAAGCAACTCGCTCTGCACAGTGCTCTTACAGCCTACGGGGAACATCTCTTCCATAGACCTGTGAAACGCAGTTTCTTTGCAGGCCTGATCTGGCTGAAGTAGGACTTCTGCTCTGGGTGAGCTACTTTGCCCTAGAGCTGAAAGGCACAACGTGCAGGCTTCTTTCCAAAGGGCGAGTTGGGCCCCACAGCATCTTGCTTCCAGCTCTTTGGGAAGCTAAGAAACAACTCGCTCTGCACAGTGCTCTTACAGCCTACCGGGAACATCTCTTCCAAAGGCCTGTGAAACGCAGTTTCTTTGCAGGCCTGATCTGGCTGAAGTAGGACTTCTGCTCTGGGTGTGCTACTTTGCCCTCGAGCTGAAAGGCACAACGTGCAGGCTTCTTTCCAAAGGGCGAGTTGGGCCCCACAGCATCTTGCTTCCAGCTCTTTGGGAAGCTAAGAAACAACTCGCTCTGCACAGTGCTCTTACAGCCTACCGGGAACATGTCTTCCAAAGGCCTGTGAAACGCAGTTTCTTTGCAGGCCTGCTCTGGCTGAAGTAGGACTTCTGCTCTGGGTGTGCTACTTTGCCCTAGAGCTGAAAGGCACAACGTGCAGGCTTCTTTCCAAAGGGCGAGTTGGGCCCCACAGCATCTTGCTTCCAGCTCTTTGGGAAGCTAAGAAACAACTCGCTCTGCACAGTGCTCTTACAGCCTAGTGGGAACATCTCTTCCAAAGGCCTGTGAAACGCAGTTTCTTTGCAGGCCTGATCTAGTTGAAGTAGGACTTCTGCTCTGGGTGTGCCACATTGCCCTAGAGCTGAAAGGCACAACGTGCAGGCTTCTTTCCAAAGGGCGAGTTTGGCCCCACAGCATCTTGCTTTCTTCTCTTTGGGAAGCTAAGAAACAACTCGCTCTGCACAGTGCTCTTACAGCCTAGTGGGAACATCTCTTCCAAAGGCCTGTGAAACGCAGTTTCTTTGCAGGCCTGATCTGGCTGAAGTAGGACTTGTGCTCTGGGTGTGCTACTTTGCCCTAGAGCTGAAAGGCACAACGTGAGGCTTCTTTCCAAAGGGCGAGTTGGGCCCCACAGCATCTTGCTTCCAGCTCTTTGGGAAGCTAAGAAGCAACTCGCTCTGCACAGTGCTCTTACAGCCTACGGGGAACATCTCTTCCATAGACCTGTGAAACGCAGTTTCTTTGCAGGCCTGATCTGGCTGAAGTAGGACTTCTGCTCTGGGTGAGCTACTTTGCCCTAGAGCTGAAAGGCACAACGTGCAGGCTTCTTTCCAAAGGGCGAGTTGGGCCCCACAGCATCTTGCTTCCAGCTCTTTGGGAAGCTAAGAAACAACTCGCTCTGCACAGTGCTCTTACAGCCTACCGGGAACATCTATTCCAAAGGCCTGTGAAACGCAGTTTCTTTGCAGGCCTGATCTGGCTGAAGTAGGACTTCTGCTCTGGGTGTGCTACTTTGCCCTAGAGCTGAAAGGCACAACGTGCAGTCTTCTTTCCAAAGGGCGAGTTGGGCCCCACAGCATCTTGCTTCCAGCTCTTTGGGAAGCTAAGAAACAACTCGCTCTGCACAGTGCTCTTACAGCCTAGTGGGAACATCTCTTCCAAAGGCCTGTGAAACGCAGTTTCTTTGCAGGCCTGGTCTAGCTGAAGTAGGACTTCTGCTCTGGGTGTGCTACTTTGCCCTAGAGCTGAAAGGCACAAGGTGCAGGCTTCTTTCCAAAGGGCGAGTTTGGCCCCACAGCATCTTGCTTCCTTCTCTTTGGGAAGCTAAGAAACAACTCGCTCTGCACAGTGCTCTTACAGCCTAGTGGGAACATCTCTTCCAAAGGCCTGTGAAACGCAGTTTCTTTGCAGGCCTGATCTGGCTGAAGTAGGACTTCTGCTCTGGGTGTGCTACTTTGCCCTAGAGCTGAAAGGCACAACGTGCAGGCTTCTTTCCAAAGGGCGAGTTGGGCCCCACAGCATCTTGCTTCCAGCTCTTTGGGAAGCTAAGAAACAACTCGCTCTGCACAGTGCTCTTACAGCCTAGTGGGAACATCTCTTCCATAGGCCTGTGAAACGCAGTTTCTTTGCAGGCCTGATCTGGCTGAAGTAGGACTTCTGCTCTGGGTGTGCTACTTTGCCCTAGAGCTGAAGGGCACAATGTGAGGCTTCTTTCCAAAGGGCGAGTTGGGCCCCACAGCATCTTGCTTCCAGCTCTTTGGGAAGCTAAGAAACAACTCGCTCTGCACAGTGCTCTTACAGCCTACCGGGAACATCTCTTCCAAAGGCCTGTGAAACGCAGTTTCTTTGCAGGCCTGATCTGGCTGAAGTAGGACTTCTGCTCTGGGTGTGCTACTTTGCCCTAGAGCTGAAAGGCACAACGTGCAGGCTTCTTTCCAAAGGGCGAGTTGGGCCCCACAGCATCTTGCTTCCAGCTCTTTGGGAAGCTAAGAAACAACTCGCTCTGCACAGTGCTCTTACAGCCTACCGGGAACATCTCTTCCAAAGGCCTGTGAAACGCAGTTTCTTTGCAGGCCTCATCTGGCTGAAGTAGGACTTCTGCTCTGGGTGTGCTACTTTGCCCTAGAGCTGAAAGGCACAACGTGAGGCTTCTTTCCAAAGGGCGAGTTGGGCCCCACAGCATCTTGCTTCCAGCTCTTTGGGAAGCTAAGAAACAACTCGCTCTGCACAGTGCTCTTACAGCCTACCGGGAACATCTCTTCCAAAGGCCTGTGAAACGCAGTTTCTTTGCAGGCCTGATCTGGCTGAAGTAGGACTTCTGCTCTGGGTGTGCTACTTTGCCCTAGAGCTGAAAGGCACAACGTGCAGGCTTCTTTCCAAAGGGCGAGTTGGGCCCCACAGCATCTTGCTTCCAGCTCTTTGGGAAGCTAAGAAACAACTCGCTCTGCACAGTGGTCTTACAGCCTAGTGGGAACATCTCTTCCAAAGGCCTGTGAAACGCAGTTTCTTTGCAGGCCTGATCTGGCTGAAGTAGGACTTCTGCTCTGGGTGTGCTACATTGCCCTAGAGCTGAGAGGCACAACGTGCAGGCTTCTTTCCAAAGGGCGAGTTGGGCCCCACAGCATCTTGCTTCCAGCTCTTTGGGAAGCTAAGAAACAACTCGCTGTGCACAGTGCTCTTACAGCCTACCGGGAACATCTCTTCCATAGGCCTGTGAAACGCAGTTTCTTTGCAGGCCTGATCTGGCTGAAGTAGGACTTCTGCTCTGGGTTTGCTGCTGTGCCCTAGAGCTGAAAGGCACAACGTGCAGGCTTCTTTCCAAAGGGCGAGTTGGGCCCCACAGCATCTTGCTTCCAGCTCTTTGGGAAGCTAAGAAACAACTCGCTCTGCACAGTGCTCTTACAGCCTACCGGGAACATCTCTTCCAAAGGCCTGTGAAACGCAGTTTCTTTGCAGGCCTGATCTGGCTGAAGTAGGACTTCTGCTGTGGGTGTGCTACTTTGCCCTAGAGCTGAAAGGCACAACGTGCAGTCTTCTTTCCAAAGGGCGAGTTGGGCCCCACAGCATCTTGCTTCCAGCTCTTTGGGAAGCTAAGAAACAACTCGCTCTGAACAGTGCTCTTACAGCCTAGTGGGAACGTCTCTTCCATGGGCCTGTGAAACGCAGTTTCTTTGCAGGCCTGATCTGGCTGAAGTATGACTTCTGCTCTGGGTGTGCTACTTTGCCCTAGAGCTGAAAGGCACAACGTGCAGGCTTCTTTCCAAAGGGCGAGTTGGGCCCCACAGCATCTTGCTTCCAGCTCTTTGGGAAGCTAAGAAACAACTCGCTCTGCACAGTGCTCTTACAGCCTACCGGGAACATCTCTTCCAAAGGCCTGTGAAACGCAGTTTCTTTGCAGGCCTGATCTGGCTGAAGTAGGACTTCTGCTCTGGGTGTGCTACTTTGCCCTAGAGCTGAAAGGCACAACGTGCAGGCTTCTTTCCAAAGGGCGAGTTGGGCCCCACAGCATCTTGCTTTCTTCTCTTTGGGAAGCTAAGAAACAACTCGCTCTGCACAGTGCTCTTACAGCCTAGTGGGAACATCTCTTCCATAGGCCTGTGAAACGCAGTTTCTTTGCAGGCCTGATCTGGCTGAAGTAGGACTTCTGCTCTGGGTGTGCTACTTTGCCCTAGAGCTGAAAGGCACAACGTGCAGGCTTCTTTCCAAAGGGCGAGTTGGGCCCCACAGCATCTTGCTTCCAGCTCTTTGGGAAGCTAAGAAACAACTCGCTCTGCACAGTGCTCTTACAGCCTACCGGGAACATGTCTTCCAAAGGCCTGTGAAACGCAGTTTCTTTGAAGGCCTGATCTGGCTGAAGTAGGACTTCTGCTCTGGGTGTGCTACTTTGCCCTCGAGCTGAAAGGCACAACGTGCAGGCTTCTTTCCAAAGGGCGAGTTGGGCCCCACAGCATCTTGCTTCCAGCTCTTTGGGAAGCTAAGAAACAACTCGCTCTGCACAGTGCTCTTACAGCCTACCGGGAACATGTCTTCCAAAGGCCTGTGAAACGCAGTTTCTTTGCAGGCCTGATCTGGCTGAAGTAGGACTTGTGCTCTGGGTGTGCTACTTTGCCCTAGAGCTGAAAGGCACAACGTGAGGCTTCTTTCCAAAGGGCGAGTTGGGCCCCACAGCATCTTGCTTCCAGCTCTTTGGGAAGCTAAGAAGCAACTCGCTCTGCACAGTGCTCTTACAGCCTACGGGGAACATCTCTTCCATAGACCTGTGAAACGCAGTTTCTTTGCAGGCCTGATCTGGCTGAAGTAGGACTTCTGCTCTGGGTGAGCTACTTTGCCCTCGAGCTGAAAGGCACAACGTGCAGGCTTCTTTCCAAAGGGCGAGTTGGGCCCCACAGCATCTTGCTTCCAGCTCTTTGGGAAGCTAAGAAACAACTCGCTCTGCACAGTGCTCTTACAGCCTACCGGGAACATCTCTTCCAAAGGCCTGTGAAACGCAGTTTCTTTGCAGGCCTGATCTGGCTGAAGTAGGACTTCTGCTCTGGGTGTGCTACTTTGCCCTAGAGCTGAAAGGCACAACGTGCAGGCTTCTTTCCAAAGGGCGAGTTGGGCCCCACAGCATCTTGCTTCCAGCTCTTTGGGAAGCTAAGAAACAACTCGCTCTGCACAGTGCTCTTACAGCCTAGTGGGAACATCTCTTCCAAAGGCCTGTGAAACGCAGTTTCTTTGCAGGCCTGATCTGGCTGAAGTAGGACTTCTGCTCTGGGTGTGCTACTTTGCCCTAGAGCTGAAAGGCACAACGTGCAGGCTTCTTTCCAAAGGGCGAGTTGGGCCCCACAGCATCTTGCTTCCAGCTCTTTGGGAAGCTATGAAACAACTCGCTCTGCTCAGTGCTCTTACAGCCTACCGGGAACATCTCTTCCAAAGGCCTGTGAAACGCAGTTTCTTTGCAGGCCTGATCTGGCTGAAGTAGGACTTGTGCTCTGGGTGTGCTACTTTGCCCTAGAGCTGAAAGGCACAACGTGAGGCTTCTTTCCAAAGGGCGAGTTGGGCCCCACAGCATCTTGCTTCCAGCTCTTTGGGAAGCTAAGAAGCAACTCGCTCTGCACAGTGCTCTTACAGCCTACGGGGAACATCTCTTCCATAGACCTGTGAAACGCAGTTTCTTTGCAGGCCTGATCTGGCTGAAGTAGGACTTCTGCGCTGGGTGAGCTACTTTGCCCTAGAGCTGAAAGGCACAACGTGCAGGCTTCTTTCCAAAGGGCGAGTTGGGCCCCACAGCATCTTGCTTCCAGCTCTTTGGGAAGCTAAGAAACAACTAGCTCTGCACAGTGCTCTTACAGCCTACCGGGAACATCTATTCCAAAGGCCTGTGAAACGCAGTTTCTTTGCAGGCCTGATCTGGCTGAAGTAGGACTTCTGCTCTGGGTGTGCTACTTTGCCCTAGAGCTGAAAGGCACAACGTGCAGTCTTCTTTCCAAAGGGCGAGTTGGGCCCCACAGCATCTTGCTTCCAGCTCTTTGGGAAGCTAAGAAACAACTCGCTCTGCACAGTGCTCTTACAGCCTAGTGGGAACATCTCTTCCAAAGGCCTGTGAAACGCAGTTTCTTTGCAGGCCTGATCTAGCTGAAGTAGGACTTCTGCTCTGGGTGTGCTACTTTGCCCTAGAGCTGAAAGGCACAAGGTGCAGGCTTCTTTCCAAAGGGCGAGTTTGGCCCCACAACATCTTGCTTCCTTCTCTTTGGGAAGCTAAGAAACAACTCGCTCTGCACAGTGCTCTTACAGCCTAGTGGGAACATCTCTTCCAAAGGCCTGTGAAACGCAGTTTCTTTGCAGGCCTGATCTGGCTGAAGTAGGACTTCTGCTCTGGGTGTGCTACTTTGCCCTAGAGCTGAAAGGCACAACGTGCAGGCTTCTTTCCAAAGGGCGAGTTGGGCCCCACAGCATCTTGCTTCCAGCTCTTTGGGAAGCTAAGAAACAACTCGCTCTGCACAGTGCTCTTACAGCCTACCGGGAACATGTCTTCCAAAGGCCTATGAAACGCAGTTTCTTTGCAGGCCTGATCTGGCTGAAGTAGGACTTCTGCTCTGGGTGTGCTACTTTGCCCTAGAGCTGAAAGGCACAACGTGCAGGCTTCTTTCCAAAGGGCGAGTTGGGCCCCACAGCATCTTGCTTCCAGCTTTTGGGAAGCTAAGAAACAACTCGCTCTGCACAGTGCTCTTACAGCCTAGTGGGAACATCTCTTCCAAAGGCCTGTGAAACGCAGTTTCTTTGCAGGCCTGATCTAGCTGAAGTAGGACTTCTGCTCTGGGTGTGCTACTTTGCCCTTGAGATGAAAGGCACAACGTGCAGGCTTCTTTCCAAAGGGCGAGTTGGGCCCCACAGCATCTTGCTTCCAGCTCTTTGGGAAGCTAAGAAACAACTCGCTCTGCTGAGTGCTCTTACAGCCTAGCGGGAACATCTCTTCCAAAGGCCTGTGAAACGCAGTTTCTTTGCAGGCCTGATCTGGCTGAAGTAGGACTTGTGCTCTGGGTGTGCTACTTTGCCCTAGAGCTGAAAGGCACAACGTGCAGGCTTCTTTCCAAAGGGCGAGTTGGGCCCCACAGCATCTTGCTTCCAGCTCTTTGGGAAGCTAAGAAACAACTCGCTCTGCACAGTGCTCTTACAGCCTACCGGGAACATCTCTTCCAAAGGCCTGTGAAACGCAGTTTCTTTGCAGGCCTGATCTGGCTGAAGTAGGACTTCTGCTCTGGGTGTGCTACTTTGCCCTAGAGCTGAAAGGCACAACGTGCAGGCTTCTTTACAAAGGGCGAGTTGGGCCCCACAGCATCTTGCTTCCAGCTCTTTGGGAAGCTAAGAAACAACTCGCTCTGCACAGTGCTCTTACAGCCTACCGGGAACATCTCTTCCAAAGGCCTGTGAAACGCAGTTTCTTTGCAGGCCTGATCTGGCTGAAGTAGGACTTGTGCTCTGGGTGTGCTACTTTGCCCTAGAGCTGAAAGGCACAACGTGAGGCTTCTTTCCAAAGGGCGAGTTGGGCCCCACAGCATCTTGCTTCCAGCTCTTTGGGAAGCTAAGAAACAACTCGCTCTGCACAGTGCTCTTACAGCCTACGGGGAACATCTCTTCCATAGACCTGTGAAACGCAGTTTCTTTGCAGGCCTGATCTGGCTGAAGTAGGACTTCTGCTCTGGGTGTGCTACTTTGCCCTAGAGCTGAAAGGCACAACGTGCAGGCTTCTTTCCAAAGGGCGAGTTGGGCCCCACAGCATCTTGCTTCCAGCTCTTAGGGAAGCTAAGAAACAACTCGCTCTGCACAGTGCTCTTACAGCCTCCCGGGAACATGTCTTCCAAAGGCCTGTGAAACGCAGTTTCTTTGCAGGCCTGATCTGGCTGAAGTAGGACTTCTGCTCTCGGTGTGCTACTTTGCCCTAGAGCTGAAAGGCACAACGTGCAGGCTTCTTTCCAAAGGGCGAGTTGGGCCCCACAGGATCTTGCTTCCAGCTCTTTGGGAAGCTAAGAAACAACTCGCTCTGCACAGTGCTCTTACAGCCTAGTGGGAAGATCTCTTCCAAAGGCCTGTGAAACGCAGTTTCTTTGCAGGCCTGATCTGGCTGAAGTAGGACTTCTGCTCTGGGTGTGCTACTTTGCCCTAGAGCTGAAAGGCACAACGTGCAGGCTTCTTTCCAAAGGGCGAGTTGGGCCCCACAGCATCTTGCTTCCAGCTCTTTGGGAAGCTAAGAAACAACTCGCTCTGCACAGTGCTCTTACAGCCTACCGGGAACATGTCTTCCAAAGACCTGTGAAACGCAGTTTCTTTGCAGGCCTGATCTGGCTGAAGTAGGACTTCTGCTCTGGGTGTGCTACTTTGCCCTAGAGCTGTAAGGCACAACGTGCAGGCTTCTTTCCAAAGGGGGAGTTGGGCCCCACAGCATCTTGCTTCCAGCTCTTTGGGAAGCTAAGAAACAACTCGCTCTGCACAGTGCTCTTACAGCCTACCGGGAACATCTATTCCAAAGGTCTGTGAAACGCAGTTTCTTTGCAGGCCTGATCTGGCTGAAGTAGGACTTCTGCTCTGGGTTTGTTACTTTGCCCTAGAGCTGAAAGGCACAACGTGCAGGCTTCTTTCCAAAGGGGGAGTTGGGCCCCACAGGATCTTGCTTCCAGCTCTTTGGGAAGCTAAGAAACAACTCGCTCTGCACAGTGCTCTTACAGCCTAGTGGGAACATCTCTTCCAAAGGCCTGCGAAACGCAGTTTCTTTGCAGGCCTGATCTGGCTGAAGTAGGACTTCTGCTCTGGGTGTGCTACTTTGCCCTAGAGCTGAAAGGCACAACGTGCAGGCTTCTTTCCAAAGGGCGAGTTGGGCCCCACAGCATCTTGCTTCCAGCTCTTTGGGAAGCTATGAAACAACTCGCTCTGCTCAGTGCTCTTACAGCCTACCGGGAACATCTCTTCCAAAGGCCTGTGAAACGCAGTTTCTTTGCAGGCCTGATCTGGCTGAAGTAGGACTTGTGCTCTGGGTGTGCTACTTTGCCCTAGAGCTGAAAGGCACAACGTGAGGCTTCTTTCCAAAGGGCGAGTTGGGCCCCACAGCATCTTGCTTCCAGCTCTTTGGGAAGCTAAGAAGCAACTCGCTCTGCACAGTGCTCTTACAGCCTACGGGGAACATCTCTTCCATAGACCTGTGAAACGCAGTTTCTTTGCAGGCCTGATCTGGCTGAAGTAGGACTTCTGCTCTGGGTGAGCTACTTTGCCCTAGAGCTGAAAGGCACAACGTGCAGGCTTCTTTCCAAAGGGCGAGTTGGGCCCCACAGCATCTTGCTTCCAGCTCTTTGGGAAGCTAAGAAACAACTCGCTCTGCACAGTGCTCTTACAGCCCACCGGGAACATCTATTCCAAAGGCCTGTGAAACGCAGTTTCTTTGCAGGCCTGATCTGGCTGAAGTAGGACTTCTGCTCTGGGTGTGCTACTTTGCCCTAGAGCTGAAAGGCACAACGTGCAGGTTTCTTTCCAAAGGGCGAGTTGGGCCCCACAGCATCTTGCTTCCAGCTCTTTGGGAAGCTAAGAAACAACTCGCTCTGCACAGTGCTATTACAGCCTACGGGGAACATCTCTTCCATAGACCTGTGAAACGCAGTTTCTTTGCAGGCCTGATCTGGCTGAAGTAGGACTTCTGCTCTGGGTGTGCTACTTTGCCCTAGAGCTGAAAGGCACAACGTGCAGGCTTCTTTCCAAAGGGCGAGTTGGGCCCCACAGCATCTTGCTTCCAGCTCTTTGGGAAGCTAAGAAACAACTCGCTCTGCTCAGTGCTCTTACAGCCTACCGGGAACATCTCTTCCAAAGGCCTGTGAAACGCAGTTTCTTTGCAGGCCTCATCTGGCTGAGTAGGACTTCTGCTCTGGGTGTGCTACTTTGCCCTAGAGCTGAAAGGCACAACGTGAGGCTTCTTTCCAAAGGGCGAGTTGGGCCCCACAGCATCTTGCTTCCAGCTCTTTGGGAAGCTAAGAAACAACTCGCTCTGCACAGTGCTCTTACAGCCTACCGGGAACATCTCTTCCAAAGGCCTGTGAAACGCAGTTTCTTTGCAGGCCTGATCTGGCTGAAGTAGGACTTCTGCTCTGGGTGTGCTACTTTGCCCTAGAGCTGAAAGGCACAACGTGCAGGCTTCTTTCCAAAGGGCGAGTTGGGCCCCACAGCATCTTGCTTCCAGCTCTTTGGGAAGCTAAGAAACAACTCGCTCTGCACAGTGGTCTTACAGCCTAGTGGGAACATCTCTTCCAAAGGCCTGTGAAACGCAGTTTCTTTGCAGGCCTGATCTGGCTGAAGTAGGACTTCTGCTCTGGGTGTGCTACATTGCCCTAGAGCTGAGAGGCACAACGTGCAGGCTTCTTTCCAAAGGGCGAGTTGGGCCCCACAGCATCTTGCTTCCAGCTCTTTGGGAAGCTAAGAAACAACTCGCTGTGCACAGTGCTCTTACAGCCTACCGGGAACATCTCTTCCATAGGCCTGTGAAACGCAGTTTCTTTGCAGGCCTGATCTGGCTGAAGTAGGACTTCTGCTCTGGGTTTGCTGCTGTGCCCTAGAGCTGAAAGGCACAACGTGCAGGCTTCTTTCCAAAGGGCGAGTTGGGCCCCACAGCATCTTGCTTCCAGCTCTTTGGGAAGCTAAGAAACAACTCGCTCTGCACAGTGCTCTTACAGCCTACCGGGAACATCTCTTCCAAAGGCCTGTGAAACGCAGTTTCTTTGCAGGCCTGATCTGGCTGAAGTAGGACTTCTGCTCTGGGTGTGCTACTTTGCCCTAGAGCTGAAAGGCACAACGTGCAGTCTTCTTTCCAAAGGGCGAGTTGGGCCCCACAGCATCTTGCTTCCAGCTCTTTGGGAAGCTAAGAAACAACTCGCTCTGAACAGTGCTCTTACAGCCTAGTGGGAACGTCTCTTCCATGGGCCTGTGAAACGCAGTTTCTTTGCAGGCCTGATCTGGCTGAAGTATGACTTCTGCTCTGGGTGTGCTACTTTGCCCTAGAGCTGAAAGGCACAACGTGCAGGCTTCTTTCCAAAGGGCGAGTTGGGCCCCACAGCATCTTGCTTCCAGCTCTTTGGGAAGCTAAGAAACAACTCGCTCTGCACAGTGCTCTTACAGCCTACCGGGAACATCTCTTCCAAAGGCCTGTGAAACGCAGTTTCTTTGCAGGCCTGATCTGGCTGAAGTAGGACTTCTGCTCTGGGTGTGCTACTTTGCCCTAGAGCTGAAAGGCACAACGTGCAGGCTTCTTTCCAAAGGGCGAGTTGGGCCCCACAGCATCTTGCTTCCAGCTCTTTGGGAAGCTAAGAAACAACTCGCTCTGCACAGTGCTCTTACAGCCTACCGGGAACATCTCTTCCAAAGGCCTGTGAAACGCAGTTTCTTTGCAGGCCTGATCTGGCTGAAGTAGGACTTCTGCTCTGGGTGTGCTACTTTGCCCTAGAGCTGAAAGGCACAACGTGCAGGCTTCTTTCCAAAGGGCGAGTTGGGCCCCACAGCATCTTGCTTTCTTCTCTTTGGGAAGCTAAGAAACAACTCGCTCTGCACAGTGCTCTTACAGCCTAGTGGGAACATCTCTTCCATAGGCCTGTGAAACGCAGTTTCTTTGCAGGCCTGATCTGGCTGAAGTAGGACTTCTGCTCTGGGTGTGCTACTTTGCCCTAGAGCTGAAAGGCACAACGTGCAGGCTTCTTTCCAAAGGGCGAGTTGGGCCCCACAGCATCTTGCTTCCAGCTCTTTGGGAAGCTAAGAAACAACTCGCTCTGCACAGTGCTCTTACAGCCTACCGGGAACATGTCTTCCAAAGGCCTGTGAAACGCAGTTTCTTTGCAGGCCTGATCTGGCTGAAGTAGGACTTGTGCTCTGGGTGTGCTACTTTGCCCTCGAGCTGAAAGGCACAACGTGAGGCTTCTTTCCAAAGGGCGAGTTGGGCCCCACAGCATCTTGCTTCCAGCTCTTTGGGAAGCTAAGAAGCAACTCGCTCTGCAGAGTGCTCTTACAGCCTACGGGGAACATCTCTTCCATAGACCTGTGAAACGCAGTTTCTTTGCAGGCCTGATCTGGCTGAAGTAGGACTTCTGCTCTGGGTGAGCTACTTTGCCCTCGAGCTGTAAGGCACAACGTGCAGGCTTCTTTCCAAAGGGGGAGTTGGGCCCCACAGCATCTTGCTTCCAGCTCTTTGGGAAGCTAAGAAACAACTCGCTCTGCACAGTGCTCTTACAGCCTACCGGGAACATCTATTCCAAAGGTCTGTGAAACGCAGTTTCTTTGCAGGCCTGATCTGGCTGAAGTAGGACTTCTGCTCTGGGTTTGTTACTTTGCCCTAGAGCTGAAAGGCACAACGTGCAGGCTTCTTTCCAAAGGGGGAGTTGGGCCCCACAGGATCTTGCTTCCAGCTCTTTGGGAAGCTAAGAAACAACTCGCTCTGCACAGTGCTCTTACAGCCTAGTGGGAACATCTCTTCCAAAGGCCTGCGAAACGCAGTTTCTTTGCAGGCCTGATCTGGCTGAAGTAGGACTTCTGCTCTGGGTGTGCTACTTTGCCCTAGAGCTGAAAGGCACAACGTGCAGGCTTCTTTCCAAAGGGCGAGTTGGGCCCCACAGCATCTTGCTTCCAGCTCTTTGGGAAGCTATGAAACAACTCGCTCTGCTCAGTGCTCTTACAGCCTACCGGGAACATCTCTTCCAAAGGCCTGTGAAACGCAGTTTCTTTGCAGGCCTGATCTGGCTGAAGTAGGACTTGTGCTCTGGGTGTGCTACTTTGCCCTAGAGCTGAAAGGCACAACGTGAGGCTTCTTTCCAAAGGGCGAGTTGGGCCCCACAGCATCTTGCTTCCAGCTCTTTGGGAAGCTAAGAAGCAACTCGCTCTGCACAGTGCTCTTACAGCCTACGGGGAACATCTCTTCCATAGACCTGTGAAACGCAGTTTCTTTGCAGGCCTGATCTGGCTGAAGTAGGACTTCTGCTCTGGGTGAGCTACTTTGCCCTAGAGCTGAAAGGCACAACGTGCAGGCTTCTTTCCAAAGGGCGAGTTGGGCCCCACAGCATCTTGCTTCCAGCTCTTTGGGAAGCTAAGAAACAACTCGCTCTGCACAGTGCTCTTACAGCCCACCGGGAACATCTATTCCAAAGGCCTGTGAAACGCAGTTTCTTTGCAGGCCTGATCTGGCTGAAGTAGGACTTCTGCTCTGGGTGTGCTACTTTGCCCTAGAGCTGAAAGGCACAACGTGCAGGTTTCTTTCCAAAGGGCGAGTTGGGCCCCACAGCATCTTGCTTCCAGCTCTTTGGGAAGCTAAGAAACAACTCGCTCTGCACAGTGCTATTACAGCCTACGGGGAACATCTCTTCCATAGACCTGTGAAACGCAGTTTCTTTGCAGGCCTGATCTGGCTGAAGTAGGACTTCTGCTCTGGGTGTGCTACTTTGCCCTAGAGCTGAAAGGCACAACGTGCAGGCTTCTTTCCAAAGGGCGAGTTGGGCCCCACAGCATCTTGCTTCCAGCTCTTTGGGAAGCTAAGAAACAACTCGCTCTGCTCAGTGCTCTTACAGCCTACCGGGAACATCTCTTCCAAAGGCCTGTGAAACGCAGTTTCTTTGCAGGCCTCATCTGGCTGAGTAGGACTTCTGCTCTGGGTGTGCTACTTTGCCCTAGAGCTGAAAGGCACAACGTGAGGCTTCTTTCCAAAGGGCGAGTTGGGCCCCACAGCATCTTGCTTCCAGCTCTTTGGGAAGCTAAGAAACAACTCGCTCTGCACAGTGCTCTTACAGCCTACCGGGAACATCTCTTCCAAAGGCCTGTGAAACGCAGTTTCTTTGCAGGCCTGATCTGGCTGAAGTAGGACTTCTGCTCTGGGTGTGCTACTTTGCCCTAGAGCTGAAAGGCACAACGTGCAGGCTTCTTTCCAAAGGGCGAGTTGGGCCCCACAGCATCTTGCTTCCAGCTCTTTGGGAAGCTAAGAAACAACTCGCTCTGCACAGTGGTCTTACAGCCTAGTGGGAACATCTCTTCCAAAGGCCTGTGAAACGCAGTTTCTTTGCAGGCCTGATCTGGCTGAAGTAGGACTTCTGCTCTGGGTGTGCTACATTGCCCTAGAGCTGAGAGGCACAACGTGCAGGCTTCTTTCCAAAGGGCGAGTTGGGCCCCACAGCATCTTGCTTCCAGCTCTTTGGGAAGCTAAGAAACAACTCGCTGTGCACAGTGCTCTTACAGCCTACCGGGAACATCTCTTCCATAGGCCTGTGAAACGCAGTTTCTTTGCAGGCCTGATCTGGCTGAAGTAGGACTTCTGCTCTGGGTTTGCTGCTGTGCCCTAGAGCTGAAAGGCACAACGTGCAGGCTTCTTTCCAAAGGGCGAGTTGGGCCCCACAGCATCTTGCTTCCAGCTCTTTGGGAAGCTAAGAAACAACTCGCTCTGCACAGTGCTCTTACAGCCTACCGGGAACATCTCTTCCAAAGGCCTGTGAAACGCAGTTTCTTTGCAGGCCTGATCTGGCTGAAGTAGGACTTCTGCTCTGGGTGTGCTACTTTGCCCTAGAGCTGAAAGGCACAACGTGCAGTCTTCTTTCCAAAGGGCGAGTTGGGCCCCACAGCATCTTGCTTCCAGCTCTTTGGGAAGCTAAGAAACAACTCGCTCTGAACAGTGCTCTTACAGCCTAGTGGGAACGTCTCTTCCATGGGCCTGTGAAACGCAGTTTCTTTGCAGGCCTGATCTGGCTGAAGTATGACTTCTGCTCTGGGTGTGCTACTTTGCCCTAGAGCTGAAAGGCACAACGTGCAGGCTTCTTTCCAAAGGGCGAGTTGGGCCCCACAGCATCTTGCTTCCAGCTCTTTGGGAAGCTAAGAAACAACTCGCTCTGCACAGTGCTCTTACAGCCTACCGGGAACATCTCTTCCAAAGGCCTGTGAAACGCAGTTTCTTTGCAGGCCTGATCTGGCTGAAGTAGGACTTCTGCTCTGGGTGTGCTACTTTGCCCTAGAGCTGAAAGGCACAACGTGCAGGCTTCTTTCCAAAGGGCGAGTTGGGCCCCACAGCATCTTGCTTCCAGCTCTTTGGGAAGCTAAGAAACAACTCGCTCTGCACAGTGCTCTTACAGCCTACCGGGAACATCTCTTCCAAAGGCCTGTGAAACGCAGTTTCTTTGCAGGCCTGATCTGGCTGAAGTAGGACTTCTGCTCTGGGTGTGCTACTTTGCCCTAGAGCTGAAAGGCACAACGTGCAGGCTTCTTTCCAAAGGGCGAGTTGGGCCCCACAGCATCTTGCTTTCTTCTCTTTGGGAAGCTAAGAAACAACTCGCTCTGCACAGTGCTCTTACAGCCTAGTGGGAACATCTCTTCCATAGGCCTGTGAAACGCAGTTTCTTTGCAGGCCTGATCTGGCTGAAGTAGGACTTCTGCTCTGGGTGTGCTACTTTGCCCTAGAGCTGAAAGGCACAACGTGCAGGCTTCTTTCCAAAGGGCGAGTTGGGCCCCACAGCATCTTGCTTCCAGCTCTTTGGGAAGCTAAGAAACAACTCGCTCTGCACAGTGCTCTTACAGCCTACCGGGAACATGTCTTCCAAAGGCCTGTGAAACGCAGTTTCTTTGCAGGCCTGATCTGGCTGAAGTAGGACTTGTGCTCTGGGTGTGCTACTTTGCCCTCGAGCTGAAAGGCACAACGTGAGGCTTCTTTCCAAAGGGCGAGTTGGGCCCCACAGCATCTTGCTTCCAGCTCTTTGGGAAGCTAAGAAGCAACTCGCTCTGCAGAGTGCTCTTACAGCCTACGGGGAACATCTCTTCCATAGACCTGTGAAACGCAGTTTCTTTGCAGGCCTGATCTGGCTGAAGTAGGACTTCTGCTCTGGGTGAGCTACTTTGCCCTCGAGCTGAAAGGCACAACGTGCAGGCTTCTTTCCAAAGGGCGAGTTGGGCCCCACAGCATCTTGCTTCCAGCTCTTTGGGAAGCTAAGAAACAACTCGCTCTGCACAGTGCTCTTACAGCCTAGTGGGAACATCTCTTCCAAAGGCCTGTGAAACGCAGTTTCTTTGCAGGCCTGATCTGGCTGAAGTAGGACTTCTGCTCTGGGTGTGCTACTTTGCCCTAGAGCTGAAAGGCACAACGTGCAGGCTTCTTTCCAAAGGGCGAGTTGGGCCCCACAGCATCTTGCTTCCAGCTCTTTGGGAAGCTAAGAAACAACTCGCTCTGCACAGTGCTCTTACAGCCTAGTGGGAACATCTCTTCCAAAGGCCTGTGAAACGCAGTTTCTTTGCAGGCCTGATCTGGCTGAAGTAGGACTTCTGCTCTGGGTGTGCTACTTTGCCCTAGAGCTGAAAGGCACAACGTGCAGGCTTCTTTCCAAAGGGCGAGTTGGGCCCCACAGCATCTTGCTTCCAGCTCTTTGGGAAGCTATGAAACAACTCGCTCTGCTCAGTGCTCTTACAGCCTACCGGGAACATCTCTTCCAAAGGCCTGTGAAACGCAGTTTCTTTGCAGGCCTGATCTGGCTGAAGTAGGACTTGTGCTCTGGGTGTGCTACTTTGCCCTAGAGCTGAAAGGCACAACGTGCAGGCTTCTTTCCAAAGGGCGAGTTGGGCCCCACAGCATCTTGCTTCCAGCTCTTTGGGAAGCTAAGAAGCAACTCGCTCTGCACAGTGCTCTTACAGCCTACGGGGAACATCTCTTCCATAGACCTGTGAAACGCAGTTTCTTTGCAGGCCTGATCTGGCTGAAGTAGGACTTCTGCGCTGGGTGTGCTACTTTGCCCTAGAGCTGAAAGGCACAACGTGCAGGCTTCTTTCCAAAGGGCGAGTTGGGCCCCACAGCATCTTGCTTCCAGCTCTTGGGGAAGCTAAGAAACAACTAGCTCTGCACAGTGCTCTTACAGCCTACCGGGAACATCTATTCCAAAGGCCTGTGAAACGCAGTTTCTTTGCAGGCCTGATCTGGCTGAAGTAGGACTTCTGCTCTGGGTGTGCTACTTTGCCCTAGAGCTGAAAGGCACAACGTGCAGTCTTCTTTCCAAAGGGCGAGTTGGGCCCCACAGCATCTTGCTTCCAGCTCTTTGGGAAGCTAAGAAACAACTCGCTCTGCACAGTGCTCTTACAGCCTAGTGGGAACATCTCTTCCAAAGGCCTGTGAAACGCAGTTTCTTTGCAGGCCTGATCTAGCTGAAGTAGGACTTCTGCTCTGGGTGTGCTACTTTGCCCTAGAGCTGAAAGGCACAAGGTGCAGGCTTCTTTCCAAAGGGCGAGTTTGGCCCCACAGCATCTTGCTTCCTTCTCTTTGGGAAGCTAAGAAACAACTCGCTCTGCACAGAGCTCTTACAGCCTAGTGGGAACATCTCTTCCAAAGGCCTGTGAAACGCAGTTTCTTTGCAGGCCTGATCTGGCTGAAGTAGGACTTCTGCTCTGGGTGTGCTACTTTGCCCTAGAGCTGAAAGGCACAACGTGCAGGCTTCTTTCCAAAGGGCGAGTTGGGCCCCACAGCATCTTGCTTCCAGCTCTTTGGGAAGCTAAGAAACAACTCGCTCTGCACAGTGCTCTTACAGCCTACCGGGAACATGTCTTCCAAAGGCCTATGAAACGCAGTTTCTTTGCAGGCCTGATCTGGCTGAAGTAGGACTTCTGCTCTGGGTGTGCTACTTTGCCCTAGAGCTGAAAGGCACAACGTGCAGGCTTCTTTCCAAAGGGCGAGTTGGGCCCCACAGCATCTTGCTTCCAGCTCTTTGGGAAGCTAAGAAACAACTCGCTCTGCACAGTGCTCTTACAGCCTAGTGGGAACATCTCTTCCAAAGGCCTGTGAAACGCAGTTTCTTTGCAGGCCTGATCTAGCTGAAGTAGGACTTCTGCTCTGGGTGTGCTACTTTGCCCTAGAGATGAAAGGCACAACGTGCAGGCTTCTTTCCAAAGGGCGAGTTGGGCCCCACAGCATCTTGCTTCCAGCTCTTTGGGAAGCTAAGAAACAACTCGCTCTGCTCAGTGCTCTTACAGCCTACCGGGAACATCTCTTCCAAAGGCCTGTGAAACGCAGTTTCTTTGCAGGCCTGATCTGGCTGAAGTAGGACTTGTGCTCTGGGTGTGCTACTTTGCCCTAGAGCTGAAAGGCACAACGTGAGGCTGCTTTCCAAAGGGCGAGTTGGGCCCCACAGCATCTTGCTTCCAGCTCTTTGGGAAGCTAAGAAACAACTCGCTCTGCACAGTGCTCTTACAGCCTACCGGGAACATCTCTTCCAAAGGCCTGTGAAACGCAGTTTCTTTGCAGGCCTGATCTGGCTGAAGTAGGACTTCTGCTCTGGGTGTGCTACTTTGCCCTAGAGCTGAAAGGCACAACGTGCAGGCTTCTTTACAAAGGGCGAGTTGGGCCCCACAGCATCTTGCTTCCAGCTCTTTGGGAAGCTAAGAAACAACTCGCTCTGCACAGTGCTCTTACAGCCTACCGGGAACATCTCTTCCAAAGGCCTGTGAAACGCAGTTTCTTTGCAGGCCTGATCTGGCTGAAGTAGGACTTGTGCTCTGGGTGTGCTACTTTGCCCTAGAGCTGAAAGGCACAACGTGAGGCTTCTTTCCAAAGAGCGAGTTGGGCCCCACAGCATCTTGCTTCCAGCTCTTTGGGAAGCTAAGAAACAACTCGCTCTGCACAGTGCTCTTACAGCCTACGGGGAACATCTCTTCCATAGACCTGTGAAACGCAGTTTCTTTGCAGGCCTGATCTGGCTGAAGTAGGACTTCTGCTCTGGGTGTGCTACTTTGCCCTAGAGCTGAAAGGCACAACGTGCAGGCTTCTTTCCAAAGGGCGAGTTGGGCCCCACAGCATCTTGCTTCCAGCTCTTTGGGAAGCTAAGAAACAACTCGCTCTGCACAGTGCTCTTACAGCCTCCCGGGAACATGTCTTCCAAAGGCCTGTGAAACGCAGTTTCTTTGCAGGCCTGATCTGGCTGAAGTAGGACTTCTGCTCTGGGTGTGCTACTTTGCCCTAGAGCTGAAAGGCACAACGTGCAGGCTTCTTTCCAAAGGGCGAGTTGGGCCCCACAGCATCTTGCTTCCAGCTCTTTGGGAAGCTAAGAAACAACTCGCTCTGCACAGTGCTCTTAGAGCCTACGGGGAACATCTCTTCCATAGACCTGTGAAACGCATTTTCTTTGCAGGCCTGATCTGGCTGAAGTAGGACTTCTGCTCTGGGTGTGCTACTTTGCCCTAGAGCTGAAAGGCACAATGTGCAGGCTTCTTTCCAAAGGGCGAGTTGGGCCCCACAGCATCTTGCTTCCAGCTCTTTGGGAAGCTAAGAAACAACTCGCTCTGCACAGTGCTCTTACAGCCTAGTGGGAACATCTCTTCCATAGGCCTGTGAAACGAAGTTTCTTTGCAGGCCTGATCTGGCTGAAGTAGGACTTCTGCTCTGGGTGTGCTACTTTGCCCTAGAGCTGAAAGGCACAACGTGCAGGCTTCTTTCCAAAGGGCGAGTTGGGCCCCACAGCATCTTGCTTCCAGCTCTTTGGGAAGCTAAGAAACAACTCGCTCTGCACAGTGCTCTTACAGACTACCGGGAACATGTCTTCCAAAGGGCTGTGAAACGCAGTTTCTTTGCAGGCCTTATCTGGCTGAAGTAGGACTTCTGCTCTGGGTGTGCTACTTTGTCCTAGAGCTGAAAGGCACAACGTGCAGGCTTCTTTCCAAAGGGCGAGTTGGGCCCCACAGCATCTTGCTTCCAGCTCTTTGGGAAGCTAAGAAACAACTAGCTCTGCACAGTGCTCTTACAGCCTACTGGGAACATCTCTTCCTAAGGCCTGTGAAATGCAGTTTCTTTGCAGGCCTGATCTGGCTGAAGTAGGACTTCTGCTCTGGGTGTGCTACTTTGCCCTAGAGCTGAAAGGCACAACGTGCAGGCTTCTTTCCAAAAGGCGAGTTGGGCCCCACAGCATCTTGCTTCCAGCTCTTTGGGAAGCTAAGAAACAACTCGCTCTGCACAGTGCTCTTACAGCCTACCGGGAACATCTCTTCCAAAGGCCTGTGAAACGCAGTTTCTTTGCAGGCCTGATCTGGCTGAAGTAGGACTTCTGCTCTGGGTGTGCTACTTTGCCCTAGAGCTGAAAGGCACAACGTGCAGGCTTCTTTCCAAAGGGCGAGTTGGGCCCCACAGCATCTTGCTTCCAGCTCTTTGGGAAGCTAAGAAACAACTCGCTCTGCACAGTGCTCTTACAGCCTAGTGGGAACATCTCTTCCATAGGCCTGTGAAACGCAGTTTCTTTGCAGGCCTGATCTGGCTGAAGTAGGACTTCTGCTCTGGGTGTGCTACTTTGCCCTAGAGCTGAAAGGCACAACGTGCAGGCTTCTTTCCAAAGGGCGAGTTGGGCCCCACAGCATCTTGCTTCCAGCTCTTTGGGAAGCTAAGAAACAACTCGCTCTGCACAGTGCTCTTACAGCCTACCGGGAACATCTCTTCCAAAGGCCTGTGAAACGCAGTTTCTTTGCAGGCCTGATCTGGCTGAAGTAGGACTTCTGCTCTGGGTGTGCTACTTTGCCCTAGAGCTGAAAGGCACAACGTGCAGGCTTCTTTCCAAAGGGCGAGTTGGGCCCCACAGCATCTTGCTTCCAGCTCTTTGGGAAGCTAAGAAACAACTCGCTCTGCACAGTGCTCTTACAGCCTAGTGGGAAGATCTCTTCCAAAGGCCTGTGAAACGCAGTTTCTTTGCAGGCCTGATCTGGCTGAAGTAGGACTTCTGCTCTGGGTGTGCTACTTTGCCCTAGAGCTGAAAGGCACAACGTGCAGGCTTCTTTCCAAAGGGCAAGTTCGGCCCCACAGCATCTTGCTTCCAGCTCTTTGGGAAGCTAAGAAACAACTCGCTCTGCACAGTGCTCTTACAGCCTACCGGGAACATCACTTCCAAAGGCCTGTGAAACGCAGTTTCTTTGCAGGCCTGATCTGGCTGAAGTAGGACTTCTGCTCTGGGTGTGCTACTTTGCCCTAGAGCTGAAAGGCACAACATGCAGGCTTCTTTCCAAGGGGCGAGTTGGGCCCCACAGCATCTTGCTTCCAGCTCTTTGGGAAGCTAAGAAACAACTCGCTCTGCACAGTGCTCTTACAGCCTACCGGGAACATCTCTTCCAAAGGCCTGTGAAACGCAGTTTCTTTGCAGGCCTGATCTGGCTGAAGTAGGACTTCTGCTCTGGGTGCGCTACTTTGCCCTAGAGCTGAAAGGCACAACGTGCAGGCTTCTTTCCAAAGGGCGAGATGGGACCCACAGCATCTTGCTTCCATCTCTTTGGGAAGGTAAGATACAACTCGCTCTGCACAGTGCTCTTACAGCCTACCGGGAACATCTCTTCCAAAGACCTTTGAAACGCAGTTTCTTAGCAGGCCTGATCTGGCTGAAGTAGGACTTCTCCTTTGGGTGTGCTACTTTGCCCTAGAGCTGAAAGGCACAACGTGCAGGCTTCTTTCCAAAGGGCGAGTTGGGCCCCACAGCATCTTGCTTCCAGCTCTTTGGGAAGCTAAGAAACAACTCGCTCTGCACAGTGCTCTTACAGCCTAGTGGGAACATCTCTTCCATAGGCCTGTGAAACGCAGTTTCTTTGCAGGCCTGATCTGGCTGAAGTAGGACTTCTGCTCTGGGTGTGCTACTTTGCCCTAGAGCTGAAAGGCACAACGTGCAGGCTTCTTTCCAAAGGGCGAGTTGGGCCCCACAGCATCTTGCTTCCAGCTCTTTGGGAAGCTAAGAAACAACTCGCTCTGCACAGTGCTCTTACAGCCTAGTGGGAACATCTCTTCCATAGGCCTGTGAAACGCAGTCTCTTTGCAGGCCTGATCTGGCTGAAGTAGGACTTCTGCTCTGGGTGTGCTACTTTGCCCTAGAGCTGAAAGGCACAACGTGCAGGCTTCTTTCCAAAGGGCGAGTTGGGCCCCACAGCATCTTGCTTCCAGCTCTTTGGGAAGCTAAGAAGCAACTCGCTCTGCACAGTGCTCTTACAGCCTACGGGGAACATCTCTTCCATAGACCTGTGAAACGCAGTTTCTTTGCAGGCCTGATCTGGCTGAAGTAGGACTTCTGCTCTGGGTGAGCTACTTTGCCCTAGAGCTGAAAGGCACAACGTGCAGGCTTCTTTCCAAAGGGCGAGTTGGGCCCCACAGCATCTTGCTTCCAGCTCTTTGGGAAGCTAAGAAACAACTCGCTCTGCACAGTGCTCTTACAGCCTACCGGGAACATCTCTTCCAAAGGCCTGTGAAACGCAGTTTCTTTGCAGGCCTGATCTGGCTGAAGTAGGACTTCTGCTCTGGGTGTGCTACTTTGCCCTCGAGCTGAAAGGCACAACGTGCAGGCTTCTTTCCAAAGGGCGAGTTGGGCCCCACAGCATCTTGCTTCCAGCTCTTTGGGAAGCTAAGAAACAACTCGCTCTGCACAGTGCTCTTACAGCCTACCGGGAACATGTCTTCCAAAGGCCTGTGAAACGCAGTTTCTTTGCAGGCCTGCTCTGGCTGAAGTAGGACTTCTGCTCTGGGTGTGCTACTTTGCCCTAGAGCTGAAAGGCACAACGTGCAGGCTTCTTTCCAAAGGGCGAGTTGGGCCCCACAGCATCTTGCTTCCAGCTCTTTGGGAAGCTAAGAAACAACTCGCTCTGCACAGTGCTCTTACAGCCTAGTGGGAACATCTCTTCCAAAGGCCTGTGAAACGCAGTTTCTTTGCAGGCCTGATCTAGTTGAAGTAGGACTTCTGCTCTGGGTGTGCCACATTGCCCTAGAGCTGAAAGGCACAACGTGCAGGCTTCTTTCCAAAGGGCGAGTTTGGCCCCACAGCATCTTGCTTTCTTCTCTTTGGGAAGCTAAGAAACAACTCGCTCTGCACAGTGCTCTTACAGCCTAGTGGGAACATCTCTTCCAAAGGCCTGTGAAACGCAGTTTCTTTGCAGGCCTGATCTGGCTGAAGTAGGACTTGTGCTCTGGGTGTGCTACTTTGCCCTAGAGCTGAAAGGCACAACGTGAGGCTTCTTTCCAAAGGGCGAGTTGGGCCCCACAGCATCTTGCTTCCAGCTCTTTGGGAAGCTAAGAAGCAACTCGCTCTGCACAGTGCTCTTACAGCCTACGGGGAACATCTCTTCCATAGACCTGTGAAACGCAGTTTCTTTGCAGGCCTGATCTGGCTGAAGTAGGACTTCTGCTCTGGGTGAGCTACTTTGCCCTAGAGCTGAAAGGCACAACGTGCAGGCTTCTTTCCAAAGGGCGAGTTGGGCCCCACAGCATCTTGCTTCCAGCTCTTTGGGAAGCTAAGAAACAACTCGCTCTGCACAGTGCTCTTACAGCCTACCGGGAACATCTATTCCAAAGGCCTGTGAAACGCAGTTTCTTTGCAGGCCTGATCTGGCTGAAGTAGGACTTCTGCTCTGGGTGTGCTACTTTGCCCTAGAGCTGAAAGGCACAACGTGCAGTCTTCTTTCCAAAGGGCGAGTTGGGCCCCACAGCATCTTGCTTCCAGCTCTTTGGGAAGCTAAGAAACAACTCGCTCTGCACAGTGCTCTTACAGCCTAGTGGGAACATCTCTTCCAAAGGCCTGTGAAACGCAGTTTCTTTGCAGGCCTGATCTAGCTGAAGTAGGACTTCTGCTCTGGGTGTGCTACTTTGCCCTAGAGCTGAAAGGCACAAGGTGCAGGCTTCTTTCCAAAGGGCGAGTTTGGCCCCACAGCATCTTGCTTCCTTCTCTTTGGGAAGCTAAGAAACAACTCGCTCTGCACAGAGCTCTTACAGCCTAGTGGGAACATCTCTTCCAAAGGCCTGTGAAACGCAGTTTCTTTGCAGGCCTGATCTGGCTGAAGTAGGACTTCTGCTCTGGGTGTGCTACTTTGCCCTAGAGCTGAAAGGCACAACGTGCAGGCTTCTTTCCAAAGGGCGAGTTGGGCCCCACAGCATCTTGCTTCCAGCTCTTTGGGAAGCTAAGAAACAACTCGCTCTGCACAGTGCTCTTACAGCCTACCGGGAACATGTCTTCCAAAGGCCTATGAAACGCAGTTTCTTTGCAGGCCTGATCTGGCTGAAGTAGGACTTCTGCTCTGGGTGTGCTACTTTGCCCTAGAGCTGAAAGGCACAACGTGCAGGCTTCTTTCCAAAGGGCGAGTTGGGCCCCACAGCATCTTGCTTCCAGCTCTTTGGGAAGCTAAGAAACAACTCGCTCTGCACAGTGCTCTTACAGCCTAGTGGGAACATCTCTTCCAAAGGCCTGTGAAACGCAGTTTCTTTGCAGGCCTGATCTAGCTGAAGTAGGACTTCTGCTCTGGGTGTGCTACTTTGCCCTAGAGATGAAAGGCACAACGTGCAGGCTTCTTTCCAAAGGGCGAGTTGGGCCCCACAGCATCTTGCTTCCAGCTCTTTGGGAAGCTAAGAAACAACTCGCTCTGCTCAGTGCTCTTACAGCCTACCGGGAACATCTCTTCCAAAGGCCTGTGAAACGCAGTTTCTTTGCAGGCCTGATCTGGCTGAAGTAGGACTTGTGCTCTGGGTGTGCTACTTTGCCCTAGAGCTGAAAGGCACAACGTGAGGCTGCTTTCCAAAGGGCGAGTTGGGCCCCACAGCATCTTGCTTCCAGCTCTTTGGGAAGCTAAGAAACAACTCGCTCTGCACAGTGCTCTTACAGCCTACCGGGAACATCTCTTCCAAAGGCCTGTGAAACGCAGTTTCTTTGCAGGCCTGATCTGGCTGAAGTAGGACTTCTGCTCTGGGTGTGCTACTTTGCCCTAGAGCTGAAAGGCACAACGTGCAGGCTTCTTTACAAAGGGCGAGTTGGGCCCCACAGCATCTTGCTTCCAGCTCTTTGGGAAGCTAAGAAACAACTCGCTCTGCACAGTGCTCTTACAGCCTACCGGGAACATCTCTTCCAAAGGCCTGTGAAACGCAGTTTCTTTGCAGGCCTGATCTGGCTGAAGTAGGACTTGTGCTCTGGGTGTGCTACTTTGCCCTAGAGCTGAAAGGCACAACGTGAGGCTTCTTTCCAAAGAGCGAGTTGGGCCCCACAGCATCTTGCTTCCAGCTCTTTGGGAAGCTAAGAAACAACTCGCTCTGCACAGTGCTCTTACAGCCTACGGGGAACATCTCTTCCATAGACCTGTGAAACGCAGTTTCTTTGCAGGCCTGATCTGGCTGAAGTAGGACTTCTGCTCTGGGTGTGCTACTTTGCCCTAGAGCTGAAAGGCACAACGTGCAGGCTTCTTTCCAAAGGGCGAGTTGGGCCCCACAGCATCTTGCTTCCAGCTCTTTGGGAAGCTAAGAAACAACTCGCTCTGCACAGTGCTCTTACAGCCTCCCGGGAACATGTCTTCCAAAGGCCTGTGAAACGCAGTTTCTTTGCAGGCCTGATCTGGCTGAAGTAGGACTTCTGCTCTGGGTGTGCTACTTTGCCCTAGAGCTGAAAGGCACAACGTGCAGGCTTCTTTCCAAAGGGCGAGTTGGGCCCCACAGCATCTTGCTTCCAGCTCTTTGGGAAGCTAAGAAACAACTCGCTCTGCACAGTGCTCTTAGAGCCTACGGGGAACATCTCTTCCATAGACCTGTGAAACGCATTTTCTTTGCAGGCCTGATCTGGCTGAAGTAGGACTTCTGCTCTGGGTGTGCTACTTTGCCCTAGAGCTGAAAGGCACAATGTGCAGGCTTCTTTCCAAAGGGCGAGTTGGGCCCCACAGCATCTTGCTTCCAGCTCTTTGGGAAGCTAAGAAACAACTCGCTCTGCACAGTGCTCTTACAGCCTAGTGGGAACATCTCTTCCATAGGCCTGTGAAACGAAGTTTCTTTGCAGGCCTGATCTGGCTGAAGTAGGACTTCTGCTCTGGGTGTGCTACTTTGCCCTAGAGCTGAAAGGCACAACGTGCAGGCTTCTTTCCAAAGGGCGAGTTGGGCCCCACAGCATCTTGCTTCCAGCTCTTTGGGAAGCTAAGAAACAACTCGCTCTGCACAGTGCTCTTACAGACTACCGGGAACATGTCTTCCAAAGGGCTGTGAAACGCAGTTTCTTTGCAGGCCTTATCTGGCTGAAGTAGGACTTCTGCTCTGGGTGTGCTACTTTGTCCTAGAGCTGAAAGGCACAACGTGCAGGCTTCTTTCCAAAGGGCGAGTTGGGCCCCACAGCATCTTGCTTCCAGCTCTTTGGGAAGCTAAGAAACAACTAGCTCTGCACAGTGCTCTTACAGCCTACTGGGAACATCTCTTCCTAAGGCCTGTGAAATGCAGTTTCTTTGCAGGCCTGATCTGGCTGAAGTAGGACTTCTGCTCTGGGTGTGCTACTTTGCCCTAGAGCTGAAAGGCACAACGTGCAGGCTTCTTTCCAAAAGGCGAGTTGGGCCCCACAGCATCTTGCTTCCAGCTCTTTGGGAAGCTAAGAAACAACTCGCTCTGCACAGTGCTCTTACAGCCTACCGGGAACATCTCTTCCAAAGGCCTGTGAAACGCAGTTTCTTTGCAGGCCTGATCTGGCTGAAGTAGGACTTCTGCTCTGGGTGTGCTACTTTGCCCTAGAGCTGAAAGGCACAACGTGCAGGCTTCTTTCCAAAGGGCGAGTTGGGCCCCACAGCATCTTGCTTCCAGCTCTTTGGGAAGCTAAGAAACAACTCGCTCTGCACAGTGCTCTTACAGCCTAGTGGGAACATCTCTTCCATAGGCCTGTGAAACGCAGTTTCTTTGCAGGCCTGATCTGGCTGAAGTAGGACTTCTGCTCTGGGTGTGCTACTTTGCCCTAGAGCTGAAAGGCACAACGTGCAGGCTTCTTTCCAAAGGGCGAGTTGGGCCCCACAGCATCTTGCTTCCAGCTCTTTGGGAAGCTAAGAAACAACTCGCTCTGCACAGTGCTCTTACAGCCTACCGGGAACATCTCTTCCAAAGGCCTGTGAAACGCAGTTTCTTTGCAGGCCTGATCTGGCTGAAGTAGGACTTCTGCTCTGGGTGTGCTACTTTGCCCTAGAGCTGAAAGGCACAACGTGCAGGCTTCTTTCCAAAGGGCGAGTTGGGCCCCACAGCATCTTGCTTCCAGCTCTTTGGGAAGCTAAGAAACAACTCGCTCTGCACAGTGCTCTTACAGCCTAGTGGGAAGATCTCTTCCAAAGGCCTGTGAAACGCAGTTTCTTTGCAGGCCTGATCTGGCTGAAGTAGGACTTCTGCTCTGGGTGTGCTACTTTGCCCTAGAGCTGAAAGGCACAACGTGCAGGCTTCTTTCCAAAGGGCAAGTTCGGCCCCACAGCATCTTGCTTCCAGCTCTTTGGGAAGCTAAGAAACAACTCGCTCTGCACAGTGCTCTTACAGCCTACCGGGAACATCACTTCCAAAGGCCTGTGAAACGCAGTTTCTTTGCAGGCCTGATCTGGCTGAAGTAGGACTTCTGCTCTGGGTGTGCTACTTTGCCCTAGAGCTGAAAGGCACAACATGCAGGCTTCTTTCCAAGGGGCGAGTTGGGCCCCACAGCATCTTGCTTCCAGCTCTTTGGGAAGCTAAGAAACAACTCGCTCTGCACAGTGCTCTTACAGCCTACCGGGAACATCTCTTCCAAAGGCCTGTGAAACGCAGTTTCTTTGCAGGCCTGATCTGGCTGAAGTAGGACTTCTGCTCTGGGTGCGCTACTTTGCCCTAGAGCTGAAAGGCACAACGTGCAGGCTTCTTTCCAAAGGGCGAGATGGGACCCACAGCATCTTGCTTCCATCTCTTTGGGAAGGTAAGATACAACTCGCTCTGCACAGTGCTCTTACAGCCTACCGGGAACATCTCTTCCAAAGACCTTTGAAACGCAGTTTCTTAGCAGGCCTGATCTGGCTGAAGTAGGACTTCTCCTTTGGGTGTGCTACTTTGCCCTAGAGCTGAAAGGCACAACGTGCAGGCTTCTTTCCAAAGGGCGAGTTGGGCCCCACAGCATCTTGCTTCCAGCTCTTTGGGAAGCTAAGAAACAACTCGCTCTGCACAGTGCTCTTACAGCCTAGTGGGAACATCTCTTCCATAGGCCTGTGAAACGCAGTTTCTTTGCAGGCCTGATCTGGCTGAAGTAGGACTTCTGCTCTGGGTGTGCTACTTTGCCCTAGAGCTGAAAGGCACAACGTGCAGGCTTCTTTCCAAAGGGCGAGTTGGGCCCCACAGCATCTTGCTTCCAGCTCTTTGGGAAGCTAAGAAACAACTCGCTCTGCACAGTGCTCTTACAGCCTAGTGGGAACATCTCTTCCATAGGCCTGTGAAACGCAGTCTCTTTGCAGGCCTGATCTGGCTGAAGTAGGACTTCTGCTCTGGGTGTGCTACTTTGCCCTAGAGCTGAAAGGCACAACGTGCAGGCTTCTTTCCAAAGGGCGAGTTGGGCCCCACAGCATCTTGCTTCCAGCTCTTTGGGAAGCTAAGAAGCAACTCGCTCTGCACAGTGCTCTTACAGCCTACGGGGAACATCTCTTCCATAGACCTGTGAAACGCAGTTTCTTTGCAGGCCTGATCTGGCTGAAGTAGGACTTCTGCTCTGGGTGAGCTACTTTGCCCTAGAGCTGAAAGGCACAACGTGCAGGCTTCTTTCCAAAGGGCGAGTTGGGCCCCACAGCATCTTGCTTCCAGCTCTTTGGGAAGCTAAGAAACAACTCGCTCTGCACAGTGCTCTTACAGCCTACCGGGAACATCTCTTCCAAAGGCCTGTGAAACGCAGTTTCTTTGCAGGCCTGATCTGGCTGAAGTAGGACTTCTGCTCTGGGTGTGCTACTTTGCCCTCGAGCTGAAAGGCACAACGTGCAGGCTTCTTTCCAAAGGGCGAGTTGGGCCCCACAGCATCTTGCTTCCAGCTCTTTGGGAAGCTAAGAAACAACTCGCTCTGCACAGTGCTCTTACAGCCTACCGGGAACATGTCTTCCAAAGGCCTGTGAAACGCAGTTTCTTTGCAGGCCTGCTCTGGCTGAAGTAGGACTTCTGCTCTGGGTGTGCTACTTTGCCCTAGAGCTGAAAGGCACAACGTGCAGGCTTCTTTCCAAAGGGCGAGTTGGGCCCCACAGCATCTTGCTTCCAGCTCTTTGGGAAGCTAAGAAACAACTCGCTCTGCACAGTGCTCTTACAGCCTAGTGGGAACATCTCTTCCAAAGGCCTGTGAAACGCAGTTTCTTTGCAGGCCTGATCTAGTTGAAGTAGGACTTCTGCTCTGGGTGTGCCACATTGCCCTAGAGCTGAAAGGCACAACGTGCAGGCTTCTTTCCAAAGGGCGAGTTTGGCCCCACAGCATCTTGCTTTCTTCTCTTTGGGAAGCTAAGAAACAACTCGCTCTGCACAGTGCTCTTACAGCCTAGTGGGAACATCTCTTCCAAAGGCCTGTGAAACGCAGTTTCTTTGCAGGCCTGATCTGGCTGAAGTAGGACTTGTGCTCTGGGTGTGCTACTTTGCCCTAGAGCTGAAAGGCACAACGTGAGGCTTCTTTCCAAAGGGCGAGTTGGGCCCCACAGCATCTTGCTTCCAGCTCTTTGGGAAGCTAAGAAGCAACTCGCTCTGCACAGTGCTCTTACAGCCTACGGGGAACATCTCTTCCATAGACCTGTGAAACGCAGTTTCTTTGCAGGCCTGATCTGGCTGAAGTAGGACTTCTGCTCTGGGTGAGCTACTTTGCCCTAGAGCTGAAAGGCACAACGTGCAGGCTTCTTTCCAAAGGGCGAGTTGGGCCCCACAGCATCTTGCTTCCAGCTCTTTGGGAAGCTAAGAAACAACTCGCTCTGCACAGTGCTCTTACAGCCTACCGGGAACATCTATTCCAAAGGCCTGTGAAACGCAGTTTCTTTGCAGGCCTGATCTGGCTGAAGTAGGACTTCTGCTCTGGGTGTGCTACTTTGCCCTAGAGCTGAAAGGCACAACGTGCAGTCTTCTTTCCAAAGGGCGAGTTGGGCCCCACAGCATCTTGCTTCCAGCTCTTTGGGAAGCTAAGAAACAACTCGCTCTGCACAGTGCTCTTACAGCCTAGTGGGAACATCTCTTCCAAAGGCCTGTGAAACGCAGTTTCTTTGCAGGCCTGGTCTAGCTGAAGTAGGACTTCTGCTCTGGGTGTGCTACTTTGCCCTAGAGCTGAAAGGCACAAGGTGCAGGCTTCTTTCCAAAGGGCGAGTTTGGCCCCACAGCATCTTGCTTCCTTCTCTTTGGGAAGCTAAGAAACAACTCGCTCTGCACAGTGCTCTTACAGCCTAGTGGGAACATCTCTTCCAAAGGCCTGTGAAACGCAGTTTCTTTGCAGGCCTGATCTGGCTGAAGTAGGACTTCTGCTCTGGGTGTGCTACTTTGCCCTAGAGCTGAAAGGCACAACGTGCAGGCTTCTTTCCAAAGGGCGAGTTGGGCCCCACAGCATCTTGCTTCCAGCTCTTTGGGAAGCTAAGAAACAACTCGCTCTGCACAGTGCTCTTACAGCCTAGTGGGAACATCTCTTCCATAGGCCTGTGAAACGCAGTTTCTTTGCAGGCCTGATCTGGCTGAAGTAGGACTTCTGCTCTGGGTGTGCTACTTTGCCCTAGAGCTGAAGGGCACAATGTGAGGCTTCTTTCCAAAGGGCGAGTTGGGCCCCACAGCATCTTGCTTCCAGCTCTTTGGGAAGCTAAGAAACAACTCGCTCTGCACAGTGCTCTTACAGCCTACCGGGAACATCTCTTCCAAAGGCCTGTGAAACGCAGTTTCTTTGCAGGCCTGATCTGGCTGAAGTAGGACTTCTGCTCTGGGTGTGCTACTTTGCCCTAGAGCTGAAAGGCACAACGTGCAGGCTTCTTTCCAAAGGGCGAGTTGGGCCCCACAGCATCTTGCTTCCAGCTCTTTGGGAAGCTAAGAAACAACTCGCTCTGCACAGTGCTCTTACAGCCTACCGGGAACATCTCTTCCAAAGGCCTGTGAAACGCAGTTTCTTTGCAGGCCTCATCTGGCTGAAGTAGGACTTCTGCTCTGGGTGTGCTACTTTGCCCTAGAGCTGAAAGGCACAACGTGAGGCTTCTTTCCAAAGGGCGAGTTGGGCCCCACAGCATCTTGCTTCCAGCTCTTTGGGAAGCTAAGAAACAACTCGCTCTGCACAGTGCTCTTACAGCCTACCGGGAACATCTCTTCCAAAGGCCTGTGAAACGCAGTTTCTTTGCAGGCCTGATCTGGCTGAAGTAGGACTTCTGCTCTGGGTGTGCTACTTTGCCCTAGAGCTGAAAGGCACAACGTGCAGGCTTCTTTCCAAAGGGCGAGTTGGGCCCCACAGCATCTTGCTTCCAGCTCTTTGGGAAGCTAAGAAACAACTCGCTCTGCACAGTGGTCTTACAGCCTAGTGGGAACATCTCTTCCAAAGGCCTGTGAAACGCAGTTTCTTTGCAGGCCTGATCTGGCTGAAGTAGGACTTCTGCTCTGGGTGTGCTACATTGCCCTAGAGCTGAGAGGCACAACGTGCAGGCTTCTTTCCAAAGGGCGAGTTGGGCCCCACAGCATCTTGCTTCCAGCTCTTTGGGAAGCTAAGAAACAACTCGCTGTGCACAGTGCTCTTACAGCCTACCGGGAACATCTCTTCCATAGGCCTGTGAAACGCAGTTTCTTTGCAGGCCTGATCTGGCTGAAGTAGGACTTCTGCTCTGGGTTTGCTGCTGTGCCCTAGAGCTGAAAGGCACAACGTGCAGGCTTCTTTCCAAAGGGCGAGTTGGGCCCCACAGCATCTTGCTTCCAGCTCTTTGGGAAGCTAAGAAACAACTCGCTCTGCACAGTGCTCTTACAGCCTACCGGGAACATCTCTTCCAAAGGCCTGTGAAACGCAGTTTCTTTGCAGGCCTGATCTGGCTGAAGTAGGACTTCTGCTGTGGGTGTGCTACTTTGCCCTAGAGCTGAAAGGCACAACGTGCAGTCTTCTTTCCAAAGGGCGAGTTGGGCCCCACAGCATCTTGCTTCCAGCTCTTTGGGAAGCTAAGAAACAACTCGCTCTGAACAGTGCTCTTACAGCCTAGTGGGAACGTCTCTTCCATGGGCCTGTGAAACGCAGTTTCTTTGCAGGCCTGATCTGGCTGAAGTATGACTTCTGCTCTGGGTGTGCTACTTTGCCCTAGAGCTGAAAGGCACAACGTGCAGGCTTCTTTCCAAAGGGCGAGTTGGGCCCCACAGCATCTTGCTTCCAGCTCTTTGGGAAGCTAAGAAACAACTCGCTCTGCACAGTGCTCTTACAGCCTACCGGGAACATCTCTTCCAAAGGCCTGTGAAACGCAGTTTCTTTGCAGGCCTGATCTGGCTGAAGTAGGACTTCTGCTCTGGGTGTGCTACTTTGCCCTAGAGCTGAAAGGCACAACGTGCAGGCTTCTTTCCAAAGGGCGAGTTGGGCCCCACAGCATCTTGCTTTCTTCTCTTTGGGAAGCTAAGAAACAACTCGCTCTGCACAGTGCTCTTACAGCCTAGTGGGAACATCTCTTCCATAGGCCTGTGAAACGCAGTTTCTTTGCAGGCCTGATCTGGCTGAAGTAGGACTTCTGCTCTGGGTGTGCTACTTTGCCCTAGAGCTGAAAGGCACAACGTGCAGGCTTCTTTCCAAAGGGCGAGTTGGGCCCCACAGCATCTTGCTTCCAGCTCTTTGGGAAGCTAAGAAACAACTCGCTCTGCACAGTGCTCTTACAGCCTACCGGGAACATGTCTTCCAAAGGCCTGTGAAACGCAGTTTCTTTGAAGGCCTGATCTGGCTGAAGTAGGACTTCTGCTCTGGGTGTGCTACTTTGCCCTCGAGCTGAAAGGCACAACGTGCAGGCTTCTTTCCAAAGGGCGAGTTGGGCCCCACAGCATCTTGCTTCCAGCTCTTTGGGAAGCTAAGAAACAACTCGCTCTGCACAGTGCTCTTACAGCCTACCGGGAACATGTCTTCCAAAGGCCTGTGAAACGCAGTTTCTTTGCAGGCCTGATCTGGCTGAAGTAGGACTTGTGCTCTGGGTGTGCTACTTTGCCCTAGAGCTGAAAGGCACAACGTGAGGCTTCTTTCCAAAGGGCGAGTTGGGCCCCACAGCATCTTGCTTCCAGCTCTTTGGGAAGCTAAGAAGCAACTCGCTCTGCACAGTGCTCTTACAGCCTACGGGGAACATCTCTTCCATAGACCTGTGAAACGCAGTTTCTTTGCAGGCCTGATCTGGCTGAAGTAGGACTTCTGCTCTGGGTGAGCTACTTTGCCCTCGAGCTGAAAGGCACAACGTGCAGGCTTCTTTCCAAAGGGCGAGTTGGGCCCCACAGCATCTTGCTTCCAGCTCTTTGGGAAGCTAAGAAACAACTCGCTCTGCACAGTGCTCTTACAGCCTACCGGGAACATCTCTTCCAAAGGCCTGTGAAACGCAGTTTCTTTGCAGGCCTGATCTGGCTGAAGTAGGACTTCTGCTCTGGGTGTGCTACTTTGCCCTAGAGCTGAAAGGCACAACGTGCAGGCTTCTTTCCAAAGGGCGAGTTGGGCCCCACAGCATCTTGCTTCCAGCTCTTTGGGAAGCTAAGAAACAACTCGCTCTGCACAGTGCTCTTACAGCCTAGTGGGAACATCTCTTCCAAAGGCCTGTGAAACGCAGTTTCTTTGCAGGCCTGATCTGGCTGAAGTAGGACTTCTGCTCTGGGTGTGCTACTTTGCCCTAGAGCTGAAAGGCACAACGTGCAGGCTTCTTTCCAAAGGGCGAGTTGGGCCCCACAGCATCTTGCTTCCAGCTCTTTGGGAAGCTATGAAACAACTCGCTCTGCTCAGTGCTCTTACAGCCTACCGGGAACATCTCTTCCAAAGGCCTGTGAAACGCAGTTTCTTTGCAGGCCTGATCTGGCTGAAGTAGGACTTGTGCTCTGGGTGTGCTACTTTGCCCTAGAGCTGAAAGGCACAACGTGAGGCTTCTTTCCAAAGGGCGAGTTGGGCCCCACAGCATCTTGCTTCCAGCTCTTTGGGAAGCTAAGAAGCAACTCGCTCTGCACAGTGCTCTTACAGCCTACGGGGAACATCTCTTCCATAGACCTGTGAAACGCAGTTTCTTTGCAGGCCTGATCTGGCTGAAGTAGGACTTCTGCGCTGGGTGAGCTACTTTGCCCTAGAGCTGAAAGGCACAACGTGCAGGCTTCTTTCCAAAGGGCGAGTTGGGCCCCACAGCATCTTGCTTCCAGCTCTTTGGGAAGCTAAGAAACAACTAGCTCTGCACAGTGCTCTTACAGCCTACCGGGAACATCTATTCCAAAGGCCTGTGAAACGCAGTTTCTTTGCAGGCCTGATCTGGCTGAAGTAGGACTTCTGCTCTGGGTGTGCTACTTTGCCCTAGAGCTGAAAGGCACAACGTGCAGTCTTCTTTCCAAAGGGCGAGTTGGGCCCCACAGCATCTTGCTTCCAGCTCTTTGGGAAGCTAAGAAACAACTCGCTCTGCACAGTGCTCTTACAGCCTAGTGGGAACATCTCTTCCAAAGGCCTGTGAAACGCAGTTTCTTTGCAGGCCTGATCTAGCTGAAGTAGGACTTGTGCTCTGGGTGTGCTACTTTGCCCTAGAGCTGAAAGGCACAAGGTGCAGGCTTCTTTCCAAAGGGCGAGTTTGGCCCCACAACATCTTGCTTCCTTCTCTTTGGGAAGCTAAGAAACAACTCGCTCTGCACAGTGCTCTTACAGCCTAGTGGGAACATCTCTTCCAAAGGCCTGTGAAACGCAGTTTCTTTGCAGGCCTGATCTGGCTGAAGTAGGACTTCTGCTCTGGGTGTGCTACTTTGCCCTAGAGCTGAAAGGCACAACGTGCAGGCTTCTTTCCAAAGGGCGAGTTGGGCCCCACAGCATCTTGCTTCCAGCTCTTTGGGAAGCTAAGAAACAACTCGCTCTGCACAGTGCTCTTACAGCCTACCGGGAACATGTCTTCCAAAGGCCTATGAAACGCAGTTTCTTTGCAGGCCTGATCTGGCTGAAGTAGGACTTCTGCTCTGGGTGTGCTACTTTGCCCTAGAGCTGAAAGGCACAACGTGCAGGCTTCTTTCCAAAGGGCGAGTTGGGCCCCACAGCATCTTGCTTCCAGCTTTTGGGAAGCTAAGAAACAACTCGCTCTGCACAGTGCTCTTACAGCCTAGTGGGAACATCTCTTCCAAAGGCCTGTGAAACGCAGTTTCTTTGCAGGCCTGATCTAGCTGAAGTAGGACTTCTGCTCTGGGTGTGCTACTTTGCCCTAGAGATGAAAGGCACAACGTGCAGGCTTCTTTCCAAAGGGCGAGTTGGGCCCCACAGCATCTTGCTTCCAGCTCTTTGGGAAGCTAAGAAACAACTCGCTCTGCTGAGTGCTCTTACAGCCTAGCGGGAACATCTCTTCCAA
Organism: Equus caballus; assembly: GCF_041296265.1. Lineage (NCBI taxonomy): Eukaryota > Metazoa > Chordata > Mammalia > Perissodactyla > Equidae > Equus > Equus caballus. The sequence goes on from NC_091692.1 coordinate 45,270,984, forward strand.
AGGCCTGTGAAACGCAGTTTCTTTGCAGGCCTGATCTGGCTGAAGTAGGACTTGTGCTCTGGGTGTGCTACTTTGCCCTAGAGCTGAAAGGCACAACGTGCAGGCTTCTTTCCAAAGGGCGAGTTGGGCCCCACAGCATCTTGCTTCCAGCTCTTTGGGAAGCTAAGAAACAACTCGCTCTGCACAGTGCTCTTACAGCCTACCGGGAACATCTCTTCCAAAGGCCTGTGAAACGCAGTTTCTTTGCAGGCCTGATCTGGCTGAAGTAGGACTTCTGCTCTGGGTGTGCTACTTTGCCCTAGAGCTGAAAGGCACAACGTGCAGGCTTCTTTACAAAGGGCGAGTTGGGCCCCACAGCATCTTGCTTCCAGCTCTTTGGGAAGCTAAGAAACAACTCGCTCTGCACAGTGCTCTTACAGCCTACCGGGAACATCTCTTCCAAAGGCCTGTGAAACGCAGTTTCTTTGCAGGCCTGATCTGGCTGAAGTAGGACTTGTGCTCTGGGTGTGCTACTTTGCCCTAGAGCTGAAAGGCACAACGTGAGGCTTCTTTCCAAAGGGCGAGTTGGGCCCCACAGCATCTTGCTTCCAGCTCTTTGGGAAGCTAAGAAACAACTCGCTCTGCACAGTGCTCTTACAGCCTACGGGGAACATCTCTTCCATAGACCTGTGAAACGCAGTTTCTTTGCAGGCCTGATCTGGCTGAAGTAGGACTTCTGCTCTGGGTGTGCTACTTTGCCCTAGAGCTGAAAGGCACAACGTGCAGGCTTCTTTCCAAAGGGCGAGTTGGGCCCCACAGCATCTTGCTTCCAGCTCTTAGGGAAGCTAAGAAACAACTCGCTCTGCACAGTGCTCTTACAGCCTCCCGGGAACATGTCTTCCAAAGGCCTGTGAAACGCAGTTTCTTTGCAGGCCTGATCTGGCTGAAGTAGGACTTCTGCTCTCGGTGTGCTACTTTGCCCTAGAGCTGAAAGGCACAACGTGCAGGCTTCTTTCCAAAGGGCGAGTTGGGCCCCACAGGATCTTGCTTCCAGCTCTTTGGGAAGCTAAGAAACAACTCGCTCTGCACAGTGCTCTTACAGCCTAGTGGGAAGATCTCTTCCAAAGGCCTGTGAAACGCAGTTTCTTTGCAGGCCTGATCTGGCTGAAGTAGGACTTCTGCTCTGGGTGTGCTACTTTGCCCTAGAGCTGAAAGGCACAACGTGCAGGCTTCTTTCCAAAGGGCGAGTTGGGCCCCACAGCATCTTGCTTCCAGCTCTTTGGGAAGCTAAGAAACAACTCGCTCTGCACAGTGCTCTTACAGCCTACCGGGAACATGTCTTCCAAAGACCTGTGAAACGCAGTTTCTTTGCAGGCCTGATCTGGCTGAAGTAGGACTTCTGCTCTGGGTGTGCTACTTTGCCCTAGAGCTGTAAGGCACAACGTGCAGGCTTCTTTCCAAAGGGGGAGTTGGGCCCCACAGCATCTTGCTTCCAGCTCTTTGGGAAGCTAAGAAACAACTCGCTCTGCACAGTGCTCTTACAGCCTACCGGGAACATCTATTCCAAAGGTCTGTGAAACGCAGTTTCTTTGCAGGCCTGATCTGGCTGAAGTAGGACTTCTGCTCTGGGTTTGTTACTTTGCCCTAGAGCTGAAAGGCACAACGTGCAGGCTTCTTTCCAAAGGGGGAGTTGGGCCCCACAGGATCTTGCTTCCAGCTCTTTGGGAAGCTAAGAAACAACTCGCTCTGCACAGTGCTCTTACAGCCTAGTGGGAACATCTCTTCCAAAGGCCTGCGAAACGCAGTTTCTTTGCAGGCCTGATCTGGCTGAAGTAGGACTTCTGCTCTGGGTGTGCTACTTTGCCCTAGAGCTGAAAGGCACAACGTGCAGGCTTCTTTCCAAAGGGCGAGTTGGGCCCCACAGCATCTTGCTTCCAGCTCTTTGGGAAGCTAAGAAACAACTCGCTCTGCACAGTGCTCTTACAGACTACCGGGAACATGTCTTCCAAAGGGCTGTGAAACGCAGTTTCTTTGCAGGCCTTATCTGGCTGAAGTAGGACTTCTGCTCTGGGTGTGCTACTTTGTCCTAGAGCTGAAAGGCACAACGTGCAGGCTTCTTTCCAAAGGGCGAGTTGGGCCCCACAGCATCTTGCTTCCAGCTCTTTGGGAAGCTAAGAAACAACTAGCTCAGCACAGTGCTCTTACAGCCTACTGGGAACATCTCTTCCTAAGGCCTGTGAAATGCAGTTTCTTTGCAGGCCTGATCTGGCTGAAGTAGGACTTCTGCTCTGGGTGTGCTACTTTGCCCTAGAGCTGAAAGGCACAACGTGCAGGCTTCTTTCCAAAGGGCGAGTTGGGCCCCACAGCATCTTGCTTCCAGCTCTTTGGGAAGCTATCAAACAACTCGCTCTGCACAGTGCTCTTACAGCCTACCGGGAACATCTCTTCCAAAGGCCTGTGAAACGCAGTTTCTTTGCAGGCCTGATCTGGCTGAAGTAGGACTTCTGCTCTGGGTGTGCTACTTTGCCCTAGAGCTGAAAGGCACAACGTGCAGGCTTCTTTCCAAAGGGCGAGTTGGGCCCCACAGCATCTTGCTTCCAGCTCTTTGGGAAGCTAAGAAACAACTCGCTCTGCACAGTGCTCTTACAGCCTACCGGGAACATGTCTTCCAAAGACCTGTGAAACGCAGTTTCTTTGCAGGCCTGATCTGGCTGAAGTAGGACTTCTGCTCTGGGTGTGCTACTTTGCCCTAGAGCTGTAAGGCACAACGTGCAGGCTTCTTTCCAAAGGGGGAGTTGGGCCCCACAGCATCTTGCTTCCAGCTCTTTGGGAAGCTAAGAAACAACTCGCTCTGCACAGTGCTCTTACAGCCTACCGGGAACATCTATTCCAAAGGTCTGTGAAACGCAGTTTCTTTGCAGGCCTGATCTGGCTGAAGTAGGACTTCTGCTCTGGGTTTGTTACTTTGCCCTAGAGCTGAAAGGCACAACGTGCAGGCTTCTTTCCAAAGGGGGAGTTGGGCCCCACAGCATCTTGCTTCCAGCTCTTTGGGAAGCTAAGAAACAACTCGCTCTGCACAGTGCTCTTACAGCCTAGTGGGAACATCTCTTCCAAAGGCCTGTGAAACGCAGTTTCTTTGCAGGCCTGATCTGGCTGAAGTAGGACTTCTGCTCTGGGTGTGCTACTTTGCCCTAGAGCTGAAAGGCACAACGTGCAGACTTCTTTCCAAAGGGCGAGTTGGGCCCCAAAGCATCTTGCTTCCAGCTCTTTGGGAAGCTAAGAAACAACTCGCTCTGCACAGTGCTCTTACAGCCTACCGGGAACATCTCTTCCAAAGGCCTGTGAAACGCAGTTTCTTTGCAGGCCTGATCTGGCTGAAGTAGGACTTCTGCTCTGGGTGTGCTACTTTGCCCTAGAGCTGAAAGGCACAACGTGCAGGCTTCTTTCCAAAGGGCGAGTTGGGCCCCACAGCATCTTGCTTCCAGCTCTTTGGGAAGCTAAGAAACAACTCGCTCTGCACAGTGCTCTTACAGACTACCGGGAACATGTCTTCCAAAGGGCTGTGAAACGCAGTTTCTTTGCAGGCCTTATCTGGCTGAAGTAGGACTTCTGCTCTGGGTGTGCTACTTTGTCCTAGAGCTGAAAGGCACAACGTGCAGGCTTCTTTCCAAAGGGCGAGTTGGGCCCCACAGCATCTTGCTTCCAGCTCTTTGGGAAGCTAAGAAACAACTAGCTCAGCACAGTGCTCTTACAGCCTACTGGGAACATCTCTTCCTAAGGCCTGTGAAATGCAGTTTCTTTGCAGGCCTGATCTGGCTGAAGTAGGACTTCTGCTCTGGGTGTGCTACTTTGCCCTAGAGCTGAAAGGCACAACGTGCAGGCTTCTTTCCAAAGGGCGAGTTGGGCCCCACAGCATCTTGCTTCCAGCTCTTTGGGAAGCTATCAAACAACTCGCTCTGCACAGTGCTCTTACAGCCTACCGGGAACATCTCTTCCAAAGGCCTGTGAAACGCAGTTTCTTTGCAGGCCTGATCTGGCTGAAGTAGGGCTTCTGCTCTGGGTGTGCTACTTTGCCCTAGAGCTGAAAGGCACAACGTGCAGGCTTCTTTCCAAAGGGCGAGTTGGGCCCCACAGCATCTTGCTTCCAGCTCTTTGGGAAGCTAAGAAACAACTCGCTCTGCACAGTGCTCTTACAGCCTAGTGGGAACATCTCTTCCAAAGGCCTGTGAAACGCAGTTTCTTTGCAGGCCTGATCTGGCTGAAGTAGGACTTCTGCTCTGGGTGTGCTACTTTGCCCTAGAGCTGAAAGGCACAACGTGCAGGCTTCTTTCCAAAGGGCGAGTTGGGCCCCACAGCATCTTGCTTCCAGCTCTTTGGGAAGCTAAGAAACAACTCGCTCTGCACAGTGCTCTTACAGCCTACCGGGAACATCTCTTCCAAAGGCCTGTGAAACGCAGTTTCTTTGCAGGCCTGATCTGGCTGAAGTAGGACTTCTGCTCTGGGTGTGCTACTTTGCCCTAGAGCTGAAAGGCACAACGTGCAGGCTTCTTTCCAAAGGGCGAGTTGGGCCCCACAGCATCTTGCTTCCAGCTCTTTGGGAAGCTAAGAAACAACTCGCTCTGCACAGTGCTCTTACAGCCTAGTGGGAACATCTCTTCCATAGGCCTGTGAAACGCAGTTTCTTTGCAGGCCTGATCTGGCTGAAGTAGGACTTGTGCTCTGGGTGTGCTACTTTGCCCTAGAGCTGAAAGGCACAACGTGCAGGCTTCTTTCCAAAGGGCGAGTTGGGCCCCACAGCATCTTGCTTCCAGCTCTTTGGGAAGCTAAGAAACAACTCGCTCTGCACAGTGCTCTTACAGCCTACCGGGAACATCTCTTCCAAAGGCCTGTGAAACGCAGTTTCTTTGCAGGCCTGATCTGGCTGAAGTAGGACTTCTGCTCTGGGTGTGCTACTTTGCCCTAGAGCTGAAAGGCACAACGTGCAGGCTTCTTTCCAAAGGGCGAGTTGGGCCCCACAGCATCTTGCTTCCAGCTCTTTGGGAAGCTAAGAAACAACTCGCTCTGCACAGTGCTCTTACAGCCTACGGGGAACATCTCTTCCAAAGGCCTGTGAAACGCAGTTTCTTTGCAGGCCTGATGTAGCTGAAGTAGGACTTCTGCTCTAGGTGTGCTACTTTGCCCTAGAGCTGAAAGGCACAACGTGCAGGCTTCTTTCCAAAGGGCGAGTTGGGCCCCACAGCATCTTGCTTCCTTCTCTTTGGGAAGCTAAGAAACAACTCTCTCTGCACAGTGCTCTTACAGCCTAGTGGGAACATCTCTTCCAAAGGCCTGTGAAACGCAGTTTCTTTGCAGGCCTGATCTGGCTGAAGTAGGACTTCTGCTCTGGGTGTGCTACTTTGCCCTAGAGCTGAAAGGCACAACGTGCAGGCTTCTTTCCCAAGGGCGAGTTGGGCCGCATAGCATCTTGCTTCCAGCTCTTTGGGAAGCTAAGATACAACTCGCTCTGGATAGTGCTCTTACAGACTACCGGGAACATGTCTTCCAAAGGCCTGTGAAACGCAGTTTCTTTGCAGGCCTGATCTGGCTGAAGTAGGACTTCTGCTCTGGGTGTGCTACTCTGCCCTAGAGCTGAAAGGCACAACGTGCAGGCTTCTTTCCAAAGGGCGAGCTGGGCCCCACAGCATCTTGCTTCCAGCTCTTTGGGAAGCTAAGAAACAACTCGCTCTGCTCAGTGCTCTTACAGCCTACCGGGAACGTCTCTTCCAAAGGCCTGTGAAACGCAGTTTCTTTGCAGGCCTGATCTGGCTGAAGTAGGACTTGTGCTCTGGGTGGTGCTAATTTGCCCTAGAGCTGAAAGGCACAACGTGCAGGCTTCTTTCCAAAGAGCGAGTTGGGCCCCACAGCATCTTGCTTCCAGCTCTTTGGGAAGCGAAGAAACAACTCGCTCTGCACAGTGCTCTTAGAGCCTACGGGGAACATCTCTTCCATAGACCTGTGAAACGCAGTTTCTTTGCAGGCCTGATCTGGCTGAAGTAGGACTTCTGCTCTGGGTGCGCTACTTTGCCCTAGAGCTGAAAGGCACAACGTGCAGGCTTCTTTCCAAAGGGCGAGTTGGGCCCCACAGCATCTTGCTTCCAGCTCTTTGGGAAGCTAAGAAACAACTCGCTCTGCACAGTGCTCTTAGAGCCTACGGGGAACATGTCTTCCATAGACCTGTGAAACGCAGTTTCTTTGCAGGCCTGATCTGGCTGAAGTAGGACTTCTGCTCTGGGTGTGCTACTTTGCCCTAGAGCTGAAAGGCACAACGTGCAGGCTTCTTTCCAAAGGGCGAGTTGGGCCCCACAGGATCTTGCTTCCAGCTCTTTGGGAAGCTAAGAAACAACTCGCTCTGCACAGTGCTCTTACAGCCTAGTGGGAAGATCTCTTCCAAAGGCCTGTGAAACGCAGTTTCTTTGCAGGCCTGATCTGGCTGAAGTAGGACTTCTGCTCTGGGTGTGCTACTTTGCCCTAGAGCTGAAAGGCACAACGTGCAGGCTTCTTTCCAAAGGGCGAGTTGGGCCCCACAGCATCTTGCTTCCATCTCTTTGGGAAGCTAAGAAACAACTCGCTCTGCACAGTGCTCTTACAGCCTAGTGGGAACATGTCTTCCAAAGGCCTGTGAAACGCAGTTTCTTTGCAGGCCTGATCTGGCTGAAGTAGGACTTCTGCTCTGGGTGTGCTACTTTGCCCTAGAGCTGAAAGGCACAACGTGCAGGCTTCTTTCCAAAGGGCGAGTTGGGCCCCACAGCATCTTGCTTCCAGCTCTTTGGGAAGCTAAGAAACAACTCGCTCTGCACAGTGCTCTTACAGCCTACCGGGAACATGTCTTCCAAAGACCTGTGAAACGCAGTTTCTTTGCAGGCCTGATCTGGCTGAAGTAGACTTCTGCTCTGGGTGTGCTACATTGCCCTAGAGCTGAAAGGCACAACGTGCAGGCTTCTTTCCAAAGGGCGAGTTGGGCCCCACAGCATCTTGCTTCCAGCTCTTTGGGAAGCTAAGAAACAACTCGCTCTGCACAGTGCTCTTACAGCCTAGTGGGAACATCTCTTCCATAGGCCTGTGAAACGCAGTTTCTTTGCAGGCCTGATCTGGCTGAAGTAGGACTTCTGCTCTGGGTGTGCTACTTTGCCCTAGAGCTGAAAGGCACAACGTGCAGGCTTCTTTCCAAAGGGCGAGTTGGGCCCCACAGCATCTTGCTTCCAGCTCTTTGGGAAGCTAAGAAACAACTCGCTCTGCACAGTGCTCTTACAGCCTACCGGGAACATCTCTTCCAAAGGCCTGTGAAACGCAGTTTCTTTGCAGGCCTGATCTGGCTGAAGTAGGACTTCTGCTCTGGGTGTGCTACTTTGCCCTAGAGCTGAAAGGCACAACGTGCAGGCTTCTTTCCAAAGGGCGAGTTGGGCCCCACAGCATCTTGCTTCCAGCTCTTTGGGAAGCTAAGAAACAACTCGCTCTGCACAGTGCTCTTACAGCCTAGTGGGAACATCTCTTCCATAGGCCTGTGAAACGCAGTTTCTTTGCAGGCCTGATCTGGCTGAAGTAGGACTTGTGCTCTGGGTGTGCTACTTTGCCCTAGAGCTGAAAGGCACAACGTGCAGGCTTCTTTCCAAAGGGCGAGTTGGGCCCCACAGCATCTTGCTTCCAGCTTTTGGGAAGCTAAGAAACAACTCGCTCTGCACAGTGCTCTTACAGCCTACCGGGAACATCTCTTCCAAAGGCCTGTGAAACGCAGTTTCTTTGCAGGCCTGATCTGGCTGAAGTAGGACTTCTGCTCTGGGTGTGCTACTTTGCCCTAGAGCTGAAAGGCACAACGTGCAGGCTTCTTTCCAAAGGGCGAGTTGGGCCCCACAGCATCTTGCTTCCAGCTCTTTGGGAAGCTAAGAAACAACTCGCTCTGCACAGTGCTCTTACAGCCTACGGGGAACATCTCTTCCAAAGGCCTGTGAAACGCAGTTTCTTTGCAGGCCTGATGTAGCTGAAGTAGGACTTCTGCTCTAGGTGTGCTACTTTGCCCTAGAGCTGAAAGGCACAACGTGCAGGCTTCTTTCCAAAGGGCGAGTTGGGCCCCACAGCATCTTGCTTCCTTCTCTTTGGGAAGCTAGAGAAACAACTCTCTCTGCACAGTGCTCTTACAGCCTAGTGGGAACATCTCTTCCAAAGGCCTGTGAAACGCAGTTTCTTTGCAGGCCTGATCTGGCTGAAGTAGGACTTCTGCTCTGGGTGTGCTACTTTGCCCTAGAGCTGAAAGGCACAACGTGCAGGCTTCTTTCCCAAGGGCGAGTTGGGCCGCACAGCATCTTGCTTCCAGCTCTTTGGGAAGCTAAGATACAACTCGCTCTGGACAGTGCTCTTACAGACTACCGGGAACATGTCTTCCAAAGGCCTGTGAAACGCAGTTTCTTTGCAGGCCTGATCTGGCTGAAGTAGGACTTCTGCTCTGGGTGTGCTACTTTGCCCTAGAGCTGAAAGGCACAACGTGCAGGCTTCTTTCCAAAGGGCGAGCTGGGCCCCACAGCATCTTGCTTCCAGCTCTTTGGGAAGCTAAGAAACAACTCGCTCTGCTCAGTGCTCTTACAGCCTACCGGGAACGTCTCTTCCAAAGGCCTGTGAAACGCAGTTTCTTTGCAGGCCTGATCTGGCTGAAGTAGGACTTGTGCTCTGGGTGGTGCTAATTTGCCCTAGAGCTGAAAGGCACAACGTGCAGGCTTCTTTCCAAAGAGCGAGTTGGGCCCCACAGCATCTTGCTTCCAGCTCTTTGGGAAGCGAAGAAACAACTCGCTCTGCACAGTGCTCTTAGAGCCTACGGGGAACATCTCTTCCATAGACCTGTGAAACGCAGTTTCTTTGCAGGCCTGATCTGGCTGAAGTAGGACTTCTGCTCTGGGTGCGCTACTTTGCCCTAGAGCTGAAAGGCACAACGTGCAGGCTTCTTTCCAAAGGGCGAGTTGGGCCCCACAGCATCTTGCTTCCAGCTCTTTGGGAAGCTAAGAAACAACTCGCTCTGCACAGTGCTCTTAGAGCCTACGGGGAACATGTCTTCCATAGACCTGTGAAACGCAGTTTCTTTGCAGGCCTGATCTGGCTGAAGTAGGACTTCTGCTCTGGGTGTGCTACTTTGCCCTAGAGCTGAAAGGCACAACGTGCAGGCTTCTTTCCAAAGGGCGAGTTGGGCCCCACAGGATCTTGCTTCCAGCTCTTTGGGAAGCTAAGAAACAACTCGCTCTGCACAGTGCTCTTACAGCCTAGTGGGAAGATCTCTTCCAAAGGCCTGTGAAACGCAGTTTCTTTGCAGGCCTGATCTGGCTGAAGTAGGACTTCTGCTCTGGGTGTGCTACTTTGCCCTAGAGCTGAAAGGCACAACGTGCAGGCTTCTTTCCAAAGGGCGAGTTGGGCCCCACAGCATCTTGCTTCCATCTCTTTGGGAAGCTAAGAAACAACTCGCTCTGCACAGTGCTCTTACAGCCTAGTGGGAACATGTCTTCCAAAGGCCTGTGAAACGCAGTTTCTTTGCAGGCCTGATCTGGCTGAAGTAGGACTTCTGCTCTGGGTGTGCTACTTTGCCCTAGAGCTGAAAGGCACAACGTGCAGGCTTCTTTCCAAAGGGCGAGTTGGGCCCCACAGCATCTTGCTTCCAGCTCTTTGGGAAGCTAAGAAACAACTCGCTCTGCACAGTGCTCTTACAGCCTACCGGGAACATGTCTTCCAAAGACCTGTGAAACGCAGTTTCTTTGCAGGCCTGATCTGGCTGAAGTAGACTTCTGCTCTGGGTGTGCTACATTGCCCTAGAGCTGAAAGGCACAACGTGCAGGCTTCTTTCCAAAGGGCGAGTTGGGCCCCACAGCATCTTGCTTCCAGCTCTTTGGGAAGCTAAGAAACAACTCGCTCTGCACAGTGCTCTTACAGCCTACCGGGAACATCTCTTCCAAAGGCCTGTGAAACGCAGTTTCTTTGCAGGCCTGATCTGGCTGAAGTAGGACTTCTGCTCTGGGTGTGCCACTTTGCCCTCGAGCTGAAAGGCACAACGTGCAGGCTTCTTTCCAAAGGGCGAGTTGGGCCCCACAGCATCTTGCTTCCAGCTCTTTGGGAAGCTAAGAAACAACTCGCTCTGCACAGTGCTCTTACAGCCTACCGGGAACATGTCTTCCAAAGGCCTGTGAAACGCAGTTTCTTTGCAGGCCTGATCTGGCTGAAGTAGGACTTCTGCTCTGGGTGTGCTACTTTGCCCTAGAGCTGAAAGGCACAACGTGCAGACTTCTTTCCAAAGGGCGAGTTGGGCCCCAAAGCATCTTGCTTCCAGCTCTTTGGGAAGCTAAGAAACAACTCGCTCTGCACAGTGCTCTTACAGCCTACCGGGAACATCTCTTCCAAAGGCCTGTGAAACGCAGTTTCTTTGCAGGCCTGATCTGGCTGAAGTAGGACTTCTGCTCTGGGTGTGCTACTTTGCCCTAGAGCTGAAAGGCACAACGTGCAGGCTTCTTTCCAAAGGGCGAGTTGGGCCCCACAGCATCTTGCTTCCAGCTCTTTGGGAAGCTAAGAAACAACTCGCTCTGCACAGTGCTCTTACAGACTACCGGGAACATGTCTTCCAAAGGGCTGTGAAACGCAGTTTCTTTGCAGGCCTTATCTGGCTGAAGTAGGACTTCTGCTCTGGGTGTGCTACTTTGTCCTAGAGCTGAAAGGCACAACGTGCAGGCTTCTTTCCAAAGGGCGAGTTGGGCCCCACAGCATCTTGCTTCCAGCTCTTTGGGAAGCTAAGAAACAACTAGCTCTGCACAGTGCTCTTACAGCCTACTGGGAACATCTCTTCCTAAGGCCTGTGAAATGCAGTTTCTTTGCAGGCCTGATCTGGCTGAAGTAGGACTTCTGCTCTGGGTGTGCTACTTTGCCCTAGAGCTGAAAGGCACAACGTGCAGGCTTCTTTCCAAAGGGCGAGTTGGGCCCCACAGCATCTTGCTTCCAGCTCTTTGGGAAGCTAAGAAACAACTCGCTCTGCACAGTGCTCTTACAGCCTACCGGGAACATCTCTTCCAAAGGCCTGTGAAACGCAGTTTCTTTGCAGGCCTGATGTGGCTGAAGTAGGACTTCTGCTCTGGGTGTGCTACTTTGCCCTAGAGCTGAAAGGCACAACGTGCAGGCTTCTTTCCAAAGGGCGAGTTGGGCCCCACAGCATCTTGCTTCCAGCTCTTTGGGAAGCTAAGAAACAACTCGCTCTGCACAGTGCTCTTACAGCCTAGTGGGAACATCTCTTCCATAGGCCTGTGAAACGCAGTTTCTTTGCAGGCCTGATCTGGCTGAAGTAGGACTTCTGCTCTGGGTGTGCTACTTTGCCCTAGAGCTGAAAGGCACAACGTGCAGGCTTCTTTCCAAAGGGCGAGTTGGGCCCCACAGCATCTTGCTTCCAGCTCTTTGGGAAGCTAAGAAACAACTCGCTCTGCACAGTGCTCTTACAGCCTACCGGGAACATCTCTTCCAAAGGCCTGTGAAACGCAGTTTCTTTGCAGGCCTGATCTGGCTGAAGTAGGACTTCTGCTCTGGGTGTGCTACTTTGCCCTAGAGCTGAAAGGCACAACGTGCAGGCTTCTTTCCAAAGGGCGAGTTGGGCCCCACAGCATCTTGCTTCCAGCTCTTTGGGAAGCTAAGAAACAACTCGCTCTGCACAGTGCTCTTACAGACTACCGGGAACATGTCTTCCAAAGGGCTGTGAAACGCAGTTTCTTTGCAGGCCTTATCTGGCTGAAGTAGGACTTCTGCTCTGGGTGTGCTACTTTGTCCTAGAGCTGAAAGGCACAACGTGCAGGCTTCTTTCCAAAGGGCGAGTTGGGCCCCACAGCATCTTGCTTCCAGCTCTTTGGGAAGCTAAGAAACAACTAGCTCTGCACAGTGCTCTTACAGCCTACTGGGAACATCTCTTCCTAAGGCCTGTGAAATGCAGTTTCTTTGCAGGCCTGATCTCTCTGAAGTAGGACTTCTGCTCTGGGTGTGCTACTTTGCCCTAGAGCTGAAAGGCACAACGTGCAGGCTTCTTTCCAAAGGGCGAGTTGGGCCCCACAGCATCTTGCTTCCAGCTCTTTGGGAAGCTAAGAAACAACTCGCTCTGCACAGTGCTCTTACAGCCTACCGGGAACATCTCTTCCAAAGGCCTGTGAAACGCAGTTTCTTTGCAGGCCTGATGTGGCTGAAGTAGGACTTCTGCTCTGGGTGTGCTACTTTGCCCTAGAGCTGAAAGGCACAACGTGCAGGCTTCTTTCCAAAGGGCGAGTTGGGCCCCACAGCATCTTGCTTCCAGCTCTTTGGGAAGCTAAGAAACAACTCGCTCTGCACAGTGCTCTTACAGCCTAGTGGGAACATCTCTTCCATAGGCCTGTGAAACGCAGTTTCTTTGCAGGCCTGATCTGGCTGAAGTAGGACTTGTGCTCTGGGTGTGCTACTTTGCCCTAGAGCTGAAAGGCACAACGTGCAGGCTTTTTTCCAAAGGGCGAGTTGGGCCCCACAGCATCTTGCTTCCAGCTCTTTGGGAAGCTAAGAAACAACTCGCTCTGCACAGTGCTCTTACAGCCTACCGGGAACATCTCTTCCAAAGGCCTGTGAAACGCAGTTTCTTTGCAGGCCTGATCTGGCTGAAGTAGGACTTCTGCTCTGGGTGTGCTACTTTGCCCTAGAGCTGAAAGGCACAACGTGCAGGCTTCTTTCCAAAGGGCGAGTTGGGCCCCACAGCATCTTGCTTCTAGCTCTTTGGGAAGCTAAGAAACAACTCGGTCTGCACAGTGCTCTTACAGCCTACCGGGAACATCTCTTCCAAAGGCCTGTGAAACGCAGTTTCTTTGCAGGCCTGATCTGGCTGAAGTAGGACTTCTGCTCTGGGTGTGCTACTTTGCCCTAGAGCTGAAAGGCACAACGTGCAGGCTTCTTTCCAAAGGGCGAGTTGGGCCCCACAGCATCTTGCTTCCAGCTCTTTGGGAAGCTAAGAAACAACTCGCTCTGCACAGTGCTCTTACAGCCTACCGGGAACATGTCTTCCAAAGGCCTGTGAAACGCAGTTTCTTTGCAGGCCTGATCTGGCTGAAGTAGGACTTCTGCTCTGGGTGTGCCACTTTGCCCTCGAGCTGAAAGGCACAACGTGCAGGCTTCTTTCCAAAGGGCGAGTTGGGCCCCACAGCATCTTGCTTCCAGCTCTTTGGGAAGCTAAGAAACAACTCGCTCTGCACAGTGCTGTTAGAGCCTACCGGGAACATGTCTTCCAAAGGCCTGTGAAACGCAGTTTCTTTGCAGGCCTGATCTGGCTGAAGTAGGACTTCTGCTCTGGGTGTGCTACTTTGCCCTAGAGCTGAAAGGCACAACGTGCAGACTTCTTTCCAAAGGGCGAGTTGGGCCCCAAAGCATCTTGCTTCCAGCTCTTTGGGAAGCTAAGAAACAACTCGCTCTGCACAGTGCTCTTACAGCCTACCGGGAACATCTCTTCCAAAGGCCTGTGAAACGCAGTTTCTTTGCAGGCCTGATCTGGCTGAAGTAGGACTTCTGCTCTGGGTGTGCTACTTTGCCCTAGAGCTGAAAGGCACAACGTGCAGGCTTCTTTCCAAAGGGCGAGTTGGGCCCCACAGCATCTTGCTTCCAGCTCTTTGGGAAGCTAAGAAACAACTCGCTCTGCACAGTGCTCTTACAGCCTAGTGGGAACATCTCTTCCATAGGCCTGTGAAACGCAGTTTCTTTGCAGGCCTGATCTGGCTGAAGTAGGACTTCTGCTCTGGGTGTGCTACTTTGCCCTAGAGCTGAAAGGCACAACGTGCAGGCTTCTTTCCAAAGGGCGAGTTGGGCCCCACAGCATCTTGCTTCCAGCTCTTTGGGAAGCTAAGAAACAACTCGCTCTGCACAGTGCTCTTACAGCCTACGGGGAACATCTCTTCCAAAGGCCTGTGAAACGCAGTTTCTTTGCAGGCCTGATGTAGCTGAAGTAGGACTTCTGCTCTAGGTGTGCTACTTTGCCCTAGAGCTGAAAGGCACAACGTGCAGGCTTCTTTCCAAAGGGCGAGTTGGGCCCCACAGCATCTTGCTTCCTTCTCTTTGGGAAGCTAAGAAACAACTCTCTCTGCACAGTGCTCTTACAGCCTAGTGGGAACATCTCTTCCAAAGGCCTGTGAAACGCAGTTTCTTTGCAGGCCTGATCTGGCTGAAGTAGGACTTCTGCTCTGGGTGTGCTACTTTGCCCTAGAGCTGAAAGGCACAACGTGCAGTCTTCTTTCCAAAGGGCGAGTTGGGCCCCACAGCATCTTGCTTCCAGCTCTTTGGGAAGCTAAGAAACAACTCGCTCTGCACAGTGCTCTTACAGCCTAGTGGGAACATCTCTTCCAAAGGCCTGTGAAACGCAGTTTCTTTGCAGGCCTGATCTGGCTGAAGTAGGACTTCTGCTCTGGGTGTGCTACTTTGCCCTAGAGCTGAAAGGCACAACGTGCAGGCTTCTTTCCAAAGGGCGAGTTGGGCCCCACAGCATCTTGCTTCCAGCTCTTTGGGAAGCTAAGAAACAACTCGCTCTGCACAGTGCTCTTACAGCCTACCGGGAACATCTCTTCCAAAGGCCTGTGAAACGCAGTTTCTTTGCAGGCCTGATCTGGCTGAAGTAGGACTTCTGCTCTGGGTGTGCTACTTTGCCCTAGAGCTGAAAGGCACAACGTGCAGGCTTCTTTCCAAAGGGCGAGTTGGGCCCCACAGCATCTTGCTTCCAGCTCTTTGGGAAGCTAAGAAACAACTCGCTCTGCACAGTGCTCTTACAGCCTAGTGGGAACATCTCTTCCATAGGCCTGTGAAACGCAGTTTCTTTGCAGGCCTGATCTGGCTGAAGTAGGACTTCTGCTCTGGGTGTGCTACTTTGCCCTAGAGCTGAAAGGCACAACGTGCAGGCTTCTTTCCAAAGGGCGAGTTGGGCCCCACAGCATCTTGCTTCCAGCTCTTTGGGAAGCTAAGAAACAACTCGCTCTGCACAGTGCTCTTACAGCCTACGGGGAACATCTCTTCCAAAGGCCTGTGAAACGCAGTTTCTTTGCAGGCCTGATGTAGCTGAAGTAGGACTTCTGCTCTAGGTGTGCTACTTTGCCCTAGAGCTGAAAGGCACAACGTGCAGGCTTCTTTCCAAAGGGCGAGTTGGGCCCCACAGCATCTTGCTTCCTTCTCTTTGGGAAGCTAAGAAACAACTCTCTCTGCACAGTGCTCTTACAGCCTAGTGGGAACATCTCTTCCAAAGGCCTGTGAAACGCAGTTTCTTTGCAGGCCTGATCTGGCTGAAGTAGGACTTCTGCTCTGGGTGTGCTACTTTGCCCTAGAGCTGAAAGGCACAACGTGCAGGCTTCTTTCCCAAGGGCGAGTTGGGCCGCACAGCATCTTGCTTCCAGCTCTTTGGGAAGCTAAGATACAACTCGCTCTGGACAGTGCTCTTACAGACTACCGGGAACATGTCTTCCAAAGACCTGTGAAACGCAGTTTCTTTGCAGGCCTGATCTGGCTGAAGTAGGACTTCTGCTCTGGGTGTGCTACTTTGCCCTAGAGCTGAAAGGCACAACGTGCAGGCTTCTTTCCAAAGGGCGAGTTGGGCCCCACAGCATCTTGCTTCCAGCTCTTTGGGAAGCTAAGAAACAACTCGCTCTGCTCAGTGCTCTTACAGCCTACCGGGAACGTCTCTTCCAAAGGCCTGTGAAACGCAGTTTCTTTGCAGGCCTGATCTGGCTGAAGTAGGACTTGTGCTCTGGGTGGTGCTAATTTGCCCTAGAGCTGAAAGGCACAACGTGCAGGCTTCTTTCCAAAGAGAGAGTTGGGCCCCACAGCATCTTGCTTCCAGCTCTTTGGGAAGCGAAGAAACAACTCGCTCTGCACAGTGCTCTTAGAGCCTACGGGGAACATCTCTTCCATAGACCTGTGAAACGCAGTTTCTTTGCAGGCCTGATCTGGCTGAAGTAGGACTTCTGCTCTGGGTGCGCTACTTTGCCCTAGAGCTGAAAGGCACAACGTGCAGGCTTCTTTCCAAAGGGCGAGTTGGGCCCCACAGCATCTTGCTTCCAGCTCTTTGGGAAGCTAAGAAACAACTCGCTCTGCACAGTGCTCTTAGAGCCTACGGGGAACATGTCTTCCATAGACCTGTGAAACGCAGTTTCTTTGCAGGCCTGATCTGGCTGAAGTAGGACTTCTGCTCTGGGTGTGCTACTTTGCCCTAGAGCTGAAAGGCACAACGTGCAGGCTTCTTTCCAAAGGGCGAGTTGGGCCCCACAGGATCTTGCTTCCAGCTCTTTGGGAAGCTAAGAAACAACTCGCTCTGCACAGTGCTCTTACAGCCTAGTGGGAAGATCTCTTCCAAAGGCCTGTGAAACGCAGTTTCTTTGCAGGCCTGATCTGGCTGAAGTAGGACTTCTGCTCTGGGTGTGCTACTTTGCCCTAGAGCTGAAAGGCACAACGTGCAGGCTTCTTTCCAAAGGGCGAGTTGGGCCCCACAGCATCTTGCTTCCATCTCTTTGGGAAGCTAAGAAACAACTCGCTCTGCACAGTGCTCTTACAGCCTAGTGGGAACATGTCTTCCAAAGGCCTGTGAAACGCAGTTTCTTTGCAGGCCTGATCTGGCTGAAGTAGGACTTCTGCTCTGGGTGTGCTACTTTGCCCTAGAGCTGAAAGGCACAACGTGCAGGCTTCTTTCCAAAGGGCGAGTTGGGCCCCACAGCATCTTGCTTCCAGCTCTTTGGGAAGCTAAGAAACAACTCGCTCTGCACAGTGCTCTTACAGCCTACCGGGAACATGTCTTCCAAAGACCTGTGAAACGCAGTTTCTTTGCAGGCCTGATCTGGCTGAAGTAGGACTTCTGCTCTGGGTGTGCTACTTTGCCCTAGAGCTGAAAGGCACAACGTGCAGGCTTCTTTCCAAAGGGCGAGTTGGGCCCCACAGCATCTTGCTTCCAGCTCTTTGGGAAGCTAAGAAACAACTCGCTCTGCACAGTGCTCTTACAGCCTAGTGGGAACATCTCTTCCATAGGCCTGTGAAACGCAGTTTCTTTGCAGGCCTGATCTGGCTGAAGTAGGACTTCTGCTCTGGGTGTGCTACTTTGCCCTAGAGCTGAAAGGCACAACGTGCAGGCTTCTTTCCAAAGGGCGAGTTGGGCCCCACAGCATCTTGCTTCCAGCTCTTTGGGAAGCTAAGAAACAACTCGCTCTGCACAGTGCTCTTACAGCCTACGGGGAACATCTCTTCCAAAGGCCTGTGAAACGCAGTTTCTTTGCAGGCCTGATGTAGCTGAAGTAGGACTTCTGCTCTAGGTGTGCTACTTTGCCCTAGAGCTGAAAGGCACAACGTGCAGGCTTCTTTCCAAAGGGCGAGTTGGGCCCCACAGCATCTTGCTTCCTTCTCTTTGGGAAGCTAAGAAACAACTCTCTCTGCACAGTGCTCTTACAGCCTAGTGGGAACATCTCTTCCAAAGGCCTGTGAAACGCAGTTTCTTTGCAGGCCTGATCTGGCTGAAGTAGGACTTCTGCTCTGGGTGTGCTACTTTGCCCTAGAGCTGAAAGGCACAACGTGCAGTCTTCTTTCCAAAGGGCGAGTTGGGCCCCACAGCATCTTGCTTCCAGCTCTTTGGGAAGCTAAGAAACAACTCGCTCTGCACAGTGCTCTTACAGCCTAGTGGGAACATCTCTTCCAAAGGCCTGTGAAACGCAGTTTCTTTGCAGGCCTGATCTGGCTGAAGTAGGACTTCTGCTCTGGGTGTGCTACTTTGCCCTAGAGCTGAAAGGCACAACGTGCAGGCTTCTTTCCAAAGGGCGAGTTGGGCCCCACAGCATCTTGCTTCCAGCTCTTTGGGAAGCTAAGAAACAACTCGCTCTGCACAGTGCTCTTACAGCCTACCGGGAACATCTCTTCCAAAGGCCTGTGAAACGCAGTTTCTTTGCAGGCCTGATCTGGCTGAAGTAGGACTTCTGCTCTGGGTGTGCTACTTTGCCCTAGAGCTGAAAGGCACAACGTGCAGGCTTCTTTCCAAAGGGCGAGTTGGGCCCCACAGCATCTTGCTTCCAGCTCTTTGGGAAGCTAAGAAACAACTCGCTCTGCACAGTGCTCTTACAGCCTAGTGGGAACATCTCTTCCATAGGCCTGTGAAACGCAGTTTCTTTGCAGGCCTGATCTGGCTGAAGTAGGACTTCTGCTCTGGGTGTGCTACTTTGCCCTAGAGCTGAAAGGCACAACGTGCAGGCTTCTTTCCAAAGGGCGAGTTGGGCCCCACAGCATCTTGCTTCCAGCTCTTTGGGAAGCTAAGAAACAACTCGCTCTGCACAGTGCTCTTACAGCCTACGGGGAACATCTCTTCCAAAGGCCTGTGAAACGCAGTTTCTTTGCAGGCCTGATGTAGCTGAAGTAGGACTTCTGCTCTAGGTGTGCTACTTTGCCCTAGAGCTGAAAGGCACAACGTGCAGGCTTCTTTCCAAAGGGCGAGTTGGGCCCCACAGCATCTTGCTTCCTTCTCTTTGGGAAGCTAAGAAACAACTCTCTCTGCACAGTGCTCTTACAGCCTAGTGGGAACATCTCTTCCAAAGGCCTGTGAAACGCAGTTTCTTTGCAGGCCTGATCTGGCTGAAGTAGGACTTCTGCTCTGGGTGTGCTACTTTGCCCTAGAGCTGAAAGGCACAACGTGCAGGCTTCTTTCCCAAGGGCGAGTTGGGCCGCACAGCATCTTGCTTCCAGCTCTTTGGGAAGCTAAGATACAACTCGCTCTGGACAGTGCTCTTACAGACTACCGGGAACATGTCTTCCAAAGGCCTGTGAAACGCAGTTTCTTTGCAGGCCTGATCTGGCTGAAGTAGGACTTCTGCTCTGGGTGTGCTACTTTGCCCTAGAGCTGAAAGGCACAACGTGCAGGCTTCTTTCCAAAGGGCGAGTTGGGCCCCACAGCATCTTGCTTCCAGCTCTTTGGGAAGCTAAGAAACAACTCGCTCTGCTCAGTGCTCTTACAGCCTACCGGGAACGTCTCTTCCAAAGGCCTGTGAAACGCAGTTTCTTTGCAGGCCTGATCTGGCTGAAGTAGGACTTGTGCTCTGGGTGGTGCTAATTTGCCCTAGAGCTGAAAGGCACAACGTGCAGGCTTCTTTCCAAAGAGCGAGTTGGGCCCCACAGCATCTTGCTTCCAGCTCTTTGGGAAGCGAAGAAACAACTCGCTCTGCACAGTGCTCTTAGAGCCTACGGGGAACATCTCTTCCATAGACCTGTGAAACGCAGTTTCTTTGCAGGCCTGATCTGGCTGAAGTAGGACTTCTGCTCTGGGTGCGCTACTTTGCCCTAGAGCTGAAAGGCACAACGTGCAGGCTTCTTTCCAAAGGGCGAGTTGGGCCCCACAGCATCTTGCTTCCAGCTCTTTGGGAAGCTAAGAAACAACTCGCTCTGCACAGTGCTCTTAGAGCCTACGGGGAACATGTCTTCCATAGACCTGTGAAACGCAGTTTCTTTGCAGGCCTGATCTGGCTGAAGTAGGACTTCTGCTCTGGGTGTGCTACTTTGCCCTAGAGCTGAAAGGCACAACGTGCAGGCTTCTTTCCAAAGGGCGAGTTGGGCCCCACAGGATCTTGCTTCCAGCTCTTTGGGAAGCTAAGAAACAACTCGCTCTGCACAGTGCTCTTACAGCCTAGTGGGAAGATCTCTTCCAAAGGCCTGTGAAACGCAGTTTCTTTGCAGGCCTGATCTGGCTGAAGTAGGACTTCTGCTCTGGGTGTGCTACTTTGCCCTAGAGCTGAAAGGCACAACGTGCAGGCTTCTTTCCAAAGGGCGAGTTGGGCCCCACAGCATCTTGCTTCCATCTCTTTGGGAAGCTAAGAAACAACTCGCTCTGCACAGTGCTCTTACAGCCTAGTGGGAACATGTCTTCCAAAGGCCTGTGAAACGCAGTTTCTTTGCAGGCCTGATCTGGCTGAAGTAGGACTTCTGCTCTGGGTGTGCTACTTTGCCCTAGAGCTGAAAGGCACAACGTGCAGGCTTCTTTCCAAAGGGCGAGTTGGGCCCCACAGCATCTTGCTTCCAGCTCTTTGGGAAGCTAAGAAACAACTCGCTCTGCACAGTGCTCTTACAGCCTACCGGGAACATGTCTTCCAAAGACCTGTGAAACGCAGTTTCTTTGCAGGCCTGATCTGGCTGAAGTAGGACTTCTGCTCTGGGTGTGCTACTTTGCCCTAGAGCTGAAAGGCACAACGTGCAGGCTTCTTTCCAAAGGGCGAGTTGGGCCCCACAGCATCTTGCTTCCAGCTCTTTGGGAAGCTAAGAAACAACTCGCTCTGCACAGTGCTCTTACAGCCTACCGGGAACATCTATTCCAAAGGTCTCTGAAACGCAGTTTCTTTGCAGGCCTGATCTGGCTGAAGTAGGACTTCTGCTCTGGGTTTGTTACTTTGCCCTAGAGCTGAAAGGCACAACGTGCAGGCTTCTTTCCAAAGGGGGAGTTGGGCCCCACAGCATCTTGCTTCCAGCTCTTTGGGAAGCTAAGAAACAACTCGCTCTGCACAGTGCTCTTACAGCCTACCGGGAACATCTCTTCCAAAGGCCTGTGAAACGCAGTTTCTTTGCAGGCCTGATCTGGCTGAAGTAGGACTTCTGCTGTGCGTGTGCTACTTTGCCCTAGAGCTGAAAGGCACAACGTGCAGTCTTCTTTCCAAAGGGCGAGTTGGGCCCCACAGCATCTTGCTTCCAGCTCTTTGGGAAGCTAAGAAACAACTCGCTCTGAACAGTGCTCTTACAGCCTAGTGGGAACGTCTCTTCCATGGGCCTGTGAAACGCAGTTTCTTTGCAGGCCTGATCTGGCTGAAGTAGGACTTGTGCTCTGGGTGTGCTACTTTGCCCTAGAGCTGAAAGGCACAACGTGCAGGCTTCTTTCCAAAGGGCGAGTTGGGCCCCACAGCATCTTGCTTCCAGCTCTTTGGGAAGCTAAGAAACAACTCGCTCTGCACAGTGCTCTTACAGCCTACCGGGAACATCTCTTCCAAAGGCCTGTGAAACGCAGTTTCTTTGCAGGCCTGATCTGGCTGAAGTAGGACTTCTGCTCTGGGTGTGCTACTTTGCCCTAGAGCTGAAAGGCACAACGTGCAGGCTTCTTTCCAAAGGGCGAGTTGGGCCCCACAGCATCTTGCTTCCAGCTCTTTGGGAAGCTAAGAAACAACTCGCTCTGCACAGTGCTCTTACAGCCTACCGGGAACATCTCTTCCAAAGGCCTGTGAAACGCAGTTTCTTTGCAGGCCTGATCTGGCTGAAGTAGGACTTCTGCTCTGGGTGTGCTACTTTGCCCTAGAGCTGAAAGGCACAACGTGCAGGCTTCTTTCCCAAGGGCGAGTTGGGCCGCACAGCATCTTGCTTCCAGCTCTTTGGGAAGCTAAGATACAACTCGCTCTGGACAGTGCTCTTACAGACTACCGGGAACATGTCTTCCAAAGGCCTGTGAAACGCAGTTTCTTTGCAGGCCTGATCTGGCTGAAGTAGGACTTCTGCTCTGGGTGTGCTACTTTGCCCTAGAGCTGAAAGGCACAACGTGCAGGCTTCTTTCCAAAGGGCGAGTTGGGCCCCACAGCATCTTGCTTCCAGCTCTTTGGGAAGCTAAGAAACAACTCGCTCTGCTCAGTGCTCTTACAGCCTACCGGGAACGTCTCTTCCAAAGGCCTGTGAAACGCAGTTTCTTTGCAGGCCTGATCTGGCTGAAGTAGGACTTGTGCTCTGGGTGGTGCTAATTTGCCCTAGAGCTGAAAGGCACAACGTGCAGGCTTCTTTCCAAAGAGCGAGTTGGGCCCCACAGCATCTTGCTTCCAGCTCTTTGGGAAGCGAAGAAACAACTCGCTCTGCACAGTGCTCTTAGAGCCTACGGGGAACATCTCTTCCATAGACCTGTGAAACGCAGTTTCTTTGCAGGCCTGATCTGGCTGAAGTAGGACTTCTGCTCTGGGTGCGCTACTTTGCCCTAGAGCTGAAAGGCACAACGTGCAGGCTTCTTTCCAAAGGGCGAGTTGGGCCCCACAGCATCTTGCTTCCAGCTCTTTGGGAAGCTAAGAAACAACTCGCTCTGCACAGTGCTCTTAGAGCCTACGGGGAACATGTCTTCCATAGACCTGTGAAACGCAGTTTCTTTGCAGGCCTGATCTGGCTGAAGTAGGACTTCTGCTCTGGGTGTGCTACTTTGCCCTAGAGCTGAAAGGCACAACGTGCAGGCTTCTTTCCAAAGGGCGAGTTGGGCCCCACAGGATCTTGCTTCCAGCTCTTTGGGAAGCTAAGAAACAACTCGCTCTGCACAGTGCTCTTACAGCCTAGTGGGAAGATCTCTTCCAAAGGCCTGTGAAACGCAGTTTCTTTGCAGGCCTGATCTGGCTGAAGTAGGACTTCTGCTCTGGGTGTGCTACTTTGCCCTAGAGCTGAAAGGCACAACGTGCAGGCTTCTTTCCAAAGGGCGAGTTGGGCCCCACAGCATCTTGCTTCCATCTCTTTGGGAAGCTAAGAAACAACTCGCTCTGCACAGTGCTCTTACAGCCTAGTGGGAACATGTCTTCCAAAGGCCTGTGAAACGCAGTTTCTTTGCAGGCCTGATCTGGCTGAAGTAGGACTTCTGCTCTGGGTGTGCTACTTTGCCCTAGAGCTGAAAGGCACAACGTGCAGGCTTCTTTCCAAAGGGCGAGTTGGGCCCCACAGCATCTTGCTTCCAGCTCTTTGGGAAGCTAAGAAACAACTCGCTCTGCACAGTGCTCTTACAGCCTACCGGGAACATGTCTTCCAAAGATCTGTGAAACGCAGTTTCTTTGCAGGCCTGATCTGGCTGAAGTAGGACTTCTGCTCTGGGTGTGCTACTTTGCCCTAGAGCTGAAAGGCACAACGTGCAGGCTTCTTTCCAAAGGGCGAGTTGGGCCCCACAGCATCTTGCTTCCAGCTCTTTGGGAAGCTAAGAAACAACTCGCTCTGCACAGTGCTCTTACAGCCTAGTGGGAACATCTCTTCCATAGGCCTGTGAAACGCAGTTTCTTTGCAGGCCTGATCTGGCTGAAGTAGGACTTCTGCTCTGGGTGTGCTACTTTGCCCTAGAGCTGAAAGGCACAACGTGCAGGCTTCTTTCCAAAGGGCGAGTTGGGCCCCACAGCATCTTGCTTCCAGCTCTTTGGGAAGCTAAGAAACAACTCGCTCTGCACAGTGCTCTTACAGCCTAGTGGGAACATCTCTTCCAAAGGCCTGTGAAACGCAGTTTCTTTGCAGGCCTGATGTAGCTGAAGTAGGACTTCTGCTCTAGGTGTGCTACTTTGCCCTAGAGCTGAAAGGCACAACGTGCAGGCTTCTTTCCAAAGGGCGAGTTGGGCCCCACAGCATCTTGCTTCCTTCTCTTTGGGAAGCTAAGAAACAACTCTCTCTGCACAGTGCTCTTACAGCCTAGTGGGAACATCTCTTCCAAAGGCCTGTGAAACGCAGTTTCTTTGCAGGCCTGATCTGGCTGAAGTAGGACTTCTGCTCTGGGTGTGCTACTTTGCCCTAGAGCTGAAAGGCACAACGTGCAGTCTTCTTTCCAAAGGGCGAGTTGGGCCCCACAGCATCTTGCTTCCAGCTCTTTGGGAAGCTAAGAAACAACTCGCTCTGCACAGTGCTCTTACAGCCTAGTGGGAACATCTCTTCCAAAGGCCTGTGAAACGCAGTTTCTTTGCAGGCCTGATCTGGCTGAAGTAGGACTTCTGCTCTGGGTGTGCTACTTTGCCCTAGAGCTGAAAGGCACAACGTGCAGGCTTCTTTCCAAAGGGCGAGTTGGGCCCCACAGCATCTTGCTTCCAGCTCTTTGGGAAGCTAAGAAACAACTCGCTCTGCACAGTGCTCTTACAGCCTACCGGGAACATCTCTTCCAAAGGCCTGTGAAACGCAGTTTCTTTGCAGGCCTGATCTGGCTGAAGTAGGACTTCTGCTCTGGGTGTGCTACTTTGCCCTAGAGCTGAAAGGCACAACGTGCAGGCTTCTTTCCAAAGGGCGAGTTGGGCCCCACAGCATCTTGCTTCCAGCTCTTTGGGAAGCTAAGAAACAACTCGCTCTGCACAGTGCTCTTACAGCCTAGTGGGAACATCTCTTCCATAGGCCTGTGAAACGCAGTTTCTTTGCAGGCCTGATCTGGCTGAAGTAGGACTTCTGCTCTGGGTGTGCTACTTTGCCCTAGAGCTGAAAGGCACAACGTGCAGGCTTCTTTCCAAAGGGCGAGTTGGGCCCCACAGCATCTTGCTTCCAGCTCTTTGGGAAGCTAAGAAACAACTCGCTCTGCACAGTGCTCTTACAGCCTACGGGGAACATCTCTTCCAAAGGCCTGTGAAACGCAGTTTCTTTGCAGGCCTGATGTAGCTGAAGTAGGACTTCTGCTCTAGGTGTGCTACTTTGCCCTAGAGCTGAAAGGCACAACGTGCAGGCTTCTTTCCAAAGGGCGAGTTGGGCCCCACAGCATCTTGCTTCCTTCTCTTTGGGAAGCTAAGAAACAACTCTCTCTGCACAGTGCTCTTACAGCCTAGTGGGAACATCTCTTCCAAAGGCCTGTGAAACGCAGTTTCTTTGCAGGCCTGATCTGGCTGAAGTAGGACTTCTGCTCTGGGTGTGCTACTTTGCCCTAGAGCTGAAAGGCACAACGTGCAGGCTTCTTTCCCAAGGGCGAGTTGGGCCGCACAGCATCTTGCTTCCAGCTCTTTGGGAAGCTAAGATACAACTCGCTCTGGACAGTGCTCTTACAGACTACCGGGAACATGTCTTCCAAAGACCTGTGAAACGCAGTTTCTTTGCAGGCCTGATCTGGCTGAAGTAGGACTTCTGCTCTGGGTGTGCTACTTTGCCCTAGAGCTGAAAGGCACAACGTGCAGGCTTCTTTCCAAAGGGCGAGTTGGGCCCCACAGCATCTTGCTTCCAGCTCTTTGGGAAGCTAAGAAACAACTCGCTCTGCTCAGTGCTCTTACAGCCTACCGGGAACGTCTCTTCCAAAGGCCTGTGAAACGCAGTTTCTTTGCAGGCCTGATCTGGCTGAAGTAGGACTTGTGCTCTGGGTGGTGCTAATTTGCCCTAGAGCTGAAAGGCACAACGTGCAGGCTTCTTTCCAAAGAGCGAGTTGGGCCCCACAGCATCTTGCTTCCAGCTCTTTGGGAAGCGAAGAAACAACTCGCTCTGCACAGTGCTCTTAGAGCCTACGGGGAACATCTCTTCCATAGACCTGTGAAACGCAGTTTCTTTGCAGGCCTGATCTGGCTGAAGTAGGACTTCTGCTCTGGGTGTGCTACTTTGCCCTAGAGCTGAAAGGCACAACGTGCAGGCTTCTTTCCAAAGGGCGAGTTGGGCCCCACAGCATCTTGCTTCCAGCTCTTTGGGAAGCTAAGAAACAACTCGCTCTGCACAGTGCTCTTAGAGCCTACGGGGAACATGTCTTCCATAGACCTGTGAAACGCAGTTTCTTTGCAGGCCTGATCTGGCTGAAGTAGGACTTCTGCTCTGGGTGTGCTACTTTGCCCTAGAGCTGAAAGGCACAACGTGCAGGCTTCTTTCCAAAGGGCGAGTTGGGCCCCACAGGATCTTGCTTCCAGCTCTTTGGGAAGCTAAGAAACAACTCGCTCTGCACAGTGCTCTTACAGCCTAGTGGGAAGATCTCTTCCAAAGGCCTGTGAAACGCAGTTTCTTTGCAGGCCTGATCTGGCTGAAGTAGGACTTCTGCTCTGGGTGTGCTACTTTGCCCTAGAGCTGAAAGGCACAACGTGCAGGCTTCTTTCCAAAGGGCGAGTTGGGCCCCACAGCATCTTGCTTCCATCTCTTTGGGAAGCTAAGAAACAACTCGCTCTGCACAGTGCTCTTACAGCCTAGTGGGAACATGTCTTCCAAAGGCCTGTGAAACGCAGTTTCTTTGCAGGCCTGATCTGGCTGAAGTAGGACTTCTGCTCTGGGTGTGCTACTTTGCCCTAGAGCTGAAAGGCACAACGTGCAGGCTTCTTTCCAAAGGGCGAGTTGGGCCCCACAGCATCTTGCTTCCAGCTCTTTGGGAAGCTAAGAAACAACTCGCTCTGCACAGTGCTCTTACAGCCTACCGGGAACATGTCTTCCAAAGACCTGTGAAACGCAGTTTCTTTGCAGGCCTGATCTGGCTGAAGTAGGACTTCTGCTCTGGGTGTGCTACTTTGCCCTAGAGCTGAAAGGCACAACGTGCAGGCTTCTTTCCAAAGGGCGAGTTGGGCCCCACAGCATCTTGCTTCCAGCTCTTTGGGAAGCTAAGAAACAACTCGCTCTGCACAGTGCTCTTACAGCCTAGTGGGAACATCTCTTCCATAGGCCTGTGAAACGCAGTTTCTTTGCAGGCCTGATCTGGCTGAAGTAGGACTTCTGCTCTGGGTGTGCTACTTTGCCCTAGAGCTGAAAGGCACAACGTGCAGGCTTCTTTCCAAAGGGCGAGTTGGGCCCCACAGCATCTTGCTTCCAGCTCTTTGGGAAGCTAAGAAACAACTCGCTCTGCACAGTGCTCTTACAGCCTACGGGGAACATCTCTTCCAAAGGCCTGTGAAACGCAGTTTCTTTGCAGGCCTGATGTAGCTGAAGTAGGACTTCTGCTCTAGGTGTGCTACTTTGCCCTAGAGCTGAAAGGCACAACGTGCAGGCTTCTTTCCAAAGGGCGAGTTGGGCCCCACAGCATCTTGCTTCCTTCTCTTTGGGAAGCTAAGAAACAACTCTCTCTGCACAGTGCTCTTACAGCCTAGTGGGAACATCTCTTCCAAAGGCCTGTGAAACGCAGTTTCTTTGCAGGCCTGATCTGGCTGAAGTAGGACTTCTGCTCTGGGTGTGCTACTTTGCCCTAGAGCTGAAAGGCACAACGTGCAGTCTTCTTTCCAAAGGGCGAGTTGGGCCCCACAGCATCTTGCTTCCAGCTCTTTGGGAAGCTAAGAAACAACTCGCTCTGCACAGTGCTCTTACAGCCTAGTGGGAACATCTCTTCCAAAGGCCTGTGAAACGCAGTTTCTTTGCAGGCCTGATCTGGCTGAAGTAGGACTTCTGCTCTGGGTGTGCTACTTTGCCCTAGAGCTGAAAGGCACAACGTGCAGGCTTCTTTCCAAAGGGCGAGTTGGGCCCCACAGCATCTTGCTTCCAGCTCTTTGGGAAGCTAAGAAACAACTCGCTCTGCACAGTGCTCTTACAGCCTACCGGGAACATCTCTTCCAAAGGCCTGTGAAACGCAGTTTCTTTGCAGGCCTGATCTGGCTGAAGTAGGACTTCTGCTCTGGGTGTGCTACTTTGCCCTAGAGCTGAAAGGCACAACGTGCAGGCTTCTTTCCAAAGGGCGAGTTGGGCCCCACAGCATCTTGCTTCCAGCTCTTTGGGAAGCTAAGAAACAACTCGCTCTGCACAGTGCTCTTACAGCCTAGTGGGAACATCTCTTCCATAGGCCTGTGAAACGCAGTTTCTTTGCAGGCCTGATCTGGCTGAAGTAGGACTTCTGCTCTGGGTGTGCTACTTTGCCCTAGAGCTGAAAGGCACAACGTGCAGGCTTCTTTCCAAAGGGCGAGTTGGGCCCCACAGCATCTTGCTTCCAGCTCTTTGGGAAGCTAAGAAACAACTCGCTCTGCACAGTGCTCTTACAGCCTACGGGGAACATCTCTTCCAAAGGCCTGTGAAACGCAGTTTCTTTGCAGGCCTGATGTAGCTGAAGTAGGACTTCTGCTCTAGGTGTGCTACTTTGCCCTAGAGCTGAAAGGCACAACGTGCAGGCTTCTTTCCAAAGGGCGAGTTGGGCCCCACAGCATCTTGCTTCCTTCTCTTTGGGAAGCTAAGAAACAACTCTCTCTGCACAGTGCTCTTACAGCCTAGTGGGAACATCTCTTCCAAAGGCCTGTGAAACGCAGTTTCTTTGCAGGCCTGATCTGGCTGAAGTAGGACTTCTGCTCTGGGTGTGCTACTTTGCCCTAGAGCTGAAAGGCACAACGTGCAGGCTTCTTTCCCAAGGGCGAGTTGGGCCGCACAGCATCTTGCTTCCAGCTCTTTGGGAAGCTAAGATACAACTCGCTCTGGACAGTGCTCTTACAGACTACCGGGAACATGTCTTCCAAAGACCTGTGAAACGCAGTTTCTTTGCAGGCCTGATCTGGCTGAAGTAGGACTTCTGCTCTGGGTGTGCTACTTTGCCCTAGAGCTGAAAGGCACAACGTGCAGGCTTCTTTCCAAAGGGCGAGTTGGGCCCCACAGCATCTTGCTTCCAGCTCTTTGGGAAGCTAAGAAACAACTCGCTCTGCTCAGTGCTCTTACAGCCTACCGGGAACGTCTCTTCCAAAGGCCTGTGAAACGCAGTTTCTTTGCAGGCCTGATCTGGCTGAAGTAGGACTTGTGCTCTGGGTGGTGCTAATTTGCCCTAGAGCTGAAAGGCACAACGTGCAGGCTTCTTTCCAAAGAGCGAGTTGGGCCCCACAGCATCTTGCTTCCAGCTCTTTGGGAAGCGAAGAAACAACTCGCTCTGCACAGTGCTCTTAGAGCCTACGGGGAACATCTCTTCCATAGACCTGTGAAACGCAGTTTCTTTGCAGGCCTGATCTGGCTGAAGTAGGACTTCTGCTCTGGGTGCGCTACTTTGCCCTAGAGCTGAAAGGCACAACGTGCAGGCTTCTTTCCAAAGGGCGAGTTGGGCCCCACAGCATCTTGCTTCCAGCTCTTTGGGAAGCTAAGAAACAACTCGCTCTGCACAGTGCTCTTAGAGCCTACGGGGAACATGTCTTCCATAGACCTGTGAAACGCAGTTTCTTTGCAGGCCTGATCTGGCTGAAGTAGGACTTCTGCTCTGGGTGTGCTACTTTGCCCTAGAGCTGAAAGGCACAACGTGCAGGCTTCTTTCCAAAGGGCGAGTTGGGCCCCACAGGATCTTGCTTCCAGCTCTTTGGGAAGCTAAGAAACAACTCGCTCTGCACAGTGCTCTTACAGCCTAGTGGGAAGATCTCTTCCAAAGGCCTGTGAAACGCAGTTTCTTTGCAGGCCTGATCTGGCTGAAGTAGGACTTCTGCTCTGGGTGTGCTACTTTGCCCTAGAGCTGAAAGGCACAACGTGCAGGCTTCTTTCCAAAGGGCGAGTTGGGCCCCACAGCATCTTGCTTCCATCTCTTTGGGAAGCTAAGAAACAACTCGCTCTGCACAGTGCTCTTACAGCCTAGTGGGAACATGTCTTCCAAAGGCCTGTGAAACGCAGTTTCTTTGCAGGCCTGATCTGGCTGAAGTAGGACTTCTGCTCTGGGTGTGCTACTTTGCCCTAGAGCTGAAAGGCACAACGTGCAGGCTTCTTTCCAAAGGGCGAGTTGGGCCCCACAGCATCTTGCTTCCAGCTCTTTGGGAAGCTAAGAAACAACTCGCTCTGCACAGTGCTCTTACAGCCTACCGGGAACATGTCTTCCAAAGACCTGTGAAACGCAGTTTCTTTGCAGGCCTGATCTGGCTGAAGTAGGACTTCTGCTCTGGGTGTGCTACTTTGCCCTAGAGCTGAAAGGCACAACGTGCAGGCTTCTTTCCAAAGGGCGAGTTGGGCCCCACAGCATCTTGCTTCCAGCTCTTTGGGAAGCTAAGAAACAACTCGCTCTGCACAGTGCTCTTACAGCCTACCGGGAACATCTATTCCAAAGGTCTCTGAAACGCAGTTTCTTTGCAGGCCTGATCTGGCTGAAGTAGGACTTCTGCTCTGGGTTTGTTACTTTGCCCTAGAGCTGAAAGGCACAACGTGCAGGCTTCTTTCCAAAGGGGGAGTTGGGCCCCACAGCATCTTGCTTCCAGCTCTTTGGGAAGCTAAGAAACAACTCGCTCTGCACAGTGCTCTTACAGCCTACCGGGAACATCTCTTCCAAAGGCCTGTGAAACGCAGTTTCTTTGCAGGCCTGATCTGGCTGAAGTAGGACTTCTGCTGTGCGTGTGCTACTTTGCCCTAGAGCTGAAAGGCACAACGTGCAGTCTTCTTTCCAAAGGGCGAGCTGGGCCCCACAGCATCTTGCTTCCAGCTCTTTGGGAAGCTAAGAAACAACTCGCTCTGAACAGTGCTCTTACAGCCTAGTGGGAACGTCTCTTCCATGGGCCTGTGAAACGCAGTTTCTTTGCAGGCCTGATCTGGCTGAAGTAGGACTTCTGCTCTGGGTGTGCTACTTTGCCCTAGAGCTGAAAGGCACAACGTGCAGGCTTCTTTCCAAAGGGCGAGTTGGGCCCCACAGCATCTTGCTTCCAGCTCTTTGGGAAGCTAAGAAACAACTCGCTCTGCACAGTGCTCTTACAGCCTACCGGGAACATCTCTTCCAAAGGCCTGTGAAACGCAGTTTCTTTGCAGGCCTGATCTGGCTGAAGTAGGACTTCTGCTCTGGGTGTGCTACTTTGCCCTAGAGCTGAAAGGCACAACGTGCAGGCTTCTTTCCAAAGGGCGAGTTGGGCCCCACAGCATCTTGCTTCCAGCTCTTTGGGAAGCTAAGAAACAACTCGCTCTGCACAGTGCTCTTACAGCCTACCGGGAACATCTCTTCCAAAGGCCTGTGAAACGCAGTTTCTTTGCAGGCCTGATCTGGCTGAAGTAGGACTTCTGCTCTGGGTGTGCTACTTTGCCCTAGAGCTGAAAGGCACAACGTGCAGGCTTCTTTCCAAAGGGCGAGTTGGGCCCCACAGCATCTTGCTTTCTTCTCTTTGGGAAGCTAAGAAACAACTCGCTCTGCACAGTGCTCTTACAGCCTAGTGGGAACATCTCTTCCATAGGCCTGTGAAACGCAGTTTCTTTGCAGGCCTGATCTGGCTGAAGTAGGACTTCTGCTCTGGGTGTGCTACTTTGCCCTAGAGCTGAAAGGCACAACGTGCAGGCTTCTTTCCAAAGGGCGAGTTGGGCCCCACAGCATCTTGCTTCCAGCTCTTTGGGAAGCTAAGAAACAACTCGCTCTGCACAGTGCTCTTACAGCCTACCGGGAACATGTCTTCCAAAGGCCTGTGAAACGCAGTTTCTTTGCAGGCCTGATCTGGCTGAAGTAGGACTTCTGCTCTGGGTGTGCTACTTTGCCCTCGAGCTGAAAGGCACAACGTGCAGGCTTCTTTCCAAAGGGCGAGTTGGGCCCCACAGCATCTTGCTTCCAGCTCTTTGGGAAGCTAAGAAACAACTCGCTCTGCACAGTGCTCTTACAGCCTACCGGGAACATGTCTTCCAAAGGCCTGTGAAACGCAGTTTCTTTGCAGGCCTGATCTGGCTGAAGTAGGACTTCTGCTCTGGGTGTGCTACTTTGCCCTAGAGCTGAAAGGCACAACGTGCAGGCTTCTTTCCCAAGGGCGAGTTGGGCCGCACAGCATCTTGCTTCCAGCTCTTTGGGAAGCTAAGATACAACTCGCGCTGGACAGTGCTCTTACAGACTACCGGGAACATGTCTTCCAAAGGCCTGTGAAACGCAGTTTCTTTGCAGGCCTGATCTGGCTGAAGTAGGACTTCTGCTCTGGGTGTGCTACTTTGCCCTAGAGCTGAAAGGCACAACGTGCAGGCTTCTTTCCAAAGGGCGAGCTGGGCCCCACAGCATCTTGCTTCCAGCTCTTTGGGAAGCTAAGAAACAACTCGCTCTGCTCAGTGCTCTTACAGCCTACCGGGAACGTCTCTTCCAAAGGCCTGTGAAACGCAGTTTCTTTGCAGGCCTGATCTGGCTGAAGTAGGACTTGTGCTCTGGGTGGTGCTAATTTGCCCTAGAGCTGAAAGGCACAACGTGCAGGCTTCTTTCCAAAGAGCGAGTTGGGCCCCACAGCATCTTGCTTCCAGCTCTTTGGGAAGCGAAGAGACAACTCGCTCTGCACAGTGCTCTTAGAGCCTACGGGGAACATCTCTTCCATAGACCTGTGAAACGCAGTTTCTTTGCAGGCCTGATCTGGCTGAAGTAGGACTTCTGCTCTGGGTGCGCTACTTTGCCCTAGAGCTGAAAGGCACAACGTGCAGGCTTCTTTCCAAAGGGCGAGTTGGGCCCCACAGCATCTTGCTTCCAGCTCTTTGGGAAGCTAAGAAACAACTCGCTCTGCACAGTGCTCTTAGAGCCTACGGGGAACATGTCTTCCATAGACCTGTGAAACGCAGTTTCTTTGCAGGCCTGATCTGGCTGAAGTAGGACTTCTGCTCTGGGTGTGCTACTTTGCCCTAGAGCTGAAAGGCACAACGTGCAGGCTTCTTTCCAAAGGGCGAGTTGGGCCCCACAGCATCTTGCTTCCAGCTCTTTGGGAAGCTAAGAAACAACTCGCTCTGCACAGTGCTCTTACAGCCTAGTGGGAAGATCTCTTCCAAAGGCCTGTGAAACGCAGTTTCTTTGCAGGCCTGATCTGGCTGAAGTAGGACTTCTGCTCTGGGTGTGCTACTTTGCCCTAGAGCTGAAAGGCACAACGTGCAGGCTTCTTTCCAAAGGGCGAGTTGGGCCCCACAGCATCTTGCTTCCATCTCTTTGGGAAGCTAAGAAACAACTCGCTCTGCACAGTGCTCTTACAGCCTAGTGGGAACATGTCTTCCAAAGGCCTGTGAAACGCAGTTTCTTTGCAGGCCTGATCTGGCTGAAGTAGGACTTCTGCTCTGGGTGTGCTACTTTGCCCTAGAGCTGAAAGGCACAACGTGCAGGCTTCTTTCCAAAGGGCGAGTTGGGCCCCACAGCATCTTGCTTCCAGCTCTTTGGGAAGCTAAGAAACAACTCGCTCTGCACAGTGCTCTTACAGCCTACCGGGAACATGTCTTCCAAAGACCTGTGAAACGCAGTTTCTTTGCAGGCCTGATCTGGCTGAAGTAGACTTCTGCTCTGGGTGTGCTACATTGCCCTAGAGCTGAAAGGCACAACGTGCAGGCTTCTTTCCAAAGGGCGAGTTGGGCCCCACAGCATCTTGCTTCCAGCTCTTTGGGAAGCTAAGAAACAACTCGCTCTGCACAGTGCTCTTACAGCCTACCGGGAACATGTCTTCCAAAGGCCTGTGAAACGCAGTTTCTTTGCAGGCCTGATCTGGCTGAAGTAGGACTTCTGCTCTGGGTGTGCCACTTTGCCCTAGAGCTGAAAGGCACAACGTGCAGGCTTCTTTCCAAAGGGCGAGTTGGGCCCCACAGCATCTTGCTTCCAGCTCTTTGGGAAGCTAAGAAACAACTCGCTCTGCACAGTGCTCTTACAGCCTACCGGGAACATGTCTTCCAAAGGCCTGTGAAACGCAGTTTCTTTGCAGGCCTGATCTGGCTGAAGTAGGACTTCTGCCCTGGGTGTGCTACTTTGCCCTAGAGCTGAAAGGCACAACGTGCAGACTTCTTTCCAAAGGGCGAGTTGGGCCCCAAAGCATCTTGCTTCCAGCTCTTTGGGAAGCTAAGAAACAACTCGCTCTGCACAGTGCTCTTACAGCCTACCGGGAACATCTCTTCCAAAGGCCTGTGAAACGCAGTTTCTTTGCAGGCCTGATCTGGCTGAAGTAGGACTTCTGCTCTGGGTGTGCTACTTTGCCCTAGAGCTGAAAGGCACAACGTGCAGGCTTCTTTCCAAAGGGCGAGTTGGGCCCCACAGCATCTTGCTTCCAGCTCTTTGGGAAGCTAAGAAACAACTCGCTCTGCACAGTGCTCTTACAGACTACCGGGAACATGTCTTCCAAAGGGCTGTGAAACGCAGTTTCTTTGCAGGCCTTATCTGGCTGAAGTAGGACTTCTGCTCTGGGTGTGCTACTTTGTCCTAGAGCTGAAAGGCACAACGTGCAGGCTTCTTTCCAAAGGGCGAGTTGGGCCCCACAGCATCTTGCTTCCAGCTCTTTGGGAAGCTAAGAAACAACTAGCTCTGCACAGTGCTCTTACAGCCTACTGGGAACATCTCTTCCTAAGGCCTGTGAAATGCAGTTTCTTTGCAGGCCTGATCTGGCTGAAGTAGGACTTCTGCTCTGGGTGTGCTACTTTGCCCTAGAGCTGAAAGGCACAACGTGCAGGCTTCTTTCCAAAGGGCGAGTTGGGCCCCACAGCATCTTGCTTCCAGCTCTTTGGGAAGCTAAGAAACAACTCGCTCTGCACAGTGCTCTTACAGCCTACCGGGAACATCTCTTCCAAAGGCCTGTGAAACGCAGTTTCTTTGCAGGCCTGATCTGGCTGAAGTAGGACTTCTGCTCTGGGTGTGCTACTTTGCCCTAGAGCTGAAAGGCACAACGTGCAGGCTTCTTTCCAAAGGGCGAGTTGGGCCCCACAGCATCTTGCTTCCAGCTCTTTGGGAAGCTAAGAAACAACTCGCTCTGCACAGTGCTCTTACAGCCTAGTGGGAACATCTCTTCCATAGGCCTGTGAAACGCAGTTTCTTTGCAGGCCTGATCTGGCTGAAGTAGGACTTCTGCTCTGGGTGTGCTACTTTGCCCTAGAGCTGAAAGGCACAACGTGCAGGCTTCTTTCCAAAGGGCGAGTTGGGCCCCACAGCATCTTGCTTCCAGCTCTTTGGGAAGCTAAGAAACAACTCGCTCTGCACAGTGCTCTTACAGCCTACCGAGAACATCTCTTCCAAAGGCCTGTGAAACGCAGTTTCTTTGCAGGCCTGATCTGGCTGAAGTAGGACTTCTGCTCTGGGTGTGCTACTTTGCCCTAGAGCTGAAAGGCACAACGTGCAGGCTTCTTTCCAAAGGGCGAGTTGGGCCCCACAGCATCTTGCTTCCAGCTCTTTGGGAAGCTAAGAAAAAACTCGCTCTGCACAGTGCTCTTACAGACTACCGGGAACATGTCTTCCAAAGGGCTGTGAAACGCAGTTTCTTTGCAGGCCTTATCTGGCTGAAGTAGGACTTCTGCTCTGGGTGTGCTACTTTGTCCTAGAGCTGAAAGGCACAACGTGCAGGCTTCTTTCCAAAGGGCGAGTTGGGCCCCACAGCATCTTGCTTCCAGCTCTTTGGGAAGCTAAGAAACAACTAGCTCAGCACAGTGCTCTTACAGCCTACTGGGAACATCTCTTCCTAAGGCATGTGAAATGCAGTTTCTTTGCAGGCCTGATCTGGCTGAAGTAGGACTTCTGCTCTGGGTGTGCTACTTTGCCCTAGAGCTGAAAGGCACAACGTGCAGGCTTCTTTCCAAAGGGCGAGTTGGGCCCCACAGCATCTTGCTTCCAGCTCTTTGGGAAGCTATCAAACAACTCGCTCTGCACAGTGCTCTTACAGCCTACCGGGAACATCTCTTCCAAAGGCCTGTGAAACGCAGTTTCTTTGCAGGCCTGATCTGGCTGAAGTAGGGCTTCTGCTCTGGGTGTGCTACTTTGCCCTAGAGCTGAAAGGCACAACGTGCAGGCTTCTTTCCAAAGGGCGAGTTGGGCCCCACAGCATCTTGCTTCCAGCTCTTTGGGAAGCTAAGAAACAACTCGCTCTGCACAGTGCTCTTACAGCCTAGTGGGAACATCTCTTCCATAGGCCTGTGAAACGCAGTTTCTTTGCAGGCCTGATCTGGCTGAAGTAGGACTTCTGCTCTGGGTGTGCTACTTTGCCCTAGAGCTGAAAGGCACAACGTGCAGGCTTCTTTCCAAAGGGCGAGTTGGGCCCCACAGCATCTTGCTTCCAGCTCTTTGGGAAGCTAAGAAACAACTCGCTCTGCACAGTGCTCTTACAGCCTACCGGGAACATCTCTTCCAAAGGCCTGTGAAACGCAGTTTCTTTGCAGGCCTGATCTGGCTGAAGTAGGACTTCTGCTCTGGGTGTGCTACTTTGCCCTAGAGCTGAAAGGCACAACGTGCAGGCTTCTTTCCAAAGGGCGAGTTGGGCCCCACAGCATCTTGCTTCCAGCTCTTTGGGAAGCTAAGAAACAACTCGCTCTGCACAGTGCTCTTACAGCCTAGCGGGAACATCTCTTCCAAAGGCCTGTGAAACGCAGTTTCTTTGCAGGCCTGATCTGGCTGAAGTAGGACTTCTGCTCTGGGTGTGCTACTTTGCCCTAGAGCTGAAAGGCACAACGTGCAGGCTTCTTTCCAAAGGGCGAGTTGGGCCCCACAGCATCTTGCTTCCAGCTCTTTGGGAAGCTAAGAAACAACTCGCTCTGCACAGTGCTCTTACAGCCTACCGGGAACATCTCTTCCAAAGGCCTGTGAAACGCAGTTTCTTTGCAGGCCTGATCTGGCTGAAGTAGGACTTCTGCTCTGGGTGTGCTACTTTGCCCTAGAGCTGAAAGGCACAACGTGCAGGCTTCTTTCCAAAGGGCGAGTTGGGCCCCACAGCATCTTGCTTTCTTCTCTTTGGGAAGCTAAGAAACAACTCGCTCTGCACAGTGCTCTTACAGCCTAGTGGGAACATCTCTTCCATAGGCCTGTGAAACGCAGTTTCTTTGCAGGCCTGATCTGGCTGAAGTAGGACTTCTGCTCTGGGTGTGCTACTTTGCCCTAGAGCTGAAAGGCACAACGTGCAGGCTTCTTTCCAAAGGGCGAGTTGGGCCCCACAGCATCTTGCTTCCAGCTCTTTGGGAAGCTAAGAAACAACTCGCTCTGCACAGTGCTCTTACAGCCTACCGGGAACATGTCTTCCAAAGGCCTGTGAAACGCAGTTTCTTTGCAGGCCTGATCTGGCTGAAGTAGGACTTCTGCTCTGGGTGTGCTACTTTGCCCTCGAGCTGAAAGGCACAACGTGCAGGCTTCTTTCCAAAGGGCGAGTTGGGCCCCACAGCATCTTGCTTCCAGCTCTTTGGGAAGCTAAGAAACAACTCGCTCTGCACAGTGCTCTTACAGCCTACCGGGAACATGTCTTCCAAAGGCCTGTGAAACGCAGTTTCTTTGCAGGCCTGATCTGGCTGAAGTAGGACTTCTGCTCTGGGTGTGCTACTTTGCCCTAGAGCTGAAAGGCACAACGTGCAGGCTTCTTTCCCAAGGGCGAGTTGGGCCGCACAGCATCTTGCTTCCAGCTCTTTGGGAAGCTAAGATACAACTCGCGCTGGACAGTGCTCTTACAGACTACCGGGAACATGTCTTCCAAAGGCCTGTGAAACGCAGTTTCTTTGCAGGCCTGATCTGGCTGAAGTAGGACTTCTGCTCTGGGTGTGCTACTTTGCCCTAGAGCTGAAAGGCACAACGTGCAGGCTTCTTTCCAAAGGGCGAGCTGGGCCCCACAGCATCTTGCTTCCAGCTCTTTGGGAAGCTAAGAAACAACTCGCTCTGCTCAGTGCTCTTACAGCCTACCGGGAACGTCTCTTCCAAAGGCCTGTGAAACGCAGTTTCTTTGCAGGCCTGATCTGGCTGAAGTAGGACTTGTGCTCTGGGTGGTGCTAATTTGCCCTAGAGCTGAAAGGCACAACGTGCAGGCTTCTTTCCAAAGAGCGAGTTGGGCCCCACAGCATCTTGCTTCCAGCTCTTTGGGAAGCGAAGAAACAACTCGCTCTGCACAGTGCTCTTAGAGCCTACGGGGAACATCTCTTCCATAGACCTGTGAAACGCAGTTTCTTTGCAGGCCTGATCTGGCTGAAGTAGGACTTCTGCTCTGGGTGTGCTACTTTGCCCTAGAGCTGAAAGGCACAACGTGCAGGCTTCTTTCCAAAGGGCGAGTTGGGCCCCACAGCATCTTGCTTCCAGCTCTTTGGGAAGCTAAGAAACAACTCGCTCTGCACAGTGCTCTTACAGACTACCGGGA
This sequence comes from Equus caballus, assembly GCF_041296265.1. Lineage (NCBI taxonomy): Eukaryota > Metazoa > Chordata > Mammalia > Perissodactyla > Equidae > Equus > Equus caballus. Next base: position 45,308,546 of record NC_091692.1, read on the forward strand.
ACATGTCTTCCAAAGGGCTGTGAAACGCAGTTTCTTTGCAGGCCTTATCTGGCTGAAGTAGGACTTCTGCTCTGGGTGTGCTACTTTGTCCTAGAGCTGAAAGGCACAACGTGCAGGCTTCTTTCCAAAGGGCGAGTTGGGCCCCACAGCATCTTGCTTCCAGCTCTTTGGGAAGCTAAGAAACAACTAGCTCAGCACAGTGCTCTTACAGCCTACTGGGAACATCTCTTCCTAAGGCATGTGAAATGCAGTTTCTTTGCAGGCCTGATCTGGCTTAAGTAGGACTTCTGCTCTGGGTGTGCTACTTTGCCCTAGAGCTGAAAGGCACAACGTGCAGGCTTCTTTCCAAAGGGCGAGTTGGGCCCCACAGCATCTTGCTTCCAGCTCTTTGGGAAGCTATCAAACAACTCGCTCTGCACAGTGCTCTTACAGCCTACCGGGAACATCTCTTCCATAGGCCTGTGAAACGCAGTTTCTTTGCAGGCCTGATGTAGCTGAAGTAGGACTTCTGCTCTAGGTGTGCTACTTTGCCCTAGAGCTGAAAGGCACAACGTGCAGACTTCTTTCCAAAGGGCGAGTTGGGCCCCACAGCATCTTGCTTCCTTCTCTTTGGGAAGCTAAGAAACAACTCTCTCTGCACAGTGCTCTTACAGCCTAGTGGGAACATCTCTTCCAAAGGCCTGTGAAACGCAGTTTCTTTGCAGGCCTGATCTGGCTGAAGTAGGACTTCTGCTCTGGGTGTGCTACTTTGCCCTAGAGCTGAAAGGCACAACGTGCAGGCTTCTTTCCCAAGGGCGAGTTGGGCCGCACAGCATCTTGCTTCCAGCTCTTTGGGAAGCTAAGATACAACTCGCTCTGGACAGTGCTCTTACAGACTACCGGGAACATCTCTTCCAAAGGCCTGTGAAACGCAGTTTCTTTGCAGGCCTGATCTGGCTGAAGTAGGACTTCTGCTCTGGGTGTGCTACTTTGCCCTAGAGCTGAAAGGCACAACGTGCAGGCTTCTTTCCAAAGGGCGAGCTGGGCCCCACAGCATCTTGCTTCCAGCTCTTTGGGAAGCTAAGAAACAACTCGCTCTGCTCAGTGCTCTTACAGCCTACCGGGAACGTCTCTTCCAAAGGCCTGTGAAACGCAGTTTCTTTGCAGGCCTGATCTGGCTGAAGTAGGACTTGTGCTCTGGGTGGTGCTAATTTGCCCTAGAGCTGAAAGGCACAACGTGCAGGCTTCTTTCCAAAGAGCGAGTTGGGCCCCACAGCATCTTGCTTCCAGCTCTTTGGGAAGCGAAGAAACAACTCGCTCTGCACAGTGCTCTTAGAGCCTACGGGGAACATCTCTTCCATAGACCTGTGAAACGCAGTTTCTTTGCAGGCCTGATCTGGCTGAAGTAGGACTTCTGCTCTGGGTGCGCTACTTTGCCCTAGAGCTGAAAGGCACAACGTGCAGGCTTCTTTCCAAAGGGCGAGTTGGGCCCCACAGCATCTTGCTTCCAGCTCTTTGGGAAGCTAAGAAACAACTCGCTCTGCACAGTGCTCTTAGAGCCTACGGGGAACATGTCTTCCATAGACCTGTGAAACGCAGTTTCTTTGCAGGCCTGATCTGGCTGAAGTAGGACTTCTGCTCTGGGTGTGCTACTTTGCCCTAGAGCTGAAAGGCACAACGTGCAGGCTTCTTTCCAAAGGGCGAGTTGGGCCCCACAGGATCTTGCTTCCAGCTCTTTGGGAAGCTAAGAAACAACTCGCTCTGCACAGTGCTCTTACAGCCTAGTGGGAAGATCTCTTCCAAAGGCCTGTGAAACGCAGTTTCTTTGCAGGCCTGATCTGGCTGAAGTAGGACTTCTGCTCTGGGTGTGCTACTTTGCCCTAGAGCTGAAAGGCACAACGTGCAGGCTTCTTTCCAAAGGGCGAGTTGGGCCCCACAGCATCTTGCTTCCATCTCTTTGGGAAGCTAAGAAACAACTCGCTCTGCACAGTGCTCTTACAGCCTAGTGGGAACATGTCTTCCAAAGGCCTGTGAAACGCAGTTTCTTTGCAGGCCTGATCTGGCTGAAGTAGGACTTCTGCTCTGGGTGTGCTACTTTGCCCTAGAGCTGAAAGGCACAACGTGCAGTCTTCTTTCCAAAGGGCGAGTTGGGCCCCACAGCATCTTGCTTCCAGCTCTTTGGGAAGCTAAGAAACAACTCGCTCTGCACAGTGCTCTTACAGCCTACCGGGAACATGTCTTCCAAAGACCTGTGAAACGCAGTTTCTTTGCAGGCCTGATCTGGCTGAAGTAGACTTCTGCTCTGGGTGTGCTACATTGCCCTAGAGCTGAAAGGCACAACGTGCAGGCTTCTTTCCAAAGGGCGAGTTGGGCCCCACAGCATCTTGCTTCCAGCTCTTTGGGAAGCTAAGAAACAACTCGCTCTGCACAGTGCTCTTACAGCCTACCGGGAACATCTCTTCCAAAGGCCTGTGAAACGCAGTTTCTTTGCAGGCCTGATCTGGCTGAAGTAGGACTTCTGCTCTGGGTGTGCCACTTTGCCCTCGAGCTGAAAGGCACAACGTGCAGGCTTCTTTCCAAAGGGCGAGTTGGGCCCCACAGCATCTTGCTTCCAGCTCTTTGGGAAGCTAAGAAACAACTCGCTCTGCACAGTGCTCTTACAGCCTACCGGGAACATCTCTTCCAAAGGCCTGTGAAACGCAGTTTCTTTGCAGGCCTGATCTGGCTGAAGTAGGACTTCTGCTCTGGGTGTGCCACTTTGCCCTCGAGCTGAAAGGCACAACGTGCAGGCTTCTTTCCAAAGGGCGAGTTGGGCCCCACAGCATCTTGCTTCCAGCTCTTTGGGAAGCTAAGAAACAACTCGCTCTGCACAGTGCTCTTACAGCCTACCGGGAACATGTCTTCCAAAGGCCTGTGAAACGCAGTTTCTTTGCAGGCCTGATGTAGCTGAAGTAGGACTTCTGCTCTAGGTGTGCTACTTTGCCCTAGAGCTGAAAGGCACAACGTGCAGACTTCTTTCCAAAGGGCGAGTTGGGCCCCACAGCATCTTGCTTCCTTCTCTTTGGGAAGCTAAGAAACAACTCTCTCTGCACAGTGCTCTTACAGCCTAGTGGGAACATCTCTTCCAAAGGCCTGTGAAACGCAGTTTCTTTGCAGGCCTGATCTGGCTGAAGTAGGACTTCTGCTCTGGGTGTGCTACTTTGCCCTAGAGCTGAAAGGCACAACGTGCAGGCTTCTTTCCCAAGGGCGAGTTGGGCCGCACAGCATCTTGCTTCCAGCTCTTTGGGAAGCTAAGATACAACTCGCTCTGGACAGTGCTCTTACAGACTACCGGGAACATCTCTTCCAAAGGCCTGTGAAACGCAGTTTCTTTGCAGGCCTGATCTGGCTGAAGTAGGACTTCTGCTCTGGGTGTGCTACTTTGCCCTAGAGCTGAAAGGCACAACGTGCAGGCTTCTTTCCAAAGGGCGAGCTGGGCCCCACAGCATCTTGCTTCCAGCTCTTTGGGAAGCTAAGAAACAACTCGCTCTGCTCAGTGCTCTTACAGCCTACCGGGAACGTCTCTTCCAAAGGCCTGTGAAACGCAGTTTCTTTGCAGGCCTGATCTGGCTGAAGTAGGACTTGTGCTCTGGGTGGTGCTAATTTGCCCTAGAGCTGAAAGGCACAACGTGCAGGCTTCTTTCCAAAGAGCGAGTTGGGCCCCACAGCATCTTGCTTCCAGCTCTTTGGGAAGCGAAGAAACAACTCGCTCTGCACAGTGCTCTTAGAGCCTACGGGGAACATCTCTTCCATAGACCTGTGAAACGCAGTTTCTTTGCAGGCCTGATCTGGCTGAAGTAGGACTTCTGCTCTGGGTGCGCTACTTTGCCCTAGAGCTGAAAGGCACAACGTGCAGGCTTCTTTCCAAAGGGCGAGTTGGGCCCCACAGCATCTTGCTTCCAGCTCTTTGGGAAGCTAAGAAACAACTCGCTCTGCACAGTGCTCTTAGAGCCTACGGGGAACATGTCTTCCATAGACCTGTGAAACGCAGTTTCTTTGCAGGCCTGATCTGGCTGAAGTAGGACTTCTGCTCTGGGTGTGCTACTTTGCCCTAGAGCTGAAAGGCACAACGTGCAGGCTTCTTTCCAAAGGGCGAGTTGGGCCCCACAGGATCTTGCTTCCAGCTCTTTGGGAAGCTAAGAAACAACTCGCTCTGCACAGTGCTCTTACAGCCTAGTGGGAAGATCTCTTCCAATGGCCTGTGAAACGCAGTTTCTTTGCAGGCCTGATCTGGCTGAAGTAGGACTTCTGCTCTGGGTGTGCTACTTTGCCCTAGAGCTGAAAGGCACAACGTGCAGGCTTCTTTCCAAAGGGCGAGTTGGGCCCCACAGCATCTTGCTTCCATCTCTTTGGGAAGCTAAGAAACAACTCGCTCTGCACAGTGCTCTTACAGCCTAGTGGGAACATGTCTTCCAAAGGCCTGTGAAACGCAGTTGCTTTGCAGGCCTGATCTGGCTGAAGTAGGACTTCTGCTCTGGGTGTGCTACTTTGCCCTAGAGCTGAAAGGCACAACGTGCAGTCTTCTTTCCAAAGGGCGAGTTGGGCCCCACAGCATCTCGCTTCCAGCTCTTTGGGAAGCTAAGAAACAACTCGCTCTGCACAGTGCTCTTACAGCCTACCGGGAACATGTCTTCCAAAGACCTGTGAAACGCAGTTTCTTTGCAGGCCTGATCTGGCTGAAGTAGACTTCTGCTCTGGGTGTGCTACATTGCCCTAGAGCTGAAAGGCACAACGTGCAGGCTTCTTTCCAAAGGGCGAGTTGGGCCCCACAGCATCTTGCTTCCAGCTCTTTGGGAAGCTAAGAAACAACTCGCTCTGCACAGTGCTCTTACAGCCTACCGGGAACATCTCTTCCAAAGGCCTGTGAAACGCAGTTTCTTTGCAGGCCTGATCTGGCTGAAGTAGGACTTCTGCTCTGGGTGTGCCACTTTGCCCTCGAGCTGAAAGGCACAACGTGCAGGCTTCTTTCCAAAGGGCGAGTTGGGCCCCACAGCATCTTGCTTCCAGCTCTTTGGGAAGCTAAGAAACAACTCGCTCTGCACAGTGCTCTTACAGCCTACCGGGAACATGTCTTCCAAAGGCCTGTGAAACGCAGTTTCTTTGCAGGCCTGATCTGGCTGAAGTAGGACTTCTGCTCTGGGTGTGCTACTTTGCCCTAGAGCTGAAAGGCACAACGTGCAGACTTCTTTCCAAAGGGCGAGTTGGGCCCCAAAGCATCTTGCTTCCAGCTCTTTGGGAAGCTAAGAAACAACTCGCTCTGCACAGTGCTCTTACAGCCTACCGGGAACATCTCTTCCAAAGGCCTGTGAAACGCAGTTTCTTTGCAGGCCTGATCTGGCTGAAGTAGGACTTCTGCTCTGGGTGTGCTACTTTGCCCTAGAGCTGAAAGGCACAACGTGCAGGCTTCTTTCCAAAGGGCGAGTTGGGCCCCACAGCATCTTGCTTCCAGCTCTTTGGGAAGCTAAGAAACAACTCGCTCTGCACAGTGCTCTTACAGACTACCGGGAACATGTCTTCCAAAGGGCTGTGAAACGCAGTTTCTTTGCAGGCCTTATCTGGCTGAAGTAGGACTTCTGCTCTGGGTGTGCTACTTTGTCCTAGAGCTGAAAGGCACAACGTGCAGGCTTCTTTCCAAAGGGCGAGTTGGGCCCCACAGCATCTTGCTTCCAGCTCTTTGGGAAGCTAAGAAACAACTCGCTCTGCACAGTGCTCTTACAGCCTACGGGGAACATCTCTTCCAAAGGCCTGTGAAACGCAGTTTCTTTGCAGGCCTGATGTAGCTGAAGTAGGACTTCTGCTCTAGGTGTGCTACTTTGCCCTAGAGCTGAAAGGCACAACGTGCAGGCTTCTTTCCAAAGGGCGAGTTGGGCCCCACAGCATCTTGCTTCCTTCTCTTTGGGAAGCTAAGAAACAACTCTCTCTGCACAGTGCTCTTACAGCCTAGTGGGAACATCTCTTCCAAAGGCCTGTGAAACGCAGTTTCTTTGCAGGCCTGATCTGGCTGAAGTAGGACTTCTGCTCTGGGTGTGCTACTTTGCCCTAGAGCTGAAAGGCACAACGTGCAGGCTTCTTTCCCAAGGGCGAGTTGGGCCGCACAGCATCTTGCTTCCAGCTCTTTGGGAAGCTAAGATACAACTCGCTCTGGACAGTGCTCTTACAGACTACCGGGAACATCTCTTCCAAAGGCCTGTGAAACGCAGTTTCTTTGCAGGCCTGATCTGGCTGAAGTAGGACTTCTGCTCTGGGTGTGCTACTTTGCCCTAGAGCTGAAAGGCACAACGTGCAGGCTTCTTTCCAAAGGGCGAGCTGGGCCCCACAGCATCTTGCTTCCAGCTCTTTGGGAAGCTAAGAAACAACTCGCTCTGCTCAGTGCTCTTACAGCCTACCGGGAACGTCTCTTCCAAAGGCCTGTGAAACGCAGTTTCTTTGCAGGCCTGATCTGGCTGAAGTAGGACTTGTGCTCTGGGTGGTGCTAATTTGCCCTAGAGCTGAAAGGCACAACGTGCAGGCTTCTTTCCAAAGAGCGAGTTGGGCCCCACAGCATCTTGCTTCCAGCTCTTTGGGAAGCGAAGAAACAACTCGCTCTGCACAGTGCTCTTAGAGCCTACGGGGAACATCTCTTCCATAGACCTGTGAAACGCAGTTTCTTTGCAGGCCTGATCTGGCTGAAGTAGGACTTCTGCTCTGGGTGCGCTACTTTGCCCTAGAGCTGAAAGGCACAACGTGCAGGCTTCTTTCCAAAGGGCGAGTTGGGCCCCACAGCATCTTGCTTCCAGCTCTTTGGGAAGCTAAGAAACAACTCGCTCTGCACAGTGCTCTTAGAGCCTACGGGGAACATGTCTTCCATAGACCTGTGAAACGCAGTTTCTTTGCAGGCCTGATCTGGCTGAAGTAGGACTTCTGCTCTGGGTGTGCTACTTTGCCCTAGAGCTGAAAGGCACAACGTGCAGGCTTCTTTCCAAAGGGCGAGTTGGGCCCCACAGGATCTTGCTTCCAGCTCTTTGGGAAGCTAAGAAACAACTCGCTCTGCACAGTGCTCTTACAGCCTAGTGGGAAGATCTCTTCCAAAGGCCTGTGAAACGCAGTTTCTTTGCAGGCCTGATCTGGCTGAAGTAGGACTTCTGCTCTGGGTGTGCTACTTTGCCCTAGAGCTGAAAGGCACAACGTGCAGGCTTCTTTCCAAAGGGCGAGTTGGGCCCCACAGCATCTTGCTTCCATCTCTTTGGGAAGCTAAGAAACAACTCGCTCTGCACAGTGCTCTTACAGCCTAGTGGGAACATGTCTTCCAAAGGCCTGTGAAACGCAGTTTCTTTGCAGGCCTGATCTGGCTGAAGTAGGACTTCTGCTCTGGGTGTGCTACTTTGCCCTAGAGCTGAAAGGCACAACGTGCAGGCTTCTTTCCAAAGGGCGAGTTGGGCCCCACAGCATCTTGCTTCCAGCTCTTTGGGAAGCTAAGAAACAACTCGCTCTGCACAGTGCTCTTACAGACTACCGGGAACATGTCTTCCAAAGGGCTGTGAAACGCAGTTTCTTTGCAGGCCTTATCTGGCTGAAGTAGGACTTCTGCTCTGGGTGTGCTACTTTGTCCTAGAGCTGAAAGGCACAACGTGCAGGCTTCTTTCCAAAGGGCGAGTTGGGCCCCACAGCATCTTGCTTCCAGCTCTTTGGGAAGCTAAGAAACAACTAGCTCTGCACAGTGCTCTTACAGCCTACTGGGAACATCTCTTCCTAAGGCCTGTGAAATGCAGTTTCTTTGCAGGCCTGATCTGGCTGAAGTAGGACTTCTGCTCTGGGTGTGCTACTTTGCCCTAGAGCTGAAAGGCACAACGTGCAGGCTTCTTTCCAAAGGGCGAGTTGGGCCCCACAGCATCTTGCTTCCAGCTCTTTGGGAAGCTAAGAAACAACTCGCTCTGCACAGTGCTCTTACAGCCTACCGGGAACATCTCTTCCAAAGGCCTGTGAAACGCAGTTTCTTTGCAGGCCTGATCTGGCTGAAGTAGGACTTCTGCTCTGGGTGTGCTACTTTGCCCTAGAGCTGAAAGGCACAACGTGCAGGCTTCTTTCCAAAGGGCGAGTTGGGCCCCACAGCATCTTGCTTCCAGCTCTTTGGGAAGCTAAGAAACAACTCGCTCTGCACAGTGCTCTTACAGCCTAGTGGGAACATCTCTTCCAAAGGGCTGTGAAACGCAGTTTCTTTGCAGGCCTGATCTGGCTGAAGTAGGACTTCTGCTCTGGGTGTGCTACTTTGCCCTAGAGCTGAAAGGCACAACGTGCAGGCTTCTTTCCAAAGGGCGAGTTCGGCCCCACAGCATCTTGCTTCCAGCTCTTTGGGAAGCTAAGAAACAACTCGCTCTGCACAGTGCTCTTACAGCCTACCGGGAACATCACTTCCAAAGGCCTGTGAAACGCAGTTTCTTTGCAGGCCTGATCTGGCTGAAGTAGGACTTCTGCTCTGGGTGTGCTACTTTGCCCTAGAGCTGAAAGGCACAACGTGCAGGCTTCTTTCCAAAGGGCGAGTTGGGCCCCACAGCATCTTGCTTCCAGCTCTTTGGGAAGCTAAGAAACAACTCGCTCTGCACAGTGCTCTTACAGCCTACCGGGAACATCTCTTCCAAAGGCCTGTGAAACGCAGTTTCTTTGCAGGCCTGATCTGGCTGAAGTAGGACTTCTGCTCTGGGTGTGCTACTTTGCCCTAGAGCTGAAAGGCACAACGTGCAGGCTTCTTTCCAAAGGGCGAGTTGGGCCCCACAGCATCTTGCTTCCAGCTCTTTGGGAAGCTAAGAAACAACTCGCTCTGCACAGTGCTCTTACAGACTACCGGGAACATGTCTTCCAAAGGGCTGTGAAACGCAGTTTCTTTGCAGGCCTTATCTGGCTGAAGTAGGACTTCTGCTCTGGGTGTGCTACTTTGTCCTAGAGCTGAAAGGCACAACGTGCAGGCTTCTTTCCAAAGGGCGAGTTGGGCCCCACAGCATCTTGCTTCCAGCTCTTTGGGAAGCTAAGAAACAACTAGCTCAGCACAGTGCTCTTACAGCCTACTGGGAACATCTCTTCCTAAGGCATGTGAAATGCAGTTTCTTTGCAGGCCTGATCTGGCTGAAGTAGGACTTCTGCTCTGGGTGTGCTACTTTGCCCTAGAGCTGAAAGGCACAACGTGCAGGCTTCTTTCCAAAGGGCGAGTTGGGCCCCACAGCATCTTGCTTCCAGCTCTTTGGGAAGCTATCAAACAACTCGCTCTGCACAGTGCTCTTACAGCCTACCGGGAACATCTCTTCCAAAGGCCTGTGAAACGCAGTTTCTTTGCAGGCCTGATCTGGCTGAAGTAGGGCTTCTGCTCTGGGTGTGCTACTTTGCCCTAGAGCTGAAAGGCACAACGTGCAGGCTTCTTTCCAAAGGGCGAGTTGGGCCCCACAGCATCTTGCTTCCAGCTCTTTGGGAAGCTAAGAAACAACTCGCTCTGCACAGTGCTCTTACAGCCTAGTGGGAACATCTCTTCCATAGGCCTGTGAAACGCAGTTTCTTTGCAGGCCTGATCTGGCTGAAGTAGGACTTCTGCTCTGGGTGTGCTACTTTGCCCTAGAGCTGAAAGGCACAACGTGCAGGCTTCTTTCCAAAGGGCGAGTTGGGCCCCACAGCATCTTGCTTCCAGCTCTTTGGGAAGCTAAGAAACAACTCGCTCTGCACAGTGCTCTTACAGCCTACCGGGAACATCACTTCCAAAGGCCTGTGAAACGCAGTTTCTTTGCAGGCCTGATCTGGCTGAAGTAGGACTTCTGCTCTGGGTGTGCTACTTTGCCCTAGAGCTGAAAGGCACAACGTGCAGGCTTCTTTCCAAAGGGCGAGTTGGGCCCCACAGCATCTTGCTTCCAGCTCTTTGGGAAGCTAAGAAACAACTCGCTCTGCACAGTGCTCTTACAGCCTACCGGGAACATCTCTTCCAAAGGCCTGTGAAACGCAGTTTCTTTGCAGGCCTGATCTGGCTGAAGTAGGACTTCTGCTCTGGGTGTGCTACTTTGCCCTAGAGCTGAAAGGCACAACGTGCAGGCTTCTTTCCAAAGGGCGAGTTGGGCCCCACAGCATCTTGCTTCCAGCTCTTTGGGAAGCTAAGAAACAACTCGCTCTGCACAGTGCTCTTACAGACTACCGGGAACATGTCTTCCAAAGGGCTGTGAAACGCAGTTTCTTTGCAGGCCTTATCTGGCTGAAGTAGGACTTCTGCTCTGGGTGTGCTACTTTGTCCTAGAGCTGAAAGGCACAACGTGCAGGCTTCTTTCCAAAGGGCGAGTTGGGCCCCACAGCATCTTGCTTCCAGCTCTTTGGGAAGCTAAGAAACAACTAGCTCAGCACAGTGCTCTTACAGCCTACTGGGAACATCTCTTCCTAAGGCATGTGAAATGCAGTTTCTTTGCAGGCCTGATCTGGCTTAAGTAGGACTTCTGCTCTGGGTGTGCTACTTTGCCCTAGAGCTGAAAGGCACAACGTGCAGGCTTCTTTCCAAAGGGCGAGTTGGGCCCCACAGCATCTTGCTTCCAGCTCTTTGGGAAGCTATCAAACAACTCGCTCTGCACAGTGCTCTTAAAGCCTACCGGGAACATCTCTTCCAAAGGCCTGTGAAACGCAGTTTCTTTGCAGGCCTGATCTGGCTGAAGTAGGGCTTCTGCTCTGGGTGTGCTACTTTGCCCTAGAGCTGAAAGGCACAACGTGCAGGCTTCTTTCCAAAGGGCGAGTTGGGCCCCACAGCATCTTGCTTCCAGCTCTTTGGGAAGCTAAGAAACAACTCGCTCTGCACAGTGCTCTTACAGCCTAGTGGGAACATCTCTTCCATAGGCCTGTGAAACGCAGTTTCTTTGCAGGCCTGATCTGGCTGAAGTAGGACTTCTGCTCTGGGTGTGCTACTTTGCCCTAGAGCTGAAAGGCACAACGTGCAGGCTTCTTTCCAAAGGGCGAGTTGGGCCCCACAGCATCTTGCTTCCAGCTCTTTGGGAAGCTAAGAAACAACTCGCTCTGCACAGTGCTCTTACAGCCTACCGGGAACATCTCTTCCAAAGGCCTGTGAAACGCAGTTTCTTTGCAGGCCTGATCTGGCTGAAGTAGGACTTCTGCTCTGGGTGTGCTACTTTGCCCTAGAGCTGAAAGGCACAACGTGCAGGCTTCTTTCCAAAGGGCGAGTTGGGCCCCACAGCATCTTGCTTCCAGCTCTTTGGGAAGCTAAGAAACAACTCGCTCTGCACAGTGCTCTTACAGCCTACGGGGAACATCTCTTCCAAAGGCCTGTGAAACGCAGTTTCTTTGCAGGCCTGATGTAGCTGAAGTAGGACTTCTGCTCTAGGTGTGCTACTTTGCCCTAGAGCTGAAAGGCACAACGTGCAGGCTTCTTTCCAAAGGGCGAGTTGGGCCCCACAGCATCTTGCTTCCTTCTCTTTGGGAAGCTAAGAAACAACTCTCTCTGCACAGTGCTCTTACAGCCTAGTGGGAACATCTCTTCCAAAGGCCTGTGAAACGCAGTTTCTTTGCAGGCCTGATCTGGCTGAAGTAGGACTTCTGCTCTGGGTGTGCTACTTTGCCCTAGAGCTGAAAGGCACAACGTGCAGGCTTCTTTCCCAAGGGCGAGTTGGGCCGCACAGCATCTTGCTTCCAGCTCTTTGGGAAGCTAAGATACAACTCGCTCTGGACAGTGCTCTTACAGACTACCGGGAACATCTCTTCCAAAGGCCTGTGAAACGCAGTTTCTTTGCAGGCCTGATCTGGCTGAAGTAGGACTTCTGCTCTGGGTGTGCTACTTTGCCCTAGAGCTGAAAGGCACAACGTGCAGGCTTCTTTCCAAAGGGCGAGCTGGGCCCCACAGCATCTTGCTTCCAGCTCTTTGGGAAGCTAAGAAACAACTCGCTCTGCTCAGTGCTCTTACAGCCTACCGGGAACGTCTCTTCCAAAGGCCTGTGAAACGCAGTTTCTTTGCAGGCCTGATCTGGCTGAAGTAGGACTTGTGCTCTGGGTGGTGCTAATTTGCCCTAGAGCTGAAAGGCACAACGTGCAGGCTTCTTTCCAAAGAGCGAGTTGGGCCCCACAGCATCTTGCTTCCAGCTCTTTGGGAAGCGAAGAAACAACTCGCTCTGCACAGTGCTCTTAGAGCCTACGGGGAACATCTCTTCCATAGACCTGTGAAACGCAGTTTCTTTGCAGGCCTGATCTGGCTGAAGTAGGACTTCTGCTCTGGGTGCGCTACTTTGCCCTAGAGCTGAAAGGCACAACGTGCAGGCTTCTTTCCAAAGGGCGAGTTGGGCCCCACAGCATCTTGCTTCCAGCTCTTTGGGAAGCTAAGAAACAACTCGCTCTGCACAGTGCTCTTAGAGCCTACGGGGAACATGTCTTCCATAGACCTGTGAAACGCAGTTTCTTTGCAGGCCTGATCTGGCTGAAGTAGGACTTCTGCTCTGGGTGTGCTACTTTGCCCTAGAGCTGAAAGGCACAACGTGCAGGCTTCTTTCCAAAGGGCGAGTTGGGCCCCACAGGATCTTGCTTCCAGCTCTTTGGGAAGCTAAGAAACAACTCGCTCTGCACAGTGCTCTTACAGCCTAGTGGGAAGATCTCTTCCAAAGGCCTGTGAAACGCAGTTTCTTTGCAGGCCTGATCTGGCTGAAGTAGGACTTCTGCTCTGGGTGTGCTACTTTGCCCTAGAGCTGAAAGGCACAACGTGCAGGCTTCTTTCCAAAGGGCGAGTTGGGCCCCACAGCATCTTGCTTCCATCTCTTTGGGAAGCTAAGAAACAACTCGCTCTGCACAGTGCTCTTACAGCCTAGTGGGAACATGTCTTCCAAAGGCCTGTGAAACGCAGTTTCTTTGCAGGCCTGATCTGGCTGAAGTAGGACTTCTGCTCTGGGTGTGCTACTTTGCCCTAGAGCTGAAAGGCACAACGTGCAGGCTTCTTTCCAAAGGGCGAGTTGGGCCCCACAGCATCTTGCTTCCAGCTCTTTGGGAAGCTAAGAAACAACTCGCTCTGCACAGTGCTCTTACAGACTACCGGGAACATGTCTTCCAAAGGGCTGTGAAACGCAGTTTCTTTGCAGGCCTTATCTGGCTGAAGTAGGACTTCTGCTCTGGGTGTGCTACTTTGTCCTAGAGCTGAAAGGCACAACGTGCAGGCTTCTTTCCAAAGGGCGAGTTGGGCCCCACAGCATCTTGCTTCCAGCTCTTTGGGAAGCTAAGAAACAACTAGCTCTGCACAGTGCTCTTACAGCCTACTGGGAACATCTCTTCCTAAGGCCTGTGAAATGCAGTTTCTTTGCAGGCCTGATCTGGCTGAAGTAGGACTTCTGCTCTGGGTGTGCTACTTTGCCCTAGAGCTGAAAGGCACAACGTGCAGGCTTCTTTCCAAAGGGCGAGTTGGGCCCCACAGCATCTTGCTTCCAGCTCTTTGGGAAGCTAAGAAACAACTCGCTCTGCACAGTGCTCTTACAGCCTACCGGGAACATCTCTTCCAAAGGCCTGTGAAACGCAGTTTCTTTGCAGGCCTGATCTGGCTGAAGTAGGACTTCTGCTCTGGGTGTGCTACTTTGCCCTAGAGCTGAAAGGCACAACGTGCAGGCTTCTTTCCAAAGGGCGAGTTGGGCCCCACAGCATCTTGCTTCCAGCTCTTTGGGAAGCTAAGAAACAACTCGCTCTGCACAGTGCTCTTACAGCCTAGTGGGAACATCTCTTCCAAAGGGCTGTGAAACGCAGTTTCTTTGCAGGCCTGATCTGGCTGAAGTAGGACTTCTGCTCTGGGTGTGCTACTTTGCCCTAGAGCTGAAAGGCACAACGTGCAGGCTTCTTTCCAAAGGGCGAGTTCGGCCCCACAGCATCTTGCTTCCAGCTCTTTGGGAAGCTAAGAAACAACTCGCTCTGCACAGTGCTCTTACAGCCTACCGGGAACATCACTTCCAAAGGCCTGTGAAACGCAG